>NC_140590.1:645093789-646575397 GCF_964204655.1 Triturus cristatus
GCTCAGTATACGCTTAACAAAAGCTGTTAATCATTAATGAAACACACGCATATCATAGAATGCCCTTCAATATTGGAAGTATGACCCTGTTGTGAAAGCTCACCTGGTTTACTGGGCTCTGCCATTCACAAATTTTAATATTTCCTGTGTTTCCCTGTCGCTCCAGTGCAGACACGTTTGGAACAACATCTACTGCTAAAGCCCCGGAGACCATTTAGCTAAGTGCGTCCTACACACAAAGTCAATATTATTAGCTGTGCTGCTTGCTCTAAGCCTAGAAAGCTTTGGCTAAGACGTGTTTCTTGGACTCACAGCACATACACAATACCACCCTGCTGATGCCTATTTCTAAGTGGAATACTCTGCTAAAACAGTTCCCATTGATGTAAAGCTGAAAAGAAAGGATTAACGAGTAAAATAAAGTGCTGCGATAATGCAGCAAAATCTTCATTTTTGCGCCACAAAATGTAAAAAAAAATTGCAGCAAAATATGCAAATCTATGCCACAATATCCTGGGGGTCTGTAAAATAGGCTGCTTGACATCGAAACCGGAAGGCTATAAAAATGCTGCGCTTGAGAAAATGTGCTTAATAAAGTGCATACATAATGTGCTCAATTAATGCTATGACTCAGATAATACAGAGCACCTTAATTCATAATACAAAACACAATGCATAAAATAATGTAACTCTATAAGCATAGATTAACTGGAAGAAACGTAAACCCCGAGCTTGAATGTAATCAGTTTATTTTGCCGCACATTCTGCGGGCTATAATTCCTTAATCATGTTATAAGATAATTCCAACGGTTTTCCAGCATTACAACGGTTTTCCAGCATTACATTATTAAGAAACAAGCTAAGTCTTGAAAAATACATCAATACATCTAACTACAAATTAAAGGTCAAGTGCCTGTAAAAGTGCAGTGCATAATAAGGTGCTTGATAAAATGCCTAGTAAAGTGTATTAATAAACAGCAATAATAAAGTGCTCAGGTAATATCTGAATGTCACAGTATAGCATATACACATTAATTATCGAAACTGGAGCATATGACATATTTTAATTCTGAAAGTAGCGATAATCTATGAGATGAACAGTGAGTCCCAGATTCTCAGAAACCTTTGAATGAAACCAGTTTGTTTCGCATATAGTTCTTCCTGCGGTTGTATAAAAGAGGCACGCATGGCTGAACCACGCATACCTGTACTACACTGCCTAAACAACAAATGCATCTGAACAACGCATTCCTATAACATTCATACCTTCACTGTACAATTTCATGGTAAAGGCATGACTGGTATAGGGATTTGTGGTAAAGATCACATCCTATGCCAACTGCCCTTAGCCCTAACAACTACCCGGAGCCCCCCGAGCCCGTAAAAGTACTCTGACCCCAACCTGAGCTCTAAAAACTAAAGTGACCCCCCCCACCCCAAGCCCTAAAAACGTATCCGACCCCCCTGAACCCTAACTACCCCGACCCCTCAAAGCCCTAACACCTACTCCGACCCTGAGCCCTAAAAAGTACCCGACTCCCCCGAGCCCTAAAAAGCTACCTGACCCCCCCGAGCCCAAATAACTACCCCGACCCCCCCATGCCTTAAAACTACCCTGACCTTTCTAAGCCCTAAAACCATGCCATACCACCCTGGAGCCTTAAAAGCAACCCAGCTCCCCAGCCCTAAAAACAAAACAGCCCCCCAGCAAAGAAAAAAACCTTGAAGCTCTAATCCTGAGCCCTAAAATCTAGCCCAAGCCTTAAAAACGACCCCAGGTTAAGGCTAGCGTGGTGGCGCTTCCATTGGAATGGTACGCATGACTCTGCGCATGTTGTTCAGGCCGTTTCCACTTCCAGCTGCCGCACTTAGATCATTGTATCAAGCCCTCCTGAGAAAGTGGGGATCACTACGGGAGTAGCTTGGTCAGTAAGATTGGGGGCGTGTGAGCTTCAGATTTTCCAACAATCACGATCACATATGACTAGGGCTCACGGTTTTATGGTATTTATATTTTTGGTATTTAGCCATATTTATTTTTTGCAAATTGTACCTGTATATATATCCATATTTATTTTAGGTTTTGTGAAAAAATGAAGCTGGAATGTTTATATTTCTGCATTTTTTTAACCTGTCACTGCACTAGTGCCTGAAAGCCTGGCAGGTTTCAATGATATATACACACTCCGGTGGTAACATATGCACTTGTAAGAAAATATGTACATTTTAGAATCAAGGATGTGCAAATCTGCTGTTTAAGGCTCTTTACTAAAATCTCTATATATTTTTTAATCCCATTGCCTGTCAATCTGCACAGCTATTGGCCTGGCAGTCATGATCACAGCATTAAGACTCACTCAAAAACAACCCAATTTCCGTTTTTATCTACATTTAAAAATAAATACAGACAGGAAAATAATTGGTTTTCTGTCTGTATTTATCTGTAAAAATCAGTGAAAACGGAAAACAGGGAGCCTTACATATAACGTAAAAATACATGCGACAAGCTGGGCACAAGAGAGGGCTAAAGGGGCAGTGGAATGTGAGATAAATGCGGATTGGTGGAGGTACTAAGTTATGTTATGTTATGTATTCTTGTATAGCGCACAGCTGCCTCAGCTAAGAGGCGTCCCGGCGCTGGTAGCAGTGTCGGTAGAGAGCTAGGGGCTAGACCGTGGGGAACAGGTAGGTTTTGACGGCCTAAGTGAGAGAAGTGAGAGAAAATGCAATATTTTGTAAAATAACCAACATTTTTAAGGACTTTCAAAACAGAGATGGAAAGAGAGAGTTTATGCTTTTTGTCTGTGAAAGCGCCTGAACCCAACTATTTTCCAGAAACTACGTTTATTGAGGGGATGCAACACCCCTAGGGATCACTATGGTGTTACATACTTCTCAATGTCACCAAGCTTCCCTCCAGGCTTATGTTATGTTATAAACATTTGTATCGCACACGACTACTCAAGAGTGTCCCGGCGCGGAAGCCAAAAATAGGAGAGGAGCTGAAAGGCAACTGCAAATTAAATGAAAATCAGAGTTTTCAACCATTTCCTGAACAATTTAGGGTCCTGAGTATCACGCAACTCGAGGGGGAGGAAATTCCAAGCCTCCGCCGCCTTGTAGGTCAAGGAACTGCTCCCCATTCTAGTGAGGCGTAAGTGGGGGATCACCGCAAGGCGCTACGAGGCTGAGCGCAGCTGTCTGCGTGGCACAGAAAAGCTAAAACGTTTCCTGAGATAAAGTGGGCCAGATCCGTACAGGGCTGCATGGGCCAGAGTGAGGGCCTTGAATTTAACTCGCTGGGTCACGGGGAGCCAGTGCAAATCATGCAGGTGTTGCTGTATACTGGATCTTCCCAGGATGTTAAGCACAGCCCTGGCCGCAGCATTTTGTATTACCTGCAGTTTCATCAGCTTGTACCCTGGCAAGCCAATATACAGGGCATTAGCATAATCAATGGTTGTGAGAATCATGGCGCGGGTGACAATTTCCTTGGCTGCCCTGGATAACTAGGATAAAAACTTCCTAATAGATTTTAGTGTACCAAAACACTGCCCTGCTCGGTTCTTTATCTGCTTGGAGAACCGGAGATCTTCGTTAAACCACATCCCCGTTTTTTTTTTTTAACTGGTTAACCCACAAAATTAGGTAGAGGATAGTCTGCCGGCCAAAGTGATTCCCTGAACTGTGGAGGAAAGGTCCCATACAAAAGAATCTCTGACTTATCCTCATTACACTTCAGCTGAGCGGATGAGAGCCATTTAAAGACGGCTGTAAGATTTGGCTCGGGCTGGAGACTTATCATTTTAGGCTTAGGGCTTGGAGACAAAATAATCTCTTGATGGACATCACGGCCCTGGCCATTATGATTTTGTGATGACGCAGAGTCACACTCTTGCCACAGCACCATTACATAAAGAATCTCGCACACCCGACAGCAATCAGAATGGTGTGATGCGAAAGCGGAAGGTGGGAAGGCACACACCGTACGCACGTTAGCATTTGGGTAAGTGTGAACACTCTGAATTCATTGTCACAGCCAGTAGGCCTGAGCATGCGACGTGCAGCACAGCTGGTATAAAGCTGCCGCACAACGAGGGCAAGATTAAAGGGGCCAGGCACATGCAGTGAAGTGAACCTGACTTCACATCAACGAGTGGCCTCTCCTCAGGGCACCACTCTCCCAAAGTTCAACCGACTAACGATGCAGAAACGAACTGCGGGAAGGGAGGATGCCAGGAGCTTTGAAAGGTACAGACAAACACCTGCAGAAAATAAATACAAATTGGCCAGCATTTACTTGCGATTTCCACGGACTGTTATTTCTAGCAATATGCCGAGGAAACCAATTAGTGTTGCGCCCAAGGATGGCTTGATCGCCAGTGGGCGCCTCCTAAAATTGTACTCACAAAGATGCTTTCCAACTGTGGTAACACCAACTTACCTCTTTAATTAAAACAACCATGTGAGAACCGATCGTGCACGCTGGATTATGTACTTGGCTTTTATAATGGCGTTGTTTTTGAGTGTGCAGTGAAACACAGGATTTGGATCATTTAGAGGCAGAGTCCCAAACTACTGAAGAGGAAGCATTGGCATTCTGAAATGGCAAACATGAAGCCAGTCCTACCTCTTCCATCTGCATCCTTTCCTCTAGAAGTGGGGTGGCCTTACTCCCTGTTTTTTTTCTCACCCTGGTTGGTTGTCCACTCTTGATCAGACTTTCATTTCAGTTAAAGACCTGCCTGGGTGGGATCAAGGAAGCCTGCTCCTGAAAGGGCCCTGACCTTTTAACCTAATAACCATGATGGACAAAGGGCAGAGCGGAGGCAGGAGAGGGCTCTAACAAAGCCCAATTTGACTCTCTCAAACAATACTTGTCCATGCAAGAAATGTTTATTTTTTTGGGGGGGCTAAAACAGGTACAGACCACACACAGCTACCAGCCACTTGCTTTTAGAAAACTCCCTTAGCATGAAACATACATATCTATTCTATGAAGGCATCTTCCTTTTTATCACAAGTATCTTAATAGGATTTTTACAAAAGAAGAGAATAAAACTAAAAAACACATTATTAATAGTAATGACAATCATAATAATAATTGTAATACTAATATACACGAAAAGAAAAAGAAGATTTGAGTAGTAATGAGCAAAAATAAAAACACATTCATCATCTAAATGAAATTGGCGGATTTCACACAGAGGTACTATCAATTTAAGTCAACTGTGTTACAGAGAAATTCATGTGCGTCCTTTATAAACCCAGGAGCTAGGGTGAAGCTAAAAGACAGAAAAGTGTAGAGTAAGAGAGTGCTGATCTCCCTGTTAACATCCCGGGTGGGAGAGCGAGCACAGGATCAAAATGAGGATGAGCTCTTTACTGCTTTTGTGGATTACATGGCAAAATAAGCACACCTGAGGGCATTAAGGAAGGGAAGGTTAATTTGGCATTAAGAGGAGCAACACTTTTCTCTAGGTAGTTGTCTAGTTTCTCCCAGATTGGTCATCTGAAGGCAGCTACTGGGACTACTAGAGTTTTATGTTGTCAGGCTCCTAACATATGGACCATTCCCACTATGTATTAATTGTGATATTGTTTGCAGTTTTCCAGCTATAAAGAATTGTTTTAATACCCAGTGTAAACATGAGGTCAATCAGTTAGGCGCCTAAATCCTTAATTCTAGACGAGTTAAAATTCGCGGTGGGCGTAACTTGTGAATTTGACTACCCGAAATTCCGTAGCTAATAAAAGCTCTGTGAGGTTCCGCAGAGTTCTGCCAACAGGAAGGAACAGGCATGTTGCACTGCAATTTAGCGCCGAGATTTCACAGTGAAGAATCAGCCCAAATGGCACCACACGGAACACCAGAGGGTGCAGCTACTCCAGTTTATTTTGTCTTCACTTGAGTAGATTTTCTACTTCAGCAGCAGTCTTCGGACCGCAAACAGTCGCGACTTCCCGTGTTGGGAAAATCTCGCCAGGTATCCTGCTAGCAACCAAAAATCACCCAGAAGTATTCCAAATCTCGTCCGCAAACTTACTTTTTAGCACGTGTGCAAGACAAAATTCCACCTCGCAGCGAATTCTAACAATTCCGCTGGGGCAACGGAATATTTCACCCACCACTAATTAGTACTGAAAGTCATGTCTAAAACAATAGAAGTGGAATCCTGGGGAAAGTGTATTTGGAAGAGGTTTTTGGTGTATCTAAAAATGTGGTACCTGAATTAGTTTAATAATGAACACTGTGCCATGCCTCCAAACTCTTTGGTGCATTTCCAGCACGTTTTGGTCCATAAAGTGTAATTTGTGTAAACAACCAGGGGCTGCATTACACATGCAAAAGACACACAATTGATGGACGAAATGCAGAACAAATCAAAACATTCACCCCCAGTCAAGAGATCTGGGTTAAATCCATCAATTGTTTGCACACCATGCCACCCCAGTTTAGACCTGGCCATATGCAAATCAGTCTTGACCCTGTGCCTCATGGGAACAGTCCAGCCCGAACTGCCCAAGCCAGGTCCACGCTGGACCGGAAACAAGCATCCTAGGGCCGGTTTCGGGGTTTCACCCCTCTTCAGCCAGGATAGCTTGATTCCAGTGGCATCAAGCTATCCTGGCTGATGAGGGCTATATTCCCGAAACTGGTCCTAGGATGCTTGCTTCCAGTCCAGGGAGCACCTGGCTTGGCAGTTCGGGCTGGACTGTTCCCATGGGGCACAGGGTCAAGACTGATTTGCATATGGCTGGGTTCAAACTGGAATGGCATGGTGAGCAAAAAAACTATGGATTTAGGCCCAGATCTCTGTACTGCATTCTGTCCATCAACTGTTGTTTTTGCATTACACATGCGGCGCACTTTCCTTCATTGTGCCAGGCGGTGGTGAATGTGCTTCCCCCAGGGCAGCCACGAACTTGTGCTGCCCTGGGGGCAGCACATTCACGTGACATACAGAGCAGCTGCTTTGAAGCCACTCAGTGTTTCACTGTGCAGGCGGCAACCCGCCTCCACTTTAAATGGGGATTAGACATCCACTTGCAGGCGGGCGCAGTCAGAGACTGCACTCGCCTGCAAGGGAATGTTCGGGGGGGGCGGGGGGGTCTATTGGACCCCCTTTAACCCCGGCAGAGGACTGCTCTCAGGAGGCGCACAGACAGTGCGTCACTTCCTGAGGGCTTCTTTGCCTCTACACCGCTGTCTGTCATATGGCGAATGCGGGAAGGCAAAGGGATTCCCTCATTTGCATGGGGCATGCCCCCATGTAAATGATATTGGTTGCACTGTCCCATCCTGGGTAGTGTCCCTCTATGCGCACAGCGCTGAAGGGTAACGAAGTTACCAAATTTTTATACCAATAAGAGTTGAATCAAAGTTCATTTATTCTCGATAGAATGCTCTTTATGTTGTATTTCAAATTTCACATGTTATATCAATAACGGTACCAACGGATATCCTCAATGCATTTCGGGTTGGAACCCTTCGTCAGGAGGAATCCTATAATAGAAATAGGAGATAATGTAGCATGTCCCATCGGGGATTCCATAAATCAATAAGTAAAAAGAACGAAAGATACCAGAGTCTCTAACTTAAAACACTGTGCATCTAAACATGTAACATATCCCGTCCGGGATACCAAAAACAGGAGATATGCGAGTCTCTAAGTGAAAGACTAAAAGTAAAAAGCTTGATTGTGAAGTATCACCAACAGTGTTTGAAAATTAAACCCAAATGACCCGCTGTACTCGGTTTAACGCGTGTAAACACCAGAAAGTGCGCCGAAATATACATGGCGGCGGCAAAATACAGAGTGAAATAGAACCAAGTACCAAAGTCGGATAAGATAATTAGTTAGGGAAGTTACCTCGGTTCACGCGTTAGACGGGCATCTGCAAAATGCTCCGATCCGGAAGAATGTTGCTGTGCGTGTAACCGTGTTAAATATAGAAAGCAAGTTGTAAACAGAAAGAGAGGACTGGGAGTATGGCGGCCATCTTAGAGAAGGAAAGTAAGCTTAGAAATTTGACGAACCATAAGTATGACAGGAATCAGTAAAAATAAATCGGTAGAAAAGATGAGCGTGTGTTTGAAATCGGTAGAAAAGATGAGTGTGTATTTAAAAGTGGGGTGAGATAAGATGGTTATGATGTAACTAATCACGGAATGCAAGTTCAACATATTAGTTCAAAATACCGTGTGTTAATTTGAAAGAAGTTATGTCAGGAGCAATAAAGTTACTGGAAATCGGAAAAAAAAAAATCGGAGAGAAAAAATCAACAAGAGGTCCCGGAAAGATTAAAACATAACTGTTGACACTTGAAATAAGGTGAGAATGAACAGAGACTAACACATGAATTGAAAGAGAATAGGTTAAAAATGAATAAACAAATTAAACAAATTAAAAATGGGAATCACATGAAAGTAACTGACATTCAAAAAATTAGGTGTCATTCGAATGAACAAAGGCATGGAATGTTTAAACATTTACACATTCACACAGGCATCTATACAAGGTCAAATAAAGCAACTGAGTTCAAGGCGGTCATTCAGTCCAAGGGGTACCATGGAGTTCATTTTGTATATCCAAGATATTTCTCTTTGGATCAAAAATTTTTTGTTGTCACATCCTTCTTTTAATGGAACTGTCTCACACACTAGAAAGCGCAATTGGCTGACGTTATGTTTATGTTCATTAAAGTGTGCGGCCACAGTGGATTTGGGGTTGTTATTGCGAATGTTACTTTTGTGTTCATTCAGTCGGGTTTTCATTTTTCTTTCAGTTTTTCCGATGTACGGCAAGCTGCATGGACACTTTAACATGTAGACGTCATTTTTAGAATCGCAAGTCGCTGAAACAAAAAGTTTGATGTTATGGCCCCTGGGTGGATGCTGTATACTGTTGCCTGCAATGATATTGTTACAGTTTCCACAATTGTGGCAAGGTATGGTACCCTTGTATTGGGAAAAAACCTGTGGGGAGCATGTGGGTTTTAGTAACTCCATGAAGTTTTTGCTCCTTTCGTAGGCAAACAATGGTTGATCCGAAAAGATCTGGTTGAAGTCAGACTCCATTTGTAGTAGGGGCCAGTGCCTGAGAATAGATTTCCTGATGTTGAAACTTTCTGTTGAAAATTTCGTGACCATGACCATTCTCGAGGATGATTTTGAAGATGTTGATTGTTTTTCCAACAATGCTCTCCTTTGTTTGTTTAGCGATTTATCAATGGCTTTTGCAAAAATTTGTGATGGATAGCCTCGCTCTACAAAGTGTCGTTCCATGTCCAGAGTTTGTTGGGTGAGTTGTTGAGGTTCAGAGGTGATTCGTTTTATCCTGAGAATTTGTGAATATGGTAGGTGACGTTTAAGTGAAGGCTGGTGAAAGCTGAGATAGTGTAACAAGTGGTTTCTGTCCGTGTCCTTCCTGTAAAGTGTAGTTTGAATATGTTGATCAATGATATAGATAGAAACATCCAAAAAATTTATGTGTGTATCACTGATGTGGAAGGTAAACTTCAACCTGTCGTTGATGGTATTGAGATTCATGATGGCCTCGGTCAATGTGGTCTTGGACCCTCTCCAAATTAAAAAAATGTCATCAATGTAGCGGACAAACAGTAACAAATGACTCTCCCAAGGTGTGGTGTGAAGTATGTGGTCCAACTCAAACTTGTGCATGAACAGGTTGGCGTAGCAAGGGGCTGCACAATTACCCATAGATGTTCCATTCAATTGGAGAAAAAACTGGTTGTTGTGACAAAAGTAACTGTGATACAGTGTAAAGTGTAATAGCTCCATTAGAAAAACCTGTAAATCATATGGTGTCTGTGATTGTAACAGAAAATGTTCCGTAGCCTCTAACCCCAAGTCATGGGGGATTGAAGTATAGAGGGAAGTAACGTCTATCGTGCAAAAGTACATGTCAGTTTCCCATGGGGTGTTAAAATTGAGAAGAATGTTCAAAAAGTCTGTAGTATCTTTGACGAAGGTAGACATGGACTGCACGAGAGGTTGAAGGTGCCTGTCCAGATATTTACCAACAGGTTCATGAAGCGAGCCTCTAGTTGAAACGATAGGCCGCATTGGAGGATCCAATAGATTTTTATGTATCTTGGGTAACATCCGTAGAGATGGGCTTCTAGGGAATTTGGAAATTAAGAATTTCCTTTCTGTGTCACCAATGGTACCCGATAGGACCGCTTTATCCACAAGGTCCTGCAGTGTTTTCAGAATGACCATTGTAGGATTGTGATCAAGTTTAGAGTAGGTATTGAGATCTAGCACATGTTCATCAAGTTTTCGAATGTAGTGTATGGTATCCATAGCAACAAGTGCGCCCCCTTTGTCAGCATTAAGGAAGATAATGTTGGGGTTGTCAGCCAGTTGTTTGAGCAAAGATTTGTCCTTGGATGTGAAGTTCGGATGTCTGGGTTTGCGATGTTTAAAAACAGACTGGAGATCATACTTAACCAAAGTCTCAAACGTGTCTAGAATCTTATGACTCACTGGGGCTACAAAGGTGCTCTTAGATGTAAGGCCTTTTAGCGTATTTTCTGTTTTAATCATAGGTTCAGTGAGAACATTATCAAAAAAATGTCTAAGTCTGAGTTTTTGCATGAACTTGTAAAAACTGACTTCAGCTTCCATGAGGTTGCTTGAGTAAGTTGGAACAAATGATGACCCCTTTTGTAACAAACGTAGTTGAGATTTATTGAAGTTGGTTGTAGAGACGTTGATGACCAAGTTGTCACAGTCATTTAACGCTGACTCCTTGTGGTTCTTTTGTCCATTGGTTGGACTGCTTTTTTTGCCCCTCCTGGGTCTCCGTGATCTTTTTGGCTTGTCCCTAAAAAAGGAACCGCAGAGGATGAAGAAGTAGAAGTTGAGGTAGTTGGAATCTCAGTGTCTATGATGATTTCAGGTTGTGGTTGGTCTTTTTGAGGTCTTTTTGAGGGAAATTTCTCGGTTTACGACGAGAGGTGTCAGAGTCACTGGTGGCTGGAGATGTATCGGTGTCAGATGTTTTAAAAGGTGGTTTGAATTGCCTTCTCCGGGCATATACCTCCGCCCAGTTATAAACTTCTCCCAGTTTATAATCGATCGTGTCCCGTCGGAACTTTCTGAGTTTTCTCTCGTTTACTTCTTGTTTGTGTTTCTCAAGTTGTTCATTGATATCTTTGAGAGTCTAAGATAATTCATCTGAAGACATCTTAGTAGACAGTTCATGCAAATGATGAAACTCCCCCTTGAAGATAGCGCTGCCGCTTTATGTGCGCCAGCGCTATTGGCATTACAGAAGGGGTCACACAGGTGTCTGCGGCCCCTTCTGTACTACCAAAGTGCCCCGGGGGCGCGCAAAGCGGGCACGAACACCTGTTGCACCCCTGTGGCACTTTATGTAATACGGCCCCAGATTTTCAGAATGTTCTGTGTATGATTGAAAATGTTGCTTCTGCTGGAGTGGGGGGGTTACTGAATTATTAAATGGCATTTCTCGAATATGGGACCCTGCTCCTCATTCCACCTAAAAAATCACAAACAACGAGGGAGACCAATAGGTGCCACCTTTATCTGATAAAGATGTGTGGTAATGTATTCCATTACTAGGAGATTTAGGGTAAACATTAACATGGGGAAATACCAATTAATCATAAAGACTCTCTTAAGACCAGAAAAGACCCTGAGCTGTCCGCAATAACTCAACTGAAAGAAATAGTAAGAGGTGGATATTTTATACAAATAAAATAAGGATAGAAAAGCAAAGTTAAACTTCAGCTGGTATCCAGGTAACTGGCTGGATAAGGGCACATCAAAAGACATGACACTGAACTAATGTTTAGTTAGACTCTGCAGGTGCCCATGGGAATTTATGAAAGGTCAGTATATTAAAATGTTGTTCTCTTTGAAAGATCATCTGGGATGGTTCTGTCGCATCTTATTCCTTTGAAATGAATATTCTGTTTTTTCCCTTTGATGCTTTATGCCTTGCTCACAAATAACCCAATGCGTATTTCTTTTCCTTTTCAGTGGCTAGGAAGCACAGTATGTTTGAACTCAAGATGTTAAAACCTCTGAGCACCTTTGACAGGCAAGAGAAAAACGTATTTGTATGACTACTGTGGTGTGATAGGCCATGTACACCTAATGCTAATAATTACAGCCACTCACGAAACAAAAAGACTTAGGGTCTAGTTTATCAAGTGTCTTACCCATTACCTCTACGTCCCTCCATCGCTTTAATTCAGAACAAATGAGGATTCCCTGCCTCCATCAGACACCAATCACAAACACCCTGATTAAACAGATGCCCCTCTCCCGAGTGCCACCTTTTGTCTTTTTTTGTCTTGATCAAGTGCCTGCATAGTCCATCTTACCAGAGCGGGGGGGGGGGGACCAATGTTTTGTTTCCTATATTGGAATAACCTCGTCAGGAAGGGGCAGGGGCTCCTTTGCTGGTGACTGCTAGCTGTGTCGCTTCTCCTGTTTTCAACCGCACTATGGCTGAATTGATTGTAACAGAGTATGCAATGACTGAATCCGGCAGTCCTGGGTGGCTGTGCTTTAGAGTGAGGGGTCACTAGTACAGTGGTGAGCTACGCAGACAACAGGCTTCGTGTCCTACGAGTTCCTGGGTGGAGAGTGTCCATGTTTGGGCCCAAGCTTATAACTTTTCTGAGCATTATTCGGACTACTTGGTGATTGATGCATTTTAACGCGATTCTTATTGCTTTTTGGGCTTATAGCGGGATGTGGTTGGTGTACAGACTAAACCATATTAGTTTATTAAGAGACCATTAGAGTTCACATCTCTACTCATTGTTATGACCGAGGGAAAGTCATAACACCTACTCGTGCCGCTGGACACACGCTCAACCCCATCTTCTCCGCAAGCCCCCACGTCTCCTTCAACCACACCACCGAACCACACTGGACCGACCACAGATGCGTCCATTTCACCTTCAGAAAACCCACCACACACCCGCACCCAACAGCGACCGCGCCGCTGCTGGGGCAAGGTCACCGAGGACCAACTGACTACTGTCCTCGCCCTGAGACCACCCACCGACCCCACCGACCCAGACACCGCCGCGACCAACCTCACACAGTGGATCAACGACTGCGCCAACACCCTCGCCCCTCTCAAGACCTCTACAACCAACCACACCAACAAGACAGCCGCCTGGTTCACCGAGGACCTCCGGATCTCCAAGCACACCTGTCGGAAGCTGGAGAAGAAATGGCTCCACGACCGAACACCAGACAACCACACAGCCCTCAAGAGCGCCACCCGCAGAGTCCACCAACTCATCAGGACCGCCAAGAAGACCGCCTTCAAGGACCGCCTAGACAACGAGGCACACAACACCAAAGAGCTCTTAGACATCGTGAAAGAGCTCTCCAACCCCAGCTCCAACACCAACGACATCCCGCCATCTCAAGACCTACGCGACTCCCTGGCCACCTTCTTCCACCGCAAGATCACCGACATCCACAACAGCTTCAACTCCGACCCCCCCGCACCCACCACCGAGTCCACCCCCCCTGCGACCACCACTCGCACCAGTCACCTGACCGTCTGGTCCAGCGTCAGCGACGAAGACACCATCAAAACCATAAACTCCATCCAATCCGGATCCCCGTCGGACTCCTGCCCTCACCACGTCTTCAACAAAGCCAGCACAACCATCGCGCCCCACCTCCCGAAAACAATCAACTGTTCCTTCCAGACAGGAACCTTCCCAGAAAGCTGGAAGCACGCCGAGATCAACGCCCTTCTGAAGAAGCCCAAGGCGGGCCCCAAGGACCTCAAGAACTTCCGGCCCATCTCCCTGCTCCCTTTCCCGGCAAAAGTGACCGAGAAGATTGTCAACAAACAGCTGACTCGCTACCTCGAAGTTAACATCCTGGACCCTTCCCAATCCGGTTTCCGCAGCAACCACAGCACCGAAACCGCCCTCATCGCCGCCACTGATGACATCCAGACCCTGATGGACAAACGAGAAACAGCCGCCCTCATCCTCCTGGACCTATCAGCAGCCTTTGACACGGTCTGCCACCGCACCCTATCAGCACGCCTCCATGACGCCGGCATCCAAGAGAAGGCCCTGGCCTGGACCACATCCTTCCTGTCCGGCAGAACCCAGAGCGTCCGCCTCCCTTCCTTCCGCTCCAAAACCACCGAGATCATCTGCGGCGTCTCACAGGGATCCTCCCTCAGCCCGACGCTGTTCAATATCTACATGGCTCCTCTCGCCAACGTCGCACGACAACACAACCTCAACATCATCTCCTACGCTGACGACACCCGGCTGATCATATCCCTCACCGAAGATCCCTACATCGCCAAAGCTAACCTCCACAGAGGAATGAAGGCCGTAGCCGACTGGATGAAGGACAGCAGACTGAAGCTGAACTCAGACAAGACGGAGGTCCTCATTCTCGGACCCACCCCATCAGCCTGGGACGACTCTTGGTGGCCCACGTCACTAGGCACAGCACCGGAACCCACGGACCACGCCCACAACCTGGGGGTCATCCTCGACTCCACTCTCTCCATGACCAGGCAAGTCAACGCCGTCTCCGCGTCCTGCTTCAACACCCTCCGTATGCTCCACAGGATCTTCAAATGGCTCCCCCTCGACACGAGAAGAACCGTCACCCAGGCCCTCATCACCAACAGACTCGACTACGGGAATGCACTCTACTCCGGAACTACAAACAAGCTCCTGAGACGACTCCAACGCATCCAGAACGCCTCGTGCCGACTCATCCTCGACGTCCCCCGCCGCAGCCACATCACACCCCACCTGAGAGGCTTTCACTGGCTCCCCGTCAACAAAAGGATCACCTTCAAACTCCTCATCCACGTACACAAAGCACTGCACAACACCGGACCCACCTACCTCAACAACCGACTCAGCTTCCACACCCCCACCCGAAACCTCCGCTCAGCCAACCTCGCCACAGTTCCCCTCATCTGAAAAACCACCGCCGGCGGCAGATCCTTCTCCTACCTCGCCGCCAAGACCTGGAACACTCTCCCCCTCATCCTATGACAGACCCAGGACCTGCTGGCCTTCAGAAGACTCCTCAAGACCTGGCTCTTCGACCAGTAGCCCCCCTCACTCCCCCCCAGCGCCTTGAGACCCTCTCGGGTATGTAGCGCGATTTACAAATGCAGTGATTGATTGATTGAAGTGGTCAGTTAAGATGAAGCATGTTCTCTCTTCTACTTCTCCATCGGACGAGGAAGGTCAAGTTCCAACCAGCAGAACAAATAGGGAGCAGAACAAAGGTTCTCCACAAGGGATCCTGCCTCTTATGTCTAGGGATGAAATTCAGGATATGATTGAGGCAGCTGTATCCAAGGCTATGATGCCACAATTCTTCGGTTTTGAGGAATGATGATGATTATTCGGCATCTAATATGGACGCTCCTTCAGCTTCTTCTAGCAAATATGTTAGAAAAGAGGAGATATGGAAAATAGTCTCATGTCAGAAGTAAATTGGGTTTTTGTCCGTTCCAACATAACAAGGGCGATAGTGTCCTTTTTCCACAATATGCCTTTCCATGGATGGATTAAGGACATGTTGATGGGCGACTGGAAGGATCTTGATAAGATCAAAGTTCCATGCTTCTTACAAAAACTTTAATTTGCTGGACGGGGAGGACGTTTTGCCTCATTCTGTGAAGGTGGATGCAATTCCTGCCACTTTTATTGGAGAGACTTCAATAAATCCTGAGGATTGTACATCAGCTGATTCTACAGATAAAAAGGTGGAATTGTTTCAGCAGCTAATGTGGCCTTGAAGGCAAGTGTTTATGCAGCTTATTATGGCTAGTCTATAGTAGAAGACTTCGATAAGTTAGGTGTTGCCATCCAGGAGGGGCTGGACTGTTCGAACTTGTTGGCTGCAGTGGAGCAACAGGCTAGACTATTAGCTGACATCTCCTCGGATATTTTCAGGACCTCTGCTATGTCATCTGGTGCACTGATAGCAGCCATAAGAAACCTTTAGACGAGACAGTGGAAAGCGGATCTGTCAGAGAAGATATACTTTTTAAGATCCCATTTGAGGGGCAGATGCTTTTGGGAGTCAGTTGGATGCGATCTCAAAAGGGCTTAAGGACCACAATCATGCTTGACCTTACAAAGGAGGGTCCAGTAGTAATACATTTTGGCAGAGGTCATCTAAGTCAAATCCAAAATGTGAATCTCATTCTTCATCTTTCAGAAGGAAATTTAAACCCAGATTTTTCTCTCTCAAGAAGGATCTTACCAAGCAGAAAGGGTTGAGGAAGAAGAGATCCCGACAATTAGTGATCAATCAATTGTCTTTGGGTGGGGGTAGGGCACCATTCAGCACTTTCAACAGGCCTGGTTGAAGGATGTCACAGATCATTGGGTATTAAACATACTGGAAAGAGGTTATGCAATAGATTTAGTCAAATGGCCACCAGAAACCGGAGTTATCCAAACCCATGTGTTAGGGTATGAGTTTAGGTAAAGGATACAAAACCTCAGGAGCGAAGAATATTCTCACCACTCTCCCCAGAGCTAACCCCGTCTCGACTAAAATCAAGAACCGAGCGCCAGCCCCAAGGGGAGGGAGGAGACAAGAAAGGACCACCAGGCGTCAAGGTTGAAATGCAGAAGTCTCAACTCCCAAGGATGGGTATGGGGCGGTCAGGAAGGGAACAATGTCTAGAGAAAGAGAAAAGAAAACAACCTGTAAGTGGAATGCTAAGGCCGGGATACCTATCCCCGCACCCACCTGTTTACACTAGGTCCTACTGTAACTACCTACCCTCCACCCTAGGTTGTGTGCTCCCTCAGACTCACCATGATGCCATAAGCAGAGACTCAATGCTGAACACAGCAGTTGCCTGGTAGCAGTCCGTAAATGAAGGTCTATCCACAGGGGCGGAAGCAACACTGTATATGAGGTAATTCCTTTGCTGGTGCGGAGTGTTGATCAATCAAGAAGCAGTAGTCCCGAAATCCGTGTGGAAATTGGCGCACAAGACTACGTCCTGCCAACGAGCGTTATAAGAGTCCCAGCACTGAATATCACAAGGAGAAGGTAGGAGAGTCTGCCATAGGAGTGGGGGAAAAGGGTAGAAGAACAGCTGAGAACCTCACGACGTGAACTGCAACAGGGGGTTTTAAATTCCAGCCAGTCTTGAGACGCCCGCCTGATGCGTGAGGAATGCTACCGACGAACCAACTGGTGAGGCGGAAATGAATCCGTGCAATGGTTCTTACGGAAGAGTTCAAAATGCCTCCAGACAGCCAAGGGATCTGAAGGCGGGGTAAGGAATGAAGCGAGAAGGCAGTGATGCAGCACACAGGAAAGGGAACACCACCGCGGAAACACCAACGGGTTCAAACAAGGAAAACAGCAGAAAACATACAGCACGAAGCGCAACAGCAACCAACTATTCCAGGCACAGCTGCGGGAGGCGTGGTCCAACACAAGGAAGGATTGTCAAGCAGCGCCGTAACGTATCGAGACGAAATTTAACCGCCTTGACCATCAGGTGACCGCTGCGAGTGCACACAACCCCGCCCTGCCCCACTACCTTCTGGGATCTGTAGTGTACTGCTGAAAACTGGATCGGGAACGGGATCGGGAACGGGTTTAAAAGGAAGGTTAATGGGGTAAGTGCAATAAATGAGATTAATGTGTAACACCATGTGCCCTCCAATGGTCTGAAACGTGCAGCGCTGTTGGAAGGAATTGAGGCTTTTCTTATTAAGGGTGCAGGATATCCAAAGTTCCAGCAACTGAAATAGGAAAAGGGGCATATTTCTTTCTATTTCTATTGCAAAATGCATCAGGTGTATCCCGCCTGGAGCTAGACCTGAAATGGGCGAATTCTTGGATCAGGTCAACCTGATTTTGCATGGTAACACTACAATTGATACTTCCTATGATTCATCCACAAGACTTTATAACATCTGTGGATCTTCAGGATGCTTATCTGGATGTGCCCATCAGTCCTTCCAATCAAAGGTTTCTTTGGTTTGCAGAGGGAGCCAAGCACTTCCAATTCTGTGTCCTTTCCTTCGGGTTAAAATCTTCACCCAGGGTTTTGTCTCCTTTAGTAGCAAACCTTCATTCCAAAGGGATTGTCTTTCATCCCTACCTCAATGACTTGTTTCTTCAGACTTCAGAAAAGGACCAATTAGTGGCTCTAATCGACAGAGTCTTAACAGTTTCCCAGGAACAAGTATTCCTAGTTAATTGGGAAAAGTAATCTCTAGTTCCTTCCAAAGATTAGGTGTTCATAGGAGCTCGATTGTAAACACAACTGGGGTTGATTTTGTTCCCCGAAAAAAAGCTTTGTTTCAAACTCACATTCAAACTCACAATATTTTCGCAAAATTAAGTTTAAAAATAGCGACCCCTAAGCGTCAATCATTAGCAATAAGAGACTTCAGGGATTCTTGGTAAAAAGAAAGAAACGAAGATGGGTTAATGTCTGGAATTTTCAAGGGATTATTCAATCTATGTCCTAGACCCGCTAAGCAGTTTCTTGAGATGAAACCTACCGTTCGTGTTGGAGGCATTGACAAAAAGTGCTTCTTTGTGGCCATCAAATCAGCTTAGAAGGTTACGAGAGTTAGGAACATTATCTTGTAGACATCCATTTTGTAGGATCTTCCAGGATAGAGTTTTGTTAATTCCAGTCCCTTAATTCACTCATACGATAAATTTGATATTTCACTGTCAAGAGGAAGATATTCTTCCAAAATGTTTTCCCTCTTCCTCCTCGGATGAAAAGCATAGGTTGCCTTGTTTGAATGTCAGGAGAGCTCTTTTTATTTACTCATATAGAGAAGCACCTATCAGAAATGGAGAATCCCTGTTTGTTAACTTTGAGCCAGCAAGGAAGGGGAAAACAAACTACTTATACTCTAAGTAGGTGGATCAGCTCTTTAATTTCCATGGAATATGGGGCATTAGGTGAGGTCTCACCTGGTATACAGGGAAGATTCACACATGCTATTGCTGCTACAATGGCTGAATTACAGGGTGGCTCGATCTCAGACATTTGTAGGGCAGCTATGTATGTGACTCCTTTAACTTCTGTGAAGTATTAGAGGATTGCAGAGAATGATGTCATTGATAATGTCCTTGGTCATATTGGTCATAAAGTTCTCTCCTCAATTAAGTAATAAGGGAGCTATCATTCTTATGAAAAGAAGTGATGTCTTTCTGCTTGCAGCTCAGTTGTCCTGTTTCTCTTGCTCGCTATATCCCATTTGTTCTGAATTCAAGCGAGGGAGGGACGTAGAGTTAATGCTCTAATTACTTACCAGCAAACTCCCTCGCTTTAATTCAGAGCCCTTTTCACCCCGCAATACAGAACAACTGAGTTGGTTCTTGATACTGAGCTTATTTACCTAAAAAGAGGAGGCAGCAGGAGGAGGGACTTTTATTTAATTGGAGTGCTTGTGATTGGTGTCTGAAGGAGGCAGGGAAGTAGACCTGCGAGTAATGCAATTACTGGTAAAATATTGAAGCATTTTTTGTTTAAGAGGAAATATGCTGATATAACGAACCTTATCTCTGTGTTGTCAAGGCTTTGTTTAGTGATTGGATCTGAACTTTTACATTAAGAGATCAGAAATGTTCATAAGGCTAAATATGCATTTGACAGAAAACCCAGGGCCAGATGTACAAACATTTATAATACCGATTTCTAGATAGAATTTTTTTCATAATCACTATTCTTAATGTTTTAAAGTTTTATCTTTAAATGAGTGAATCCTTGTGGGTTGCAAATCGACCCACCTCATTAATACTAATGAGGTAGGTCCCTTAAAGGAAACAGGACTGCATTTAAAAGGTAACATTTTGTAGTTTCTTTCAGTGCATTCACAAAGAGGAAGGGGTGCCCAGGGGACCCCTTCCCACTTGGAACTGCATTAGCACTACACTTTTGTAGTTGGTTAAGTATCAATGTTTTGCAACTTCGTTCTGGTCACCAAACATTACTACATACCACTCAGATTTGGTATTTGGAATGGAAACTCAAAACACGCCTCTTCCAAATACTGAAACAGAATTGGGTCGCAAACCCAAATTGTGATTCGGTAACTAATCACATTTCGGTGTTTGTACATAAGAAAACACATTTTTGCAGTCATAAACGGCCTGGCAAAAATGTTATGAAGCTGCCTTCTAGGCTAGAAAATCAGCTTTATGTTGAACAAGCCTGCATGGAAAGATCAGAGTGCATCTTTTGGAGGTCTGGTGCCTTTATCCTCCATTACCTCCTGGCCACCTAGCTTCGTGGGGCACAAGTAATGGCTTGGAAAACAAATATCAAAAACTTGGAATCAATGTTTAGCATCTTAGAAAATGAAGCTGATATGTCAAATATGTGCACTCCTACAAATATTTATTACAATTCTTAATGCAACAGTTCTTAGAATTCACAACTTGTATTTTCAGCCACTTTATTTGAAAATTCCGTGTCACAACAGACAGCCGGAGATACATTGTCAGTCTGAGGGCCAAAGGGCAAGCAGGGGTTACTAGGCACAACCGTGGTGGTTGAGGACTTTAACTCCTGACGTTCTGGGACACAGCCTCCTATGTATCCTACTCAACTGGACCAAATACTCCCATTGCACTTGATTCTTAGTGGTAGTTGTGGTCGAGCAGTCTGAGGGGTTGTGGAGACAAGTCAGTGAACACAATTCATAACTCGAAGTGCAAACAATATGAACAATAAATCGAGGTCCAGCCAAATACTTATTTTTATAAGTAAAAGTAGTATTTTATTTCTAACTCTAAACACGAGGAGAAATGCCACGTTCAAATGGAATAACACAATACCCCTTGAGGATGTGCCAGGCCAGGCAAATCCCAATCCCACCTTCCTATCTGTAACATGTTTGGGGTTATTCCCCATTTACTGGTGGCCGCATCCAGAGAATGCAAACTATCAGGCCATAGTCTAGAGTTCCCTTTGACTCTTCAGGATTTTAGTCAAAAGTGTCTATGGTGTGGCAGCACCTTCAGCGGCGTATCTCCCTTGCTACTCCTAGTTCAAATCTTACCTACTCCTGCAACACAGATGCATTCAGCGTTACAGCAGGTGCCCTCAGCGTGGGCACTTATGAGATCAGATCCTACTCAAAGAAGTTGGGCTGCTCTGAGTACACATGGCAGTGTCAGGCCTGTGCAAACTAACTCTGCAGTGGCCCGTCCGCTCTCTCCAGAGTTTGGAGCAGCTTCTAGCTCACAGCAAAACAGTAAGTTAAGTTCTCCCCAGTGGGTCCCAACTGGAGTCCCATGAGGGTGCGTCATCATCCTCCTCTGTCTCTTTCACCTGGGGGAGGAGGGGTCAGTCAGGGCAGATCTCTTGGTGCGGCTAGTCTGGTGTTTTGGTCCCGGCAGTTCTTCCTGACACAAAGGGGGGCCACAGTACCTTCCGGATGCAACGTAGACTCCTCAGTTGCAATTCTGACATACAGGGTCACTGGTCAGGCGTTCATGAGTTCTGGCATGCTAGTCACACATTGGCATATGGGGTCACTGCAACAAGACCGTCTGGGCTTGGCGCCCTCCGCACAACACTCGATACTTGGCACAGTCTATGGCGGCCCTCTCCTGTCATTTGGGGGTAACCAAAAACAGTCCTGCACTTGGGCTGTGGCCTGATCCGTGCACACCTGAATCCTCACACCTCATACATGAAGTCCTCGCTGCAGGGCTCCTTACTGGACCTTACTCCCTCCAATTCTCTCCTCTTCCTCACAAGGGACACTGGTCTGTGCAGGCAGGCAGAAGCTGGTACTACAGGCTCCAGGGAACTTCACCTTGGGTTCCCTGAGTGATGTCCCCTCAACCAGCAGGGAGACTAGCAGGCCTTGGTCCCCAGTCCTGGTCACAGGCAGACGTCTTGGAGAGCTTCCCCTTCTCACACAGCAAGTCTGGCTGCTCGACAGAAGACAATTATTTGGGCACTCAACTTCCCCTACTTATAGACCGTGTCAAGACACCAACTGTGATACAGGGTCTGAGTCTTTGAAGTTTTATGTTGGGGTTCTGCTTCTTTTGAGATGGGCACTCCTCTCTACCTTCTTTCCTCATGAAATATGTCTGTCACGGCAGGCACGACTTTGAAGCTGATTGATCCACAACACAAGTCATAAGAGTGAGCAGAGTTCACACCTGGATGTCAGCTGCAGTGCTATGTGCATCAAAATTTTCAGTCCCAGGCTCCCAGACCTTCTTTTTATGTATCCCTTATTAGCCCCATCTCTCTTTCTAAGATGTGTCCAGGTCCCTTCCTTGTGATCTATCATTGAATCAGAGAGCAACCTCTTGAAGTGCAAAGGAAGTGTCTCCCTTCCCACTAGCGTGTGTCCCTCCCAGCCCACAGGAATGCAGTAATCCACAAATGTGTCGCGGGGGGGAATGGGGGGGGGGGGTGATTCCTCTCCTCTTCATCCCTTTACCAGGCAGGCCTGGGCTCCTAAAAACGGAACCCAATGTACCATTTCAAGCACACTCACTCAGTGTACACTCACAGCGCACTGTTGGTTCAGCACTGTCACCTTTATCCATTGTACCATCACATGCACCTTTACAAATATACATACTACTAACACACACACACACTGTCCATGTGAGCGCTGCACAACACTTGACCATTCATGTATTGTGTTTCACTCAAGTACACATACATCCAGCACATGCTTCCACTGTGCACACACTGTGCAGCTCTACATCTCTCATGTAATGCATTCCTCTCAGTCATACGTACATTCTGCACATGCATTATCCACACATGCCCTACACAATACTGCTCAATCCCAGTACTGTACCCTTTTTAGGCACTTGTACATCCAGCACAGAGTCACTACCCCTGCACAATGCAGTACCACACATCTACATAATGTAGGCCAAGGGTGCGTTAAGCAGACAGCAGTGGACCTTTAAAAAGGTGAGTGAGTCAATAGGCCTCACTTCAGTGACACAGGGTAAAAAGATCCTATTCACTAATACCGATCATTACACAGTATGCAGCCACCACTGTGCTTGTGCTACTTAACTCCCAATGAAGGTGGTAGCCTTCCACCACTATGAGGGCACTGCTTTGAGCGTCCCTCCAGGTACAACAAGATTGCTATCCATGAGAAAGGCCTATGTCATGGCACACACACATGATCCGTGTTCGCCTTTGACAAAAAGAACATCAGCATTAGGGATCCAGACAACAGTACAGTTGGGCACTTTGGGCAGGGTTATACAACTTTACTATGCAGATGACCTTTCTGTTCAAACACCTTTGTATGATGAAAACAATCCTCCTTGCTCAAACTCACCTCAATAATGGGGAAGTAAGAACTCCTATCTCTTCACAGGCTTTCACTTGATGCACTTAAGAATATCCTTACTTTACTGAGAGCAGGGAGAGTGTAGCAGGTGGCCATCGAATTATCGCAAAGGGCCAGCCAGGCATTGTGGACGGACCTTGCTGTAGCAAGAAGACCCTGTCGCAGACGGTTGTGGCTAGAGCCTCACGTTGATGGTCACCGCTGCAGTCAGTGCTGTAGCCAGCTCGCCAGAACGTCCATTGAAGGTTGGCACGGGCAGCACAGTGTTGGCATGAACAGGATAGTTCACATTCATGAAGAGCCTGAAAACTTTAGAGGAGCTCAAATGAGGCCAAATTAAGGATCCAGGACTTGATGGATACCACTTGGGAGTCAGGATCTCAGTCCAGCAGAGCTCAATCACGTCCCGTTGCAGGTCCAGGCAGCAGTTCAGCTGTACAGTTGAAGGAAGCCTCTGGAGCTTGTTATGTCCTTATAGCTCAGAACAGAAGGTCAGCTGGCTGACCCTTTAAGTCACTTCAGCCTGGGATGAGGGGTGCAGGTCCAATCTTCCTTCTCAGCAAGCAGGGCAGCAGGCAGCAGAGTAGCAGAGCAGTTGAGTGGCAGACCGTTGGCAGCAAAGCAACACAGTGTCCCTCTTCCGCAGTATCCACAGGTCCATGAGTGTACTGAAGAGTTGGTGTTGGAAGTCCCATATTTATACCTGGTGCCTCCTTTGAAGAGGGATAAGCCTCTAGAGGTTTCCATTTGTAGTCCACCCCTCCCCTGGCTCCAGACAAACTACAGGTGGCATGGAATCTTTTGTATGAGGGAAGAACATATCCTATTCAGATGTATGTGGGGCTGTGCTTTACTCTGCCCTCCCACCCTGGCAGCGATGGCCCATCCAGGCACACGTAAGCACTCTATTGTGTGAGGCTGTCAAGGAGGAATACATTAAGTCGAGCTGTCAACTACACCCAGTCATGTCACCCAGAGACAGGCTGGAGGCACTAAATGGCTAAGGCAGGGAAATGCCAACTTTCTAAAACTGGTATTTTCAAAATTGTAATCTAAGATCTGATTTCACCGTAAAAGAGGATTTTTCATTACAATTCCAAAGACACCAAACATGAACCGTTCACAAGTTCCCATTTGGAAGTTACAGCCTACTTAATGTAATAAGGCAACTCCAATGTTATCCCCTGGGAGAGGCAGGCCTTGTAACAGTGGAAAACAAATGTAAGAATTATTCACTATCAGGACATGTACAACTTAAAAGTGCATATCCTACTTTTTAAATACCCTACATACACCCTGCCCTCTGGGCTGTCCAGTGACTTATGTGTATTAGGGGTGACTTATCTGTATTAAGCAGGACGGTTTGGGCCTGATACTGCACACACAGGCTGCTACGGCAGGCCTGAGACCAGTATGCAAGGTCACATAAGTGGGTGACACAACAAGTGTTGCAGGCCCACTAGTAGAATTTCATATACAAGCACTGGGTACATGTAGTACCACTTTACTAGGGACTTATAAGTTAATTAAGTATCCTAATTGGGGATAAGCCAGCGTTACCCTGTTTTGAGGAGTGAACATCGCACTTTAGCATTGGTTAGCATTGGTAAAGTGCGCAGAAGCCTTAGGTCTGCAAAAAGGAGAGCAGAAAAATATTGAGGAGTAAGGCAAAAAGTGTGTGAGAAGACCACCTTAAGGCTCACAGGTTTAACACTGTCCCTCTTTTATAGTACAGCTTATGTTCACCATCTCTTTTGTTGCATATAGGTAAAAAATGTACAATACTGTATTTCAAGAGGAGTCAAATATTTCATTTTACAGTGGCTTCAATGGTGCCTCCTAATAATAAATTGCGATGTTTACAGTTTTTCATTTTTTTTTTTTGTTCAAGTTCATTACTGTAATCCAAGAAGAGTCACATATTTAATTTTCCTATGCCTTCAATTATGTTGTTTAAAAATAAACTGTGATGTTTACAGTTTTCTTTTTTTTCTTTATTTTTAGTTTGGAAACTTTTTTAGTGAACTCTCAACTCTTTAGATCAGTGATTCTTAGTCTTTTGACTTCTGTGGACCCCCCTTAATCGTTATTGGAATTCCCCTGCATCATTATTTGAAACCAGGGACAGCTACTGAGTAATTAGTGGATGGCAGTGACCCTGGTCTAAGCATTTTCGACAATTTGAATCACAAAACATTTCAGAACAAATACAGAAACAAGCATTCATCAAACAAATATAAATTTGAATATTTTATTCAATTCACAAATATTTTTGGAAAGTCGAAAT
Source organism: Triturus cristatus (assembly GCF_964204655.1). NCBI lineage: Eukaryota > Metazoa > Chordata > Amphibia > Caudata > Salamandridae > Triturus > Triturus cristatus. The sequence goes on from NC_140590.1 coordinate 645,119,447, forward strand.
TTTAATAGAAAGGATCCAAATCTTTTCTAAATTCAATTGAAGCCACACAGTGTCCATACTATTTTCCATCTAATGCACTTGCACTGCTCCTATAAATGACTCTGAAGATACTACCTTCATGTTTAGCTTCCAATTTCAATTTGCAAACCCCTAGGGTTCCCTGGACCACAGGTTAAGAACCGCTGCTTTAGACAATAGAGAAAGCACATTTTTAGAAATCCTACAAAAAAGCCAAGGATGTGTTAGATGCACAAGTTTTCCCAGGCGAGGTTTGACAAAGATGTGTTTAGTATCCATAGGAGAGTTTTGTGAGACTTCTTGAGAGCCATGATTCTTCACTGCAGCTTTGTTGTCTGTTGGTGCATTTGACAGGGAGGAAGGTATGGGATTGGTAGGCGATAACTACTTGGTGAGGCTGAGTGGTCACAGCAGCAGTAAATTAGCTACATATCACTGGCGTAATGAAAATTGAGGGAGCCTCCCTGCACGGTACGTAGAGGGGCCGCCTCCGGGCTCAATAAGGAGCTCTCCTGCCAGAGTGCAGTGCCGAAGGGGCCCCCTGGAGCTTGGGGGCCCCCCCGCACCGCGGGGGCTGCGGGGGCCGGTGTTACGCCCCTGCTACATATGGACATGATAACGATCCATCGCAGGAGCCTCAGCACCGTGCAGGTAGCGAGAAGGGAGCACTACTGGTCACATACCTACAAAGAAGTGAGAAGGCAGCAAAGGCCTGTAAGCTATCTGCCACACTTTTGCAGTGGCTTGCCTAGCCACCCCGTCTACGTGACAATCACAGTGGGCAGGCTTTTAGAGATGTCAAGTCGCTGCACTACTTCTAGTAGGTGGCTACTCCCTACTGCATGAGTGAACTCTTGTACAGATCACTCTACAAAACAATCTGCTGCTGTGCACTGTGCTCTTGTAGTAACCATCAAAGAACAAAAAACACTGAAAGCCACACAATATCACAAACAATAATCTGACAATATCTATGCTGTGCTTTACTTAATGTTATATTGGGTCAAGGTGGCACACACTTCATACAGTAGGTACCAGCGACGATTTGTTTTCCCCAACACAAGCTTCCATCTCCAACCAAAACCCTCCTCCATGTTGCTGATTTGCTTCCCAAGTGTCCCCTCAAAGGCTGAGATAAGGATCACGGCTGCTATTTGAGAACTATGGTGGCCATCTTGACTTCTTTTCAAGGTATACTAGTGTAATTGTTGGGCTAGCCCTCGGTCGAACTCCTGTCCCCCTTTTCTAACCCGCACTTTAGAACCAGTAAATGATACACTTATTTAATGTGTCTCTCTATTGGCTTTGCTTTTCATTTGCGACCATGCTCTATAAAGCCGCTACTGTTTCAAAGCACGTTTGTGTACATTTATGCTTTTTCAGTATTCACTAAAATGCAGTTTTAATAGTAAGTTCACGAGTGCGGAGACTCGGCAGTCGGGACGGGGAACTCGGCACATATAAAGATAAGCCTTTACACATGAAGAGAGGCCTGTGTTTTTATGTGCAGTCTCCGCACTAATAAAATGCATTTTTGTGAATACAGAAAAAGTATAAACTCACACTAACGTGAATCCGGCCCTCGGCCTTCAACGATGTTCCGGAATGAATTACAGTATGTGCTTAATCACATCACTGCCAGTTTTCCACTTTTTAACGCAATGCTGTTGCTCATTCAAGTCACCAGGGCTCACTGCTTGGCATACACTCAGCTGCCAGCTTTGTGAGTCGAGCTTGCAATCTGTTCTTTTCTCGCCGGCCTCCGTTCGCTACGAGTGTGTAGAAGAGCTTTCAGAATCCTTCTTACTGCACACAGGTTGGCGAACTGAGCTTCTGGCTGGAAACAAGCAGTAGGTGCTGATGTTGCTGGCACTAGGATGTGCAGCAGAAAGTCGTGTAAGATGCTAGTGTCAGTATGGTGGCCTTGTGCCTGACTCTAGGCCTAACTTACTATCCGTGTCAACAAATGGCAGTGGATGGATGGCGTGCATCTGCATACACTGAGCCGCCAGCAGAGAAGCAGAGCACCAGCAGCAGCCACAGCCATGGGGGACTCCAAGCCCCACAAAGCTGAGCGCCAGGAGGCGCTGCCAACACCATGTCCGTGCCTGGAGGCGCTTTAAAAGCACACAGCAGCTCCCGCATCGTGGGTCGTGCCCGGGTGAAGCCCGGGCCAAGGGCGGGCCTGTCTGCGACCGTCCGCGGACATACGAGGCCGGGCCAACTCTTTTGGCCCTAGACTAGTGGACCAGCGATCCTCATCCGAGGGAGGACTGACGTGCCTGGGCTGTCCACTGTTGATTGGGAAAGCATAAAGGGGCATGCAGGACAGTGGCTATCAACGAAGTCCATGCGAGTACATTTTTTTGTGTGCATCCTCTCTGACTGAATCTTCATAACTGTTTACGCTCGGTGTGTGGAGGTGGGTTTCGGTGACTGAAGGTTCAAGCACACCATGGAGAAGAGGAAAGGTGCCCCCACATGTTCACCACAGGATTTAAGTAAAGGTACTATTGAGTCCTTTCTGATAAAACAGTGGGGGTAATTTCTAAAGAAATTGACAAAGCAGAGAGGAGGCTTTCTCTGGACTGGGTTGGATCAGCTGCACCGTGTTTGGATGGGAGGGTGGCCCAGGCGGTTGAAGAAGAAGCAGAGCATGATCAAGGCTAGAGGCAAGTAGAGGAAGCAGAAGAAATAGGGGGCCTAGACACGGGTACCTGTCTGACTAACAACGCGGCTGGCCAGATCACACGGAGCAGGGCCACGTCGTTCACCACTCACTATGCAGACCTGAGTGGTCCCCCGGCCCGAAGAAACAAAGGAAAGTCCACAAGAAAACAATCCCTAAGCAGTCGGGGGTAGGCACTAAAGGCCCAGACACTAAGGTCTCTAATGACTCTGAAGACCGTTGGGGGTCCCTGAAATAAAAAATTGTGGCGACAGTGTCTTGTCTTTTAAAAGATTTTTAAAATACATTTTCGAAAACTCTTATTGACATAAGGGCAACGCTCTCCAAAATGGAGAACTCATTGCCCTCCTCGGCCCAACTCACGCAGATTGCAACCTCTAATAATAAAGTTGCTCACCAATTAAATCCCCCTGTTACTTCCTCGGGAGTGGCATGCATAGAGACCCAGACCCCTCTAGTAACCACGGGTGTAACAGGACATGGGGGACAGGCTACGGGGTCATCTACGCCTGCTCGACAGGCCACCCCAACCAGTGAAACATATAAAAGGGGCCTCCCGGGGGGACATCAACTCCACGATTGGGGTCACTCAGTTTGCCCCTAATACCCCGAATTTGCCAGTTATAGATCTCTCTCCAGCAAGTTGTCCTTATACAGTGGTTCTCGTGGGGGTCGCAGGACGAGACAGCCCATAGGACGAGTCATCTGTCCAGCTGATTAATAAAGTAACCCACTGGTTAGGTAAACATGTTGCGTTTAATAACTCTGAGGAAAGGCACATACTGATGGCTAGATGGGTGGCGTGGATTGGTAGGTCCAAAAAATATTCCATGGGGATAGTGTAATTGTCACCCTCAGGTACCCTGAATAGGCTCGTAAGATTTTACATCCCCGTTCACAATCATCCCTAGTAGAGTCAGGGATTAAACCACTACCATTGGGTTTTTTCTACAGACCCCCTTCTAATCACTCAGCTTTTCAAGGTTCTGCTATGCAGGAAGTGGGCTTTATTCGGGGCGGGGGCCCCGTAAAATTGACAAATGCTTTTGCACCATTGAGGGACCTGAATGATATAGATTGACTATTAAAAGGGGTGAGTGAAGGGAGAGCAGTGAATAATAGGGCTGAACCCTCTGATGAATTATGTGGGAGGGTGGATACTATTGTTGGTGCAACACCAGAATCCACCTATGAGTATATGGACCAAACTGAAAGGGGATTGGCAAGTGTAGAGAGGGCTACCATCACCACTTCCTGTTCACAGGAGTGGCTAACTCTGGGTGACCTAAAAATAGTTTCGTGGAACATAGCAGGCTTAGCTAGCAAGTTCCGGGATGAGCAGTGGCTCCATTATATAAGGAACTTCCATAGAATATGTTTTCAGGAGACAGGGGAGACAGTTAACAATTTCTTTTTAGAAGGCTACAAAACTTTTTTTTGTCCAACTTCAAGGTCCAGCGTAGGGAGAGCAAGGGGGGGGGGGTTTAATCATGTTTATAGATATAAGGATACTGGGGAGGGGGAAGCCTATGTTGTGGGACTCAGATGTAGCACAAGGACTCATTATTTAAGTAAGACTTATTGACTAGCATTAATTAATTTCTACAATGCACAGTTGCAGGCACAGGGAGCGAACTCCCTTGATGATCTAATGAGATGGTTGGAGGATCTGCAAAATGAAGGTCTGGCACAGTCACATTTAATTGTAGTTGGAGACTTTAACTGCCATCTGTGCCCCAACTTGAGGATGACTCATTGTGACTGGTCGACCTGCACGTTAAAAACGGACCACACATGGAACACACACAGGAAGGGAGGAAGTTGAGTGCCCTTCTAAATGCCTATGGTCTAACCCATACCATGGACTTGATTGCCAACGACATAGGTACAACTGTGCCCCGACTTACAAAGGTAGAGGCTGTTCATCGTTTATTGATTTCATTTTTGTTTCACACGCAGTGAGGAGGTTTGTAACCTTTTTTAACATTTGTGTTAGTATATTTAGGTACCACATTCCTGTGACCATGCCACTGGTTGCCCCTCGACACCACCCAGTATCACACAGACTTCCGGGGGGAATGATTTCCGCTACTGAACAAGGTAGGTGGTTACGCTCGGTGCAGGTTGACACTGCTACCTTTAATAATTCCCTTTTTAATATAGGCAAGCATGGGATCCTGAAATGTCTTGATCTAGAAGTACAGGGCCTTGAACTAGTGCAGGCATTTACGGCCATTGCACAATTAGTGAATAGTCTATTAACAGTACCGGCACATCCCACCAAGATGGAGGTTCCAAGATGGTTTGATAGGCAATGCTTGCAGGCCCTGAGTGCCCTAAAGATGGCCCTCAAACAATCACCTAGAGATGGGGGCCGTGTGGCGGACTGCCGCAAAATGTATAAACAAGCAGTAAAGACGCGGAAACGCCAATTACAATTGAAGGCTTAGGAGGATTTAGAAGAGGGCTCAGAGCTAAAGGATTCCATCCGTTTCTAGAGGGTTAGTAATAATCAATGTTTTAAAGATTCGAATAATCCAAGCGTAAGTCACAACATCTTACCAGAGCGATGGCAGGCCCATTTTGAGGGATTGTACAATCAACACCACAGGGAGGATGAAACACAGGCACTAACTATTCTCCAGAGAACGGGCCCCATTACCTTCACTTTGGATGAGGTGAGATCAGGGATTTCGCGGAACAAAGCTCCAGGACCAGATGGGATCCCACCAGACCAATGCCTTAACCTCTATCTTTTTATTGCTAAGCATACCATAGCCAAGTCAGGGTTGCTCTATTTAGCCTTTATGGACCTCACCGCAGCTTTTGATCGAGTAAATCGCTGCAAACTTTGGAATCTTATGGAAGAGCTGGGGGTGGACCAAGCATTAATTAACATCCTAATGGTAACTACACATGAACACCACTGCTGCAGTAAGATACACGCAGGAGGGGAAGATCACAGATCATTTTAAATGTTCGAGCAGGATTAGACAGGGCTGCATATTAGCGCCATTCCTGTTTACATTATATATCAACGGCCTGGATTCCGCCCTGACCACACTACAAGCAGATACCCCGAGGATAGGCTCACGACCGGTTCCCGTCTTGCTTTACGCGGACGATGCGGTTCTCCTTGCCCGTACACCAAAGGGCTTACAGCTTTTATTAGATGGGTTTGTGGCATTTATGAACAGGATGGACCTGTCCCCAAACCTATCAAAATCCTATATAATGGAAGTGGGGAAGAAGTGCAGGAAGTCTAATAGCTATACAGTAGGCACATACACTCTAGGTGAAGTACCGGCCTTTTTATATTTACATATTTTATTTGATGATAAATTGAGTTTTAAACATTTACTAGAGGATAAGTGCCTGGGTCTGACAACGTCCACTGGAGCAGTTGCAAGCTTCGTCCATAGTTTAGGCAAATGGTCACTTGGCACAATTTTAAAGTTATACAACTCTGTCTGTTGCTCCAAAGTTTTATATGGTAGCGAGGTTTGGGGATTCATGATGACCAACAAGCTACAAAGTGAAGAAGAGGGCTATTTTAGACGCCTGCTGAAAGCCCCTCATTGCACCCCCGCGTTTATTGTCCATGAGGAATTGGGGTCGAAGTACATCTCAGATATGGTGGCTGTGAAACCCTATTGTGTTGGGCGAACATTTGGTCCAACGAGGAGGCAGGTTTTAATAGGCTGGTAATCCCGGACTGTCTCTCCTTGGACCATGCATTAAAAATCCCTTGGCTGAAATATGTAAAGCATATACACACTACATTAGGCCGATCCGATCTGTTGCTAAATCGTGATAAGATGGGAGCACGAGAAAAAGATTGTATTAAAGATCTGTTTTTTAAACACGTCATGGCACAAAGGGAGGATAGGGAGCTGAAAAAACCCACGGTGAGAGAGCATACCGTAGTAGTGTCGGTACAAGGCATGGAACCTTATTTATACCTTATGCCCAGTCCACATGATAGATTTTTATTTACACATTTTAGGCTAAATCTATTTTACCATCTATTGGCTGTAACTGCTGGTTTTGCGGCATATATAGAACAAAAAGGTCCCTGTGGCTGCGACAATAGTTCTCCACAGGATACCTTACACTTTGTTCTACTATGCCAGTACTATTCATACCCGAGGAGAGTGTTTCTCAAGGGGCTTTAAAGGAAACTAAGATTTAAACAGGCCTGTGTTGCTTTGTTGTTTTTAAAACTGTCCTCAAATGTTTTTACGCTCTTTTGTGTCTCAAATTTTTTAAGATCAGCACTAAAGCTAAGAACTACTAGGGGTACATAAAGGCCTAAGACCCCCTGTTAACCGCTGTATTTTGCACATAGTTTCTTTTGGCTCTTTTATGAGTCCAAGAAGGACAACAGTATTGTAAAGATTTTGCAGAGTCTTTTCTTTTTTCGTCTCGCTGACTGTTTTTATGAATATTGTCTTCATTGTTATGCTCCTGATAATGTCTCTTTTATGGTAATATTTTTATATGCGGAATAAAGATTATTATTATTACACTGAATGTATCTAAGCATGTGTGCAGATGTTAGTGACCCTCAGTGAGAAGCGCCTCCGAGCACTGCAGACAGAGCCCTGGATCCACCAGCAGCGCAAGCACCGGTGCTGTACATTAACTGCTTGTAACGCCCGGCCAGTGGTCTCCAGTGGACACCGTTAATGGCCGTGAGCCTCGCATGTAAAGATCCATTCCTGTCCCTTCTGCAGATATTGGTAAAAAGATAAGACATTTCCTTTTGGAAATATGCTTACAACATGAGTAATTCCGCATATGATACTAAGCCGGCGTTAGATCGGCAGTACCCTTCAGAGGACAGGCCTTATTTAAATACCCCTATTCTCCAGGTCCTCACATTGAGATCTCATGACAAAAAAAATCTGCATGGACTCATTTCAGGGTCCACTCAAATATTGATATTTTACTGTTCATGCCCCCACCTGCCCCCCACAGGCAGCAGTGAATTATTAAGAGCCACGGATGGGAGTTTCCAGGAAGCTAAGAATTGGCTCTGCACGCGCAGTCTTTAGAGGATGCAAGCAATATGGTTGCCAAGTTTCATCTCCGATCAAGGAAGAAATAAGATATGATTTATTAATGATTCTGTTTTCTGTTCTTAAACTTAAATGCACAGAAAGCAACACCAGCTGTTAGAAGGCCCAGCTACAGCGAAAGATGCACCATCTTCTTACAGCAAAAGTAAAACTTTGACCCAAATGCAATGAATTAGATATCTCAACAATAAAATGCAGTAGAAAAATACACTAATAAGAAAAATTGTCCTATCACACATACCACAACAAAAGCTAGAAAGAGGATAAGAGACCATCTTAAGCTATTTTATATGATGACCTTTGAACCTTTCCTCCTGAATGCAAGCTCATTGTCCCATCTGGAACACCAATTTCGAGGGTAGAATTGCTGGAGTGAACACAATTATTGGAGGCACCTTTCAGGTACTGTTTAAAGGGGAAGTCCCACCCTACAGTTCTAATTACACCTGACAGCATTTGGGTGCAGAATTGCGACAATACATCATCATAGAATCATCCACTCATTTGATTCTGCTTTTAAAATGTAACATCTGCACCTTTCGACGTTTTTAACAATTGAAAGTTAACACTTGGCAGTCTGCTGCTTAAGCCCTCTTTACTATTCAAATTCATATCTTACATAAAGAAGAGACACAAGATATGTTGTTACTTAATGTGAAGCACTCGTGACCCATTCAATGCCAAAAATACACTAGTCGAGTGTAACTTCCGCGTTATGTGCATCTTCAGGTAGAAAAATGCTCGACAGACCAATAGGTCTACCCTTGGTAAACTGCTCATTTCTAACAATGTCTTCATTCCAAGAATATGCCCAGAAAACACAATTAAAGAAAACATGTGACCACTTAAACGTGGAATGTTTGCAATCAAAATATCAAATAAAAATACATTAACCACTGTGCATAATTTTAATGGCACCTTATAGCTACTTCCTAACAAGCGGGTATACTCAACAGATGTTTAGAATTATTATTAATATTATTATTATTATTTATTTTTTTTAGAGTTTATGGGTTTCATTGTAAAGTAATATTATTTTTGTGCACTATTGGCTTTAGATTTTCAAATTTGAAGACAGCGTTTAATATATGTATGACTAAATATAAACAAGCATTTGCCCCTTGTGTTCATAAGTTGTATCTCAGTGTGTACTGCTGCCGTCACCTAGGAGTACAGGTACTGTGTGTGTGCAGTGCGTGCACTGTCCGGCTGACGTACACAGCACGTGCATTGATGGTTTATAAACATCTAGTGCGCCCGCATGCATGTATTCATTTTTACTTATTTTCTCTTTTAAGGACAAAGTGGGTTTGTTTGCCTCCTGTGGTGAAATATTATCAGCAATAATAAATTAGGGGACGGTGCTTACAGGGAAACGGTGTCCGGTAGTGCTTGGAGAAAATTAAAGTAAACACTTGCAGGCTGCCTGCAGTTACCCCGAGATAATGATTTATAGCTTTTGAGAGGCACTTTTACATTACCTTCAGAAGAATCCTGCCTCGGCGTGTCATTGGGTCAGCAGATCCGATGGAGAATAACAGCTGGCCTTTTCCAGTTTGGGAGGAGGTGGAAGGGATGAATGCTGCAATATACTGCAAGAGGCTACATCCCTGAAGCACTCACAGTGTAACACGTGCAGGGCAGGAAAAAGTAATAAAATAGTCCCCCCCCCCATGAAAAGATAAACACAACCAAACGTAATGATGCTGTACTTAGTCCCTGCTCCCTGGGAGGAACAAAGACAAAAAGGAGGGACAAAGAGGCAGGACTCACCATTAGCAAGCAAGGGTTTTTAAAGGAAACTCAAACAGACAAATGAATAGCAGGGGGAGGGCTTTAAGCCCACAGAGAAGTATATTAAAGTATAAAAGAGGTTGTACACTCATCGGCAACCTAAAGAGGATAAAGAATAGAAAGATAAAAGGAATTTGCGCCGCTTGAAGAGAGACTGATACAAGAAACTAACGACCAAAGCAATATCCCTCACATATAAAACACACTTAACAATATGCCTGACAAATTAGGTAAACTCCAGGAAAAGTAGGAGACCGAGGTGGGTACTATGGAAAATGCAGATTGCAAGGCAACACTAATGCACCCAAGGGAAGTAGCCATCAAAGCCCGTTTGTGTCTTATCCAATTTAAGATTTTTTATCGAACATACTAGGACAAGGCGTGACTGCATTAAATGGGACGGGCTGATAGCCCGGACTGTCTTCAATGCAGGACTGTGGAGGGAGATATCGGGTCATACAACTATATGGGCATGCAATACTCAAAGAGCTAAGTGAGGTACAGAGGGGTAGCTATCCTGGCAAACCCCAGGTTTGTACTCCTGGGCCACCCCAGTGATGTAGATTTGGCTAGACCCAAGCTACTCCTTAGTGAACTCGGCCTAGCGGTGGCAAAACGCGATGTGGCCAGCCTTTGGGGAGCGGCAGAAGCCACCACTCTGCAGTAATGGAGGAGGGGAATGGACTCGTATATGGCCGACGAAAGGGTTACATGTAAAAGTTAGAGGTGCCCACGCAAGTTTCGGAGGTTATGGGGTAGCTGGTTGCATTATTTAGCCTGGATTCCTTGGTTGATGCCTCCGAACCACCTGCTGGGGGAGAACGGGAATCACCGGATATCCCCAAGCAGGCACTGAAGAGTAAGAACAGAATAATGGAAGAAGTGCATACGTATCACTGTGCCGCTGGGTGCGAGTTTTTGTACTACCTGTATGTGTTCTGGTCTTCGGGTGATATCATTGAGGCTGCTACATGTATGTTTCTTATGCCTGTCCTCTATGCAACTGTTGTTATCGTTATAATGCATGCATTTTCGCCTTGCATATTATAAACAAATAAAGATATTAAAAAAAAGAATGGAAAGCAAAAGCACTGACAAAGTAAAGTATTGGCGCTAGCACTGGCCATCCGGCGAAATTCCATCACTCACTGTATAAGAGCCAATTGTTTAATTGACACATACCATTGTCACATTGCTTTGGGGGCGGAAGCAACAGGTGAAAGACAGTTGAACAGACTAATGGATGAAGAGGGCAGATCGAAAGCCCCTCAGTGTGTATAATATGTATTTTTTATTTATTGTTTTTTTTGTAAGATTAGACTGTTGAGAGAGAAAAGTGTAGCTCCACTGAAACAGGTCCTGGGATGCTGGTTTCCAGTCCAGGGAGGACCTGGCTATGCAGTTTGGGCTGGACTGTTCCCATTGACTCATTCGCATATGGCTGGGTCCCAACTGGAATTGCATGGTGAGCAAAAAAGCAATGGATTTAGGCCCAGATCTCTGTACTGTGGTGAATGTATGACATTGTTCCGCATTCTGTCTATCAATAGTTCTTTTTGCAACTGGCACAGGAAGGCAGTTAAAGTACACCCCTTGCCAAACATAGACCAAATATAGATTGTGTGTTTCTGTTTGGTGAGTGAAAGACTAAAGCCAATGCAGTACACATTCTGGCACGAGGATCAGTTAATAGATCCTTAGCAAATGTTAGCAGGAACCCCTCGTTACCATCTGCTTCTTCAGCACAGTAAGTATTTGCCTATTTTTCTCTAATCTTGCTCCCTGCTGTCATCCCAAAACTTGCTGATTCAAGAATCACTTTGGGCACCAAACAGGAATACCGGTTGAATCTTATAAAACCTTTGTTCTTCATTATCTCGAAATTGGAAACATCACCATCCAGCACTTGTTTCGCAAGGCCCATCTGCTTTGAACTTCTTTGGGGATAGAATAACATATGGCATACATACAATCAAGTTCATTGTTTCAGATTATGGAGATACTTACCCCCTCACCAAGTTCTCATTGTAGTAGGTTCACAATAATTAATATGTATGGTGCATGCAGCCTCTGTGCGCATAATTCACACGGTACAAATGTTAAAATGAGAACACTCCTGAGTATGTTGAAATCAGCATACATGAATATCCTGGTAGAGGTCAGTCAAAATTAAATACGAGTGGTTTCACGTGAGCAAAAGAGAAGCAAGAACCCCAAATATTATCAAAATTATACTCTAAGAGAAAACGAGGCGGGGAGGGATTCTAAGAACAGTGAAAAATGAAAACGAAGTATCCCAAACCATGACACGCCTGTGTATCGTAAAACACATTAAGCCGCCCGCTACCTCTCTCTCGGTCATGCCAGGGATTAAGGCCGCAGACACACTGGGGGCAGAAAGAATGACAAAGAGAGAGAGGACATGAAGAAAGAGACCGAAAAGAACAAGGTTGGGAGGGAGCAGCAGCTCAATATTTTTGACAGAGCTCTTTTGGTTTCCAGTCCGGCCCTGCAGCATCGGATATTACTTCCAAAGGGGATAGTTTAGAAAAGTGCCAGAGGGGCTTGAAAACTCAGGTGTCAATGCCTTATGTGACCGAACACTGACCAAGCGGCCTTTATCTCACGGTATTTATGGCATACTTCTCCATATCATCAAGCTAAGAAAAAAGAAGAGATTTTGAAAAAGCTTGATTATATGGTAAAGTTGCCATTTTTTGTGTCCAAAGTAGAGTTCAGCAGAAAACCTTTGTTGTAGTTAAAATGCTATGAATGTTAAGTTTGTTTGCAACACAACTGTCATTATTTCACAGTGGAGGGAATGTTGTTGGTTTCAAACATACACTACAACAGTCGAGCAACTCTATAAGTATTGAGTTTACAAAGAACGCATATATATATTTTTATTTGATCTAGTATCCCTTTGTTAGGAAAACAGCCTGTGTTGACATGATACACAATGCCATTCACTATTGCAAACATCTAAAGGGCTGAACTTCCAACAAAACTTCCCCATAGGTTAGATCAATGAAAAGAGCCCATAAGGACCTACGACTGACTTCATTTAAAGCAGGTTTACCTCTGGTGCAATGTAGTCCGGCGTACCACAGAACGTTCTCGTTGTTACCCCATCAGCCATATGTTCTTTGCACATTCCAAAATCAGCAATTTTAATGTGTCCTTCTGCGTCCAGCATTACATTGTCCAACTTCAGATCTCTGGGAAGAAGCACATTGTAGCTGTAGTCAGTCAAAGCAGATATTGAGGCTGGTAAAAATGTTGCACATGAAGAGATTATCATCTTTATAGTATTTTAAGTGTTCTTTTAATTTAATATAAAGGTGAAACTGCTCTGGCTATCCCAGCGCTCAACACACTCCAGATGAAACAGTTGTGACTTCTCGTCTGATTGACTCGCTTCTATCAAACCATGTCTGCAGTTTGGTGAAAGGACTTAATAGGCGCATCGGTGGTGGCAGGGTCTAAATTGGACTATTCAGAGAGAATAGTGAGTATGCGCACTGCACCGCGTCATACTTCGGATATTTTCAGGAGCTACGCAGGTGACAGGGTACCACAAAACAAGAGGGACTTATATTATTTAAGAGTGGAGGAGATCTAATAAAGGGATTTTAAAAGGCAGAATCTCCAATATTGTACTGCGTTTATTGCTCCTAAAATCAACAAAAACACGTAAAAACACAATCTATCTACCTACCTACCTATCTACCTACCTATCTATCTATCTCTATAATAACTCGTAACTTGAAAGTCACACACTGAATCAGAAATGCAAAAAACGAGGGGGGATAGCGGGACAATGAGAAGCGGGATGGGTGAAGGGAGAAAAGAGGACGTGAGGTAGAGGGATCAGGAGCCAAGAACAGAGAGGAAGGGAGTGTGGGTAAAGATAGAGGGGGCAGGCAGAAGGAGCAAGCACACATATAAGCATGTATACATACCTATGCAGATGTACAGAGCATTATAAGATTTTTATATGTAGAGGTGTGGCTAGGAGGAGGTGAGTACAGTACTAACCAGAGCCGAAGCCTTGATTAGGGCAAGAGACTCTGTACTTCTCCTACCTCAAATCGAATATATGTCGTTACTACGCATTCCATTGCAACGCATGCCTTTACCACGCATGCGTTACAACGAAATGTTTTTTCTTCGCATTGCCCTTACCTCGATCTTGCCTTTACCCTGCTTTTTCGTTTTTGGGGGGGGGGAGACCCCCCCAAGCCCCCTTGCTTCTTTTTTTTCCTTTTTCTTAGGTCTTCGCCGATACTAACGAAGGAATGACGCTTTTTTTTCCGACCAGGAAGACGTTTTTCCGTGATGACGTTGCTTGCGTGCTAAAGACGTCATTGAAGCAATACGCGTTGTTTAGACGTTTACGAGGTAAGTGTACCGTTGTAAACGAATCGCGTAGAGAATGCTTCGTGGTAAAGGCTGTTTCCCCCTCAAATCATGGTAAATATAACATGTTTCTCCCGGTAAATCTGCAACAAGCTCTTAAAAGTCCTTCCCTATAATACAGCTTAAAAGTAAGGCGCTACTAATCAGCATATGCAGACATCGTCCCCCCTCCGCACCTTCTTCTTGCAGAATACATTTGTCAAGTATGAATCCCATTAAGGCTGGCTGAGGTAAATAGGCCTCAAAAGTTCATATTGAGTACAACAGACTGCTAATATGTGACTTAAAAATGTTTAGGTATACACAAGTCAATGATATTTATACCTCACTCCAGTCAAAACTTACATTTTAAATACAATTTTTCTTCAGTGCAAATCAGTTTAAACACTACAAACTTACATTTTAGACAAAAATAAGGAAAATATTATTTTTAGCTTTACAATGACTTATAAGGCTTGCTTAGGCCATAGACAATGTAATCTGTGTCACATCTGCGACTATGATACATGTACACCAATGTCAGGCCGAGTAAAACAAAAATCTTCCTCAATCAGCCTGCAGACATGCCTCATTACGAGCAACACATTTGGTGGGCTAGTTTTGTTCTGACTTCATGGCGATTAATATGCTGACCTATGTTACTGTGTATATAATTAGCATAAACTATGCTACCTGTTCAGCATCAAAGTATAGTTAAAGGCATGAATACCTGTCTGTGGTCTAAAATAGGAAACGGGCATGAGATTAATTTTCTGAGGTTTACGGAGATGATGGCTTCTCCATTGGACAGACCTTACTTGGATCAAGTGAATCAAATCATCATGCCCGCAATAGTAGTGCAAAGAAGGATGCTGAGTGGTCATGAACCCATATGCATTTGTATCCTGGCGGTCATCGAGGCAGTGGGAGGATGGAAGGTTAACTGGAGGCGCGTTGACAGGGCCCTGCCTCTCAACACGGGATACCTGGGATCCTTACTCCCCTCCAGACCACTAGCCCACAGTCTCCAACAGGGGGAAAGAATGACCTCCTGGGCCCTATGTAGATCACACAGTTTGTTGGATTCGAATGCCCTCACACACCCTTTCAGGTGTTATGCTTCATCATATGGGCTGCTCCTCATGGGGTCGGCGGTGCAATACCCCACGGACTCCCTATGACAAGGGCACTTTGTCGGAGATCTTTTATCCAACGGCCGTATGGTGAAGTGTGGGTATGGGGGCGGAACTGTGTAGATGTAGTGCAGTGATTAAAATAGGGTTGGGAGTACCTAGACAAATTATATTTTTATTCTGGGGATATAGGAGCAGCCTATATGATGAAGCATGACACCTGAAAGGGTGTGTGAGAGTATTCGAATCCAACAAAACTGGATTCCCACCCATTACCCCACCAGGGAAATAGTGGGACCAATTGAACCGGGACTCTGTCTAAACCTATCACTGAGGAACAGCACAAATCCAATTTGTATTTCCGTAAATTATACTGCACACATGCAAAGATGCCTTAACCGAAACTCTCCTCAGTGCTAAGCGATGAGTGGTTTGTAGGAGCGCAAGATCTTGCACAGCATGAAAAAAGAAACATGATGCTTTTGAGCATATCTTCTATTCTGAGAAGAGTGTATTTGTATTAATTATTGCTTCTCCCATGTCCTATAATTCGCCACTCCCGGATGCTTGCATTACACCAGCTCACAGGATCCTCTTACACATCTGCAGGGGCCATAACATGTGTACAGCTGTACACACTGCACTGCAAAACATTTTGATCTATACCTTAATCTTCACTGTACAATTAGACATCATGTCGCCGCTATCATTTTGATGGACATTGCTTAACCACTGATTATTGCTGAACTTAAGAAGCACATATACTTAATATGCACCCGAGCGCTCACGAAGCCAACACAAATTCGTTGATTTTAACACAAAAAATATCACGTCAACGTGCACAAGAGAGGTTGTCTTTCTCATGTCTAAACTTGACTTCATGTAATGACTGTCACATAAGCTAGCCCACATCCCACTGACATCAACATGCTGTGAGCCACATCCACAACTGGCAACTCTTATCAACACCAAATTGATTACATTTCCAAGTATAGGATAACTCCATTTTCCTTTCCAGCTGTGAAACCAACCCGTGGGCTCTCGAAGGGAGATGGGACTGTTAGAAACACGAAGAGAGATCCAAATAAACACTCACCTGTAAACAATGCCTTTCTTATGGAGAAAGAAGAGCCCAACAGAAATCTCTGCTGCATAAAACCTGTAAAGTAAAAACAAGCAGGTCAGGCCACTGTGCATGCAAGGTCTTCATTTGTGAGCCAATAGGGGCCCCATCCTAACTAGGAAAATAGATTAAGGTTCTGCGGCGGCACCACTCGCGTGGGTATTCCCTGGGTTTCAGTGTGAAGAGCAGCAGTGCATGTTAGAGGCCATGACATCAGGTTACATCGACGTTACCTTTAAAAGGCAGCACTGATTAGAGCCATCGAAAACTCTCCTACTAAAAACCATCTCACTTGGCTTGTAAATATTGTTAAAAAGTTGTACAATAGTGTTAGAAATGGGGGTCTCTAGTTGGCAGAGGTAGTTACATTTGTCCAAATAGGGACCCTTGCTTCTAGACAGGGTAAGGGGGATACACTTCTAAAATAACCCCTGCTCACCCCCTTGGTAGCTTGGCACGAGCAGACAGGCTTTCTCAGAGGCAGTGTGTAAAGCATTTGTGAACACGTACAGTAATAGAGTGAAAACACTACAAATGGATACCACACCAGTTTAGAAAAATAAGTAATTGTTATCTAAACCAAAACAAGACCAAATGACAAAAATTCACAATACAGTAATAAAATTATGAATTTCAAATACTGGAAGTAGTTCAGTTCAAAGCAAATTGCAGATGCAACACTTTTCACACAAAGTACCTTGGATGCGTCACGCAAATACTTTGGAGAACGTTACACTCGATGCGGCATGCAGCGATTTCTCAAGCCGCGGCAGGCGCTGCGACGGTTTCTTCGGCGATTAGTCAGAAACAGATACGGATGTGTCACGCTTCTCGGTGTTGCCTTGATATTTCCAGCTTCCAGCAGAAAACAGTTTCTGGAGGTTCAAAACAATGGCAGGCACCTCTTTGCAGGTCAGAACTCCCAGCAAGGAAGTTGGTGGTGAAGTCTTTGTGTCCCTGAGACTTCAGAACAGGGGGTAAGCTCAGTTTCAAGCCCTTGGAGATCTTCCTCAAGCAGGGGAAACAGCAACGTCCTTTCTCCTTTCCTTGGCAGAAAGTATCCACTGCAGGCCACCCAGAGACAGCAAACAGCACAGGGGCAGTATTCTGCCTCAGCTTCTCCGGTTCTTCTCCGTGGCAAAGGTTCCTCTTGATTCCCAGAAGTGATCTAAAGTTCTGGAGTCTGCCCCCTTATTTATACTACAAAATCCTTTGTTCTCTGGTGGCAGAAAAGCCCTGTGCCCAGTCAAAACCAGTTCTGTCCTCTCTGGTGCAGCTTCCTGGCAGGAGGTGGAGACAGCATTGTGGAAGGCAGACCAGGCCCATACACGTGAAAGTAAATCTCCCCCGACTCTAAATGCAGCCCAGGTCTATTCAGCACAACCATGACTCAACAGACTTTTTGGAGCCACTGCTCCTCCCCGGCACCTGTCTTTCAAAAGCCAGTCATGCAATACACAAACCTACAGAGGCACACTGGATGGCTAAGCAAGAAAATACCTACTGTCTAAAAGCGGTATTTTCAAACACAAAATGTAAAAATCACCCTCACAAACATTCATTAACATTCTGAGTGCAGGCATACTAAACTTTATTGTCCTACCTTGTTCCCAGGGGTAATTATGTTTATATGATGTTATAAACAAACTCCCCATTCTATCCTATGGGAACAGGTAGCCTTGCAATAGTGAAAAATGCAATTGGCAGTATTTCACTATCAGGACATGCCACACACACCGGGACATGTCCTACCTTTCACATACTCTGCACCCTGCCCACAGGGGTAACATGGGCCTACCTTAGGGGTGACTAACATGTAAGAAAAGGTAAGGATAGGGCCTGGCAAATGGGAGCACTTGCTAGGTCGACATGGCAGTACCAGACTGCACACAGGCTCTGCAATGGCAGGCCTGAGTTACATTTACAGGCTGCTTATGTGGGTGGCACAATCAGTGCTGCAACCCACTAGCAGCATTTGATTTCTAGGCCCTGGGCACACACAATGCACTGTACTAGGGACTAACTAGTAAATCAAATCAGCCAATCATGGAAACACCAATCTATAACAACAATTTACAAAGGGAGCACTTGCACTTTGTCACTGAACAGCAGTGGCAAAGTGCCCAAAGCATCTAGACCAGCAAAATGGAGTCCAACACACAGCAAAAACACAGGAGGCAAAGGCAAAAAATGCAGGGGAACCCCATGCCAATGGTGCATGGTCTAATAAATAGCCTTGTGTTGTAGATTCCAGTGCCTGCTATTGTCCTAATAAAATACAGGAATTAGAGTTGTTTTATGGTCCTACAACTATGCATTTACCATTATATTCTAAACACCTATACCTTATCAGCCTCACTCATGTGCAGTATGGCACTGTGATACAGTAAAGTGAAGGATGCTGATGCACACCCGCTGAATAACACCTCTGCAATTAATGACTTTGGATCAGACGTGCCTATTGTGTGTTTCTGTCTTCATACCTGGAGAAATTTAATTTTAAATGGTATGGGCATGGAGTGTGGTTTTACCTCTTGAATGCCAGGCCGGATTGGCAATATTGAACACAGCTTGTATTCCAAATAGGCCTGAGGGCCAGGACCTGCTTCAGGGCAGGCTTGGCTAAGGAATCTCCAGCACATCCTGCCCTCAAATTAGCATTGATTTACCAAAGGTAAGTAAATTGTTCTGATGAATACTTCTAACCGCGTACTCCTTACCGTTAGATACCAAAGCAATTGCTCCAAAGGTGTTTGTGCTGTGGAATGACTCAAATGTAAAAGTCATGCAGCACCAAGCAGGAGAAATGTCCTTCTTGCTGGACCAGGCTGTCATGGCATTAGTGATGTGTGTAAATGTATGCACTGACACCCATTTTACAGCCTGGCAAATATACACAGGCCCTCCAGGTGCCAGGCAATGGTAGCAGTCTTGGGCCTGATAGAATAGTCCTTCTGGAAGCAGCTTCTTAGACAGTCTGAAAAAGTATACAAAAAAGTGATGGATGGATTGCTTGAACTATTCTCAGTCACTGGTAATTACTCTGGCCCCATCCCAATTTATCGTTATTTTGCAGACCATTTCACCTCAGTTAGGAGCAAGCTATATGCAAATCAGTCATGACTCTGCTCCAATAGGAACAGTCCAGCCCGAACTGTCAAGCCAGGTCCTCCGTGACCCAGAACACAAGCAACCAAGGGCCAGTTGTCCCCAGTTATTGGCTCATTAGCCAGGTACAGCTTGGTTCAAGTGACACTGTGCGCACTGGGCCCACATCTGGGCATACCTATCCCACTTAGGGCGATGCACTAACGATACACAAAGAAGTGATAGATGGAATGCTCGAATTAATCTCGGCCCCTGGTAATTACTGGAGCAGCATCCCATCCCATTGCACTGTATCGCATTATTTTGCACACCATATCACCTCAGTTAGGACCTGGCTTGTCATTTTGGGCTGTACTAATCCAACTGCAGCAGGGTAAGGACTGATTTGCATATAGCTGGGTCACAACTGAGGTGACAAGGTGTGCATAATAACAATGGATTAGGATGTGGCCTGAGAAATTACCAGTGGCCGAGATTAATTCAAGCATTCCATCCATCACTTTTTCGTATGCTTTAACTTAGCCAGCGTGTAGCAGATCTTAACAAAGTCCTCTCCTGCGCTACCTTGCCTTTCTTAGCCCCACAGAACCCCACAAGGAGCTGATTGTCCAGCCTATGGTCTTTGGTGCGCTCAATGTAAAAACTCAATGCTCTTTAGGGGTCTAAACAGTGGAGTTTCTCCTCCTCTTTCGAGGGGTGATGTGGAGCAGTAAACATCAAAAGCGTGACAGACTATTACATTGGGAGGAAAGGGCGCTCTAGTCCTCAGCACAAGTTTGTCAAGAAATAAGGTAGTGTAGGGTAGCTGGACTGAAAGAGCCTTAAGCTCACTCACAAGATGAGCTCAAGTTATCACGACGAGAATACTGTCTTTAGAGTCACAAGACATAATGGGCAGTTGTGCATTGGCTCAAAAGTGGTTCACATAAAAAAATGAGGACCCAATTGAGATCCCACTGTGGCATCACAAAGGGTTTAGTAAGAAATATACAAGATACGTCTTTAAGAAATAACATCACAGCAGATAATTTAACCTCTTGAGTGCCCATGACGAGATGGTCTCGTCATGGGCCGCGGCTGCGCTGTGCCCATGACGAGACTATCTCGTCATGAACCCCGCCCGCTAATGAAAGGGCCGGCACAGGGCGGGGAAAGGGCGGGGCACTCAAGGGGTTAAACAAGGACATCTGGACTACCAGATGCAAAAATGCTGGAAGGGCCAACAAATAACCTTCAACTGTGTCCACAGCAAGTCCTTACTGGGCCAAAGACATAACAAACAACAATATATTTAGCAGTTTGGCCTGAAACGAGTTTGTATTACGGGTGCCACTCCAAGCCACAAAGATCTCCCAGCAACTGGTGTAAACACACTTAGAAGGATGTCTGGCCAAAAGGAAGACATCCACTACTTTGGGAGGGAGCTCAAACAATCAACTGCTGATACTAGATTTCACAGGCTAGGTGCAAGACTCTGCCCTGATGTGGTGACAGAAGATCCTTCCGAAGTGGCAGCCTGATTGGAAAAAAGATGCTAATGCCCAGAATGTTTGGGTATCACAATTTCCTGGCCCGATCTGGAGTCATGAGGATGACTTGGGTCCAGTCATTCGTGATATATTTCAGTACACAAGGTAGGGCCAGAAGCAGCTGGAAAGCATATAGGAGTACCATGCTCCACTCTAGGCAGAATGTGTCTCCAACTGAGAGCCTTCTTGGGAACTCCAGCGTGCAAAAGTGCTGACATTGAGCATTCTTGGTGGTGATGAAAATATTGAACCAGGGTTCTCACCACTGTTGGAAGACACCCAGGGCCACCTCAGGGTGTAACTGCCATTAATGATCTGCTAGGCATTGCCAAATGTGCAGTAGAGGCCCATCCCCTGCCAAAGAGGCGGGGCGGGCCAGAGGTGGGTGGTGGGGAGGTGGACAAAAAAAACCCTAAACTTACCTTGATTGCCATTGCTGCCTGCCGCATCGCACTATTCTTTCTTCTGGCACAAGCTACCAGACTGCACTACGGACAATCCTGCAGCTGCATGAAAGCAGCATCAGGAATGGCCTGAGCACTGGAAACTTGCTCTCCAAGGCAGACTGTGAGCCTGTGCCTCCTCTCTCCAGCCCCCAGCAATGCAGCTGGGGCTATAGAGAGAGCTACACTGCGCATGAGGGTTTGGCAAGCCTGATTCAGCCGGCCAAACCCTCATGCACAGTAAAGGGACTGGAGTGCACTACCACTCCCCCACAAGCAGTGCCATCCCCCTGGACCCGCCCCCAAGGCTCATCAGAGTCCTGAGGACGGGTCCAGTGGGATTCAAATAAAAGGATAATAAAACGGGTTTGAAAACAGTTTTATTATCATTTAATTTGACGGGGCGGTGCTCCTCTGCCTTAATAGAGGGACCGTCACTGTAACTGAGTTTGTCTGCTTTTTCATTTAAGGATCCCACCAGGCGGTGATTGACTAGGGCAATGCCTTTACGATTCAGCCAGTTCTAGAGGAGCAGGACCTCCTGGAACAGGTCCCAGGACCCTACTCCATCCTGCATGTTACAATACCACATGGAGGGTGTTGTCCATGAGTACCTAACCCAGCCTCCCTTTGATGGATGGTAGGAAAGCTTTCAATGCCAAGCAGATGGCCCGCAACTCCAACAGTTTAATGTGGAGACAAGTCTCCGCTGGAGACCAGAGTCTTCAGATTTCCACCTCTCCCCGATGACCTCCCAAATCCATCAGTGATGCATCTGTCACTACCATCAGCTCTAGGTGTGGAAGAGAAAGGGGTCTGCTGCTGGTCTAACTGTGGCGGGTCCGCCACAACTGCAGATTTTTAGCAGTCTCCACCAAAATCTGAATGGAAGCCGACAGGTTCTCTTAGTGCACATATGCCACCTGGCATGGTTGAAGAACTAGGCCAATAAGACTTGAACCGCCCTCATTGAGACCTGGGACTAATGCAGAAACATCAGGATGATAGCTGGAATGTCCTGCACTCATTGATCCAGAAGAAAGGCCCGATAACACACCATATCCAGAACCACTCCGATGAAAGGGAGCCTCTGCAAAGGAGTCAGGTGTTACTTTAGCATGTTGATAGTGTACCTCAACGATGCCAGGAGATTCTCCGTCAACTGACTGTAGCAAGCCCGCCTTTAACAGCAAGTCATCAAGGTAGGGAAAGACTGGTATGTCCGACCTCCAAAGATATGCTGCAGCCACCGCCACCAGTTTTGTGAGCACCTGAGGGGCACTGTGATGCTCAAAGGGGGCACAGCAAACTGAAAATGCTCCTGGCTCATCTTGAAGCTGCAAATAACACCTGTGGGACTGAAGGACGGGAATGTGGAAATAGGCATCCTACAGGTATAACATCCTGGAACCAGGACAGATAGAATGTGAGCCTGCATGAGAACTGTCCTTCCGCAGCAAAAATTTAATGATCAGAAATCTAAAATAAAAAGAAGGCCCCAGCTATTTTTCAGGAATAGGAAATATAACATTTCTCATTTCCAAAGCCAAGACTCTATGGATTCTTTAGCTAAAATTGACAACTAGTGTTCCAAAAGATTTGCTGCCCATGCTGGCCTGGACATGGTCTCCTAGATCCCTTATCCCATAAGGACTGGGTTTGCTTCTTGATGGGATGGCGGGCCGTCTTGTTGTTGCCTGTATGCAAAACCCCTTGTGAGGCCTCATAAGGGTAGAGAAACTGTTAGGGATACTGTCTTGCGGGCGTGTAGAGAATGAGAGTGTTCATGTGGCACTAATTCTTCGAAGAGCTCTAGAGCAGAAACGTCCTTCTTGCCAAATTGTGGACAGCCATTAATAATCCATGATTGATTAAAAAAAAAAATCGTAGTTGTATATAGCGCAAACTTGACCTGAAGGTTTCAGAGCACTTTACATGAGCACCAGTTGCATTACACAAGAACACATTAATTTTTGTTGGGCACAGGGAGATTAAGTGATTTGTCCACAATCACAGGATGTTGAGCGCATTGCCCACACTCGAACCCTGTTCCCCAGATTCGAGATCGAACGCCACTAGCCATTATACTCTCCCCAACATGAAAGTCACCCGAGAAGCTTGTGGATCTCATCCATGTGTGGGGCCGCAACAACATGCTACTCTCAACTGCTCTCCCTAGGCAGTCAGTAGTGTCCAGGCCTGATCTTATAATGTGTTTGGTTGTGTGGTTGTGTGGTTGTGTCCTGACCATCCTGAATAATATGTGCTAGGTAGGCATGTGATTCCTCTGGAACTACCAGCAAAATCTCTGTGACCATGTCCCATAATACATGGGGCTAACTACCCAGCAAGCAGTTGGTGTTCACTGGCCAAAGGGTGAGACTAGCAGAGGTGAACATTTGTTTCCCGAATGACTCAGTTCTCTTTGACTCTGTCTGGTGTTGTAGGGAAAGAGTTGGGATTAATTCTGCTAGTACATGCTTGAACTACTAGACTCTCAGAAGGAAGATGCTGCATAAGGAATGCAGGGTCACCTGGACCGTGTATGTGGGGTTGTGCTACCAGTCTATTACTAGGTGGACAAGAGTAAGGCTTAGCCCAGATATACAGGTCTATGTGAGGATGTGGGGATATTTGTAGAGCACACTGTTACTCCAAAGAGTGTCCTGGCGCTAGGCTGAAAGGTAGCAGCATGGGAGAAGGGAAAATAGGGGCAAGAGAACAGCCATGTTTTCAGTTTTTGCCGAAACAGGGGAGTGGATTCAATGTTTCTCAGATGAAGAGGCTTTTTATTCCAGTGGAAGGGCCCCAGGAACGAGAGAGACTTTCATCCTAGCCTGGACTTTTTTAAAACAGGGGTCATTGGCAACAACAGATCAGCGGAGCGAAGATTTCTACGAGGAGAGTAGAAGGAAATACTACGTTTAAGGTAACTTGGTCCTTCCCCTTAAAGTGCTTTCTGTGTGACGAGCAAAGTTTTAAAAGTTATTCTTTCCTTACAGGGAGCCAGTGCAAGCTCCTTTTGAGGGAGCTCAAAGATGGTATGGGCTGCTGCATTCTGGACAAGTTGAAGCCTGTCCAGCAAGAAGCCAGGCATGCCAAGATAGAGTCCGTTCCCATTATACAGTCTTGATATAATCAGAGCCTGGATCACCTGTTGTCTGGCAGGTTTAGACAAAAAGAACAGAAATTTCCATAAAAGACGCAACAGAGCAAAACAGGCCCCAACTACTGCATTAACCTGAGCGCAAAATAGCAGCTGGTTGTCCAATTTAAACCCCAGATTTTTCACCACCAGGCTGTTTGCTGAGGGGGCAGGAGCGTCCACTGGCCACAAGACATGTGAAGGGATTTACGCCGTTTTACCAAAGAAGAGTAATTCTGTCTTACCAGCATTACATTTCGGCTGGTTAGAGGTCAGCCAACCAAAAACAGCTGCAAGGCAGAAACTGATTAGCATACCCGGGCAAGACTCGTTAGCCTTCCATGTAAACAACCACTGTGTGTCGCCTACATAGGACACAATTTTGGCCCCCTGTGTTTCAGCCACCTCGGCTAAAGGAGTGAGGTAGATGTTGAACAGGGTCGGGCTCAAAGCCGAACCCTGTGGGACCCCCACCTTCAGTGAATGCGATGAAGCTGAAAAAGGGTTGCACCAGACCTCCTCCCTCCTCCCCTCTAGAAAAGATGCCAGCCATTTCCAAGCCAAACCCCTGATGCCAATCACGTAAAGCCGGGTCAGGAGCATCTGATGTGACACCGTCGAAGGCGGCCGACAGATCTAACAAAATCAGCAACACCTTCTCGCCTGCCTCCTGACTCAGCCGGATAGAGTCCACCACTTCTAACAGAGCTGTTTCCATACTGTGGTTCGGGCAAAAGCCCGACTGGCTGAGGTGGAGTAGGCCGTTCTTTACCAGAAACAACGATAGCTGCTGAGTCACATGTTTTTCCAGCAGCTTCGAAAAGGCCGGAAGCAGGGAGATCTCTCGGTAGTTAGCCGGATCAGAGGGATTGGCCTGGGCCTTTTTTAGCAATGGAATAACTTTAGCCAGTTTCCATTTAGTGGGGACCGTTGCACCTAGGAGGGAGGCATTTAATAGCTGATTCATGAGAGAGTTAATCGCCTCTGCTCCTAATGGTAGAATGGAGGAGGGGTCGGATCCAAAGGAGAGCCAGAGTTAAGGCCTTTTAGCACCCTTAAGGAATCTGCCAGAGAGATGTGGTCGAAAGAGTTCAGGGGAGGTACTTCCCTAATAGCAGGTCCAATGTCTTTAAGAATTTCTTGAGAACTGGCCCCTTCTAAGGTCAGCCCCGATATGCCAAGATCCATCACCGGTGGAGGGAGGCTAGCCTAGATGGACACAATTTTTTCTTGAAAAAAAGAGGCCAACGTCTCACACCATTCCTTAGAGGGAGGCTCTATATTGGAGCCTACCGCCAGCGTGGAAAAGGAGCTCGCGATTTTAAAAATCTCTTGTGAATGGTTGCCTGCCTTCAAGATTCTGGCTTCAAAGAAAGTCTTTTTTGCTATTTTAATTTCTATTATAATAATTGCCTAACTCTGCTTTATAGCCTGCGTTAGCTGATGGACAGTAATTTGTCCTCCATAGCCTTTCTTTGCCTGTTTCAATTTTGTTAAGGATGGGGTAAACTAAGGACTGGGCACTTTGGATCGAGACTGTTTAGTGCTGCTTTCCGCAGTCAAAGAGTGACAGGCGGACTCAATCCAGTAATCAACCAGACCTTAGTCAATGTTAATCTCGCCAGTGAGACAAGGACTAGTGGCATCCAGCTTATTAATTAGAAGGTCCGATTTAGGTTTGCCAGGAGCCCTCACTGTATGAGGGAGTTTTCTCTCTTTGAGAGGAACATTACTACATTTTGGCCACCTGAACCTAAGAAGAAAGTGATCAGACAAACTAGAGGTAAAGGAGGGTCAACAGCAAGGGGCATAGAGGTGAATATTTGATCCAACGTATGTCCGGCTAGATGAGTCAGGCATTAATAGAAGGCATGAGGCTCATGGATGCGCAGCTCTCCATCAGAGTATGACTATCAGTTAACTGATCACAGTCCATGTGTAAGTTAAAGTCCCCCATCAAAACACAGTGTCCGTACCTCAGGATCAAAAGCGATATTATTTCACAAAAAGCCGGGACAAAACCAACCGCTGTGCCCGGTGGTCTATATATGAGACCCCCTGATATTGATTGTTTAGAAGAAAATGTTAAGGTAATACTCAATATCTCTGCCATCTCCAGGTTCACCTGGGACAGCTGGGTCAGGGTGTAGCAATCTTTGAATATAATAGCTACCCCTCCTCCCTCATTGCTGTCTTTCCGTACAATTTTATAGCCCTCTGGGATGGCTGTCCAAATATCTAGGCCCGAAGACTCTGTTAATCAGGTCTCTGTTACAAACACAGCATCTAGGTCTTCATCCCCAAGAAGGTCGTAAATATCAATAGCATACTTAGGTGGAGAGCGTGCATTTATAAGTGCCACTTTTAGTGACGGACCCTGCTCTGAGTAGTCACTGGGGCTGAATTTAATATTTTTTAGAAGAAAGTTGCAGGAAGTACATTGGTGTACAGAGAGACCTAAGGTGTCCATACACAGGGGTGCACAGCTGGGGATAGCGTTCAAGGAATGAAGTTGTTGAAGGTATAAGTTTGGTGGTGCTTACCCAATTTGCAATTTCGGGCAGAGTGGTTGGCGCTGGTCGCTTCCAGGACGCTGACGGGCGCAGACGGGCTTGCCTTTGGCATGCCTTCAGCACGCCGGCGGCGTGTTCGCACTGTGGCTCGGTTTAAATGCATTGTCCTGATCAGAGACTAAAAGCTAGAGCGCGCACTGACAAAATGGCCGCTCTAGCTGTCCCTGTAGGAAAAATGGCCTCCACCCACCAGCACTCGAGATGGCAAGCAGAAAGACCCCCACCCGACTCCCGTAACCAGCACAGAGAAGGCGGGCTGCAACAGTGAGTACTGCTAAAGTGCAAGTAGTACAACACGTTCAAATTCAATACAATTCAGTACCCTTCAATTCAGTGCAATTAATAAAATAACTTTTGTCATAAAAACATACTCCAAATCCCCCTGTAGTCAAAAGCCAGTCCCAATACAAAAACGAGTTAAAACGCTACCAAGTAACGATTCTAAAACAATGAGAGTAAAAGCTAGAGGCTCAGCACATAACACGCTGCTAACTTTTCAGCCGCCGAGTCCGCGCAGCGGCCCAGTTTAAATGCATTGGCCGGATTAGAGGTGAAAAAGCTAGAGCGCGCACTGACAAGATGGCCGCTCTAGCTGTCCCTGAGAGTGTTAGCAAGGACTTTGTTGAATGGCAACAAGGGTTTGGACTTTAGTAAGGACACATCACATCCCATCAACATAATGCAACTGTAAGTCCAAGACTTCTGCTGGTTGTCTAATGACTACAGTAAACAAGGCTGTCTCTTCCTTTGAAGGGCCAGGGCAAGAACCCAACCCTGCATCAGAGGAAGTGTCATAGTAAGTGCGCTGGATGAAGGCTCTTCGGTAAGGATACTGTTTTAGCAGAATCTGAATGAACTAGGTCCGGGTGCATTGGAACTGTTCTAGGATCGACTTTAGTTGAGGTTGGGACGAATTCAGTTGAGTCAGACATTACAATAGGAACAGCATCCCTCTCGGGTGTCAGTGGCATCAAAGCTGGCGTCCACGTGGCAGGAACCAATGTGGATCTTGATGCCAGGTATGGAGTCTGTTCCAAAGTCAGAGCTGAACTCGAAACAGGTTCAAAAAGCACAGATGGCACCAAGACAAGATCCACCAGTGGTAACCCGACTGTAGGCTTCTGCACAAATCGTGGAACCCGAGAGTATGCCAGACAGAGCTGGCAGAAAGCTAAATACACAACATGCCCTCTTTGAAAGCCTCAATCTGTTGCAACTTCATCGACAGCCCAGGAAACTCATGAGACAGCTGGATCAGCTCTGGAATCAGCTCATCAATGGGGGACCAAGAGCAAGACCAGGAGGCACCTTGATGTTACCCACCTTTTCAGACAGAGTGGAGAGACTAGGACATGTCCAGCTTGGCCTTCTTATGCTTCTTCTTAGACCTCGACTTACACAAAGACTTGGACTTTGACAAAGACCTGCATCTGGAACAGCCTAAAGAGCTGGAACGAGTCTGCACCCCCAACTTAAAGGGGTAAAGGGGTTTAGGCAACATCCTTTGGTGTCGGGTCACATATAGTTTAGCTTTACAATCCAGAGCACCTTCGGATTTTTAAGGGCACACTTGCACAACTTGGAGTCACGGCCCGAAACTAAACACCAGAGACACACCTCATAGGGATCTGTCACAGACATCTGCTTGAGGCAGTCCATACAAGGTTTAAATCCTTTAGTTTTAGGAGAGGACATGTTCCCTTGCACACTGGAAAGGATTTTGAAGAAAAAAAAACATCAACCGATGACAAAATGTTAGGAGCTGGCTCCAGATCTCTACTAAAGCACAGAAAGAAAGAAACTGAGTGCTAAGGTGGCCCCTTATATGCGGCTCTTCCAGAGCAGGAAGAGGTTGACACAGAGCTGCATGACACCACCTACTTGCGCACAGGGGCTATGGTGAAAAAAATCTTCTGGAGCCAGTCTGGTGCCAGGTGGCATTTTAAAGATGAAGACTATGTAGTTAGAAGTATTCATCAGAATCTGTATTTTCCCATATTAGCAAGTGTTCCTATTAAAACACCTTTGTAGTTAAACAGTGCTTTCTTCTTAAGCTCTAATTTCCATATTGAAGGCCTGTCTGATGCGCTGCCATTTCATAAGGGTAACCAGGGCTGGACTGGGAACCCAAAGCAGCCCTGCCAATTTTATCGGACCAACACTCCCCAGAAGGGGGAGGGTGCAAGTGTGAAGCGCTGCTGCTTTTGTTAATGGGGCCGATACTGCAGTACCTCTGCAAAACCGGCCCTCACTTCTGCAAAACCGTCTCTCACCCTTCCAGCATCCAGGGGAAAGGCCCGATGCCCGCTACAGTCAGGCCAGCCCTAAAGGTAACCCAAGTTGATTACGGTTTCATGCAACAAGACGTATTACAGTAGAGCAACAGAGCCAGAGATCAGAATTAAAGAAAAGGCATAAAAACTGGTGTGAAGGGGAGGGTGCTCGTGCTCAGGGGTTGCTGAACCATTTCGGCCACTCCCTTTAAGTAAAAAGAAATTATGTCTGGTAAAGACGAAACGAAAGCAGCATCTGCTGCCGTCTAGTGCTAGGCCCCGTCACCTGCCACATCATTACAAATGAGTGAAGGCTTCCTTTACAAATCTATTTGTAGATACAGCAGGAGTGAGGGACCTTGAAACCCGTGGGCCTGATGTCTAATGCCCTCTCTGCCTCCCCAGTGCAGTTCTAAAAGAGTCACACTCACAACTACATCGAAATATTTCATTAACACAGCTTGACCTTCCCAGTGTCCTCTCCATTACCCTACTTCATTACCCTACTTCGGAATGTATGATCATCTGCCTATTACTATGCCCGCTAGTAGAACAAAGGAATAAGCTGGTAAGCAGAAATATACTAGATATGTTACTCACAGAATAATGCATGGAGAGTTTTATTACCTGTGACCATTTGTATCCCAGAATGATCTCTTGCATCTGCTCTTGTGCTAATACACGCCGGAGGAGCCGGACTATGACTGAAAATAGGCCCATTCATGGGTGTAGTAATCATGAGGGACAGGGGGATTTATGCCCCACTGGATTTTGGTTTGGAGGGTCACACATTGGACAATATCTCCCTTCCTCCCACCCCTAGAGTTTGACGGGTAAACCGATGAATCAACAATGGCAGACATGTCTCTCTAAAGCGAGGCTGCAGATCCCCTCAGTCTCCCAGAAGCTCTGTATCTGGAGGAGCTAACTCTCTGGAGACTGTAAGGCCTTTTTGTTTTGTTAATTATTTAACTGTGGTCGTTGAGATGTTGAGCTTCTCCGAAAAGTATACTGGTTGTCACGCCAAGCGAGCCAGCAGAGTAAGGGAAGGCAGGAAATGTTATTTTAAGGTAATATTACTGCTGACTTGAGAAAACTTTCCAAGCCAAAAACAGACCTTTAAATTTCATGATGACAACCATGTATTTCTGTGTCTATTGTGTAGGTTTGATTTAAGATATACAGTGACTATTGTCACTGTGTAGTTATAGTTAGGTCATACATTCCACAGGAAGAGAATTTGTCGAATGTTCACAAAACTTTCCCCCAAAAAAATCACCCACCTCAGCTTCTTCCTGAAAAGTTTTGGAGTGATCTGTCGTGCAGGAGCTGAGAAAATGATGGGTCCCAAAACACGTATTTCCTCTACAATTTCCCATTGGAATTTTAGACAGCAATACACACAAAACAGCTGAACAAATTTACACCAGACTTGGCAGAAAGCTATTTATTTACTCAAAAAGTATGCTTTTTGTGATTTGGTGTGAACCTGTTCAGCAGTTTTGAGAAACTGAGGTTCAAAAGATATTGATATCTGAATGGTTGACCCCACGAAAGCATCCTGAATGGCTGAGAGGATTTCCTTTTTCCTGGTGGCGTGTTTGGTTTGGTCCCACGGTACCGAACAATCTGACTGGCTGGCAGAAACATGAACAGAAATGCTGTGACCACCATTACAGGACATGAGGACCAGGTCCACGTGTTCTGATATAAAAATAAAATAACATAAAGGATGATCTAGGTTACCCTGACTCCCCGGCCTTTGTTTGGTGGGGGGGGGGGCTAAAAAAATTGTGCTGCCAGTTCTGCGGTAAACCTAATGTACTCAGCGGGGCTTCCAATGCTAAATCCCCCTCCCCAAAAAAGGGCAAAAGTGTAAAATGTGGGGTGGGGTCAATGAGGAGTTGGCCACCCAGGGATGGCTGGCTGTTTGCAGCTAAGCCCACACTGCGCACAGCTGAAGGCAGTTCGCAGAGAGGAATTGGCAGCGTGTAGGGGTAGGGCACAGGTCCTAGCCGCAGGCCAGGTCCTGCGGCCAACCCCACAACACATCTGGCCTTCAGCCCATGGTGGGGGGTTGGCAGCCACAAAGGGGGTGGTTCACAAGGCGAGGTTCTACTTTCATCCGTAGACTGTAGAGTCAAAATGTATGCTCAGTGAGGAAGTTGGGTCAATATTATAAATATATATTTTTAAAGCCAGAAATTCTCTGAGGAAAAAACAAAGGTTAAAGTGTTGTTGTAGCTGAGTATGGTAATAGGATCTTATTTTAAGTAAAGTGAAAACCTCAGAAATACACTAAAAAAAAAATAAAGGTTAAAGGGACATTATAATAAGGTGGTTACATAAAACAAACCCCTAAAAATGTACTGAAAAACCAAATGTTAAAGTGACGTTATAGTTAGTCATTGTAATAGTATAATAACTATTCTTTTAAAACAAAAAAATGTTCACCAGTTATAATTTATTGAGCACCCAATGCACTGCTTATGACCTCACATATTACATCACTCATGTCCAGAAACATCATTGAGTAATTCACTGATGACAGCTCAAATGACATCATTGATGGCATCTCTGATGACATAATCCAATCTACAGCTATTCAAACTACTATATACACCAGTACAGAATTTCAGATATGAAACTATGTACTAAATGCTGCAAAATCATGTAAAGCATAAATTACTCTTCAGACACTGAAGCCCCCTTAGGTGAAGCAAAGTCCTCCTACTCACAGCCTTCACCCTGTACTGAACACTTTTTGGATAGCTGACCTCATGTGGGCTATCAATTAGGCACAGGTGGGCTAGCCCATGCTGCATACAGTCTTGGTCCTTCGAAGAAGTCTTTATGTAGAACCTACTCCCTCGAGAAATTCTAGCCCCATTATGTGGCCAAGCACCTACTACGCACAGCCGTTGCCCAGTACCAACCTCTACATTTATTGCGGACCTCTTATGGGCAATGAATTACTATTGTGAAGGAAATTACCTACTGCAAACAGTCTTCACCTTATGCAAAACCCTTCCACGGAGAGCTCGCTCCCTCTAGATATCCCAGGCCCATTAAGTGGTGAAGATCCAGGCTTCGGTGCAACCTTCACCATGCACCGAACTCTTGGCAGATAGCTGATCACTTGTGGGCAATCAAACACACCAGGGTGGGAAAGTACCTGGTGCATTTAGTCTTCACTCTTATGCAGAATTGCTCACATCAAATTCCCTGCCTCCAAGCACTCAAGACCCCTTAGGATTGTAAGCACCAACTACATACGACCTTCGCACTGCAGCAAAGCTTTTACAGATAGCTGACCTTTCAGTGGCAATCTACAAGACATGAGTGGCCAAGTCTCAGCTGCCGACAATCTTCGTCCTGTGCACAATATTCACACAGAGCTCACTCCCTTCACACACCCAATACCAATTAGGAGGCTAAGCATGTTGCAAAAGCTTACACCCCCTAGCAGTAAAGAATAGTAAATGATGTCTAGATGAACCTGGTTGAATACCTTTCGGTATGTGTATACCAAAATATTACATTCATTGGATGATGTCATCAGTTATGTCACCGGTGATGTCATCAATGATGTCAGTGATGTAATATGTGAGGTCATAAGAAGTGGGGACGTATAGCTAGCTCAGTGAGCGATAGCTGGCAATTTCAGTTTTTTTATTGTTTTAAAACAATAGGTTTTATACTATTAAAAGGCCTAACTATAACACCACTTTAATCTTAGTTCTTTTTCAGCAATAATATGTTTTTGTATGTAGAGGTATATGTATATTTACTGAACTCCATATACTAACATTACTTGAATAACTATAATTCAATAACTGCCAATGTTTAAAAGCTATGTTGTAGAGCAGTTATAATGCCACATGGCAACCATCCGACAACAGTCATAAAAGTGGAAATGTCTACAAAATTTCAGTTGGCAAAGAAAATACTAGCGATCCTAAGAGTGCCTAACAAGGGTTATTGTAGTGCATATCTTCTATCATCAAAGTTTGTTTGATGGGATCACCAAGACCCTTGCCTAATACGGTAATACTGGAAATTCCATGTAACACAATACCTGCCTACAGGCTTTATCAAAGTATAATAAAAATCCATCCTTAAAAGTCTACTGTCTTTAATACACGCTTTTCAGAATACATTAGGCATACTGACTTTGTCATACTATTTCACAATAAACAAATGAAACCTATGAAATCTGGCATAACGTTTCCCAATGTTACTCTTCAACATTGATTAAGGACTTCTGCCGACAAATGGCTTATTGATTCCCACATAAACTGGCAACCATCATACATACAGTTATAAAATTACAAAATTGTAGAAAAATACAAGTTGCAAAACAATGTAAAACCCCTTTCGACAAGGCCTAACAAGAATCTTCACAGTGAAAACCTCCAGGTTTTGTCAGAGTGGGTGGCCAATGCGAAAATACTTGCCTACTATGACAGTCTGTGAGATTACATGTAAAACCTGTTGGCCTGTAACACAATATGATAACAACCAACTCTTACAGACTGCCTGGCTTCAACATATGCTTTTCACAATTAATAAGCAAGCCCCGATGCCTTTGTCATAATGTTTCATATTAAGCAGACCAGACCTATGGCTTCGGAGATAACATAGATAACGTTTCCAGCCTATAGCTAGTTACCATAATCAACTTAAGCCTACGTATTTAAGTGTAAGATTTTTACACCAGCCAATCATCAGACCCACAACTTAACATTAGAAAGGTATACAAAATTACAGTAGGGTAAATAAAGCACTATCTCTCCTAAACCAAGCCTAACAAGGATTATCACAGGGCAAACCGCCTATAGCCACGGTTTGTCATGCTGGGTAACCGACACCAAAACAATTGCCTACAAAGGTAACCTGTGACAAAAGACATATCTCTATTAATATAAGGTAGTAATAATCCACATTTAAATGTCAACCGACTTTATGCTTTTCACAATAAATATGCAGGCCTGGTGCATTTATCACAACATTTCATAATTAAGAGATCAGGCCGATATCCATGTTCATCGGCTTATCACCTTAAACAACTCAGTCCTGCTGTATCGAAAATAGACTTTGCCACGAACACAAATGTGCAATACAAGCAGTATTTTTAGTGGACGCACACATTCTGCTCACTCAAATCCTGTACTCAGAGGAACCAAAATTTGGTTGGAGCTCAAGCCCCTCTCAGTAAGACTCTGAAAGCTGTTTTTGTTGTTCACTTAAGGTCTCAAGACAGATGCACTGTCAAGCCAGACCTAAATATCTATGTACATCAGTGTAGCCCTCAGTTCGCAAACACAAAATTGCACTCTGAAGTCTAAAATTAATGATTTCCGTCCTTCCAACCCCGCTGGAGCCAGAGAAAAACAATGTCATTTATTTAGTTAACTACCACACTTTAATTGCATTACAATGTCATGTTGGCCCTAAAAGTTCAAGCCCAGACATACGGCAGCTGACTCAGGCAGCTGGATAAATAAAATGATCACAGCTGCAAGAGGCCGAGTATTTTATTTTAATGGAAGCACATAACTACCGCTCAATTAAAATATGGAGCCCAGGCCATCATATGTGGGCGGAGCCAAAGCCCCTCTCCTGGTAGTGCTTGCTTAGTTTACATCTTTTTGGTTAATCACAGAATGTCTGGTGGCAGCTGTGCTGTCAAACGAGACCTACAACTGCTGGCAGGTTCTTTAACTTTATATGCAACACATTGACCTAACTCTGCCATTTACCTCCAGGATTATGGTGAAAGCGAAACTACAACTCTCAAATGAAAAGGCTGAGTGAAAGAGCTGGCTAAAAATATCGCATATGATATGAATTGGGCCATTTGTCAGCGATACAAAGCATGGCACGAGGGACGAGATGAAGCACACTGCAGCAGGTATCAATCCAGAAAGCTAACATCACGGGTGACCTCAGGCATGCAAGTGGGTGACATCAGTTTAATGCCAGAGCAGGTACCTGGGCAGCGATCCCAAGACGAAACTGACAAGCAGCCATCCCTTAGCCCAGCTGGGGTATACTGAGGCTCTGTGGCCAGGAAGCAATGATACTCTGCCGCAGCCGAAACCAAAGCCAGCCGGCAGAAAAATGACTACCAGAGTCCGTGTCCATCCAAAGCAGGAGAGTAGACAATCTAAGGCAGAATCTTCGATTGAAAGAGACGATAGACTATTCACATCTGCTATATTCCACTGAGTCACTGGCGGCCACCAGGGAGCATTGCCGGGTCCTATGAAACCGTATGATTCTTGGCGAACAGCCTTTAGATATAACCCGACAGTTTGAGACATAAAAACGAAATTATCATAGTTTAGGAATGCATATAGTTATAAAACATTACATTTGGAAAAATATGCGTCTTCAAGCAACGTTCATGAAAAATTATTTAAAACTCTGAACTTTTCCCATATTTGCTACAGAACTAATGCGCCTCTGCTTGTTACTTACCACGAGTTTAATAGACTAAAGGAATTATAGGTAAACCAATGTTGCTTGGTGATAGAAAAGATATTCTAAGATGGAGTCAGCGTTTCCTGAAAACATAACGCGGTGCGGGGTTTTGCTATGTGTCAGTTGAAACTCTAGAATCAAGAGCTGGCCAATCGACCACATCATACCTTTAAATATTGGGACATGTCTATTGATTACAGGTTAGAGAAGTTGTGTTGTTTCAGAATGGGGAGCTTGCACGATGCTTCATACTAAAACGTAGTTTTGCCCTAAGTAACAGTTATACTCAAAATAAACATTAACCTTCTGCTGGAAGGCTTTTTGTCTGACGGTTTAAATAAAACCTTAAGAGAGATGGGTTCAGTGCAGATACTGGGAAGCAGGGAGACAAGCCTAACAAATTAAAAAAACAGTGTCCCGCGAGTGGTACGTGCACACGTACTGGGAAAAAAAACATTGATCTTGGAGGGGTGGGGGGGTCAAACATGGCACAGGGAGACAAGCCTAACAAGCATTAAACAAAAGATAATATGCAACGGGCGCGTAGCTGCTCGTTACCGCGGCAATACTCCATGGGAGTTAACTTCTGAAAAAAGTTGGAACATGCTCCAACCATTAGCCATTTGCAGGCTATGACTTTGGAATGACACCGACATAAGCCAATCCAAACCGGTGGGATGGGTCAGACCCCACAAAGTACATACAACAGATCACCCGACAGCTTGCGCTGTCTAGGCTCGACCTAAAAAGAGGCCTATATCCTGCAAATCGGGGTCAATTTGAACTTGTAAAGACACGCAGTACAGATATTTTGCAACCATGGGAGACTGCAGGCATGTGCACTAACTGCAGGCAACGTGTGTGGTACTATCTGGCAAATCAACAGTACAAACTGGACCACAAAACAGGCCGTCAAACAGCAAAAAAGCTAATCCACATACACTGACTAGTCAGGTAAGCTTTTCTGGCACTGTCAGAGTGCCCTACAGGCCAGTTCAACTCCGCTATTCGGCACTGCGGCACATCTAAATGGGAAAGCTTTCCTCTACAAATGGTATGGAAGTGACCAAGCTGTAATCACTATTAGAAATATGAGCTGCCTTGCAATGTGCGGCTTTTCCTGGGTGAAAGACTAATGTTGGTGATGCGCTAATCTCCTATTGTTTTTTCCATCGAGTTTATGAGTGGGAGAAAGGAGGGGACTTCTACCACTGTCACTCTGATAACCTCTCAGATTTGGTGCCAACGGGTAAGCCGGACGGGCGTAAGCTGTGGCCACTTTTCCCCATTGGTTGTGCCTGAGGGATAAAAAGAGGAAAAAACAGAACAAGCACACGCTTGAATACAGCCTTCTCCCCGTGACAAGGCTGCAGAATGCCACGGTGGAGGTAAGGTTTGGTGGGAGGTTCCACCGTTCTACATCTAGAGGCTGCCAGCATCCTGGATGTAACTGTCTGCATACCTCACCTGTTGAACCTTGAGTCAACGACGGGGCCTAAAGAGTGTTAGAGGTAGCTGCGGGGGGTGATAGGTGGTGGTGGTGGGAGAAATGCGAGGCAGCTCTTATGATGGTACTGGAGCAGAAGAGTTTGCTGATGTAACTTCCGAGGTCATGGATAAAACATACTGTCCTGCTTTAGATGAGGCGCTGGCCGGCCCTGGTTGAACCAGGAGGCGAGGCCACTGTTCCTGCTGTCTCTGACTCTATCCTTGCCCGCTTGTCAGAGTCTGAAGTGGAGTTAAGAAGGTTACACACACAATCGGCTGAGCTGTTTCAGCAATAAGTTTGGCAGATGAATAATGGAGCCTTTAAAAGAGGCTTATGATGCAAAGTTCATTCTTGCATCATACAGGGAGCACTGTTATATCACTAACACATGACATAATTGGGTGTGCTCTACATGCAATCGTGTATAATTGCCGCACCCTGTTCATATATGGCTGGTAAAAAAAAACTATACTTTTATCAGCTTTGGTAATTAATTGTTATAGTATTTATCTTGAACTTACTGTAGGGTGTAGTTAACTTCTGACCATCTCGCAGCCTGTGACAGCACAGAAGTCAAAGGGCGCATTATGTCACTGCTGTCTTCCCTGGCTTATCGATGAACTGATGTTTACATAACTGTTGGTTAGTGCAGAAATTCACAGTTACACTGTCACATTGTGAAACATGATGGGACGGTCCTCCAAAGTTTGGACCAATAAGAGAGGCCTAGCCACTGATTCTTGGATCTTGCATCTGCATGCAAGCTTCCTACTGAAGATGCAATAAGGTGGGACAGGACTGTCACAGTACTGCTAAAGTAGCCTCCTCACCCCTGTGCAACATTTTCCATCTGGCGCTGGGCTCACCATCCGCTTGTCCAAACAAAACGATACGTTGTCCATGCATCATACAGGTGGGCTTTGCCTCACTTGTGGACGGTTTGAGCTGCGTTGAATGACATTAATGGCAAACGTCTTTCCATGACTCACGACATAATTCGGAAAAAGGTTGGTACATTCTGCTTTACAGACCCCCTGCATGGAGTTTGAAGCCCACTAACCTCTTAACTGTCAGAGAAAGCTGGTGCAGCTGCTGCTTTCAGCCCACAAGGCAGAGGATTACCGATCTATCTTCTGTCCTACCCTTTCTTGCTCTCTACATATCACACAACCTTTTAATGATAGAATGCCAGCTTCTTGGCAGTAACATTCTGTTCCAAGGTGAGCTTTCCATTGGACTGGATTGACATTGCAGCAGAAAACTAAGCATTTTTTGTCTAATGGACTTCGAAATTATGGTCAATTGACAGATATGTCCCTGTCAGTTTCTGTGTCTCTCAGCCAGTCTACAGTGTTTGGTCAGCACTGTCTTCCATCCTTCCTAAATGTTTGTCCCTTCTCCTTAGTCTGTAACTTATGTGAATTGTGGGCCATGATATATATATATATATATATATATATATATTCACTGAAAAAACCATAGGTTTCAGGGATGTTATAGTTAGCTGGACTTTTCACTTGTACAAAACCATTGAAATTCCCCCGTTATAGTTAGTTCAGCTAACTATAACTCGCGCGCCCGCAATGCACTGCTGATGACGTCACATATTACATCACTCATGACATGGTCAGTGACATCACTCATGACATCACTGATGACATCTCAAATGACATCACTGATGACATCACTGATGACATCATCCAGTGAATGTGTGTTTTTCTGAAAATTAAATATGTTTTATATATGTATATCTCAAGGTCGATGGAAGAATAAATGGGTATATAAGTGTCTAAATGGATGATTTGTTTTTGAAAAATTGATTGTGTAACTGACTGATTAAGTGTATCATAGTGAATACATGGCTTAGTGAGTAATGTTTAAATATGTAAATATCTGTATCAGTCTCTCACTTTGTGTATAAGTGGCTGCATGGGTTGGTGAGTAGCTACATGGGTGTCTATATAGGTTATTAGTTGGTTTTTTGAGTATCAGTCTGAGTGTCTGCATGGTTCGGTGGGGGGTATTACATAGTGCATAGGTGCATGAATGAGTGACTCACTGTTTGTATGTGTTGAACACAGCATGTGTGCAGGACTGTATGGGTGGATGAGTGTGTGTATGGGTGTGTTAGTGAGTGAATGACTGTCTCAATAGTGTCTTTATGAGTAACTACATATGTTTTAAACTAGTATATGTGACTATTGGTGTATATATGTGAGTATATGTGAGAGTGAGAGATTGAAAGAGTTCCTGTATGAATAAGTATGTGTTTCTATAAGTGATTGTTTAAAAGACTAAGTATGTGTAAGTTTCCGTAGAAGTAAGTGTGGTGGTGTGTGTATAACTGTATATGCAAGTAAATGTATGTTTGATTCTTTATTAGCATGAGTGACTATGTGTGTGAGTAACTCTATGGATGAGTGGCATTGTGTAACAGGATGTATAGGTGTATGAGTACATATGATGAGTGAGTACATGTATGAGTGACTGTATAGGACTGTTGGTGAATGAGTGGATGTGTTTGTGGATCTTAGAATTACTGAAGAGGTTGTTGTAACTGGTATTGGTATGTCCATTGTTTTGAAAATTTTAGTCTCTATTTTTGAATGTGTGTATCAAAGGTTATATTAGGGTGAGAGGAGGTCTGCCACTCTATCACAAGGATGATGTCATCAGTGATGTCATCAGTGATGTCATTTGAGATGTCATCAGTGATGTCATGAGTGATGTCACTAACCATGTCATGAGTGATGTAATATGTGACGTCATCAGCAGTGCATTGCGGGCGCGCGAGTTATAGTTAGCTGAACTAACTATAACGGGGGAATTTCAATGGTTTTGTACAAGTGAAAAGTCCAGCTAACTATAACACCCCTGAAACCTATGGTTTTTTCAGTGAATTTCTGAGGTTTTTTAAATGCTAATTCCTAACTATAACGTGCCTGAAACCTATGGTTTTTTCTGTGAATTTCAAAGGTTTTTTAAATGCTAATTTCTAACTATGCCTACAGAGATAGGACATGTGAAGAAAGAAGAAAAAATGCACAGAAAGAAACAAAAGAAGTGCAGAAAGAAGCAACAGAAGTCCTCAAATACGAAGATAAGTGCAGGAAGAAGGATAACGTGCAGAAAGAACAAAAAGAAGAGCAGAAAGAAGCCTTGTTGCAAAATCATCCTGTACCCTCAACTTTTTCAGACGGATACTGGTGGTAACTGAGTCTGACTAACCAGTCCTAGAGCCAGTGCTATGTTAAAATACACTTAGAATACAGTGAAAACACCTACATACACTAGGGAACATTATGCGTTGGGGTCCCCCTGTGATTAGCATGACCTCCTCTGTAAGCCCCTAGTATATAATAGGGCATGGGGATTAAAACTACCTCTTAAAACAGGCCACAGGGCGTTTTTGCACACGTTAACTCAGGCCCCGTCCCCTCCATTCACCACTGTGTAAACACGCCCTGTGTCCATTTTTAGTTGGGAGATTAAGTTCATTTGAATCCTGAGGGTCCCTAGGGTCCAACTAGCCCACTAGGTACCTCCAGTAAGTGCCACAGAGCTGCGTTGCAGAGAGGTGTAAAAAGTGGCACGGCCTGGACCACCTCTCTGCAATGCAGCTCAGTGGCGCTTACTGGAAGCACTTGGTGGGCTAGTTAGCCCCCAGGGGCCCTCAGTATTGAAGGGAAATTATATCCCCAATTTAAAACGTGCCATAGTGCGTGTTTGCACACGTCACCTCAGGCCCCGTCCCCTCCCTTCACCACTGTGTAAACGCGCCCTGTGGCTGTTCTAAGTTGAGAGATTAAGTCCCCTTGAATCCTAAGGGTCCCTAGGGTCAAACTAGACCACTAGGTACCTCCAGTATGCGCCACAGAGCTGTGTTGCAGAGAGGTGTAAAAAGGGGCTTGGCCTCAGAACACCTGGCTGCAGCGCAGCTCCCTGGCGCATACTGGAGATGCCTGTTGGGGGCGCGTTTGCAGAGTGCTGCACGGAGGGGGCATGGCCTCCGGCACGATGCCAGTCTTTAATTTATTTTAGTTTTTTAAGAAGGGGGGCTGTTTGGTTCCCCTTCTTATTCTAATTTATTGGCCCTGATGACCCCATCCCCCAGGGCCAGTCTCCTAATTATATTTTTTTGACCCCAATCCCCAGGGCCGGCCACTGTTTTTTATTATTTTTAAAAAATATATATTTATAGACACACCTAGGACATGCTGGACAAACCGTACGTACCTATCACCATGACGATTTGCGTGATATTCATTAAAAGGCGACTATGCATGCAATGAATCCACGTGGAATGTATTTACACCACTAGTGAAGCTCTGACATGTCTGATGCCCTACCGTGCCTAATCCTGGTAGACACCCTTGTCGTTTATTTATACAAACATGGGTAGCTATTGACGGGCACATTTAATACACATGCACACCAAGCCTTTCAAAGGGGATTCGACAAAAATTCGACCAAAACTATGCAAGAAACCCCCCTCACGGTTAATAAAACACACATCCACTGCCGGATGTGTAATACTTTTTATTTTACTCTCTGGAAAGGGGACGAACATCACTTGAGAGTCACAGCGTGCTCCTGACAGAGCCCAATGCTGTGTTACACCCACCATTGCCTGCCGAGTGCCACACACCTCTGTGTTGTATTCCACTAGCTAGTGCATATGCTATGACACTCTCTAGCCCATGTGCACTGTAACACCACCCCGTGAATATGTCATGCCACACTTGTCTTCGCACGGGTTATATTGCCCCATCTAACGTGCCTTTCTCGATGCCTATGTTATAACGCACAGTGCTATGCCATACATATTACAATCTGGGATCCATATCTTTGTCACAGTGCATATGCAACGTTACACTCCCCAGCACATATTTTATATTACAACTTTAGAGACTAGTTAGGTTACACAACACTGCCCTGTGCATATTACACTCCAAGGCGCATATCGCATAGCACGCGCTAGTGCCTGTGCTATCTCGCGCTCTCCAATGAATCTGTCATTGCGCACAATGTATTGCATATTATATTTCACGCCCGGTTCATCTTATATCACACTTTTTGGTGCATAGTTTATACCATACACTATATCTAGTTTTCATTTTCAATCGTGCTCTCAGGACTATGTTCTATATAACACTGTGTTCACCTACCCTTTTCACGTGCATTACATTTTGCGATAGGGGGTGGAGGGTCAGGGGGTGTTTCTGCCAAGTGAGCCCGGAGTCACAGTCACAAACGTCCTCTTCTTCCTGAATAAAAGTGAGATTATGCTGCATACTTGTTCATATTTTAAGTAGTTCGCACAGACACAATGTTTTAAAAACAATAAAGTTCCTAATACCCGCCTTCTCTGAACAGTTAGCTTGCTGCCCCATCCCCTTCCTCCCTATCCTCTGTTGTGTGAATCCATGGACTAGCCTCCTCCCTCCTGCCATGCATGGTCTGATGTGCTGCCACTGCCCTCAATTTAGTATGATGTACCAGTCCACTCCTTCTGCCCTCCATTGCCCAATTCTATGCCCCATCATTGACCTCCTGCTTAAACTCTGTGCTTAGCTTGCTGCCCCTATTCTCCTTCCCCCTGCCCTCCGATGTCTTTGTGCATGCCCCTGCTCCATCTTTTTTGCCCACCATGTCCCATGGACCTGCCACTCCTATCTACTCTGAGTGTTCTGTTGAGCTGCCACTCCCCTCCCACCTGCCTAGCATTGTCAGATGACTGTAACCTGTCCCTGCCACCTCCACCCTGCCTGTCCACATGCCATGCCCCTATCCTCTTCCTCCTGTCCTACATGGTCCATTGTACTGCCACACCCTTCTGCCCTCCCTGGTCTGTTGTGCTGCAACTGCTCCTCCTGCCTGCCCCGTGTGGTCTGTTGTGAGGTCCCTTCCCCTGAACTTTCTTGTCTGTGCACAGGTCCTGACCCTCCCTTCTATCCTCCATCGTCCTTTGTGCATGCCCCTCCACCCTCCTTCTTGCCCATCATAGCCATTGTGCTGCCACTAACCCTCCCACTTGCCATGCATGGTCTTCTGTGCTGCCATGGCCCCTCCCACCTTCCCTGTGTGGTCGGTTAGCTGCCCCTGACCCCCTCCCACCTTCCCTCCATGGTCTGTGTGTATGCCATCACAGTCTCACTGTTGCTCTTCATGGTGTGTCTTGCTTCTAGTGCCCATCCTGCCTGACCTCCATGGCTATCTTGCTGCTCCTGTCCTGCCCCCTTGCCCCCAGCCCTACTCCCTCCCTCCTGGCTTGTCTGTTCCATTGTAATGCCCCTGATCCGTCCCTCCTGCCCTTTATGGTCTGTTATGCTGCAGCTTTCTCTCCTATCTGTCCATTATGGTCAGCTAGCTACCATTGCCTCTTGCCCCTCTGTTCTCTGTTGTCCATGTGCATGGTCCTGTCCCCTCCCTCTTGCTTTCTATGGATTGTTGTGCTGCACTCCCGTCCTGCATGCCCTGTGTGGTGTATTGTGCTGCTGCAAACCCTGATGCCTGCCCTGCAGGGTCAGTTTGGTGCACCTCTCCATGTCCCTCCTGTCCTCTGTTATCCAAGTCCATGTCCCTATCCCATTTCCTTCCATGATCCAATGTACCATACTTGCGAACATTTTGAACTTGGTAAGAGGGAGATTTTGAAAAAAAACTGGGGTATTGATTTTCCCCTTTGAGTTACATTGAAACAGAGGATATTGTAGACAGGAGACAGATCAAATAAAGCCCATTTGAGCTTAAAAACATTGGACGTTTCCTGGCTGAATCGGGTCTGTTGGCATGTATGGTTGTACTACCATTGCCTCTTCCTTCTGCCCACAATGGTCTATTACATTGCCACAGCCTTGAAGGAGGGTAGATTTTGTATCACAGGGGGCCCCTGGCC
This sequence comes from Triturus cristatus, assembly GCF_964204655.1. Taxonomy (NCBI): domain Eukaryota; kingdom Metazoa; phylum Chordata; class Amphibia; order Caudata; family Salamandridae; genus Triturus; species Triturus cristatus. Next base: position 645,163,627 of record NC_140590.1, read on the forward strand.
CGTTCTGTCCACACCTGAAGTATGAGACCCTTGTCCTTGCCCTGCCAGCTGCATTTGTAGGCCGTATTAAATTGACCAGCGGGTCCTGTGTTGCTATATAATTATCCTGAGACATCCTTACCACTCAGCCAGCATAAAACCCCTGTGTAGGCCCTTCTGTTCAATATGTAGGCCTCTTTGTTAAATTGACCATAGCTCTGCAATTTTAGTGTATAGCAGTCTGAAGGCAGGTCTGCGAGGCCTTCTGATCCAAACTAGTAGCCCCCACCCTACCCGAGTGCTCCGTGCTCGGTATCAAAGTTCAACATCCCCCTGAAGCTGTCGACATACAGTAGGCTGCATCCTGGACTGGTACTTGCTTCCTGGGCAGGTTTCCCGCTTTTAAGGAAGTGGCAACCGCAGAGCGTCAAGTTAGGAGAACTGAGGAGATTTTATACATGAATATATTGAATTCCCGTACAATACCCATTATTTTCTGCTTGCTCTATGGAACTTACGATAAGCGATTGGCCTGAGAGACTGACCTTTTCACCCAGTCCATTGTCAGCATTAAGTGGGTAAATGACGAAATGTCTGGTAAAATCTGCAGACGAAGCTTTTGGGTAGCATACGTAGGTAGATGTAGCGTGCAAAGGAGCCCACAAAATGATATAAAAAGGGAGCACCCACAGATATCAACGGACTACCTCGCCGTCTGTATGTCGGTTAACAGGCAGTGCAGGTTTTCCCCAAGAGCTGGGAGCTCTTGTCTTCCTTTGCTTAAAATGTCTTGCTCTGCTTTGCTTGAAGTATCTTATTCTATTTTACCTATATGAAATGTCATGTTATGTTTAACCATTGTTCTCTTTACTTTTGCATTTAAAAGATTTTGTATTGTAATTGCAGGAATGCTTGCTCTAAGAGTAAACGTGAGTGTTCCTAGGTAACATTTTCCTTGGTGTAACTTGTTTCTCATGATGCATTTATAGATGTGTTTTCTCTCTCTCTCTGTCAGTACATTAATTGAGATACAGAGAATATTATGACAGCTGTATGATTATCTGGATTCTGTATTTTGTACTTTATGTCTCTATTCTGCGGTTTCTTTGAAGTTGCATCTTCTCATTAAACTGCCATTGTATTCTGCCTCCAATTCCATGTCTCATATGTCTGTTTTCTTCATTTTTGGAGCAAGCGTTCCTAGGCACCCCGGCTCAAATTAAGGTGCCCCTTTTGTCCCTGACTCACTCTCCTGCACAGTTCTGTGGTGGCTCCCGGGGATCTGGGGACCGCCCCTAGCTTCCTTGACCCGTAATAGATCTTCCCTCCAACAGCCTCTCTTGCAAGTCCTGTATTGTTGGTTTGTTGCCCCTGCCCCCCTTTCCACTGCCCTCCATAGTCTGTTGTGCTTCCACGGCCCTTCCTGCCTGCTCAGTGTGGTTAAATTGTTGCCTTTGCACCCTCCTACCTGCCTTCAATTTTCAGAGTCCGTGCCCCTGGCCTCTGCCTCTCAACAGTATCCTAATGAACAACTAGATTGCTAACATTCTATATTTATTACAAAAGTGTGGAACGCCTGACATCATCATGATGGAATCAAAACTGTAATACCTAGAGCATTTCCTTTAGAAATTACATATATGAGAGGGTCTTATTGGCATCAAAATTATGGTTAGTACTCTAAAAGACTAAAATAAGGACATATTTTCTGAGTTTTCAAATAGCGACAAAGCACTTTTAAATTATTTGTTATCTTTATGTTTTTTTATCCAGTTGACCACTTGATTAAATGTTGCACTTAGGGGAGAGGATGTGGTGTTACTTCCAGAACTGCAGACTTTGCAACTGGGGAACCAGGTTGGAGTTTCTGCTTCAGCTCGACATTCTGTGATTCTGGTCAAATAACTTAGTCTCCCCATGTCTACAACCAAAATGAATTTGTTCTTGTGTGATGTAACCAATGCTCATGTAAAGCACTCCAATACCTGACAAGTCTGCACTATATAACACTGCAAAAACACAAAATAATACGTGTTTTGCACACTTCTGTCATTGGGCTATATTTGGGCTACATCTGGGTGATTTTGGGCTACATTTGGGCTCTTTTGTCTCCGGTGGCCATCTTGGGAGATTTATTTGTTATGAAGTTTCCTAATTTCCTCATGTACTGCAGTCTCCTCAGTAGGAAATGCTTTCAGTTTTTTACTTTGATTCCATCATGAAGGTATTCAGATATGTCACACATTTGCCATAAATTCTGAATGTTAGCACTCTAGTTGCTCATTAGATCACTGTAGTAAAACTACTGCACCATGGAAGTCTGCTCCTGGTATTAAAAGTGCATGTTTCAGTCTGCATGTCAGAATTTTTTAATGAAATAGAAGAGGATTTGAGAAGTCACTCAAAATGTGCCCTCATTTTCTTTCTTCAGCATTAATCATAATTTCTATGGCAAAATGAACCTCCTCATTGTGTTCCTTTTTAAATTAAATGTTTTAAGTGTTACCAGTTTATTCCAATCAAGATGGCTTCAGGTGTGCCATACTTTTGTCATAATGAAGACAGTAAGCGCTCTAGTTGTTTTTAAGAACATTCTGGGACATTCTGTCATTGGGCTATACTTGGGCTACATCTGGGTGATATTTGGGCTACATTTGGGCTCTTTTGTCTCTGGTGGCCATCTTGGGAGACTTATTTGTTATGAAGTTTCCTAATTTCCTCATTTACTGCAGTCTCCTCAGTAGGAAATACTTTCAGTTTTTTACTTTGATTCCATCAAGAAGGCATTCAGATGTGTCACACATTTGCCATAAATTCTGAATGTTAGCACTCTTTTTGCTCATTAGATCACTGTAGTAAAGCTACTGCTCACCAGGGAAAACTGCTGCTGGTATTGAAAGTGCATGTTTCAGTCTGCATGTCAGAATTTTTTAATGAAATAGAAGAGGATTTGAGAAGTCACTCAAAATGTCCCCTAATTTTTCTTTCTGCAGCACTAATCATACTTTTTATGGAAAAAAGAACCCCCTCATTTTGTTCCTTTTTAAATTAAATGTTTTAAGAGTTACCACTTTAATCCAAGCAAGATGGCTTCAGGTGTGCCATACGTTTATCATAAGTAGGACTGTTAGCGCTCTAGTAGTTCTTTGGAACACTCTGGGAAGCTGCAGTAGAACACAAAGGAATCAACTGACAGTCTCTGCCCTTGTTGGATGTACATGTTTTACTGAGAATGTCAGACTTCATTCTCACATGACTGAGAAAGATAATGTGAATTTACAGAAAATAAGCTCTCAGTTTAGCCTATAGATCACCTTCCAAACCTCTGTGGTAAAAGCATGAGAAAATATTTTTCTCTCAATCATGATATCCCAGCAGAAGGCTTTTTCACATGGTGAAATCACCTTAGAACATACCACAATTCCTAAAATGAGTATGGTACCATCAACAAATGATTTATAATGTAACTAAAGTCTTAAAACCTTCTATTAACTAAAAAGCTTTTTAATGAGGTGCTATCATGTATATTGGTCCCAAGATGGCTGCCAACACTTCTTGGATGAAGTGCTGACAGCCAATCAGATCTCAGGATGAGATGTGTGGTTAGGCTCCGCCCACATATATATATGCTTTTAAATGCTATTTTCTCAGGAAATACTGAACAGATTTACACCAGACCTGCAAAAGGCACTTCCTTGACCTTATGGCTACCTCTCTGCCAAATTTCAAGTAATTCTGTTCAGCCGTTCGGGCTGTAGCTGTGTCTAAAGGTCCTATGGAAAAATGCATGGGGAAAACGCGTTTTGGGACCCCCCTTTTTTCTCGGCCCCTGCTTGACGAATCCCCCCGAGACTTTCAGGGTAGGAGCGGAGCGTAGCGCCCCACCTATTTTGAAAATTTCGCGAGGATTCGTCGACCGGCGCCAAAGTTATTCCAAATAGAATGTTGCGGATTTCCTATGGAAACAGGGTCCTAACTATAACTACCTACTGGCGACCGCCAGTAGGTAATATATATATATATATATATATATATATATATATATATATCTCACAGCAACTCGTGATACAATCCCGCTTTCGCACGGAAATCACCAGTACAGACCAACTTGTGCAGCATTATTTTTTATTTCTTGCTCCTCCTGTGTCAGGACGCGTTTCGGCCGTCCAAGCGGCCTTGATCACCTGATCGCACGTCACTGATAGACCCGTTTTTAAAGTGCAAGTGCATGAATCAACAATAGACATAGATGAAATACTGTATTCTCATCACTGCGAAACAATGTAAATTAGCCATCATTGATCACAATATATGTTATAAAAAGCACAATCTTGATCACATAATGTCCACTTGTGTCAATGATATGACTCATAAAAAATAAAAGCATGAATGCCTCTTATATTTTGCATGTGAATATGCATTTCTCAATGAGTTATCTTTAGGCCAATATATAACACACATATACACACACTCCACACACCCGCTGCCTCCAAACTAAAGGGCGCGTCGAAGTAAAGACCTCCCAATCACGGTCATAGGTAATTCGCCAAACTTTCTCAACAAAAGCAATCGACGCCGTGTCTGTGCGCAAAAATTATTTAATGCCAGCTGAAAGTGCTAGACCCGTTTCGCCTGTCCTGCAGGCTTGTTCACTAGCAATTCAATCAAGTTTCCATGGCTTTTTTAACTGTGATTGTGAATAAATCACGTGATAAACTACAACAATAAAACTGGACAACAGACTAGTAGTTTCATGTAGTGTGTCATAAGGGTTGAAATAATTTAAGGTGAATACCAAATTTACAAACTCAATTGATCATAATTGTTTCATAATAATACAACATAGATTCCTTACGCTATATTTTGAAAATTAGATTTGATTTGTGCAGTCTGTCATTATCGTGCATTTTTAGCAAAGCAAGCTCAACCATAATTTTGACCCTGGTGGTCCATTCACAGCATGTACTTATTGCATTAAACAAAATTACTTGCAAAACCAATATTAAATCAATACTGAATTGACATAAACCATTGTATTGGTATGACCAAATAGTCAATTACCCAATACAATAATTAACAGTAATCAAATAAGCAATACATATAATTATGCCCCAGTGGGCAAAATGTACAAAATGGAATAAATTGAAAACCCTTGTGCACAACATATTGTCTGTAGTTTTGCAATGTCCATATAAGTGCCAAAATATAAAATTAATAAAACCTGAAAAAGGTTGAACAAAGTCGGGAGGAACCTACAAATGGGTATGTAGATCTTCTTCCATATTTAGACCATCTGGGATCTTAGTGTTAAGTTTGATAATGTAGCAGGATTCTAACTTGCGCAATTTCTTCTCCCGGTTTCCTCCCCTACTATTGACTGGAATAGCGTCAATTACAAAGTAGAAGAGACCTTCAGCATTTTTGGTGTGGTACTGTTCGAAATGTCGGGCCACGGGGTAAGATTTATCCCCATTTTTGATGGCACGCAAATATTGCAGCACTCTCTTATGTACAGGAAGGATGGTGGAGCCTACGTATTTCAAGCCACATGGGCATTGGAGCATGTAGACAGCATAATCTGTTTTGCAAGAAAATTGTCCCTTAATTTGTTGTTCAGACTTCTGAGCAAAGCCTACTGGGAAACTGGTAGTGTTTTTTCCAAACATACATGCCTTGCACTTAAGGCATTTGATAAAACCATCCCTTCTACTCAACCATGAGCTGATCGGTCTCTTTTGAATATTACTGGGTAGCATATTGCTGACCAGAGCTTGATGGAGAGATCTAGCTTTTCTGAAAGTGAACTGTGGTCTCCTTTGTGTAAGTTTACCTAACACAGGATCATTACGGATAATATGCCAATGTTTGTAGATGATAGTTCTTAGTTCATTTTGCTGGTTGTTGTAAGTGGTGATAAATATACACTGGTTAGTACCGGATTGCAAAAATTTGGCTGATTTGCTGTCTTTATTAAAGAGTATCTGTTCTCTATTTTTCTTTTTTACTTTAAAGACAGCTTGATTCAGGCATGTTTCAGAGTAGCATCTTGCTCGAAAGCGGGATTTGAGGCATGATAATTCCTTATCTAAATCCTGCTCATTGCTGCAATTATGCATAGCTCTGAGGCATTCCCCATAGGGGATACTCTTAACCAGTTTAACTGGATGGAAACTTGTAGCATGTAAGAACGTGTTTCCATCTGTAGACTTACGATATAGTTTAGTCTGTAATTTACCATCACTCACATACACTGTAAGATCTAAAAAGTTAATCTCAGAAGCACTAATTACACTGGTCAGTTTTAAATTCAAATCATTTGTTTGGAGTTTTTTAATAAACTCCTGGGCACTTTTTGCAGTGCCTTTCCAAATGATGAAAAGGTCGTCAATATAATGACTCCAGTGTATTACATTGTTCTGCAACTCAGCATGCCATAGCGTCTGGACCACCTGCTCCTCCCACCAGCCCATATGCAAATTAGCATAGCTGGGGGTCGAAGCAGGTGCCTATCGCCGTCCCGCATATTTGATGATATAACTCACCATTAAACAAAAAGAAATTGTTCTCAAGACAGATGGTAGCCATTTTGAGTAGCATTTGTGTATGGTGCCAAAATTTTGCGGGACGAGTCCCTAAAAAATATTTACATGCATTTATGCCATCCTTGTGGCAAATACTAGTGTACAGAGTGGTAGCGTCTATGGTCATCAATAGAAAATCAGCTTCCCATGGAACATCATATACTTTACGTAAGAAGTCACTTGTATCCAAGATAAACGATGGTAGGAGTTTCACAAGAGGGCATAAAAAAGAATCAACAAATTTGGAAGTATGTTCGAATGCACTCCCTATGGCCGAGATGATAGGACGGCCAGGGGGATTTGTGATATCTTTGTGATATCTTGCAAAACAGATTATGCTGTCTACGTGCTCCAATGCCCATGTGGCTTGAAATACGTAGGCTCCACCATCCTTCCTGTACATAAGAGTGCTGCAACATTTGCGTGCCATCAAAAATGGGGATAAATCTTACCCCATGGCCCAACATTTCGAACAGTACCACACCAAAAATGCTGAAGTTCTCTTCTACTTTGTCATGGACGCTATTCCAGTCAATAGCAGGGGAGGGAACCGAGAGAAGAAATTGCGCAAGTTAGAATCCTGCTACATTATCAAACTTAACACTAAGATCCCAGGTGGTCTAAATATGGAAGAAGATCTACATATTCATTTGTAGGTTCCTCCTGACTTTGTTCAACCTTTTTCAGGTTTTATTAATTTGATATTTTGGCACTTATATGGACATTGCAAAGCTACAGACGATATGTTGTGCACAAGGGTTTTCAATTTATTCCATTTTGTACATTTTGCCCACTGGGGCATAATTATATGTATTGCTTATTTGATTACTGTTAATTATTGTATTGGGTAATTGACTATTTGGTCATACCAATACAATGGTTTATGTCAATTCAGTATTGATCTAATATTGGTTTTGCAAGTAATTTTGTTTAATGCAATAAGTACATACTGTGAATAGACCACCAGGGTCAAAATTATGGTTGAGCTTGCTTTGCTAAAAATGCACGATAATGACAGACTGCACAAATCAAATCTAATTTTCAAATGATAGCGTAAGGAATCTATGTTGTTTTATTATGAAACAATTATGATCCATTGAGTTTGTAAATTTGGTATTCACCTTAAATTATTTCAACCCTTATGACACACTACATGAAACTACTAGTCTGTTGTCCAGTTTTATTGTTGTAGTTTATCACGTGATTTGTTCACACTCACAGTTAAAAAAGCCATGGAAACTTTATTGAATTGCTAGTGAACAAGCCTGCAGGACAGGCGAAACGCGTCTAGCACTTTCAGCTGGCATTAAATAATTTTTGCGCACAGACACGGCGTCGATTGCTTTTGTTGAGAAAGTTTGGCGAATATATATATATATATATATATATATATATATATATATATATATATATATATATATATATATATATATATATATATATATATATATATATATATATATATATCACAGTCCAAGAAAGAGTAAAATGCGCACTCCGGAGAAAGCGTTTCACCAGATTTTATTCCTTCGTTTCGTAGCGCGTTTCAACACACACTGGTGTCTTGTTCACACGATAGTTACAAAAGCGCCAATTTAATCAGTTCATACTTTTTCAAAAGCTCTGCTACATTCATGCACTAGTCTGAAATATCATGTGTTTCGATTTATCATTTGTGCAATTTAATTCATAAATGGCCAGATTATGGGGAATGTTTCAAGCAAATGGTGTAACATAATGTATTCAGAAAATAGTATGAACCACATATACACCTCTCATGGCACATGCCAGCAATAAGGTAATTGCGATAAAGGATATACAAATTCCCACTCGTATTTACCATTCCAAGATGGCACTTTTTTTGTCAGGTCAATACAAAAAAACTGCAAGTACATCATTTATGTTTATGTATGGTTTACTTATACACGTTTGATTCCCATTGTAACTATCGTGTGAACAAGACACCAGTGTGTGTGGACTGTGATACCTAATTCCGGCTTTTGGGTGCCTGCCGGAAATGCGCCACCCGACTATGGGATTAACCCCGGAAGGACCATCAGAATACTTGGTTGATATATATATATATACATATACATATATATACATATACATATATATATACACACATATATATATATATATATATATATATATATATATATATATATATAGTCCGGTAGCCTAGAATAAGCTTATTAGGGCTGAAACACAGATTTCAAATGAAATACAATTTACTTTGCTTTATGTTGTGTAAGCTGATGGAATGCTTTGTGCATGTCCATAATTATCACATACTCTGCTGCTTTAGCCAATGGGACTTGCTGAATATTGCAGTGTCTGCACCTAAGCTCTGCAGGATGCTCTTGTAAACAAGCTAGAACAAAGTAACTCGTATTTCTGTGCTGTTCCAATGAAAACATTGTTTTCAGTGTCGAGTTGCAAGCACGCGGTTCCAAGGTTCTCACCTGCTTCATAAAACTACTAAAGGGTGAAAAGGCCTAAAACTCACCCTATTTTGGGTATTGAGTAAGAGAAACCGGTTGCTAGGAGAAATGCACTCAGTCAAACAGCAAGATATGTGACTTGGCAACCGACAAGCCAATATTAATATAATGCTAGGAGGCGATTAAAGTCTTTTAGTCTAACTAGCTAGGAATACATGATAAACAATCTTTGCGGTGCATCTTTTTTCCGCATCGATATTATTTACAATTGCTGGGGTATTTATGATTTGTTTATTGGTTATTTCATTATTTACTATGATGGTAATTTGCCGAATAATAATACATAGTTCAAACGTTTGTGTGCGCCATGATGCTCGAGGTTCGAGGCAAGGTCACCTTTTTTTCACTGTAAGATCAAGAGATTCTCTGAAAGGTTTGTCACATTTTAGGCACCCCATCACTCCTGTGAGTACAACTCAGAGGCAGTGGCGTGAATCACCTATCTGTTTGCTGTTTTCTTTGTGGGTTTGGGAGATCTGCCTCATAACAATGTTAACCCGCTGTACTGCACCACAGGAGAATCATTTCTTCTCACTGCAATTTGATTTGCTGTCTTTTTTCTGGTGTATCGTGGTTTCCAGCAGCAGTTCGGGGATCGAGTGAATACAGATTTTTCAAGATATCACCTTCTCTTGCTTGAACACGTAAGCACTGTGCCTTGCACACTTCTAGCTAGTACAGTATTTTAACAAGGTAAGTCACTACTCTGCCTATTATACCTGCCTCAAGACCTGGCTCTTCAAGCAGTAGCAGCACTCCCCCCCCCCCACCCCCCCAGCCCCTTGAGACCCTCACGGGTAAGTAGTGCGCTTTACAAATGCTATGATTGATTGATTTACAATCCCTCTACCTTCTCACACTTGGTTACTGGGCACACTTATGGCATTTGTAGGTCTTTTCACCTTGGTCATTCATTATGCTTACCATACATATTTTAATCCTTGCTTTGTGCTTGTTTGTGGTGTCTGCTGCCCATTATCTTCCTTCGGTTCAGTGTCCATGATCCCTCTCCCACCGCACATCCTTCTTGCCTCTAGTCTCGGTGAAGCCTCTCTTTTTCTTCCTGTTGTTTTTTCTTTCAGTGTCTGTGACTTCTCTTTCTACCCTTCTTGCTGCCAGTGTTTGCGTTCTAAATTCCTCTTCCCATCTGACTTGCCCTCAATGTCTGTTGAGTCTCTTCCTCCTCTGTGTACATGCCAAGTAATGGCTTCAGTTCAGGTGTGGTATATTCAGCAACTCCTGAAGTGCATTTGGCTGAAAAGCCAAGGCTGGCTAAAGATGCTGACCCTCTTCTCCTTCCAACCCAGCTCTTACCCGACTTGCACTCGCTGTGTATATTTGTATATCCGAATTACATCTGCTCTGCTGTAAAGATTCAGCCAATCATCTTTGTGATTAGTTTATTGGTCAACATTGCTGCAAATTTGTTATAGCCATTAATGCTGTGAATGACTCAATAAGAGCAAATTAGTCTGTTCTTTTCTTTTCCACCTGTGCCCACACTACCCTGATCTTTCCACTATGATTTTCCATACTTTTGATTTTTGTTTAGCAATCTCATAAAGGGTAGCCCTCTAATCTTTGAAAAAATTGCAGCGAAAATATTCAATGGCTTTGATCACTGGTCATAGTTTTCAAAGTTGGCACTTTTTTTGGCCTTTAGTGTGGAGAATCCCTTTTTCATCCTTGTCATGAGTGATCTAATAGGTGAGGTCAGAAGAAGAGCATGAGTGTGACACCAAGTTGTAGTTAGTTTACTACACTATAACTCACAACTTTCTGGGAGTTCTCAGTTTTTAAAGGTTAGTTCCTATGTCATATTAACACCTAACTATAACATCACTTCAGCCTTTGTTTTTTTCAGTGATTTTTTTAAATGAATTTTTGTACGCAAGCTAAGATCTTATTACCATACCTAAATGTAGCGTCACTTTAAACTTTGCTTTTTTCTCAGTGGTTTATTTGATTATATTCAAACTTGAGCATATGCCCAACTCACTAAGGCAACCGCGCCCAACCCCCCCCCCCCCCCCGGGGAGCGGCTAACCCCTGCTGCACTCTTCCTTTGGCTTTGCATAACAGGGGTTATTTGCAGGCCCTGCACCCATCCCACTGAGGGCTTCTTAACCACAATGTGTGCACAGCCCCCCTCTGCACACAGCCTTCAGCGATGGCCTGCACTGTAGAGGTTGGCTGCAGGGTCTGCTGTATGGCTGCTAGACCATTCAAGTCTCTATTAATGATTTTTTGTACCATGCTGGGTTCTATGGTACAGGTTTTTTTTTTTTTTAATAGACTTAAGTGCGGGTCTTGATTTCTTCAGCATTGGAGCCAGGTAATCAGACCATTCAGTATCACAGTACTATCACCAGTACCAAAATGACCAACAGGAGAAAAATCTCCCTCGGACAATCAGAATGGCCTATTTTTTTGGCATCACAGAAGACCCACGTTACCAACCTTCCAGATATACCTAACATTTCCTTAGGATTAGCCTCTTCATGCCCAACCTGAGCCCCTTCTAAAATGCAATTTTCTCGAAAACGGCTAAAGAGATTTACATCAGATCACAAAAGCATGATTTCTGAGTAAAGGTCTAACTTTTTGCCAAATCTGGTGTAATTCAGTTCCGCAGGTTTTTTCTGTGTTTGAGAGCAAATTTTCATATCATAATTAACATGTGAAATAGCACTTTTGAGACCCTCCCTTTTACATGGCCCGCGCTTAAAGGAACGGTGCATGAAAAAGCCAAGGTGGATGATATTTTTGGGGAAAGATTTGTTAAACGGTGTTAAAGTCATTAGAAAAACAATAAATGCTCTTCTTTTGGAAACTGTGGCCTATACTTAAACAAAAAAAAAAACTACACACACACACACACACACATTGCTTTTCACCGTTCTTTTCATATTCCCTGCTCCCGGGAAAAGACTGAGTCGGACTCTATTTTTGTGCTTCAATTATTATTATCAATTATTTATTGTTGCTCGATCATCACAACCGCCCTGATGCATTTCGGCCTGACACGGTCTTGATCACATGACGCGCTCTAGGAGCCACATGACTGAATTTAAAGTGCAAGATGCTATACATGTGATACTTCCGGGATAGACAGACAAAATACATGCGTTATTACAATTTCTGTTTCTCACTATTTCTGTGCAAAACCAGGAAATAAATATTGGATTGGTTAAAATACCATATGTTAGTGATACATTAAAAATTCGTAAAAAACAAATCCATGTTAAATACATAAAAATCTGATCAAAAAGCATTTGAAATCAGTCATAGAAACATAGTGCTGTTAATTCATGTATCCAAATCACCATTCTCCATTGAGCAATATCTGTAAAATACAATATATTGTTATAGTTCTGTAGCGTAATGGTCTAACATTATCCAAAACTATCTAACTGGTGATGGTAAAACATGGAATAAAAATTGTAATATAGATGTAAAAACAGTTTGTACATTTGAAGTCTATAACGGTCTAAAGTGCACAGTGAAGTGTAAACAAACTATGTGCTACCTCGGAACACACCATGGTCCTTAAATTCAGAATAATACAAGCTAACATACAATGTTAGATGTAAGTGACATTTTTTTTTTTTAAACTTCATACATTTATAGCTTGAATGCTATATAGCAGCATGCTGAAGACGATAAAAACATCAGGATAAAATGGAGACTAAAATATGTGCATATCATGCAAATATCTGATCTAGGACTTATATTTCTCTATCATATTTGTTGTTATAGCCATGTATAGAAATGTTCACTAGCATTGTGGCCATTGGGGGTCTTAGTGTCTAATTCAATAATATATTGTCTCTCAAGACGTCTCAATTTAGCCTCTCAGTTGCCCCCTCTCCTAGGTATGGGAATGGAATCAATCAGGGAGTAGGAAAAATTGTTCAAATCACTGCTGTGTCTTTCTTTAGAGTGGCGTGCAATGGGATATGTTGTGTCACAGTTGGTGATTGCCCTCATGTGCTGCAGTATTCGCTTGTGGACTTGTAACTTGGTACTGCCCACATACTGCAACCCACAAGAGCAAACCAACACATACACAACAAATTCAGTTCGACAGGTAAGACATTTTGTGATCTTTACAGCATTTTCAGAAAAGGGGGTTGTATATGTTGTTTTATTTGTTCCATATTTACATGCCCTACAGTTGTTGCATTTAACAAAACCCTTGCGGCAGTAAGCCAGTTGGATACTTTTGAAGCTTCCGGACTACTGCTAACCAGTGAGTCCCTCATGGATTTAGATTTTCTAAATGAAATACTAGGATTTTTTGGTAACAGTCTTTCAATTATCGGATCACTTTTAACCACCGGCCAATCCTCATTGATGATCTTTCTCAATGAATTATGCTGTCTGCTGTATGTTAAAATGAGTCTGGTTTGTGTATCAGTTGGGTGTACTGTGCTGAGGCTTTTTGAGATTAACAATTAATTTCTTTCTAGTTTATTTGCTTTTGCAATGGCTATGTCTAGCGTTTTCTCATCATGACCACGCTCTAGAAATCTCATTTTGCTAAGATGTTGGGCCTCAGTGAGGTCTATTTCTGTACTACATGCGCTACGTATCCTAAGCATCTCTCCAACTTGTATACTGCGGATGAGATGTTGTGGATGATGACTTGTAGCATGTAATATACTGTTACCAGAAGTAGGTTTACGATAAAGTTTTGTTTCAATTTTCTGGTCTTTAATGTACACCTCCACATCTAGAAAACATAAATATAGCGCAACCATAATTTTATATGATTGCCCACACTTGTTTTATGTGCTCTATTCCGAATCATTTCCTTCCACCAACCCATGTGGAGGCAGGAGTAGCTAGGGGAAAAACATGCCCCCATAGCTACTCCTCTTGTTTGTTGATATACCGGACTAGAAAACAAAAAATAGTTGTTATTTGAGCAATATAGGATCATAGAAATCAACATTTTGTTGTAATGCACCAAATGTATTGGTCTGCGATTTAAATAATATTCTATTGCTCGAATTCCATCATTGTGATGGATACTGGTATACAAGGATGTTACATCGAGACATATCAGCAGATAATTCGAATCCCATTGAAAAGTGTTTAGCAGTCTCAAGAAATCACTTGAATCTTGTACAAAAGAAGGTAACTCTTTCACAAAGTCTTGCAAAAAAAAGTCTATATACTTAGACGTATTCTCCAATAGTCCCCCTCTTGGTGAAATGATTGGTCTTCCAGGCGGGGTTGTCACATTCTTATGTAGTTTGGGAATCAGGTATAGCACAGGTACTACAGGATGTTCGTTTTTTTAAGAACTTCAGTTGGTCCATACTCAGTAACCCAGTACTGAGCCATGCATTGAGTTTAGAATAATACGGATTCCAAGCCGTTCGAACTATTTGCATGTTACCTCTCTTGAAACAGTTTGGATCCTCCAACTGTAACAATGCCTCCTTCATGTGTTCTTTGCGCGACCAAATGACAATATTTCCGCCCTTGTCGGAATTGCACACAATGATTTGTTCATTCTTTTGTAGTTTGTGCATTAGTTTGTTATAAGCGTTTTGTTGAAATCTGTATTTCTTTTGTGTTCTTGCTGTTTTGTATTTCAAGATCTTAATTCAAGTGGTTACAAGTTCTCCAAAAATATCAAGAGAATCTCTATATATATATATTTTCATTTTTTTCCAACTCCAGGAAGTTTTGGTTCCTTGCAATAGGCCCAGAGCTTGATATTGGGGTTCTCAGTCACCCACTAATAGGCAGAGAAAAATTACCATTGATACAGCCGCAATTGAGCCATGTGCACAAGACCACATGAGGTTAGTTGAAATGTGTCACCTTCTCTGTTTCTCGGCCCGAAATAAATTAAATTCAAGGCCATTCCTGGTGTGGCTCATGAGCAACTGTATCCACAAAGCAAACACAAGGAGATGATGGACGGAGCGTTGAAACTTTTCAGACACTCACCCCCAGTCACAGATCTGGGTTGAATCCATCGTCGTTCTTTATCCACAGCCATTTTCTCAACACATACATATATTGTTAGATTTGGGGGTCTCTAGTTGGCAGAGGTAGGTACCTTTGTCCAAGTAGGGGCCCTTGCGTCTAGTCAGGGTAAGGGGGTACACTCCAAAAATGACCCCTGCTCACCCCCTTGGCAGCTTGGCACGAGCAGATAGGCTTATCTCAGAGGCAGTGTGTAAAGAATTTGTGAACACATACAGTAATCAAGTGACAACACTACAGGTGGACACCACACAAGTTTTACATCAAAAATAGGTAGTCTTTATATAGACTTATCACAAGACCACAAACGACAAAAATCCACAATATTGTACTTAAAATGGTAGAATTAGCTTAGTCCTCTTAAGATGGTAAATGCGACACTCAGAGTTCAATGTACCTTAAGATGTGTAACTCAAGACAACGAAAGTGTTGCAAAGACAACAAGAAACAAAGATGGCGCTTTCTTCTTGATGCGACACGCTTCCCGGTGATGCGGCGGCGTCTGCTGCGACGTCGATCCTCTTTTCCGGCGATGCGAGATGCTTCCACATGATGCGAGCAGCGACAGACCTTGCAACATGCTTCCCAGTGATGCGGCGGCGTCTGCTACGACGTCGATCCTCTCCCCAGGCAATGCGAGTTGCTTCCACAACGATGCGAGCCACGAAAGGCCCTGCAACACTCTTCCCGGTGATGTGGCGGCATCTGCTGGGACGTCGATCCTCTTCTCTGGTGATGAGCCGCGACAGGCCCTGTGACACGCTTGCCGGTGATGCGGCGGCGTCTGATGTGATGTCGATCCACTTCTCCGGTGATCAGCCACGAAAGGCTTTGCGACACGCCTCTCGGTGATTCGGCGGCATCTGCTGCGACGTCAATCCTCTCCTCCGATGGTGCGAGGCGCTTCGGTGGACCTGCGATGACTCAATGATTCTTCTGCGACACGCTTCTCGGTGATGCGGCGGAGTCTGCTGCGACGTCGATCTTCTTCTCCAGTGCTGGGAGGCACTTTTGCGCTGTGAAGTGACAGCAGCAGTTCGGCGACACGCTGCTTGTTCGTGAGTCGCGCTTCCAGCTCCTTGCGAGACACAGTTCCTCAGAAGGCCCAATATAGCTGCAGGCACTTGCAGAGGACTCTTGGGGAGCTGGTGGTTGAAGTCTGTTGTCTCTGAGACTTCAGCAGGAGGCAAGCTCTTTTCAAAGCCCTTGGAGATCCTTCACAAGTTGAATAAAATACATACAAAGTTCCTTTCTCCTTTCTTTGGCAGTCAGGCAACCACTGCAGGCCAATCCCCCAAGCAGCACTTCAGCTTAAGGATAGTCTCTCCTCAGTTTCTTCTGGTTCCTCTCCTCAGCAAAGGTGTCTTCTTGCTTCCCAAAGTGATCTAAAGTTCTTGGGTTTGGGTCCCAATATTTATACCCAGTTTCTCTTTGTTCTCTGAAGGCAGAGAGGCCTTTGCCTAGTCCAAACCAGTTCTGGTAAGTCCTGGAGCACTCTGTTTACATGACTCCTTCTTTCCTTTCACAGTGCAGGGCAGACATCAGACGCACCACAGGAGGTGGAGCCAGCATTGTGGAGGGAAAGCACAGCCCTATTCAGGTCCCAGGTGCAACTCCTCCCACCCATCTACATGGAGATCTCTCTATTCAGCCCTGTCCTGACTCACCCGGTCTCCGGAAATTCCCCAGCCCCTGTCACTCAAACTCCAGACTAGGAATACACAACCTAGCAGAGGCAAGCCGGGATGGTTAGACAAGAAAATACCTACTTTCTAAAAGTGGTATTTTCAAACACAGAATGTTAAAACCTACTTCAGTAAAATATGTATTTTATCATTCTGAGTTCAGGCATACTAAACTCGAATTTCTACCATGTTCCCTGAGTCAGTTAGGATTATAACATGTAATAATCAAACTGCCCATTCTGGCCTATGGGGAACAGCTAGCCTTGCAATAGTGAAAAACGAAAATGGCTGTAATTCACTAATAGGACATGCCACACACACCAGGGCATGTCCTACCTTATACTTCCAGTGCACCCTGCCCTTGGGGCTACCAAAGGGGTGACTAATATGCAGAAAAGGGAAGGTTTAGGGACTGACAAGTGGATGCACTTGCCAAGTCAGCATGGCAGTACCAGACTGCACACAGGCTCTGCAATGGCAGACCTGAGACACACTTTTACAGGCTGCTTCTGTGGGTGGCACAACCAGTGCTGCAAGCCCACTAGCAGTATTTGGATTACCAGCCCTGGGCACTCCTGGTGCACTGTACTAGGGTCTGACAGGTAAACGAAATCAGCCAATCATGGAATCACTAATCCATACATCAATTTACAATAGGGAGAGCATATGCGCTTTAGCACTGATCAGCAGTGGTAAAGTGCCCAGAGCCATAAAACCAACCAAAACAAGGCAAAACCGCTAGTACTATGGAAGTCAATCAAGCCTCATTCCGATGTGTGGCTCACGATCACGACGCGTTTCGGGCATTGCGCCCTTCTTCTTGGTGTCACATGGTAACGTGCAGCCAAGCGCACCTGCATTCAATTTATCGCCCTCCAATAGGCCATACACCATAGGTCCCTGCTGCATTCTGGGACTTGCAGTGCGTTTGCAATGATATTGCCACAATATTATTTGCTGCTCATTTTCGGCATATTGCCCTGCATGGGCCTCTCAAGGTACTGCGGTTTTGTAATCATTGGAATGAGGCTTGATTGACTGCCATAGTACTAGCGGTTTTGCCTGAAATAAAGACTTGCCACAGTCAAGCGCTGTTCGAGTGCGCTCTTGTGCGAGGGCACTTTTGTGACTGAAGATATACACGGTCGCCCAGCCGTGGAGAGCAGCACCACCCCAGGGATTGTAAGGGGGCCAACGGGCTTGGTATTTGCCGAGTTCTATGGAGCAGCGCTTCGGATGATTACAAAACCGCGGTACCTTCAGAGGCCCATGCAGGGCAATATGCCGAAAATAAGCAGCAAATAATATTGTGGCAATACCATTGCAAACACACTGCAAGTCCCAGAATGCAGCAGGGACCTATACACCTGGATGGCCCATTGGAGGGTGATAAATTTAAGGCAGGTGCGCTTGGCTGCACATTACCATGTGACACCAAGAAGAAGGGCGCAATGCCCGAAACGAGTCGTGATCGAGATCCACACATCGGAATGAGGCTTGATTGACCGCCATAGTGCTAGCAGTTTTACCTGAAATAAAGACTTGCCACAGTCAAGCGCTGTTCGAGTGTGCTCTTGTGCGTGGGCACTTTTGTGACTGAATATATATATATATATATATATATATATAGATAGATATATATAATAGATAGATAGACGTACATACAAACGGATAACCATGTAATATTATCATCAAGTAGTTTTGGTGAGATCATAAACCATGATGGCGTGCAGTTTGTAAAAGTCACCAGAACACAGCGGCCACATTACACATGGTAGGCATTACTTCAAAGAGCAGCTAACAATGGGCACTGATTGTAATTGAAATGTTTAAGTTTTGTTTACCCTTCACGAAGAAATTGTTAATAAGACAAATTGACAATGGTGTGAGGCAGTGGATTTATGTTATTCAGTGGCTGCAGCATTTACCGCATAAATATGGATTTGCCAACTAATTTTCACAAGTCACAAAAATGTTGATACTAGCTCACATTGATGAAAATAATACGGACAGATAATATGCGACACAATTAGCATTTTTTGCTTTATAATTTAGATAACCATGCTACCTGACCTGACAATGGTAAAGCTCTGCAGAGTGGTTTGGGGTCTGGCACATATTAGAGCTTTCTTAATGAATATTTGTCAGCGATTGCAAAGCTCATATTTCACAGAAAAGTGTTCTAACTATGATTTATGTCTGGTAAATCACGGCCCAGAATTCATTTGCAATATATTTAGCTTCCCTAAACACATAAAAAATGTATACAGCATTTTGGCTTTTATTTTTTGTCGCTTTTGGAACATTAATCAGGACACCTGACAAGCTCACCCTAAAAGGCAAGCTATGACGCAGGCTTGTACTAATGATAACTGCCCAGTGTAGAAATATGAATATTGTAAACACAAAAAGTTACTGTGTTCCACATTTCACTTTATTTGCTTCTTAATGCCTTGCTATAAATCATCTTCACAGTGTCAAGGTACAATAAAAGAAAAGGCATTTTAGAATGTGCTTTTAATTTCCTCAAAATGTGCTTTACATTTAAAAATTGATTTATAATATTACACATTGGTAACACAAAACACATTAAATATTAGCAGATAGTCACTAACAAAAACACAATGAATAGAAAACGGATGGCACTCAAATTCTTTACATATTTCTAAAAAGTACCAAAATCAACGAATAAATAATGTAATATGAAAAACACATAACAATTAAGGAGTGTAATGTGGTCTATATTACCATCTCCGAATTCAGGTGACGTTTATAAACCGCGGAGTATTAGGCCTTGTGGTCTGTAAATGTCATAACCAGAAGCATGCCAGAACCACTGGATGCACAAGAGCCTCAAATTACACAATGAACTGGAATGTATTCTCCCTAGCACAGTGATAGAGGTGCACTGGAAACTGAGGGAAATCACATCTTTAAACAAAGTCAGTGGGGCCTACTTAGCAGGAATTGTGTGAGGTAACCAGGGTGGTTCCAAACCTAGGGGCCTGGAGATAATGTGGCCTAACGGCTAAGGCAGTCGATCTAAAATCTGGGGAACCGGGTTCGAGTCTCGGCAATGACGCTCAACATCCTGTGATACTGGGCAAATCACTTCATCTTCCCGTGCATAACAAAAACAATGAATGCGTCCTTGTGTAACGCAACTGGTGCTTATGTGAAGGCTCCGATACCTTTGGGTCAAGTTCGTGCTATATAAAACTCCAGAAATAAAAAAAATATGGTCGATCAGGAGTAGATTAGGTTTCCAATGTCTTTAAAGAATCCTTTAGAATTATTCCAAGGTCAAAGTGAAGTGTCAACAAGATCTTGTGGGTGGTAAGGCACCTGCTGCACAGCGCCATGTTACACATGAAACCTTTTAGTAGGCCCTTGATTTTTGGCAGAAATACAATGCACAATTGAATATATAAATTTATATCTCTAATTGCAAAAAGAAAAAGCTAAAGCCCAGCAATGGAAAGCATTGTCCGACTGAGCGAAGGTTGTACAGAACAAAAGGGTCTCAGGTACACACATGCAGGCAGCACACATGCATGACTGCAGCTGACATGATGCGGCAGGGCAGTGAAGAAAGTATGAATGAGATTTAGAAGGGGAGGCAGGGGCTGGGAACCGGTACTTCGGAGCAGGGACAATCTTGACGTGATGAGTAAAGGTGAAGGAGACTGATGGCGGGGACTATGCAGGTGGTGAGAAGAGAAGGACAGCAAAAGATGGGTTGGGGCGGGGGACTATACAATGGGTGGATTCAGCAAGAAGGAGGCAGAAAAAATAGGCGAGGGGAAGGAGGGGCAATAGAGCTGTGAAAGAGTGAAGTGAAAATGGTAAGTGAAAGGGTATGACCAAGCTGGCTTCATGCAATGAGCTAACACCACCAAACCTGTCTGGACTGAGAGTTTCACCCTTCACACTGTGGACTTTGAGTCTTAGCCGGCATTTAACTATTGACTGAAAAAACAGCTTTTCTGAAAGCTACCCTCATGAAATGGGGCTAGTTGACATCTATAAGCAAAGGTGCTGGAGGCCAAACATGACAGAAGGAGATAGACTGTAACCATGGGACAAGTCGAGGGACAAGCAGGAAAGGGAACAAGTGAAACACACTGAAGGACATTGGTGACAGGAATATAGAAAGCAGCGGAAGAGCAAGGGTATCGGTGCTCAGAAGAAGAAGCGGTCAAGCTGAGGAGGAAGGGTGACAAAAGAGGATGGGTTTGAGATGGAGGTAGGCGAGACGGTAAATGGATTAGTTTGATACAGATGAGAGCGGCTGAGGATCAAGGAGGAGAGGGTAAAACCAGCTAAAGTGGAGACAGGAATGTGGAGGTCCATAGAACAAGGCTGACAGGAAGATGGACATGAAAGAAAGATAAAGGTGGCAAGAGTGGAGAAATAGCGCTACACGGCATAACATCTGACGCGCCCACAACGCCATTGCCTCTGTGGATAGACTGGGCGAACCTGCTGGCGGACATAGATAGGGCCTTTGACTCTTTGAGTTGGACGTATCTGTTTGCACTATTGAACAACCTTAATCTTGGTCCTCGTCTCTTGAGAGATATCAAACTTTTATATACTGGTGTCACTGCGGCGGTCCGTGTGTCCGACTCCGTTTCACAAACATTTTCTATCGGACGTGGCACCCGCCAGGGTTGCACCCTTTCCCCAGATCTCTTCGCACTCGCTATGGAGCTGCTTGTGGCGTGGGTGCGAATTGACGCTCAGTACTGGGGATTTGAGTGGCCTGGGGCAATGATGGATCACATAACGTTGTATGCGGCCCACGTGTTATTTTTCCTTATGCATCCGGATCGTTCTGGGCCTCGACTTCTCAGGATCATGCAGATCTTTGGTGAGACCTAGGGACTTTACATAAACCCACGTAAATCCTATCTATGGCCCTTACGCAATACAGGATGACACGGTTCCTAGTCCGAGGGTGTCACGGTGGTACCTGACGGTTTCAAATATCTGTTTTTTTTGGGGGGCCGCCTCACAGCCATTGTCCTGGGAATGAAATGTAACTCCGCTTTGGGTACAGTTCAAAGAGCAGACTTGCGTCTGGTCGCATCTACCCCTTTCTTTATTTGGTAGAGCCGCCATTTTTAAGATGGTCTCCCTACCCCGATTATTGTAGCAACTTCAAAATTATCCATATCTAATACCATCTACCTGGTTTATACAACTGAACGCTACACTTCAACACTTCTTCTGGTGGGGGGGGGAGATGGGTCCGCCCGGGTCGCTTTAAGGACCTGTTTTCAATCAACCTACTGCGGTGGATTGGCAACACCTGACATCCAGGCATATTATGCGGCTTCACATCTACTTAGTTTAAATGACTGGTGGTATGAAGATAGGTCAGATCCTGCCTATACGGTCGAGTGGTGGCTAATGGGTACCCAACCCTTGCATTCTGTTTTGTATGCGGGAACAACCCTGAAGGCACTACCCCCAGTGACCGCCACGGTCTTTAGACTCTGGAAGCGCACTCTCCGGCAGCTGGGATGGTGGGGCAGAATAACAAAAGAAGCTCCCCTTTGGGTTAATGGTCTCCTGCCGCAGCTGGCTGGTCTCCCTGGTTTTTCGGGATGGGATTAAAATAGGGATTTCTACCGTTGGGGATGTCCTCCATGGACAGGCACTGAAGTCCTTTCAGGAGCTGCAGCAAGCGTATGCGATGCTTCGTTTGCAATTTTACAAATATCTGCAGTTCTGTCATGCCTTCTCGCCCTATTTGACACTCCAGGAGTCTATACCCGAGTTTAGCCCTCTTGAGGCTAAGGTGTTCATGGGAGACTTAGGGGAACACAAGATTGCCAAAATCTACTGCACACAAGTCACAAATAGCCATACAACACTATCCAACACACGGGAGGCCTGGCAGGCTGACCTGGGCCCATTAGACGATGAGGACTAGACTGAGGCGATGGCATCCCCGCGGGGCGCTGCTATAGCACCACGATTCCAATCCATACAGTTTAAATACCTACACCGGGGGGTATTACACAAGACACCGGCTCTGACAGGCGGGACTCATTGACTCTCCGCTTTGCTTAAGGCATGGTGCGGCGGACAGTACTTTCCTCCGCACAGTATTGTCATGTATATCTCTCTCGAAGTTCTGGCATGGCGTCATTACATGCCTGTCGTGGGTTTTGGGTTCGGACATCCCCCACTCACCCAGACTGACCCTCCTACATATCACCGATGACATTGGGGGGGGAACATCTACAAACGCCACCTACTGTTACTGGGCCTCACATTTGCAAAGCGAGACATCGCCAAAAAATGGAAATACACCTCCTCGCCCTCTCTTGGGGGTCTACAAAAAGGGTCTGGATTTCTTTATGGGGATGGAGATACCTATTTTTGCTGCTCGGGGCTGCCCCCGGAAACATCAGAAGAGATGGTCAGACTTCCGGGGGATTTACTTAGAGCCTATTCCTCATCCAACAACAGATTGATTTGAACATAGTTGCTATGTGAAGGGATCTTCAGATTGTGATTGGGTTGACTCTGCAGTTATAGATGGACCATATATGTTTTATACCTTATTGTGGATCTGTGACACTTCTGTTTATGGTTAATGAAACAAGTTGCTATGCACATGATCCTCCTTTTTACAGCTTGATACAAAACGTCAACATCAGTATTTGTATTATGTACCCATCACTGTTTTGGTGCGACGGCCAGTCAGGTGTCATTTAGCTGTTGACAGTAACATTTTGTTGTGGTAAAAAGAGTGGAGAAAAAGAGTGGGCAGTTTCTCTTGGGTTGCAGGAGCCACTCTGCAGTGGCAACTGCAACACATCCCTGGTAAGTATGGCCGTAGAATGTCAGGTCAGAAAAAAGGAACTTGCATTCTCTTATCTGCTGTATGCATTCTGGAATCTAAGCGTTGGAGTATAGAACCTATATTGGCCCACGATGCAATATGCAGAAGTACATTTTCCAATTGCTTGTATGGACTCTCCAACAAGGTCATGACATAGCCCTAATTGCGTTTCCATTAGCGATTGGTGACAGAGCATGAAGTAATCACCCTTCTGTGTTTCACTTTGCTGTCATGAAAGCAAGTAGTTGTAGTTATGTTTGTTCACAGATGTGACCACCCATAGACTTGCTTAAAGATGCAACAAGAAATTCTGTGTATGTTCTCCTGCTGCATCCATTTGACAAGATAAAACACACTGACACACACACACACACACACACACACACACACACATCACCAGCGATTCCTCCTCGGTTGAGATGCCCTCCCAGCCTCTACCCTGGAGAATGAACACGTGCTGCTCCCTTCTCCTCATCACACACAGGGCTTCTAGATGGCAGAGGGCATGAGAACTACCAGGATGAGAGGATGAGTCCGGCCTGAGGAAACGATACGCCCTAGCGCCTTGCATGCAGGCGCTGACACTTATTTACATTGAACTCGTCTTACACAATCGTCCCGAAACGATTCCTCTTTATACCGTTTAATTAACTAAATGACTTTAATGTAAATGAGTGCGTGATAAAGAAAAATGAATCACTTTTTCAATTCTTCTCAGTAATGGGCTATTTGCAGTCCAAATTAGTAGTCTACCGTCTTAATTGAGAAAAAGAGAGTGACACTTAGGGGTGGATGTTAAACATAATAAACTAAGTTCTAACTTTGGCATGCCTTAGAGCTATGCTTAAAACGCACAGGTTTTTTTTCTTACAATTGCCGGCGAACTAAAACATTTTTTACTTTATATGAGGGTTGTTCATACTCACTTTGAACACCTAAACCATATATCTTCAACACTGAGTATCAGAGTACAAATTCAGTATGAAAAACCATTGTGAACTATGATCTGTGACTTTATGGGTGTTCACCCACTTTTTAATGCTACTGCTTTTCCACCCACTGTAAACACCTATGATCCCATCCTGTACGTAAATTTAGCACTAGGTAATATTGAGGCCACTGACAGATTTTCTGAGGTGGTAAGTTCCATTGGCAAACATGAGTGTCGGCAAACCAGTTTTCTGCAATACTGCTGCTGCTCTCAGAAGATTCAACCACCACGAGAGCCAACTTCCGCATGAGCATGATGAGTGTCGCCAAATGGATGAAAAACAACTGTCTGAAACTCAACAACAACAAAACGGAAGTGCTGATCTTCAGAAACAACACCTCCCTGTGGAATGACTCCAGGTGGCCCTAGGAACTAGAACCCACACTAACCTCGGCTGGGCAGCAAACTCGAAAACCCAAATCAACGTAGTGTAATCCCCCTGCTTCCTCACTCTTCCCCTCAACATCAGACAAAATCGTCACTCAAGCCCTAGTCAGTAGCCCCATGGACAACGGCAACGCATTCTACACAGGAATCACCACACACCCCTTGACGAGATAAAAAACCATATAGAACTCAGCGGCCAGACTCATCCTTGACTTCCCCAAACAGATCCTTATAAACCCTCACCTCAAGCAACTCCACTGGCTCCCCATACAGAAAAAAATTAAATTGAAGATGCTGATCCACACGTACAAAGTCACGCACAACCATGAACCAGCCTACATCAACCACCACCTGAACTTCCACCAACCCTCCAGACATCTGCGTTACACCTCCCTCTCACTTGCACTCTCCCACCCCCGCATCCGCCGAAGCAACAGTGGAGGATGCTCTTTCTCTTACCTCACGGCTAAATCTTAGAACGACCTTCCTCTAAACCTCCGTACCCACCAGCTCCCTACTAGCTTTCTGATTAGTGACAAGTTTATAAATCCTGATTGATTGATTGATTGGATGACAAAAATGTGACTGGGCTCACTTGGCTTAGTCCAGCTTTAGCTTTCTGCTATTGGCAACTTCTAGGAGTTTTTATATACCTCTTCAAATTTAACTTACACGTTCTACAATCACGCAAAAGCATTCTGTAACACTGAATGCAGAAAAACTATCAAAGCGTTTGCTCTGTCGATAAAGAGCGCATGCAAAAGAATTTTTGCATTTGGTGAGAGTTTCATTTAGCATCCACACATGACACAGTTGTGCTGCATTACAGTGGGGGGAGGCGGGGGATTGGGGGACGACAGAGTAGAGAGTTAAAGACCCCATGCTCCTTTATCAGCCCTGGTATGTCCATGTGCCCAGTGTGGCAACGAGTGGTGTTAACTTCATGTAATTCTGTAAATGAACTGCTTGCACTTCAGATGCAATGCACACAAATTAATTACCCAAAAACTCCTTTTTAGGTCTCGCCTGGCGTAGGCTGCGCAGTCTCGCTGGCGAGATTTAATGATATGGGTATTTTCTGTAAGGGGCATTAAGCCCCGCCCCTCTTTTCCATTGGCTGACGTCACCGTATATCCTAAACGGTGGCCAGCCATTGGAAAAGAGTTCCTTGTGACGTATTCGCTCTGCTTTTTCGGCCGTCCCATTTGGACGGCCTCGCCTGCTTTGCGTTCGCCGCAAAAGGTTTCTTATCTTTTATGGGGCCAAACACATGGCCCCATAAAGACAAGAAATCTTTTAGCAGGCGAGAAAGCCGAGCAAATACGTCATGGCAAGCGCTTGTTGCTGGGTGTTGTAAACATTGCCTCCTCCAATCTGTGTAGAAACTGCTTTCCCTTGACTCCTCCTACACTACCGCCTCCTGCCCCCTGAAACGGTTCTGTCCCTTTAAACAAGAGCTTGTCCTTTAGTTCTGCACTATCTAGTCGTACCCTGTCAACAGAACACAGCTACTGAATCCAGAATGGGCGATGCTTGCTTTGCTCTGCAAGAAACCTCGAGATTACAAAAAGATCAGGTAAAAAAATGTATTTTTATTCTGCCTATAGGCTCAGTGGTTGTTGACAAGAACCCATCCCCCGCGCAAGCGTTCTGTTACTCTTGGTCTGGCTTATTATAGGGCAGATCTGCACAGGAAATGTTTTTGTGACCAAGTAGCCTCACCCGGAAGTGATATTTGCGTTGCGTTGCGTAGCGTGTACGAAAGGAGGAGGATACACAAACGTAGAATATTGGAAACAACAGTCCGGTGACGCACATTAAGCAGAAGACGTGATGAGTTCTTAATCGCTCTGCGTCTTGTTTTGAGCAGTCAATACGACACATTGAGAATTTTACGATAGCTGCATGTAATATTAATTTCCCATTGTGAGATCCCACCTTTGAGGCAATGTTACCATTGTATGTTTTTGTAAAAAAATAGAACGTGTTGGGAAGGGGGTACAAGCCCCCTTCCCCGTGCTCTCAGTCTCTTTTTACTGGAATACGTGTCTTTGGGGCGAGAGAACTTTTGATTCCTAGTAACCAGTCGACTCTATATGAAAGGAGGGGGGGGTTAAGCAAGGCTGCCATGTTTACAGTCCATGTGACATCGGATTTCGTGTGACATTGTTGAGTGACACTCGTGCAACATCGTTGAGTGACACTTTTTGAAACCCAAGAGGAAATATGCGGCAGGATAACCCGCAGAGCAATGCTCACTGATCCTCTGAAGTAGAATTGCCCCTTGGCACATATTGTCTGCATTGTTTGTGACCCCGTAATGTCCGTACTACCCTGCCAGCAATAACTCCCTCATAGCTGCCAAGGTTTCAGATTGCTGTGTGTAACACTCAGAATTTCAGTGTAATTATTAAGTGACATTTCAACGCCTATGAGTGACAGGTGTGTGACAAGTGAGACAAAAACACAGTGGCCGCTACCTGCCCAGCCACAACAGCACCAGTGATCACACCAGCTAACTTTGGGATTGTTAACAAGGACCCAGGGGACAAGAAAGTTGATGTTGTTTCATTTAATAACAAGCATTTGTAATGCAAAAGGTCTCACATTTACGCAAGTTTGAGCTATTGACATTGCATATAACAATGCCTTTTATATTTGTTTTCGTTTTAAAAACATAAATAAAGAGCATTGTCATTTGCAATGCCAATAAGCTTTAACTCGTGTAACTGCGAGACCTATTGCATTGCAAATGCTTGTTAATCAGTGGAAGCAAGAAAGCTTGGAGTTTATCAGTTTCAGTATGGCAATGGTGCTGGGCTGGCAGCGTATGTCAGGCAGCACGTGTGCATGCAGCGGCACTTGGGAGGTGGGTACAGGCTGAACAATGATCCAATCTATCGTCACTGCTGAACCACAGTGTCAACGTCAGGTAGAGCTGCCAATCATGGGAACGATGTCTGTCCCTAATCTTCTGACTTGCTTGGCACTATGTAGTGTGTGGCCCTTACCGAAGACACGGAGAAAGGTCTGGAGCAGCAAAGATTAAAGCAGCAGCAAATGTACCCAGAGCTGCACATGGCGTAGAAACAAAGCGAGGCAGACTGCAGGCCATCGACATGGAAACACTGTGGATAGATGGTAACGGATGGACAATTACCAGATGTGTTAGCCACACTGAGTTGGGATGTTGGCCGGTCAGGAGCCTCAGCCTGGGTGAGAACACAGTTGCTAGAAGTAGTAGCGGCGGGTCTAATGACACACACCCCAGTGGTGGGTGAGCTCCTATGGAAAGAACCATGATATTATAATGCATTGCATGCATGGTTGTACAGTGCTAGTGGGGCTTGCAGGCAGAAGCAGCACACACTCCTAACCATGGCCTGTATCATCTCTGCCTATGTACAACAAGTCAGACCAGACCTTTAGCAGGAAACCTATCGCCTCCCATGCTCCCTCGTCCATTCCAGAACTAGGGCCTGCATTCACTTGAACTCAGCCGTCGACCCTCAAAACTGACCTGCAGCAACCCGGACATTTCACAAGACGGACCTGCACCTAGGTTCTCCAATGCTGCCTTGAACACTTTTAAGGTTGAGCAAAATGCTAATGTGAATATTTCGTGGCCTTTCAGTACTGCCTGTAATGTATGTTTAGCTAATTTGAAAATCCACTATTGGCAAGTCCAGTGGCATCCACTGAAGAGTGTTTGTCTACCATTAAATCTCTCCCTCTCCTCAACTGGCTGCATTGATGTGCACTGACTTTGTAAAATGTGCATAGTGAGGACTTGCTAAGGTGGATTCTGAATACTTATGGAGGCCAGTGCACTACTGTCTAATAAGAATGCAGTAGCTAGTCATGGCCAGGACTCTGCATAATGAATGGCCATCAGCTGCTCAGATACACATCAAAGAGCAAATGATTTTTCTGGGAAATGTGATAGGAGAAGAGAGGAAGCTTTGTCTATATGAGAGATGACATTCTCTCTCCCATAAGCACACACAGAAGGATAAACTCGCACTTAACAGTACACACGAATGGGGACTTCAGCCAAGGTCTCTTTCACAAAGTATGTTTACTAAAACAATAAACCAGAATATTAACTACTGCAACTTTAAGAAACTGATAGGATCCACCAGAAAATCAGTATACAATGCCTGGAATAACTCCCCGACCCTCGCCCCCCTCACCCTCCCCCCAGCCTAAGGTCGAGATGCTCTCCCTCTGGTAGAAAACACTTCAGACAATGGGCCACTTTCACTGATGGACTGCCAAAAGGTTGTGCGAAAGAGAACAGACCACCAAATTCCTAAAGGATGGCAATGTCTCCTACTTTCCTCTCCTACTTTTAACATGGTGAACATACTCACTAGTAAAACGTGTTAGTAGCTGAGAATGCATTAATGAGCTAACACGGGTTCCGTCTGCGCATTAGCGCCCATGCTATCTCTGCCGTTCACCATTCCCAGCTGGAGGTGCACTTTTTTATGAATACAGTTTCTGGCCATATGGGCGATGATTAAAATACATGATTCTCCCTCAGGATCCAGGTTGGAGAGGGAACGTGTATAGAACAAGCTTAAAGCGCTGGGAAAATGTGGCGAAGAGAAAATAAGTGCCGCAAACTCACACTGCTTGTGGTTCCTTGAATTTCCCCACTTGCTGGATGTGGTACATGAGGTCTCCGCCATTTACGTACTCCATAACAAAATAGAGGCGGTCCTACAACAAAGAACGAACAAATGATGAATAATAGCATACTGTTGTTAACATCTTTTAATACAGCCAAGCATACTGAAACCAATGCATATCATATCATATTATTATAGCACTCAAAGAATGATTGAGATATTTCATGTCAAGTCTTTGACCAGCATACCACGTTTGCAAAGAACATTTATGCACCTGCTGAATGTTGCCAACATGCTGTTCCATAATAAGACAAATTAACAGTTTAACTGAAGTGCAAATTCTCCTTAGAAGGGATACAAATAACTATTTGGACCACTGTCCGTCCAAAACAGAACAGGTTGATGGCCTTTACCTTAACAATAGCACTGATCTATCGGAAGTCACCTATCCCTTAATGTAAAATGGGACACATTAGGGAGAAGTGTCCTTCAAGAATAAGGCGGCCATCTTAAATCGGTTATCCTGAAGAAACCATCGGTAAACCTGAATATCCTGGATTAATACTGGCTAAGCTTCAATTTCACCACATCTCAGGAAATTCTTGGTTAGTCAAGATGGAGACAAGAATAAATGAAATTGAACAACATGCTTCATGATCATCAGTGAGGGTTCAGGCGTGAGCAAGTGTGACTCCACCATGGCTAACACATGAAAAGCACTCCTCAGGGACTTGGTTTAATATAAGAGCACAGCTCGTGTACTACTTAAACCACCCTGGCATGCTCACTATGACGATCTGTACCAGCACTTGATGAAGCGAAGGAAAAAATAGTAAGCAGGTGTATAGAGATCTGCCCTGGAGTGGATCCGTACGTTTATCCTCGATCACCACCACCAAGAACAGATTGTGTCACTGGGAACATCAACAAATATAGTGTCACTCTCAGTGAAAAACTGGTTATCCTGATGAATGTTCTACGTCTATAAATACCTAAATCATCATCACAGGACCCGGGGCACTCCCGAGTGTATGCTCAAATGAAAAAATCTAAAATCCCTTTCCATTTCTAAAACGAGTGATGAATTAAGGCTATAGGCACATTACGCCTTATCCATGGATTTGGACAAGATAAGCAAGAATTTATTTTGCATGAATGGAGGCAAAACCAAGATTGTGCCTTTTGAACTCTGCGGGATTTGCATCAACTTAGGGGCGAACTCAAGCATATTTTGATGAAAGAGGCAGCTAAGAAGTTGCTCTACATTAATCAAAACTACTACGAATGGGGGGACAAGGCGGATAGGCTCTTAGCCAACAAATTACGCATCCGTTGCACACATAATCACATCAGGGAGATCGAAGAGATGAGGGTCATTTTTAACTGGAGACGGATGATATAATTAGAGTTTTTCATCACTACTATTCCACTCTTTACCAGGCCCAGCATCTCAATGCACAACATCGAGATGTTTACCTTCTTCCATACACCCCCCCCCCGGATAGAGCTGAGGAGTTGCACCTCCTTGACGAAGACATCACCCCGGATGAGGTCCAAACAATGATTATTTATCTCCCCTCATGAAAGGCGCCAGGTTTATCTCCCCTCATGAAAGGCGCCAGGTTTAAACGGGTACTCGGCTATATTTAATAAAGCGTACGCCTCCCTCTTGCTAGAACCCCGGGTAAAGGTGTTCAATTCTTTTTTGGTTTACTGAGTGGTTACCGATACCATGTTGGAATTCCATATTAAGCTCCTCCTAAAACCAGGTAAACCTGCTACCCACTGTTCATCGTAGAAGCCCATAGCATCATTAAACTGCAATGTGAAATTGTTTGCTCCCATCCTAGTGGCCCGTCTACACCACATCAGGCCTTCTATTATCGCACCAACTGTGAGACGTGGCTGAAGCTACTTGTGTGTGTGTGGAGGCGTGTAATTGCTGCTGCTATTGCGTGTTTGCACATTATTTGAAATACTGAATATCGAAATATAGTAAAGTGTGTCTAGTAACATTTTAAAATTGACTGCCCTGATTTTAAAATTGAATTGCTCCGTTTTAAAATTGGATTGCCATGTTTTTAAAAATGTAATTGATTCTATCGAAACGGAGCTGACCCATTTCTAGCAAAACTTAGCCATTGACGTGACTCGCGGTGCCGCCTGTTAGAGCGAGCCCGCCATCGAAGGGTCAGCGGTCTAGTTCTCCGCTCCCCAGACCTCAAATAGCGCGCTGGAGCGACTGCGCAGCGGGTGCGCGCAGTGGGCGCGCCGCCGGAGCCGAAGGCAAGCCCGTCTGCACCCGTCGGAGCGCGTCCAGCACAAGGACCACTGGTTCTGCCCCCATCCACAAATATAACAAAAAACAACTTCTGGATTTACAGAATGGTGAGTGCATGGCCTGTAGCGACTGGGAGGGGGGAATAAACATGAGCACATATATATGCAGGGGTTGCGGGTATCGGTTTGATCGATCATCGGGGATAAAGGGAAAGATTCTATTATTCTAGATTTAGGCTGTAAAGACCATCACGAAGGTAAAGAAAGCCAAGATGGTCGACAACACTTTCCTCAGGGACCAGGCGGTAAAAACAATCTGAGGAAGGTCGAGATAAGTAGGAAGTCAATACAGACTCTGTCTTGCATACTACTGAACACTCGATCACTCGTAAAACATAAATACCAACTAGAATGTTTACTCCAAATAGAAAATCCGGACATTACCTTCTTAACTGAGACATGGACGGATGCCAACACAGACCCAGACTGGAATATGGCCCTCCCTCCCGGCTATTCAATGGTACAGCACGATAGGACAGAAGGCAGAGGTGGTGGTGTAGCAATAATATACAGAGATAATCTAAGACTGAGACATGAGGTCGTAACCATGCTTCCATCTGAGACATTAATGTTTTCTTTTAAACTTAATGACTCCTTCACATTCAAAGGGCTACTTGTATATAGGACGCCGGGACCCAGGATGGTGTTCTCGCAGGCCATCTTAAACTTCCTAGAGTCAAGCCTGGATTCTAAGTACCTCAATATTATAGGGGACTTTAACTATCATCTTGAACTAGAGACCAACCCAGATACAGTAAGATTGGTGGACAATCTGGCAGCATATGGACTCTCCCAAATCGTATTGGAACCTACGCACTTGGCCGGTCATACTTTGGATGGGATTTTTACAAACCAATCAGGTATAAAAATAGCTAAAACATTACCACTGCCTTGGACTGATCATAGAGCGATTGTCTTTGAGGTGACAAATCAAAATTATACACTGCCCCAACCCCTTTCCGCTCTGAACTTGCAGGTTCGGCACTGGAATAAGGTAAAAAAGGCCGACCTGGAACAGGCATTAAGCTCAGCCTCATTCACTCTAAGCAATGATAATGATATAGCAGCTAGTCGATTTGACAACTGGATCAGAACAGCTGTAGACAATATGGCCCCCGAAATTAACAAAATTATTAGAAGAGCAACGGCAACAGCACTCTGGTATAGTCCAGAGGTAAAAATAATAAAAATGTAATGCAGACGGACAGAACGAGTCTGGAGAACAGACTACAGTTAGAGCATAAGGCACTATACAATCAATGTTTGGAGGCATACAAACAGGCTACTGTCAAAGCCAAAAGGACTTATTTTACTACTAAAATAAGCGAGGCGACACACTCCTCAAAAGAACTGTTTAAAACTGTACACACACTTGTCACCCCCCAACACTCAGGTAAATTTGTACCTGACCAAGCTTTCTGTAATGTAATGGCCAACTTTTTCCAAAACAAAGTACAAGTGATATATGATGGTCTTTTAAACTCAATGAAGATTAGGCCTGATAATAACTCTTTAAACATAAATGTCTGGGCAACAAATAGCAGATTGGGCTGTTTCACGACACTTAATGTCGAGGAGATCAATGACCACCTGATATCCACCAAATCCGGCTCTCCAAACGACCCATGCCCCCCAGCAGTTTTTCATCTGGCCTCCAAGGTCATTAGCACACATCTCACCCCCCTTTTAAATCAAGTTTTGGAAACAGGCAAATATCCTGAGGCATGGAAAAAGGCCTGTATAAGGCCAATTCTAAAAAAACGACCTCAGATCCACTTGAACCAAAAAACTATCAGCCAATCTCCCGACTATCATTACCAGCGAAGATCCTGGAAAAGGCCATAAATAAGGAGTTAATTCAGTATCAAGAAGATAACTCCCTGCTGGATTGCACACAACATGGCTTTAGGCCTTGTCATTCGACAGAAACAGCGTTGGTGCTGGCAAATGAGGAGATTCGAAGGATAGTGGATGGGGGCAGTAGAGCAATCCTGGTCCTGTTAGACCTCTCGGCAGCGTTTGACACTGTAAACCATACGGTGTTGGTGCAACGGCTGAAGGAGACAGGGGTGGAGGATACTGCACTAAACCTACTTTCCTCTTTTCTAGACGCCAGACAGCAAAATATACACTGGGAGAACACACAGTCTGGAACGTTTTTACTCCCATGTGGTGTTCCGCAGGGGTCTGCCCTATCCCCGACCCTTTTTAATATATATGTTGCCCCGCTGGCCAATTTGGTCAGGAAACATGGGTTTTCACTGATCATGTATGCCGATGATTCACAGCTCACCATCTCAGTTGCTGAATCTTCAGATACAGTAGCTATCGGCTTCCATGCCTGTCTTATGGAAATTATGCGCTGGATGAGTTCAAACTTTTTGAAAATTAATACTGATAAAACCGAGTTCCTTGAATTTGGTAAAGGACCATCGGTATGGAACACTAGCTGGTGGCCTACGGAGGCGGAAGTTTGCCCTACCCCCGTTGCTAAGGCTAAAAATCTAGGGGTGACCCTAGATAAGCAGCTCAATCTATCTGCCCACATTAATCAACTAACCTCCTCTTGCTTCTTCCTTCTAAAAACTTTGAGGAAAATATTCCCGTTTATAGCAACTGAGCTTCAAAAGACAGTTGTAGTTGCACTCTTTCTAACTAAATTAGATTATTGCAACGCTCTCTTTGTGGGAATTGATAAAGCACAGGGGAGGAAGCTTCAGTCACTTCAGAATGCGGCGGCCAGATTGCTTATGAACATTCCTAAGGGTTGCCCCACCTCAGAGGCCATTAAAACTCTTCACTGGCTTCCAGTCCGTCAAAGGGCTAACTTTAAAGCCCTGTGTCTAGTACACAAGGCCCTCCATGGAGGTATTTCCGGGGAAGTCAGGAATCTCTTTACAAGATACCTCCCTGCTATAACTCTTAGATCATCCACGGAAGGACTTGCCTGTGTCCCAAAAACACGTAAGGTAAGATGGGAAGGCCGCACACTATCCTTCTGTGCGGCAAAACTATGGAACCAGATGCCATACCTTCTGCGCTGTCAACCGAATCGGATGCGGTTCAGGAAGGAATTAAAAACCTGGCTATTTGGCAAAAATTAAACACACGCTCAGGGGCTCATACTCGCGCTCACAGTCAGCGCCAAGATGCCACGGCATTCGCGCGCTCTACAAATAATAACTCAAATCAAATCAAATTCAATCTGGTATAATTTGCAATCGACAGGCAAACCACACCACACACCTAGCGGTAGCTCTAATGGAGGTGGCCAAACGGCGAGAGCAACCAACGACTCTCCTCTCCCTTGATGCTGAGAAGTTGTTCAACATAGTCGACTGGGTATAATTATCCAAGGTTCTTGACAAGATCCACTAAGGGATCAAGATGAAAGTCTTCATTCATGCTGATTTTCAGAAGCTGCTGCCAAGCTCATAATCAATGCTTTCTTCTCCCCACAGATTATGCTTACCTGGCGCACATGGCAGGGATGTCCTTTATCCCACCTAACATTGGTGACCAGGATCCAATCCAATCCTGCAATCCATGGAACGATCATTGACGGCAGAGATTATATGCTGGCTCTCTTTGCTGATGATATTCTTTGCTTCATTACCAACCCAGACACCACTATCTCGGCACCGATGAGCGAGTTAGATTCCTTCTCTCAAGCATCAGGTATGAAAATCAACTTTGCAAAATCACTGGGCATGAGAGAAACAGACCCCCTGAATAGCCTTAAAGATCGCCATCCAGAGAGGCGTCTTCCAGTGGGAGACATCAGAGATTACCTTTCTGGGGGTCAGACTACCACCACACAAGACTGACATATCAGCAATATTCTGCCACTTCTTACTTTTCTCTTCAAAGACCTTAATCGCTGGGGCAAGCTGGAGATCTCCTGGCTGGGAAGACTTAATAGCATGAAAATTAACATCATGCCCGCCTTCTGTATGTTCTCCAAACACTCCCTGTGGCCATCCCCAAGACGACTCGCATGCACATTTGCGTCAAAATGCCTGACTTTGTGTGGGGAGGTAAGTCCTTGAGATTAACGAAGGCATTACTGTGTAGATCTGTAGCAGAGGGAGGCTTGGGGTTTCCGGATATCCTCACATATATCTTGGCTGCCCAACTTCGCCCCTCCATCTATTGGAACAAGAACCTCAATGGTAAACCTTGGGTTCAGGTGGAACAAACCTTCTACCCAATTCCTTTGTCAGGGTTGTTATGGCTCCTTTTGTCGGCCTGGTCAAGGGCCCCCCCCAACCACTACCATTGACATCTACACTTTTGGCATACTGGAGGGAGGTGCGGCAGTGCCGGACATTCCCGACCTATCCCTTAGAATTTCCTGAGCAAAATAGACAAGGTTCTCTAATGTTCAAGATTAAAATACAGAATGTAAAAATAAGTATAATGGCTTCAGTGTATTCCACACGCTTTTTACACATTTAAGTATCATAATCTTAAACCTGTAGATTATGGTGGTTATGTATCAAATTACTATGTTGCTTCATTTGTTCCATTGAATAAATGGGTAGGCAAGCTACTAGTTGGATGTTGCACGCAGAGGTATTCATTTTTTAAAAAAACAAACGTGTGTATCATTTTATAAGCACATGACAATAAACAATGAAGCAGCAGCTCAGTAAGATGGAGAACATACGCAGTAGAGCCACACGGAACCTACATCAATTGCCCAACTACCCTATAAGACACTATAGGGGAAACAACGACATAGCCGTCCACCATAGTAAACATTACAGATCACATGTCGAGCACCCCGATCTAGTGCACCCAAGTGCTACACTGAGTCATCACTGCCCTCGCCATTGTGCCCCACCCCATCTCCCTCCGGATCCAAGAACTTTTGACAAAGCAACCCCAGGCTTCCAAGTCAATTGGACGTTTGGCATCAGTTCTCACACGACGCATTTGCAATTCCTCCGCCGCCGCCCATTCTGAGATATCCCTAACCCAAACCTCCTCTGATGGAGCCCTCATCCCCTTCCAAGTAATGGCCACAGACCACCTTGCCAGCACTAACACCAGCTGCATGAATCTGTACGTCGTTGTACAATTCTTGGGGAGGACAGCAGTCCCCAACAAACACAGGCGAGGTACTTCATCACACGTAAGGGCGGTGGCACGGACCAACCATTCAATAACTCTCTCCCACAACCCCATGCCAGATGCATAAAATCTGACACCTTCACCGCACACTGCCCCCCCCCCACCCCCCCCCCCCACTGCACACATGTGGAGGGGTCAGCCAATACGTCCTCCTGGAAATGCCAATTTGGAGACAGCCTGTCCATCCCTGACTCCAACTCCTCATGCACAGTTACATGATCTGACACAAAACGGGTCAAATGCTGCACCCTCGTTATAGCCTCCACAGGCAAGCCAGTCACCAGTATCCTATCTAACTCTAAGTGACTGGATGGATAGTTCAAGCACCATCCTATGGAATAAACTCTCACCTGAAATATAAGGTAAAGGCCATCTTAGGTTGAGAAAAACACAAAGAACCTCGTTTATATACACAGAGAAATCCCACATAGGTAGCTGTGCAGAATAACAAAAAATGTTGCACCCAGAGTATATGTGCACAAAAGAATGCTGATTGTATTGGATCAACATCTGTACTATGTACTGATCACAGGCTACTTGAGTACATTTCCTTCAGAATAATAATATTTTTAATATAGCATTTTATACCACTGTTCTTGCCATTTCGAAGCACTGTATATCACTGGCTACTTTAAACCATCTCTCAAGTATTGAGAGCTGAGTCAAACTCGTGGCCCATATATTGCAATTAACTCACTGAGCCAGGACCGGCTCGCCTGGCAATGCCAAATGTGGTGAAAGAGGATATCTATTCTAAATGCCACTTTCTGGTGTAATTTTGAATACATTTACCCTTTCATCACTTTTGGCATTGTCAGACGGGGCATTGCTGGCTCAGTGAGTTAATTGCAATATACGAGCCACGATCTCAACAGCAGTTATATGCAAGTGGTATTTGTTAACTTAAGTGCAGCACAGGGTCATAAGTAAGCATACAGTCAACAAGTGATAGGAGAGGTAGCTGGTTATTGGATTGTTACTGCACTGTGATGTAGGGATTGTTCCTAGGCTGTTTGACTCTTCCCCACTCCTGCTCTGTCAGTGCATTCCTGTGGTGAATCAAGCAGCAGTGGGTGGAGCTGGAGAAGGGACAGAGGCCTATGCTCCCTAGTAACCTGTCGCTGTCGGCTTCCACCCTCTCTATGCTTGCTTTGGGAGGCTCTGGGTCAGGGGCGCAACTAGGTCTTAATTTCGGGGGGGGCTAACATGGCAAATGAAGGGGCGTGGCTAATGTTAATCGATAGGGGCGGGGCTAAAATGGCAGATAATCAGGATAGGTTAATGCTCAGGTCAAGCTGGGAAAAAAAATTGGTGAATTCTGCATTTGAAACTGGACAACAATTAGAGCACACATTTTTGTTAATTTGATGCACTTATATGCTATTGTCTTATGAAAAAGGAACAGAATGTACTGAATTAAAAGGCCAATTTAATATATTTTACTACAAAGCACTTTAGGAACACAATATAACCAATTTTCACAATGCCATTTCAAGGCGACTACCCTTTTTCGGCAGCTCATCAACAATTGCTTCTATAGGAGGACAATGTGCTCGTGAAATGTTTATCATTGCTAGTCCAGAGAGTCGTTCTTGCCCCATTGTTGACCGAAGATAGGTTTTCAGTCTGCGAAGACAACTGAAGCACCTTTCTGGGGATGCGGTTGTCACTGGCATCACAATGCATGCCTTTACAACGCGGTTGTAATGACTGAACAACTCAAGTGCTGCTGCAACACGTTACCATTTCAACGCAAACGTTTACCACACATATGCCTTTACAACAAAGGCATATGCGTGGTAAATGTTTTGTTTTAAAATACAACTACTTTACAGGTAAGTATAAACTATATATATATATATATATATATATATATATATATATAGGTTTATATTTCCCTGTAAATGGGTTATTTTTTTTAGTAAAGTGTATGTATATATATAAATATATATATACACACACACACACATTTCCTTAAAACCCAACAGCCCTTCAACCCATACCAACCCTAAAATTGCCCCCCTGGTACCCCAAAGCCCATACCCACCCTGAACCCTACAATTACCCCTGGCACCCTAAAACCCATTACCAGCCCTGAACTCTGAAATTATCCCCCTGACACCCCAAAACCCATACCCACACTGAACCCCAAAATGACCCCCCCGGCACCCCAAAACCCATACCCGCCCTGAACCCTAAAATTGCCCCTGGCACCCCAAAACCCATACCCGCACTGATCCCTAAAATTACACCCTTGCCCCCAAAATCCATTACCACCCTGAACCCCAAAATTACCCCCCTGGCACCCCAAAACCCATACCCACCCCGAAACCTAAAATTTCCCCCTGGCACCACAAAACCCATTACCACCCTGAACCCTAAAATCACCCCCCTGGAGCCCCAAAACCCATACCTGCACTGATCCCTAAAATTACTCTTGCCCCCCCCAAACCCATACCCACCCAGAACCTTACAATTACCCTTGGCACCCCAAAACCCATAACCTCGCTGAACCATAAATCCCCCTGGCACCCCAAAACCCATACCCACCCTGAACCCTAAAATTGCCCCCTGACACCCCAATACCCACACCCACCCTGAACCCTAAAAATTTCCCCCTCGCACCATAAATCCCATATCTGCCCTGAACCCTAAAATTATCCCCCTGACACCCCATAACTCATATCCACCCAGAACCCTAAAATTACCCCTGGCACCCCAAAGCCCATACCCACGCTGAACCTTATTAACCCTGGCACCACAAAACCCATACCCACCCTGAACCCTAAAATTACCCCTGGTACCCCAAAACCCATGCCCACCCTGAACCCTAAAATTACCCCTGGCAGCCCAAAACCCACACCCACCCTGAACCCCTAAATTGCCCCTCTTGCCCCCCCAAACCCAT
Source organism: Triturus cristatus (assembly GCF_964204655.1). Classification (NCBI taxonomy): domain Eukaryota; kingdom Metazoa; phylum Chordata; class Amphibia; order Caudata; family Salamandridae; genus Triturus; species Triturus cristatus. The sequence continues at coordinate 645,203,637 of NC_140590.1, forward strand.
ACCCACCCAGAACCTTAAAATTACCCTTGGCAGCCCAAAACCCATACCCTCGCTGAACCATAAATCCCCCTGGCACCCCAAAACCCATACCCACCCTGAACCCTAAAATTTCCCCCTGACACCCCGAAACCCACACCCACCCTGAACCCTAAAATTACTCCCTGGCACCCTAAAACCCACACCCACCCTGAACACTAAAGTTACCCACTAGCACCCCAAAAAATGAACACTACAAACTTACACTATGTTTGCAAATACGGTGGGGACTACTCTTTGACGTTTCCATGTATGTAAGTCAAGAAAAACATTCACTTATGCAGGCAATACGTAATGCTGTGCTGAAGAATGCATTAAAGTCACTGGAACTTACATAAAAAACTGCTGCCTGCTCTTCTGATGCTATTCTGTGGAGTCGGGCTGATCAGCAGCACTGCGCCCTGGCATCCAGCCCCTCCCAAAGGTCTTAGTGTAGGTAGATGTGGGTCAAATGTCTCCTGGTTTCTCTTTACCTGGGCCTCCTCTGCTTCTTCCTTGGTGCCCTTGGATGCAAAAAGAGACAGATCCATGGCCCTGTTCACCATTTATCTGGTGAGCAGCGCTGTGGATGTGAATTCCCAACAAGTGCACAGACAGCAGGGGCAAAGGGATGGCAGTGCAAGTGACGCTTTTCCTTTGTAAATTAATTCCTGCTGGAGTCATAGCCCAGGGCTTGCTGTCTGTGCACTTGTATGGAATACACATCCATACAAGTGCACAGACAGCACACCCTGGGCCATGACGCCAGCAGAAATTCCCTTACAGAGGAAAAGCATCACCTGCACTGGCCATCCCTTTCCCCCTGCTGTGCACATCTTCCCACCCCATCAAGTGCTTAGCTGAAATCCCTGCCTTCAGGCAAGGATTTCACCTCGGTGAAGCCAGTCTAAAGGAAAACAAGAGGTGGGGCATGGGGCTTCACTGAAACTGTTCAGAGGCTGGCTGGGGGCTGCTGGGCCTCTCAGAAAGGATCCGATGCGCAGCCTTCGTTCATCATAACCCTCGCACTGCGCCTAACCGGTGCGACTTATTCTCCTGCCCCCCGCACCACTGGCGATCCCCAAAGAACTTAGCCAACAAGAATGGTACAGTTGTGGTCGTTGTTGGCCGCAGTTTTATTATGGTTACATACATCTTGGCATGATTTCGGTCATATTGGGTTATTTGCGAACTGTATTGTCTTTGGACACAAAGCCGTGCCCCCCATTCGTAGTTCGTTGTATCTCCAGTTCGTAAATGACCCGACCCCCCAACCAGTTCTGTTGTTGGTCCTTGGTATTCTTTCTTTGGTCCAATTACCACCGGGACCACCATTTGGTTGGTCACCCAAGCTTTCTGCGTGTAGGGAGGGGTAGCTTTCTCTCCCCCCGGAGTTAGGCCCCAACTCGCTACCTTTTGTGCCCTGCCGACAGGCCGGGTCTGGGCCGCGAGCGCCGTCTCCGTTTGCTACCCCTCTTTTGTTGGCCAGGCCACATCACCCTGCCGTGCGGCATCCCAAGGTGAGCGGCCCTCCTCCTACACACCGCCCTGTCGGTGTGTCTCGTTAGCCAACCATCGTACCGTTTTTCCGCAAACGCTCGTGTTGCTGTCCAGCACTGCGACACTGCTGTATCGTAGGTGTGGGTGGGTGGGGTTTGCAGGAAACCACGTCGGTGCGCCGCTCTCCCTGCTCCCCGAAGTTAGGAGCTCCTTGGGAGAGCGGTCCCTTATATCCCCCCTTTTCTTTTCCTGCCGATCTGGGCAATTTCTTCAGGCTGCCCTTCTGCCATCGCTGTTGGCGGGGTGCTGCCGCTTGCTTATGCACCAAATGACGCTTTATATTATGTATATATGTTTCTTTTTTTTTTTTTGTTTTTAAATTATGTGACAAGCACCTCCGGGCCGGGTGCCCACCCCAACGGCCCTTCTCTCTGCTTCGTGGCCGAGTTTTTGCCCCCAAGCCACCGATCTGTTGCTTCTCCCTGCTGCTCAGTCTCTTAAAGGGGGCGCGTGGTGCACGCGAGACTGAACCAAGGCCTGTCGCTGTCTGTGAGCGTTGCCCCTTTAAGGATGTTCCGGCGCGTTCGTCCAAACGCGCGCGCGTCCCGCTGGGTGCACCCGCGACCCAGTGCGCTAGCGGCGAAACCGGGTGAAGGAGCTGCTCCGAGACAGTGCGTGCCCTCAGGTTACCTGGCCTGTTTTGGGAAGGACTCCGATGCAGCGGTAGGCTCCTCCCCCTTTCTCCGGGTTGCTCGGGGGCCCTGGGACTCTGCTCGTGGGAGCTGCTCCGGGAAACAGTGCGTGGTTGCTTGGCCTGCTTTGGGAGGACACCGGGTTGCTCCAGGGGAACTCTGTTCGTGGTAGAGGGAGCGTCACCTTCTCTGTCCGACGCTGGCGCTGCTTCCCTCCGCTCGCTGTTCGTGGTCCGCTCGTTGCTCGCCTCGAGCAACCGGCAAATAGTTCGCTTCCACGCACACTACGAGGGTCCCTCCCGGGGATCTCGCCACTCGGGAGAGGGGCGCGCCGAGTCACCCCAGTCCTGGACTCTACGCCTGGTCGCCGTTCCGTTGTTCGTCCAGGCAGCACTTCGTCGTCCGGCAGTACTTCGTCTCTCGTCTTCGTCCAGGCAGAAAAAACGTCGTTTGCAGGAAACCACGTCGGTGCGCTGCTCTCCCTGCTCCCCGAAGTTAGGAGCTCCTTGGGAGAGCGGTCCCTTATATCCCCCCTTTTCTTTTCCCGCCGATCTGGGCATGCCCCCCCATTGGGGGAGTTTGCACAGCGCGTGGGCAGGAGGGGCTACTGTTTGCCGCTTCCGGTCGCCGGAGGCGCCCAGAACCGGTTCCTTCTTTTGCCACCTTCGGCGCGGCGCGGGTTATGGCGCCGGCCCCTGAGCCTCTCCCCCCCTTCGGGGAGGAACGGCGGCCTCTGCAATTTCAGCGTGTGTAATCTTAGCCCGGGCTGAAGAAGACGACGGGGGGGCTGAAGCCCGGTGAGCCCAATGGGTGTTGCGCGCCTGCTCTGGGTACAGGGTGCAAAGTTATCTCGAACCAAAAGCGGCGGCCGGCTCAGGTAAGCGCAGTGGGGCGGGGCGCGGCAGCGGGGAAGCCGACAGACGACTTGGAATAGGTATTATTTATTTATGCCTATTCCATCGTCCGTCGACTTCACCCCCCTTCAAACCCCTCACCATGTTTACCTGTGCCGGCCGCCGTTGAGCCATCCACCCATGGAAAACGAGACGAAACCAGAGAGTCGATTACCATCCAACAAAGGAAACTAGGAACATATCACAATGAGAGTGGGAGGAAGCTAACGACGAGGCCAAGCAGGAAAGAGTAAGAAAACTGAAACACGGGTATAGAGCACATTCTGATTGACAGTACACACCAAAGGTACAGTGTCAGCAGGAAAGTAATACACTTACCTCGGTTTGAAAGCAAGAATGCAAGAATGTTAAGAATGGTGGTTTATCCTGAAGCGCTAACACTCGCTTTTCCACCATCGTACATTCTACGTCATCATCTTGAATAACGACATCCTTTTTCAATATTTTGATTGCATAAAGTTCTTCTGTTCCCTTCCGGTCTGCCAGCATAACCTGCAAAGGAGAGTCAACAAATACAAGAATCTGAGTGGTGGAGGGTGTTGACAGCTTCGGATTCCTTTTATTTCAGATGCATATCACTTCAAAGAAAAGACACGTAGGTGCCTTACTCGACAAGTAGCACAGCCGGATGGTGCACTGCATCACCCAAGTGGCCTTACTGGGAGGGTAATGGACAGACTGCGTTGGAGGACCTTGCTTCCTGTTGCCTGCCACCTCTGACAACTCCTTCGAGCATTTTAAATACAGATGCCGTGTATCTGCTCAGGTAGGTAAAGGTGCCAACAAGGGATTTACTGGGAAGCAAGAATGTTGAGGGAAATGTTTCTTTACTCTGTGATGCCCGAGAGTGACATCGACACATAGCCCAGCATTCCTTTAGACAATTCATATCGCCCCTACGAGTCTTGTTTTCGCCTAAAGAAAGACAGTCTCTGGTTGTATTGTGAAAGTGGGCACAAGAGTACCTTGTCATATGTTAGAAAATGTTGAGACTCCAGCTACACTGTATTATACATTGTCAAAGTACCATAAGATATCATCTGTTCAGAAGCCCTGCACTCTCTATTTTTCTTTGTTTGTTTCTAATACAATTTTGAAAAGCATATACACCTCCCTACTTGAGTGATTCTATTTGCCTTTAAATGTTTTCTGTCTATTAAGTTTAAATCAATCTATTTGAGATGTCACTCTTGGGCCATCACAGAGTAATTAAACATTTCCTCAACATTTTTGCTTCCAAGTGAATCCCTTGTTGACATCTTTACCAACCGTATCATAGTTACCTAAGGCTACAAGGGCATATTGGGTTGCCCTTTTGTGTATTGTGTTTCTTCTCTGGTTGATCTTGATTCCTACCAGAGATACCAGAGAAATGCACATGGTTCTCAAATGCCATTTTCTCCCTTAGCAGTAAAGTGTCAGTACGGCAACCACAAATGGACCCTCGTTGGCTACCAAGCTGGCACGGGGAGCTGACAGTCACTCTTGACAGCTGTTTTTATCCTGAGTGAGAGGCAACTGAAGGGGGAATGCTAACTTACGAACTACAAGTGCCCACGTTGAAATCTGAGCAAAAAAAAATCCTCTACAACCAAAATCGGAACTTCAAAATATATATGCTTGTCAATTATTGAGCATCATTCTCTTTCCCAATTGTTTTTTCGATCTGGTTTGATTTTGCGTGGCATGTTTGGACTTATTTTACCTTTACCTGAAAAAGATTTTTTTTTTTTAAAGAAAAAGCCACTTACCTGGGATTGCGCCAGCCCCTGCCTCTACCTGGTCCTCCTCATCTTCCTCAAGTCCAGCAGCAGGAAGAAGCCGGGCTCCCAGGCTCCCCACAGCCAATCACAACGCTGCAAAGCAGCATTGTGATTGGTCTGAGCACCATAGTTCGGCGATCAGACAAGGGCTGGGGGCCTGGGCATGTTCTCCACCCAGGCTGTAATGCAGCCTGCATGTAGAACATACAAAGTGCGCATGACGCTTTGGCCGACTCGAGAGAGCGGGCCAAAGCGTCATGCGCACTTATAGAATGCACTCAACATTCCCCCCTGCAGTGCTGTGGCGTCACAGAGCCCAGATCCACCCCAAATGAGAAACTGCAGTAGGAAAAATAGACTGATAATAACGCTTCGTTATCACTTCACTTTTCCTCTTTCAACTGTTCAGAGAACAGTGGGGCGATGCTCCTCAGCCTTAGTGGAGGAGCCGCCGCTGCCATGAGCCTCTACCCATGAGTATGCTCTAGGTATCTGCCAAGAACTCTATTCTTTGTCTCTGCCCATCACTCTGCTCTGTGACTCTGCCCGTCGCTCCAATCCAAGCCTCTGCCCAGTACTATGCTCCAGACCTTGGCCCAGCAATCTGCTTCAGGGCTCTGCTTATAACCCCACTCCATACCTCTCCGGAAGCTCAGTTCTTGACTCCTGCCTATCGCTCTCCTGTGGACCTCCTCCCACAGCTCCGCTCTGAGCGTCGGTCCATGTATGGTTCTATTACTATTCACGGCCACTACCTTCAGTATTCCCTGGAGATCCTCCCTGCACAGCTCAATGTCCCTCCACATTAGTCACTTGCTGTCAGTAATTGGCAAAAAGCACCAGGCGGCACTCCTTTTGAGGGCAGCTGAGGCGAGTAAGTTGTGTCTATCGACTACCACATTACCTGCCCCCCAAGGACAAGTTGTTCGTCGATCCCCACCCCCTGAACAAGTCAGCCGCCACTCCCCCCCTTACCTGCACCGGGCAGCAGCTTAGGGGCTGCCTCAGGTTGCAGTAGGTCTAGCTACACCACCGTCAAGAAGCTTTCACAGAAACGCCTATGAAGCAACAAAAACAGAACAGACACAGCCAGGGATGGGCTCTAGACATATATAACAAGACATGTACTTTTGTCTCCACTAAAAAGAACACATGATGCGCAGATTGCATTTCAACTTACAAATGACCACTTGCTTTGTTCCCTATGTGGAACTATACATATGTGCAAATCAAGCTGGAACTATACATATGTACAATTCAAGCCATAATAAGTCTACAAACATTAGGTCTCCACGGACACATTGTGTAATAAGGGGTCCCCATCCTCTGTGGTGGGGGGGTGGGGGGGGTGGGGGGTTAGGCTCCTGTTCCTAGGGGGAGTTGGGTGGGCTTTGACCCTCGTCGCCTCTCTCTTCACAAAATGTTTCCATTTTAAAATATTTATACAATGCAGGTAAGTATGCAGGCTGACACATTTGCAGGCGCACATCAAAAGTGGCTACATTAACACTCAAAATGTAATCTCGGTAGTTCACCTTTGAAAATACATGGAGCGCGTTGCATTTCTTAAATTCAATCATATAAAATGTCGGTGATAGACATGGATTTTCTTACCTTCCCAAAGCTGCCCTTTCCTAGCACCATGAGGAAATTGAAGTCCGTCAGCTTGACACTGTCGATGTTGTTGGATGGGACGTAGGCCCTTCTCTCGTGCTGCGGACTAATCACTTTGTTACCAGCTGGGCCGAGCTTGGCTTTCTGAAAAGGAAGGAAATTAATATTTTCTTAAGAGCTGTGGCCGGTTGTTATCAGCAGAGCAGCAGGTACCCAAAAGATAATTTTTCCCTAAATGCAGCCAATCAACTCCAACTTCAAGGGAAGTTGTTGCTGCATGTGACCCAAAAACCATTACAACACAAAATAAAACATTCCTGTCTGAATATTATCAGCGCATTGCAGACAGTCTCTCATTTCTTTCTTGACAGTTTGCTAGAACTTACTTTGCAAAGAGGTTTGCGATTCATTGCGACTTCCTGGTTCAAAAGAACAATTTGAATTTGCACACGATGGATTAACACCCTGTGATGTCATGTGCCAACATGACAAATCATCCTCGCCACAGGAGAACAATGCTTAGGATTAGAGCGGGAAGAATATTCAGCATCTCCATTTGGATCTTAATGCAGCGAGTCACGTAATCTGAAGGTTGTGGGGTGCTTCTGAGGATACTCTTGAATTCTTGCAGCGAGGGCCAGCTCAATATATTTTGGCACCCTGGGCTAGGTACAATTTTCCCTCCTCTCCTTAGCCCTACTGAAAAACACTACATTGCTACATATCCATAATGTCTGTGGTGTCCCCCCAGCAGGTGTGTGGTCCAGATCTCTCAGAGCTAGCTGAGTTCATTTCACCAGGTACATGCTTTTGGTTTCCATATCTTGTGGCGGTGGAGGAGGGTGCCAGGGGTCCTGGAAGGGAACAATAAACACGGCACCCACCACAACAAATGAACAGTAGTCATTGATGGAGGTCATTCCTAGCCTTCATTTGGAAGGGTCCAGGGGATCTTTATTCAAGAAGCCAATAACTCACTTGAACTCACAAGTAAAAAAAAACAAGAAAAAAGTCATTCTGGAAACATTTGGCTGAATTGAAAATTGAGTCTTGGACTGTCCACTGGCACATCAGATAATTAATTATGGATCTATGGCTGTAGCCAAGTGGCAACTGCGCAAACCACGCCAAGGAGATCAGAAACAGAATGGATACATCTTTGCAGAGACCCAGCTCACATATTTTACTGGACCTTCTTGGTGGAAAGGGTCAACTCAGGTTGAACTTGCACCTTCAGGACGTGAAAGAAACAGCAGAAAGATCCTGACCTAGAGAAGCAAATCCTTCGGGCATACAAGAGTATCATGACCTTACAATATCTAGAAGTGAAGAGCATCTCTTGTATACAAATTTGCATTGAATATGTACATTTGGATTCTGGCAACTGACAACAGATACACAATGTTGGGAGGGGATCATTAACACCACCTGTCAATCCAGCTTGTGTGATGATTATTTTGAAACTGTAATAACATTGCCTGCTACATAAAGATTTAAGAGGACCTTTACCGACTCTCCTGATCACGTGCAGTAGTGCAGTCCCAAAATTTACTCAAAGAGCGTCTGCAAAGTGCATAAAATATGGTATTTTAAAATAAAATTGAATTTCGTATTATCTCTACAGACAAACACAGAAACGTGGGGTTAGATGTACAGAGAGATAGGTCACAATCACTGACTGCAAACTGTGCACCAACTATTTGTGACCTTTTTCAGATTTTGGAACTGCACTAATAGGTCTTGTAGCAAAATCAGTTGCAATGGATCGCAGAATGAGCTGCCTAATGAATATTAACTGGGCAGATCACTCTTTATGGCCCCTTATGTTAGGGTACAACCACAGGGTTGGTGGCCCACAAGGAACAGCGGACCACCATCTCCATGTTTGTAGTCAGAAATAGAAAACTTGCTATTTAAAGCAGTCCATGTTCCTTAATGGAACCAGTGCTGCTTTAAAAATAATCAGGTTTCCCATTTGGGAAGATATCGGTGGAGGGAGGATTTGGGGACTGGGGAGAGGGAGAGCATGCATTGGTCTCCTGGACCACTACCTGCTCCCCAAGAGGCCTTTCTGACATGATTCCCAAAGGCAAAGCAATTCAACCCGGATGGCTCCTCCTTGCTTTAACTGTTAGCACCTCCTTTGAGGCGCAGGTAATATCGCAATACTTTGCAATTGTAGTCACAAACCATTGATACATCGGACTTTAATTTGCCATTTGGTGGGGTTGTTCCCTTTTCACGTCCCTTTCTAAATAGGATACAGAATGAGTCACAATATCCTGTTTCCAATTTGAAAAGGCTTTTCTGAATTGCAAAAGGGCATTAGCTAATACTAAACTGCCATCGGCATTCTGTGATTGCAAACCCCGTTAATTTGCGAATTGCAAAGTTTGTGACCGCAAAACACACCTGGCCCATAGTAGCTGCCCATCTATCTGACATAGGTCATTGATGGCTCTGGTTGTCCATCGATGAGCTGCTGTTTCTACTCTTGATGGTTTTGGTGTTGTAGTATTTTAATTATTGATACTGAAATGGAAAAAACCTGTCTCCTATATTAATATGCTGATAAACCTTTAACGGCCAGTTCACCAACAACAAACATATTTAGTTGACTTGATGCATAGAGTGGGAACACAAATGGCTTTGTTGTGTTGCTTTGACATGTCCCTGAGCTCTCACCACATCCCTGTCACACTGTGCAGATCTTTTGACAACAAAACGACCTCTCTTTCCTCCCTGGCATCTGCAGAGCGGTGCTCGTGGCAGGGGCAACAGGGCAGGGAAACCGTTTCTTGGCAGCTGCCTGAAAGGGCATTCCACAGAAAAACACAATAAAAAAGAAACGTAATAAGGCTACCTGCTAAGTCCCAATCCCACCAGGCTCAGGGCGCCATGAGTCGACAGAAAGCATTTACAGCAGAGAAGAGTTGCATTTGTTGGGAGCGGGAAACTTTCATGGCTCAAAAAGCTTCCTGCTCATTAATCTGTACCCGTGCCCTGTGTAATGCACAATGGAACTGAACGCTGGTGCCTTTTATGCAGTCCAATTTAACTGGCAGGACCAGACTAGTTACATTCAGGCCACAAATAGCATTAAAGAATAAAATGTATCGAAAGTGGGAAATACAGCTGGCTCCAGCTACTGTGTATTGATAATAAAATAACATTTCAGCAAAACTAAACTCAAAATTTTAAAAAATGTAATACCAAAGCTACTAGACTTATTATCGAGCTGGACAGGATTCATTATTTTTTCCGCAGAAAATGTGAAAAAACGTTAAGAAAAACGCTCTTGTTTAGTAATAATCTTTTGCTGAACGTACTTTTCTTTCTGAATGTAACCCTGTTCAGACCTTACGTGGTAGATGAAAGGATATCTTGTTTTGGTAAAAATGATGGCATGTGGATGCCTTTCAAAAATACAAATGCGCAAAAAGTAAGGAGTCTGATTGCCAACAAAGCCAGTCCCAATAGTCCTTTTAACTAGGGAGCGCACATTACTCGCTGGTCAGTAATATTGTATTTACTGGCCTGTTGTATGTGTGGGTACAGTGAAGGGTTTCACTTGCATCAGTTTATAGATCAAAAACCTATTTACACGTCAGTTTTCTACAGTCTAGGCAAATGAAAATGTGTTTTCATACTGGAGCACCAAAAATATGTCTCCAAAATGATGCATTTCATCCCGAAAAACTGCTCACAACAAGTAGGACTTGACAGACACCTCTAGTAGGGGAGCAGATAATCGCCCTGTCAAGACTCTTGGATATTTTGCAGCTAGGTCTGCACTATAAATCTCCTTATATCTATCTATATATGCACGCAAAACAATTTTACATTTTTAAACAAAAACAGGTAGGTTTCAGAGATTAATTCAAAAAGGTCAGAGAAGATTGGGGAAGTGTTTCATAGGTAACATTAAATATTTCGCTTTTATTTGCTCTGGGCTGGTGTTGCTGCACATTCTGGCACACATGGGGTCTGCATGTGGTACCACAGGCTACACAGCATTTCCCCTATATACCAGCCCATGCGAGGAGAGAAAATTCGATGCCTTCTCTGACTGAAGCATAAGAAACAACAAGCCAACAGCCTCACAACCGAAGCACTGGGGAAAAGAGAAAGTGTGTGTCGTGTACCATTTCTTGGACTGCTACATTCGATTGAGTCCTTTGTCTGTGTTTTGCACATCCCTGCGTTATTCTGCGTCTGACCCAGGTCACTGAGGTGTGACGTAGTCAAAGCAGAAAAGAAGAGCTGCACTGACAGACTTTCAGAGAGCCCTATCGGCCTGGAAGGATTTTATGGCGTAGCCGCAGTGGGTAACCAGTTTTGTTGTCAACTCTGTCTATGTCATAGCAGTGAGTTATGACATTTAGAAACTGAAATAATGGATAGAAGCTCTCTATGAGAGCCTATGCACAATAATTAGATAAATGTTTAAAATTATTTCCTTGCAGAAACATTAAGATTCTGTGCATTAAGATCATGTTATTAATGTTTTTCGATGCTTATCTATTATTGCCTGTCCAACAAGTAAAGATGAATAATGACTAGTACTCATTGAGTCAACAGTGGCTCCTATTGGCATTTACATTGTCGGTGACAAGTGGCTTCATCTAGTTTCATCAACCAGTCTTCATATTCTTAGGAGGATCGCTGGTCATCCATTGTCTCGCTGCATGATGTCTTGCGATCAAATGCAGACAAAGCGATACATATTTTCTTTTATTCCACACTGTCTGTGTAAGAAAGTAATTATTATTTGGGAAGGGTGATCACCCACCTCAAGGATTAATAACACTAATTTGCGATTATGTTACCTTAATTTGTATATCTGCCTGGGACAGGGGCGTTACACAGGACCCCCGCATCCCCAGCGGTACAGGGGGGCCCCCGAGCAGCAGGGGGCCCCCTCAGCACAGTACTCAGGGCCAATAGCTCGGATTAAATCCGGAGTGGGGGCCCCTCTGTGTGCGTGGCAGTGGGACCCCCTCAACTTTCGTTATGCCACTGGCCTGGGACTGGGTCAAATACAGTTTTCCAAGAAGCAATCTAGTGGGTACTAACCAGTAACACTACCTTGTGAGGGTGAACCTTAAAGATCACTAAATTAATATGAGTTCAACCCCCTGATATCCATGGCACAGAGCAGAGAGGTTTAATTTAGGGCAGTGTGTAAAGTATTTATGCGGTGCCCAAATATTAAAAAAGTCAAAATATCAAACAATAAAAATTCCAAACTGAATAAGAAAAACAGAGAAAATTGGAATAACAAAGAAATGGCACTAAATTGGTTACAAAAAGTCCAATACCTGAAACTGGAGATATGAGATTTTTTAATTTCAGTTAAAACAATGTGAAAAAAGCCCTAATGATAGTCTACCAGTGCAGTAGATCAATACCTAGGAGCACTTTGAGGCCAACTACGAATATTCTTGAGGTCAGACACACCAAGTGGGACGATACAGTCAAGGATTTTTCCTTCAGGTTTAGTCTGCAAAATGTAGGGAAATGGTTCCCAGCCGGGCCATGCAGCCAACGGTTTCTGGTGAAATTGATGCAGAGCCAGATAGCCATTGAACTCAGCTCTTCACCCAAGGCTCCCAGACCTCTGATTAGGCTCTTAGGACTTTAAGGTTTGATCCAGTGAAGACCCTGAGACGGGTCTAGCGCAGATCCAGCTCTGACTGGGCAACTGGAAATCCTGGAGAAAGGGGTTCTTCCACTTTTTTATCCATATAGCCACAAAGGAGGTCAGCCCTTTGTCCTAGGTACAAGCGGGAGCAGATCTAGTCCTTCAGAGCTTCTCTTGGGTTACCCCAATGAGGATCTAGTACTCCCCTGATCACCCTGAGGTCCAGAAAGTGCTCTGAGGAGGGTTCTTTGAAGTGCCACAATTATGGGTTGCAGTGACCAATGGGTGTGGGTGACTCCTGGCTCCTCCCTAACCAATAGAGGTATAATTTCCCAGACAAAACTATACCCAGTTTCTCCAGTATTCCCGGTTGTCCCTACTACAAACAGTTCCATAGTGCACCTTAAACCTAACACTCAAGATGGTGAAGCCTTCATCCTTTGTGTAGAGCCTCCATGTCCACTCAGAGAACTGGCCAGGAAAATGAGCACCATCCCCTTTGTCCTCTTCAAATGTGTTTTAGAGGCCCACTGGGTTTGGAGCCAGCCTGGCTAGTGTGGGACAATGGAACAAAGGCTTGCCTTTCTCCATGCTTCACTTTACATCTACTTTTGAAAGGACAGGCCTCACTCTGGTCTTTTCCAAGTTCTTGGGCCCACCCAAACGGTCCTTCCTGCAAGGGGAAGAAAAAAACACCCTACACCCAGGCTACTGAGAGCCAAAATGCCCACATCATTGTCTCTGTTGTGGAAACAGTTTTCACACCTTATTATCAGGGAGGCATTGGCAGATCAGCTGCCCCAGAGTAATGCTAATTGCCCTAGCTGGAGCTCAGGCAAAAAAGTATACTTTCTAAAAGTTACATTTCCAAAATATGGAAGACAGCTGCTCCAGCAACCAAGATTTACAATGTGGAAGCTTTGGGGAACGAGTTGCACACCGAAGTACCACGTATTTTTCTTGTCATCATCATCAAAGTTCATCCTTTGTGTGTGCTTAACACTGGTAACGTGCCCAGCCCAAGTTGCACGTGATTACGAAACAACAAAATTTGGGGCCATGTTAAGTACAATATCCTTACAGTCAAAGAAAATAGATTTATTAGGTCTCTTATTACACTCCCCATGAGATCGCACTTGATTCCATTCTACCTCCCCCCATTCCGATCCAAAGCCTCCGAGATCATCTGCGGCGTACCCCAGGGTTCGTCCCTCAGCCCGACACTGTTCAACATTTACATGGCCCCGCTCGCACACGTCACCCGACAGCACGACCTCAACATAATCTCCTACGCCTACGACACTCAACTGATCCTCTCCCTCACCAAGGACCCCATCACCGCCAAAGCCAATCTCCACGAAGGAATGAAGGCCGTCGCCGACTGGATGAAGACCAGCTGACTGAATCTGAACATGGACAAAACGGAGGTCCTCATCCTCGGCTCCAACCCTTCAGCCTGGGCCGACTCCTGGTGACCGATGGCACTGGGGACAGCCCCGTCACCCACCGACCACGCGTGCAACCTGGGAATCATCCTCGACTCAACGCTCTCCATGACCAAGCAAGTCAACGCCATCTCCTCCTCCTGCTTCAACACCCTCCACAGGCTCCGCAAGATCTACAGGTGGATCCCGACAGATACAAGAAGAACAGTCACCCAGGCCCTCGTCAGCAGCAGACTCGACTACGGAAACGCCCTCTACGCGGGAGCCCCAACCAAGCTCATCAAACGACTGCAACGCATCCAAAACGCCTTGGCACGACTGATCCTCGACGTGCCACGCCATTGCCACATCACCCCCCACCTGAGAAACCTGCACTGGCTGCCCGTCAACAAGAGGATCACCTTCAAGCTCCTCACCCACGCACATAAGGCACTTCACAAGACCGGCCCAGCCTACCTCAACAAACGACTTTCCTTCTACACCCCCAACCGCCAGCTCCGCTCCGCCGACCTCGCACTCGCCACCGCCCTGCGCATCCGAAGAACAACCACCGTCGGGAGATCCTTCTCCCACCTCGCCACCAAGACATGGAACACCCTCCCACTGATCCCACGACAGACCCAAGACCTGCTGACCTTCAGGAGGCTACTCAAAACCTGGCTGTTCGATCAGTAGCACCCCCCCCCCCGGTGCCTTGAGACCCTCACGGGTAAGTAATGCGCTCTACAAACGTTGTTTGATTGATTGATTGATTGATTTGGTTCTTTGGAAAATCTCCTGGAAAATCGAGCTCAGGCCTGTGCTTTAGTGGCATAAACTATGGACATCGCCTGATCCAGGAACATACAGGGAACCCTTAGAAGATTTAATGTACCTTCTCGGTGCCCAAAAAAAACACATTGACTCTTATATGTGAGAACCTTACCATCAAATCTGGGGTGGGAGAGATTGTAGGTATGGTCAGAGGAATTTAATTCCATTACTAAAACTGAAATCATATTGGCGTACTGGGAGTATACCTCACATTCCATTCTTTCGCCCAACCTATGGTCTCCAGAGGTCTAAATGGATATTGCCCCTGTGCAGGAATTTGGGCACCATGAGTCACCTGCAGGCACTTAGGATTTTAAGGACTGACAGTTTCGGGTTGGTGGCATTCATAGTCACTGTTGCAAGATACTTCATGGCTGCCTGGATCTGGCATTAAAAGTGTATCCGAGTAAGTGAAGAGGAATTGTCAGGATACTTTTATGAGAGGGCAAAGATGAGCCTCAGTAACTAGCCCACTACGCACCTTAACCTTTTTAATTACCTCATGTTTATGACGGGCATTTTAATACTGGCTTTTAAATTAGTTAAACAATTCAGTGCTCCTTTTACATTATCTGGTATTTAAGTATATGTCAGTTTAAGAGCCCATATTATGATTGTTCTTCTTTTCTTAATCTGTTATGGTTCATTGTTATATAGGACAGACGCATGGCCCAAAAGATGTATTGCCAGGGGCAGTACATGGGCTATACCAGAAGATTTTGCATTTTAGTCTAATATGTGCACTGATTAACTAGAAATTTGTATTTTAAACTATTATAGTTTATTGCCATTTTGCACCAGGACACTTAACATTTACACTGTATGAACGAAAAATCACACCTTAAAACCTTATGGTTCATTGCTGCTTTGCACACTTTATATGGCATTTAAGCTTTAGGCCCATTTGCAGATAGTAGATGACTTTGTACTGTAATTGGGGAATTTGGTTTATGTTTTGTACTGTTAAATTGGGACCGATTGTGTAATGTTTTGTACTTTGAAGGTTGCTGTGGCACATCGATTTCATGGATTCGTTTTATTATGTTATTTTACTGTATCTGTGCTTTTATGATTTTGACTGATCGAGGTAAAGTTTGCGATGATGATGATAATAAATAAATAATAGAATGTAAATGACTATTCTAGCCGTTTCAGTCAACATTACCAGATTAAATCTGTATTTGACATTTTCTACAATACAGCTACAGCCCTGCCAGGAAAAATAGGCACATGCCAACTTTAATTTCACACATGTACCCCTATCTTGAGGGCAATAAAAGGACCTTGGGGGTGACTTATTAATATTTTAAAGGAGGGTTTTCACTCATCAGAAAGGGCTATTTTGAAAGCGGGTTTTTAGGCTGCTGCAGTCAGGCTACTCATGGCAGGCCTGAAGTTAGGCTTTATAGCACACACTGTGGATGGCACAATAGGTGCTGCAGTCCTCAGGTGTGTGGGAAATTTAGCCTCCTAGACTTTTGCCTTCTATTGAGAATGTGTTTTTTGTTGGTTATAGAACTCTGTACGCTTTACCCATGCAGGTGGTAAAGTGTTTGTGCAGTCCAAACATGTTAAAATTAGAATACACCTATTTGACATATATAAGACCATAGTATATTGTACTATCTGTACCTAGGGCCTGTAAGTGTAAAGCTACCAGTGGGCTACAGCACTGATTATGCCACTCGCTAAAATATCTCTATTAAAACATGTCTAGAGGCCTGCTACTGCAGATTGAGTTTGAAGTTTAAAACTGCTATCTAAAACTGGCTAAATCATTTGCCATACCTAAACCATCCTTTTTAACACTGATAAGTCCCTCCTAAAGTGGGCCTTAAATGCCTTTACATCAGGGTGCATATTAGTTTAAAAGGAGGACATGTATAATTTATGTTTTACATGTCCTTGAAGTGAAAAACCTACAGAGTAGTTTTGACCTGTGAAAAGGCTGGTTCTCCCATAGGGTAGAATTGGTTTACGCTATTACCTTTAATAACTGCTAAATTAAGTTTGGGAACAGCTAGAAAAACAATTCAAGGACTCCTTTTATTAGTAATGTAATATCTAACTTAACGGCTAAGTCAGATTTTATATAACTATTTTAGAAAGGACACTTTTAGAAAGTTGTCATTGTCCTGCCTAAACCTAAAAGGATTTCCTGCCAGTGTTCAGCTGTCACCTGACGGCTCCCCTGAGGTGAGATATGTATTGCTCCCATACAGGGGACAAAGGGCTCTGAGAGTTGGAAGGGGGACTCCTCCCTTGACAGAATGGTCTGTAGGGCTGTGCTCAGCTTATTCCTGAGCTTCAAAGGATGCCTACCTTTTCACTGGCAGATGAAGCTCATTGCTAGGCCTGCCATTTCCCTCTATTTAGACTAGCAACAAACCCAGTGGGAGAAGAGAAACTGACCAGAACTGCCATAGGGAGCGGACAAAGGAGTACCCACAGGCTGGCACTGGGTATAAAAGAGAACTCCTCAGAACACTTCCAGACCTGTGACCTGTGAAAAATTGGAAGAAAGACTGACCTGCTGTCTGAAGAACCTGAAGGATGAATGGACCTGCTTGCCTTGAACCCAGGACTACAAAAGTGACTCCAAGTGTAAGTTGCTTTATCTCCTGTTTGAGCCACAGGAACACAACAAGCTTCCAGAGGCCCTTTCCCTGTAACTTCTCAGCTGACCAGTCCCAACTGAACCTGCCATACATCCTGCTGCTGGCCTCTCTTGGAGTGAGTCCTAACCCTCAAATGGTGCAACCCAAGCCCTGGACGCTTAGCTGGTGTCCAAGTGTACACCTGTCTAGAGATGGGATTTACAAGCTTTTTGAGAACTCTATATCTGGAGAACCGACGGAGACTGGATTTGCAATTTAAGCCATAGCCATCAACATTCAATCACAGGATGGCTTAGCTTGCTGGTTTGTCCTGCAGTAAGAGATCTGACTTTCCGAAAAGTTTCTAAGTCCAAACGTAGAGGGCTTCATCTGGACTTAAGCCGAGCAGCACCCCGTCAACGTCAAAGCCTTCCTGGGAACAAATGTCAGACTTCACTCGCTCATAGCTTTCCCTCCTTAGTCGACGACTCGCTGCTCAGCAACCCACAGTTGGCAAGCTTCGTGTCAAACTCAGCTTGCAGCTTGCCCTGCCTCCTATGCATCGATGACCACTTTTTCTCCACAAAAGTTTCTGAGTTTGAAGATAACATTTCCGTCGGTACAAACCTGGTACCTGTATTCGACCAGCGCTCCACCGCAGTAGGCCTTAACTCTTAACTTTGATTAGTTCTAGTGCTTTGTGCTTTTTGACACTATTTTTAATTCAGTCTTCCAGAAAACCTTTTAAGTTACAATGTATAGCGCTTTGTGTTTTGGTTTCATATCTCCAGTTCTACTTACAGATTGTTTGTGTTTTTTGTGTCATTTTATTCATTTACTCTATTTTTCTAAATTACTGTGGAATGTTTCCTGTGTTTTCACTTGATTACTTTTTGAATGCTCCACCCTTACTATGCACGTTGCCTCTAAGTTTAACCCTGGCTGCTTTGTGCCAAGATACCAGAGGGTTAACCGCAGGTTTATTTAGTGACTTCAGTCATTCACCCTGACAAGGACTGTGATTATTATTTGAGGCGGATTCTCAGCCCACCTCAACTAATACTCCAATTTCTTACAGTTAACTTCCAGGTCCTGGGTACATTGTCTACACCATGTACTAGGGACCTGGGGGCAGATTGATTAAGTCAATCAGGCATAAGCCAAAGTAACCATGTTTAAAGAACGAGCACAGGCAATTTATTCCTGTTGAGGAGGGGTAAAGTGCACAGTCCAGCAAAACAGGTAAAAACATGGGGCAAAATCACACCAAAGATGGTAGTTCTCTACAGCTTCTTATTCTATATTTTCAAAACTAAAGGAAAATTAAATTGGGAAACTTGTAGCCACTTTAAGTAAACATTCAGCACCTTAGCTAGAGTCGAGAAATTGATCTTCATATGTCTTTCATGTGGACTCCAGTCAATATATCTTTATTATACCAGAGGTGCGGCAAATCTGCCTTTTTGCATAGTCCTTCATTATTTTGCTTTTCAGAACCTAGACTGTCTGGCATATTTTGGCACTGGGAGGCTGGTACACTGTTATTAGTGCATGTGCTGTGACCTCTGTCCCAGCTCTCCTCATCGCACTCCTGAACTGCTTCTTCCCTCAGCCGCCCTTGTCTTTAGCTGTTTGCCTTTTATTGACTTATTGCATCTTATTTGACTGTTCACTCTTTAATGCCTCTTGTTCGGCTCTTCACCCTTTGCTTTTGACTTTATGCTTCTTGTTTGCCCATTCGTCCTTTACTGCTTCTTGTTTGTCTGTTTGTCCCTTACCTCTCTGTTTTTGACTCCTTACCCTTGATTGTCTGTTCCCCCTTTACCTTTCTGTTTTTGACTTATTGCCTCTTGTTTCTCTGTTCACTGTTTATTGCCTCTTGTTTGTCTGTTTGTCCTTTGCATCTCTGTTTTTGACTTATTGCCCTTGTTTGTCTGTTCGCCCTTTGCCGCTCTGTGTTTTCTTTTTTTGCCACTTTGCCTCTTGACTGATCTTTTCTGGTAACAGCGGCCTTTCCGCTGTTTGTCACTGCCTTTCCCACCCTTTCCCACTCTCTGCCTCCTTTGCTGCCAATCTCGCCTTGCTTCCCGCTAGTTCCGCCCACCACCACCCAGTGCCCCTCCCACCTCCCAGGACCTACCTAATGGAGGCCCATTGAGCAAGTCCTCTGGCCCAGCTTTCCCTCCTGCACTTCCGAACTGCTGCTTCCCTCAGCTGCCTTTGGCTTTAGCTGCTTGCCTCTCTGTTTTTGACTTATTGCCCTTGTTTGTCTGTTCGCCCTTTGCCTCTCTGTTTTTGACTTATTGCCTCTTGTTTGTCTGTTCACCCTTTATTGCCGCTTCATTGTCTGGTTGCCCTTAACCTGTTTTTTTTTTGCCTCTTAACTGGTCTTTTCTGGTATCTGCGGCCTTCCTGTCAGTCCCTATTGTCTAAAAGCGTCCCCCTGCTGCCACTCCCGCCTTGATTACCGCCTGTCACTAGCCCTGCCCACCACCAACCTGTGCCCCTCCCACTTCCCAGGACCTACTTAAAGGAAGCCGCAGTGCGGCCATGCAGGGGGCGTGCCAAAGGGAAGCCTATCTGAGCCCAACCATGCATTTAACGCACCCAGAGCCAAGACCCCAGGGTCACGGAACACCCACAGGTATGAAGCTGCCACCCTCCACGCCCTAAACACTGGATGCCCCAGCAAACACTGCTGCCATGCAGCTCCACAATATAGGGTAGGACTGTTCTCCTGTGCCAGATGCACCGTGTCCTGTACCAGTATGACCAACATCAAAATTGCTAGACACCATGCCAGTGCCACACCACACCAGAAGCAACCTTTTGGTTCAACTGCATACTCCTCAACATGTGCTCTATTTGCAAACACTCACCAGGACCGCACCAACACACCAGGAGGAGGAGTAGCTATTATCCACAAATAGATCATACAATGCACCACCACCACCGACAATACCACCC
Source organism: Triturus cristatus (assembly GCF_964204655.1). Classification (NCBI taxonomy): domain Eukaryota; kingdom Metazoa; phylum Chordata; class Amphibia; order Caudata; family Salamandridae; genus Triturus; species Triturus cristatus. The sequence goes on from NC_140590.1 coordinate 645,223,601, forward strand.
CCCCCATGGAACACCTCAATTTCAAGCTCCACACCAACAACAAAACATCCTTCAGAGACACCCTCGCATACCGACCCCTAAGCCTACACCCCAGCTTCTGCAACACCATTACAGACTTTATTGCGCCCCTCGCCCTGCGCTCCAAGGACTTCATTTTCATTGGCGACCTCAACTTCCACCTCGATGATCCTAACGAAAACTCCCCCACCTCCTCAACAGCATGAGCAGCCTCAGACTGACCTAGATCGTCCGCGACCCCACCCACACCGCAGGACACATGCAGGACCCCATCGTTACCTCCAGCAACTGCATCATACACAGCCACGTCACAGAACTCACATGGACCGATCACTCGATCGTACACTTCAGCATCCCCAGCCCCCGCACCACCACCACCCAAGTTGGCCAGCAGCCCCCACCACAACAGGAGAAACATTTCGGAGACCAGCTGGACGTACGCCCTCAACACCACCAACCCATCCCCTTCCACCAACCAGGAACAACTTTAATGCTTTGATCACCATCTGCGCCAACAGCATCAGTCCAAGTAGCAGCAACAACCACAGAAGATCCTTCAAAAAGGTCAGCTGGTACACCCAAGAACTCAGAACAGCAAAATGTTGCAGCAAACAACTGGAAAGGAGATGGCGCACAAGCAAGGACACCACTGACAGGCAGCCTTCACGACAGGCATTGAAACCAGCACCAACAACAGCAAAGAACTTTTCAACATTTTTAAGGAATTCTCCAACCTGGCTGCCAGCGCACACAGCACCCTCATGGGAGCTGTGTAAAAACCTCACCGATTTATTCCATGACAAGATTGCAACTATATACAGAAACTTCGATCCCCAACCTACATCCACAGACTTCATTGACCAATACACCCTCGCTGCAACTGACACAAACCACAGACTGACGACCAGCTCTCCACCCAGGATACCACCTCCATCATGAAATCAAAAGGCAACACACCTGGAGCAGAACCAGCTCTTCGACTCCTCCCAATTCAGCTTCCGCAGCAATCACAGCACTGAGACCGCCCTGATCACAGCCTCCGATGACACCCAAACCCTCCTTGACCACGGAGAATCAGGGGCCCTGATCCTTCTCGACCTCTTGGCAACCGTATCCCACCATATGCTTATTAAAAGACTCCCCCACATTGGCATCCAAGGCGACACACTCAAATGGATCACCTCCTTCCTTACCAGAGGTACACAGAGGGTTCGCCTAACACCTTTCCCTTCCGAATCCAAGGAGATTGTCTGTGGTGTCTCCCAGGGCTCATCCATCAACATGATATCTTACACAGACGACACACAACTCATCCTCTCCCTCACCGATAACCCTACTACCACCATGACCAACTTCCACAGATGCATGACAAGCATCACCGACTGGATGAAGAACAACTGCCTGAAGCTGAACATGGACAAGATGGAAGTACTAATCTTTGGTAACATCAGCAACCCCGGAGACGACTCCTGGTGGCCCTCAGACCTGGGACCCATACCCACAGACCACCCCAGAAACCTCAGAATCATTATTGATAACAAGCTCACCATCAAATCACAGATCAACACCATCTCCTCCGCCTGCTTCCTCACTCTGCGCATGCTATGGAAGATCTTCAAGTGGCTTCCCCTGCACACAAGATGCAATGTGACACAGGCCCTCATCGCCAGCTGATTGGACTATGGCAACGCTCTCTACATAAGAATCATTGTACACCTCCTACAGAGACTGCAAATTATACAGAATGCCGCAGCCAGTCCCACCGCAACCTCCCCCGACGATCCCACATCACACCCCACCTCAGGCAACACCACTGGCTTCCTATACAGAAGAAATGCCAATTCAAGCTGCTGTCCTAAACACACAAGGCTCTACATAACTAAGGACCCGTCTACATCAACCTTCGCCTGAACTTCCAGCAACCGTCGAGAAGACTCTGACTCCCTATCACTGGCCACATTCCCTGCATCCACCGAACCAGAAGTGGGGGAAGCTCCAGCTCCTACATCGGTGTAAAGACCTGGAACAGCCTCTACATGCAGTTTCAGACCAACACCTCACTTTCGGAATTCCAAAGGGTCCTCAAGACCTGGCTGTTCGAATGAGCCATCCTTGGTCTGGCAAGCGCGTGGATACCACATCAGATGATTAGCAGCACGTTATAAAGACTGATTGATTGATTGAATTGGCTAAGCCCAAAAGGTAAATATGACTCTTAAAAAAGTCCACAGTTACAGTAGCACAGATCTTGCAACAGTGCTAAAAAACTCAGATGTTTCATATGGGCTTCAATGTGGACTTATATCACCCAGAAGAGTGACTCTAAAATCAAGACAACAGGACTGCCCTTCCAAGCCTGACTGGCTAAATGAAAAGTGGCAGCAGCCCTGTGTGAAAATAAACCTTCTTTACGTGGTTGGAAGCCTGCTTCTAACATTAGTAACTTACTGGCAAATACGTATCTTGAGGAACACAAAACCAAGTCGCATACGGGGCAGATGCGAGACATGGCAAAAATGAAGTGCTATGATCTGAAGACGGCAGAGCAGCATTTCACTTTTTGTAAAGCTTGCTTTCAGTCTAAAACTCGTATTCCCATAACGTGGGAGGGCTGAAACATCAGTTTGTGCTGCAATCTGCAATTTACTTAACATTTAATTCATGGGTAAACTTTGCTTTATGATCAATATGCCCCAAAGATGATTTCTTAAAAGGTTACTATTATCCGTCTGGACCTAGATAACCTCAAAACTGGATCTGCCAGGCTCCCTTCCCCAACTCTCAAAGCAGGTTTCCCCAGTCCAAGTAGGAGGTGTCAATGCCATCAGTCTTTGATCTTTCAGAGACTCAGAAGGGTTTTGGAGCAGCTGCCTGTTGAAACATAAATGACAAGAATATGTGGGGGGTGTTAATTTCAGAAACGTCCACCTCAAAATAACTCAGGAAGTTGAGGGGTGGAAGACAAAAAACAGCACAATTAGTCACATAAAGCATAGACAGTAAGCAGAAGGTTTATATTGTAACAGGGTTCTTAACTAGTCTTCTCATAGCCAGACAGACTTTCATCAGTCGAGGGGTTGTCTTAGGCCCAAAACTGCTCTCGCTAGGCTTTCCACTGGAGGCCAGAGGGAGGACCCCATTTTAATGGGCAAGCTGGAGGAGCACCAACAGCTGAGCTGGCATTCTGTCATCTTTGAAAACCCCAGAATATTGCTTCTTGGATTGTTTTGCATTAACAAATTTTTACATTCTGCAAAATAGGGATAAACTGGGTGCGAGCACTTTCTTAAGGCAGGTGTATGACCCATCAGCAGTCTTTAGCCAGTGAGTACACGGAAGCAGGCACCCAACACGAAGACTTTAGAATGCACCTGGACTTGTAGACAAGTAAAAGGAGAAGCCGGATGTTGTCTGCCTGGTACAAGAGTGAGGCTTTGGATCCTTCTCACCCCTGTACCAAAGCTTTAGATTTGCCGCTCAAGGATCTGACAAGCTGACTTCCTGAACACTTGGTGAGATAAAGGACAAGAGGAATATCTTTATGGGAGAACCAACTGAGCAGTTTGGATAGACCCTGGCTTGGCCCTGGCCAGAGACAGAGGTTGCGCATATCTCCCATTGCGGTCTGTGCTATGTTATCCTAGCAGCTTTTGGAATGACCAAGACAAATATATTCAGCATCCTGAGATTTCTTGAGGACTAGGGCAAAGTTTAAAGGCTATCAGAGAAAGGCACAACTTTGGCAGGAACAATTTCGTGTTTTGTCCTGATCTTAAGTTGTTTTTTCATAAGAAAAAAGTTTCAGTGTACAGAGCCTTGCAGTGTCCTGCACACACTACTCCCAGCCAGTCTTGCTCCTCTTTGAGGTTTAAAGCTCACAAAATGACTACATTCAAATGTGGAGCAAGAGAGAGAAAAGATGGGAAGTGGCCACAGCAACAAGAGGATAGTATGTTAATGTAAGTCAATTTGTAGAGTGCAACTCATCACCCATGAAGGTATACAGGCGCTAGAGCAGGAGTGTAGGTTGAGCGGAGCTCCTAGTTGAACAGCCAGGCCTTCAGTTTCTCGTGGAAGTCAAGCAGAGAGGGGGAGGTTCTGATGTGTTGGGGAGGGTCATTCAAGATATTGACTGCGATTTAGGAGAAGGATCAGCCACCTCTTTCGTTTCTGCAAATGAGAGGGATATGAGCAAGGGGGTGAGAAGCTGAGCGTAGTTGTCCGGTTGGATGGTAGAAGTGAAGGCAGTGGTTGAGGTAGGCAGGTCGTGGCAGGCATGTGTACACATAGATGAGTGGCTTGAATTGAATCTAAGATTTTTGTTTGCCATGTTCGGATCTCTCGCCACTTAAAACGGAGAGCATCAGCACGGCCATGTATTCAGCATATCTAGCCTCATGAAGAGGTCTCTGACTACAGCCTCCTGGCTTGCTTCGCTGGCTGACTGTAACTGACATCTGGGAGTCTAATCCAGAACACACAATTGCTGACTGCAGTGAAGCTTTATGAGCTCAACACTTCATTGCTGTTGGCCTGAAAAGGTGCCTTTCTATTTTCAATCAATTCTTTTTACTAAGTGATTTGAGAATTGTATTCGGATTTTTGGTTCAGCTTTAATACTTTAATTCCATTTTCCCTAAGAGAAGGCTATTGCTTTGAGCAAAAGCTGCAACGAGTAAGCCTAGGATTTGTCATTGGACCCTGCTCATACAGGTCACTTACATTTGTAGATGTTAACCTTTTGGTCTCCTCCTCTTTTAGAATCCACAAGCTCTAAAAGACATTTTGGACAGTTTCATGTATACTTTTTAAAGGATTTCATAGAGTTAAAAGGAATATATAAGAAAGAAGGTTATTAGCTCAGGGGAATTTGACCTCCGCAGCTTAATAAAAAACTGTTTACAGTCACAACAAAGATTAATGAGAAACTCTGGTTAATCCCTGGTAGCTGCAGCACGCGAGGCAGCCAATTCTCCAGAGAAATAAGTGTTAAGTTCCTTCAGTGCCAAATAAGTTGATATTTAAAAACAAAACATGGTAAAATGCCCAAACCAGTTTAGAGAAATCAAGAACAATTTAATAGGTAAAATTACACAATGGTTAAAAATGGATTAGGAGACCCATATGTGTGTTTTTTTGAATAAATGTAAAGCAAAATGTGCTGTGGAAAGCCCATCAAAGTCTACATTGGAGCAACTTTAGGCAGACCACACTTTGTCGGGCGTCAGGTAAGCATTGTAGGTCATGCAGGTCTAAGGCTTCACCTTGATACTTTGTCTTTTTTATGATTCACAAAATCTTTGCTCCAGCGGGACAATGCAGGATGCTCATGCCAGAAAGGGTCACTCGAAGTTGGGTACATTGTCTTCAAGCTCCTGAAAAATACTCCAGTTTTGGCACCTCAAGCTCAAACTGGGACATGGTTGTATTTCATAGAGGCTGAGGTTGCTTTGCTACTGGGATGAATTAGTCACCACGCCCTTGGCCCAGGTCCTACATTCAGACTAAATGACTTTTTTTGGTTCTCGATTTTCTTTAGTGGAGCAAAGCAGTAGAATGTACCTGCGGGAACTCCTAGGGGTCGGTCCTTTTTAACAGCAGTCCTACAGCACCCTCAAGCATTGGATGAAAAGGCTCTAAGCAGGACAGACCAGCAATCTGTAGCCAGTAAGCTCCTTTCTTTGGGAGCTTTGTGGTCTTGTTCTGGTCCACAAGAGGTCTGAAAAATGATAAAGCCCAAATATTTCCGAAGCTAGTAAAGTCACTGCTGAGCTTTCCTACTGGGAGCAGGATCCAGAGGTTCAGGTCTTGCTAAGCTTGGGCTCCCACCGGGTCAAGGGCAGGGGTCCAACAGTTCACAATCAAACGGAGAGTTGATTCATTCACACGGTATGGAGTCACTCCTCATCCTTCTGTGTCCTTGAGGCAGTGAAGAGGCTGACCGACTGACCCTCGGAGAGCAGTTCCAGTCTCTGGGTGCAAGTGGGGATCATAAGTGGAGATCATGTGGCTTTCATATGCCCCTCATGCTGTAGACAGAGATGAATGTCAGAGAGACCTTTCTGGATGAAAGGAGACTGTCACTTAAGCCTCACTCTGGCTCTTATGTAAGGAGGACTGTAGGACTGGCCTTTTGTGATGCCGTCTATTCCAGCCACTCGCAATGGCTCATCCACCAAAAAGGTCAATTTTCCCACTACAACAATAGCAGTCCTCCTGGTTTGTGAAGAGGCAGTATTTTCTTCCGCCAGCACACAGTTCGTGCCTAACCAGAATGCTAAATTCTGCCACTGGTGGAAGGTGGAAGCCAGTGGAATCGCTTTAATTCTGCTTGGCTTTCAGGCAGCACAAAGGTTATGTCTTTTAAAGTATCTTTTCAACTAATGATATAAAAAAATGCATTTCCATCACTTTACTAGATTTTATTAATTAAAAACATGAAAAAGAACTGTCGAACATGTTTTTGCTATTTTCCTAGGCAAAATTATGAAACTATACTTTTTTAACCGTCAGGCCTTCCCATAGGAAAATGTAATTTTACTTACACAATGACAAAGAGGTTTTTGACAAATGTACACCATAGTGACATATGTTTCTATTATTTTTTAGCATGCCCCGCTTTTATCCATCAGTCACCCAACATGTAAGCATACAAGGTGCACTCAGGGCTTCCTTAACCAATTTATAAAATTAGGTTTCTGCAGGGAAGAACAGTTTTCTAATGCATCTGATACTGCTGTGATTTGAAGACTGTAGCAATGGTGTTCTCTGAGCCACCCATTTTAGGCCAACTTGTGAACGGTGTGCATATACACCGCAGGCCATGTGTGAGACTGAACTGCTGTGCCAATGGGCACTGCCTGCAACCTCCTTCCCACTACCTTAATGGAGAGTCAATCACGTTTTCCCTTATGTTTTAGGGAACAAACCCACATATTAGAACTGAATGGTAGAGCCATAACATGTAGAGTCCTCAAGCAAATACCAGCAAATCAAAAAAAGCGAATGAGGCGCTACAAAAAGATGATTGGTACAAAAAAACACATGCATTTCATGCATTGCAAGATGAGCAGGTGTGTTCATCCAGATCTCTCAATCCGGGTGAAACACACAGTCACCAGGGCTCCATTCTTTTCCCTATTTAGTCTGTGCAAGAAACCTTTTAAAGTCCTACTGACCAATCAAGAAACCCCTTTACCCCAGTACAGACAACTGACATCTGTGAACAGTTCCAAGTCAATTACATACGCCTGTGAGTACTCTCTCAGCCCTACAGATTTATGTTATATTTTATTAGCTTTCATGCTATTCAGCCTGTTCATTTTATTTTTATAGGCTATACATGAATCCACCAGAGTACTGCATTCATACAGTGCCTAGAAGTTAATACTAGCACCAGCAGGCTTTTTCCTGCCTTGCCCCTTACATTTACTTCAAGTATAAGCATATTGATACTTTCCTTAAATTCAATATGTTACATTAGCATTTCAACAATTGTAAATTGCCATTTTTCTTTGAGATCCAGGATATACTTTCCAATGTTTACTTGAGTTGATGTGTGCCCATTCCTGGAGAAACATCCTGCTTTCCCTGTACAGGATGTGACTGAACACCCTGCTGATACCTGCCAATCTCCTTGTCGCTTCAAGGAATACTTCCTTATCTTTGGTTAAATACACAAGGGTTTCATTGTAATCCCCACCTCAGCCCCTGTGGTTCAAGGGTTGTTTGTATCATCTCCACTGATCACTGAACTTCTTCTCAGTTCCAGAGGCTCCCTGGGCCTCAGAGGGATGGACTTGTGAAGCGAGCATCTTTAGGATCAGCTTTCACTCGTATCCTCGACTAGTACTCTTCAGCATTTATCTGACACCACATTGGATCTGATTTAGTTTGTGGTCAGGCTACTCAGACATCACATGACGCATATTCCATCCACCTTACTACAAATGTATTATGTCCTATGGTGCTTGTAATAAGGCAGACGGGATATATGTCAGTTTTAGGAAGGAGTAACCTGTCCACCAAACTCTAAATCACTTCTGACTGTTTGTGTTGGCTGATTCTCACTTCCCTTTCTCTCTTGCTCTACAGCACTGCTGAAATAGCTCACCTGCCAATCTTTTGCTGTTGTCCTGCCCTCTGCAAGCATTGGCACTAAAGCTTGATACAGTTCAGTGGCAAAACATCTTCAGTCCAGTCATTCTCAAGTGCATACGCTACCTTCAGACTGTTAAGCCTGTCATGGACAGAAAAGGCTGACAGGCTGGATGGATGGATGGATGAATAGATCTAGCTAAAATAGATCAAAAGAGAGGATGTGGTCTAACGACTAGGGCGGTCGACCTCAAATCTGGGGAACCAGGTTCGAGTCTCGGCAATGACGCTTAACATCCTGTGATTCTGGGCAAATCACTGAATTTCCCCATGCCTAAAAAAAATAATTAATGTGTCCTTGTGTAACTCAACTGGTGCTCATGTAAAGAATACCCGATACCTTCGGGTCATGTTCGCGCTATATAAAACAGATTAATTAATGAAGGAAGAATTAAGAGGCAAGAGCTGATTACATTGGAGTGATTAACAGTATTTATAAATTAATAATGTTAGACCTAGCGTTTTCTGGCCTCCCAGTTTCTACTGTTTTTGCTGACTGCGTTTTTGCTGGCTTTATGAATCTGGGCACTTTACCACTGGTAACCAGTGCTAAAGCGAATGTGCTCTTTACTTAAAACATGGTAACATTGGGTTATCCACAATTGGCATATTTTATTTACTTATTGGTCTCTAGTAAAGTGCATTACATGTGCTCAGGGGCTGTAAAGCAAATGCTACATGTAGGCTTGCAGCACTGATTGTGCCACTCACTTAAGTAGCCTTTTAAACGTGTCTCAGGCCTGCCACTGCAGAGTCTGTGTGTGTAGTTTTAAATGCCATGTTGATCTGGCAAGTTAACCTACTTGCCAGGCCCAAACCTCCCTTTTTATTACATAAAGATCACCCTTGAGGTAGGCCATGGGCAGGGTGCAGTGTTTTAAAAAAGTATGTTCTTTTAAGTTCAACATGTCCTGGTAGTGAAATACGATTACATTTGTTTTTCACTACTGCAAGGCCTATCTCCCCAATAAGATAACATTGAGATTGCCTTATTACATTTTATAAGTATAATTTCCAATTGGAAAAAAATGAGACTCCAAATTTGGGTTCTCGCTAATCACAATTTAAAACACAAGTTATAGGGAGGGTTTGGAGTCCCTGATTTTGATCTCTACTACCTAGTTGCACAGGCGCACTTTGGGTATTATTGGCACCATCCTAATGCTCGACTGCAGTACCTGAAGCCTGAAGGGACTCGAACCCGTCCATATCCCCTATCCACTATTATGCTACGAGGTCTCCCTGGGACCCCCTTAAAAATACAGATGCTCCCGACCACTTACTGGGCTTGGAGTAAATTACAGCGGTACCTTGGCTTTGATCTGCTATACTCTCCACACATTTCGCTTCCCGACAATCCCTGGCTTCCAATTACAATGGAGGCACTGGCTAAGCGGACTTTGGATGCTTGCCAACTTCGCAAACTGGGTGACCTTTTCATGGATGCCAAGTTCCGTTCTGTAACTTCTCTGCCAGATGGACATAGTGTGTCGTATATGGACCGATTTCTTTTGCATAGACTTCACAACACTATTTGCTCCATACTTCCATCCTCCTACATGGAGCTGCCGTACTTCCCGCCACTTACCATAGTCATCAAGACCCCGAGCAGTGGCCATCTGATTTCACGACTTAATCATTCATCACTACTTCTACGACCAGCGGTGGGTGGGAAGGCGTGAGCGGCATGGGAGAGGGATTTGGGTTGCCCACTACCGAATACTACCTGGCTCTACTGATGTGAATAGACACGTTTTGTATACAACAATCATCAGCACAAATGATTACACTTTAAATATTTACACAGGGCATACGTCACCCCCTCACCTCATAGACAAGATCGGCCCCACCAAACCCCATCGCTGCTCTAGATGTGCAGCTGAGCATACCAACTTCTCACATCTAGCTTGAAATTGCGCTCCCAATATTGGGAGGAATGTTTTTACTGCTATCACGGATGATTGAACTCAAAATTGTCCCAACCCCACTGTTGGCATTGTTGGGCTATGTTAAGCTGTTACCTGCGGGATTTCGATGATTTGCCATGATCACTCGATTGTTGGCCAGGCGGCAGGTGTCTTTACATTGGTGCGGCAACACTGGCCTGACGATGAGGGCTTGGCTCCGGGACTTAATATACTGCAATACTACAAGTAATACCTAAGCTACACTACAACCACCAACCTCCAGACCTAAAAATATATGGCAACATTTGCGAGACTGCTTGTTGCTTTATCTTGAGGAGGGAATGGGGGCCCACTGCGGCTAATGTTTACCTTGCAGGGTACCATGTAACTGGATTCATACAAACATTGATCTCTTGGATCCCCTGCTGATGCCTTTGTTGGATTCCAGTCACCATGTCTGTCAAAATGAGCACCTTACCTGCTGCATGCTTCACATTTTGATTGCATATTGCTCTTCTCTCCATATTTCCTTGAAGCACTGTACTTTCCACTGGTGTCACAATGATATTTTATTTCCCTTTTTTCTCATCAATATGCTCCTTGCTGTACACTCTGTGTTTTCCTTGATATACATGCTGGTGACAACTTTGTATATTTATCAACCCTGTATTCGATTTTCTGCTTTTTTTCTGCTCGTCTTATTGTTCTTGGATGTTGTAAACTTCTATAGATAAAGTTTAAAAAAACACAACTGTTTCTGGAATAGAAATCTGGGGTGGGTGACAGCTGGCTTCCTGCATTCCCTCTAAACAGCCGCACACAAAGGAAGGACAGGTGTGACTAAGTGGCCCTCTGCATGCTGATGGGTTATCCTGAGCTGGATGAGAGGGAGGAGAGGACACCTGAAAGAGCTGAGTCCAGTCCCCCCACAAAGGGTTGCATAACCCTTGTAGTGAGTCTGGAGTCAGGGCAGGAAAGAAAGTGACTCTGTGTACTTCAAAGCAAACACAAGGAGATGATGGACGGAGCGCTGAAACTTTTCAGACACAGACTAGCCTGGCTGCTAAGGGCTGTTAGCCCGAAACCGGTCCCAGGATTCTTGTTTCCGGTCCAGGGAAGACATGGCTTGGCAGTTCGGGCTGGACTGTTCCCATGAGGCACAGGGTCAAGACTGATTTGCATATAGCTGTGTCTGAACTGAGGTGGCGAAGTGAGCTAAAGAACGATGATGGATTCAACCCAGATCTGTCACTGGGGGTGAGTGCCTGAAAAGTTTCAGCGCTCCATCCATCATCTCCTTGTGTTTGCTTTGTTTGACCTAAGTTGGCAGGCTATGCCCAGACGTGGGTCCCTTCCTCACTTTGCCACTGGATTCAAGCTAACCAGGCTGATGAGGGCTGTTAGCCTGGAACTGGTCCCAGGATGCTTGTTTCCGGTCCAGGGAAGACGTGGCTTGGCAGTTCGGGCAGGACTGTTCCCATGAGGCACAGAGTCAAGACTGATTTGCATATAGCTGTGTCTGAACTGGGGTGGCGAAGTGTGCTAAAGAACGATGATTGATTCAACTGAGATCTGTGACTGGGGGTGAGTGTCTAAAAGGTTTCAGCGCTCCGTCCATCATCTCCTTGTGTTTGCCCTGTGCACTTCAAAGTATCTCACTGAAGTCTCCCCCACTTCAAAGGCCCAGCTGGGAATAAGTATTGGAACTCTGACACCACCAAATCAGAACACTTCAGAACTGAGGTCATTCTACCTGGAAGAATGACTGCTGTGCTGCTGAAGGTAATGCCACTTTGCTGACCTGCTTTGCTATTTTGGCCTGCTGCCTTTTGCTTGGAAGTGAGAAGGACTGGACCTGCATCTCTACATCCCAAAACCAAAGTATCTTCAAGGGCTTGTTGGCTTGCCTAATGTTTTCTGAAGTATTATGGATATCAATGTTTTTTTCATCCTGCAACCAGCACCTGGACCCTGTCTGCTGTGAGTCCTGCTCTGCCAAGTGGTGCCAATCCAGTCCAGGCCCTTGGAAGTAAGTACCAAGTGCTGCAACTCAGAAAATCAACGCATCAACGACATTGTGCCGATTGTTACCGGCGCATTTTCCTCAACACCAACGCTTTGCTGCTTCTGCATGAACTGCAGGCACCACATCGCCAATTGTCCCACACATCATTCCCTGTTTCAGACGCATCTCTCACTTTGCATAGCTCAGCATCAAGGTATCGCTTTGTGCTGCTCGCATTGCCTACAGCCCAGCGGTTCGATGGCGACGCATCGCTCCAAAGTTCATCACATCTGGACTCTCAATGCATCTTGGACTTTATGCAGCTCAGAACCAATGCATCGCCTACATCTGCGGGATCAACAGCGACTCATCGCCTCGTTTGCTCCATGCATCACACTCAACATAGACCCATCCAAGGTACTGTTCAGTGGGCCACGGCCGGTCTTTGTATCCAGCATGCGCTTCACTACAGTCGGCCTGAACTTTTGGATTTGCCCCAGTCAAGCGCAACCAGATAGGCCTGGTTAGCACAATTTGTTTCTAAGTACTACAAAACAGTTTATTCTTTAAAAGTTCATATCTTGACTACTACTACTACTTATTAGATTTTTGTTGCTTTGGTTTTTGTTTTTTGTGTTTTCACTGTGTTACTGTTTAAAATGTTGCACCAATACTTTACACATTGCCTCTTAAGTTCAGCTTGACTGCTCTGTGCCTAGCTACTAAAGGGCGAGCACAGGTTAATTTAAAGTGTGTTTCTGACTTACCCTGACTAGGATTGTGGCTCCTGCTTGGACAGGGTGCATTCTTGTGCCGACCAGAAACCCAGTTTCTAACTTTTAAATTACTCAAATAAATGACAATATATATATGGGAATGCAGACACCCACAAAACCGACGGGTACAGATAGTCAGCCACTTCAACACACATCAACTCTATATTTCATTTAAAGCCTAATTTTGAAAAACAAGACATAGCTCTGCAAGTGGTTTAGAGGTAAAGCTTTTTTAGCTTGTATTGTATATCTTATTACTGTTTTAAATTCTCACAAATAAGTTACATCCATTTGCACAGTTATATAGGAACTAAGAACCAATTCTTTGTTCATTGTAAACTTTTTTTTAAACAGAATTCCTTGTCAAGTAATTGAGTCTGTACATTTAGGAATCAGTGTGACACAGGGTGGTTCGAATTCACAGGTGTTCATGTGGGATGACATTCCTCATACATGGCCACACACATGTTTGTGGAGTGAAATGAGAATAAAGCATTGTGAGGTGCCTTGCAGGACCACATTGACTGCACACAAAGCAAGGAGTGCATTGACCTAATCTCTTTAACAAAAGCATCAGCTTTTTAAAGCACCAAAAACCTTGAAGGGCGACTGAGACTTGTCTTGTAAACCATAGTTTAAAAATAAAGGAAAGAAGTAATTTTCTTTGATATACATCAACTTGAAAATTGGGCAGTGTGTTGATATAAATACTATCACACTTGTTGAATACCTTTGGGACTGTTCTAGGCTTCAGAAATTATTAGCAAAACCCCATTTCATTCATCATAAGTGATGAATGAAAATTCTCCCCAGAATCTAGTTGATCAAGAGTTGTCGTTTGATACCCAAATCCACAACGTATGATCCGCATGCGCCATGCAGCTGTGCTACCTGGGAAGCTCCCCCCTTTCATACCCCACAGAGGCATGCCATCATCACTGGAGCAAAGGTACTCTTTCACATGGAGTATGGCAATACTTTGTACCTCCTGCTGTCGGATAACCAAATTGGAAAAATACAAGGGTGCCGACCATGACGGTCAGATTCGTTTGAGGACTGTGGAAGTCTGACCACGTCTCGAGCCCGCTGTTCACGTCATTGGATTCCAGTTTAAGGTGCTGTGCTATGTCCATCAGGCCTAGTACAAACTGGATCCAGTTTCGTGCACAACCTTGCATTCCTATGATATGTTTCAGATTTCTAACATCGCACCTTCTGAGAAACCAGGGCCAGGGCCTCTCCGATGTTACGCCCCAATGCTTGCTTAAGCAAAGTTCTGTAGAGCTCTGATAAACCATTGTTTGTGCTAATTTGTCGCTCTTCCGCCCACTCTCTTTTCCGGCACTCCTAGCGACATGCTGACACATACAGCAGCACTCTTTCAAACCGCTCTATGTTGAATAGGCAACACACAGTCAGAAAATTGACTTTAAAGGAAAGGGACAAAAGATCACTATTTTATTTGACAAAGGAGACTTTTGAAACAAGTAACAGAATAAAAGGCAGTATTTCAACATGACAGTCTGTCATTGTCAGCCATTGTGTTCAGAGGGCTTGACATCACCGCTTCTATTTTGCTAGGTTGCAGGCCACAATGACGCCTAATATCCAAAGACACCATACCCTTCAATAGGGAAGGAAAACACTCAAGCGGGAACTCCATCCAGAAAATTGTGTTACAGAGTGGCCCAAAACCAGGTATTCACGAAAATTACTACTCCTAAACTAGGGCCCCGCAGAAGCTGGTGCGATCCAGATTCTCACTCGAAGACTTGCATCATTAGCTTCAGATATTTCAAGCAATGGTATTTGTTAGACCTGGCACCTTGGCGTGAGTCTCCCTTCCACATTTTTTTCGTTGTGCCTCATATGTTTTTGCTGGTGTTAGCTGCTCAGGGCACTGTGCCACTGCCAACCAGTGCCACAGTGCAAGTGCTCCCTATTTAAAATGTTTATGTTGTTTGGATTCCATGATTGGTTCATTTGGTTTACTGCCAGCCCCTAGTAAAGTGCCCCAGGAGTGCCAGGGCTTGTAAATACAAATGCTGCTGGTGGGCTTGCAGCACTGGTTGTGCCACCCACAGAAGCGGCCTAGTAAAATGTGTCTAGGGTCTGCCATTGCAGAACCTGCGTGCAGTCTGGTACTGTCATGCTGACTGGGTAAGTGCACCCACTTCCCAGTCCCTAAACCTTCCCTTAACTTCATATTAGTCACCCCTATGGTAGGCCCAAGGGCAGGGTGCATTGTAAGTATAAGGTAGGACAAGCCCTGATGTGTGTGGCATGTCCTAATAGTGAATTACTGCCATTTTCGTTTTTCACTATTGTAAGGCTACCTGTTCTCCATAGGCCAGAATGGGCTGTCAGAATTGTTACATTCTATGATCCTAACAGACCCAGGGAACATTGTAGAAATTCGAGTTTAGTATGCCTGAACTCAGAATAATAAAATACATCTTTTAGTAAAGTTTATTTTAATATTCTGTGTTTGCAAATACCACTTTTAGAAAGTTGGTATTTGCTTGCCTGACCATTTCAGCCCGCCTCTGCTATGATGTGTATCTGCCTGTCTGGTTGTGTGAGTGACAGGGCTGGGGAAACCCAGAGGGGCAGGGCTAGGTAGCCTGGTGGTGAATAGGAAGATTGGCAGTCAGATGGGTGGGAGGAGTACACCTGGGCTCTGAATAGGGTTGTGCTCTGCTACCACAATGCTGGCGCCGCCTCCTGCGGAGCGGCTGATGTCTCTGCCCTGCACCCTGAATAGAAAGGCCGAGTCATGTCAACAGAGTGCTCAAGAACTGGTTTGGACTGGGCAAAGGCCCCTCTACCCCAGAGGAACAAAGGAATCAGGGGTATAAGTATTGGGACCCTGCTCCCAAGAAATTAGATCAGATCCTGCTGAAACAAGAAGAACCTCTGCCAGAAGAGAAGGAACTGGAAAAGCTGTAGGAGGAGTAACTGTCCCTGACCTGGGGGATTGGCCTGCAGTGGTTGCCTTGCTGCTGAAGGAGAGGAGAAAAGACTACAAAGACTTTTATTTCAACTTGTGCTTAAAGATCTCCAAGGGCTTGAACTGAGCTTGCCCCCTGAACGAAGTCCCAGGACCAGTGGACTTCATCCCCAGCTCCCCAAAGTCTTTTGGAAAGTGCCTGCTGCGGTTGTTGGGCCTTCTGAGGGATTGCGGGTCGCAAGGAGCTGGAAGCGCGACGCAAGGGAGAGAAGCGTATCGCTGTCGGAGCTGTTGCCGTCGCATCTCGCAGAGAGTGTCGCCGCTGCAGCATCGCATCGAGCGGAAGCATCTCGCATCGTCCAGAAGTGTCTCGCATCCACGGAGAAGCGTGCCGCCGTCGGAGCCGCGGTTGCCGCACCTCGCAGAAGGGGTGTCGCCGCTGCAGCATCGCATCGAGCGGAAGCGTCTCGCAACGTCGGAGAAGAGTGCCGCTGCCAAGGCCGCTGTCGTCGCATCCCGTCAAAGGTGACGCCGCTGTAGCTGACGCATCGAGTCGGGCCTTCTCGCAGCCTCGGAGAAGCGTCACGCATCTGGAAGATCCCGTCTTTATTACTTTTGCACCAAGAACTTCAACGCATCTGCATCGTTGCAACACTTTCGATGCCCTGCGTGTCGCATCTAAGGTACATTGACTTCAAGTGTCGCATTTAAGAACTTAAGAGAAACTCAGCAACCTTTTACCAACTAAGCAACCGTATTGTGTATTTTTAATCGTTTAATGGTCTTGTGATAGTCCTATATAAAGAATCCTTATTTTTAATATACCTACCTGTGTGGTGTCCATTTGTAGTGTTGTCACTTGGTTACTGTATGTGTTCACAAATGCTTAACCTATAACGCTCTGAGATAAGCCTTGTCTGCTCGCGCCAAGCTACCTAGAGGGTGAGCAGGGGTTATTTTAGGAGTGTAACCCCTTACCCTGACTAGAGGAAAGGTTCCCTGCTTGTCACAAGTACCTACCTGTGCCAACCAGAGAACCCGGATTCTAACAGTATTGTATTGTATAAAAGGAGGTTGCAAAGTCATCCTTGTGCCCTGCGCACCCCCCATTTCTTTGCTGACAGGTACTGGTGGCAACTGTCTCTGGCTGTCCCTAGGCTCTGCCTTACCAGGACCAAGGCCAGTGCTATGCTGAAAAGACACTTAGAATACAGTGAAAACACCTACATACACTAGGGTACACTATGGTTTAGGGTACCCCTATGATTGGCATGACATCCCCTTTAAGGCCTTAGTACAAAATAAGGCGGGGGATCTAAACTACCTTTAAGTCCCTCATATATAATATGGCATGGCAGTTTAGAGGCCAGCAGCCCTTTCTGTATTTGCATGTGTGCACTGCTGAAGCCTGGGGTCAGTTTAAAAACAGCCCTGTGTTGCAGGGTTGCTTTTAACATGCAAATTGTGCCCAAACTCGACTTTGGTGTTTGGGCCACTTATTAATTCATAAACTACAATATTTGGGCATATTAGGTACCCCCAGGGTCTCCCTTAGTTGTCCCAGGCGTAGGGGGGTCAGGCATTTAAAATGAGAGCCCTTATAAAATGAGTTTTATATGCCTTGGGTTAAGTGAAATTGCCCATTTCACTCCCCACACTGTGGTAAAGTGCTTCCCAAAAATTGACTTATTTGCTAGGATTACTGTGGAGTGAGGATCTGCAATATTTATATATATTCAGAACCCCTAAAGTTCAATTTCCCTATTGCAGATCATCAGCCATATAGGTTCACGAGGCAAGACGTTATTAAATAATAACTAACATTCAGGAGGTCATGAAAATATCATTCAAGGACTGCCTAAAATGGTATTCAGAGCTGAACTGTGGAACACCAGACAGGCTAATAAACCCGACTTTTACCAGGAAGAGGTCCACTGAGGGTAATGTAAAAACATTTTATTCATGATGCATCACAGAATCTACTATAGATATTAATCGAGCTGAAAGGAACTACGAATCCCAGCACACAATGCAGTTATCTCACCTGCAAGAACCTACCAATGGTAATGGAAATAGTTCAATGCAAAGCAGCATGCCCTTTCAGCTAATCTGGGAGCACCGTGAGAGCCTGTGACCAAGGAGCAACCTTGGTCACAGGCAGGAAAATAACTCTGAAAGTGAAAATCTGGTTGCTGGTATTAAAAAGAATTCTTTGAATTTGTCTGCAGTGGAGTGCGTTTTTACATTGGGGCACTTTTGATGAACAATGGTATTGATAAATCCAACAATATGCTATTTTGAATTTATCCTAAAATGTACAGACAAGAAGTTATAAGACTTTCTTGTCTGTAAGCCAAACTTCAGCCTTCCAGTGGTCTGTCCTGATTGGTCAGAGTTAAGTGGATTAGCCAGGCTCCTTTTCTGAGGTCATAAGTAGACCCTGGGGTTAGATAGCCCTTCTGGGAGGTCAGGGTTCTGGTACATAGGATTGCCAGAGCAGGGGGAGGGGCCGTAAACAATATTCTTCAATAGAAGGAGGAGACAGGCAGCAGAAGTCAGTTTCATTTACATCCCTACTCTTTGAACCCAGCCAGATGATAGGATTAAGGAAGGAATGAGCAGAGCACGGGGGAGAGACTATGGAGATTAACCATTGTGGAGGTGTGTTTAGCCAGCACTTCTCTCTCTGCTGGAAAATCAGCCATGTTGACTTGTGAAGAAATGATGCCCTGCACCTCATTGGACAGGAGTGCCCTCCTACTTGACCTAGAGAACTTGGAATAAGTATCCGAGAGGGACAGAGCCTCTCAGATCCGCTGATTAAAACTTAAGGAAGAAGAGGGGTCTATGCCGGAAGTTTGATTTGCACCAACCAGGCCCTGCACTCTGACTGACTGCACCTGGTGCACAATCTGGAACTACAGCCCTGTGGATCAGAGGGTCAGACCTGCCTCAAAAGGACTAAAGTGTGGACTCCCTGCAAGCTACAGGTTAACAGAGCTCACCTGGACCATCACCACCAAGAATCCCCAGCCTGGAGTACTACCAGTTGATTTGTAAGGGTTTTGTCCAAGTGGATTGTGGGAATTGAAGTTCCAAACTTTCAAGGACGTTTTTGGAGCTTCCAGACCCTTGGAGTAAGTTTTAGACATTTTGGGACCCTCAAAGGAACTTCCGGAAAAAGGTTCCAGAAGTTTGGAACAACTTTGGAAAAAAGCTCCATAATTGAACTAACGCGACCTGGCCAGCCAAGCCGGCGACCCTCAACAACGAGCCGGTCTGCCGTCCAGGTTCGTCCCTCTGAAAAGCTGTGGAGGTCCGACTTCCAGATTTTGACCGGGAGTTGGCTGAATCCGAAGCCAGCAAACCCTCACCGAATTCGGCTTGGTGAAGAGCATCGAGGGACCCCGCAAGAAAAAGCTCCATAAAAGTTTCTAAGTCCGAAAGTAGAAAAGGGTCAAATCGCATGAGTCAAGCCGCCCACCTTCAACCGCAAGCAGGCCTGGATCTCTTGTTCGTCCCGCTGGAAAGCTCCAGAAGTCGTTCTTTCACAAGTTTGACTGGGAGCTCGTTGCAAGGCAAGCCAGCAAACCCTCACTGATTCCGGACTGGCTGAGAGCTTCGAGGGACCTCGGGAAGAAAAGCTCCAGAAACGTTTCCAAGTCAGAAGGTAAAAACGTTGACCGAGACCTACCGTGATGATAGCCGCACAGAGCTCTATCGCAGTTAGCCTGTAACGTTGACTTTGTCCCGGTCTAGCACGACCAGATGTACCAATAGATGCTATATGTTTCTATGTGCTATATAGTGCTAAATCTTTAAAATTTCAGATCTCCGGTTCTCTACATTGGATTTTTTTCGTTTTGGTGTAATTTAAACAATAAAAATATTTCCTCTTTTTATAAATTGGTGTTGGATTTTTATTGTGTGTTGTGTCTTAATTATTTACTGAATGTGTGTTTTTAAATGCTTTACATACCTGTCTATGAACTTAAGCCTGTCTTCTCACAGCCAAGCTTCCAAGGGTTGAGCACGGGAATGATTCTTAAGACCTATACTGAGCCCTACATTGTAGATAAATATTTACCACTACTAATAACCCACTTTCCAACAAGATGAAACTTTACTGTGACTTTGGGTCTGAAAACAAACATCTCCCAAAACTAATGCAAGATAAGATAATCAGTGTGCCCTTGCTAGAATGCGAAACGGAGCATCCTTTCAAATTAAGGCAAAACATAATTCTGTCTAAGTCGCTATTTTTTATTGGCAGCAGTGAATGTAGACTTCTTTGAATTAAAGGGTTTGCGGTGATGGCCTACCAACCAATATTTCACTATTAAAAAAGTCATATGAAGTCGGTGACTATTTTTGTGTGTGCAATGAAACACTTTTTCACCACAGCCTCAAAAAGAAGGCAAACGGAAATGAACATAACTTTCCGGAAGTATCCTCGTTATAAGGTCCTTCAGCATGAGGTCACCCGAGATCATTGGCATTCGCTTGAAGGTACCCAAAGGACTTGTCATGATGCCACTGGCCTCATACAAACTGTTTTAGAAAAACACAATTTTGCTAAATATGTTGTCTACAAAACTTTGCCTTCGAGCAGTCCATGATTTGAAAACGTGCTCAGACATTGTCACATCTTGCTAATAAGCCACACGGTTAGTTACCAGTTGTACAGCACTGAACAAATTTCTGCATGACTTTTCCAGCTACTGCACATCGAAACAAAGTGTTAATGCCCTACTGCACCCCACAGTTGCAGCCAGCAACATTAAGAATCTTGTTTTTTATGTAATGCCCTATTTTTCCTGATACATGCTCTGATTACTTCTCAACTGATCCCCGTGGCATCTTAACGAATTAACTGATCCCTTTGCTAATTCGCCGGTACCAAGGTGACAACATTGCTTTGGGACACACGGAGCCGATCATAATTTCCCTTAAAATTAACGTGTATTGACAGTGCTGTGGCTTGTGCTGTGTGAATCCCAATAGCAAGTTGCTCTCTTTCTCTGTCTTCTTTACCCTGACTTAAGATCCACTTGCTAATACACATATTTCATAATTGTGTTCTAGTAGATTGCATTTTATTTCTATATATGATTCATAAATACTTTGCTGTCTCAATAAAAATGATCCCAAATGTACCTGAGTGCTCTCATTAGGAAACGTGCTGGTGGAAGTGACCTTGCTCCTAGTTAATTCACATAATGATTGTTAATAGTCAGTAAATCAACGCGCGTTCCCTGCTCTAGTGAGTTTCCTGTGCCAGCCATCCATGTGCAACAGGTTGTTAGCAGGGCCCATCAGTGTGCAAGGTGGCCTTCAGTTATGTGCCTAGCTGTGGAGGAGGGGTGGGGTCACTGGGAGAACTTGTGATTGTTTTATAGAACTGCAGCTGTTGTCATTGACACACCTCTACCGTGACATTTGGTTAAATGACTCAAGGGATATGTCCCATGTGGCTGGCCCCTACTGTGTCCTCATGGTAGACCTGACTATATCCAGGTGCTGAGCTACAAACACGTCAGTTTAATCTGCTTCCAAACATGATTTTGGCGTTATGAAGTGAGAGCTGCTTAACTTTTCCCCAAAAGACTAGACCATAACCACGAATCTCACAATCGTGAAACTTTTGAGAGTAAAACTTCCCTCCACCAAGAACAAATTTGCCACAAATATGATCAGTGAACACTTCACAGCGCGTGCAAAAGCTTTAAAGCGAAGACACCCCAATCACAGCAAACTGGTTAATCTCACGAGAAGAGACGCAGCATGCCAACCACCTTACTTCCTGTTGTTTGGACGCACCTTATCTCGGTCATGTCGTTTACCCTGTAACCATAGGTGAGATAAGTGTTCAATGTTTGCTCAGTTACAACAACATTGATAACACATGCAACAAATACAGCATTGGTGTGCAGGATGATAGTGTTACGCTGTTTACAAATTAGGCTGCGGAAAGCTCCAATCTGCAAACCTAATGTCATTGCGGTGCACAGAACTTGAAAACTGGTGCGAAATTAGGAAAAAGGAAAATGTCAAATTTTACCAAAGAATGTGTTTCAAGGTTTTCAACGCCCAAGCAAAACGGAGGAACATGAAAAGTCAGTACCAGGCACTTTTCGTCAACATATTATAAATTCATATAATTTATTTTGGAAATCCTATTTCAATAGAAAAATGTAATGTGTTTAACAGTTAAATATATGCTATATTATGCTAAAATAGCTTTTGCAAACCATAAGCTTATGTCAAGTGTGTTGAAGCTATTATTGCGCCCTGTAGTGTAGGCTAATGCCTCCACTGTACTGTATCTGCCAAAGCTGTTGTGGCAATCTGTGTAACAGATCTGGTGTTGCATTCTGTATGCCAACATTGCTCTCATACCCTACACTTAAAATCTGCTATTTTATTACAGATGCAAAACCTGATATAACTATGCCGATTGTATGTGGGAATATTCCATTTTACAACGTGCTACCGTACTACTGTAGCAAAAATATGGAGAAGGTAACTATATTTACGTATGAGACGGTAAGTATATTTAGGTAAATATAGATTAACTTTACATCTCCATACTTTGCAGATATATAGCATGAAGATCCACATATGTGCAGAGGTGAGCATAGTAAACATATACACACCTATATATCCTTACCTTCTCGATATTTTGTTGTTGGGATATATTTTCACTATGATATTGTGGTAGCGCGATATTACAAACTCGATATCATACCAAATAGGCTATTATACAACGTGTGGTAGATCTGTTATTTCATTCTGTATATAAAGTTGTTCTTGAATCTTGTATGAAATTTCTGCAACTGCATCCCACATAGGAAAGCTGCAGCATCCCCTGTTGTGCCCGCGCTGCCCATGCTGCCGTGCAGTGGGAGTGAATTTAGGAACTAGGTTCCGGCATTATGAATCACAAAGCATACAAGTGCAGCGCGTGGAGAGGGAACAGAGGAGGGGCAGCATTTGATGAGCTATTAAAATATGTCTTGTGACATTTAAGAGTCCTACTATGTCTCAGAAAACAATCATCAAGTTATCAATGGCAAGGCTGCCCAGAGCTTCAAATATCACACACATTGTGCCTGGCTGTAATGGGAAGGCCTACCAACATGGCCGCTCATAACACGATAACACTGAGGACTTCTGGAACATAATCAGCAAACCTGGGATAGTTTGGGTGGAATTACCTTGTTACCCCCATGTCACAATTCAAACTTTTTTCAACTGCTCAAGTAGACCGCAAATGTCTTTAAATATATCAATTTAACAGGTCATGGAAACCATGTGACATAGGTAGTATATGAAACAAACCCATGCAATACCAAAGAAATACAGCATGTAACAAGAAGAATTTAAAAAAAAAGATTATTCTGAAAAGAACTGCTTTAATTAAATATGCAAGGTGATTAGAATATACTTGATTTTGGATTGTTTCTGTACCTACTCAGCCAATAACATAAAAATGTCAATTGCCTGCTTTTTTTTCCAAACACTGGGGCCATCGGTTTGATTTTCAAACCTTTGTCCATCAGCCACATCTTAAAAACACAAAGTAACGTTTGCACATACTGAGATCACAAAACTGTACTGTGTGGAATCAAGAACAGATCTAGTAAAAGTCATGGCAATGCTTACAGGTCTGGCAATGGAAGCCGACCCTTTTGCTTTGTCAATGTTTTGTTTTATTTTGTCATGATTTTTGTAAAACTTTATATTTGTCGGAACTGAAGAAGCTTTGCGCATCTAAAAACCATAGTCTAAAAACAATAATATTTTTCTGGTCTCAATAAGAACGCAATGGCATGATAGTGCATGGCACTTAAGGGTACAACTTTAAGTGCGGAAAAGATCCTAGCGAAAGAGTAGAGTGCCATCACACACAGTAAAGTTAGCCAATGGCTGAAGTACATTTGCCCACTGCCACATGCTTTATGCTGAAGGGGGCGAAGCAAATATAAATGACACAAAATAGACCAACGGATGAAGAGGGCTGGCTGAAAGCCCCTAGAGGTCATTATAGAATACAAATAATTGTAGTAAAACCAAAAGGTCTTGGCTACCGGCAGACCTCAAATGTTTCACATGCTTGTGTCATTACAGTGGTTCTTAAAGACACAGACGGCAATGCCCCTGACTCGCATGCTGGCGCCCTGCATGAACTGCACGAACTGCATGGAGCAACCTTGTTGTCACTCAATTTGGTGGGCTACTATGGCTAATGGGAAGACCAAAGGCAATGAGGAATGAGGTTTAAGAGTAGTTTACCGAACATATTTCAGTGCCACTGATTATCTTCATCGCTACCAAGGGATTAGCAGGGAGAGGAGCTCTCAGTCCCGCTCTGGCTCCTGAATGGGAACCTCTGAGCGGACTCGATCAAACTCGCTCTGTCCTGGGCTCGAATTTGACTTTTCTCATCACAGACAGCAGTGCCGTTTGGCCTGGCCTGTGTTCACCAACACTGGTTTATTCCAGGTGTCCATGACTGATAACATGGACCCCAAAGGTGCTGCCATGACAACCATGAACCAGGATAAAGGTACACCGCCAAGTGGAAGCCAAAAGGAAGATACGCCTCAACAAAAAATGTCTGGAGGTTCCAGAGTAAGAGACAGTAAGGATGAAAGTTATCTTTACAGGTGATCCTATCCCATCCATGCATCCTCTGTCCTTGGGGGTCCCCCTGTATTATCCCATGGTGGGTACAGTTTGTGGGGCACACTGAAATTGCGGATCTAGTGCGTGCAAGAAACACCCATGGGATTTGAAATTTGAGAGACCCTTAATCAGTCCCCCTCCTAATAGTCTGAAAGGGGAAGCCCACACCCACGCCAAACACCCTCCCCCCACCCCACCCCACGACCTCTTTGTTCAGGTTTTGTCTGGTGGCAGCAAACACCCAGGCATTATGAACACTGCTTTTGCAATAACAACTGCAAACAATGCATTATTCATATGTTCTACTGTGAAACCTTTGGGAAAGGCACCTATGTAAACTGTTTGCATGCAATATTTAACGGTACTCCTGTATAGTGCTTGGATATGCAATGTGCCTTATTTATGCTATAAAGAACTCCAAAATAAATAAATAGGCCCGTTGCCGGACTGGTCATACTGCCAAGCGAGCAACCCCGCCTCACCCCACCCCCCCCCCCCACCAGGCTGGTGACCCTGGAAGGTAAGAGGATTACACAGTGGAGTTTGGAAATGAGGGAGAAGTTAAGGGTGGCAAGGAAAAGGAGATGGGGTATGAGAAAAGTGTGAGGGAAAGGAAGAAAACAGAAGCATTAGGAGGAAAACAAGAGAGTGACAGTAGGGAGCAGAAGAAAGGAATGGTGAGAGAAGACGAAGGGGGGGGGGGTACTGGCAGATGACAGCAGAGCAAGAGAGGAGCAAGGCGGCCAGGAGATTGGACAGAAAGGCAGGGTATATCATGAAAATGTGTTGTAAGATGCACCGTTTTCCAAACTTCTTTCAAACATTCCTTGGGGGGAATTCTTCCAAACATCATCATTGTACGGGAGGTGGGAGAGGACATTTTACCAGAGCTGTTTTGACTCCGATTCCAGACCTAAAAGGGCACACAATAAACCCACAGTCTTTCACCCAAGTATACAAACTATTGAGCGGAGCGATACCCGTGCACTGAAAGTGCCTCAGCACCCCGTCTGGGGAAAAAGCGCTATATAACAGTATCTACATTACAATCCAACTAGAAGGGAGAATATTCCTGCAACTCTTATCATGCCAAGATCTCAGGTCTGAAGCTGAGGTAAAAAGACAGGCATCTTAACTTAAAGTACATGTTTCAGATCGTGTACTCATCAGACTGTAAATCACTGCAGCCAACAACAAGAATGCAGGTCTCGGGTCGGCTGAGCTGCTGCGTAACTGTTTTGAGTGCTGACTGTCTTTACAGCTTCCACAGCACTGGTTTCTCATCTATCTGCCACGGTCATTCTGCCCCATGAAATGTTATTGAGATGACACTTGCAGGTCACACGTGGGGCGCGAGGGATGCGCGCTCCTGAGGACCACTAGCAAACATGTGATTGTGGTAAGTCTGCTATGGCGCATTCACAATCAGGGCAGGACATGTCAGAAGTGACAATGAAGCGCACTGTCCACTCTTCTCGACGGCGTGGAAGATCTGGGCGATGAATCACTGTCCAGAAACTTTATTTGGTCGATGCACCTGAAACTAAATCGATGTAACACATCTCACACGATATAAAGCACATGGAGAAACGCGCAGACAAAAGAAACATCATCATAGTCTTTATTCGAATTAAAAAATAATTCATACAAGACACAAACAGATACAGAGTTATAAAATATCACAATCACTAGATAATATAAAATCTTCCAATAAATAAGTAAG
Source organism: Triturus cristatus (assembly GCF_964204655.1). Lineage (NCBI taxonomy): Eukaryota > Metazoa > Chordata > Amphibia > Caudata > Salamandridae > Triturus > Triturus cristatus. The sequence goes on from NC_140590.1 coordinate 645,249,825, forward strand.
TAAAATTTGTAGATAAGAGAAGAATTAAACATTGGAGCAGACAAGATGAAGTACAATACACATCAGTAATAAAAACGGTAAGTAAAACAAGGATATCTAGCAGATAATGGTGGATTTTAAGGCCCTACCTATATGCCTTTTCAGTGCACTGAAGGGCTTTACGTCTGAGAGACCATGCCCACCCCAAGTATTTGGCTAGGACAATTGAATGGACTGGTAAAGTGCTTGTGTGTAGGATTCTGATAGCTACAACAGAGCTCCTTGTGCCCAGTAATTTACATAAAGGGGAAAGCCAATGTCGTCTAGGAGTAGCGTATACAGGGCAAACTAACAAAAAGTGGGCAATAGTTTCTTCTTTGGCACCACAAACAGGGCAGGTACATGTACTTGCACCAAACCACCCGCAAGTTAGGGCCCTAAGTGGTAGGGAACCTGCTCTAAGTTGAAAATAGAGTTTCCTATCACTTGGTGAGGTGATCAGATCCCAATAAGGTTCTAAGAAAGGTGTAATCTTTGCCTCTAAGAAACGGCTGGTCATCGTGGGGGAAGTAGAATCACCCCACGATGACCACCCGTTATTTGGAGCGTTTGACTGCACTTTGCACTGAACGTGACCTGCATAGCGCTTTATGCGTAGTTGCTTAGGAGCAGCTTTTAAACTTACCCTGTTTTGTAATTTTGTTCATTTTCGTTCTTGTCCCCCTGATTTTAATCGCTAAGCCCCTCACTTGCACTATAAAAGTTTTCTCTCACCGCTGTTTGGCGGGCCCCTTTCACCGAGACGCGGAGGCTCTTCTGGCGGCCATCTTGGGTGTGTATTGGGTGTGGACTGGGACGCCTGGCGGCACCATTTTGGAGTCTCGACGGGCTAGTCGTCATAAGGACGCTAGTCGGCTATATAAGGGGGATGACTCTAGGCACAGGGCCTTGTTATTTGGAGCGTTTGACTGCACTTTGCACTGAACGTGACCTGCATAGCGCTTTATGCGTAGTTGCTTAGGAGCGGCTTTTAAACTTACCCTGTTTTGTAATTTTGTTCATTTTCGTTCTTGTCCCCCTGATTTTAATCGCTAAGCCCCTCACTTGCACTATAAAAGTTTTCTCTCACCGCTGTTTGGCGGGCCCCTTTCACCGAGACGCGGAGGCTCTTCTGGCGGCCATCTTGGGTGTGTATTGGGTGTGGACTGGGACGCCTGGCGGCGCCATTTTGGAGTCTCGACGGGCTAGTCGTCATAAGGACGCTAGTCGGCTATATAAGGGGGTCATGATGACGCGCAGCGGTCTCGCGCAGCGGGGTCGCCGGACTGACGCCGGAGTTACGCCAGAGTTCAGCCCATCTGCGCCCGTCCGCGCTGAGGACGTGCTGCATTTGAAGGGGCAGGTAAAGTTCATGTATACCCTGCAGGACTTACTGGCTTTGAAACCCCGGCCATCGTATTGTCATCATCGTTTTTCGCCCAATGGTCTACATTGCTCTTTAGAATGTCACACCTGCAAGGTTTGTTGGTCGGCTCGTGACCCTAATAATGAGGTTAACCATACCTCTTATGCTCCGCCCAATATACGTCCATTGGGAAGTGGGTTCCTAATCAATGCGAGATCATTGATCAAAAATAACGTTGCGTTCTATGATTTTGTGACTGCTAGGGATCCGTCTTGGGTGTTTATAACAGAAACATGGGCCTCGGAGTCTTCGGGCCATGATCTATTGTTGGCTATTCCGGAAGGCTATGCACTTCATAGACTGGATAGAACTAGATGTAGAGGGGGCGGGCTGGCTATTCTTTTTAAAAGCTCATTTATTTGTAATATAAAAGCCCTATCCGAGCCTTCGGATTCTTTTGAAGCCCTGTATTTCTCTATCTCTGGTTCTCCGTCACTATCTTTCACAGGCATTCTCGTGTATAGACCTCCGGGACCTAGATCCAATTTTAGTGGGGAATTGTTTAGAATTTTGGAACCATATTTTGGTAGGCCTTCCTTCACCATACTTGGGGACTTAAATTTCCACCTAGAAGATATGGGGTCTAAGGATACTCACTCCCTGTTGGACTCACTTAATGCATGTGGCTTTACTCAATTGGTCAGTACTTCTACTCATCAAGCTGGCCATATTCTAGATGGGGTTTTTTCCAATGATCTGAGACTGTCAGTTGGTCTACCTATCCGTCTATCCTGGTCTGATCATTTGGCAGTACCCCTGGAACTAACATCTTCCTTAGCAAGTGCGCCTAGAAGGAATCCCTGCAATAAACAACTTAAAAGGAACCTCAGGAACATTACCAACGATTCCCTCTCTCCTTTTATAGGGGATGGGTCGTCTTTCTCTCTCGGGGAAGCGGGGGAAGCGGCACAAGAACTTGCTAACTCTATTACTAGAGCGGTTGATGCATTAGCTCCCGCTTCTCTCCGATATTCAGCAAGGCGCAACCCCTCTGCTCCTTGGTTCTCTGAGACACTAAGACTTTTGAGGCAGAACTGTAGGAGACAGGAGAGAAGTTGGAGGAAATCATGGGATCCTACTGAAGGCAAGGCACATAAGCGCCTGCTGCGAGAATATAAGGCTAGACTAATAAAGGAAAAGCAAGAGTTTTTCACTAATCTCACTGCCTCCCTTACTTCACCTAGGGAGTTATTTAAAATTGTGGAGTCCCTTTGTTCTCTTCAAATGCCCGACCCAGTGGTGGGGTCTCAAGTGCTCTGTAATAAAATCTCAGATTTCTTCCACAATAAAATCGAGGACATATATATTGCCCTGGAAGTTCAGAGGAGTGCCTTGGGCCCCCAATTTCCCCTGGCTTTGGTAAATTTGGAAGTTCGGACTATGGATCCCCCTAAGACTCTCTCCTGTTTCCCGCCGTTATCTCCGGAGGCGATGGATCTTCTTTTGAATAGAATAAAATCGGCCTCCCCTCTTGATCCTTGTCCTCTGACAGTGCTGAAAGCATGCAGGGATACCTTATTACCCCCCTTGATGGAGGTGGAGATGGGGGGTGGAGATGGAGGCGCCTTAACACAGGGGGTCTTTCCGGCAATATGGAAAAAGGCAATTGTGAAGCCCTTGCTTAAGAAGTCCACTCTTGATCCTGAAATACTTAAAAACTTCCGTCCCATTTCCTTGCTCCCTGCACCGGCGAAAAAGCTGGAGCTCCATCTCAACCATCATTTGTCGGCCTTCTTAGATGCTTCTGGATATCTAGATGATTCCCAGCATGGCTTTAGGAGGTGCCATAGCACCGAATCGGCCCTTACTATGGTGACAAATAATATCCGAATGAAGGTGGATCAGGGTCAGACCACTGTTTTGGTCCTCTTAGATCTCACGGCGGCATTTGATACCCTCTCTCCCTCGACTTTAACATCACGTCTGAGGGAGTTAGGAGTAATGGGCACTGCCTTGAGTCTTCTGTCCTCCTTTTTAGCTCAAAGGGAGCAGAGGGTCAAGCTTGGTGAGTTTCTTTCCCCTGCTAAGGTCTTGCGATGTGGGGTTCCACAGGGGTCGGCTTTGAGCCCGACCCTGTTTAATATCTATGTGGCCCCTCTGGCAAGGCTAGTGAAATCGCAGGGGATGGAAGTCGTGTCATACGCCGATGACACCCAAATTATGGTGTCCCTGGCTCACTCGAAGGATTTATCAGCGTTCAACTTTAGGAGCTGCATGCAAGCAGTCTCCGAATGGATGATTCAAAATTCCCTGAAGTTGAACGGTGATAAGACCGAAGTCCTGATTTTTGGGAAGGATCAGGATTGTTGGTCTAATGAGTGGTGGCCTCCCTCTTTGGGTACCTGCCCTATTCCATCCCACTCGGCCAGGAACTTGGGTGTCATATTTGACACCTCACTGTCTATGACTCTCCAGGTGAACAGAACAGTGGCCACCTGCTGGGGGGTTATCAAGATTCTTAGGAGAATCGTACACTATCTCTCCCCTCAGTCACGTATGCAGATCGTGGTGGCGTTGGTCGGATCAAGATTAGACTACTGTAACACTCTATATGCGGAAATCAATAAGGGCCTTATTCATCGCCTCCAGGTGGTACAAAATGCTGCTGCCAGATTTGTTTTAGCGGCACCTACTGCCTCATCGGCCACCTTAGCAAGGAAAAGCTTGCACTGGCTCCCTATCCAGTATAGGATTTCTTTCAAACTGCTAACTCTGGTGTTTGGAGCCTTAAGGGCTATTCCCTCTAATGCTTTGGGTTCTCTCTTAACTCGGTATTTACCTAGCAGATCTCTTCGTTCTGCAGAGATGAACCTGCTGGTGGTCCCCCGCTTTAAGAAAGTCAGATGGGGAAGCAGGGCTTTCTCCAACGTGGCTCCTCGGTTGTGGAATGCCCTTCCATTAGAGATTAAGGCTCTATCTTCCATGATTCTTTTTAAGAAAGCTCTCAAAACATGGTATTTTGCTAAAGCCTATCAATAAGCAACTGTCCTTTCCTTTGTTGATTTAATTTCGGTTAGGCGCCTTGACGCCCATTGGGCTAAGTTGCGCGGTATAAGTTTAATTTCATTTCATTCATTTCATTTCACACCCTGTGGTTTGCCCGTTCCCAGTATAGTGTTTTCAATAGCTTTTTAGCAGGAAACTCAGCGACAGCTGGGTCATTCCATAGGCCTTCCAGCCCCAGAGCTTTTAAGGATTCGCGAAGGTTCCTAAGCCACCCAATCTTGTGAAACTTATCAACCTGAATTATGTCCATGATACCCATTGCGTAAGATCGGAGCTCCGGTGTAGTCCATAGTCTCCTCCAGTATAAAACCGGACGGAGGTTGGCCAAGACCTAAATGGCCTATCTGCCTAGATCATAGCGCAATGGGACCATTGGCGTACTTTGTGGCAAGCCAATAATGCAGCGAAAAAATTTGTTTTCGACGGCTGTTAGGGATGTTAATGCGTCAAAACCCCAGAGCTCTGCCCCATACAGGACTGAGTTTAGGGCCTTTGCCTCATATACTTGTAACACTGGTGTAACAGGTTTGGTGAGGGATTTTTTGTGCTCTTTAACCAGCGTTCCCGTGATCTGGGTGAGTTTCAACGTGGACAGTTCTGTAACGCCCTGAACGTCTCAGGATCGTTTAACAGACACGACAATGAGGACGCAACCACTTGTGAAGGGTTAGTTCTTTTAATGAAGGCAAATAAAATACAAAGAACAAACAAAAGTTATAGTCACTGGAATCCTCCAGGCTAAGTACGTTACCAGCCCACAGCACGGATGGTCCTAACCGTCCTCTGCATATACGCCGATCCCGGCGTATGCCAACAGAGGGCAGAAATGAAATGGCCGACAATGCCAATCGGTAGGCTGTGAGGGGCACGAAGAGTGTTGGGGAGAATCGAGGAGTCAGGGAAACACCCAGCCGGGGTCTCTACCTGAAGGGAGCAGCCGCTCAACCTCTTCCTCAGACTGCACCGGGACGCGGAGTCACCTCCTGGTGATGCGTCACCGATACCCCAATCACAAGCAAGAAGACTGAACCGAGAGCAGCCGCTCGATCGATCCTGTGGACTTCCGATTCTGTAACGCGGCAAACACCTCCTGGTGTGCGTTACAGCTGGCAGTCCCGGTGTCTCTGGTCGGGCTGGGAGTTACGACTCCAACCAGCAAAAGCGCCACTGCGCTTGGACTCAGCCGAGTCAAAAAGCGAAGCTCAATGGTTGACCGGTAGAGCTTCCGGGTCCTTCACAGGTGACGATGGGGCAAGACACGGCCCAGGGAGTAACGACTCGACCTACCTCCGTTCTTGCCTTACTGGAGCACCACTCCTGAACACTGCTCTTCACGAAGCAGGTACGTCGGTGTAAACACAATATCCGACAGCCTTGTACCTCCCGGTTCCTCCCTTTATAGGGCGTGTTTTCCTTGAGTTATGTAACAGCTCTCCTGTTTACATAAGGGCGTGTTTCCCTTGAGTTATGTAACAGCTCTCCTGTTTACATAAGGGCGTGTTTCCCTTGAGTTATGTAACAGCTCTCCTGTTTACATAAGGGCGTGTTTCCCTTGAGTTATGTAACAGCTCTCCTGTTTACATAAGGGCGTGTTTCCCTTGTATGACAGGAATTCTTGACAGTACATCCTCCCTCTCAGCGGCTCCCCACGGGTCCAGCGCTGGCAGGAAAACGCCGATGGAACAAGGAGACCAAGCGCGGAGCATGAACCCCTTCAGCCGGTTCCCATGAATGCTCCTCCGGGCCATAGCCTTTCCACGCAACCAGGTACCACAGCTTCCCCCTGCGCCATTTGGACGCCCGTATGCCCGACACTTCATACTCCACCTCCGACTCCACGCATACCGGCCTAGGTGTCCCAGACGGCTTGGAGGGTGCTGGTTTGAGCAATGATACATGAAAGACAGGGTGTATCCGCAATGACTGGGGCAAGCACACCTTCACGTTCACGGGACCCATACACTTGGTAATTCGATAGGGGCCCATGTACTTGGGATGGAACACACTGTTCTTTCGAAACCTCATGTTTCTTGTGGATATCCAGACGTAGTCTCCAGTGCGGTACAGTGGCCCGGGCCTTCTCTTCCTATCTGCCGCAGCCTTGTATCTTCTCTTGGCCTCTATTAGGACAGCCCTTGAGCGCATCAACGTGTCTTTTATGTGTGCCACCCTGTCCGCTGTGGCGGGAATCCTGTCCTCTCTGAACGGATGTAGAAATAGCAAGAACCTGGGATGTTGGCCATAGTTGCTATAGAACGGGGATGACTGTGTGGAGCTGTGAGTGGCGTTGTTATAGGCTATCTCTGCAACCCATAGCAAGTCGACCCATTCTTCCCTGCCCTGGTCCACAAAACATCGCAGATACTGTTTGAGCGTTTGGTTCAGGCGCTCGGTTTGGCCGTCCGTTTGAGGGTGGTAGCTGGTGGACAGGGCGGTCTTAACATGCAGCGCAGTGCACCAAGTCTTCCAGAATTGCGCAGTAAACTGCGACCCCCGGTCCGACACGATCACCCCAGGTAATCCATGCAGTCGTACCACATTCTTTAGGATTAGTGACGCCAATTCCCCGGCCGTAGGGACTCTCTTGCAGGGGATGAAGTGCCCCATTTTCGTCAAGTAATCCACCACCACCAGTATTGCCGTCATCCCCTGGTCTACCGGTAGGCCCACCACGAAGTCCAGTGATATGCTATCCCATGGTCTATCCGGGGTCGGAAGTGGATGTAAGAGCCCTTGGGTTCGGCCATGGTCGGCCTTCATGGTAGCACACGTAGGACACTCCTGTCCCCACCTCCTGACATCCACTCTCATGGTTGGCCACCAGAAATGCCGTCCCATGCTAGCCACTGTTTTTTCAAAGCCCAAATGACCTGCGCATGGAGAGTCATGGCACCAGATGAATGCTTTTTTCCTTAGCCTAGGCGTGGGTATCAATAGGCACCTGCCCTTCAGGGGTATCCCGTCCTTCAGCTGCCATTCTCTGTGACTGAGGAGCCACCTCCGCCATGCGAGTGACCTGATCCCTCTCTTTATTCCCCTCAGGAAAGTATCCGGTTGGATAACCCCCAATACCATCCTCGGGGAAATGATGGAACGCTCGGTTGCAGGCAATGGTTCCTTAACTGCAGATTGACGGGACAGGGCGTCCGCCTTCCGGTTTTCCGTCCCCGGCCGATATGTGATGCAGAAGTTGAACCCCGCAAAGAAGATCATCCACCGCAGCTGCCTGGGAGAAAGGTGTCTAGTGGCCGTCATGAACTGTAGGTTCCGATGGTCCGTGTACACCGATACCACATGCCTTGCCCCCATCAACCAATGCCTCCATTCGGTGAAGGCGTCCTTGATTGCGAGAAGCTCCTTCTCCGCAATATGGTAGTTGCGTTCGGCGTCGTTGAGTTTGCGGGACATGTACGCAACGGGATGAAGCACCCCTGTGCCGTGGTTGCGTTGGGACAAGATAGCCCCCAGCGCCACATCCGACGCGTCCGCTTCCACCACGTAGGGGAGATCCGGATCGGGGTGAGCCAACACCGGCGCCTTACCAAAGGCGCTTTTCAGGGCCTCAAAGGCTTTGTTCGCTTCAGGGGACCAGACAAACTCCTTGGACTTCCTCAGTAGCTGTGTGATTGGGGCCACCACTCCTGAAAATCCATCTATAAACCGCCTGTAAAAGTTGGCGAAGCCAATGAAACTTTGGACGTCCTTCACGCTTTGGGGCACCGGCCATTCTTTCACCGCCTTGATCTTTCGTTCTGCCATCTCCTGTCCCTCTGGACTCAGCATCACTCCGAGGAATTCCACGGATGTGACGTGGAAGTCACACTTGCTGAGTTTACAAAACAGCATGTTTTCCCTCAGCTTGTGGAGCACAGCTTTGACGTGGTGTACGTGCTCCTCCACACTGGACGAATAGATGAGGATGTCGTCGATATATACGACCACGTAGATATCCAACTCCTCTCTGAATACCTCATTCAAAAAGTACTGAAAGGCTGCCGGGGCGTTGCACAGACCGAACGGCATGACGAGGTACTCAAAAAGGCCGAACCTGGTCTTAAAGGCGGTCTTCCACTCGTCTCCGTCCCTCATGCGCACCAGATGGTATGCCCCTTTCAAATCCAACTTGGTGTAGATACGAGCTTTCTTGACCTGTTCCAGAAGTACACTGATGAGAGGCAAGGGGTACCGATTTTTTATGGTTATCGCATTCAATGCCCTAAAGTCCACACAGGCTCTCAGCTCCCCATTAGCCTTTGGGATGAAGAAGAGTGGCGAGGCGGCCGGAGACTTGGACGGGCGGATGAATCCTAGCCTGAGGAGTTTATCCAGGTACCCCCGGAGATGCACGTTTTCAGGCTCCGTCAGGGCATACAGCCTGCCGCTGGGAACGCTGGCCCCTGGCACCAGGTCGATCTGGCAGTCAAACTGTCTATGTGGTGGTAGCACTTCCGCCTTCACCTCATCAAATACATCCTCAAAACTGTGATAAGCCTGGGGGAGAGCCACATCTTTTTCTGCCGCTGTAGCCACCGTCTGACTCCCGCTCTCATCTGCGTCAAGGGATTCCGTTCTTATTCCACAATGCAGGATGCAATACGGTGACGTCATTTCGATGCGATGTGTTGGCCAATCCACAAAGGGGTTGTGTTTCTGTAGCCACGGCAATCCCAATATGACGCCATATTGGGGCGCTCGGATGATGTTAAAATCGATTTGTTCCAAATGGTTCCTCCCATATCTCATCGGAAGGACCCCCGTGTGCTGTCCGATGGGCCCCGTCACCAATCGCCTTCCGTCTACCACATAGACGTCTTCGGGTACTGCTTTGGGAAGAAGCACTAGCCCTAGCCTGCATGCCTCGTTGTGGTCCATAAACATGCCAGTGGCCCCTGAATCCACCATGGCCACAACGGGTATCCACTGGTCATGCACTCCCACGTGCACCGTGATAAACAGGTGTCGTTGTCCCTTAGTGACCGAGTTGGAAAGTGAAGGGATGGATGAGTGACTCCGAGATGCCCCTTCTCTGGTCTTGGAGTCCTCTAGTTTTCCGCCGGTATGTCCACCACGGCTGTTACCGACCGGTTGGCCCGATAACGTGACGTCTTCGGTTTGGCAGGGCATTCACGTACGTAGTGGCCTTTTTTGCCACAATATAGGCACAATCCTTGTTTACGGCGTGACTCTTTCTCCGTGGCTGTGAGGCTCGCTCGTATTGCGCTGATGTCCATGGGTTCTCCCTTGGATGCGGTGGAAGTTTCAGGACTTCCCACCGTCACATAGGATGGAAGGGATTTTCCTTTTCTCCCATGATCCCCCTTTCTTTCACTTAGCCTATGTTCCAGCCGTAATACCAGGTTGATAAGGCCCTCACATGTCTTGGGTTAAGGGTCAATATGAGCCACGGCGTCCTTGAGCTCATCGCACAGCCCTTGATGGAAGAACGCCGTCTGTTTAGCAACAGGCCACTTGGTTTCCGCAACCAGCCTTCGGAACGCGTTGAGATACTGCACCAGGTCGTTGGATCCCTGTCTCAACTCAAGCATTTCACGGTCCGCCGTGTACGAGTCAGCCCTTCTGTCGAATACCTTCAGGAATTCCTCGCGAAAAGCACCCCAATCACATAAGAGGGGGTCGTCCCTGCTCACCAGAGGTACGGCCCATTGTGCCGCGTTTCCAGCCAAATAGGATATAAGGAAAGCCACACGAGCCTGACTCGTGGGGAACGCCTTTGGTTTGCACGATAAATGTAGCGCCACTTGTGTGAGGAATACCTGCACTGTGTTAGGATCCCCACTGTACCTCTCTGGTGTTGCCAAGGGGATGGCTACCGGCATTTCCACTACTACCGCAGGGGTCTGGTTCGTGAGGGAGGTGCTGGGCGTGAGCGGGTCCAATTGGATAGCATCCAGTCTGGCTTTTACATCGGCTGTTTCTTGCCTAGAGGCAGCCACTTCAACTTGCATGGCCGCTAAAGCAGCCAGCACATCATCAAGTGTTGCCATGTCTGTTATCGACCGGGAGACAGTTAGTGTTATTAAGGTCGGATATTTTGTAACGCCCTGAACGTCTCAGGATCGTTTAACAGACACGACAATGAGGACGCAACCACTTGTGAAGGGTTAGTTCTTTTAATGAAGGCAAATAAAATACAAAGAACAAACAAAAGTTATAGTCACTGGAATCCTCCAGGCTAAGTACGTTACCAGCCCACAGCACGGATGGTCCTAACCGTCCTCTGCATATACGCCGATCCCGGCGTATGCCAACAGAGGGCAGAAATGAAATGGCCGACAATGCCAATCGGTAGGCTGTGAGGGGCACGAAGAGTGTTGGGGAGAATCGAGGAGTCAGGGAAACACCCAGCCGGGGTCTCTACCTGAAGGGAGCAGCCGCTCAACCTCTTCCTCAGACTGCACCGGGACGCGGAGTCACCTCCTGGTGATGCGTCACCGATACCCCAATCACAAGCAAGAAGACTGAACCGAGAGCAGCCGCTCGATCGATCCTGTGGACTTCCGAGTCTGTAACGCGGCAAACACCTCCTGGTGTGCGTTACAGCTGGCAGTCCCTGTGTCTCTGGTCGGGCTGGGAGTTACGACTCCAACCAGCAAAAGCGCCACTGCGCTTGGACTCAGCCGAGTCAAAAAGCGAAGCTCAATGGTTGACCGGTAGAGCTTCCGGGTCCTTCACAGGTGACGATGGGGCAAGACACGGCCCAGGGAGTAACGACTCGACCTACCTCCGTTCTTGCCTTACTGGAGCACCACTCCTGAACACTGCTCTTCACGAAGCAGGTACGTCGGTGTAAACACAATATCCGACAGCCTTGTACCTCCCGGTTCCTCCCTTTAAAGGGTGTGTTTTCCTTGAGTTATGTAACAGCTCTCCTGTTTACATAAGGGCGTGTTTCCCTTGAGTTATGTAACAGCTCTCCTGTTTACATAAGGGCGTGTTTCCCTTGAGTTATGTAACAGCTCTCCTGTTTACATAAGGGCGTGTTTCCCTTGAGTTATGTAACAGCTCTCCTGTTTACATAAGGGCGTGTTTCCCTTGAGTTATGTAACAGCTCTCCTGTTTACATAAGGGCGTGTTTCCCTTGTATGACAGGAATTCTTGACAAGTTCCAAATGTCTGTTCCACCGGTTGTTTTGGGACACGTGGAAGCCCAAGTAGGTGAAGTTTGTTACCTCCTCCAGAATTTGGCCGTTCATTATGAGCTTACCAGCTCTGTAACTTGGGTGTGGATTAAATGTCATAAGTTTGGTCTTTGACACATTGACCTCCAGGCCATGGTCTTTGCAAAAGTTTTCGAAAATTGACAGAGCCCTTTGCATGCCGCACTGGGTTTTAGACACTATAAGAGTGTCGTCGGCAAACATTAATATTGGTATAAGAGCTCCTGCCAACTTGGGAGCGTCGGTGTTCGCTTGAAGCATATAATCGACTACTCCGTTAATATACAAAGAAAAGAGTGTTGGGGCCATGGCACAACCTTGTCGCACACCTCGCTCAACGGGAAACTCGGGGGTTGTTTCCCCCGGGCCACCCCATTGTATTTTTGCGAAGTTAGGCTCATGGAGCCTCCTAATTAAGGTCAAAAGCTCCAAGGGGAGACCGAGCTTTTCGAGGACCCTCCAGAGTTGCTCTCGGGGGACAAGGTCAAAGGCAGCTCTTAGATCCACAAAAGTGACGTAGAGACTGCCTTTACCTAGTTCAACAATCTTCCAGAGCAATTGCTTAAATCGGAACACCTGGTCCACAGTGCTGGTAAATTTGCGAAAACCCGCTTGGAGGCTAGAGAGGATCTGGTTATCTTCGATCCAAATGAGTACCTCGTTCAGTACCATCCTCCCGATGACTTTTTGAATTGTGTCAATTAGGCTGATGGGCCTGTAATTTCCTGGGAGAGTTTTATCACCCTTTTTATATATAGGGATTATAATAGCACCCCCCCAGGATTTAGGCACTGGGGCACCTTCAGCCACAGCGTTCGCAATTAGGGCGATATACTTGCTCCAGGAAGCTTTGTTATCAAGAAAAAGATCGGATGGAACACCATCCAAGCCTGGAGCCCGCCCTGCGGCTACACATGACAAGGCGGCTAAAACGTCCTTAGAACTAAAGGGCCCAGACGAGTAAAAGACATATGGGGTTGTGCCCGAGTTTCTATAAGAAGGGTCACATGCATATTGGGGTTTGAAATACCCCAGCCAATCTTCTTGGGTGACATGGTTTGAGGGATTTTCAGGCAAGCCCCCTCTGCCCCACTTTATCACATTCCAGAACAGTCTGGTGTCCCGGGCATGGCAAGCCTCCTTCAAATCAAGCCAGAACGATTCGTCCCATTTTCTTTTAGCTTGGGCTAAGCATTTCTTATAAGCAGATCTAGCTGATTGAATGAGTGGTTTATTCCCACTGGAGAGGGCTTGAGCTAAAATGCCTCTTGCATTTTTGCATTGTTTATCGTACCACCTTGGTTGCTTACACGGTGGCTTACTACCCTTTCTTGATTGCTTGAAGAAGAAGGCACGTAGACCCTCGAAAAATGACTCATGTATTCTGATTACTTGCTCATTATGATCTTTAATTTTCAAGGTTTCCTCGAGATTCGCATTGATTGCGCAGAGATTGGTATTAATGCGAGCCATTACTGAGGCGTTAGTCTTTACTAAGGTCCATTTTAACCTCCGCATGTCATTTGTTGGAACGCACGCCAAGGGAGCCAGTGTTGGTTCCTTGGTCAGCGAGCGGGGTTTGCCCCACCAGCTGTGGGAAACACAAATGGGGTTGTGGTCGCTCTCTAGTCTTGGCTCCACCACCATATCTATAGGATGGCACCACAGCCTTAAACAACAGAGGACATAATCAATCCTACTTGCTGAGCGGCCATTATCAAAGGTGGATGCTCCCAGCAATTCTCCCTTTGTTCTTCCGTTCAGTGCCCTTAGGCTGCTTTCAAGGCAAAGTGCGTTTACCTGTACTGCTACCGTTGACCACCTTTTAATAGGGGGTAGCGAAAGTGCTGGGATGCCCCAATGTCGGTCCTCATCGGGGTCAAAGCCCCATTCAGAGTCCGAGTCTAGAAGGGGTTCGAATGTAACGTTGAAGTCCCCGGCTACGATCAGGTCCCTATTACACGATTTAGTTTCTATGAGGGTGGTTAGAATGTCCAGCTCCCTTGACTTTTTCCCCTTTGTACCCCGAAGATATATGTTGTAGATATCCAAAGAGCCCTCGTGATCGGAAATTAGTCTCACTGATTGGATATCCAGGGACCCCGAGTCGATCGCGACAGCGCTCGAGAATAAATCCTGGCGGGCCCAAATAATTAGTCCACCAGATGGACGGCCTTTCAGGCCTTTAGTTGCTGGGACATAGAAATTCAAATATCCCGGCATAAACCGAGCCTCAGAGGACCATGTTTCCTGTAGTAGGCAGACATCATAGTTATTAACAAAGCTAACCCATTCAGGTGAATCAAATTTAGTCTTATTACCAGCCAGGTTCCAAGACAAGAGAGTGCCAGAATGGTTACTAGGCCGTATGGTATGGTGCACAGTAGTCTGGCTAAGTACAGTTGCCCTCTCTCTCAGCCTAGGTGAAGACGACGATAGGGCGCTGGGTATTATATACGATTCTAACGGGTCCAGGGAGGTGACAGCCTGGGCATCCATGGATATACTATCGTTTGCCCTCGGTGTCTTGGGAGGAAAGATAGTTGTCATACTATGGGATTGTCAATAACAAAAACCTGGGGTATAAAAATAGTTTAGGTTGTGGGCCTCTATTCCCGATCTAGGTCCATGAGATGTGTATTCAGTAATGAACCTAGAGAGGCGTGGATCTTTGAAATTGACAATAATGCAATCTCCCTGGATGTTTTTAGATTGGGAACCTACCCATTGTACTCTTCTAGCAAAAAGAATCCGACCATTCAGTTGATTCGGGATTGGTCAATGGGTGTTGAGCCAATGACTTACTTTATTTTTTAGTTGCTTAAAGGATTCATTTTTATTAGTGGGGAGTTCAGGGACATCAGTTAATACCACAACATAGGGAAAAGATTCCGGTGGTAAGTGTATTTGGGTCGAGGGCGACCTGGGTACGTTACCTGGGAGGGCTATATCAACAGTCGTGCTCTGGCTCATTGGATTCATGATGTTAGTGCCCAGGGATGCTTTACTTAGCCGACCCTCCCGCCTCAGGGGCTGTTTGTTATGTAGCACTCCCTCCCGCCCTGGTGGTTGATGAGAATTTGGAAGTGGTATAGATGAATCTATACCTAAACCGATACCTGTGGTAGTTGGGACAGGGGCGGGGGGTGTGCCAGATGAAGATGGAACAGTGGAGGTAGAGTTTGCTCTATGAGTGCAATTAAATTTAGATATATCCCTAGTAGACAGCTTAACAACATTTTTTAGCGAGCAAAAATTATCCAAAATAGATTGTTCCAATTTGTCAACTTTTGCTACAACAGTTTCGATCCTTACCAATAATGGGGAAATTAAGGAGCGGACGATGCGTTCTAGTTGGGAGCCTATGTCATTAATATCAGATGGGAAGGTGACGTGTGTACTAGCGTCCATCATGGAGGGGCGAACACTGGTACTTGAGATGTCAGGAAGTACCATATTTTTAGATGCTTTGGATATTTTCGCCAACCTACCACCGTCCATAACCCCGCCCCTTTTCCTTTTCTGAATAACTGATCTAGTAGATCTGGCCCCAGCTCTAGTCTGGGGATGGGAAACGTTGGACTCGGGTGTAGATACAACTTCCTCCTCAAGTACAACGTCCGTCATGGCTGCAAGATCTGGCAGCCTCCCAGAAGGAGATAACAAGTGCTGTGAAGTTTCAGACGTTGAAAGTGGTGGTACCTCTACCCGCATCTGCTCTCTAGGATAGTTTGGTGATTTTACAAGGGCTATCGGGCCCAATGATGAACGTCTGACAAACGAGGGATCTGTCGAAAGACGTCTTTCGGTAATGGCTATTTCCTGTTCCAATACCGAGACGGCTCGAGTGATAAATTGGTCCATAGTCCCGGCAACTGTAGTAGGGGCCATGAAACGCTTCCCCTTTCCGGCCATTTAACACGGTGCCAGACAGGACAATATGTAGCAACAATCAGAGTTTGCATAAATGTCAGTAGTCGTGAAACAATGACTGCAATAACTTACTTCTGGCGCTTGGTATCAAAAGGTGAGCCCAGCCCGGCCTGGTCGGCCCCGGACGGCCACAGACGGTCCCGCCCTTGTCCCGGGCTTCTCCCGGCGCTACCCGCGCGCGGTCCCGCGTCGCGGGAGCGGCGGCGGTGATGATTTAAGCGCCTCCTGGCGCGCAACTGTAGCTCAGGTGGTGTGTGCCCGCTAGAGCTGCTGGGGCATGTAGTCCTGTCTCCCCACCGCGGCCGCGATAGTTGGTAACGCGGCGGCGGGAGACCGGGACCGCTTCAGGGAGCAGGGCAACAGGAACAACCAGCAGGGTCCACGGGTCCTCACAGGCGAGAGGAGACGAGTTGCCAAACAGGTGATTTGCGAAAAGGATCCAGTCTCGAGGTCTGTTTCGTCACAGTCCCAAGATAAGCATCCAAGAGGATAATATGAAATCCCCCCAAAAAATATTCCTCTTCTCTCCACTGGAGGGAGCTGGTGTCTGGCAGATTGGTGCAAGCAGAGGCAGTCTATCAGATCCTCGAGGCAGTCGAGATCAAAACTCCGAAGATTTCCGTGTCTGCTTCAGAGCAGGTGAGTGCCACAGTTCTAACCAGCAATCAGCAGAGTTAAATAATAGTTGCGTGATAGCCCGAAAAAATGCTTCCTGTGTACGGGATGAAAGAAGGAGTAATTGCGCTCTTCCAAGCAGTCAAGGTGCAGCAATAATTTTAACCCAAGTTCAAGTTCGGGGTAACGAGGAAGTCCATTTGCACTAACTTGTGCGTGAAGCATTTAACAAACAAAAGGAGGTCACAGCCAAGCGCGGAGGTTTGTGAAAGGCACACAAAGAAGGGGGGAATTAGCAGTGCTTCCTCACGCTAAAGTCAGAAGGTTCCAAAAGAAACAAGTCATGCTTCGCCACAACCGAGAACCCGTCCATGCAATAAAGGCATAAATAAATTCATATGGGATGTTTCTGTCACTTTGCGAACAGAGCTGTTGTATGCATAATAAATCAGGTTTTGAGGAATTATCTTGCCTCAGCATGGCCTGCACTGACATCTACTGGAGAACACGATTAATTGCACCTTCACAAAGGCGCAGATATCGCTACTCTTTGAGCCACTGGTACGGAGCGTCCGTAGTATAACGAACTATAGCCCTCCGTCACAAACTACCCACCAATTAATCCCATCTCACACTGCGACCTCTTCTAATTAATGCCCAGGCTCCTATGTTCCGGAAGCGCCCATCATAAGACCCGCTCAGAAGCAACGTTTCCTTAACAAGCGTCCCAGCGCCCTTTTACATCTATATTCTATACAGATATCGTCTAGCAGAAAAAAAACATCTATTGGTACAATTCGAGGGAAAAACGCCCATTTCTCCGCTGGATGCAACACAAGTATTGGAAAGGCCGTATTAGTTGTGTTGGCCATGAGTTACGAATGCTAATATCACTACTCCTACTTCGAGAGCATTTCCTACAGACATGTTCGATGTTAGACATACATAAGCCTACTATTCAAATAGAAATGTTAACTAGCGACTGAACTGTTATACGTTTGTGCCCTCTGTTGGCTGACAGAGGTACAGCGCATCTAATCCACTGAAATAATCCATTAAATAAGTAAACTAGGACAGGGGTGTACATTCTCACCAGAAACACTCGCACTATAAAGTTTACCGAGTGGGCAAGATGTTTGTTGCATTCGTTTGGAAACGTTTTTTTGCTATCAAAAACACAAACTCCAATAGTGGGAGATTTTTTTCTCGGGAACAAAAAAATAACGGCCTTGATGCTCAGGGAGATTTCTTTCTGAGCATGGGGGCTACTGCACGTTTATACTATCTGAGACCGTCATGCCTTGCACAATGGTCCTGGATATATTAAATGAATGATGGTCGCACTGTGCTAAATAAGGTGGAGTGACCGTCACACTGACATGAGCCCTGTGGGTGGTGGACCGTCAGACTAAAGATTTACACCAGCAAACCTAGCGCAGGCACCACTAGTGTAACCCCGGTAGTTCTCCTTTCTCAAACTAGAGCAGGGAAATAGATTTACGATTGGGCTCCCACTCTGCAAAACTCTACATAATGCCTTTAGTTTTGTTTAATAACATTTTTATGAACCATTTCCACATGGTATTGAGCCTATTTCCAACAACGTGTTGCTAGTAGATTTTAGCAAGTGGGCGGGGGCAATGCAGACTCGTATGAAAGAATTGGTCGGTGCACAAATAGGTGAGAAGTCATTTTGCACCAGGACACTAAAAAGCCCTTTAAGGTGTTTTAAGCCCAATAAACCAGGGAAGTCAGAATCACAGCTCTCAGCACGAGGCATGCCACCTTAAACAGGGGCCAAGGCCAGGGCTTTAAGTGGGCCGGGTCCCACAGGTGCTGAGCACCAGCATTTTTTTTTAAGGGGTCTCGAAACGGGTCTCTATCGCGCTCTGTTTTGTGCCCTGGCACAGGCGGTCTGTTTTTTTCCGGACTGCAGTGACAGCAGGTACATCGATGTGCGCGTGCTCACACTGCTCACTCTCACTAGTGGAGAAGTTACGACACGACGTCATGCCAGGTGAGCGTTGTAGGGGAAGGGAAATCCTTTAAAGAGAGTCATGGTCTCTCTGGATATCCATTCTCTATTTGAAATTCAGGAACAGCAACATTGTTGAGGTGTCATCAGGGCTTTAAGTTGAAGCTTTTTCAATATTATATATAACAAGCCACAGTTGCTACTTAATTATCTTATGCAACTAACAACCATTGATAAAGCCAATAGTCCTGATTTGTTGTAGGTATGATGTTACTTGTTATATCCTATCTCGATGCAATGACAGAAACAGCAAAATACAAGTCAGTTGGCACAATATGCCAAGCACATACTTTTAGATTACGTGTTTTTAAGCCACGCCTTTAATGCCATTGGCCACGCCCCTTTGAGAGCCCCCCCACCCTCCCCAGGTCTTTCATCCCACTTAAAGCCCTGGCTAAGCCTCATGGAAAGTCCACAGAGCGGTCTCTGAATCGGTGTTGTGTGTTTTCATCGCGCTGCAGACTCCTGAGAATCGAGGCTCGGTGTGCACAGTGCTCACCTGCATGGAGATGCCCCTTAGACTCCTGAGAATCGAGGCTCAGTACACACAGTGCTCACCTGCATGGACCCGCCCCTTAGACTCCTGAGAATCAAGGCTCAGTACACACAGTGCTCACCTGCATGGACCCGCCCCTTAGACCCCTTACACTCCTGATAATCAAGGCTCGGTGTGCACAGTGCTCACCTACATGGGCACGCCCCTTAGACTCCTGAGAATCGAGGCTCGGTAGGCACAGTGCTCACCTGCATGGACACGCCCCTTAGACTCCTGAGAATCGAGGCTCGGTAAGCACAGTGCTCACCTGCATGGACACGCCCCTTAGACCCCTTACACTCCTGAGAATCAAGGCTCGGTGTGCACAGTGCTCAGTTGCATGGGCACGCCCCTTAGACTCCTGAGAATTGAGGCTCGGTACGCACAGTGCTCACCTGCATGGACACGCCCCTTAGACCCCTTACACCCCTGAGAATCAAGGCTCGGTGTGCACAGTGCTCACCTACATGGGCACGCCCCTTAGACTCATGAGAATTGAGGCTCGGTAGGCACAGTGCTCACCTGCATGGACACGCCCCTTAGACTCCTGAGAATCAAGGCTCGGTAGGCACAGTGCGATTCGAACAAACGCACAAAACCCATGTAAGAAAAATAGTCAAACTATCCCACAGAATACAAAAAGTCTACTATAACATCCTTTTTTATGTGTTTTATTATAAAAATATATAGAATTATGTATCAATTTTTTCTTTTTAGATAGATCATTTCATTTTTCTATTCAGAAACATAACAGGCCAACTAGCTCATCAAACTAAGAGTGACGAAGCAATACAATTATTGAAAGACACAACATAACATCAAGACTCAAACAATTAGTGTTATGTACACAAAAGTGAGCAGTTCAGTGAAATCATACAAAACAGGAAATACAGTTACAGAAACAATACAGAAAAACATAAGTAGAACACAAATGCGCCGACGCGCGTTTCGGAGTCTTCCTTCCTCAGGGCGCTGATGGCATATCCAGCTGGTGAAGACTCAATATAATTTGATATGATAGGCTAAATCAAGACAATCAAGCATTCAATTGAATAGATTTTCTTTATGCCTCGTCAGTCTCATCTGTGGGAATAGTGATAGCTAAATTACATTTTTATCACATAATAATGAATTAAAAAATAGTAAGAAAAACTTAAAAAGTGCTGAAAAGGAGAGAGAGATATCTGGAAAACTTCACCAGGATATACTAATGACAAAGAAAACCAATAAAAAGGTATCTTAAGACACAGAAGTCCATAAGTGAAAAGAGGAAAAAGAACCAATTAAGTGCTCCCATAAATAGGTATAAAAATTCTTGAAAATACACACTTGTAAAGTCAAAAGGCGACTTCGGATAAAATGTGATCCCAAAAGATCAGGATCAATCTCAGTGTAGTATCAACAGCAAGGAGACAAAAATCATCCAGAGGTAATGTACACTCATGTACAACAAGGGACAATGCCGTTAATTCCAGGGCTCTGATCGGATTTCACCAAACTAAATCCAAAGTGCATCTAAAATAGCTGCAAGGAGAGAGTATAATGTCAATCATCTATAGGTTCAGAAATTTGGTCCTGACTACGCTTAGGGTAAAAACCCCAAAAGTAACATAAGAATTTAACATGAGCACTAGAATAGCTTAGTGCGGTTTAGCTATGATCGCTGTAGTAACAACTGTATCAAGTCTACAATATATCTACAAAAATAAGCACCTGTTCTCTTATTTCAAACTGCCAGTGGAACTCATTTGAACGAGTCATGCATGTCCTGAAAACTATAGAGAATTAAAGTACACTTACTAGATGGAAATTAATTTTCATTAAGAGGGTAATTTCTCTCGCTCCCTTTGTGGGGGTCATAAAACGGCAGGCGGTCATTATCTGGCTTCCATACCCATGGGCATAATCTATGGCAAAAAGGAAGAATAGGCTCTTTATAAAATCTCATATTGTTTACATGAGGAATAACTCAACAGAAACCACCAAGCACAAAGAGGCTAGACATAATGGCTTTACTTTAATAGGAGCCGTGATGAAAAAATACGAAGCCCCCAGGTAGTTTAAAAATGACCCGCTCGAGAATTACCAGAAGGCTCATAAGGAGGAGGCATATATTGTGCTCAAGAGAACAACTGTAAATCGAGCCTCTACAAAGTGTATAACAGCATAATAAATTACAAAAATAGAGATACTCCTTCTAAGTAATCAGTCAGTTGTCTGATAAGTTATAGCCCCAGATACTATGTAACCCTCAATTTAAATCCGAAGCAAATATAAAAACATAAAAAAATACGGAAAATACAACCGTTTAAAGGAAAATGAAATAGAAAGTAGAAATAGAACCCACATACTCTGTCTACCTTCCAAGTAATAAATTATGGACGAAGACAGCAAGCTGCTCAACGTACTTACTTCTTCTAACGACACAGGCTCGCATATACTGGAACTTCCTGCAACAAACGCGGAGGCTCGCTGCCTCTGAATAATCGTAGGGCTAGATTTAACCCCACTTAAATAGTGGTGGGTTAATTGAAGAAGGGAGGGAAACAAGTCTCACCTGGAACCGGGTAAGAATGTCAAGACGTCGACGCCATCTTAGGATGGGCAATTCAAAGTAAAAATAAAAGAGGGGATACAAGCTCTGATTCTATGTGGAACTAGTAACGTACAGGAGGGTTTAGAAAAACGAATCGAAAGAGTACAATAAAGTTACCTAATGGAACATAGAAAAGTCATAGCCATCTTAGAACGGGCCAGGAAGGTAAAATAACCGAGAGCCATAGTAATACATAATGGGAGCAGGCTTGCCATTTTAGAAAGGGGTGATTTAGCAATCTTAAACACATAGCAGAGAGAAAAATAATAATATCAGATCTAATCAGGCAGCAGATGACTAATGAATACAAAAGTAGGCTATATATGTATAAGTAGTCCGACAGTATTTACAAAAAAGGTGGCAACATGTCCACAGCAAAGAAAGGGAATCAAGTTAGATGAAAAATAACTGGGCCTCAGAGAATCGCATTTTCCCAGGGGAGAGATTCGTTCTGTCCATCATCACAAGTCTTGAGAGTGAACATCCAGAACACTTCTCTTTTCTTTCTAAGTGCATCGATGTTACCATCTTTGGGCGTATGCACGCGTTCCAGGATCAACCATTCAAGATCTTTACTTGAATGTTGCTTCTCAAGCCAATGTTTGACCAAAGGAGCTCCCACACGTTTATTGTTGATAGAAGATTTGTGTTCGCTGAATCGGACTCGCATCTCTCTACTGGTCTCCCCCACATAGCCTTTTCCACAGGGGCATAAAATCAGATAGATCAAATTTGAGGTCCTACAGTTCGTTATTTCTTTAAAGGAAAAAGTCCTTTTCCCCCATTTTAATGTGGGGGTGGTTTTAACGAAAGCACACGCATGGCATCCGCCACATTTATGTGTACCAAAAACAGGTAAGCCGCCAAAAATTGAGCGCTGGACCATGGGGTTTTTAACTGGTAGTATGGATTTGACCAGTACATTTTTCAAATTTCTGTTTCTGCAGAAAGCAAAAATGGGTTTGGGCAAATTCTGAGAGGTACCTGAATTCAAGATATGCCATGAGGAATTAATCGCTTGGCGGAGTTTGTTATTGAAGTTGGAGTGCTTGGTAACACACACCAACTTCTCCTGGGTATCTATGGTCTTAGGTGTCAGTAGGGCATCTCGATTATAATATTTGGCCCTTTTGTAAGACTCCTTAATTATTCTATTCGGGTACCCTCTATTTCTCAACTTTATTTTCAAGGTCTCTGCATGATCTTCAAAAGACTGTATACAAGTACAATTTCTGCGTAGACGCAGGAACTGGCTGAAGGGTATGCTGTCTTTTTGATTGCGTGGGTGGAATCTTTGATATTGAAGTAGTGTGTTCCAGGCCGTAGGCTTCGTGTATAGTGATACTTCAGTATGTTCTTCAATGGCCTCTATCCAGATATCTAAAAACTCGATTCTGTCTTTACTGGTTTTGGAGGTGAATTTCAGATGTGGATCACAAAGATTGACCCAAAGGATAAATTCAGATAGTTGTTGCTCGTTCCCTTTCCAAATAAAAAAGATATCGTCAATATATCTGTAATAGTGGGTGATGTTCTCTGAGAAAGGTGCTACCTCATTGTAAATAAATCTTTTCTCAAACACTCCCATATAGAGGTTGGCCACATTTGGAGCACAGGCAGCTCCCATACTGATACCCAGAGTCTGTTTGTATATGGTTCTATCGAATTCAAAATAGTTTTCATGCAGGACAATAGGCAAGGCATTCTAAGATAAACAGATTGTCAATGTTGTTCGTATTTTCAATCAACATGCTTCTGACGGCTTGCAAAGCCCCAGTCAGAGGTATGTTAGAATATAACGCCTCAATGTCCATAGAGACCAGTATATCCGTCGCAGGATTAAACTCAATACCCTCAATTTTAGTAATCAGGTGTCCAGTGTCCCTCACAAAAGCTGGCAGATTGCTAACTAATGGGGCCAGGAACACATCAACAAATTTCGAAAGCGGTTCTGTAAGTGAACCGATGGTAGAGACTATGGGTCTAAAAGGGGGCCTGTCTAGGTTCTTATGAATTTTTGGGAGGCCATATAGAACAGGGATCTGAAAATGTTCTATATTAAGGTATTCAAATTCTTGGATGCAGATACTCCCCTTATCTAGAGCTCTTCTAGTGATGTCAAAAATATTACTCTTGATTCTCTGGTCAGGGTAGTGCAACACCTTGGTGTAATTTTCCGGAACATTAAGCATGTTATAGATATCCGTTTTATATTGGTCACAGTCCATAATAACGATCCCTCCACCCTTATCACTGGGTTTGATCGTTAAATCCTTATTGTCCGCAAGCGATTTCATTGCTTTATATTCGTCATAGGGTAGATTGTAGTGGGGTTTTGGTACAAATTGCATCATTTTCTTGATTTTAGTAGTAACGACTCTTTCAAAAATCCCTACCTCAGGGCCCACCTCATCGAGATTCGGAGTAAATATAGACTTCGGTTTGAGTCCAGATTTGTTTTCAATCTCTCGTGACTCTCGATTTTCAAAGAATCTATTGAGGCGGACTTTTCGGAAGAAGGAATGAAGATCTTGGTATAGCTCGAAGTGATTGAGACCCGTACTAGGTATAAATGAAAGGCCTCTAACCAGGATATCCTCAGTGTATGCATCCAGAGTGGTCTTAGAAAGATTAAAAATAGGAATAGGTTCAACATGGAGGGGGGTATCTATTCTCTCCAATATTGATTCCGTCTTGTTTGGAGGAATTGTGGGGGATTGTTGTCTGTTTGTTGGTAACGTCCCCTCTCCTGTGTTCTGTATCTCCCTCTCATGTTCCCCCGTCGGTTGCCTAAAAAACGAGTATTTCTTCTCTGTCCCTCAAAGGCACCTCTCCTATTGCTGTAGTTATCGAATGAGCTTTGTCCTCCCTCCCCCTCAGACTCTGACGTATCAGAAAAAGTAAGGATCTTATTACTTGACCAATATTGGTGATCTGACTGGTTGGTATAGTCTCTGGAACCATTATAATATTGGGCTCCTAAATAAGGATATACTCTTTCTTCAGAAAAGTATCTTATATCCTTACGGAGTTTCTCTGTTTTTTTCTTTATGAGATAATCACTAAAAGAGCTGAGTTCAGTATTGATGTCTTCAAGTCTCCTTTTAGCTTCTTCTATTGGGTTATTTTTCTTCATAGTCTCCTCTAGTTCCGCAATTTCTTTCATGAGTGTTTCGACCACTTCTCTGGCCGTCTCAATTATCAGGATCATAAGGTCTCTAGAACATTTGTTGGCTATGAGTGACCAACGTTCTAGAAACTTCCTAATTTCTATAAATAGACCTGGTATATTCCTGATTCTAAGACCGTTGGGGATCACCCCTGCTTTCAAATACTCTATCATGAATTCCGCATGGGACTCAGTCCGTCTAGCTTTCTTTTTAAGGTTGAGTAACTTGAACCACTCTTCATTCTCTCCCTTAGACGTAAAGGCTGAGCGACCAGGAGCAGAGCTCTCACCGACTAGTCTGGCAAAATCCTCATCAGAGAACCCAAAAGTTTTAATTTTATCCATAGTGCCAAAAAGAAATACAACCAAAGAAGAGTAGATGAATGTATAACAAACCAAGCTATAAAATACAGTATAGACGAAAGAAATAAAGTAGATTCAAAAACGCCAAGGGGAAGAGAAAAATAAAGACAAAGTATAAAAAATTAAATAAAAAGGGGATAGGCAAAGATAAGACCTCTCCAAAAAGGAAACAGCACCATAAAGTAATTACTAAAGAACAATTAAACCCTCACAGCAAAGTGCTGGGAACTGAACAATAAATACTTAAGAGGGTCCCTGTACTCAAAAAGTATAGTGGGGCGGAGTCCCAGGGAAAGTACAATTCGAACAAACGCACAAAACCCCTGTAAGAAAAATAGTCAAACTATCCCACAGAATACAAAAAGTCTACTATAACATCCTTTTTTATGTGTTTTATTATAAAAATATATAGAATTATGTATCAATTTTTTCTTTTTAGATAGATCATTTCATTTTTCTATTCAGAAACATAACAGGCCAACTAGCTCATCAAACTAAGAGTGACGAAGCAATACAATTATTGAAAGACACAACATAACATCAAGACTCAAACAATTAGTGTTATGTACACAAAAGTGAGCAGTTTAGTGAAATCATACAAAACAGGAAATACAGTTACAGAAACAATACAGAAAAACATAAGTAGAACACAAATGCGCCGACGCGCGTTTCGGAGTCTTCCTTCATCAGGGCGCTGATGGCATATCCAGCCGGTGAAGACTCAATATAATTTGATATGATAGGCTAAATCAAGACAATCAAGCATTCAATTGAATAGATTTTCTTTATGCCTCGTCAGTCTCATCTGTGGGAATAGTGATAGCTAAATTACATTTTTATCACATAATAATGAATTAAAAAATAGTAAGAAAAACTTAAAAAGTGCTGAAAAGGAGAGAGAGATATCTGGAAAACTTCACCAGGATATACTAATGACAAAGAAAACCAATAAAAAGGTATCTTAAGACACAGAAGTCCATAAGTGAAAAGAGGAAAAAGAACCAATTAAGTGCTCCCATAAATAGGTATAAAAATTCTTGAAAATACACACTTGTAAAGTCAAAAGGCGACTTCGGATAAAATGAGATCGGTAGGCACAGTGCTCACCTGCATGGACCCGCCCCTTAGACTCCTGAGAATCAAGGCTCGGTGTGCACAGTGCTCACCTGCATGGACCCGCCCCTTAGACTCCTGAGAATTGACGCTCGGTACGCACAGTGCTCACCTGCATGGACACGCCCCTTACACTCCTGAGAATCAAGGCTCGGTAGGCACAGTGCTCACCTGCATGGACCCGCCCCTTAGACTCATGAGAATCGAGGCTCGGTAGGCACAGTGCTCACCTGCATGGACCCACCCCTTAGACTCCTGAGAATCAAGGCTCGGTAGGCACAGTGCTCACCTGCATGGACACGCCCCTTAGACTCCTGAGAATCGAGGCTCTGTAAGCACAGTGCTCACCTGCATGGACACGCCCCTTAGACCCCTTACACTCCTGAGAATCAAGGCTCGATGTGCACAGTGCTCAGTTGCATGGGCACGCCCCTTAGATTCCTGAGAATTGAGGCTCGGTACGCACAGTGCTCACCTGCATGGACACACCCCTTACACCCCCGAGAATCAAGGCTCGGTGTGCACAGTGCTCACCTACATGGGCACGCCCCTTAGACTCATGAGAATTGAGGCTCGGTAGGCACAGTGCTCACCTGCATGGACACGCCTCTTAGACTCCTGAGAATCGAGGCTCGGTAGGCACAGTGCTCACCTGCATGGACCCACCCCTTAGACTCCTGAGAATCAAGGCTCAGTGTGCACAGTGCTCACCTGCATGGACCCGCCCCTTAGACTCCTGAGAATTGACGCTCGGCACGCACAGTGCTCACATGCATGGACACGCCCCTTAGACCCCTTACACTCCTGAGAATCGAGGCTCGGTAAGCACAGTGCTCACCTGCATGGACACCCCCTTAGACCCCTTACACTCCTGAGAATCAAGGCTCGGTGTGCACAGTGCTCAGTTGCATGGGCACGCCCCTTAGACTCCTGAGAATTGAGGCTCGGTACGCACAGTGCTCACCTGCATGGACACGCCCCTTAGACCCCTTACACCCCTGAGAATCAAGGCTCGGTGTCCACAGTGCTCACCTACATGGGCACGCCCCTTAGACTCCTGAGAATCGAGGCTCGGTAGGCACAGTGCTCACCTACATGGGCACGCCCCTTAGACTCATGAGAATTGAGGCTCGGTAGGCACAGTGCTCACCTGCATGGACACGCCCCTTAGACTCCTGAGAATCGAGGCTCGGTAGGCACAGTGCTCACCTGCATGGACACGCCCCTTAAACTCCTGAGAATCGAGGCTCGGTAGGCACAGTGCTCACCTGCATGGACCCGCACCTTAGACTCCTGAGAATCAAGGCTCAGTGTGCACAGTGCTCACCTGCATGGACCCGCCCCTTAGACTCCTGAGAATTGACGCTCGGTACGCACAGTGCTCACCTGCATGGACACGCCCCTTAGACCCCTTACACTCCTGAGAATCAAGGCTCGGTGTGCACAGTGCTCACCTACATGGGCACTCCCCTTAGACTCATGAGAATCGAGGCACAGTGCTCACCTGCATGGACCCGCCCCTTAGACTCCTGAGAATCAAGGCTCGGTAGGCACAGTGCTCACCTGCATGGACCCGCCCCTTAGACTCCTGAGAATTGACGCTCGGTAAGCACAGTGCTCACCTGCATGGACACGCCCCTTAGACCCCTTACACTCCTGAGAATCAAGGCTCGGTGTGCACAGTGCTCACCTACATGGGCACTCCCCTTAGACTCATGAGAATCGAGGCTCGGTAGGCACAGTGCTCACCTGCATGGACCCGCCCCTTAGACTCCTGAGAATCAAGGCTCGGTAGGCACAGTGCTCACCTGCATGGACACGCCCCTTAAACTCCTGAGAATCGAGGCTCGGTAGGCACAGTGCTCACCTGCATGGACCCGCACCTTAGACCCCTTACACTCCTGAGAATCAAGGCTCGGTGTGCACAGTGCTCAGTTGCATGGGCATGCCCCTTAGACTCCTGAGAATTGAGGCTCGGTACGCACAGTGCTCACCTGCATGGACACACCCCTTAGACCCCTTACACCCCTGAGAATCAAGGCTCGGTGTGCACAGTGCTCACCTACATGGGCACGCCCCTTAGACTCATGAGAATTGAGGCTCGGTAGGTACAGTGCTCACCTGCATGGACACGCCCCTTAGACTCCTGAGAATCAAGGCTCGGTAGGCACAGTGCTCACCTGCATGGACACGCCCCTTGGACTCCTGAGAATCGAGGCTCGGTAGGCACAGTGCTCACCTGCATGGACCCGCCCCTTAGACTCCTGAGAATCAAGGCTCGGTAGGCACAGTGCTCACCTGCATGGACCCGCCCCTTAGACTCCTGAGAATCAAGGCTCAGTGTGCACAGTGCTCACCTGCATGGACCCGCCCCTTAGACTCCTGAGAATTGAGGCTCGGTACGCACAGTGCTCACCTGCATGGACACGCCCCTTAGACCCCTTACACTCCTGAGAATCAAGGCTCGGTGTGCAGTGCTCACCTACATGGACCCGCCCCTTTGACCCCTGAGAATTGAGGCTCGGTAGGCACAGTGCTCACCTGCATGGGCACGCCCCTTTCTCCCTACATGAAAATAATGCATGCTATACCTACAGTCAGACCTGAGTGCTGTGGGATCTGCGTGTGCTGCTGGACACAAAAGCAGATCTAATAGACATAGGTGACAGATGCCTCTCCTTCATGGCAGGACAACTGATGAACAATCTATTACTGAGCATTAACAGCACTACTCAGTTTTTGCAGACATTTCCATTCTGCTCCTATTCACTTTTAATCCAAGACCTAAAGCTCAGAGTCTAAAGTTTATTTTCTGGATGCTCTCATCCCCTAGAAGGAAAGTTTAACCCACCTGAACCAAAGGGACATACATGAAGTGACCACTGCAGAAATACTGATTCTGCTAGAAATAGAGACACAAAGAGAAAGCGTGGAGAGGGAGAGAGATGAAGTGAGCAAGAGGGAAGGAAAAAGTCATGCAAGAGAGAGAGAGCGGCAGCCATATAGGGCAGCCTCCCTAGAGGCCCCCACACAGAGAGAAGGTGCAATGCGATGGCCACAGACAACAAGGCCCAAAGAAACCTACAAGAGGGCGTCTTAGAGACACTAAGACACAGGCACAGAGACACCCCTGGGGTGCGACACCCAGAGACCGTTGTAGATAGAGACACGATTCTGTCTGCAACATTTTTTGTACTTCCCGATACCTTATTTTCATTTTGGTCAATAAACGCTACAGCACTTTTGTAAAACTTGGCAAAATTACAATGTAAGTTCATCCCCAGTCTTAACACACAAAGCCTTTTGGTATTAGTCCAGTCAATAAACTAAAACAATTCCTGCTTTGCACCCCAAATACCTTCCCTCTGGCATTGGCTGCTGTTTCACATGTTCAGTCAAGCGCATATATTATTGGACAAGGAGTAAGCATGCTGTCCTACCACTTACACAGTGATTACAACATATAAACCCCTTTGCTGTGCACAAACCACGAAATTGTAAAAGTGCTCTGTGAGAATGGTTTGAATCAGGCATATTGACAGTGAGCAGAAATAACCAAGGCGGAGAGGCAGTGAACTTATTTGTGAAAAGGACATAAAATTAAGAAATCAAAGGTTTCAAAATACTGGTGAAGTGGACAGTTATTTTTCTACTCTTCATGCCATACTACCATATATACCATACGCATATGCAAAAACGTATGTTATATATTTGTTGCATTATGTCAAAAGTGAAAACGATTTTTCGATATAAGCCATGGAATTAACCAAAATTCCACTAAAAAGAAAAAAAAATAGAAAAAATATCCATTTTAAAGATGCACTATCATTTTACTACCCATTAACATTCAAATGCATTACCTGTTCTGAATGAGCTGAACTACACAATTGAAAATGCATAATAGTGATATCAGAATTTCACTCTGATTGCCCAATCAGGTTATGGATTAACTTCTTTTGAAATATACCTTAGCAAAAGTACTTTGAAAACTGGAAACATTAGTGCATCCTTAAGTGAAAAAAATGATAGCAATTTGGTTTTAAGGATACAAAAAAATAGTAAAAGGGAAAGTCCGTGTGACAAATAATGGTGGGTGCCAGAGAGCACTAGGAAGAAAGAACTACCTTTAAGAAGTTGATATTTTTTATTTGAAAGCCCTGAAAGAGACAGGAGAAGAAGAAAACACTGTTTTGTTAGTAAGAGGAAAGCAAAAAACAATTAGAAAATGCTGCAGTCAGAGACTCTTTGAGAAGTTCGAGCAATTATCAGGAAAGTTGACATACAATACAACACAAGTGAAAGAACTGAACAGATGCACGGGGATGTGCATACTGTAAAAAAATACACAATTAATGGGTATTTTCAGTAGCATAGCTGGGTAGATGCATATACTAAATAAACTAATTGACATAGATACTAGATATGGGCGGTTATCTACAAAGAAAAGTTAATCTGTCAATTACAAGGTGGCTTTCAACATCAAAAAGCATTTTCTCCAACTGCAGTCTTTCACTCAAATAAAAATATGTAATAGGAAAAAATAGTAACAACATTATTTTTATTTTTATTCAAAACAAGGGAATATTTGAAACAAGAAATAGACTTTAGCATTACACTTTCCCCATAGCTAGTATGTCATCAAATCCAATCTGGCCAAAGAACCAAAAAATGCCCCACTGAGAGAACTGCGCTCCTTCTGAACCTAGCCTCTAACATCGCCAAGAAAATATCAACAAACAGGCTCTTTATTCCCATGTTATTTTCTAAACCCTGACCAGAATGTTTTCCCCAATTGATTCATCGGTCAAGATCCGTATGTGGACCGCACGCAGACCGGTCCTTCCTTCATTCGACTCACTCTGACAACATTAATAAGAAGCACTATGTTGCACAAGCAGTTTTAGCCACATGCATCACAAGAATAAAGTAGTAAGAGTTCTATATTCTGGGCTTATCCTATACATACTGCACAGATACCTCTGAATAAACTTCCTATAATAGTTATGATAAAGTTCAAAGTAAGACTATAACTGTTACGTAAGAACACTCGCCAACGATGCACATGGTTCATCGTTTTACTAAATACTTTGAATCAGAGCGGAGCAAATGGATAGCAAAGTGGATTTTCAGCGACCAAATGTGGCCTGAGAAGAAAAGGACATGCTGGGACTATACCATTAAGACCAGCCCAGCACATCAATATCCACCTTTTTAAAATAATAGAGTGGCTTTCCAGGGCAGTCCGCCATTAAAGAAAAGGAAAACTGTGACGTCCTCCATTTAATAAAATTAAGTCCTCTTAAGTGAAGGATGTGTTATATGTGATAGTTAAGGCTAAATATTTAGTATTCAAATTATGCGATTTACATTTGCCTAGCTCCTTACCCGCAGACAAGTAAAAGCGGGTACTTACAAGCGTATTCAGTTTGCACGTTCTGTTAGCGAACTATACTCTGTAGCAAAAATGTCCAATTCCTTCATTTTCTTTGTTTATAACCCTCAAAATCTTTGGGTCAATTCTCTCCTTTGGACTGTCCTTGGCAGGGAAAAGTTCAAAGACCTTACATTTTTCTTGGCAAGTAAGGCAATAATGCAGTTACATAGCCAATTATAACTAAATATAACAGAAGTTCTAAAAGTAACCCTAACTCATTAAAATAATCACCTCTCACCCGGGTAAGCAATAAAAATTGAATGATTACATATCCTATTTCATAAGCTAATCTAAAGATTTCACATGTCTGGGTGGAATGTGCCTTCTTGCCCTGCCCTGGTAATGGCGTTTGTATTAATGTCAATGAACAGGCATTCCGGACTGTCCCTGTCTTAAAAAGAATGGGATTGCTGCCTCTTGGTCTACACCTCACTTTTCTCTGAGCCTCATTGAAGTGCCAGATTTGAGTGGCCAGAAGTCCCCTCCCCTCGTCTGCTGTGAGGCTACTCATCCATCAGGGTGCATGAACCTAGGCATGTGTGGGCTTCAGACACTCTTAGAGCTGTTAAGCTTAGTACCAAGCAAGCAACAGGCACTTGGAGAAGATCCTCCTCTGAGGTGGACAGAATGGCCTATCAGTTCATTGGCATACACGATAGTGCTAGTTTAGGCTAAAGGGTAATTTGTCTCATGCAAAACTACAGGAGCACAAATTCTCCTGTAATTCACATTTAATGATTTTATTAACCCGGATAAGTCTGGCCAGATATATACCTGCTTCCAAGGCTTTTTGGATGGTCTGGTCAGGAACTTTACCACGGAGGTGAGAGGGATTTATAAGATAAACAATCAGGGCCTCGCAGTAGGAGAACCAATTCTAACCACCCGCTGTAGTGTGGAGGCGTCCCCACTGGGAAGAATTTCAATCCTTCTCAATCCTTGAGATGTTGGCAGACATTCTTCACACCAAATCTGGCTCTCCTGAGAACCCTCGTCTTGTATCTGTCCATCAAACCAACCACAAGCATTTCCATCTGCTTCACTACAGTACACACCCAGCCTGACCATGGGGGAGGTTGAAAAACATGGAAAACTGGGGTTGATTCCCCCTTCTTATATAAAAAAAAGCTGACACAGGCCCGATCAATCCTGGTCTCTTGTGAGCCTTCGTTTGTATTCCCCATCTGGGACTGCCCAAAATCTGTATCAAGCTTGTTGACTGAGGTAGTGATTTGTCGCCTCTGGCTGTACTGTTGAGTCAGAGACTTGTGATAACGTCCAGCACCGTGGACAAAGCATTATGAATGAAGACAGACGCTCTCAGAGGTTCAAAGTAGCCAGATCAGGCTTAATGGGAGCATCACTGCTACAAATGGGCAGTGCCAAAACTCTCTCCTGTGCACAAAACAAGAGGTCCCTATACATGTCCAGAAGAAGTTCTTTGCCCTCCCCAAACTCATAAGTCTGCCTCTATTTCCAGGTTACACTTTAGTCCTTGTTAGGAAATCCAAAGATCTGACCAAGGTTCAGAGGTTTTATTCTCAGTCTGTTGTTTTTATGATTGTTGCAAATGTATGTGCTTTGGCCGACTCTATTCTTTCCAGATTTATGGACGGAAGTTGAGGGAACAAGTGTATTTACCAACTGACTGGGTTTTGAGCAGGCACAGCAGACACTTGACCTGGTGAACTTTGCAGTATCTGGGAAACCAAGAATACATTGTGTTGTGCTCCTACTGGACAGAGTTATCGGTGTAATCAAGAATACATTTGGTTGAGCTCACAGAGGGCAGATGTACAGCGTGTGATTTTCCTATTACAGCAGTTACAACTCAGAATAGACATACCACAGTGCAAATAGAAAATGGTAAAGCACTATGTACTGCCTTTGCACATGCTGGAGCCTATATCTTCCTACCATTCCCGGGCCCAGTGATAGAAACAACCATTAATTGGTCACACTTTTGCTAGTCCTTAGTTAAGTGTAGAAATCGGGGCTGCAAAGCAACATACACATTCTCTGGAACTATCCCATGGATTGGATCCAGGCACCTGAGTGTTTTCCTGGGAAGAGGTACCAAGACAGCACTGATGTTAACACTGAATGAAACCAAGTCAGTTTTTAATAATGGAGACTCAAATGGATTCTTCTGTGCTGTGTTTGACACAGTGAGAATAAAACTTTCGGCTGAGGTTAGTATTCGAGGGATGGTTATAGTCACTCTATAGAGAGGCGACTCCAGACTTTATCTCTTACACTTTTTAAATCTGTGAAATCACAAGACTGCTGTGTGGTCCCTCAGGAATCGCCCATCTCCCCATTTTTTAAAAATGTCTATGTCAGCCACTCTTCAGAGCTGGTCTGATCGCTTGGATGTAGCGTCATGCCATTGTGGATGACACCGCTGCCCGTTCTCAGGCTGGATAGTTAGGCTCAGACTCAGCTGAGGGAAAGTCTTGCAGCCATCCACAGCGACGGGCCATACCTTCCTGAAACAAAATGCGAACAACCTGGAGTGTCTAATGACTGGTAACTAACAATGAATGCGGATTGGCCTAAAAAGTTTCTTTAAAGAAGCAAATGAAGGCTGTGGCAAGTATATATTCCACTCTTCTTTGTAGAATAATAGAATAAGAATAAGAGAAGCGTCACCTGGTTTCCGCTCCCCACTCAGACCACCATAGTCATCATGTCATCCATCCACTCCGGGGCACCCAGCGACCCCTTCCTCTACCATCTCTTAAACCTCGGAACCAATCCAATCAGCACAGAGCTCACCAGTATCCTCAACACCTCCATCTCCACAGCAACCTTCCCAGGCTGATGGAAACACTCAGAGGTCAAACCCCACCTAAAGAAACTCACTGCTGACCCTGGTGACCTAAAACATTACCAACAATCTCCCGGCTCCCCTACCCAGCCAAAGTACTCAAGAAAGCCATCAACCAACAGCTCACCAAATACCTGGAACAAAACCATCTACTCAACGCCTTGCAATCAGGATTCTGGGCCAACCACAGCACTGAGACTGCGCTGATAGCTGCCAGAGACAACATAAGAAAACTCCTCGGTTGTGGAGAAACTGTGGCCATGATCTTCCTAGCCCTCTTAGCTGCATTCGGCACCGTCTCACACCTCACCCTCACTGACAGACTCCACAACATCTACATACAGCAAAACGCCCTCAAATGGATCACCTCTTTCCTTGCAGAATACACATAGAGCATTTGACTGCCTCACTTCACCGCTGCACCTAAGTACATCAAATGCAGCATGTTCAAAGGATCATCCCTCAGCCCCAAGCTGTTCAACATCTACATCACCCACACGCAGATGTAGTCAGATCCCACAGACTTAACATATTCTCCTATACAGACGACACAACTAGTCATCACGCTCACCGAAGACATTGCCAATGCCAAACCAACCTCTACAATGCCATGACCAAAGTAGCCAACTGGACGAGATGCAACTGCCTAAAACTTAACTCCAACAAAGCAGAAGTACTGATCTTCGGGAAGAACACCTCTATATGGGACCACAGCTGGTGGCCAGCAGCCTTCGGACCAACCCATACACCAACAGACCATGCACGCAACCTTGGCATCATCCTCAACATTCAACTGACCATAAAACAACAAGTCAACACAGTCACCTCCTCCTGCTTCCACACTCTTTGCATGCTCCACAAGAATCTTCAGATGGATCCCTATCAATACCAGAAAGACTGTCATGCAGGCCCTCATCACCAGCCACCTCAACTACGGCAACTCCCTCCATGCCGGAATTGACACCCAGCTCCTCAGAAGACTCCAGACCATAAAGAACAACACAGCTAGATTCATCCTGGACCTCCCTAAACTGACCCACATCAACCCCCACCTCAGGAACCTCCACTGGCTCCCTATCCAGAAGAGATGCCAGTTCAAGATCATTATGTATGTGCACAAAGCTCTACACTATCAAGGAACGTCCTAAATCAACCATCAACTGTACGTCCAACTGCCTGAAAGACTCCTGCGCTCTGCCTCGCTCACCCTCGCACACATCCCCCACATCTGTCACAGCCGAAGCAGGGGCCAATCCTTCTATACATTGCCGCCAAGACCGGGAATTACCTGCTTTTCCACCTCCGTACAGCCCCTTCCCAGGTGGGCTTCAGAAAGAAACTCAAGACCTGGCATTTCGGTGGGAACACGGCACTCTCAGCACCAAGATGCCCCTACAGGTGACAGTGTTGCGCTATACAAAAGTTGATTGATGTATTGGTAGTGAAAAACTGCTAAATATGTTTTTCACTACTGCAAGGCATAGCTCTCCCACGGGTTAACATTGTGATTGCCTTAAAACATTTTTAAGTGTAATTTTCAATTGGGAAAAGATAGAGATTTGGAGTTTTGTGTCTCTGGACTCACAATTTAAAAACACATCTTATGGTGAAATCCGATTTTAAATTGTAAGTCTGAAAATGACACTTTTAGAAAGTTGTGTTTGCTTACTTTAACCATTCTGTGTCTCCACCTGCCCCTGGAATTCATGTCTGGGTTGAATTCACTCTATACAGTCACACACAAAGGGAGCTAAGGTGTGACCTGCATATCATGATGACCCATCACCAGGCAGATGTGCCTTCCTGAGCAAGAGTGGTGGGAGGAGCTGACACTTGCACTTGAATAGGGCTGTGCCTGTCCCTACACAAAGAGCTGCAAGCCCCCATGTACTGTGTCTGGAGCCAGGGCCAGGGTCTTGTGCACTACAAAGACTTTTATTTGAAGTCTTCCCAACTTCAAGGGCTAAAATGGATACAAGTACTAAACCTCTGACATCAAATTGGGCTTTGTTCTCTCCATCCTGCTATGTAATGTTTTCCAAGGGCTTGAGTTGAGCTTGCCTCCTGTTGGAAAATCTCAGGGCCATCAAAGACGTCACCTGCAGCTTCTGGGCTTTTCTGCTGAGTGGCCTACTCTGACAAGTAGTATCACATCCAGATCCTGGGTCCTTGGAAGTGAGTTTGCTGTGCTACACAATAATAAACCAGTACATCTATTTCCAGTATGACTGCGGAGCCAGCGCCACTCTTCGATACCACGCAACGTTTTTGTTTTGTCATCGTTTCCAAGGTATTGTGACTGGGGTCAGCGCGATTCCATAGCCGGCCCACATTCCATCGTGGGCGGCCACGAACTTTGAGAGTTGACTTCGTCAAACGTGTTGTTGTAGCCCCAGCCAGAGCTATTGCTTTCTATGTGCTAGAACTGCATTTAATATTGAAGAATTTGTACTTTGATTTATGTATGTTGGATGTTTGTCCTTTAGGTCTTCTCTTACTCAGATAAAAATTGGCGATTTTTCTAAGTGTGTGTGAGAGTGTGAGTGTGAGTGTGTGCGCGTGCGCGTTTGCGTGTGTGTGTGAGAGAATACCTTACATACCTCTGTAGTTTAGCCTGACTTCTCTGAGCCAAACTACCCGAGGGTGAGCACAGGTAAACACGGACTAGGATTGTGGGTGCCTACTTGGACAGGGTGCAAACCACTTCCAACTAGAGACCCCATTTCTAACAGTGCTTTGTATTGAAATCTACATGCAAACGCGGCATATCTGCCAATGTTCAAAGTCTATAAAATTATAAAAACTACCTTAAACCGTAAATTGTGATTTTAAGGTTTGAAGGATCATGCAAAACTGCTTGAAAATCAGACAAAATTGTGCAGTGGAGGTAAAAAAAAATTGACCCGACGGCATCGACCTTGACAAATGAAATAGAGTTCTTAGTGCAGCGCTGGGGTCTTAAGATCACGTTTAGATCACTTGAATCACGTCAACATGTGTGTCTTCTCCGTACTTCGGATGTTGTACCCAGGGTTTTATATTGAAACTTGACCTTCACACCACTGCCTTCTCTGTCAAGTTACTCAATTCAAGATAAATGAGAGTGCTGTCTTTGAAGGCCCGTCTTACTCATAAACCTCTTTGCCATTTAGCTGCATGAGTTAAAATCTCAATCCTTTCGCATAATGCGGGGGTGCCCTCTTGTAACTTTAGTGAGGCATGACATGCACAAGTGTGCCACCCAAAGCAAACACTAAGAGCAGAAAACAGGAACGCGAGTCTGCCCTCACAGGGAGCTCGTCAAATCCATTAAGTTACAAGCGTCGCTGTCTAGAAATCCATCCGAAGTGCACATTATATATGATGTCTTGTGATCTTAATTACATTTCAATAAAAAAAAAACTAAATTTTCCACTGTTAAAATGGCAGTTTTGAAGAGGGTGTTGTGAATAGAAAAAGATGATGACGGACTAACAAAGCCCAGTGCCACCCAGCAATGATAGCACGGGTCCTGACCCGACCCACTGAAAGGCTTCATTGACACCTCTCTGGAAATTACCACAAAGCAATCCCTTCTGCCTTTGAGTCCTATGCAGTGTCGCCCTCTACTGGCGTTCTTAACTACATCACACTGTCGCCACTAAGGGACATCTTAAGGGCATAGGCAAGTAGGGCTCTCTCATTAGGTCGAGCCTCCTGGACAGCGTATGTGCCGTCTGCTTCGAGCCCACTGATTGGTTACCATTGGTTGATTTTCCTGTCACTCTCATTACCTATTTATTATTTGTTCCCCAGCTTGTCGATCTTGTGTTTGTCCCTCAAACCATCTTTTTGACTGAGTGGTATTTCTGCTTCCACTGCTTGCATTACAAGAACTACCTTTTCTGTTATGTAAAGCATCCCAGAGTGCAGGTGTTTCGAGCTGTCTCCCTTGTGTACTTCTCCCCCCCCCTACAAACTGTTGCTCTGTCACCCCAGTGCTTCTGCCCACCCCTCAAAGGTTGTCACCTATGTGCTTCTCCCCACTGCCTCACCGCACCCTCCGTGTTGCTTCCCACGCCTGCGCCCTCCTCCTCTCCTGCTAGCAATGCAGGAAAGTCATTGGAGTGGGAAGATGAAGCCATTTTGAAGTGCTGTGTTTTACAGAAGAATCAGGTCAAACCAAGGCAAACAGTTCAGTCAGACCCCATAAAAAAACCTCAAATGATATACATTCGCAAAGTTGTACCTTATGGAGTAAAAATTAGAGAGCCTAAGAAAATTAGATCTATAATGAGATTCGGAAACCCGAAAAATATGTCATAGTCAGGGCAGTAGCTGGGTCAGTAAGATTCTGGCAGACATATAACGTTAAAATACATTATACGACCAGCAGGGTACATGAGAGGGGCCTAAGGAGCATTGTAAAGGGGCATTAATGCAGATTGGTAGGGGCACTAAGTGAGAGAAAAACAATATTTAGCAAAATAACTGACATTTTTGAGGAATTTCAAAACCGAGTGAGAACGTGCGTGCGTTTTTGTCTGTGTGTATGTAAACATTCCTGGGGAAATCCGACAGACGCCTCACCATACCAGACTAAAAGCACCTCTACCCAACTATTTACCACAGAATACATTTATCAGTGGGGTCTAACATCCCAATCACCCACCCCACAAAGCTAGGCCCAAGGTCATAGTTTGCAGCTAAGGAACGTTTCTTCAACCATCTTTGTGGACAGCACCTGCCGCAGGGCATGGGGTACATTTGTAGATTTCAAGTGTTTAATAACAAGGTTCTCCAGTTCAACATCACCTCCTTTAGCTGCACTGGATTATTCCTTGAGCCTTCAGCTGTTGGTGAATCCAATGAATGTGATTTAGAGTTACTGCGTTAACCCAAAGCAGTGGTTTGATCCATTACCAAACATTTGTATTATTCACTCATGGCTCAGAGTTTGCACGAGGACCTGTGGCTGCGGTACATTATGATCAGACAAACATATTGCAACATCATATTAACAGCCAGGCAACAGATGCCTTTACTGTCTCGAGCCATTAAAAGAAAACATTAAAATGCCATTTACAACAAACACATTCAGGAGATGTTCCTTCCTAATCTGCAGATGGAGCAATGTGATGCATGCCTGGGCGCGCTCACATGTGCCTCATAGGGGTGTTCCCGCGCAATATAAAAGAACTTCACTTTGTCGGGTCTGAATGCCAACTACCCACAGACTTGCAGTGGCGGTCCTTGGGCAGTCCTGTAACAGTCCATGGATCTCTAATACACTAAAGATCAAAAGCTGCCTCCAACTATGTGTCTGATCAAATCTGAGAAGAGCAGACCTGGATTGTCACAGGCACTGGAAGGCCCACAAGCAGAAACTGCGAGGAGCAGGTTCAAGCAGATTGAAAAAGTCAGCTGTGTGCACTTTTCAGGTAAAGGGTCTGGCTGGAAATCTGACGCCAACTTTCAGAAATATTGGAAAATAGCAAAGTGAAAGATTGCACGTACTAGAAAACAATGGCATCTCGCTGGGTGTGGGCACTTGAATACTAACATTGACATGATGCAAAAGACTGCAAGTACCAAAATGCACCAGTGCAGTGGTTCTTAACCTGTGGTCTGGGGTCCCATGGGTCAGCTGACTGCTTAGACAATTAAAGAATAATATTATCATTATAGTATATATAAAAAAGAAGCATCATTGAAAATGTAATACCTTTCTGTAACTAGAAAGGAATTTTTTTAATTGGTGACTAAAAACTAAGTTGATGTCCGCAGATTGATTTGCGAGATAAGCGGAAAAGCATTAAACAGAATATAGTATGAAAGATGGGTGACCTCAGTAGAATTTAGAAAAGCTTCCCCCTTCCCATTAAAATATTTTTTTATATTGTTTTTGGATTTGTGAATTAAACCGAAGATGTAATCATATCTGTATTTGTTTGATGGGCGCTTGTTTCCATATTTTCATGTATTGTTTTTCAGTTCAAATCCTCAAAATTGATTAGATCGTGGTCCCCAGATTCCAAAAAGGACTCTGTGATGGTCCCTGGATTCCAATACTTGTCCAGCAGGAGTCCCTGTATTCCAGGAATGATTAAGCAGGTCCTCAGAAATTTTAAGAACTACTGCGCTAGTGACCAGAGCCTATATGCCATCAGTGCTGAAGCTGCCTTCTCTGAGCACTAGCAGACATTCTCTTCAAATGTTTTCGTTTTCTGTGTGCTGCTGAGGCCTGATGAACTGCTGCTGATGGATGCACTGCTGCTATTGAGTGAAGGTATTTGATTGCTGCTGTCTGAAGCATTCACAGCAGAGCAACTGCAAAAAGCTGGGTTACTATGATGACTGGAAATGACCATGAAACTGTGTGTGAGGTGATTGCTCCTCTCCAATGCCACACTGACTGCTAGCAGCAGAACACACCGGGGTCTGACCGAGAACAAACATTTGAAGTATACGGAGGCTGAAGCTGCTTGGTTGAGAGAAACTATACCATCTCTTCAAATATTTTCAGTGTGATTTCATGTTCGGGTGATTTGCTGCCAAGGAAGGGTCTCGTATTCCTGAATGAAGGGATTCAGCTGGCAGGGTTTGAAGGCAGAATTGCTGTAATCCTCTGAAGATTGGTAAATACTCTGAAACACGTGTAAAGAGACTGCGTAGATGTTGGTAGCGCTAATATTTCAAAATTACTTTACATGACACATTTACAGGTTTAGACACAAAAAGCTGAATGACCCCATTGCACAAGATGAACAAAGTGATACAGCAATTGAGACAAGTGAAGTAACAGCACCATAAAAGCGTGCTTGAAAGAGTTAGAAAAGGAGAAAATACATTGCTAAATAGTTATAATGCTTATTAATAGATTTTAATTAGAAGATTTCTCATGCAATTAAGTTTTCCTATTCATGTACTGATGAAAACTAATGAATCTAATGATGGGACCTAACAGTTCTACTGCCTTTCATTGCAAATGCATTATAAATAGATTGTGGTGCAATGATGCGATAATATTATCATTGATGTTATAGTAGGGACCCTAAGCATTATACAAATTAGGAAATAATTGTAGTATAATAGTTTTTAAGAATCATTTTCATGTATGGATGTTAAAAATGGTGGCAGTAAACCATAGCCAACGTAAATCAATTTTGTGTAATAATATATTGGTGAAATAATTATTATGTTCCTTTTTTATGAAATGATGATTCAATGCATTATATTTTATTCCAATTAAGCTCAATTCATTTAAAGCTGATGTATGCATTTTAGTCTGTAAAAATGTGTTCTTTTTTGAGCTACACATTTCCCTTAGCAAGCATAATAATGAATTGATATTTCTGTAAATGTTGCTTTATTGCTCTGTATAGGTTTCGCTACAACGTTTAAAAGACATTGTTTCAAAGATTCACATAGAAGTGGCTTGGTGAGAAAATTCAACTCCATTCTGATGCCATAGATTATTACATTGTATATTTCTTACAGCTGGAAAAACCGTGAGGCCGAGAAAGTCAAGTCGTTCACATGAAGTGCTTCGGAAAGAATGCAGGAGTAACTAAATTGTACTTTGTGACTACATGCGTAAACTAATCGTACCATGGACTGACTAATGGAGTAACACCATGTCATTAAGATGTCATAAGGAATATATAAGAGGAAACCCCAAAGGACGTGCAACACCATTATTTCTCTTTTCTTCTCAACACGAGAACTCCTGCATTGCAATGCATTGCTAATTTGTCTTTCTAACGGAAACTGCTCATCACACTTTTGATTAGATTTTTTTATCGCAATGCCATAGTTTTACTCTATCTTGGATTTCCTTTTTGCTGCTGCCTTTTATGCAGTTGATCTGGAATCTTTCTTTGCCAAACTAATTGATTTTGCTTTATTTCCCCCTTTTGCCCATGCTCATGGACTCGCCCTTAGAGGACTTTAAAACGATTCCTTTTTACCCCTTTGCTTTAAATCGTTAGATGCCGTTAAAAGGACCAAACTATCCTTCTGCCTTTGGGGGTGGTAGGAATTTGTAACCTCATATCTGATGTGTGTTTTAAACCATCCTCTTTGGATTTGAAGTTCTGACTGAATGCGTAGTCTTGCACTACATGCTTTATTATTCTTGACTGAAATGCTTAAGAAATTGATTATCTGTATCAGTTTTGGAACATTAATACAATAACTAAACTATCTAAATTGCCTGAGTCTATGTGTCCTCATGTTCAATATTTGAAATTGAGCTAAAATTACACGTCTGATTTAAATGCATTGTAGGGCGAATTTCACGTCCTGTTTCTTCTATTCTGTGTTGCCTTAGCAGAGCTTCTAGGTTGTATCTTTCTAGTTAGACAACATTTCTTTTGGAGAGTGGGACTGAATTCAATTTGCTGTCATGTTGTACGGCTAGGAAGGCACTCTGGCAACGCATTCCTTGTTCGGAAACAGCTATTGGCGCCCTTGACCACACCTCTACACACCTATCCACAGGAATGTTTACTGCCACGTCACTCTTTCCTTGAACGACCCAAGCCCAAGTGTTCAGAGGACAGCCTCATAGAGCGCTGGTGCCAATTAAAAATATGGAATTGAAAAAATATATTTTGAATAAACATCGACTCTAAAATAGAGTGCCAACATTTCTCCCTCACATAAATACCTCTCTCTAAATATTCTTACATGTATTTAATTCCTAATGTGACCAAGATCACTCCCCGTGCGCTGGGGGCTGGAGCGCTTGACAATGGGATTGGGTGAAGCTTCAAATCTTTGTAGAAAGGTATCTATGTTTGGAGTCGATGATTTTGCACTCCTTCTCTTTATATGAGACCACTTGCTCACGTAACTCTTTTTCTAGTCTTGCCGAAATGTTCCGACTCCTTTTCTAGTGTACCTATATGTCTTGTTTTTGTGTGTGTTCCTTTTCTGACTGCAGCACACAGGCAAGTGTATTTATTGTGGAGATACCTTACCGTCTTGTTTTCTATGCAGGATGTAAATATTCTTTACGGTGATGTACTGTTCGCTTCCACTCTAGCTACTCTGCGTATTGTTAGTCTACGTGCGTAATCCAATTCACCTTTCTTCAAATTATGTTTTTGCATATGATACGTCTTAATTATCCCCTGCACACCAACTGCTTACAAAAGGACATTGAATGAGGGCAATATTTAAAACCTGGAAGTCAAAACTGGCAATTTCCGGTTGAATCAAAATCTAGATACAGCAGGCTCTCACATAAAGGGTCGTACGTATCATAGTCAAAATAAATGAAAACACAAGCCATGCAACAATGTGCCACCTGGGGTCGCTACAACACAGGTTTCTTTCCACATTTAGCCAGTATCGCGGGAGAATTTCAAGCCTTGCAAAACGGTGACAGTAAAATAATCCAGCGAAGTAATCCTAAAGCCCCCTTCCCTCACTCACGCACCCCTGTACCGCCCCACGAACTGCGGACAGAGGTCGTTGCATCTCTTTTGCTAGTAGTGCAATTTTGGAACTTGTCTTTGTAGCTCTGGACAGGACCAAGGAACATTTTTGACTAGCGCTCTTTCATGTCCCTGGTGGGGAGTTAAAACAGGCCTACCAAGAACACCTTTAACCATTGTATTATGAAAACAGGATTTTGAAGGTGGTAATGTGTGATAAGAACCATTGTGCACATCTATTGCGTGCTGCTATTGTGTTGTGGTGGTGATGGTTCTGTTGTTTTTTGTGCTGCTGTGTTTTTCTACTGAATTATAGGAATGTGCGATGTGTTCTGTGTACTTTTTGTTTTCACGTGCGGTTTTAAGTCTTAATTGTCTTAATTGTGTTGTTATGCTGCTTTGTGTATGTTATTGTTTCATTTCTGTTGCTTGCTTTAATTGCCAATAAATGCTACATTTCCAGCCAAAGGCAACACCTGCCTCCAAATCTCCTGAGACGAGCAACTTTGTGTCACTGTCTGAGCGTCTCAAGTGTTAGAACTGTGCTGCTCCAGTTCTTCATTACTTAACCAGTCAGTCTAAAACTGTGGCAGAGACTGTGTTAACTTAGTATTCACATTATGTGATACGGGCCCTAGACTTACTTCAAGTTTCTAAATTTGGGTGCCATTTTGATGGGTTACAGATTGCCGTGCTCCAGTTTTCTCATGTACCCAGGGCACAGGTCCGGGGTCCACACCGGTCCACGGCGTCCACCCACTATTTTCACAGGGAGTTCGCCGGAAGTGTTTTTACAAAATAAATGTATAAGTTGAT
This sequence comes from Triturus cristatus, assembly GCF_964204655.1. Taxonomy (NCBI): domain Eukaryota; kingdom Metazoa; phylum Chordata; class Amphibia; order Caudata; family Salamandridae; genus Triturus; species Triturus cristatus. The sequence continues at coordinate 645,294,314 of NC_140590.1, forward strand.
GCTCACATTTTGCGCCAGGATGCGTCACTTTTTTGGCACAACCTGGACGCAAAATCTAATTGGCTAAATCTCGTAATGAGCTGAAATATACTCATGATAGGCCTGCAAAACATATGTGTCAGGTGTTAAGATCCGATGTCACTTCACGTGAGGTCATGGGTAGTGATGTCACTTCCTGTGAAGCCGCGCCATGATGTAGCACTGTGATTCCATGTGCCATAAATGTTATTTGCATACTGCCTAACTTGTTTAGTCCCCGCACTTCTTTTTTAGGACTTGTGCCCTGCATGTACCATCCGCTGATACTGACTTGACGGATCTCATACAGATCATGCCGTTTTGCGTGTCTATTTTTAGGTTTGTTATTCATAAAAACTTAAGGATATTTCCAGGAGGTGTCAGTATCTTTCAAAAGCACACAACCAGTAGCTGTGGAGAAGGTACTTTGTTCAATCCTACTTTTCTATGTTTTGGCATATTTCCCCAACATTTTAGAAGGTTCGTCTGGACTTTAGATCCCTGACCTAGCTCGAACTGCCCCTGGCCTCAAATGATACTGCCACCCCATACCCTCCAATGATAATACAGCCCCTCTGGTTTGCATAAAGGGTCAAAGAGTTAACAGTTGCCAATTGTCCTTGTCGCTAAACGACAGTATTGCAAGTGTTCACGTGCCCTGCAAGACTGCAGGAATTTGGATCAACAGATCACCCCAAAAAAGAGCAAAAATTGAAGATTTCTGGACAACATTCACAAAAATAGAGCAATATAATAAGAAAGCGATAGGCACAGTGCAGAATTTGAGCAAAAACGAAGCACATTTTGACAACATTTGCAATAATGTCAGAGATAGTGACAACACTGTAAAACTGTGGTCGGAGCGAAGAAGAAATACTGACAGTGCAAGTCGTGAAACACTCTTCAGATACATAATGGAATTATAACCAACAACTTCAGTGGATTCATGAAAATAGATCACAGACTCACAACGTCAGAGCAACCAAAAGCGCACAATATGAAAACTACAGTAAATAACGACGCAATCAAAGCCGGGGCAACTAAATGTTTATGAACAATGCTGTAAATAAAGATTGCAAGAAAGTCAGGGCTAATAAATAGTTCTCTATAAACGAGAAGATGAAGGTGGGGCCGTTGACTGCTTTAAGAAAGGGAAGTTAGAAGACCGTTTCCAGACTTGTTTTATATTCTGAAAATCAACAAAAGTTAATTCTAAAAGACGTCGTTTTTCTGCGCGATATTAGAAACTAGAGACACCATTAGCGAGGTCTACTTCCTCAACTCACCTCAAACTTCTGCCTGAGCTCCACGTTGCCGCCTTCGTCGTCATCGGGGATGGGCACGTTGTAGTACTCGCCCTCCTCTTGGTTGAGCAGCTTATACCTGTGGGAAGAACCAGTGCTTGTTCAGGCGTCAGTCATGTCCATTCCAGCAACTTCTCAAAGACTTCGTTCTACTGACAAGCACCCTGCTGCTGCAGCTTCACAACAGTGCCCTGCTGGAAACGTGCCTCCAGCAGGGACTACACACTGCATCCCCTTGATCTGAAGACTTTACGCAGTGCAGTGTGCCTCACCCTGCACCCTGCACCCCACACAGGACCCTCACAAAGCCGATCTGCATGTCCTCACCGGTGGCTCCCACTATTTAAGTCTGGGTGTTTTTTTTAAATTCTGGACAGATTTCTTTGCAATTTGCAACCCAACATTCCTGATGCATAATAACAAGATTGCAATCAATCTCACAGAAAGCACCAATCTGGTATAGCACAGACTGCATGAACTGTAATCGATGTGTGCAGACTGCATACACAGCTAAGAAGGTTTGAGTACGAGTTTGAGAGGGGCAGATATTGAAGTTATTGGAAGTGTGAGGAAGGCGGAAGGTGTGCTTCAACAAAGGCTGTAGGTGAGCATGGGCACGGGAGAGTAAGCGACATCAGGGCACACGTCAAATCTGACTCTGTGCATACGAGGGGACGTGTCTTTCCGTGCATTACATCAGAATAGGTAGTTGTCCTCAAGCCTCTTTCCTGGGGTCACCAAGATGTAGGTGATCCTGTTTGCAGTCACAGAATGGGTGCACAGGGAACTCTTTCTACAATCTATGGAAAAGGTCAGTACCTGAAAGGGAATTTCAGCAGACCGGAAACGTGGGCCGGGGTGCAGGAGAACCACCCTCTCTCGGGACATCAGAGAAAGAGTCTCTTACTAAAATCAAGCTTTTAAGAAGCCCCGGAGAAGGGGTTAAGGCAGCTGCCAGGTCAGTTCTCCAGTGCTTAGCTAACCCAGGAACAACAGGGCAAACCTTGCTACAAGTACTGCCTATTGCAATGGGAATTTCAGTAACTAGAGTGCTACAATTCCAAGGAATTCATTTTAGACAGCTTTTAGTGGTTTGTTATCAAAGACCTATCTTGCAAAATATCAAGACTTAAAGTGGGCTTTGCAGCAGCCCAATTCTTACAGTTTGTTGACTTTCTCGTCAAACTCATTTGAATGTTTCTTATTCAACCTCTCATTTGATAGGTTTCCTTCCTCTGAGGTGTGTGGATTGGATGCCTTGCATCCTTCCATGATTCATATCAGGGGACTACTTGTTTGTTTTCCTTTGAGCACTCCACTGGAGCGCCAGTGTATTTATTGCACTCTCCTCATATGCTGCTTCTCCCTCAAGACCCTGCATCCAGCACTCAGTGTTCCTACCAACCCTTCCCAGCTAATCCGTAAAAGCACAGCAACAGGCATACATTTGGTGAGGTTTGACAAGAGAGCACTCTTTATTAGCTTTGTTTTAACACCATCATTCCACATGTCGTATGAAAGCCCAGGCCTTCGCACACAAAGGCAACATTTATGGCAATAGGGAAAGGGAGGACTGCTACACCGAGCTGGCATTTAAGGCAGAAGGTTCACTTAGCCCTCAAGCTGTTGCAGAGCGCCAAATGGCTGGAACATTTGTTCCAGCACTAAGCCAGTCTTGATAAGCAGTTCCCTTTACATTCAGACATTTCTATATTTATGGCTCCAGAGAGCTTTAATGTTCTGTTAAGTTCCCCTATGGATGTTTGCATAGCGTTAGTTGGAAGTACAGTTGAACACTTTTCTTAACACACATAGCCAGTTTATATACTCACACAGTGGCAGTTTTGGAGGAAACAACCAACCACTCATGATGGGTAAAGCACTTGATTTTGGGAAGAGGGAGTTTCCAAATGAGTTCAAGTGTGTATTGCTTGAAAGTCACAGTTCCTCGGTTTCCCTTCGCTGCTAAAAATCTATGGCAGCTTAGTGGTGATTCAGTTTGCACTGCACCATAAAATGTATATACCTCAAAATAAGGCGTTTCATTGATATACATTTAATAATAGTCACAGCATTCTTTTAAAAACTCTGAATGGGTCTATATTTTTGGGACCTTCCATTACTGTGAAAGCCAGTGCGCGCTGTGGCCATGAATCCACAAGGATATGGAATCAGAAACTTCATGAAAAGCTCGCCCGAAAAGCAATACTAAGTGTGTAGTTATGACAGTTTCAATAATTTGTTTTATATGTGTTACGTTTTTAGTACTTATTAAGTTCATTTTAATTAAATTTTGCTTTTTTTAGTTCCATAGCGGGTTGTGGGTTCATAGGGGAATAGGGTAGAAAGTAATTAAATTATAATAAATTAATGAATATATTTATTTATTCATATTTTTTAATTGAAGATTTTATAATGTTAATTGTGTGTTTAATTTCTTGGGGTAAATTGTAGGTGTGGTTTGTGGGGTTTATAGGGGAAAAGGGTGGCAAGTAATTTATTTTTAATTAATTATTAATTAGTTAATTAAAAATAATTTATGGTAATTCTGTAATTAATTTTAGGTGCAGGTTGTGGGGTTTTAGGGGTAAAGGGTGGAAGTAATTTATTTTTAATTGATAATTAGTTGTTAATTATTATTAATTGACAATTATGGCAAATGTGTAATTAATTTTAGGTTCAGGTTGTGGGGTTTAGAGGGGTGAATTTTGGAAAGTAATGTATTTTTAATTATTAATAATTAGTTAATATTAATGAACAATTATGGTAATTGTGTAATTAATTTTAGGTGCACGTTGTGCGGTGTATAGGGGTAAAGGGTGGGAAGTAATTTATTTTTAATTAATGATTAGTTGATAATTAATAATTATTATTAGTGTAATTGTTTAATTATTTTGTTGTGCTTGGGTTTTTTGTTTATAGGGGTGAAGGGCGGGGAGTAAATACATTTTACTTACTTTATAATTAGTTGTTAAATACTATTAGTTATTTAATTGAAAACGTTTTTTAATTGTGCAATTCATTTTTCTACAGTTTCATTTTAGCCATGGGTTGTAGGGATTGTAGGTGTAAAGTGTGTGAAGTTAATTATATTTTATGTGTTGTTTTTTGTTAAATTAATAAGATTTGTTTAATTGATAATTATGTTAATTATGCAAAATACATCTTTTTTTATTTCCAATGTGGTTTGTGAGTTGTGTGGTGTTATAGAGTAGGAAGTAAATAGACTACATTTATGTAATAATTAGTGTTTTTGTTAATAAATAATTTCCAAATAAACATTTGCTTGAAATATGTATTTTATTTTATACATTTGTAGGTATTTGCAATATGTATTTAACATTATATTAGGTTTTTATTTTTATTTTTAATATTAAATACATTTTTATTTTAACATATTTATATATTTCTTTATTAACTCTTTTTCAAATATTTTTCAATTTTGTTGATATTTTGTTGTTTTTTTATTTCGAACTGACTGGAGTGAGAATAGTAAATTTTACCCCTCCGCAATCCAACACTTTCCCTATTGATGCACTGACCGCAGTGGGAATAATACATTTTGTCCCTCCGCTATCCAACACTTTTCCCATTGATGCACTCACTGGAGTGGGTATAGTAAACCTTATCTCTCCGCTATCCAACACTTTCCCTACTGTTGCACTCACTGGAGTGGGAATAGTACATTTTATCCCAATGCTATCCAACACTTTCCCTTCTGTTGCACTCACTGGAGAGGGAAATGTAAGTTTAAATTTATAAATAGTTTAATGTTTTAATTTATAATAGAATGGTTTTGAAAACAAATATATGTTATGTTACTGATATATATATATATATACACATATATATATTTATTTGTTAAATTTTTTATATAATTTTAAAATGATAAAATACATTAAAATTATTGGTTTAATAGTTTTAAAGTAAATATATATATGTATATACACATATATATATATATATTAATTATATATGTGTGTTTAACTTTTTAAAATTAATTTGTTATATTTGTTAAAATGTATATGAAATCTAATTTATTTTTCAAAAGTAATGTTATTCTTTAATATATTTAATACTTATCAATTTATTTTATATGATATAAAAAATGATATTTTGTACAACTATATTTATGAAATCAATATTCTTTTTTCGATATTTTTGTACTTACCATTATAAGTATAGGATGTTGATATTTTTGACATCGATATTTTGGTCACAATATTTTTGTATGGGGATATTTCGGGTGTTGATATTTTGTCAGTGTACCGTATAAAAAGGCATTCAAAATGATTGTATTTTGAGTCAGACTTCAGACCCGTTTTTGTATGCTGCACTCCAAGCTGTAGTATTGACTGCCCCCGAAGGAAAGTACCCCACTCTGACGGATTCACATCTGCACTGCAATGAAGGTGAGCAGATGCAGCAATTGATTGAAATGCGCTGCTGAATCTGCGGGGCTGAGGCCGGTCCTGAAGCTGCCGTCAATTGGGTAAGAGACTACATCTGATCCTTAGTCCCCAGCATTTGGCCAATGGCAAATTAGGAAAAAGCACGAAAATTTAACCTGAGCACCCTCACAGAAATCTGACATATTGGCCAGTTCATGTGTCCAAGCCGAGCAGTCGTAAGGCGGCCCTGAAGGCGATCCCACGGAGGTTACCTTTCTTCGATAGTCAGCAGGCTAGGAAAGGTGAATATTGGTTGTTGCTTCGACCGCAAGGAGTGATACAGATGGTACACTTGACCCTGGGCGTGATACAGGGTTACCGCTCAGACCGCAGGGTGTGATACAGATGGTCTGCTTGTCCCCTGATGTGATACAAGGTGAGCCCTCACCACTTGGATCGCTGAGCGTGATACAGATGGGATGCATAGGCCCTGGGAGTGATATAGGGTCAGCACGTCAATCTTATTTTGTAATCTAAGAGGGTTTTCTCGGTGGTACCAGTTTCTTTACACTGTTGCTATCTGAAAGAAGTGAAAGGCAAAAATATGCTTGAACAGCTGGGCATGATACAGACAGTATGCATGATCCCTGGGTGTGATATAGGGTGTAATTCAGACACTGAGGAAAATTTGGATCTAGGAGATTAAGTGTAGTTGTGCTTGGCCAAGGTGGGTCTGTGGTTGTCAAGTTGTTCCTCGTTTCCGCAAAAAATGTTGCTATCTTGGAGCTGATATTGACAGACTATCTGGCTCACTAAATTCTGTGTACCACGCAAAGCCTCCCTTAGTCATCGGGTACCATGTGCTAAAGAGCGGGCTCAGGTATTTGTTGACAAAGTCATAATTTTTTCTCTGTCACTTTTTTCTCTTCTCTTTCTGTCTTCATTTTTGTTATCAACTGATGCATTCTTGATGTTGTGGTGCTGGTACATTGTTGCATTTGCACGTGTAGTCCTGAGTATTGTGTTTTGTTTATGACAATGTGCTTATGAAGGCGCCGCAAATTTGTACAGTCGTTTTTCCATATCTGCTGTTTTCCTGTTGAATTTACATGTTTTGAACTAACCATTGCACTGTCTTTCAGGGTGTGATCCTTCATAGGCATTTTTTGTTGTGTTTAATGTCTATCCTAATGCAGCTGTGTAAATAGTATTGAGCTCATAGAAGTAGTTGAAACCAGTAATCCCCGTGTATTGTTTTCCCCTACAATCAGAGTAGAATCAAATATGAATTTGTTCCGAGAAGCTAGAGTGTATCAGTCCTGTAAAAAGTTCCCAGCTATCACGGAGTCGCCACTAAAGCACATGCAACTATATTCCCCACACAAAACTAAAAACATATCAAGTATTGCAGCGAAAAGCACGCACATACGTGTTAGCCAGAAAAACAGCGCCTAGCTAAGAATGAAGGAAATAACCCAGGTGGGAGCTAGAGGAGAGGTGTGAATTAAGGATGGAGAGAGAGAGAGCGCTCTTACCCTGGGAACTCAACATGAGAACAGAGCAGCGCACACTCCACCTCCAGCAGGGTGGGAGTAGGTATAGAGCATCGTTCGGACAGGAGTCCGAGGCAGAAGGAAGGCTTCTACCTGGGACCTGAGCCTCACCAGATCGTCAGCGTGAGGAGAAGCCAACCACCTGATATGGGATCAAGGTAGCCTGGCACAGACTCAATTAAGACATAGGAGAAGCACCATGGCCCCTTTACTAGCACAGGAGGAAAGCAGCGACAAAGAAAGTCCGCTGGTCCCCCTGAACAAACTGACCCGTGCCTGACCTTCATGCAGCCATATTGTTTTTTAGGCCGATTGAATTGTTAGAGTTGTCTATTTAACCAGTTGTCTTGCTGATAACAATTGCATTTTATCCTGATAGATAAATATTTGCTCCTGGTTTCATTTCTGATGGATATCTTCAGGTTCTTCGACACTTTCCTTTTATATACCGTTTTTATATTTTTTTGTTTTCCTTTCTATTAGGAATGGGATTTCTGGTTGGCTTAGGCTTGCGCCAAAGCCAGGCAAAAACCACCACTCTAGTCAGGGCAAGGGAGTTACACGCTGAAGATAACCCCTGCTCACTCCCTTGGTAGCTTGGCACCAGCAGTCAAGCTTATCCCAGAGGCAATGTGTAAAGCGTTTGCGCAACACACACACCCAGCAGCAACACACTAGACACACCACACAAAAAACTCCACACAAGGTTATATAAAAAATAGCCTTTGTATTATCATAAACACAATAGAAACATAATCACACATTTACACTGTGCCAACTGGCACTGGCAACATTCACAGGGGATTATATACAAAGCAGCGCCAATTGGGTCGCTGCCAGAACCATCACAAAAGTACACGTAATACATTTAAAACAACCTGTAATACATGTGTAACAGCCAGTCATAAAAGTATAATGGCCAGTAGCTACTGGTAAAATAGTGAGCTTAGCAACATCACATTAGTATTAGGCATGAACCACATTAGATCAGGCATAAGTGACATTGGGCATAAAATCAGCAATGCGAACATGAGGGAAAAGCGTTAGGCATCAACATATTATGCATGGAAACAGCAATGCACCATAGTAACACTGACAAGGGCCTTGCGCCCTTCTGGTACACACAGGTACCACACCTGACCCCAGGCCAACAGGCCTTACACTGGGGCACCAATGCCCTATATCCAGACAGTCAGGGCTCTAAGGGGGACCTCTCAAATGACCGCCTGGCTGCCTCAGCAGCAAGCGCAAATGCTCTGGGGCCTGGGATGCACTCACACCCCTTCCTCATCCACAAAGAATCTGGCCCCCAAAACATTGCAGCTGCCCGCACTCTCGCAAGCAGCTGTGGTAATGCACACAAAGGACTGGCACTCACTGTGCCTACTGAGCCCCCCTGGGACTCTAGGACCACATCACTCTCACGTGGCAGCTGTCCGCCACTGCGGTACAGCTGTGCAGACAAAAAGATGGGAGTCACTGTGCTCTCTGTCCCCCACTGGGACTCTAAAAACCCAAATGTGCCCAAACGTTGCAGCTGCCAGCGCTCTCGCAGGGCAGCTGGGCTCAGTAATGCAAACACGAGCACCACTTTGCCTCTGGACCCCCACTGGGGCCCTAAGAATAAATTATGGGCACCGTTGCAGCTGCCCGCTATGGCGGTGCAGCTGTGGCGAGGAAATGCACTCTGGAGTCCAAAAACAATGCCTCACACTCAGCCCCTGAGACCGGGACTCTTCTGGTGCCTCCTCTGGCAGGGGGGAGGCACCAAGGATGCAGGAGTTGGGGCCCTACTCACTGAGCTCGTCTCACTGGAGGGCGGGCACTGATTGTAGGCCCCAACAATTCCCCCCCTCATGGGCACTTCTGGTGCCTCCTCTTTATGTGCAGGTTAAAGCTCCACTCACCGGGCTCTGCAGGCTTCCTCCCACTCGCGCTGGCAACTCCGCTCCTCAGCTCTGGGTAGGTCTCTGTGCCTCCTCCAGTCTCATCTGTGGCCGCACCGTTGCTGCATGCTTGACTCGCCACACTCTCCGTCTTCAACGAGACGCCCTGGGAGGCGGGGAAGGCTCCCGTGCTTCCTCTTCCACGCCGCCCGGCTTCTCCTGGCTTCCGGCGGGCTCTGCTTCCGTGATTGGCCCTGCCCACCATCATGCAGCAAGCGCCTGACTTCCGGGTCGCCTGTCTCGGGTCACGGCGGTGATTTCTCCTTATGGTGCAGTGCGGGGTGGGCTCCCACCTGCATATGACACCACAGCGGGGTGGGCATCCGCTCTACAGATGTATAAAGCAGGGTAGGCTCCTGCTGTCCGTTCCACAATGCGGGGGAATCCCCGCGTCGGGAATACCTCGGTAGAGGACGCAGCTCAGTGCTGCCAGACCCCCACGCTCCTCTTCCCTGGAGCAGCAACACAAAACCGTGCAGAGCTCACGAGGCGCTTGAATTCCCCCAAGCTCCAGGGCACAGACTGGACAAAGAATCCAGCAATAGAGCAATCCAGCGCTCACAAGGCGCTAAGTCCAAGGCAAGGTTCAGGGTAAAGGTCAGGGGGGCACAAGGCTAGGCTCAGGTAGGCCAACACACAGGGCCCTCCAGCAGGGAGGAAGTCCCTTGTGGCGGTTCCTCCTAGAGCCCAGCAGCACCCAACGTCAGAACAAGCACAGGAACAACATTTTTCATGGGGTCACCTTTATAGTACCTTTCCCCTTTGTCTGCAAAGCACAGGGCTTGGGGAAACCAGTTCTAACTGGTTCTGGAGCACTCTGTTTACCAGGCTCCTCTTCCCTATTGTTAGGTGGGGGCTCGTCATCAGACACACCACTGGGGAGCGGAGCCAGCATTCTCTAGGACAGGCACCATCCTATTCAGGGACCAGGGATTTCTCCTCCCACCACTCCAAATGCAGATGTCCCATTCAGCCTAGCGCTGATTCACCCTGCCCCTTCTGGAGCCACACACACCTCACCAGCCCCTGTCACTCACAAGCCAGACAAGCAATTCACATTAGGCAGGCAGACATATAGCACACAGAAATGCCAACTTCTAAAAGTGGCATTTCTAAAATAGTTATAATAAATCTGCGCACACCGTTGCGTAGCATTTATTATCACTATTCCAAACATACCAAACTTGACCATGCTGCGCCTCTCATATCAGGAATTACTACTGAAACACTTATCAGGGAATCCCCAATGCATTCCTATGGGAGGGCAGCCCCACAGTAGTGAGAAACCAAAATGGCTGTTTGTCACTACCAGGACATGTCACACACTTAAGGTACATGTACTATCTTTTACCTACAATGCACCCTGCTCATAGGGCTAGCTAGGGCCTACCTTAGGGGTGACTGACATGTAGTAAAAAGGGGGGGTCACGGAAATGGCACACACTTTAGGTGCCACGTCACAGAGGCAGTATCACTGCGCGCACAGGCTCTGCAATGGAAGAGGCCTGGGATAGGTTTGAAAGGCTACTTCGGTGGGTGGTGCAATCAGCGCTGCAAGCCCACCAGTAGCATTTAATTTACCAGCCCTTGGGATAAGGGATACCACTTTACAAGGGACTGACAGGTAAATTAAATAGGCCAAACAAGTGTAGACCAATCTTACCATGTTTTTCACAGAGAGCACATGCACTTTACACTGGACAGCAGGGCTAAAGTGCCTAGAGTCCTAAAACCTCCAACACCATGTCAAAAAAAGGCCAGGAGAAAGGCAAAAAGTTTAGGGATGACCCTGCAAAAACGGCCAAGTCCAACACTTTTGTCTTCCTACAATGTATTTATGTAGGCATTTGTAAATAATTCAATAAACTGTTTACAAAAATGAATTCTAGCACTAGAGTTGGCAAAGTGCACACTTCTCTGCCACTGCTAGAGCTGCGCGCTGCCTTAATGTTAAAAGGCAGGTACTGTCCGAGAAGCAGGCGCTTCCGGAGTTCATTCACCTGCTTAATTGGAACGCTGGAGAATTATACAGCTTCTCGTTAGAGTCTGTCGAGCGGAACACAGAGAACCGTGGTTGCGGAAGCGTGGAAACCAGTGGAAAAGGTTACAAGGCCCCGGTTGCTGCAAGCCCCGTCACCGATGGAAATAAGATGTCATCGGAAGAGGGTCTCTACATACAGCCACCGCACCATAGCAGCGCATGGCACCAATGCGCACTTCATGTTACATCCTGTGTCTCATAGTCTTTGCCTGGTGGGGCTGTACCATCTTCCCTGTAACTGAACAAACCTACATAATCTACATTACTGGTTACTGGATTGATTACATACAAGGACCATACTTCGTTTACAAAACTTCACATTTCTTTTTCTTGCAGGCCTCAGCCGAGGAGAAAGGAAGACTCGTGACCCCACAAACCCAGGCTATGGTGCGCATGCTCGTGCCCCCTTCACCACAGTTCGTGATTTGTCACATCATAGGCTGTCACTGGGTGCACACTGCTGAAGTAGCTGTGAGACAATGAAGAGGAGGGTACCCATCCTGCGTGATAGTTGGTTTGATGGCGTTTTCTGAACAACATTGAATTCCTGTGCACACTATATTTGTTGCCTTTACTAAATCACAAATATACAAATGTAAACATTACACATTAAAAACTGGACGATGCAAAATATATCTGTATGACAGGACTTACAACTGCGTGAAGCATTTACACTCGCCAGCTCACATTTGTTGAGTTTGTTTGTGAAGTTTGTGACTGCGCAGCCAGACCAGCCGGTTACTTCTAATTCAGACTTCCACGGTCCACCGCTGGAACACACTGTGTGATCCTGGGCAAATCACTGCTCACCTATCTGCCAAAAGTCGGGAGTGCTAAAATACAACTTTAATGTCCTTACACTGGGAAGGGTCAATAAGTAGACTTTTAGACAGGTCTGCGAGGTAGAACCAGTAAACTCCACCAATCAAAAGATTAGCAAGAAAGCTCAAGCAACATGCTAATCGGGTGGACAAGTGCATTCGGTTATTGCATCAATGTTGGACTTTTATAAACCTACATCCCTGCTGACTGAGGTCGTGGATAGTTTGCTGACAGTCCCAAGCAAGCAGACAGATACATTATTCGCTCATTAGAGGCACATGTCTAGAAAACTATGCACACAACACTGGAAGATTACACGCGACTGATGTCCATCCTGGTCTTGCAGTGGAGTTCATCATCGAGGTCTGACCTTAGGATTACCTTGTTTGATGCTGCGGATATGGGATGCATGGAAAACACTGACCCTGGAGACTGTGACCTGGAGTGAAATGAAAACCCAAAGTTGAGTGTGGGAACTGCAGCATCTGGGATTGGAAAGTGCGGCCGGGAGATCCCCTATGACCAAAGAAGGCTCCTTAGCCATGTGCAAGGGAGATGAGGTGAAACCTGGATGCCACTGCAAGGAAATATCAGTATGAGGATGTAAATGTGATGGGCAGGGAACATTAACTTCGAGGAGTAGGATTACCACAGGATTACATTTTCGCAGTGGAATGGGCCATGCATGCGAGAACTCGTGCTTCTGCACCGAGTCCTGCATTCCAGCCCATGATGGCACCAGGGTACTTTCGGGTGTTTGAAAAGAATAACTCCCGGCTCCTGATCCCCTGACTTTCTTCCCTAAACGTGTGTTTGTCGAACTCCTGGTGACTCAAGTTTCCCCTTGCACTTGATTGACTGAGGGTATCCTTCCACTGCTGATTTCAGGGAACTATTTTGCTTTTGTATGTTCTGTGGCACTCAACCGGAGGGGAGTAAAAGCCCCTACTCCTCCCTTTCTTTCACTCACTCACTCTCTATTTCTCTCTCTTTCCGACTCCCCAGTCATACTCACTAACTCCCCTCAAAACACACTCCCTTTGTGTCGCTCTTAATCCATCTCTTCACCTCCGCTCTACCTTTCGGATACTGAGCACTGCTGCAGTCTTTCCCTCTCCCACACCCTCCTCTTTCTCGCTCCTCCTCCCCCTGCCAGCCCTCTTGCCCTCTGCCTCCTCTGCCGATAGTGGCGTTTCAGAAGAAGCATTGGCAAAGGCAATAGCAGCAGTCAAATGTTATTGCACATTCTTTCTAGATGACTGTCATGTTGCTGGGAGATGCAATGAGCTAGCCATCTTGGAAGTATAAAAAGTAGTGTTACAAGTTGGATGGCACGCTGCACGTAGACGCAATGTGAAGGCCATCTTGGAATTGTGTAATAATTTTATTTTGTAAAATGATGGCGGTCACATATCAGCTACAAGTAACACGAAGGCCATCTTGGAAGGATAAGAAATAACATTAAATATTAATTAGCTTTGTTAATGCTGGAGTCACAAGTCTAAAAGCATTACTAAAGCCAATATGTTAGCAAACAAGAATCGGCAAAGTGGAACCAATAGGCTTTACCTAAGTTTGTTCCATAAAACCCCTTTTCAAAAGAGCTTTATGCCATGGTGCCCGAGTAGTTATTGCTGCATCAGTTTCAACATTTCTGTTACTGCGTTTATATATTTCTTACGACTCCTTGACATATTTGCTAAAGTAGCCACTAATGGAGGGCAACTGGATGCATCTATTCACCATTTTCACACCTGCCTAGCTGCTGTCGATGGCTGGATGTTTAACAACTGCCTGAAACTAAAAATGGAGTCAAAACATTGTTTCTTTTTATTTAACTTTTTGACCTAAGGTTTTAGGTTGTTTATTTGGGTAATGCTCTTGTTATCAATCTCTTTTTTCTATAAAATTATTTATTTCCATTTTCAACATTACACCACACATTGCATATCCTGCCATCCAGAAGAACTCGGGATTCACACCAACTGTTTGCTATCGATATGGCCATTTAAAGTTTATGAGGGCCACGAGGAAGGGACTCTAGCCATATTACCCACAAATATCCCTCACCCCATATAGCCATGGCATTAAGGAGCCCTGGGGCATATATTGGCAGTTCATAAGATCCCATGCAAGCAGGCAGAAATACAAAACAACGTTTCCTTAAATGGCTGGTGTCAAATACTGCACACGGATGGCCATAAAGTATGTCTAGAAGTTCCCACCAGATGAGTGTTTTTGAATGCTGTACTGCTTTGCAATTGTAAACCCAATCAGTCCTGGGCTTCTGAACAAAGCCAGGGTTAGTTTGACTTCATACAAGTCAGTTTCTCAGCCTTGTGTCCTGATCCGACCCATCAGATCACTGGTGCGACTGGAGGGCTTCGTGTGCATGTTTCTTTCCCGCCATCATGTTCTTAGCTCGCCTTTCCATCCCTGGGAGGGACATACTTAATTTTCAATGAAGAAAAATATGCCCGCGAAGCCAGAATGTTTAAATTCTCTCTTTCTCAGCTAACACCCTAGAGTTCATTAAATAAAGGAACAGGGGTGTAAGTGATATGGGGAAAGACACTACGGCCAGGGACGCACAGCTGAAGACAATATTAAGAACCGAATTTCAGATTTCGTTTCATGCTTGCAGCATTGGTTATCCTTTTGAAAACATTTTCCCCTCAGACCAATATTTCACAGTGTGTTTACTGGGATCACTGAGCTCTTGCCGGAGTAGATTCATTTACAAAGTTGAAGACATCTGCTTTGTTGTCTAAATACGTTTTCTCACCTTCGATTCTACTACGGAAAAACACATCTAACCCAGCTGGGAGCATCTGAATCCACTTGTATATGAAAATAGGGCTACATACATAACTTTTATTATTTTATATCTACACTGTGGGAGTAAACTGTGTGTGTAAACTATGCAATATTTAATTTACACACTAAATGAATGTTCAAGTAGTTATGTGCATTCCCACTCTACTTAGGTGTAGATCAGTCACCCTCAGTGGAGTGAGATCTTCGGTGTGTGGTGCAGTGCCCTGTCCCACCTAGAAGAACCAAAGATGGTAAAAAGTTTGGTATAGAAAGGAGAGGGCTTCCTCAGCTGGAGTAGGAGCGCACAGTGCAGTAAATGATACCCCGCATAGAGTAGTCCGCCAATAAATAAATTACTGTAAGGCCTCCCCGTGGTATTGGGACAGAGCAGGAGCTGCTCAACAAAACATCTTTCTCCCACATATGAATGTGAGTGTGACAAGCTCCTTTGGTGACGAATGACGTCAGTGAGTCAGTGAAGGATCCAACCCAGACCTTTCGAAACTAGCCTGGTGCTGTACTGTATCCACAATCGCGAAAGCCAGAGGGGCTCTCACACTGTATAGGAGATCAAATTAAAGCAAATCTTTATTGTAAATCAGTTAAGATTATCACAGTGATACTGAAGGAGTCACAGTAAAAATCAGTTAAAAAAGGAAAAAAATATTTTTGAATTTTGAAAATCGAAATTCAAAAGATTAAAAACATAAGAAAAGCCTTGGGACCCGAGTTGACGCCTCAAGACTTTGTTGGCTGTTATGATAGGCGCTGTGCTAGCGTCTCTTTGAGGAGTATGCCCGTCACCTTCGCATCTGCATCCTTGGATTCTGTTTGAATGTGGTTCGGTCTCAAGTGCTTCTCGTATGAGGACACATGTTCCAAGTAACTGGATGGCTATGTCGTTACAGTTTTCTAAATGGCATATGAGGTGATCATCTACCCCTTGAAAACACACTGACGTAGCCTGCTGTGTGGGAGATGTAGAGTAGTGGAGGTAGAAATATACCTTTATGCACCAAGCTCTTACACAAGCTGGGCTATCCAATCTTGAGGTCCATACGACTTCTCTCTCTTGGAACATCTCCAGGGCCTAGTAGAATATGATGTGCATTGGCAAAGCTGGACAAGACAGTGTAAGACCGGAGGGCCAATAGCAATGTGGAGTAGTTGGTATGTAAAGACAGTGTGAACATCCTGTCTATGCATGCTACCGGTCTCACTGCCAGAGCAAGTGACCAGAGTACACCATGGGTGAAGGTTGGGGCCTGCCCTGTGCCCAGACCCACCCTATGTTGAAATCCAGCATAGTCGCCAATTTACCATTCTTCTTCTGGATTCCAATCTCACTGGCGAGTTCATGGCCACTTGCGGAGTCAGAGAGGGAACTCATCCTAGTTGCTACGGTTGCATTTATCATCCACTTGTAAGGCTACGTGATAACCCATGTCGCTTTACCATGCCCGAGTAAGCCCATGACAGGTATGACCTTCTTCAGATACACACCCCAGGAGAGAAAAGCACCAGCCACAGTACAGTGAATCACTCATCCTCATTAGGCACGCTAACATTATCTTACCAACTATCACAGGTGACGCTAAACAATGCAGACTCCGGGCAAGCCCATACATCCGCATGGCCTAACACACTCACTCTGTGCATATAAGGCAGACGGGCCCTGCTTATGCAGTTCTTTAACCTAAGTTTACTTTAGCTTTAATTTTAGAGTGAGCAGTTACCATTGGTGCCCTAGTGCTGCACTAGAAATCAACAGAAAAAAAAGAACTATAGTTGGAATAGTTACTTTTTAAGAGCCTTGAGAAAACTCTGTGTGAACCTATCAGGATTACCCCAGCTCCTGGTCCATAAACGGGTAATGTTCATCCTCTGCATTTGCCATTGCGCTCTCATTATTTTTAACATATGCTATGCCTATGCGCCCAGACTTGTCTGTTAAGTTTCTCCAAATGCAGCTTTTTCCAGGTTCTTGAGATAAGATAGCCCAATATAGAGGTTGACTTTCTACTTTTTTGGCTGCCAAATTGTGGGATCATCTTTCGTATCCAGTCAGATCTCAGAACTCTCGCATTCTCCTCCGTAAGTCTCTGAAAACTCGACCCAACTCTCATAAAGCATAATACCGTGTGGCCCTAAATGCAGCAACCTAGCACCAGAACACTCACTGGAATAACAGCACACTTTACAAATAGATAGAATATATTTGCCCAAACTTTGTGCTCCATTCACAAAGTTAGGGGTAAAAAAGTGAATGCCACATTTCATACACAAGTCTTTCCTTCTCTATTAATAATTTTACTGCACATGCCTTCTCTTCATAAGGTGAGGGATATTGGTTCACCTCTGCTTTCAGCACCCAAAGTGCATTTTTACATTTGTAAATATCTACCAATACCCAAACAAATATTTTGTGGACAGTAGTATCATTTGCCTGGCTAAGTCTCAAACACTACCTTGGACACAGTCTATATTCAAATAGAAGTGTCATTTTAGATTCGCACTGAACGCATTTGTTGCATAAAGTATGTACATTAAATGTTGCATTTTTACTTTAGCCAGGTGATCTCAATTGTTGTGAACTGGGCTCCTAATCACTACGAAAGTTCTACATGGGACAGTGCTCTGAGGCCACGCTAGATCTGCGGAGGACCTGCTGGGTAAAGCTACTATGACACTTTTACGTGGCCCGTAACACTCACACATGAGAGCTCACTGCAGTAAAAGTTCAACCAAGTCTCAATGTCCTTGAAAGGGCTTGGCTGTTGCTCTCGGTTACAATGCTGGAGGATGAAGAAAATGGTCTGGGTGAGAGCTGTTGCCCAGAAAGATCGAAGCAAGATCGATGGTTCATGGATCAATTTGATGGTTATTGGCTACTTTTTTGTGGGATTAGGAAGTCATCTGGCCATTTGTGAGAGTCATGCCTTTGTTTCACAAGGTATCTCTGTAAATACTCATACTTTGGTTGAGAGGGTTTCTCACACTGACAATTGTGCAAATGGCTGTGGTTCAACATACTTTTTAAGTAGCAGTAGTTTGCCTGGTGCGGTCACCACTTTCTTCAATAAGTCTTCTAAACTGAGTTCCACAAGTCACCATGATAAGATACCTGCTTCTAGCCTCAAGATATACAAAGCTTTGGCTCATGCGCAGAGCTCAGATGGCAGCTAAATAAAATTATCTATTTGCCAAACTGCAAATTCCAATGCTATTGGGTGAGTCGCTGCTTCCTCTCTCAGGAATTCAACTAGGTCTCTCAAATGACCCAGGTTGTTCTCTTGGAGAGCTCAAGTGCGGCACTTAAGAGATTCATCTAAACTATTGGCAGGGTTTGATAAGGGTGTACTCTCTCGATTCTCATTCACTGTTCACAAAGGACTTATGTAGAGTTTGTATGGAAGCCATCGCCTGTCCCCATAATGACCTCACTAGTGTCCCTCTGATTTTAAATATTAAGAATTTAGAAACACATCTATAATCTCAGTGAACCGTTCTGTAGTCCCCGGTATGCCTCTTCTGGATGGCCTACCGATCTGACCCAAAGGAAAGGGTGCCAGTGGGAAAAGTGGGCGAATCCATTGCCCCAAGCTGTACACTAAGGTAGGCAGATGCAAAAGTGAAGACAACTGATAGAGCTGCAGCCAGAAGCACCTCTGTATGAACATTATGCATGTTTTATTTTTTAATAATGGTCTGGCGAGACAGCTGAAGCTGTGTCAAAGGAAGGACATAACATTACATTTGAAAACACAGATTTTATTAACTGTGAATGTACATTTCCTATCTGTTTTGTTTACGCTAAGCTGCACTTGTTGTTTTGAATTACAGATATGCTATGCATAAATCAAAGTGAGGATTTTAGTGTACAGTATGTGGTTCTCAGTGAGCCCACACTATAGCTGTCCTAAAATACAAATGTTAATGTTATGATTTTTAATTGGGAGAAAAATGAAACAAAATGAGTGAGCCGAAATATTGCCAGAAGCAAGTGCTCATCGTAGTAGTCAAGGACATATTGTTATTATGATTTCTGAGAAAAACTGATGTTGGGGAAAACATACACCTATCTCTTTTAGCAACATGATTACTAATTGAAAATGAAATGAAAATGTGTTTTCTTCCATTGAAAATAGTTATTTGTATAACGTCAATTAAATAGTGAAAGAACACATACTACATCAAGTGAACGGCAAGGGACGTCAGATGGACTGGCTTCTGGCGTATGAAATGTTTCTCTTAGAAACAAACACATTGTAAATGGTTTATACTGCCCACGAACATAGTACTCGTTTATGCACGCAAATAACTTTTTAAGAGCTTCAAAGGAGAAATAAGCCTTTTAGAAAAAAAGATGTTACAGTTTTGCATACCAGACTGACCATCTGTTGTTCTTTCAAGTGTAAATACTCATACAATACTGCAGGCTGAAAATACGGCTACTCTAACCTTATGTTATTAGAATTTCTATCAATTCCCTCTCATGTAGTTCTCCAAGTCTCCCTGTTTGTGTCTTGGCCTACAGTCTTTGATAATATTTCTTTTGCTGCAGAATGACATTGAACTTCTCAAACAAATGAGCACATCTACCCACGTTTGGATGTGAAAATACGTAAATACTGAATGGTGATTACATCCAAAGTCACACTGTCTGCACAAAAATCCAAGCTGGCGGGATTTATTTTTTCTGGACTATATCTGTATGGGCGGTGTGTGAATGGTAAGGAATGAGATTCCCTAGGTCCCTGTTGACCTTATATGATCATTGAACATTGTCTTTCCAAAGCAGTGTATCCCTTGGTCTTGAAGGATGGAACTGAATTAATTAGACCCCTTCCTCCTTTGAAGCTTACTCTGTCCAGGTCAGGCTGGGACAACTGAGTTTGAGAGAGTCCATTTGCCGTCTCTTGCAGGACTTCCCTTTGAGAGAGTCTCCTCCCGATATTCCTTATACGAGTTTGTTGGCTCAGGCTGTGGAGCGATCCTGATTGTGACTTCTAGAGGCTTAATGATTGCATAACTAAAATAACAAACCTCTATTTCCCTATTACACCTTGGGTTGGAGGATGCTACCTCCAATATTCTTGAACATCTCAAGTTTTTCCTAGAAGTAAAAAAAATCCTTCTAAGGTCTCCAAGGGACTTCAAGGAACTTTGTCATTTGGCTGAGCATAAAACATTGCAAGGGTAGACCCCTTCGTCAGAGCGATACTGAACAGAGATTCTAGGGTCACACACTGCAGTTTCCCAAGAAGAAAGCACCAGCTGTTTGCCTGACTACCAAGACTGTCACATGTAGGGAAAAATGAGAGCAACGCTAGGCAGAAGACCGTCTGGCTATGATGAATGCAATCCCTTGGTGAGAGGTGGAGCAAAGCATCTGTTGATAGGGTCATGCAAAACACAGAGGGCTCATTTTTAGGTCTTGCCTATGCAGCGCCCATGCACTACATAGGAGGGGACCTTTTGGAATCGATCAGCTTTTTTGTCCAAAAACGTTCACGCTTTGCATTGCATTCAATTGCAACGCGTGCACGTTTGGCGTTTCCCTTGCGGGAGCGAGCTTTGGCGACATCTGTTTGTAATTATAGCGCTCGCTCCCGCAAGGTAAACCCTGCATGTCCCTGCTCTCGGCCGCACTCCCCCCACCCCTCCCACTTGTTTATTATTGTAGACGGCCACTCCCCTACCTGTTTGTGACGCTCACCGGGGCCATTGTCTTTAAGCGCTTGTTACATTTAGATAGCGCAAGGAATCTTTGCCGGTTGCTTTCGCTCGCGGCAGGGGTTGAAAGAGCTTCTTCTCTTAAAATCAGACTATAAGTGTTGGGATGACCAGGTAGGCTAGACCGATCTTTTTTTTCAGCATCCCATGATGGTCTTGTTTTTTTATGCAGATTTCTATAGCGCAAACTCTACCTGAAGGTATTGGAGCGCTTTACATGAGCTCCGGTTATGTTACACAAGGGCACATTCAGGCACGGGGAGATTATGTGATCCGCAGGTAGAGCTGCTTGAGAGGAGCGCTTGAGGCAGGCTGGCACGGTGTTTTTTTTTAATGCAGATTTCTCTAGCACGAACTCTACCTGAAGGTATTGGAGTGCTTTACATGAGCTCCGGTTACATTACACAAGGGCACATTCAGGCACGGGGAGATTATGTGATCGGCAGGCAGGGCTGCTCGGGAGGAGCGCTTGAGGCAGGCTTGCACAGTGTTTTTTATGCAGATTTCTATAGCGCAAACTCTACCTGAAGGTATTGGAGTGCTTTACATGGGCTCCGGTTACGTTACACAAGGGCACATTCAGGCACGGGGAGATTATGTGATCGGCAGGCAGGGCTGCTCGGGAGGAACGCTTGAGGCAGGCTGGCATGGTGTGTTTTTTTTTAATGCAGATTTCTATAGCGCAAACTCTACCTCAAGGTATTGGAGCGCTTTACATGAGCTCCGGTTACATTACACAAGGGCATATTCAGGCACAGGGAGATTACGTGATCGGCAGGCAGGGCTGCTCGGGAGGAGCGCTTGAAGCATAGCCAATAGGTCTCGCCTTTGGGTCCTTATAAGTGTTTAGTCATCTAGCACAATATCCTAGGTGCAACAACATCAACTGTTGCATGGCTAAACACTTAAAAGGTCCCAAAGGCGAGACCTATTGGCTATGCCAATGACTGTTTAAATTCCTGGTGCCCTGTGTGGATTAGGGTCATATAGGACACAGGAATTAGCTGGAAAGGCTTCAAAACTTTTACCTTCTGCTTCGAGGAAACTCTGGTTGTGTGGGTCTTATTACACCAGAAAGTCATTTAGCTCTAAATATGTTCTTCCTTAGCTGACCTCATCAGATCAGACTGAGCCTTCTCCTGGTAATTAGGCTGTGTTTCAAAGCAACACTTTTTTTTGTGCTAGAAAAAATGTAAAAATGACTATGTCCAAATCAATAAATCAGTGAATTGTAAGCGTGCTACTCACCCATGGGGGTCTCAAGGTGCTGGGGGAGGGGAAAGGGGGGGGTCCGGCGATCTGTTAGCCGAAAAGGCAGGTCTTGAGGGTCTTCCTGAAGGTGTTCAAGGAGAAGGCTCGTCTGATGTTTGCCAAGAGGTCGTTCCAGGATTTGGCCGCGATGTGAGAGAAGGATTTTCCGCCTGGCCCTGGCTCTGTGGATGTGCGGTGATTCAGCTAGTGCGAGGATAGAGGATCGGAGGTTTCTCTTGGGTACGTGGAAGTTGAAACTGTTGTTGAGGTATTTCGGTCCGGTGTTGTGTATGCATTTGTAGGCGTGGGTGAGGATTTTGAAAGTGACTCTTTTCTCCACGGGGAGCCAGTGGAGGCTTCGAAGGGGATGGCTGATGTGTTCGTGCCGGGGGATGCCAAGGACGAGTCTGGCAGCGGTGTTCTGTATAAGCTGAAGTTTTCAGAGTAGGAACTTGTTGATGCCGGCGTAGAGTGCATTTCCGTAGTCCTGTCTGCTTGTGATGAGTGCCTGGGTGACGATCTTCCTTGACTCGGGGGGATCCATTGGAAAGTCTAGCGGAGGATGCAGAGAGTGTTGAAGCAGCTGGAGGTGACGGCGTTAACCTGTCGGTTCATTGTGAGAGATGAGTTGACTATGATTCCAAGGTTTCTGGAGTCGTCCGAGGGGGTTGGTGGGCTTCCGAAGGCGGTCGGCCACCAGGTATTGTCCCATGCTGAGGGGGTGGTACTGAGTACGAGGACTTCCATCTTGTCGGCGTTGAGTTTTAGGCAGCTGTTGGTCATCCAGGCTTCTACATCCATCATTCCTTTCTGGAAGTCTAGTCTGGCGCTGGTGGGGTCTTTGGTGAGGGAGAGGATGAGCTGGGTGTCGTCAGCGTAGAATACGATGTTGAGGCTGTTTGTCGGACGATGGCTGCGAGGGGGGCCATTTAGATGTTAAAGAGGGTCGGGCCCAGTGATGACCCCTGTGGGACTCCGCAGCTGATTTCCGTGGCGTCAGAGAGGAAGGGTGGCAGCCTGATTCTCTGGCTTTTTCCAGTGAGGAAGGATCGGATCCAGTCTAGGGCTATTCCTTGTATGCTGGCGTCATGTAGTCTGGCGAGGAGGGTGCGGTGGGAGACGGTGTCGAAGAAGGATGGGGCTGTGGAGTGGCCCTGGTCAAGGATGTTGCGTATGTCGTCTGTGGTGGCGAGTAGGGCGGCTAATAAGAAACAAACCTTCACAGGAATGTTGAGAACTGGCAAGCTAGTCAAACGTCTAGTTCATAGCTGGCTTGGATGCAACATAAGTGCAATTCAAACAGTTGTTTCAATGCTTGCTTCCTCAACCACAAAAACTATTCCAAAAACCAAAGACCTCATAACTTAAAGGTAGGTGATCATCAGTCAGCATCTAGCTTTAGTCTAATGGGAGGCGGTCTCCAGAAGAAGATGTCACCACTCAGTTAAGCACCAAAGGTCACCAGCCACTGTGCATTATTGACGCCAAGTTAGCTAGGGTCAGTTTCAGGCACTTTGAGGCTGTGGAAAGGAACAAAACATGTATTAAGCCAATTATCCTGCCTTTATATTGGCCATATAGAAGGACTCCACAGGTCTCCACATGTAGGCTTTGATGGCTCCAAAACAAGTCTGCACCCTCGTTGCAGGCATGCGATATGAGAAAGACACAACATCATTCAATGGGCTGTTGAGTGCGGTATACCAAGTCATAGCTTTGCCCTAGTGCTTCTTAAAAGAAACCTTGTGCTCAGCCTGCTATAAAAGACCGAGTTAGTCTTGACTCAAAATAAAAACTAAGCCAATGTAGTAAGGCTAATGAGAATGGGTTTAATGTTACAAATCATGCAAATACAGATGTGGTTTCATGCAGTAGCACATTAAACTCAGACGTATTATCTTTGGCAGAGCTTGTTGGTGATGGTACCATTGGTGGTTGTGATACTGGTGGTGGTTTTACAGATGGATGCTATTGATGCTATTGTAATTGGTACTTGTACTGATGGTACTGGCGGTGGTATTGCCATTATTGATGTTGGTATTCGTTGTGGTAAAAAAAAAAAAAGGTGGTGGTATTGATGATGATGGCTTTGCTATTAGTGGTGGGTGTGGTATTAGTATTTGGTGGTGACAGTGGTATTTCTGGTGGTGGTGCTGTTGGTTGTATAGTTGGTAGTATCTTAGTGGTATTGGTGGTGTCTGGTAGTTGAAGTATTTGTGTTAGTGTTGGTATTGACAGTGGTATTGGTAGAAGTAAAAATGGTGGTGGTCTTTGCTATTAATGCTTGGGTGTGGTATTGGTATTTGGTGGGGATATAGTTAGTGATAGTTTGGGTTTTGGTAGTGGTGGTGGTAAACTTGGCAGGTGCTTTGTAGTAGTGGTGGTGGTGGTGCCAGGTGGTTTCGGTATTTGCATTGGAGGTGGTATTGGTGTTATTGACAATCGTATTGATGACTTTGGTAATAATAATGGTGGTGGTGGTTGTATCATGTAGATGGTATTGGTGGTGTGTGGTATTGATGTCTGTGTTGGTGGTGTGTTAATATTGGGATTGTATAGGTGGTGATGTGGTATTGGTGGTGGTGTGGTACTGGTGGTGTGAAAAGTCAGTTAAGAGGCAGCGACAGTCAAATCTGCACGTCAGTAATGACAAAAGCTTTCATAAAATGACTGCCAGAGTAAAAAAAAGGGTTGCTTTTGTATACAGAGTGTGTGAGATAAGAAATTAAATAGGACAAAAAGTGTTATTGTTGAGTATAATTTGTAGATGCAAAGTAGCCCTTGTTTCATTCGCAGCAGCAGGTGGAAGGAGAAAAACAAACAGTCAATAGCATGGCACTGAAAGCGTAACATTCCTCTGGCCTGATCAAAGGTATGATTGACAATGTGTCATGCCAATGGCCAAAATAGCCTAATCCAGACAAGCCAGTGGTTGAAGGGGTTTGACCCAAACCTCACTCTATACTGTAAGCAGCTGTATAACTGTGATGTCAAAGTAGACCATATAAAGAAAAACAAAGAGAGGAGTAGAGAGGTACCACTCAGCGAGTGGGGGAGGTGGATACTTCCTCCCAGTCAGTTATACATAAACAAAAAGGATCCACCCACAAGTACAAGAGATCACCCAATTACTCAATGTGTATCCCACGATCGTGGAAAATACACATTAGTTGTTTAAATACCCCTCACACACCAAAAGGGCCCTTGGTGTCATGCTTCATCATAGGGGTCTTCCTGCCCCTCTACGGGACAGGGCGTGCTACGACCTACGTTTGCGCGGGAGCACTGTTGTTGGTGAGACAGCTATGTGTGATGCGGGGGTGTGAGAGGAAGGGTCAGGAGTGAATAAGGAGTGAATTAAAAAATACCTGGCTCTCAGGTCTAGGAAAATTTATTCTGCCGGTCGAGCTGGTATTGTTAAAAGGTGGGGTAAGGAGGGTGTAAGCCTCAATGAGCTATATCTCCTAGTGGTGTCGACATGTTTCGAAGCTTCCCCATGCTTCTTCGTCAGGACCTTAAGGATCCCTTCCTGTCACTAACTGTGTTGTGTCAAGTAACAAAGATTGTGAGAGAAAAAAGAATATGTAAAAGGAAGTAAATAGCCTCCACGATATCAATGCCTTAATAGGTCTTACATAGTCCTATCAACCTAGAGGGAAATAAAAGGCGTATTAATTACGTATGAAGTAGTTCAATCCATTGTGTGAGTACGGTGATCTGTAAAAAAAGGTGAAGAGTACTGGTCTCTTGACGCTATCCGTAACGTTATCACGTGATCAGTGATGAAAGTACTGTCTGACAGATGGACATACAACATTAAACATAACACACACACATAACAAAAAGCACACACTCTAATAAAAAGGGGGGACTAGTTCAATGTATATCCATGCCAGAATCAAATTCCCCACAAAAGTATGGACATACTTGCTCACAGGAGATAAGTAACCTCATGAGCTCGTGAACCGAGTGGTGGGCGTGCCAAGTGGGCTACCTGCATGAAGAGAGGAACAGGAGAGGCAAAAGTGGGCAAACGACCAAAATACTAGCGTTGTCAAGATGTTACCTCATTCTCACTGAAGCGCCGTACTTACGACTCCAGGGATCAGTGTCCCGCCAAATCAGCCACCCCGGTCGGCTCCGTCGATAGAACTGAATCGGACGGTGCGCGTTATAAATAGCTACATCAATTACTGTAATTGCGCCTAGGTGGTAAACGCCCAATGCGCGCTGATTCTGCAAACGGAGACCCGGAAACGGAAGTAGACCGTCCGGGTCATTCCGACCAATTGCCTGAACCAGGACCGAAGGGGGAAGGACCCCATGGGAAGGACCTGGGTGTCTTGATCCACTGCCTGTCTAAAATACCTGATCGGATTTAAACCGAGTAGATGTTGCAGTTATCTGCCCATCGAGGCTACCTGATGAAATAAAAATAAGGAGTAGGTGCTCTAGTTGACTAGGACTTGTGATCGGAATGGTCACCCGGAACATCCAAATAAGCCTGGGATTACAGGAGATGGATATCAGGGACATAGGTGTCCAAGCCAATGCCTGCATAAATATCAGACTGATCGAGAACAGATGGTTGATTGAAGGAATGGCAGGTGTAGTGGCCCAATCGGTTTCAAGAGAGCGTGGTACTAGTGGGCAAGGGGTGTATGAACTAGTACTCAGTCTAAGTGCATGGAGGGATTGGTATAACTCCATACACGAAAGGTAGGGGTCACATTAGTGATGGACTGAGTAGCATGACGTCAATAGGGAGAACCTGACAGAGTGCCAAGAAATGTACAGTGATACAAAAATGATTCCAAGACTAAAAACATTGAACCTACATTCCTAACAATAGGAGGAGGTGGCAAAAAAACCCACATTGGAGACGGAGAGGTACCTGATAGGGACAGTTTTAGAATAATCGCCCCCAGATAGATGAAAACTACAGTGAGGTTGTAGAGCCTAAGATAGGAAGCCATTCAGTCTGTAGTTGGAATTCTTAAAGATGGAACTGGTTCCATGGTATATCGTCATTTAAACCATGGATGTGAGTACCCAAGCGAAAAACCCAACGCTGCTCTTTTTCCAGAAGGCCATGTTCGCTGCCCATTTGTTCAATCACTGTCCATTGTAGATCATTAACGCCATGTCCACTAGAAATATAGTGGTTGGACATTTTGGTAGTACTACGCCCGCATCTGACATTACTGCGGTGTTCACCAATGCGTGTCTTGATGGGTCTCGTGGTCATACCCACATACTCCAGACCACACGGGCAGGTGATTAAGTAGACAACGTTTTTACTGTTGCAATTAGTAAAGTTCCTCTGGTCCCATTTCTCGCCATTGCGGAATTGAATATGTCTGCTTCTCTTAGTGAGTGGGCAAGTACTACAGTTGCCACAGGGATGATGACCCTGTACTGGAGGTAGCAGACCTTCAATTCTGGGCTGGGATGTATTCTTGGGTCTGGTGTGGACAAGCATGTCCTTCAGGTTGCGACCCCTCTTATGTGCAAACATGGGTTTCGTGATGTTCAAGCCACAGCTGTTGAGGAGACGCCAGTGTTTATTCACTATCTTAGTGATCCTGTTGGAGTGTGTGTTAAAGGTGGTCACACAGATGGGCCTTTCATCAGTCTGAGTGACCACTTTGTCTTCCAAGAGAGCTTCCCTGTTGTTATTCCTTGCTCTCTTGAGGGCTTTATCAATGATCGGCTCGGGATAGTTGCGCTCGATCAGTTTCAGGCGTAGTTCGGATGCTTGTTTCTTGAACTCTTTGACCTCCGTGCAGTTTCTCCGAAGACGGAGGAATTGACCATAGGGTAGATTTATCCTAAGATGACGGGGATGAAAACTGTCAAACAAGAGTAAACAGTTCTTGGCTGTTGCTTTAAAGTGCGTGGTGGTTTTCAATCTGCCCTGCTCCGGGTAGATATTGAGATCCAAGAACACCAGATTGTGAGCTGACACAGTATGTGTGAATTTCAAGAACAAGTTCTGTTGATTGAGCCACAACATAAAAGCATCAGTTGAGTTTATATCACCTTCCCACACAACCAAAACATCGTCTATGTATCTTTTCCAGACTTTGATGTGAGGGAGGAAGGGATTCATTGTGTGTAAGATCCTACTTGTCTCGAGATGGTGTACATAAAGACCCGCTAGACTAGGAGCGAAGGTACTCCCCATGCTGGTACCGTGTCGTTGCTCATAGATGTCATCACCATACATAAAGAAATTACGGGTAAGTGCTAATGATACACATTCCATCACCAGATTGCGTGGTGTATGGTATTCCCACGGGGCAGAAAAAAGTACCTCCTCAATAATGAGTAATGTTTCATCATGGGGCAGGCTGGTGTACAGGCTTTCCACATCAAGTCCTATGAGTAAATTCCTCGTAGGGTCAAACTCAATATCTCTTTCGTGTATGGAGTTATACCAATCCCTCCATGCACTTAGACTGAGTACTAGTTCATACACCCCTTGCCCACTAGTACCACGCTCTCTTGAAACCGATTGGGCCACTACACCTGCCATTCCTTTAATCAACCATCTGTTCTCGATCAGTCTGATATTTATGCAGGCATTGGCTTGGACACCTATGTCCCTGATATCCATCTCCTGTAATCCCAGGCTTATTTGGATGTTCCGGGTGACCATTCCGATCACAAGTCCTAGTCAACTAGAGCATCTACTCCTTATTTTTATTTCATCAGGTAGCCTCGATGGGCAGATAACTGCAACATCTACTCCGTTTAAATCCGATCAGGTATTTTAGACAGGCAGTGGATCAAGACACCCAGGTCCTTCCCATGGGGTCCTTCCCCCTTCGGTCCTGGTTCAGGCAATTGGTCGGAATGACCCGGACGGTCTACTTCCGTTTCCGGGTCTCCGTTTGCAGAATCAGCGCGCATTGGGCGTTTACCACCTAGGCGCAATTACACTAATTGATGTAGCTATTTATAACGCGCACCGTCCGATTCAGTTCTATCGACGGAGCCGACCGGGGTGGCTGATTTGGCGGGACACTGATCCCTGGAGTCGTAAGTACGGCGCTTCAGTGAGAATGAGGTAACATCTTGACAACGCTAGTATTTTGGTCGTTTGCCCACTTTTGCCTCTCCTGTTCCTCTCTTCATGCAGGTAGCCCACTTGGCACGCCCACCACTCGGTTCACGAGCTCATGAGGTTACTTATCTCCTGTGAGCAAGTATGTCCATACTTTTGTGGGGAATTTGATTCTGGCATGGATATACATTAAACTAGTCCCCCCTTTTTATTAGAGTGTGTGCTCTTTGTTATGTGTGTGTGTTATGTTTAATGTTGTATGTCCATCTGTCACACAGTACTTTCATCACTGATCACGTGATAACGTTACGGATAGCGTCAAGAGACCAGTACTCTTCACCTTTTTTTACAGATCACCGTACTGACACAATGGATTGAACTACTTCATACGTAATTAATACGCCTTTTATTTCCCTCTAGGTTGATAGGACTATGTAAGACCTATTAAGGCATTGATATCGTGGAGGCTATTTACTTCCTTTTACATATTCTTTTTTCTCTCACAATCTTTGTTACTTGACACAACACAGTTAGTGACAGGAAGGGATCCTTAAGGTCCTGACGAAGAAGCATGGGGAAGCTTCGAAACATGTCGACACCACTAGGAGATATAGCTCATTGAGGCTTACACCCTCCTTACCCCACCTTTTAACAATACCAGCTCGACCGGCAGAATACATTTTCCTAGACCTGAGAGCCAGGTATTTTTTAATTCACTCCTTATTCACTCCTGACCCTTCCTCTCACACCCCCGCATCACACATAGCTGTCTCACCAACAACAGTGCTCCCGCGCAAACGTAGGTCATAGCACGCCCTGTCCCGTAGAGGGGCAGGAAGACCCCTATGATGAAGCATGACACCAAGGGCCCTTTTGGTGTGTGAGGGGTATTTAAACAACTAATGTGTATTTTCCACGATCGTGGGATACACATTGAGTAATTGGGTGATCTCTTGTACTTGTGGGTGGATCCTTTTTGTTTATGTGTCAAAGTAGACCATACATGTTACTGTTCACGTTGCAGGCAGTGTTCAGAATCAGGTTAAAAATGCTAATTCCACAAGTCTGCCATGTTTGATTGGTTATTGAACTATTCCCAGCTTCACAAGCTATCCATGGCGCTAGTCTACAGCATATGCAGATGTACTTAATTGTGGAAACCTGCTCCATTCCCTTCATTCAAACCCCCACATGGGAGAGCAGCACAATATGCAATCCAAGCAACCACAAAATAGTAGAGTAAATCAATCAGTAAGAAGTTGTAACACATTTAAAGGTTTTAATCCCACAGACCGGTTTTGGAATGACTGATTATACACTACTTTGATAGTATTTGGATAATAGGACTCTTTACTTTTATCCATAATTATTTTGCATGTTGCACAAATTAGCCACTCACCATCCACACGCTGGCATTTTTATGAGCTCAGACACCCCAAAAGAAAAGGAACCCATGAAGTCATTTCTCGTTGTCCGGTCCCAGTCCCAGATCTCCACTGATAGCCGTCGATCCTTGTCTGCTGGCTTGAGTTTGCTGTAAGAAAGCAAGAGGCAGAACATGGCTGTCAGGGCCATTTATTTGTGAGCAGTGCTGGCAATGAAAAAGCAATCGAGCTGGAAGTAAGCGGGGTGTCAGCAGAGGGCCTCAGACTTACAACGTGAAGGACTCGTTCCAGTGCGGGTTCAGGCTCGAGCGGATGGTCTTCGTTTTCTTTTTGCTTTCATTCTTGGGGTCAGGGATCAGCTTTAGCTTCACATATGGATCTGAAAGCCCATTGGGATCCATTGGAATTAAGTTTCTTGCTTCCTGAACTGCAAAAACATTTTTTAAACACAGATGTGATACAAGAGTCAACAATAGTATTTTTCTTTTTTTTAAAGGGTGTAGAGGGTCAATGCACAAGTCCACAAAAATAACTATAGTCACAGCAATTTGACTTCTGCAAGATTTCCCCAGATCAATAAACATTACATGCATATTGTGGATCTTCAGTTTGCTCCAAACACACATACTTAAAGAAGAGTGGGTGCACAGAAGCAGCATAGAAGTGAACACCTATTTGTCAAATGTCCATACAAACACGAAACACAACCAAAACAATGACAATTATCTCGCATTTATTGACATGGTCTCTCTTCTTCTGTTGGTCACTTCAGCAAGGACTCTTTAGAATTTCCATTGCAGCAGCCTGACATGAAGAGCTCTGCAGATAGGCTCACCCCCTCCTGAGCAGTACAGTATTGAATACATATACCACTGAAGGGCAAAACATTCATTAATATCCGAATATATTCTTAATATAGCACAAACACAGTTTAAATAAACGTCACAGTGCTTTACAATCAGAGAAATCTTGTGAAGTTACATAGATACAGGCAAACGTAGTAGACTGAATATTTAAAATAATAATTAAAAGACATCTTATAATTACATACAGCACATTCAAGTAGTCAGATGTGTACAGATATATACGGGATTGCGGGTGTGGATACACAAATTGGCAGAGGAGGCGTAAACGTACAGACGATGGAGGCAGATAATGAAGGCTTCCCAAGGTATCCAACTTACTGATATTAGAACCAGTGTTTTATCATCTCATTTTCTGGAGTTGGAGATAATCTGGCTGCTCCATGTAAAACTGATTGTAATGGGCAAGTCGAATTGCAAGAATGCCATTGAGAAAAGCAAGCCCATATTATATTCCAGGTGGATATCATCAGAGCTTGAATTGATAGGTTTACATCAAGCGTGGGAAGGATTTAAGTGGTGGATTTGAGATGGCATAATTAAAAGTGTGTACTCTGTGCCATTGCTTTTATATGTAGATTCACATTCAGTTTGTTATCAAGGGAGAAACCTAGGGATAGTGAGTTTCACTGATATTTGAAATTTTGTTAATTAACATACAAGCAAATCACAAAATGTATGGCTAAAATCATACACCCATACAGAGAAACTTGTATTTGAAAAAAGGGAATTTGTCGCCATGTTGGTTAAAGCAACAATTCTATACGTGGAGATTCTGATACATTTCATTGATCATATACACAAGATCATTTTTTTCAGATATAACCCTGGACATTAAAGGTCTGAAACCCTGAGGATAGATTTTTCAGCCACATGGTATAGCACTAAAACGTTATTGTGAAATATCACTAATCCATGAAGGCCAAACAACTAGATTATTGGATGAGCAACAATAATACCTCATATACATTATCACTGGACATGATCAGAAAGACATCTGAAAGTAGTTATCAAATGCCTACTACAGCATAATGACACAAGAAGAGAGCTAAGAACTTGAGCTTGTAAAGTAAACAGATTTATTCAGACAGCTGCAAGTAACATACACAGATTATTATTAATAATGAGAATGTACCCTTTATAGGTAGTCTTGATCTTCAACAAATGTAACAAAATTGTTTATAATTACGTGCGGCCCAAAGTGCTAGCATCACAGTGGACTCCAATCGCCTTTCAAGCACTAGGACTTTTTCATACTTCGGGGTTACTTTTAGTGCAGCAGATTCTTGGGCCTCAAGCATAGTAAAGCATAGGGAGACGCTATCACGGGTGGTTGGATCACTACTCAGTCTCCCCTCACCACCGGGAGGCAAGATTTTGGGTCCATTGATCAAGATATCTACCTCCCAGTGTGGCCCAGTGGCTTCTTATGGGCAGAGATCTGGGGCATAGGTGAGTGTGGGGCTAGCCAAATAGAGGAAAACGGCTTTTGAAGGAAGATAGTGTGTTCACTGTCACTCCACACTTTCATTGCCATAACGAACTGGGCCTAGTATTTACATTGATAGACTTCATACCCGCCCTTGCTTTGGTTGTCTGTGTGGAAAACGCAGAAAGCTGCCCTCACAAGAGATATCATTATCGACGTCCTAGCACGGGATAAAGGCTTGTCAAAATCCTGGCTGGCTAACTTATAGAACGCATTTGAGGAAATCGGTTTAAGTCGTGCCTTTTTTAATACCGCACTCCACACCTTACCTGGGAAAAAACAGGTCCAAGCCATGCTATTAGCACAGGTACAAGACAATATGCTGGAAACAGAATCCCATGAGTCCACGGTTGCAAGTTATTAGTAATTATGCCCAGAAATGCCCCTTACTAGTAATCCAGAGGATGTTGGAGGAAGATGGGATCGAGCACTATCATTTCGGTTTAGAGCTGGCACTGTGAAATACTTGCTGTCTTTACCTTTAGACTATCAGCACAAGCTCGATTTTCAACCGTGCTTTGTAATGGTCACTACGGTCAACCTATGCTGCACTTTATTCTCTTTTGTGGTTATTACATAAGATTTACCACGCAATACCTGGTCTCCTTATTGAAGGTCAGAAATCAAACACGGTGATGGTTAGTGTATAAAACCTTAAGGGAGTTACCAGATGTTGAAACGTGCTTCTGTGTCAGCTCATTTCTGCGTGCTGCGGTTCACTCTGGGCACTCTGCATTCTGAATAACCATGTTCTTTCCACAAATATGTTATAGTGTTTTTATTATCCTGGCTGGACATGTGTTTTTCACTTAAATGCTGTTATTTGTAATGCGATTTTATGATGAATTGATATGCACTGATTGTTTGGTTTTAATATGTTATTTTTATCATATGCTTGTACTTTTATGGCTACAATAGTGCCCGAATAATGTTTTATGAAATGAAATGAGTATAAACTAGTGGCAACGTTAGTTGAATTACTGAAAACAGTATATTTGTATATTGAATCATTTTGTGTTATGCTAAATGACGGCTTGTCCCTTTAGAAGCACTTTTGTGTGGGGGTCTACTAGTAGTGAGTTGACCTGGCAAGGTTTATTGGTTCTGCTGAATCGCAGAAACCCTTCATAAGAGAAGAGATAAAGAACACTTCTATGCTCAAGTCTGAATTGAGAAACTTCAGAGAGTGGGTGTGAGAAAGTGGTTTAGTAGTTGGGATGGACTGGGGTCCACCACAAGCAATAAAGTCACTATCTTGTTAAGTCTAGTTATAAGTTTCAGTAATGTAAACCTGAGCTCTCAGGACTCAACACAGAGAAAATATGGGAAGCATACAAAAATATTAAAACAGTTGAGAAGTAAAAAATACGACACAATAAAGACTCCACTCAAATCTATAAAGAGAAAGCAAAATGTAATGAACAAGATCACCAAAACAACAAAACTTCAATACTGGAAAAGAGAGATATGGATTTTTAAAGATGTAAAGTAAAATAACGTCAAAAAGCAGAGAGTGCAAATGGTAGTCAATGGTCGCTGCAGACCGGAAGCTAGGGGCAATTTCAGGCTGGCCATGATGGAGCTCAGTTTGGATAAACCAACCAGGATAGATCTGGTGGGAGGTTTCACCTTGAGACTTAGTCTTTTTTCTGGAAGTCAAAATCCCTCAGTAGGGCAAGCCAGCAGCATGTATTAAGTCGGACAGGCGTTAGACAAGGTCCAGCTGAAACCATTTGGTTTGGTGGGAAAAGCTCAGAGTGGGAGGGATTTAAATTTCGACCAAAGGAAGTCTTCTTGTTGGTCTGATAATTTTGGCGCCTTCACCCGGTCAAGAGTTTTAACTTCAGACTTAGTTTCTTTTTGGAGCCCAAAATCCTTCAGCAGTGTAAGGCTGTATTGCTGTATCTGATGTTGAGTTGCACAAGGCCAGATACACCGTCAGTGAGTACATTATAATTAAGGCTCCTGGTTTTCCGTTTAAATGGAACTTTACATATAAATACAGATGGCAAACTATTTTTCCAATGTCTGTATTTATAAGTTAAAAACGGGAAAATACTAACAAACTGTTCGCCGCAGCCCCACTCCTGCCCAGGTTTACCTCGGCAAGCCCCTCTTGGTAATCTACACCACTACGACCCAATTAAGAGAACTGCTAAGGTACACAAGGCAGCAGATGGCAGTAGGTGTTGCACGTTAAGGGGGAGGGGTCGCAGTAAGAAGCGCGAGTACTTGAGGTTTAAAAAAACACTGTGTCCATCATAGAATGCCTAATTGCCAAGCACGAGGTGCTAATATGTGCGTTAGCAGGCCGGCTCACTGATAGAAAGCTTTAGGCATCATCTGGCGGGGCCTGCTGGGGTCAGTGCCAATAAGGTAGCCTGTGAATGGTAATCATTGGCGCAAGACAGAGACCTGTTAGCAGGTAGTGGCGTGCTCGGTTGCAAGTGGCAGGCATCGAGGAATTTTAAAAAAATGACATACCCCTAGTGTACAAACATGATTGTGACCCCGTTTCAAGAAAACATGAAGTTCTTTCTTCCCTTTTTTTTTTTTTTTTTACTATTTGCATGTGTAATGCCAGCTGTTTCTGTGCAACTAGCTCTCTTCAGCGAGATGTGTGGATCGCAGTCTCCTTCATTTAATTTTGCCTTTGCATAAGAAATTTCACTTTTGCTTTCATGCCTTCATTCCTTTTCTAATCTTGCTGCGCTTGCTCTTTGCCTCACAAAGGGTTGGAACAGGTTGCAGGTAACTTTCAAGAGAGATTTTGTAACACAGTTTGATGCGATCCCAATAACAAAAATGTGGAACATTGCCAAAAGAGAGGCTCCATCCCCCATCACTCCCTCTTCGAACACGGTGCTTAATGTTACTTGCTTAATGTTCCCTGGAATTTTGTACATTAAATGCACACTTTGTTTGAAATAGAATGTTCTGCCTTTCAGTGTTTTCAGTTTTGTTTCACTTTCTAAGTGCGTGCAGTCATTACAATCTCTCCATAGCCCCTCTCTCGCATAAATAAGAAAAAAATACTAGCTGAAGAATCTTCTTTTGCTTGTGACAAAAATAAAAACGGATAAATACAGACGGAAATGGCAACAAAAAAAAAATACCATAAAACCGGGAGCCCTAATTATAATTAAGGCTCCCAGTTTTCAATTTTTACTGATTTTTACAGATAAATACAGACAAAAAACAATGTGTTTTCTGTCTACATTTATTTCTAAAAGCGGCAAAAACACAAAATTGGACTTCTTTTAAGTGACTCTCACTGATATCTTTCATGAATTGTAGGCCAACAAATGAGGAGATAGATAGCACGGGGAATTAAAAAACAGGATAAAATTTCCTTAAATAAAGGCATATGCCAAAATAAATTTGTGGTAGAATGCTAATATTTACCAGAGGGTGTACTTTTAGGTTATATTTGGCAGCTTAAATTGCTAAAACATGACAGACAGCAAAGAATATGTGTGCATCTGTCAGTTAAATAAATATGGACGATTTTACGACTTCATTTACACCGACACACAAAATAAATATGGATAAATACAGATAAGATAATAGTTGTATCTGCTGCTCAGCCAGTGTGACTGTGGTGTGGAATGTTGGTGGGTGATGAGGCTGTGGAATGTGGGATGGGAAGAGTCAGTCGGAGAATGGGCCGAGTAGCATGAAGGCTGCTCCTGGTGGGGCTCTTTATTACATCTTGGATCTTAACATCTTAATAATGCAACTTACCCTTTCTACCTTGGACTACCGGCTTTCATCGTTTTATTACAACTATAGTAAAAAAATAAATATGGATAAAGACATTATATGTTACAAGTACCATAAAAGTGGGAGCTCTAATTATAATTCCAACACTGTGAAAATCCTTACATTGAATTAGTATACCGGCGATATTCTATTGCAACCACTGTTTGGGATCCCTTAACAGTAAGAGGAGAAACTAACCCAATTTGATGAAAGAAACAAGACTGCAAACTCAGACCTGGAAAGAGCACAGGGACTTGGTGTTCTGATATTTGAGGTGCAGATTGATAACCTATCATGATGTGGCTTGAGAAGGTGCTATTGGATTTTCTTAAATGCCAGCACAGTATTGGTTACTTCTATGCCCTTTCTAAACAATATCAATATGCCAAATGTACCCCAAAACAAAGGGTATGCCCATGGGCCTCTCACATAAGGAGGCCGAATACATGGTTTTTGGGACATGTCAGCTTAATAGACCATCATTGTTGGAGATCTATAGGACAGATTTAGGAAGTTGTCCGTGGGACATGCAGAGCAAGGGCACAAGAATATCACAACTTTGCAGTAGCCAGGGGCTGGAGGTCAACATCCTTCAGCAGAGAATAACATATCAATGCCTTTTACGTGGTTGGAATAACCGTGTCATGCAAATAGCTGAATGCTCACTTCAAATGGAAAGACAAGTTGCCCTCGACATTTTCCACAAAGGTACCATTTTGGATGATTTGTAGGCTGTAGGGTCAAGAGTGGTGGTGATAACCCCAGAGCAAGAAACCCCCAGTCTCCATTGTAGGCAGACCTACAAGAGACCCTGGGCAACCTGCTGAGAAGAGGAGAGTGGGATATCTTTGCCAAACCACTTAAGTTACCTTCCGTTGGCTTGGAAGCTGAGAGGGTCAACATGTATGGTTGGGGAGGAGGATGTGATGTTCCTTCTAATTTCCCAGCCCACTGTGTCCCTTCAGCATGCATAATGCTCATAAAAAAGATAGGCTCTAAAACTCAACATGTTTGTCATAGATGAGAGTATATGGTAACACAGAACAAGCGAAGAAAAAAATCATTAGAAAGAGATACAGACAAGGAAACAAACAAACTAGAGGTCACACATGAGTGATGGTAATGAAGGCACGTGAACATTTGTCTTTGGGGGCAACTGAGAAGGGAATTAAACCCCACATGTTCCACATTTGCAACTGGCACACTGGGAACCTCTTATGCGTTGCATTATGTGCAATCGGTCATGTGGCATGCATGCATCCAGAGCACAAAATAACAAGGAGCCAAGAGGGCAGATGAAATTGAAAGTTTGCCAAAAGATCAACAGGCAGATGTTTTCGTACATTAAACACTGAGTATATTTTTCATCTATGTGAGACCTTCGCTTGAGTATATCTGAGTTGTTAGAGGGAATGACCATACTAGTTCAGTGCGACTGTGTCAAATAAAGGTATGCACTCTTCACTTAGTAAGAACAGCTGGAAGTAAGCAGTGTTGCCTTCTTGATGAAGATAAAACATGGGAAATTAATAGAAGCAAGAAAGCAGTCTAATGGAGGCAATTGCTTTTTAGGCCCCTGGGTGTTTGCTTCTTCTGCCTGCACAAGATTTAATCACTAATCAGACATTAAGTGAGCTGAGCCATATGCTTTGGTAATGTTGGGGTTTCAATAGTTTATCATACTGGACACTGATTCAAACCATCATTTTAATCTATACTGCTATAGAAACAGAATCAGCCATATGGAACTGTGGGTTCTTGATTTTCTATTAATTTGTATTTGTTGAAAGATATAGTAGTTGTTGGACCTGGCCCTCTCTGCATGGTCACCCTCAAACCTTTTGCTTTAACCCCTGGTGTTTTGCTGATTTGGTTTTTGTTGTCTTTAGGACTGCACCCTTTACCACTGCTAACCAGTGCTAAAGTGCTTTTGCTCTCTCCTTTAAACATGGTAAAAGTGTCTTACACTCAATTGGAACATTCAATTTACTGACAAGTACCTAGTAAAGTGGTACTACAGGCATCCAGGGACTGTAAATGTAATTCTAGTAGTGTACCTGCAGCTCTTATTGTGCCACCCACTGAAGCAACACTTTTGAAACAGGTCTCAGGCCTGCTATTGCAGCATGCATGTGCAGTTTTAAAATACCATCTTTACCTTGCAAAATAAACCTCTTACCACACCTAAATCTTCCTTTTTATTACATATTTCCCCCCTACGTTAGGCCCTAAAAGCCCAAAGGGCAGAGTGCATTGTATTTAAAAAGTCAGGCATTAAGGTGCACGTTTCATGGTAGTGAAACACTCTCAAATTTGTTTTTCACCATTGCAAAGCCTACCTCTCTCATGGGATAACATTGGAGTTACTGAATTACATTTTAGAAGTGTCATTTCCAAATTGGTGTCTCTCGAATCACAATTTTAAATCCTAACTGCTGGACTACTGCTTTGCTGTGCTTCTACTGTGCTGTGCTGACCTGCTGCCTGCTGCCCTCTTGCCTTGGTGAGGACTGGACCTGCCTCTCTTGACCCCCGAACCACAGAGTGACTCCTAGGGCTAGTTGGCTGGCCTCTTGACTTGAGCCTTGGTGACGAAAGGCTCCAACAACCTTGTACCTGCACCTGGTCCCACATCTGTGAATCTACCCAGCCACGTAGTGCCACCCCAGTCCTGGACCCTTGGAAGTGAGCCTTAGGTGCTCTGCCAGCCTCTGTGGATCCAGCGGAATTGATGCATTTCCTCTGCTGCCCAGCGCACCCCTGAGCAGAACCAATGCATAGATGTTGCTGCATGGATTGGAAGCACTGCAAAGACCCACATCGCATAGCAGACCATCACCACATCGGAACCACGGCTGAGCGATGCAACCTCTGCACATGCCCGCGCATCCCTCGTCAATGGTGGCCTCAATGACAATACTGAAATTCACATCGCAGCTCCTTAGAACTGATGCATCGCCTCGACTCCATACTTCACATTGCAAGCCCTTGTCAACGGGATCTTTGATGATGACACAACAGGACCTCGCACAGTAGGCTTGCCGCATCTTGGAAATGTCCCATCACTTCAACTGTGCAACACATCATTGATGCGGATCCTTGCAACGTTCCGCAAACTGAGGGTACTTTGTTCAGTGGGCCTAACTGGGTCTGTGCGCTCCATTATGGCGGGCCTGAACTTGTGACTCTGTCTCAGTCCGGCTCGACAAGATATTCACAGTTGGCACTTTATGCCTTTTGGCGCTACTTTCACTCAAATCTTTAAAAACTGAATATCTCGGGTTATACCGATTGGATTTTTGTTGTTTTGGTCTTACTCTGTTTTTCTAACTCTGCTGTGGGCTCCTTTTGAGGTGTGTTTTGACTGTGCTACTGTTTGAAGTGTTGCACAAATACTTTACACATTGCCTGCGAGTTAAGCCTGACTTTCTCTGAGCCAGGCTACCTCAGGGTTGAGAACAGGTTAATTTAGGGTTTGCTTGGGACTTCACCCTGAGGAGGATTGTGGTTGCTGCTTGAGAAGAGTTTCACCCCCTCCCCCTCCCCCCCCCCACAACCAGTAACTTAATTTCTTTTAAAAGCTTAGTACTTTTAGGGGCTATACTTACCTTACATTTTTTAAATTTGAAAGCTCCAGTTCTACTGATTGGATTTGTGTTTTAGTTTCAAATAATTCATTTCATTTTACTCTATTTTCCCATACTGGTGTGGGATTTTTCCTGTGTTGTGTCTTCACTTTATAACTGTTTGAGTGCTGCATAAATGCTTTACACATTGCCTCTAAGTTAAGCCTGGCTGTTACATACGAAGGGCTCACACCTCCTTAACCACAACCCGATTGCTCACAGTAGTCATCCTAGCAGAGTTGCTATAGTTACATTGAAGACACATCAGAATAGGTAACCGAATGGATGGATAGCAAGGTAAACAAAGTGAAGACAAGAACAACAATCAAAGATTGACGTATTTAAAGATATGTGAATATTTCGATTATGAATGGGTCAGGGTAGGAGAGGTAATCAGGTCCCCCATGTTTGTTCATTTTAGATTCAGTAGGTGACATTTGAGTTTTTGGTTAAACTCAGAAAGGGAGGTATTGCTCTGAGCTGGTGTGGGAGAGCGTTTCAAACGCGAGGGCTAAGACATGCAAATATCTGAGCTTATAGGGGCTATAATGGGATTTAAGGACGGTGGGGAGGTGGAGGCTGACTATCTGCACAAACCGTGATGGAGCATGGTGTCGGAACAGTTGTGACAGGCATAGGTGAGACATGCCATGGAGAGCCTTAAGCATCAGGGTGGGTAGTTGTACTGCGCTAGTGTTCGGCTGCCTTTTTGAAATTTATCAAGTTTCTCAAGGAGAGAAAAAGTGTGCTGGGGAAGTGAAGTCCCCTTCAGACCATCCCAATAGTCCACCTACGTTCCACCTTTAACTGGGACCACATCAGTGATGTAATGAGGGTGTATTGAAATTTGCAGCGCACATTTAGGACCCGTGTGCGCTACTTTTTATTTAAATTGGCTAATCTTCTCAGGGCCTTCTTTCCACAACAACTCCCCCCGACAATATTTGTGCAGCGTCGGCAGGGCTACTGTGCAATGCTGAAATTCAAAATAGACCAGAATAACGCCACAAGGGATGAAATTCAAAACTCTCTAGAAGAGTTTAATAAAATCTTGCATTAATTACTCATGTGGGTTTAAACCTCATCTATATAAGATATACTTTTATAACAGCACACATCCCATTTAGGGCTGTTCGACTCAACAATTCCACATATCCATCAAACGAACGAACCATAACTAGAAATAAAGCAATTTCCATTCTAAATCAGCATTTCCATTAGCCAGGTCTGATTTCAACAAAACCCCTTTGTTCTCAGGCAGTGCACCCGAAATAAGTAATGAGATGGGCAGTGAAGCCAGATTTGGGAAACTGAACTCTGCTCAGCTCTTCTTAGGCTGACCCCTTGGGGTTACATATTGAATCCTAATGCTGAACCCAATGGGTCTCCTCCTGCCAGCTCCTGAACCCTGCATGCTCTCCAACTGGAAGGCCCCTAGACTCCTGGAAATAATATAACTGCATCATCTATGCAGTCATAAATCGGTGCACTTTATGTTGTGAAGGGTATAATCCAATATAAAAGTGCATTGACCTGTATGCCCTCGCGCTTACATTTTGTTTATTATAACGTACTTTCCACAAACCAGACATCTTTTGCTCATCTACTGCACTGTGTATTCTCATACTTATACTTTTATATATGCACAGACGTGTTTTTCATATAACATCCTCGTCCCTTTTAAAGTGCTCCGATACCAATGCGACCGAGCCCACGCGATAAAAACGGGGCAAATAATTAAACAAACCACAGAGCCACTTGACACGACCTATAAATCCCATTGGTACCGCTTCTGCAGTCGCCTCTGAGGGCTGTGAAACTGCAGCCTTTGTGAGCCGAGGATGCTCCTCCCAGACCCGAAACATCCCTATTATGTATGTCCTGGATTAATATCTACCTCATCGTTACGTCATGTAACGCACGATTTTTGCAGCATGTCACCAAAAAAGCATGTCATTGTACTCTGAAGTGTTTGTCTCGTCTTTTTGGGACACCAGAGGGCAAGACTTGCTTTTAGAGGGTATACTCTGAGTACACTCATTGTATCATTTGCAAGAGAGAATTCGCTATTATTAAACTGCGCTAACACCATAAGACCTTTCAAAGTGCATGAGAAATAAATGGGCCACATTTCTTTTTAATATTAAAGGAACTTCAAAAATGGCTTCATGAAGTGAAAGTTTGTCATAGACATACGAGCTTTACAAGGAGGATTAGTGCTCGGCAAATACACGTGAGAGGAAGTGTGTACACTTTGCTTTTCTAGCTACTTCTTTCTGGTTTTTGCAGCAGCAGTGAATCCAACCTGATCCCTGGCACTCAGGTTAATAGAGAATACAGTGAGCTCTTCCAGGCTGTTGCGGTGTCTGATTGCCTCTGCCCTGCGTATGATACTCTAGCTCGGGCACTTGCTGTGAACCTAAGTATATTATTAGGTCTGCAGAATATATTTTGGTTTTCGATCAGCTCAGCCGGCAGCGATGCCCTGTCTGCCCTCTTCTGGTTTGTTGTTTCCACAGATAGCGTAAAGGGAGCGTGTGGCCCACTGCCTTCTCGCTTGCTTTGTGGGTAAAATAGGGCAACGCTCTTTGACAGAGGGCACTGGTGTTTGAAACCAAGAGTCCCCAATCTATTTTATGATAAGAGCGAGTTCTGTTCAATGAAAAGCATCCCAAGCTGCTAACATGATTAGTGTTGTAATGGTGACCACATCAGGCAAGATTACACTAGTGGCCGCCATATATGAAAGATTACTAGCAGTGATCACCCCAGTTCATCAGGCAGAGTTGGCAGCAGTAATGTAAAGCACGCTTTGTCAATTTGGAATGCGCGTACATGGTAATAACAACCATAACTGCAATGCCACTGGCACCGAGGTAATAATATTAGGTATAAACTTCTCCAATGTCACATTGTCACTCAGATATCAGTGTTAAATATATTTTGGTAACTAAGACATTTTTCTCCAAACATCAGCTGAAAATGCACACATATTTGTCTCAATGTGGGCATACATATCATTTTGACTAAACAAAAACTAAGTAATGTGGTAAAATGGGCTGAACAGAGAACAGCTACTTTCAGGTAGCCGGAGAGCTACAAAAAGCCCACGAGCTTCTGATTCAAGAACGCCATTTATATGAAAGGATAGACTGACGTGTTTAATGCACATCAGCGACGATTTGTGACTTGTTCCAGAGGAATCCTAAAAAAAACACAACACGTCTGTGAGTTTTCCTTTTAGCTGTAACTAATGATTGATTTTTAAAAAATGTTGTCACATCTAGAAGATATGAATGCTGGTTCAATGTAGACTAGGCGATACCCTGGTTAAATTAGCCACCAGCAGGGACGGAACCAACTTTCAAAACAGAGCTAAGATGGAGACCATAGAGCTTGGTCTCAACTACAAATTCTGGCTTTGTGCCGACCACTCATTTGTGCCTGCACAGGCAGACGTCCGAGGTGGACAAATCCTGAAATTCGGGACAACCACATTACTTATTCAGCACACATATGAACTTGTCAATCAGAGCAACAATACATCACTCGCTGGATTACATTACATCGTCATGATTTGAGTTCACAGCAGGAAGAGAGTAAGGTCTGAAGCACTTGTTGGCAGTAGCTGAGACTTGACAACAAACCTCTGGCTGCATTGAAATCAGGTGAAATTATGTAAAGTTCAGAAAGCTTTTAGAATGTTTTGCTTAGATTCATACAAACACAAATAGCTATATATATATATATATATACACAGCTCTCTGTTGCGAGTTTACATGTGCGGTGAGGCAGATGCAGACATCAGCAGTATTAAGTTAAAAATCAATGGCACAGCCTCCACAAACCAGGGACACCCTCATGCAATAAATCTAGTAGATCATTTTGTAGAATTGCATGAAAAGTCCAAAAGATTGACAATGATAGATCTGGAAAGAGAATTCAAACATTGGACTAGACATCTTAAGAAATCTGAGGGGAACACACAGTTCCTAATGTCACCAAATTAGGAAAAAAGTAATTTTGGTACATTGGTGTGGTGCTGCGCAACATAAAGCCTGACCTTGGCGCAATTGTATGATTTCAATACTTAGGTGAAAAGGTTTTGGATTCCTACCTTAGAGGACAGTA
The DNA here is from genome assembly GCF_964204655.1 of Triturus cristatus. Taxonomy (NCBI): domain Eukaryota; kingdom Metazoa; phylum Chordata; class Amphibia; order Caudata; family Salamandridae; genus Triturus; species Triturus cristatus. The sequence continues at coordinate 645,338,518 of NC_140590.1, forward strand.
AATTCAAGCATGTGGAAACAGAGAGTAGATGTCACAGCATAGAGGAACAATTATGACCCGCTTCACAAATACTGGAAACATCTTAGCTTCATCAATCTCCGACTACTTCCTTTAACCAAAAAAGGAAAAACAGTCCTCTACTTCTGCTCATGTTCTGGTAGCGCCCCCTGCTCCCCTTCAGTGGAACTATAAAGACTTTGCTGCTTACTTTAAAATATAGACTTCACATTCAAAAACCACTGAACCCTCCCAAGAAATATTTTATATGATACAAGTTTTGTTGAGACCGATCACAGCCCAAAGTCAAAAGACAGGAATGGAAGGTTTCTGCTAAAATTCAAGAAAAGACAACTTTTCTGCACCCTTAACTTGCACCAAATCAAAATAGACTTTTTTCATAGGCAATAGTTAACCAAAGCAAGACTTGTAAGAAAGTGCAGTCAAGGATCGGAACTGCCTAAGTTACAGGTAGAGAAGGATGGTGGTCAAATCATTTTATTTTTAAAGGAGTTTGATCATTGGGGAGCCACAAATCTTCATACAAGGACTGGATAATGGAAAAGTAACATGCCAATTTACAAATGGCACCAACATTTGCAATGTAAGGAAACATATAAGTGGAAACACCTTGGAGAGAAATAATTAAAAACAAACAGATGTTGATCTAGAACCAAATACTTTCATTGTAGTTGAGCACAATGCCAAACCTTTGAAACAGGTGAAGATAATGGATGAAAGTATGGAGCCTCCAGGCATCAAGCGGCCCATAGTTATGTTAGCACTGTACAAGTGTATTGACAGCCATCACATGGAGAAAGTTTCTTTAGGAATGGTACAGTTTATAAGAAACAGCATTAGATCCTCACTGTCACTCTATCACTGATATTTGACAGGTCGATCTCCTCTCAGTTTTCCTAGAGTATGATATTAAATATTAGAACATTGGAATGTTGGGAGCTCCATTGAAGACAGTGGAGTGCTCCCTGCTTCTATGGGCCTTTGTTTTATTTGTTAGAACATTCTGCCCTCTAGTGGCAGAATGTTCTAATAGCCTTATAGCCCTTCATAGCAGGGCTATACCGGCTATTAAAGTCCCGCTCCCTTGTTAAAGTCCCTCACCTTCAGCTCGGGCCTTTAACGCAGGAGCGGGCCTTTAATAGCCAGTATAGGCCCCTACAGCAGGCTATAAGGCTATAGTAAAGTTGATCTCAGTTTCAAACTTGTACATAGATCTAGTTGTAACTTCACCTATTACTCCTGCCTAGGTGCTTAGGACTGACAACAACTGTGCTGTAAAACAATCTACTAGCAGTGATGCATTAGATGCCTGCTGTGAGGAACATACTTGTACAGTTAACAGCAGAGCTTTCAGAGTCCAGGATTTGTTCATTTTAGGTCAGAGATGAAGCAAAGCATTGCTAATGCAACTTTGGCTCACCGTTAAATTGCTTTAGACCTTTCAAATGTCATGTAGATGCAAGAAATAATATTCTCAATTCCCACCTATTCAATAGATGACGAATGTCATTCATGCAGAATAAATTCCAATAGCAACAGTCATTTATTGTTAGAAACTACCTGCTGTCAAAAGTGGCAAATACCCCAGCTTATATTAAATTTTTCTTATTGCAACCTGTTAAAGACGACAGGGGTAAAAAACATTTAAACAAATGCATTATGGATGGAAATTGCAAGAAATTGGTTTATTGGTTTATTGGGGGAGAGGAGTTGGCTTAACGGTTAGGGCGCTCAACCTCGGACCTGGGGTAACTGGGTTCGAGTCTCGGTAACGACGCTAAAACATCCTGTGATTCTGGGCAAATCACTTAATCAACCCGTGCCTAACAACAACAAAAAACGTGCCCTTATGTAACGTAACTGGTGCTATGTAAAGCGCTCTGATACCTGATTGGATTCAGGTCAAGTTCGCGGTATATAAAACTCTGCCAAATCAAAAAAATAAAAAAATTATTTGGGAGGATGTGACCCCTACAAACTTAATAAACACAAACTGGTTAGGTCAAAGCACAGTTCTTGGAGAATCTGTTGCCCAATCCCCATTAGCTATGGCACAAGCAACGAGCAATCCACAATGAAATGTGTGTGAAGTTAAGGCAGTACCAACAACTTCAAACAGAGAAAAGTTTAATGAGGAAAAAGGCTCAAAGATAATTAAAATTGGATAATGGAATCAGAAACATGAATTGTTAAAGTTTAAAGTAAAAGTACCATTAATAAGCAATAGTTGACTGGGACCTAGGTGGGATTTCAGGATGACAGTAATGGAGCAGAGGTCAGATAAATTTGCTAACTCACCACAGTCCAAGATTTTATCATTGGACATGGTTATATATTTGGTTCTCACAGTCCTGCAAGCCAACAGGCTGGAAGCGGCGACTGGGCAGGTTTTCGGAAGACAGGTTACCTTTTCCTCAAGGTCCCATTCAATCCGTTTTCAGCATGGCAAAAAACCTGATTTTCTTGCTTACATTGGGGGCAGCATTCATGGGAAATACTCAAAACCACATCCTGGTTATCTGGAGGTGGAAACAAATGACGAAGTCCAACTTTTCTCCACCTCCTGTGAACAATCTTTTTGGCCAGCCCTTTCTTCCCCCAAGTTCTTATGCTAGACTTCTAGGCACTAGATATGTTCCACACAGGGCTCTTTCAGGAGCCAATACTCTGTGGTCAATTCGAACATCTCAGACTCAGCAACCATTCTGCTTTTTTTGAGTCCCTGGGGTAGGTAGACAGGAGGTTATTCACTTGAGCTTTGGAGAGCCTTTGAAGTCCCTGGATGCCAGCAGGAGTCAGAAGTAACTGAATCCATGTCTTCTAACAGGAGACATGAAGTTAAATGTCTTCTTTATTTCACAAGTGCTTTATTTAGAGCTGCAACCTTCATGGATCTGAGGAGGAGGAGGAGGAGAGTTGGCAATCTTACCCTGTGCTCTAGCCACTGAATAAAGAATTTCCCTTACCAAGTACTGGCTACTTTCTCACCCTATACCCCATCCTTCTGCAGAATTTCCTCTTTGTCTTACTGTAAATCAAACAGGTGCCACTGTATCCAGATTGCAGAACCCTTCTGCCATCAGGCACGCCCCAGCTCCCTAGCCACTCTCCTGTTAAGATGAGCTCTTCTCCCTCCTGGCAGGATCAGAACTCATTCTTCCTCCTGCTGGGGATAGACCCAAAGGATCTAGGAGGATCTGAAAATGACTGAGAGCAGATCCTGTCAAGCCATTCAAGTTGAAAGAAGTGTTTAGGATCTCCTGTACCCTTCCAGATTGCTAATCCCTTTTAGCGGCCCATTGTTGACCACACTACTTCCTTCCTGGGCCCAGAGGCCAGGCTATTATCCTCTGCCAGACAGCTCCCTCAACTCCAGCCAAGATTGTGTACAGGCCTCTGAAGGTCTGATGAGAGTCAGAACTAATCAGAAGCCAGTTGTGGCACAGACAGAGAAAAGCTTATTTTTACAAAGTTGCTTTCCCACTTAAGTTATAAAAGATCTGAATTCACCATTAAATCAGATGTTGAAATTGAAGTTTGAAATAAATTTGATTCACTTTCTTTAGCATTTTTCCAAATGAAGTTGGGAATAAATACTTCAATCACACCTAACTCTGTATTATGAAAACCACAGCTGAATGTAAAGAGTAGAAATAGCTTTAATGCATACAGTCACTGTGAGGGCACATTTGTTAAATGTATAGCATGCCTTTTTATAGATTGGAATCTATGCCTTGTGGGCTTAAACAAGCCACTCTTAGGGGTGACTTATTATTCTATTAAAAAAAAAAGGTTTTCTTCCAAGGCTAATGCACTTTTTGTTCGCATGTGTTGCTGTAGTTCCTTTAAAATGCAACCTAGCCATAGCACAGTGGTAATTGGAGCAGCCATATATGTTTGTAATGTATGTAGTTCTGTGACTCCACATTGCATCCCACAAGATATTAATCATCCAGGGCTTTGGAGCATGAAACCAATTTTGCCAATTCCATTTTAAAGCCAAAGCTCTGCATATAGCCTTGATACCAGCATATAATAGGATCTAGAAAACTGTGAAAAATCTGGGGTGCAGAAAAGGTAAAACCTACTGAAGAAGTCTTTCCCAGAACAAGACTCTGAAAAGGAGGCAGGCGTGAAAGGTTAAGGCGTCAAGCCCATGGGTAAAGTGATTGCTCTTAATCACAATGCTTGAGGAAAAGAAAGCATGCTGTGCTTCACAATAAAGGCAAACAAGGATGTTAGTTTTCAAATAGATAAGGTTATCACACCTGATTGCGTCTCTCTTGTAGAGCCCAAAGTGGTTGTAACTGTTGATGGCAGAGAAAACCTGCCCATATTGGCGAACTGCCATTTGCTATAGGCGTCAAGTTATAGGTGGAATTAAATTAGAGCACAGAACCAAATTGAAAAAAGTAGTTTTAATTGCATGATTCTCCTACAAATCCAATTACTGGAAGACGTTTTTGGTAAACGGAAAAAAACAAAGAAGGACGTTATAGTTAGCAAATAGAATTTTATAAAATGTAGAAATTCACCAAAAAAAACAAAGGTTTCAGGGACGTCATAGTTAGGGTCAGTTTTTACTCATACAAAACCAGAGAAATTCAACTATTACTGCCAGTAAGAAGGGGGGCGGGGGAGGAGAAGAGAGGAGAGGAGAGGAGAGGAGAGGAGAGGAGAGGAGAGGAGAGGAGAGGAGAGTGAGTGAGTGAGTGTGTGTGTGTGAGTGTATATCATGTGTGTTTGGAGGAGGCTCATTTTGATAAATAAGAACTCTAATTCCAACTCTGCAATGTATGGCTAGCTTGTTGGTTTCCATTATTATCAGCCCTATACACACTTCAATTTTCAATATGAATTACAGTTGCTGCTGTTAGATAATCCCTTGCCAAGAAAGGCAATGTGTCTAGTGGCCAAGAACTGCTTGCAACTCTTTTGAAGCAGCTGCTGCTCACGGCCATCTGCTGAAAACTACAAGAGCTGAAGTGCTGTATGGAAATAAGCTGCTTAAGGACATGCAAATTGGCCAAAGTCTTGATTACACTGCAATATTTCCCTGGTGAAATGCCCAAGCCGCTTCTCAGAGGCTAAGAAAGATGCTATGAGAAGAGAATAAAGATTTGAAAATATGACACTGTGTGTGGAAACTTGTTGCCAAATGTTTGCTCTGCTGAAACATAGGCCAGTCACTGGACAGGCTGCGTCTAAAGAAAAATGTACCGAACTGTGCACGGTATGCGCATATACGTTTTTGTATGCTTTTACAGCTTGAACCTTCCTGTACATTACTGCTGTGTGCTAGTCATTCCACTCTGTATCCACCTGGGGCAAGGGTGGAGGCAGCAGGTGATAAGGTAGGAATCCTTATGATCTCCTTGTGCTTGACCCTCTCTGCAGCCAAACTCTTCCCATCACAGTTTCCCTCTTTCATTTTGCAATCTTATGGCCCTGCCCTGTGTGAGGGCCCTCTAATCTATCCATTGGGTGCTTATCTGACCCATTGCCTACTTTGTATCCATCCATCTCATTGTTCCACGTGTGCACCTCCCCATATGCTTTCCCCTCTGCAGCCACTTCTTCCTTGTCTGCCTAACTCCTTGTGTGCATGCCTCCTGCCCTCCCTTTCCTGTCCACTGTCTTCTGCCCTCCTTGTCCCATCCACTCTAACTTATTTGCAGTTTTATATAGCACAAACTCGACCAAAGGCATTGGACCGCAACATGAGCACCAGTTACATTATCCACAAACACATTCATTTTTGGGTTTTTTAGACACAGAGAGAATAAGTGATTTGTCCAGAATCACACTATGTCGAGCCAACACAGAGACTGGAACCTGGTGCACCAGGTCCAAAGTAGGCATCTCTGGCCATTATGCCACATCCTCTATCCCTCCTCTGCCCTCCCCATCCACCAGTGGTGGCCGGTAATTTTTCCAGGAAAGGAAGCGGGGTGCCACACATGAAAACATACACACTCACACCCATGGATTAACACATGCGCGCAAACACCCATTCACAACACTCACTAACAAATACACATATTCATGCATACATGCACGCACGCACCAAACATAAAACATACATCATTGTAAAGCGGGAAGCCTCGGAGGTCCCAGGAGGGCTGCGACTGCTGCCTTCCCTCATCAGTCAGCCAAGGAGGGAAGGCAGCAGTCCCTCACTCGTCACAGAGTGGGATGCAGTCAGTGAGACTGCTGACCCCACCCTACTCTGTGACGAGCGGTCACTGATTGACACTTGGCCCTAGGCACTTCAGGGCATAAAACTGAAGCACCAAGGTCCAAGGCAATCAGTGAAGCGCCCCTTCGCCATGAGGGGGAGGTCCACAAGGCACTTTTGCCAGGCTAAGTAGGTCACGTTCACAGGGCTTTGAAATCCTCAGCCTGGCAAAGTTCAGCTTAATCAGCCAGGAGCCTGCACGTTTAGTGCATGTCTATCTCCTGGCTGCCTGAGCTGAACAAGAAGTGTGTCTGTGAGACTGACCTTTGTTCAGCCTTACAGACACTCTTCTTGCCGGGAAAAAGGTGGAGGTGTGGCCCCTCAGCCAATATGGTCGGGTTGTGGTTGCCATACACCCATCTACCCCGTAGTTAATTTCCCTCGTTACCGTGTAATGGTGGCTATCCCTCTTCCTGTGCTCAAAGACTCTCTACTCGCCCACCTCTATGTCCAACTCACCCTCTATTCAACTTAGTTTCTGCACACTTGCCCTAATTTTGTGAAACTTATATGGTATTAAAACAGCATGCTACATCCATCAGTAAAATAATGAAGAAAATCTAATACCAAAACTGAGTGCAAATTTTCGTTGTACAACAGAAAGAAACAGATTCCAATTGCAGTCTGAGCAAACGTCCCCTAAAGGAAAGCAAAACACAATCGTAAAGCAATGTTGCTATTCACAAGAGCAGCATTTCCAACTGAGACTCTCTATTCAGTACCCAGATTTGGCAGATACTCATAAAAACAATGCGTCACAACAGTTGTCAATAAGCAAAGTGCATCTCCGATGGGCTTCCAAATCGGTATTTTTTGCAGTTTGAATTGGCTACTAGTTTTGCAGGTTTGGATTGCATAACATCAAATCAGTGGCATATGAAGCCACCATGAAAGAGTGTCCCATATTTTCTGTGGCTGACTGAGCAGCACAAATTGGTCCTCTAGTAATGGCTTCACCAACTGAAGAATAAATCATTCTACATACAACATGGGATTCCATGTGAATTGATCAAGGTTCAATGACACACTGCCCTAATATTTGATGAACCTTTTCTACAGAATTCGAATTGAGTAAAACGCGTCAAACTTTCAATTGGAGTCAAGGCTTAAATACTATCTCATTTAAGCAAAAACACTCTTATTGGCTCATCTTACTGGCCCCCCATCCATACAAAACTAAAAAAAAATGCCAACTCTCGCTAGTACAAACGTAAACAAAATAACATTAAAAGTGTGACCTTTCTTTCTTCCAACTTGCTTTCATTCCCCGAAAATATTAAGATTGTGGAAACTTGGAAAAAAAATAAGAAACAACAGTAAAAACGGTATCTCTATCTTGAGAAAAGTTGTATTCATAATTTATGTTGACACTTGAATTAAACCTCACTTCAATATATAAAAGGTGATAGTAAGGTAACTACTAGTGAGCATAATGTGAGGGAACAATATAGGTATGTGGGTAATCCTAGTTAAACCTCACGAAAGTCAGATTTCTCTTGGTTCAGATCCTAGCCTCTGATGTTAAAGTTCATTAGCAATTGAATTCCACCAATTGGAAATTTACTGTTATCATCCCATGATATCGTATTTTAATATAATTATTGCCGCTATCCATCTATTATCCAAAGGGGTGCCCACTCCCATCTAACCTAAACGAACAAGTAAAAAGAATGTCATTATACGTTGCAAAAGTTTAGTTGCCCGCTCAACATATCGTAAGCCACATATGATTAAATAACAAGCAATCGAAATATCCCTCGGTTAGTTTTTATTTTGTATTGTGCATACATTTTTTATCACAAATGTACTTTCGGGCCGCTGGGAGGGTTTTTGCCTCACACAGAGGAGTGCTTTTAAAAAAACCTCCCACATCAACATCAGTGTTTGAGGATGCAATTTCGAGATACTATCTTTTATTTTAGTTTCTATGAGGAGCAAGATATTAAGTTACTTTTCAATCAGTTATTTGTAACCCTGTCTTTCAGCTTAAAAGTGATACCATCTGGTATCTATTCCTAGAGCAGGGAGCTGCCCAATGGGATAGCGAAAATATCACAAACTGATTTCAAATGTAGGGAATCAAATATTTTTTCAGCTTTCACGAAATGGTGATACTTCAGGAAACATTGCGTTTCTAGTGGAAGTTGGCTAAGACGGACCTGGAAGTCCCCGTCCTTGTACTTTCTGCATTTTTTGGTTGCCCAGAGAAAATTGATAGTGATTCTATTTCTGGTTAGTGAAGTTCTGTGTTAGAGCAATAGGTATCTATACCGTACACCGGTGGGGCTGGAACCATTCTCAGAGTGGGCGAGCTGCCATCAATGTTACATCGCCGAATGAACAGGGATTGGGAGAAATCAAAGCGTACACAAAGAACAAGTGTCGCAAATGAGCCATGCCCATTGAGCAAAAGAGTAGTAGGAGTGTAGTATGTAGCTGGTGTTGCATTTAGGAGCACACCGTATCAAACATATTGCATGGTGTGGTAACGTGCTGTTATTTAGAGACAGCAAATTTTCCATTCAATGACTTTGCACAGACGTGAACTTTTACTGCTAAAACTATGTAACGCACAAACGCTAACATATGGAAATTAAATTGTTTTGTGAATTTAGAAAAAACAACAAGACTAGCCTGACATTTGAGTTGTGTTTTTCACCACACAGCAAAAGTGACAGGATTGGTACAAAATGTAAAGTCACCTTTAGAGCTCATTCACCTTCGGTGCTCTAGTATAGTTATTTTGGGGGTGCTGCAGCACCCCTATCACCCAAACTTCCTGCGCCTATGTCCTAAACCAAGGTTTGATTCAACCTGAGAAACAAAATGAGCCACGAGTATGTCCTCCTGATCAACTAATTCCATGCGTAGAAGTACAACCCCAGATACAGCAACCCGGGATCTACTGATTAAACGTACTAGGAAAAAAAGCATTGGATGGTTCCATTAAAAGTAAGAGAGTGCAGCTTTGAAATGGATTTTGGGAAAGGCAGGCTCCAGTATTTGCTGCGAGAGCAGTAGTTGCGAGCAACTTCAATACTGTAAGAAAACTACCTATAAACAAGAATAAAATACACGCTCTCAATACAGATTGATCCCAGAGAAGAGGCGTTTTCTATAAAGATAACACTAAGAGGGAAAAATAGATTATGCTGATGAACCATTAACAGAGCGGGCGAGCTTCCTACAGGCAAAGCATAGCATAGATGAACTGTAAGCTGTTAGGTGAATGATTACAATTCAGATTTATTGGAATTGACTGTAAGTGTGAGCACTCACAATTAAGTCTTCCCATGATACACTTCACACAGGAATGTCACATATTATCCAGGCTAGGAAACAGAAAGGCTTATGACAACTAAGACTGCATGACTTTTTGTTTTTCTGGCTACCGCTCCCCTACATTCTCCTTCTGTTTCCCTCACAAGATGCCCACCTATTCTGCCTCCATGACTCTCTTTTCTACCCAGGTAGATGGTGAGACAAAGGTTGCACCGGGGTCATCTATTATACCAAGAGCTACTATAATATCAAAGAGACTCCATCTCCAACCCGGAGATCAATGTCCTCTGTCAGCATCAGGAGAGGAATAGCAGAATGACGTCCACTATCCTCTCCTGTCCAATCACAGCATCTTTTGGCTGATTGGCGCAGTCTTGGACCACATACACATCACGTGAGATGTATTGGAGGGACAGAGAGGAGTAGAACCACAAGCACCATGAATGTGTCACCATTCATGACCTCGAAAGGCCTGTGAGTCTAGGTCTTGATGCGTGCTTCGTGTGCATAACCAGCCCCAGGACATCATCTTTCCCAAAGACATGGGCAAAAGCCTTATTCTGTAGATTATTCTGTAGCATGAGTCCTGGTTCGCGCTGCAGAAACCTTTTGATTAAACGGATAAAATAGAAGGGTTTTATATCTACTGCACTACTACTACTTCCATTTGCTGCATATACTTTTTATGAAACATGATCTGACGCAACACGTTTCATCACAAGCTAAATGCAGCATTAAAACAAAGTATATGCGCCCTAGCAACGAGTCCTTTCCCTCCGGCTCACACGAGCACTGGTCAGTAGAGTGGATCCCAGCACAGTTTCTCCTAATAACACACCGAAGTAGAAAGAGGGGATGACGGAGACAAGACTCACAAACAAATGAAGCTAGGTGTTTTGTTTTAGACATCACCTTTGCTGCTCAGTTTCGTTGTAAGCATGCGCCACCCTCTGTGAAAAGGTGAAAGTTAAGACTTTTAAAACAAGCGCGCCAGGAGGCCTCTCTTCACCTCTGCGTATGCACTTCTGGGGAGGCTGTACATCGTCTGTCCTCCCTTCAACATCAATCCTCGTCTGCAGATTAAAAGTGCTACACACTTCCCAAGACCTTAGATCCCATACTGCAGACTCAAGGTGGCACACCGCCTGCATCCTGGGTGATACAGCAATAGTCATTCAGTATCCAACCGGCCTTTTACCACCCACCCACATTTACAGAGGATTCTCGTACATGAAACGTAAACAGTTAAAGAGGAATACACAAGTACGCAGTGGAAAATACCAATGGTTCCAAAAAACACAGGGTGCAAGTTTAGCATAATCTCGCATAAATAAAGTTGTACTGTCAACACCGTAGACCAATGGTGGCTGCACAGGTATAGTAATTCTCAAGTTATATCTTACTCTTTTATGCTCAAACTTTTCGTGACCCCACTGCTTAGAAGTCACAATTATAGTAAACATTTTCAAAATTGAGAGGATTAAGAGTGATAAGAGACAAATAATTTGGTGATGTAGAGACATATTGTTTTTTTAATTTATTGAAAAACATTTATGTCTGATGCTAATATTGTCCATATAATGAAACAAACATGGCTGCATTTCCAATAATTGTCGACATTGGGATATTTTGGCAAGAATGTGTATAGGCAGGAGGTCACACAAGAGAGGTGATATTTGACAATATGTCTGTCTAGGAGTAGATTTTACAGTTTTTGGATGTCTATCTGGTCTTTAAGATCTAGGTTACTTAAATATTTTCTGTGTACTGGAAAACTAAAAAATATATATTAAATTGTTTTACAGCCCTGAGGAAGTCCATGTTGGACGAAAAGCGTTGGCTGGGCTGTTGACTACAAATAAAGAAAAATTGGGAAAAAGACACTCTAAGACTACCTGTTCAATATTTTTGGATCTTATGGATTTGTGATACTGGTTGTATTTTACAAATCAATTGTGTGTAATTATATGCTCCTTTTCACTGTTTGGTTTTGAATAATCTCGCATAAGTACATAGATAGCTGAGCAACAGACACTATGCAGCATGTTGGCCATACGAACTGTAATCAGTGAGCAAGAGAAAGTGCAGAAGACTCAATATAACAGGTTAAGGTATAATAACAGGCACTGGAAATGCAGAATCTGGGAGTAAAGGAGTTTTACAGTTGTGGCATCAGCATTTAAGTGGGAGGGTAGCAGAATCAGTTGATAAACTTACAACACCGTCGATGAATTACTGAGGTGAAAACTGATTCAACACCTGGAATGCGTGGCAAGTAATTTACTGACTTTATTTTACAACTATAATCAGTGTGCACGATCCATTTGGATATCAGTGCATGGTGGGGGAAGTAGAAGAAGGTGTTGCGTGGAGTGAGAGTAGACCGGCAAGTGCAGGCAGTCTTCAAGGATGCCATTCATTGCAAAGACACAGGTCACTTCAAAAAGTGTTTGCCAACGATGTTCACCAAGGAGGTTTCCTGGTCACCCTGGTGGACCTGCACCCTTCATAGAAATTCCAGTAGACTAGTAAACATGGAGCCTATGTAATTCAGGACATTAGGGTACATGTGGCCAGCGGAAAAGCAACAAGGGAAACTTCACTGGTTAATTAACAATACTAATCAAGGCAACTGGTATGGTTTCCACCGCTACTTAGTGATCGTTAGTAAGCCATATGCCAACAAATAAATCCAATAGAAACCATTTGTAACCGGTTGGTGGAATTTCAGTCCATAACTTACCATGTTGAAAGGTTCTTTCTTGGAATGAGGAGCTCCAAGAAGCCAGTCACACCCAGCAGGAGGCCACCAACAAACACTGTTTAATTGTGTACAAAGCCTCTTCTGTCCCCTGGCCTATCCAGCAATAAGCAAAATATTGATTTCATAAATCAAACCTGTTCGACATCTTTGAGAAGACTAGCAATTTTGAGTATGAGTGAATAGAAGCTGCCATTTTCTGCTCAATCTTTTTTTTTTTTATCTGTTTTGTTAGACCGACATTTGAAAATGTATTTCAATCAGAAAATATGAATGAATTCAGGCTGGGAAAATACAGGGAAAGTGTCGACTTGAGCAGACCTGGGACTTCATGTACCAGCCTAAAGCAAATAGAAATATGTATCAACAAATGACCCGTAACAAATGACCCATCGAGCCCGGCACCTCCAAAATACATGTTCAGTTCAGTTTGTAGTTATTATTTTTAATGGTGATTACATTTTTGACTTTTCAGGGACACAGAGAATTGCTTAGTCCACAATTACTATTACGAACTACAGGCCTGACGTTCAAAGTCATTTTATGGTAACAAATCCTGAAATTCGAAAACCATAGGGTGTGCGAACATAAAGTAGCTTTTTGCTGTGCACAAACCCATTCTTTTTGCTTTTCCTATGCACTAACCCCAAAAGCATCTCTCACTTGCACAATGGGCTTATCAGCCTATTCTCAAATGCAGTTTGGACTGGGTGTCTACTTATGTGATTTGGAATGGCATTTCTCAACAATTTGCAAATGCACTTACAGAGACAGGCCACTGAAAAGTTACCAACTCCACAGAGGAGGTGGTAAACGAAGGGGCTTTAGGTGGGCTGGACGGCTCTAGGTCTCACTTCCATAAGTCATTCGAAAGAATATTGAAACGGGTACCTATGAGGCCCTATATTATTGTTCTTAACTTTGATGGTCAGATCAATGGTCCATTACTGAACAATGTCTATAAAATAAAGCTAGGGAATCCATGGAAGCAATATTTCACATTTTAATTATTTTGCATTTATTAACAGTGTTTGCTACTTCTAGGATGTTGTATTCCGCATTTTTTCGTTTAGCATGTTACTTTTGTATGGTGCATACTTTGAACGGAGACACCTTCAGGTATTTATAACGGGCTGTGATTGAGAGCTCTGGAGTTGAGGCTGAAGGCAGTGCGAGTTTCTCAGTGCCTGTCAGTGGATAAAAAAGGGTTCAGTGCAAATGTGTGTGAAGGAGGGATACCTTTGCCAAAATATTGACTAAGCGAAAAGAAAAGAAAATGCAGTACTTACAGGTGAGTAGGTGCATTGTGTGTTTGGGGGAGGTTAAGTGAAGAGGTACATTCAGGAGAGTGTGAAAAGAGGGTGCTGAAGAGGAAAGAGAAGAGGTGTAATATATGCAGAAGGACACGTGAAAAAAAAGGGCACACGTGTCCAACAGAGTGAACGTAACAGGAGTGATTGAGACACTCTGAAGACCACTGCCTCTTCCAAAGGCCTCAGTCATGTTTAATTCTCAGTCTCACAATTTCAGGAATGAAATATTTTATTTTATTGTTTACAGCAAAATCGTTGCTGTTACTTATTTATCCTAAACAGTTAACATCCATGGACAAAGACAATAGCCTGGCTGGTTTTAGGTGTCTGTTGTTGTGTTAGATGAAACAACAGAAAGCTCAGAGAGGCACCAAATACCTGTTGGATGGCAAACTATGGGAAGCACAGAAATGTAGTTCATGTTTTTGAGCCACACCCTTAATTACACAGACCATGACCCTTTTAAAGACCCCCACACACTTTTTGCATTCCACTTAAAGGCCTGGGAACAAATCAGCGAATATGAAGTTATTGGACAGCTTTCCCTTTAGCAACTGTGTTAGGCTACTTCGGGAAGAGCAGCCTGTAGTCTCGAGGACCACTGCCTGTGACCCGGAAAATGTTCTCAAACTGAATTTTTCTTTCTTTAAAATAGCACTGGTTCCTTTAGGGAACACTGTTTGCTTTAAAAAAAAAATCATTTGGGAATGCAAAGACAGTGATGGTGGTATGCTGTTCCTTGAAGGTCACCTTCCCTGTGTTAGTAGCCACTTGCAAACAGAGACCTACCTACTAAATATTCATTAGACAGGCTCCTGTTCAGTGACCTTCTGCGACTTGAGATTTAGCGATGCAATTTTTTTTATATATATAGGTAACATCACAAAATTAAATAGTGGATGCAAAATATTGGTGCACAATTTGTGTCCACTTTTTGAGCTCTATTTCAATTTATCAGGCCTGAAATGTTTAAAACAAGAGCGAAATAGTGTTTATTCTGCAATTGTATAGTAAGTTAACTGTACTTATCAATTTCAAACAGGCTAATAAAGGGCTGTAACATAGTTATGAAACTAAGAAGGTGAACCAGCTGGCATGAAGACCTGTGACCATGAGGTCAAACACGGATTCCTGTGGTGGATGCATTAGTTCACTGAGCCACCGTACCGGGAATGTTACACGAAATGTACTGTGCAGAGCGAACATGCACTCCAGACCCCCTTGCATGCCAGAGTGGGGCAGAATAAGTATCAACAACGGCATTGGGAAGAACTTAGGCACTACAGCAGTGTTAGCAGTCTAGCCACACACAGAGTGAATAGGTATGTAGCAAATGTATCCATAACTCAAGTCTGGCCTTAGTCACTTTCACTATGGGCAACATCACTTTAAGCGCTACATTAAGAAAGTGAGAATGTATTTTTGGCAATTTGTATAGTGTGGTATTTGTATCCCACTGGAGTTAAAAATAGAAGATGTACTCCCAGTTTGATGATACTTTTGTAGACTCTATTTAGGACACAGTATTTCTCCCAAGGGACATATTTGCTAACAATATTCTGACAAGCAACCCCTTATGAACTCGCATAAATAATCATGTGGTCATGGGCTAAATTAACCCCGAAACCGGTCCTAGGATGCTTGTTTCCGGTCCAGGGAGGACCTGGCTTGGCAGTTCGGGCTGGACTGTTCCCATGAGGCACAGGGTCAAGACTGATTTGCATATGGCCAGGTCTAAACTGGGGTGGCAGAGTGGGCTAAAGAATGATGGATTTAACCCAGATCTCTTGACTGGGGGAGAATGTTTTGATTTGTTCTGCATTCCGTCCATCAATTGTGTGTCTTTTGCTTTCTCAAATTAAGCCCAGCAGTTATGATGTTAAAAGTGTTTCCCATCTTCAGGTCACTGAGGTACCACAGAAACGGCCTTTCGAAAAGTATGTGTAGGCTCAATACTCATATATGTAGTAGACCTACATCTTTTACAGACATAAATAAACCTCAGACTACATATTTATTTGTCTACTGCGTGCCTGAGGCAAGACATCAAATCACTCTCGTAAAAATAATTCTGCTTTCAAAAGTGTGCGGTAAACATTACAAAATGTCAGCCCATTCTGCCTTTTTCAAATTCTTGCCTAATACCGCTCCTCCTGTGCCGGTCATATGTGATAGATATGTGTACAACAGTGCATTTATTGCCAGCAGTACAGTGCTGTGTCACCGTTGGAGTTGGCTATGGTCACCACCTACTGAGGAGGATTCACTCATAGACTGGTGTCTGGTTTCTTCATTTAGTTTGCATCACCATTAGTGTGGCTTTTGTCAACATGTTTGGTTGTGTGTATTTTAATAGTTGGTGCAGTTTTTCTTGTGCAGCCTAATGTCTTCATCAGTCGGGGCACCTGCCATCTTGAAGGATTCGCATGTGCATTGCCTGACCTGAAGTATGTTTCAGAGGTAACTGAAAAGATGGCGCCTTGTTAGGGTCTCTTTAAACCAGACTAGCTGTTGGATGGGTTCTGTTTTATGGGTTGGTATTTCGGCTTATGGAGAAGAGTGCTGTGGTGGGCTCAGTAAGGTTCACATGTATGGTGCCTTCGAGGTGGATTGTATGTGTGAGTCGAGTTCTGTTGAGGTTGTGATTGTTTATTACTTCTATGGACCGGACTGTTGTGTGCTTGGCGAGACTCACCTTCATGGAATATCTGAGCTGTGTTCGATGTGTGCTTAGTGTTTAGTCTGTTGTGTTCAGTTTAATGTTGTGTTTCCTATTATTCTTCCTTGTTCAATTAAATTGTAGTTTAGGAAGCATTGTGTGAGGAGCAGAAACCATACACACAAGTATGCAAATTGACAGACATCACTGCTGTTGATTCAAGCAACTGTAATCCAGATTATCTTTTATTTCCAAGAAGAACACTGGGTTGGACCTTACATTTTCACAGTACGGAGACGGAGGTATGCTCTGTTTTCAGCCTCCAACAGTGAGCTGCAGCCATTTTCTGCTGAGGAGCAAAGGGAACCCCAAGCAGTGGGAGCAACAGGAAGTAAGCCGTTCTTATGAACCGGTTTGCTTCCTGTGCCTTCATGACCAGTGCGACCAGGGTCATCAAGGGGAAGGGTCAGAGCTCCAAAGGGGCAAGCCGGGGTAGCAATGGCCACCTCCAGTTGTCTAGACCAGTGTCACAATCGACGGCTGAGGACTTCCGGGTGCACTGAAGGACCCAGATGTGACCCACAGATGACCTGTATGATGACTTCAGCATCTGCTCTGAACGCAGAGACAAGCCAGTGTGTTGTTACTTATCAGCTTTACATGGGTAAAAACACAAACTGTAAACTTTCGAGCAGAACTGTATTCCACCAAACACAATTTGTTGGAATTAATTATCCCGATTTCAAGAGGGATTACACCGGAGAGTACACAGTATGAATGCTAAATGTAATTTGCATCTGCTCTGGCCAGCTTTAGAGATGAAAGTCCTCCCCCGCCATCAATACATCTGTTGTTCTTAATCAGATGAATTGATTTAAAATGTGTTTTCTCAGCTGCATCCTGCCCAGCGCTATCTATTAATAGACAAAAACATTAGAACGAATAGGCAACATCCATTGCAACATCAGGAGTGCGCTGGAAGGGATACCGCGTGTATTTCGTTGTTAATCAAGATTTTGGCTTTGAACTAAAAGTAATGGCAGCATCAACACAGGTAAGTGAGAGAGTTCGACGTGGATTACTTTACCAACCAATGGCACCGCTTTACACGGTTTATTGCACGCATCTTCTTTTGTGGGGAGTAAAGGCAAACTGAGATTTGTATGTTAAAAAGATAAGTATTCAATGTTTCTGCATTTCCAGATTAAACATCTTCCAGGTTTGCATTTGGGACAGAAATGGCACGGTTGCAGCATGTAACTAGTAGAGTGCCCAGAGGTGAATCATTAACAGGTAGGGTCACTATCGTAAAGCAGCCAAAGCCAATCCGAGTATAAGTGAAAGAACAAACTGTAAAGGAGGCTGCCCTGTCTGTAAAGATAGCACCAGCACTTTATTTTCACTTCATTATTATTATTATTATTGAAGCTTGTAGAGCGCACGGCTACCTCCAACTGAAGTGTCCCGGCGCTAGCATCCAACCTAAGGGAAGAAGAGACCAGAGAAGACCATCGTATCTAGGGCAGGCTGAAAAGCCATGTCTTCAGTGCTCTCCTGAACAGGATTTCCACATCTATTTTTCTCAGGTGATTGGGCATAGTATTCCACAGGGTAGCAGTTTTTACAGAAAACGCACGGCCACCTGTCATTGCCTTCACAAAAAGAGGAATGACCAACAAGTTACGACTATTAGATCTAAGTGCCCTAGCTTGGTTGTATTTCTGAAGTCTCCGCTTCAGATATTGAGGTCCGGTCCCTCTGATTGCTCTGTGTGCAAGTACTAGAGCTTTAAACTGCACTCTTCTCCTAACCGGGAGCCAATGTAGGCTGCGTAAATGGTAAGTGGCACATTCCTCATCAACCTAGCTGCCGCATTTTGTATAAGCTGTAGTCTCCTCATCAAGTACTCAGGAAGACAAATATAAATGCTATTGGCATAGTCGAGTTGTGAAGTAATTAAAGCATGCACTATTGACTTCCTGCACTCCATCGGCAGGAAGTGAAGAAATCTGCGCAGAGCCTTAAGTTTCCAAAAGCACCGAGAGGAGACCTGAGCAATTTGTGCCTTGCCAGTGAGTTGGACGTCAAACTTGAAACCCAAATTCCTGGCAGAGGAAACTGGTAGCGGAGGCGGGTTTAACTCGGTTGGCCACCACAGCGCAGAGCACAAAGGAGTCGGTTGGTTAAAAAATAAGCCCTCCGTCTTATCAGTGTTCAATTTTAGGCAGCTGTCCGTCATCCATGATGAGATATTTAAAAGACACTGTCTAAAATTGACGAAGGCTGTCTCGTTGTGTCCCTTAAAGAGAACACCAGTTGTGTATCATCTGCATACGAGACAACCTTCACCCCACATTTTTCAGCAATTGCCGCAAGGGGAGTCAGATAAACATTAAAAAGGGTGGGGCTTAAAGCAGAGCCCTGGGGAACACCACATAACATGGGGCAGGAGCTGGAGACTGTCACGATCCGGCTGGGTACCTGCACGAGTGGCGAGCCCGCCAGAAACCAGGAAGAACTACAAGTCCCAGGCGCCCCGGCAGTCCACGAGTCACGTTGTGGGTGTGCCCCGGGAAGTACAAATACACGTCTTCTCCCTCACGTCCAGGCCGATTATTCCCGGACGTATCCTGAAGAGCTACAGCAGTACGGGTTCTCCGTGAACTCGTCCTTGTGCCCGACTACAGGGATACGACGCCTCGACCCTTCTTGCATCTCCCGCCTTTCCCGGCGTCCGCCTACGTCCCTCGGAACTGACCGGGGAAAGGTTTCCTGTTCTTGGCTCCCGTCTCCCCCGAGAGACCGGAGTGGAGGCACCTCCCAACGGTGCCCTTCGTCACCCGCGGAGTACCGGAACGGGTACTTCCGCCTTGGCTCTCCACGCCACCCGGCTCCTCCGCGAGAAGAGGCGTAGCGCCAAGAGACCACCAACGCCCAAGGATTCCGGGCGAATCAGCCAATGTGCGCAGACCTGCCCAAGGATTTCCGGGCATTCACAGTCAGTAGGTGTTGCGCTCCTCGGCTCAAGGATTCGGAGCCTGGCAGTAGTAGCGCCTTCACCTACCTACTCATATCACCGCGCCAATTGGGCGTCATTTCAGTGAGCTGGAAGACAGGCTCTTGGGGATTACCAGAGACCTCTTGGTCCAGCTCACCTCACTCACCGAGCACTCACCTGGGGGTTGCTCCAGCTAAGCGGAACTTACCGGACTCCAGTGTTGGAGATACTTAGCCTACGCACCGCCCCGTCACTTCACTGCCCCGCACCTCAGTAGGTGGGAGGAGACAGCAGGTAAGCGACCCACACTTAGGGGGAAACACAGAAGGGGGAGCTCGAGTCAGTCGGCTATCACTCATTGTGTGTTTGTTTCCTTTTAGGTTTCCGTCCCCACCGTTCCTGTCTCACTTCCCCCACTCACCTGCCTCCTCCGTCCGAGTGTGTAACACGTCCTCCGGACTAGGGGCAGATGGGAGGTGGACCCCATATAGCATCAGCGTCATTTCGAGGAGAGGAAACCCGCGGGTACGCGACAGAGACATAGGGATGCAAAAACACATGTTGCGAACGACCCTCAAGAAATGAACGAAATCATGCCAAAACAGTTCCTGTTACTCCTAAATAGTGAAGTCTATTCAGGAGGATCCTGTGGGAAACTGTGTCAAAGGCTGCGGACAAATCCAGCAGCACAAACATTGCACAACTTCCCTGGTCTAAGGTTTCCTGGATCGATTCAGCCACCGCAAGTAAAGCGGTCTCTGTACTGTAGCCTTCATGAACACAATAATGATTTAATGGAAATCAATTGATAGGGAACATGTGATTGTGTAAAATACATATGGTCTAATTCACAATCCCTTCCCAGAGTAAAGGTCTAATAATTATATTCTATAGTTTCACACCTAAACCGTCACCTCTTGCTTTTTTCCATGTGTTTTGTGAATTAAACACTGTGCATTTTGTTCGCACACCGCAATATCACCTTAAAGTGATTGCCGCTATGCCTGTGTTCTTAGTAAAACATTCACTCTTTTAGAAAACAGATGGTTCTAGGAGTACTCCAGGATATCCACACACATTTGAATATGACAACTCAAATATGTAAGCATTTAACTATTTAGAAAATTAACAGGGATTCCATAACAATTTTGCATTTGTTTTTGTTAATACAGCAACACATTGCCTCCCTTGGACAAACTTCTTCACTATGCCCAGTAAATGTTGTGGCTGTTCATTAAGTCCATCAACACACCTTGCAGATGCACTTTGAAGGACCAAAAAGAAAGACGCTGGAGGATAATGATGACCACAGTTCAACATCATAAACTTAACAGACCAAACTCCAACATCCCACATGCTAAGGCAGCACTCCAGGCAACACAGAACCCACTACTAAAAGGACTCGCATCAACATGAGAAAGAGCACAACATCCTATGACAATATTTTTTTATAGGAAACAGAAAACCAACAAAGTGTTTAACAACCAATACAACACAAGGCTACAAATGAATCCCAACAAATGCTGAAGCCACACCACCAAAATCAGAATGGTTGACACCGTATTTATCTGGGGATGCTCTTCTACAACCATAGACATCTGGGGGTGCATAGAGACTTGCCACTGATGCACTTTTTTAAATCTGATGCATACATCCGATGCTAACCATTGTGGGTAACCTAACATTCATTTTGCCAGAGTCTGGACACTGCATGTAAGTCTGTCAAAAGTGCTTTGAGGGCACTGTAATTGGGGGTTAGGTAGTGATGGAAGGACAATTTTCAGGTGGTTAGCATAGTCCAGCATTGACGGAATTACTGGTCTCATCAGAGTGCATGGAGGTCGATTGAGAGCGCAGCAATGTAATATGTTTAGCCAAATTGAAGTGGTAGTTCCAGTTCCTGACCGCTGTTCCTATTTGTTAAGCAGCAGTGGCAAATGCACAACAGTCACTGGCAGCGTCTGCTGGGGTAGATACTGCACTACAGGCAGCGCATAATTTGAACCAGAGGTTGCAGGTGGGGGCCCACCAGCAATCATATTTCGGGACCGGCACTTTGACCCAGAGCAAGAGAGGGAAAAACACTATACTGTATACTATACTAGGCATTTATTAAGCGTATGGCTACCTATAGGGCCTCCAAGCGCTGAATGTCATGTCCGTTGCAGAGTACCCATGGAGTCGGCTTGTTTAGTCAAATAGGCGGGTCTTAGTTTTCGGAAGTTGGGTTCATGCTTGATCATTCTCAGCAAACGAGGAAGAGTGCTCCAAAGATTTGATGCTAAGAACGAAAAGGTGCGGCCCCCACTTCTAGCCGTCTTAATGCTGGGTACTGTAACAAGTTTCTGTTCGATGGATCGTAGAGGTCTGTTGGGCATGTAGAGGGTCAGTAGCCACTGTAGTAGTGGAAGACTCCTGCCATGCACTGCCCGGTGGGCCGGGCAGAGAGAACAAGAGAGGGAAAAACACAACAGGGGGAAAGGAGGAATAGGAGAAAGATGGAAAAACAGTGAGAAAGAATGTAAGCATGAACTTAGAACAGGGAACTAGAGGGCCATGGAGTGAATGTGGCAGTTGAAAGAGGCATGAGGTGGAATAAAGACTACACAGCCTTGGCATTCATCATACCAACATTAAATAGTGCAAGCAACGGGCTTCTGAGCAAAACTCTGGACCTCCGCAGTTATCCATTTACAAATTAAGCACTGCCCACAGGAAAAAACTGTGTGAAGAGGCCGAAGAGTGCCTCATTAAATTATTTTAATCTATCGGCTGCCTTGGATCAGTTTGTTGTGAGACAATCCACTCAACCGCGCTGAGCCTGAAGACGACTGAAGGCCCTGAGCTGAGCCAGTCAGAGTGAAGAACATCCTAGGATGCCAAAAGACTCCCAATGCTGTACTCCGGGTTACAATCGGCTGTAGCACACAGGAACACGTTCCATCCAACAAGAGAGCTCTACACTTGTCTCAATTAGCACCTACCTAACCTACAAATGCCTTTACTACCGGGCACTAGGTTCTTGAATCCAAGAACAACTTCCTTTCAGTCAGATCCTACTGTAGCTTCTCTGTTATTATCCCTGCAGCAAAAGTGACTGCACTTTCCCTGTATTGGCCACAACACTTTGAAACTACCATTAGAAGTTAGATGTTCCCCTCAGCCAAAAGTGTTTAGGAAAAGGCTCACGATTTCTCTATTTTAGACGGACAATGCATTTATACCAGTGCCAGAAGGCCCATGTGGTCATTGAGCGCTATACCACTGCAGTCAGACAGGTACTCCTGTCTTAGGTCATCTGCTCATGGTTGAAAGTTGACGTCAAAGTGTCTGATAAAAGCTGCAAGCAGATACAGGTAGGCTTGTAAATGTTTCACTGCTATACTTTTCCATACTACACGGGTTATGCGAGGAATGTTTAAGATCGGTGGAAAATTGTTTGGAAAGTTGGGGCCACCGAGATATTTCTCAGAACGGGTGAGAACTCCTTTCTTCAAGGTTGATGAAATTATACCTTCTTGAAAGGATGTATTGTCCATGAGGGAGCTTCCATGTACCAGTAGCTTAGCAATATAGTTGACTAATGGGCTAGACATATCTACAAGTACGGTGCGTGGAGTGCCTGAGGCCCCGTGACCTATAGAATTCCAGGTACATTAGTAGAGGAGTGATTTGAAATGCCTGCAGGTGGGGGGGGGAAGGGTCCAATAGAGAAAAATGGAGAAAGTGTGAGGTGCTAATAGTGTTCTTCATCGCTTCTCATTTTACAAAGGCGACCTGAGAATGGCAAAGCTCTGTGAAGAAGGTGGTGTGGGGAGATTTGAATATCTGGGTTTGAGTTAGTGTGTCATAGGCCCCGAAGAGACAGGTAGTGTTATTTATTTTAAGAAGATTTTTAGGAGAATCTTTGCTACTCTTATTGGTCACCTACCTGAAACGTGTGTGCAAAAACCTTTGTGAATAAAACCCACCGATATTAGATTGCAATTGTGTTACAAATTACACTCATTCACAGAAAACTGGCTCTTCCTACTGCTGCCAATATGAAATGGAGAGCTCAAAGATGCCCTGAACAGTATTTTCTTACATACAGAAAATAATTACACGTTAGCTCCATGGCAGGCAACTCTAGGCTCAGCCACAGGAACATGAATGATATGGAACCTGACATCAGCAAAGAACATGACATATGCGTCTGCAACTTCAAACAACGCACGTGTAACCACACACCGTCACCACACCTAGTCGAGTAACCTGGTTGCATTAGCAAACTATCTAGCCTTGCGTACTACAGCTTCAGAAACATGCTGAACCGAGTACACAAAGCGGTAGCTTATTCTTTCTGCGAGAAACGTATGTACTTGTGTCAAAATGTGACCTAGTGAAGCCACCGTTTTACAGGCATCTGAGGAAGCAAAAACCCATCAAACCCTGAATTGTTTGATTTGTTAAACTGGGCTGACACTGTTCCTTCAAAGGACATCAGGTCGGATGAAGTTCCAGCAGATTTATGCTGCTGAATGGACGGCAGGTTTAGGGAGCAGTACATTGCTCATTCTGTGCCCATGTAACTGAACTGCCTTTATGGAGCCAGGAAACCTGGTGCATGTTCAGTTGCAAGTGCTGGATCAAGCAGGGATTCCCTCCTTTGCAAATAAGGGGTATCTCTATGGTGGGCTGGTGTAGAATCCCTATCGACAAAATCAATAATGCACAATCAAAAATGCGTTGGTGATGCTAAATGCGATGCAAGTCAGTTAAATTAACTATTTTGCACCACCCAGGCTGTCTAAACAATAAAACCACCAGAATGTGTGACGTCACATAGGTATGCCTACTAGATGTTATGTGAGTCAACACATATACCTCTGAAATGTTAGATATCTGAGCTATATCTGAAATATAAGTCTTTGTGTTGCTGTGATGGTGTGGTCTTGAGAGGGTCTTTAACCCAGTTTCAGAGTTTGGCAAAACAGTTTCCCCGAGATGGGTGTTTACATGATGCTGTAAAAACCTCCGATTACGAGTTTGCAGGAGGAATAGTAGTAAAGACGAAGGGAAATAAGTTCTTTCCGCGCCTATTTACACACGTATTGGAGTTTTCTGCCCATTTTCTCATGATAAATTGGGGCAATTAAGACCTGCCGAAAATGTTCAAGGGAAAATTGCAAAGTGCAGTGTATACAACAAAGCTTTAAATTCCCACCCCTTTACAAACTGTACAGGAATAGTAATTCACCATCCCTTTCAGAATCAGGGCAGTTGTCTGCTGATGCAAGTTAGATTCATTTTTTGCAGGCAGGTTCCCACCAGCACTCATTTTCAGGGGCCGGTGCATATTTTCCTCATCAGACCTTCACTCCAATCAACAGAGAGATAAATGCAAAAGGGGGAAATAAAAAGAAAGAGAAAGGTGGAAAACAGTGACAAAGGGATGTAAAAGAACCTGCAAGAGTAAAGTAAAGGGGAAAGGGGCAACTGGTGGTAGATGAAAGAGGCACAAAGTGGAATCAAGACTACGCAGCCTTGGTCTTTGGCATCCCCAACATTCATAACCCCGGCTTCTGGTTTCTGAGCAAAACGTTGGGCCCCAGCACTTATTGTTTTACAAATTAAGCATCGATTATGAGAGTTTGGTGCAATAATTTACTGGTTAATCCACGTCGATTGAAAAAAAAAGTCCAAGACAAAAAGTGAAATGAATGGGACCAGTTCCTAGTAAATGTAGTCACCAACGTGACGTGATTGTGAATGCCATTTTCAATCTCTATGTTTCCACATTCCCAATCTCAGTATTTAATTTCTTTTTTAATTTTATTACATAATCGTGTCATACAACAAAGACCAGAAGAGGTATACAGGTGTTTTATACATAACAAAGAGCTGAGAGCAGAAGGAACCATCGAGACAGGAGTGGTGGGGTAGGTGTTTGTGATCTTATGAGTTCAGATATGGTCAGATTCACTTCTGGTACTTCATTATAGTCATATTTGGGTTTCAATAGATTTGCAATTTGAGGGAATAAACTTACCGGAAACACTTCTTGGCTGACAAATCTACCGTGTCAAAATAAAAGAGCAGTCATTGTTTCATTCCTTCAGAACAAAGACACAGTCCCAAATATGGCTACATGGACATATTTCCTAAAAGCTTTGCTGATGCAACTACTAGAAAAACTATTACGGTTAACAAGTTGTATAAATACACACGTATTTGCATATCATATCGAGTTCTAAATAGATATTGTGTGCATATTGTTTGCACTGCTTTACTGATTTTATACTTAATAATCCTATTTGGCCAATTGAAGCAAACATCGTTAGAGACTTTCCCATTGTAATAAATCTTCGGTGGCATCATAGTGCTTTAGGGAAATGGGTACATAACAAGGGATTAGCATACTACAATAAAATAAGTCTGACATATCCCACTGGTGAAGAACTAATCGATCATCCAGCAGCAATTGACAGAGCAGAGGATTTTCCTTTTAAAAATTTGCGACAATTCACAAAGGACACTACTTTATATGGAGAATGACATAAAAGTGTGTTAATCTCCACGTTTCTGGAACATGACAAAATGTAATCTTGATATAGAGACTGCATCATAAAAGTATGCAGAATGTTAGAATGAGCTTATAATTTCATTTTATGTTTTCTAAATAGATGTGAATTTTTAACAACTGCAATGATATTTGATTTTGTGACTATATAATGTAACGAAAACAAATAACTAAGAAATACATATGCAAAATGTAAACGTCCATATGTTAAACATGCATAGTATTCCATGTGGAACGTGAACACTGAAAAAGACAAAAGAAAAGTAGGTGCCACACGAGATTTAGTATTAAAAACATCTGTGAATAATTCTTTCCAAATATATTTATAATTTGTGTGGTTTAATGGTCTATAAATACAAAGAAAACACATATAATCTATATGTGTGTATAACAATGACATTTAAACATTTTTATGAGTGCCCTATACTTACATGAATTAATTACGGTTTGATTGAAATGTGTATCAATGCATTTAGTTGAGATATTATTACGCCATGCTATACAATGCAAGATTCATATTTTAGCATAATATCATTTTGAACGAGCTGTATTTCATGAAGGCCTCAAACCTTGCTTCTTTTTTCAAATATGAAATAATGGATAGTCTGAAGCCTATAGGAACTTTACGTAAAGTTGCCACTTGTGTTCTAACTTTCAATTGCTTCTTTTGACATCTGTATCACAATTTGACTTAACAGGCAACAAAAACTGCTACATGCTAGAACAGATGCTTGAGAAACTAGTAAATGGAACTGTAAGAGTAGAGGATGACTTGCCTACCTTATGAGTGCCACATTGTTCATATGACTAAGCCTAAAACGATTCTAAGGAAATTACATGTTATGGATTACTTAATTCTTCGGCATTTGTATACTTTTTACTACATCATCTTATCCCATCAGAAGACGACCAATGGGACAGAGTGGTCAGACAGATTTGGTGATGCCAGGGAGTGTCACCCCAGAAAATACCAGGGTGTAATTGCTCAGATTTTGGAATTGATTGAGAGAGACTTACTCACCCATCTTGTGGCACTAAGACTGACAATTTGGACTTCCAAGAACAATGTGAACTGTGACGAAATACTACAGTCTGCTTCCGGCTGGTATGCTAACACAGTGGAACCTTTTCAGCTGAAAGGGTTCTGGTCATACAGCTGTGACATTAACGTTACAGCAATGGACAGAGACAGATTTCTTGTCTTAATGAACTGGAACTGGTCACTTGGAACAAACTGAACTTTCCTAAGGGTTTGTATGAGGCTCAACTGATTTCCTATTAATCCAAATGTGTTTAGATAATCTCCCTCGGCTGAGGAAGTTTGATCCCTGCATCATTAAATCTCGCAGAGTTTGATATTGCTTTATTAAACTTAATTTAGTTACATTTAGGAGTGTATGTCATTTATTTTAGGTTGCCTATGAAATACTAAAACTTTGAGATTTAAACTAAACTCTGCTGATTCTGACTCATTATTTACTTGTGGGTAAATCTTTGATTGACACATTGAATCCTGTGTATTGGCCTACCCAAGCTTAGAATCATAACTGTTTGAGTATAGCAATTATCCTATTCCTGGTCCTCATTCGATAATTGCCTATCCTCCGAGTATTCCGGTCCCTTTCAAAACAGAACAAAATCCATCGGAGGACCAAGGATGTTTTATCAGGTAGCAAGGGATTAAATGAAGTAGGAATAAAATAGATACAGGATAGAAAAATATCAAGTCCAGCACGACTAGCGCTAAAACACAATACACAGTGCCTGGACGTAGTCCACTGCCGAATATTGACTTAACAGGATGACAAAGCTTTGAAGGAAGCGTAATTGCTGAGAGCCTGGGTGAAGTGGGGACACTAGCCTTAGGTGAGTGGTTGGCACTTTTGACTAACTGTACGACCAAGGTTATTCACTGATGGGGATATTCGACTACTACTATATAATTAAGCTTAAAAGTGCCATCTAGTGAATTAGGCCAAAATACATTTAAAAACTCAAGCAGTCAGCAAACAAAAGAACATTCTAGTTTAAACATTGTAATTTTTCGAGATGCAGGACTTGGTAAAGAAAGTTGCTTTCTTTCCTTCACACTCGATGGCCCATCTATTTACATTCTATTTGTTTTCCATTAGCACCGACACACAAACAGTTAAATTGTAACCAACAAATACATAATCAATGCCCGAGGAATCATAATGGTATTCTTTTTCGTGTCTTATTGGTAATTGGAATAAATATGCTGTGGAAAAAGAGCCGTGTTCTGTAATCGATATACTGTAAAATGACCACGAGCAAATCCAGGAACTCTAGTTGTGTATTTGGACTTCTACTTGTAGTACAGCAGCTGGCCGTTAGAGGGTGGTGTTGGATTGTAGGAGTACGTTGATCCTTCGCGCCCTTCTAGGAAATAGCTTCATAAAAAAAAAAGTAGTAGGACAGATGCCATAACAACAGTTGTTTTCACAAAATAACCAGAACTGGAATTGTACTGTACTAAAGTCTAGAATCAACCAGTGAGAGGCGCATCATTCCTACGATCAAGAACCAATGCAGCTTCTACAAAATATACACTGTTTTGTATACAATGTTTACAGATGCTATTAGAGGCAAATGGGAACTTAATCTGTTCCTTGTGATGACACCCAGGGAACTAGTGATAAAGTCATTTTTCATTAGCACATTACTTGAAATGATGACAGACGGAGTGGCCGCTTCCTTTAAATTAGTGTGTTTCCGGGGCAGCGGTGGGAGGGAGAGCCCCAACAAGCGTATAGGACAAGTGTTTTCTTCACAGGTATAATGAGTTAAACCCACTGGCATGGGTCCCAGCTTACTACTCATGTATGTGTGTTTGTCTGACAGTGCTTAATTTGTAAAAATAAATGAGCACATTTAAAAAAAAGTGCAGGTTGCCTAATTTGTTTGTTAGGTGGTTGTCGTCCACTTCCACACAGGCACAGCCCACTGCCCACACTGGCACCATTTAGGGCAGTGTGGCTGGTGCAGCCGCACTGGGCACTGACCTGTGGAGAGGGCGCTGTGACCTCAGCGGGGCGCTGTGTTTAGCAATGTCTTATGATAGGAGAGATGAGGGGCACTCCAAGGAGGTGGTCATGGGACATGGGGGCTCCAAAAGCGTTTGTCCCACCGGGCGCCATCAGTGCTAAAGCCAGCCCTGGCTTCCACTGCTGGCCCTGCCTACTTGCAGCACTGGTCCCT
Source organism: Triturus cristatus (assembly GCF_964204655.1). Taxonomy (NCBI): domain Eukaryota; kingdom Metazoa; phylum Chordata; class Amphibia; order Caudata; family Salamandridae; genus Triturus; species Triturus cristatus. The sequence goes on from NC_140590.1 coordinate 645,367,568, forward strand.
CTGCTACCATGATGCACAGTGCCCCCCAAAGAAAAAGTGCAGCGAGCAAGGAAAGGGAACAAGCCACCTTTCTTAAACAACCATTTGCAATGCAATAGGCCTCGCATTTACAAGAGTTTAAGATATTGTTATTTACAATAGCAATAGCTCAAATTCTTGTAAATGCAAGACCTATTTCACTTCAAAGAAGTGGCCACTGTTGTCCGGGGCTGCTTGAAAGTAAAAGCACTCAGGGCAAGGAAAGCACGTCGAGCCTCTACTAGAAGAAACTCATTCAAAAAATTACGCTTACAGACTAAATAAGACATACCTTGTCGCAACAGAAGTAAAAGGGCCAGTCGCCTTGGGAGGTTACAAATGCAGACAAGGCAGTACTAAGGAGGGACTAACAAGCCTGATAATGACTCGGAAGCCAGCGTTTAGAAAGGACAATGACACAAGCCAATTAAAAATATGGGCGGAGAGTGGGAGGGGCTTGAAAGCTATACTCCACTACTGCATGCCTCGCAGCAGCGCATGCGCTGCCCAGGCTCGACCTAAAAAGGCTTTGGCAGGGGGCGTGGGCTCACTCAGACCTTCGTTTTACTAATGTGTGTAATCACCTTCTCTGAAGGAGTGGAACATTTCCTGAAATCTCCTCAGATAGGCCGCTTTGCGAAGTCAGTGGACACCAGTGATAACATTAAAATAGAGCTCTCCAACTCCTTTTAACCTGATTTTGTATTTTTTCTAGGAAATTGTCTTGTGTTAACTGGATATACAATTTTATACGTGTGCATAATTAACACATTGTACTGATGTAGCCCCTCAAAACAATAAACAAAAATCATTAACCTTTTAAGTAAAATGGGAGTTTATCAAGAGATACATATCACGGCGGAAACGCATAAAGTGCAACCAGGAAACAAGGGATGAATCGCGGCTTCCCTGCTAAACCACATCGTCTGATCATAGAAAATTGCTTTATTTCTCTGTACCTCTTTTCTCTTATCATTACATTTGAGAGCACCTTTAATTACATACGTTCTTAGAGTGCATTCTACAAAAACCTTTATCGTATATGGCTTAATAGTCTATAATGTTGCACCAGCTATAAATCTTTAAGAACCTAGGCCGCCTACAGAGTGCACATAACAATTGATTTGCCTATTGGTTCATTAGTGGCAGCATGTCAAGGAGGTTTTGAGGACATGAGTGTCTAAGTTCATTTTTAGCAACGCTCACTTCTAATAAATGCCACTCAGTGTAGTAATAGAATATAATGTACTAATGTGAAACACTTTGCATATTAAGAAACATTTTATTTCAATGTTAAAGAGCTTTTATCACATTTTTACATTGTATTGTGTCATTTCTGTAGCGGTTCCTAGCCCTATGTAGAGCGCTAGAGCGCTTTTCCACATGGATTGTGCACACCTCTTAAAAAAAAAAAAAAATATATATATATTTTTTTTTTTGCAGGAGAGGAGTTGGCCTAACGCGGGAGAGGAGTTGGCCTAACTGTTAGGGCGCTCGACCTCGGGGAACTGGGTTCGAGTCTCGGTAATGACGCTAAACATCCTGTGATTCTGGGCAAATCACTTAATCTCCCCGTGCCTAACAAAAAATGAATGCGTGCCCTCATGTAACGTAACTGGTGCTATGTAAAGCGCTCTGATACCCGATTGGATTCGGGTCAAGTTCGCGCTATATAGAGAGAAACCCTTCAAGAACCACTGCAGAGGCCCAAGTTCACTCTCCATTACTCTCCCACACTTTGCAATGTGGGGATGGTTTCAAAATTTTTATCAGGGTTCATTAAGCTTCCTGTCTAGCTGTGTTTCCGAGGTCAGACAAATGATATGATGGGGGGTGACCTGCCTTAGTTAAATGCAGTGCTGGATACAATTAAAACTGATTGTGCTTTTTAAAACAAACAAAATGGAGGTGCTGATCCTCGGATGGGATAAAATAAACCACCTGTCTTTCAATGGCTTCAACAATTGCTTGCTGTAGAGTGTGAGGGATCAGAGAGCTGTGTTTGACGGCCTACTTACCTTCAAACCCCTAGCTCTGCACCTTGGCAAGGACAGCTTTGTGTGACCACCTCCGTCAGGTTATTATGGACTATGTTTTCAGTCATGATTAACTAATGCATTCTGGGTGTTGTAGTCATTTTGTTTTGCTTCTAATGACCTAATTAGACAAATACACCTGAAAACAATGATTGGTAGGTGAAAAGTTCAGGATGGGAGACAGTGTCTGTAATGACTCGGTGTGAGGTGGGTTCCCTAGCATTTTATCTGTTGTACAGTCTCTCAAAAATATGCCCCGTGATGGAAGAAGCTAATAAACAAATATTTGTTCAGTCAACCATCCTAGTTCCTCCATGTCCATTTACTTGGGTCTATCCATAACATTAATTTCAGCACTGCAGCTGGTACAACATTATGCGATTACAGAAGAATCCTGGTCATTCACACTGAAAATTCCTTAATAATAAAATGAATACTCTATGCAAGTAATCTGATTACCTTATCCACGCAAGTACAAAGGTGGCAGTGGTTAAAGAGCTCAGCTTGTACATCACAAATTCTGGGTAAGTTAGGAAAACAGTAAAAGTAGTGTGTGCTCAAATAGAAAAACAACACTTTACCACCAACCTAGTGTTAACAAATATATGGAAAAAAACCATCAAATATTCATCAAACAATAGGGTATCCAGAGCACCACACAGTTATCTGCCAATCTTGCAGGTCCAAAGGCTTTATTATCAAAACACAAGGGATTCAGTAACAAACACATTGAAGTCCAAAGATAAGAACACCATGTACAATCTTGTAGGTCCAAAGGCTTTTATTTTCAAGACATCAAACAAGTTGAAATACAAGGATGAAACAGCCGACACGTGTTTCGTCGTTTGTGGACTTTCTCAAGGCTGTAAATTTGAAAATACACCTACTTTATCCATTGTTAAATACAAGTTGCTACATATAGTAACAAGTTCTATATTTCTCATTAACCATTCCCTTAGACAAACTGCAAAGAAAAAAGAACAAGTGTAAAAAGTGAACAAAAAATGAAAAAGAAAAACTTTAATGAAAAAGCAAAAGTTTCTATGTAGGAGAAGCCAAGGCTACAGTTTGAAAACATGACCGGATGAACCAAGATAGGCCTTCAGTGTGACCCCCAAATGCAAACAATTACCCAAGAACGAATATTTAGAGTAATAAGAAAAGACCCATAAACCTTCATAGTTGAAAACAGTAAGATTCCAGGGAAAACATGCACCAGCGTGACCCGAAAAAACAGTCCTAATCAAGACAGACCCAGAAATAGTGACCCAATTCTGGGAATTCAAATACATTCACAAATATATATCTTAATGTTCTCAATAGGAAAGGAGCAAGTCTGCTCAAATAACATCTGCTGCAGATAGTCGAGAAATCCTCGGAGCCCCCAGGACAAAATGAGAATTATTTAAGTAAATCTTTAGTCAAAAAACCAAGTAATGTGATCCAAACGCGCTCTTGATAAAGAGTGTCAAGTACACTGCAAAGAGAAGAGACAACAACTATAAATGTTCAAGAATAAATTACGAAATTGTTGACACAGTCAATGCTTCCAGGAGGAAATATTTAAAAAATAAGTTCCAGGCAAACGGTGTGTTGTTGACGGCATGCACTGATGAAAGCTTCGTTGCAACAGTTACAAGTTCAAAAATTGTACACACAATAAACACCACCATACCTAAAAGTAAGTAGAACCGCCAAAGTCAGAAAGCAGGCTGCTGTGTAGAGGGCTATGATAAGTCTGTATTACAAAAGTCACAGTGGCTACTACATTTTTTTAAAGAAAAAAGAATTGCAAAAGTCTTGCAGTTGAGACCTGGAACACCATGCCCCTCCACCTCAGGCAATCCCCGTCGCTGGCCTTAAGGGGTTCTGTCAGTTACCTCGCGTCTCTGCTGACCTCGCTTAGCGTTACTTCAAATACTTGCACTGATTTGCGTTTTTTCACATTATTTTAACCCTCAGAAACCTTTTTAATCATTTTTTAACTCAGCAACCATTAATTGCTTTTTAACTTGTGTTCATTAGACTGTGTTTGCCAATACTTTGAATTTGACTGTTGCCTCTGACACACTTCCTGGTTCCCGTGCTGCCATTGAGAGATGCCATCTTTGGTAGTACACTCTCTAGTCTAATGGAAGCCAGGCCGATTTCAATGCACGCTGGGCAGACACAGGCGCCTTAAGGGGTTCTGTCAGTTACCTCGCGTCTCTGCTGACCTCGCTTAGGGTTACTTCGATACTGGCACTGATTTGCGTGTTTGCACATTATTTTAACCCTCAGAAACCTTTTTAATCATTTTTTAACTCAGCAACCATTAATTACTTTTTAACTTGTGTTCATTAGACTGTGTTAGCCAATACTTTGAATTTGACTGTTGCCTCTGACACACTTCCTGGTTCCCATGCTGCCATTGAGAGACGCCATCTTTGGTAGTGCGCTCTCTAGTCTTCTGGTGGCCGGGGCTATTTCAATGTGCGCTGAGCGGACGCGCAGCGGTCGCCGAAGGCGTGCTTAAGGCAAGCCTGTCTGTGACCGTCAGTGCCCCGAAAGCGGCCAGCGCCGACCACGCTGCTCGTCGGGCCCCAGGACAGGGAGTCAGATTATGCTACTCTGGGGATGCTCTACGGGCCCTTGCCTCCCATACTGTTGCTCTCAAGGTAATTTGGATGTTCTTGCTGGCAACAACAGGGTGTGCCCGACTTGCGGCTTTACGCTGGGTTTGGGACTTGCTACCTCCGCTCAAGTCAGCACTCCTTTTCACCGTCCAACGAGGGCCCCCCCCCCCATTGTTGCAGCTTTGATTAATATCCGATCCCTTAGGAAACATCACACAGAGGTGTTTGATCTCCTTGACAACGGTTCTTTAGATCTACTGTTTATAACGGAGTCTCGGCTCGACTCTATATCAGACCCCGTTATTACCCTTGCCACGCCTGAGGGATATAAGATTGCTAGAGCCGACCACCCAGAAGGGAGGGGGTGCAGAGTGACCATATTTTACAAGAACAAGTGGGACTTACGCAGGGGGGATGTTACCTCCTGGGAAGGCTGTGAGGTCCTTGATTTTAGTATTCGCTTCTCGGACCACTTTACACTGGGAGGCTCCTTGATTTACAAGCCTCCTGGTCCGGTGGGTCCTTTCCTACAGGCCTGTGGGGACGCCATAGCTCCCAGGGAGCTGAGATTCTCCCACTACGTTGTCCTAGGGGATCTCAATATCCATCTTAATCAGGCGGAGGCCAAGGACTCGTGTAATTTCCTGGATATTCTACAATTGGCCCAACTGGACCAGTGGGTTAGTGTCCCTACCCATGAGGCTGGCCATATACTAGACCCAATTTGCACCAACTTCCCCATTCTGATCAGAGACCCGTGTCCGGTTTCTTGGTCTGACCACTTCTTGACACACTTCTCATGAGAAGTAGTGTATACCAAGCCCTTAGCGTGCTCATTTTGTAAACCTGCATTTGGCAAAATTGATCCTAGTGTGTTCAACCAAGCCTTGGAAACCTCTAGACCTATACTATCGGGTGACCTGGAGGACCGACTCGAGGGTTTTAGCAGCTGGGGTTCTAAGGCTGCTGACACACCCGCCTCACAGTGCTCTCCTAGGCTGTCTAGGGAATCTCCTTCCAAACCTTGGTAAAGTCCCGAGCTTAAAGCACTCAAACACGAATGTAAGACTCTTGAGCGAGCTTGGTGTCGCAGTGATACTGCTCCGCTGCCAAGCTGAAGCTCAGAATTAAGCAGAAAATCTACTATGAGGCCATAACTCGGGCCAAAAGGCAATTCTACTCAAACCGTATTGACTCTGCTAAAAACAACGTGAAAGAAATTTTAGCGATTGTTCAGAGCTTTACGTCTCCTTCGGCTCAAGCCAGTGCGTCATCTTCCTCAGTCAACTGGTGCGATACTCTCTCAAATTTCTTCTTGGATAAGATCCGCACTATTGGGTGGCTTTTTCGCCCAGCAACAATGGGACCGAGGCTACTGTCCTGCCTTCACCCGCTTGCGCCGGAAAACTTTTGGATGCGTTCAAACCAGTGGATTTACCTGACTCTCTTAAAATTCTTAAGAGTTTAAAATATGGCTCCCACTCTAACCCCTGCCCTGCTAGACTGCTGGCAGTAGCAGCAGAAACGATTAACGCAGAGGTGAACAGCATTATCAATTTGTCCCTCCAGACAGCTAGTGTCGCAGTGGCCTGGAAGCAGGCCAAAATTCTGCCACTCATAAAAAAAACGTCATTAGACTCTCTTAATCCAAGGAACTACCGGCCCATTTCCCTGGCCAAGGTGTGCAAGAAGGTTTTCAACAAACAACTCACCGTGTTTGTTGAGAGGGAAGGTCTTCTGCATCCGGCACAGTCTGGGTTTCGGGCTTCCCACAGCACCGAATCGGTCCTGGTGGAGGTCGTGGAGGCTATTCGGGAGTGTCTGGACGCCGGCAGGAGGGCAGCATTACGCCTGCTTGACCTCTCGGCAGCACTTGACATGGTCCTGCACGCCCTTCTCCTCTCGCGACTTGCCAGGATCGGTGTGTCAGGTATTGCCTGGAATTGGCTTAAGTCCTTCTTAGAAGGACGGGGCCAGCAGATCTGGATTCCTCCGTCCACCTCCTCTCTACAGTCGGTGACCACAGGAGTTCCTCAGGGGTCATCCCTTAGTCCCCTTCTCTTTAACATTTATGTGACACCTTCAGTTTATCTAGCCGAGAGCCTGGGGGCTAAGGTGATAGCCTACGCTGATGACAACCAGCTGCTCTTTACTTGGGACAATAACAATGACTCAGTAGCTTCGGTTCACCACTGTCTCTCTTCCATTTTCAAATGGCTAGCAGCTGCGCATTTAAAATATAATCAGGAGAAGTCAGAGATTCTTCTCTTTGGAAAATTCCCTTCTAACTTCCGGGAAGCTCTTTGGCCACCTGAGTTCCCCTCGCCCACCTCTGCAGGGAAGCCTGCCAAGAACTTGGGGTGGTGGTTCGATGAGAGTCTCTCTTTCTCAACCCATATCAAGAAGCTGGCCGGCAATTGCTTTGGTCTCCTTAAGACTCTAAGGAAGTTTTCCGCCTTCCTTCCCCAGGCAGCGAGAGAAACAGTCACCTGTGCTCTCATTTTGTCCCGGCTGGATTACCCCAATGCTCTCTACATTGGCATCACGGGCTACCTGTTGAAAAAGCTCCAGGTGGTCCAAAATGCGGTGGCCATATCTCCACCAGGAACAGCATGCGGCTTCACCTGCACTCACTACACTAGCTTCCTGTGGCGGAACGGGTGAAGTACAAATCGTTGGTTCTGGCCCATCACGCTGTTCATGGCCTTGGCCCACTCGATTTACAAAAACGGTTCTCCTTTTATGTTCTATCTAGACAGCTGCGCTCTATGTCCCTTCACCTTGCTCAGGTTCCCCGATTCAAATACCAGAGGCTAGGAGGCAGCTCATTATCACGGAAGGCCGCTGTTGCCTGGAACACACTGCCCCTTGCCTTACGCAACATCCAGGACCCAGCAGTATTCAAGAAGAACCTGAAAACACATCTCTTCGCTTAAACAGACATCTCCGCCCTTATGGCATCACGCAGGGACACTCGTGAGTATCCGTGCACGCTACAAATTGAAATAACATAACATTCAGGAAGGATCTCAAGACCTTGCTCTTTGACTAAAACTCCACGCCCAGACAGATCAGCAGCCCGCCGCCCTCAGCGCCTTGAGACCCTCACAGGTGAGTAGCTGCACTTTACAAACTCCTGATTGATTGTTTGTATGGCGCCATACCCCCTCTCACACGTATTAAGTCCAAAGCAAAAACTTGACCACACCGTCAGACACCCGGTGCAGTCAAATCCCGGCCCTCTAAAAGAGGGAAAGGTTCATAGACAGTGAAGAAGGCCTGACTTAAACAGTCGCAAGCACAAAAAAACAGAGCGCCATATCAATCGCGTCAGTTCACCAAAGTTAAGCAGATTCAAAGTAACGGAATCCTAATGTATTAAAATTCAAATGGTGAATAATAATGAGGGTTAAATGTCAGTAAACTGGCTCCTTGAGCATCAGGTGCTCAGAGATAGAAAAATAATGTACTACCCTTTGGACCTGCTAGATTGGTAGACCAAGGTACTCTAACTGTGGGGAGCTCTGGATACATTATGGATCACCTTATCCGTTCTGATGTCACCCACTGCTGTCGACGTGCAAACAGCATCTGCTTCAAAGATTAATCAGTGTAAGAGGGAGGAGATGGGCAAGTCACTGAGAATTACTGATGAGTAACTACGAACTTGTAAGAAGTTACAATTCGGCTGTCTTTGGGAGACTCAATAATTATTTCAGACCTACCTGAAGGACACCTTCCAGTTATGCTTTAACAGACATCATAACTTAGAGATCAAATCAGGGCGTGGAGGTTTTGGGGAGTCTGATTTCCAGACACCAGCATTTCCCTATGTGAGGATAATTCTGGACTGCAGGCATGATAGGGGGAGCGACTGTGAGCCTGGGAGATGGGATTCCTCCACACAGGCCCAGAAGGTATCATAGATTGGTTCCCGACTGGGGGTCAGATAAGGCACACTTGAGCGCCAGAGACAGAGCAACTCCACCACTTACTTCCGCCTGCGCTTTTCTTTGTGATGGGATATATTTTACAGTGATAGTAATTCCTGCTCGTCGTAGGGTTATTAACGCTCACAAAGACCACGTGTCTCTGGTCACGGTGTGTGCGCAGGTAGGGAAACGGCCACTACAAAGCGGCCGTTTCCACGCATAACCATAACCACGCATGCATTACAACGCATGCGTGGTTACAACGAAAAGCATTTACCATGCATACCTTTACTACGAAATTCGTAGTAAAGGCATGTGTGCTAAAGTTAAAAGGAAAAAAAGGGGAGAGGGGTCTCCCTCTCCCCAAAAAAGCGTGGGATTAAAAAAGAGGGCTTGGGGGGGCACCCCCCAAAATAAAATATAAAAAAATGCACCTGTTTCTGTCATTTAAATAAAGAGATGTGGAGGCAATCGGCTTTGTTAGAGGAAATGGAAGGACACTTCCGCTTCCTCTTAACGACGTGCAACGTCACCAAGGAAGATCAAGGAGAGGAGAGGTAAGGGGGAATGAGGGGGTGGTGTCGCGCAGGGGTAAATTTAAAGGGTACATTTTGAGTGTAGTATCCTTTAACATGAAAATGCCATTAACATGCATAATTTAACAACGAAAATCGTTGTAAAAGTATGCGTGTAAAAGGAATTTTCGTGGTAAAGGATATGCGTGGTGATGGCATTTGCGTTGTTACGCATGCGTGATAAAGGCATGCGTTACAACGGAATGCGTTGTAAAGTCATACAACCGTGCAGGTAGAACTCACTTTTTTTTATAATTCCAAAAGTCGTCACACAGATTTCTCTTTTCCGTATTTAGCCCGCAAAATAATTTTCACGACCAGGGGTTACAGAATTCTTGCACCAAACGTTTTATCCTGCTCTCCGGATTTGATTATACAACTGGCATGTGCGTAATCTGCGCGGGTGCCTCCCAGCTGCTCAGTGGCAAGGGTGACGTCACATGTGCCGCGGAAACGTTGGGCGGATGGCAGTAGGCCCTAGCATACTCAGAATTAGGTGTGTCTGCTTTTTATTATGTTTTTTGACTGGACCTGCGGCTAGCAGACTAAAGTCTGGTCCCCAGGGAAGAGTGCTTACGAGCACCCACTGGCCCAAATTAACCATACTGAAACTGCCGGTGTTCTACTAATTCATTGTATTAGTATACTAGCCATGGTCTTGGTCGCTCTGTTCATGACAAAAGAGTAAAATATGCTCAGGGGGAACTATCCGGGTTTAGGGCGGAGATGCACTTCGCTGGGCGTGTGCAGACCCTGTGCTATGGACACTTCGTTGTCTGTTTCAGATTCTCTGGGAAGGAAAAGTGGTGGACCCCTGGGCTGGCATCGAGGACGCTTTTCTGCTAAACACTACCATAGCCTAGAAGCCCTGGCTCACTGCTTGACTCTATCCTTGCAGGCCCAGCACGATGAAGGCATCGGCACTCCTTTGTCAGGTGACAGGCATGCTCGCACTGAAGCCATGTGGCCATTAATGAGCTCTTAAAAGACTCATTTTGCCTCAGTCCTGCACTGGCCATCGATAACAGTATTTTTGTTTGGCCGACCCCTAATTTCTAATCATTCCAGAATTAAAGCACAGCAACAATTTCTTGTTTTTCAAGCTGGCAGTTTTCTTTGCAGCATATTTTTGTGTCATGATCTAGCACTGTTTTTAGTATTTTTGTATTCCCTTAGCTACTGCTGTTTTTAGTGCTTCCACTACCTTCAGCGCACTCTCTTTCCTTTCTTAACTTCCTAACGCTGATTCCTTGCTATCAGTTTCCTAGTGTGCTGCTTTCCATCCCTGCTTCCTTCTTCCCCTTATAAAGTGGTATTTCCACACATCACAAGGACGTGAGCTAAACGGAGTATATAGGACAGACTCCATGGGACCCGGTGAGTTTACAAAGTACCCACCCTGATATTCGCTTTTGACAGACCAGATATATGAGACTGCGTCCTTAACCGTGAGCCTTGAGAAAGCCTCCATGTCTATTAGGTCTGGGGGCGAAACGTGTCGGCTTAGACATAGAACATTTACCACAGTATGGGACATCATACTCCTCTCATAATGGAAGAAGGTTCTTGTGTGCTTAGAATGTACAGTAAATCAATCTACACAGAAATATTCAGTCTGAAGGAACTATTTTTAGAGAATATATGGGAAACCTCAGGCATCCTTATGAGAACTCTAAAATGTAGCAGGATATAGTGTGTGTCATGGACTCGACATTCCTTGAGTTCTGCCTTAGCTGATATTCACCTCTTGAATTGTTGTTAGGAACTGGATTAATCCACTGTCAGGTACAGGGGAGATCAGCTCCAAGCAAAGGACAGAGCAGGCCAAAGCAATGCACAAGGGTTATTCACGGTCACTGCATTTTCTTAGTTTCTTCCTTCCAGTTACACATTGCTCCTTTACATTAACTGGCCCTTATGTTAAAAATAACATTGCAGCCACTAGTTTGTCATGAGGGGATCTCATGGGGTACTAAGCAGCATTTAGTCTTTTGGAAATGATTGGAGCATTTGGCCTACCCATCACTGACCGAATCGCATTTATGTGCATTCATGCAATTGATGATTATGAGCCTTCACTAAAAGCATTCCTAAGAAGGAATGATCAGGGGACTGGCAAAGCGGGCCGCCACTCATGCATGAGCTTAGGCCCAGCACACATCTCTCGACCCCCACTCACTCCGCCCCGCCAGCATGCAGGAAAGCAGGGCAGGGCAGGGTGTACGTACACAGAAACTGTGCATGTGACTTGGCACTGGTAAGAGGGACGCCCAGTCCATTAGCCACCATTTCTGACATTGTCAGCAGATTAAAAATACATAAGTTATCAGTACCTGCGACTTTTATAAATGGTGGACTTCCAGTCAAACCCTGGAGGTGTCTGCTCACATCTTTCCAGTTCCTCTTTGGCCACACGTCTGACCCTGTTAGGTGAGCTCTGTGCCCTGCATGATGTTGAAATCTGCGTGTAGGGTAGGTATCGGCAAGGTGTTCAGGAGATCACAAATGTAGTTCTAAGCAACAGTGGAGGGCTTTCCAGATAAACACTTTTTGCAGGAAAACCATCAACAAAATGAGGGCACGCATAAAGAATCACTCAGATTACTAGCTGCATGGTACTTGCGGGGTGCAAACTTCACGCCTGTAAATACTGGTACAATGATAAACAACCTGCCACTGTAGTGCAAATCTGAGGTAAACTCCACAGGATGGGGAATCACTGTGCGAGTGCCATTCAGCATTGTAGTCCCTTTTCCATGGGGTTTAAAGCAAATATTTACATCCTGCTTACAGCACATTGTAAATGTCTCAGGGTAGGCTTTTGTAAGGTAGGGGTGGAGCAAAGGGGTAGAAAGGTTGGAGAAGTAATGTGGGAATGTCAGCTGACAGTGGGGAGCTTTACATGCTCCTCTCATACCACGCCTAAGGGTCAGCCAAAGGGTAGGGAAGGAAATCGTATTGTAATGCACCCCTTTCCAGTTGAAGTCTGGATTTTCAGACCTGTAAAACGAGCTTCATTTGCTGGTAACACTAAAAAGTGGTGGCCCACCCCTTTCCAGTTGAAAGCTGGATTTTCAGACCAGTAAAACAAGCTTACTTGTTCCTGCACCCATGGGCGGCTGGCAACACAAAAAAGTGGTGGGTGCGGCGCAATGCCTAAAAACTCACCGAGTTGCTGCTGGCCATCCGTCCGCAGTCTCTCTGATCCTGAGGTTATGAGGGGGACGAACAGGAAAAGGAAGAAAGGTGGTTGACATCCTGACAAGTACCAACATGAATCCAACCAATCCTGGAGCTGCTCTCATGCGATTTTCAGCATGAAAGTAGCACCAGGATTGGTTGGAGCAAGCTAACCCAACGCTCATTTTGAGGCTAGAGGCATATGCTCACATTGCTAGGATTGCTAGGTCCGAAGTGCGCATGTCAGGCTGGCCATCACAATGCAACCGGCCAATACAACATGCACACTCCGTAATAGCAGTGGCAGCAGTCATCCTACAAGTCGCAGGTATCAGTCCTGTCCCCACACTCTCGCTATAACTGCGTGTGCCATTGGCACACAGATATAATAAAATGGTAATGACCATGTTATTAATCTGTGTTCACCTGCTGCGCTCGCAGCAGGTGAGGCGACGCTCCTACGCCCTTTAGTTGGATCTGCCACTGCCTTCACCTGGTGAACCCTGGTGCAGGAACACCGGTTCCTTTACAATTGTGTGTAGCAGAATCACACATTATAAGATGAGCTTGGAGTGCCTACAACATGCATTTCAAACCGTGCCAAATTGCACTATTGTTGCACCATTGTTAGAGGATACATGGCCGAAACCTTTCATATTACTCAATCACAGATGTTTGAATTATATAGGGATGTGTTGGAAATGTCCTTTTTGCAGAATTATTCCCAAATTTGGGTTTGTTTGCTTCTTCATCCTATTTTTCCTGACCTTTTTTTGTTGGCTTTAGGACTCTGGGCACTTTACCACTGCTGAGCAGAGCGAAAGTGCATATGCTCTCTGTGTAAATTGTTATCATAATTGGTTATCCATGATTTCCATATTTGATTTACTGGTAAGTCCCTAGTAAAGTGCAATGAGGGTGCCAGGGCCTGTACATTAAATGCTACTAGGGGGGTTGCAGCACGGATTGTGCCACCCACAGGAGTAGCCCTGTAAATGTATCTCAGACTTGCCACTGCAGTTGTCTGCATGCACAGTTTTAAACTGCCATGTTGATCTGCCCCAACCTTCCCTTTTCCTACATGTAAGGCACCCCTCAGGTAGGCCAGAGGTAACCCCATGGGCAAGTACAGTGTATGTGAAAGGTATGACATGCACTGGTGTATTTTACATGTTCTGATAGTGAAATATTGTGTATTTCGTTTATTCACTATTGAAAGGCTATCTGTCCCATAGGCTAACATGAGAGTTACATTGCAACATCTTACAAGAATAACTTTCCATTGGGGTGAGATGGAGAAATGGAGTTTAGGCTCTCTAAACTCAGAATTCAATAACACAACTTTTTAGGTAGATGGTTTTGCTTGATGCGTTTCATGCGGGTGCACTTCTTCAGAGGCAAAGTTCATCTAAGCGTGCAATGGCGATTTCAGGCACTTTTACTCCAACATAGTACCCGCCCTTGTGGACGTGGCCCCAGGGCCTCATGGTACTCGTTGTGCCAAAGTCTTTCTTCAGTGAGTTGCATTGCCCGCTAATATCAGAAACCATCCAAATCACCCCAGTGGGTTGCTGTACAAACACTCTTTGCACAGTGTGGACATATTATAGTCATTTATTATCAGCACCTGTCCTGATTCAAGTTGCGCCGCTTGGCGTTGACTCCGGGTCTGCTTTCGGCAGCGGGGCTTCTTTCCACGGCTCAGGCTTAGCCGTTCACGTCAAACAAGTAAAAGTGCCCGAAATCGCCATTGCACGCTTAGATGAACTTTGCCTCTGAAGAAGTGCACACGCACGAAACGCGTCAGGCATAACGAGATTTCTGCTGAAGAATCCTGTTTTCACTTGTGCGGCAGCCTTTATTAAAGTAACTTAACAGCGAATCCCTCCTGTGTGGGCCTTTCCATTTGTGGGCAACCTCTTGTGTTTGAGGTAGATATATATATATTCACTGAAAAAACCATAGGTTTCACACATGTTATAGTTAGCGGAAATTTTACTGATAAAAAACCAGTGAAATTGCCCCGTTATAGTTAGTGCTGGCAACTATAACTCACGCGACCGCAATCTTCTGCTGATGCTAATACTGTATTTAGACACTTATTTGCCCATGTCTTCTTCCATACATTTTTAGCTATACATATATTACAAATATTTTTTTTTCATAAAGACACATATGTCATCAGCAGAAGATTGCGGTCGCGTGAGTTATAGTTGCCAGCACTAACTATAACGGGGCAATTTCACTGGTTTTTTATCAGTAAAATTTCCGCTAACTATAACATGTGTGAAACCTATGGTTTTTTCAGTGAATTAGCAAGGTTTTTTAAATGCTAATTCCTAACTATAACGTGTGTGAAACCTATGGTTTTTTCAGTGAATTTGTACGGTTATTTAAATGCTAAGTTACTTTACGCCATTCGAGGCGTGCGCGCCCACTTAACGCAGTTCGTTCCGTGCACGGTTTTTATCAACTTTAATAAGCCCTGTACATTTGGTGGCCTTCGGCCACCAAAAGCACAGGGGGTGGGGTCAATGTGGATAGTGTTTTTTTTATTTCGATTTTATAATTTCATGTTGCCAAAATTTAGTTTTTTTTACCTATTAATAAGCCCTGTACATTTGGTGGCCTACGGCCACCAAAAGCACAGGGGGTGGGGTAAGTGTGGATAGTGGTTTTTTTTTGTTTTTTTTTTTTACCGTACGCTTACGGTAAGCGTACGGTAAGCGTACTCGGCGAAATTGCCGAAAAAAAAATAAAACCGTTTTTGCTCTTGGGGGATGTTTGGGGACTCCCTCAACATGACTATGTGGGAGGGAGTTGTCAAAACAGCCCCGTAACATGTTTTTGGCCATCTTGTTTGAAAAACATCACTCAGTGCGAGAGACAAAATGGCGGCCGCCGCTTCCTGGTTTCGGCCGATTCGAATGTTTACTAAGATCTAAGAGCCAATCAGAATCGCGCTCGCGCACGCCACCGTACGCTTACGGTAAGCGTACGGTAAGCGTACCGTAAGCGGGCTCAGATATATATATTGATTTAAAGGCTATTTTCTCAGAATCTACTGAACAGATTTACACCAAACCTACGAAAGGCACTTCCTTGACCTAGGGACTACCTCTCTGCCAAATTTCTAGTAATTCTGTTCAGCCGTTCGGGCTGTAGCTCGTTCTAAAGGTCCTATGGAAAAATGCATGGGAAAAACGCGTTTTGGGACCCCCCTTTTATCTCAGCCCCCGCTTGACGAATCCCCCCGAGACTTTCAGGGTAGGAGCGGAGCGTAGCGCCCCACCTATTTTGAGAAATTCGCGAGGATTCATCGACCGGCGCCAAAGTTATTCAAAATAGAATGTTGAGGTTTTCCTATGGAAAAGGGGTCCTAACTATAACTACCTACTGGCGACCGCCAGTAGGTAATATATATATATATATATAAAGAAGAAAAGTCTCAGGACTTCTGCTACACAAAGCAAACTCTGCCCCACAGCTATGCAAGCATTGTCTTTGATACAGAAAGAGAAACAGTCATGCCCCAAACAGCACGTGTCCCTACAAATCATGCCTCAGGTCAGTGTTCCTTGGCATTCTCTGCTCTCTTACCTCTAATTTCGAAGTATGAAAGTGTGTTTTTTAATTTGAAGGACAGGGCACCAGAGCTTTAACCGAGCACTACAGAATCCCACTGCACCAATTTCTTATGTGACATAAAGAACGCCTGGGGTGACTGCGGATAATTTGGAAATGTCAGTAGTAAGACTGTTCTTACCAGTACGTTTATTTGCGATGCACTGAAAGCCTGGACTGGCTAGTTTAAGGGGAGAAGATCCCCACCCAGCTCTACAAATGCAAAGAGCCATTGGAAACAAAAGGTTGATAACATGAGATTGCTCATAGTTGGCTTAAAGCTATTTGAACAGTTTGAAGTTAGGAAGGAATTAAGAAACATGGAGTGGATAAATAATTTCGAACTAGAAAGCTACTTACAATGGAGTATTTTCTGTAATCTTGCCGCAGTAGAGGAGGTACATTTTAACTGGTGTCAGACAACTGGACCATCCAGCTTTACTTCTGCTTCAATTAAAGTTTGTATCCACACGTGACAACTACGAAGCTTGACAAACAGGGGGTGGTCCCCACCGGCATCTGTCTAATTTATGTTAGGTACCACTAATTTATTTCCAATGGTGAGGTTTAATATATGGCAGCTCTGTCATTCGGCCCAACCTTGCTCGCTGGCAAAGAGCGAGCCATAGTGCAAGGTCTTTATACTCCAAATAGAGATAAAGTATAGATGCACGGAAGGCATATATAACATATGTCACATATCTAAAAGGAGCTTGTCCTATCTAATTAGTCACAGTTTTTATAACCACTGGCCGCGTTACAGTGGACTCAAAGCTGCCACACGAGTAAACATTAACAAAGGCTACCATATAGTAGGATGCAAAGATAATGCCGCTGTGCACATTCACCTGCTGTTCGACACAATCTTCTGTACATAACTAAAACACACAGAAAACACAAAACAGAATTACTGCATTGACTAATACATAGCGACAGAGCACATTTTCATGGCACTCTCAATAATATGTGTGTCCACGTGTGTGTGGGGGTGAGTGTGTGTGAAGCCAAAAGTTCAACTATCTCTGTAGTCATGAACAAATCTCAGCAGGGCTTCTAACTGTATTAAATGACTTTAATTTGATTAAAAGTATTAACTTTATTAAGGAATCCTGTAAAAAGAATAACCCTCTAAGCTGTAAAAGAAACAATTTGGACTTGTAAGGCAAATGGAAACTGCGAAATTATCAAGGACAAAAATGACTGGAAGTGTTACAACAGCTAGGAACAGTTCATCCGTTCTTCCAAACACATGTAACTTGTTTGCAAACATGTGAACGCTGGCTTATGTTCATGTGTGTTTCCATACAGGTACATTATGGGGTCATTTGTCTGTAGGTTCTTGGCGGGACACTGTAGATTTCCAGATAAACCATCAGCTTGAGGTCCCCGGATTCATCTGCAGGCGGGGCCTTCTTATATTCATCTCTGATTACACACATTATCATGAGTGTTAGCATCTGCTCACAGTGAGTTTCGGTCTTTTGGGTATGAAACAGCTACAACCATCACGCCCGCTTAAATTGAAGCATTCCCTGAGGGACAGCACCCCACATCCTAGGTAGGACCCGTAACGCTGCCTCTGTTCACATGGTCAGGACATCTTTCCTTTCTTGGGCACTATTAACAAAGTCATTTGTGTGGCCAAATTACACACGCAAATCCTTTGATCCATTACTACAATGTTGTGGTTTTCATCCAAAAAATAGCATTTTACAACTTTAAATCCATTTTACTGAAATTTGTGTGTGTGGGTCCATTCGAACATTGTTCCTCCATCCATTCTCAACATAGAAACTATCACAGATAATGTCAAAGGGGGAGTAACAATCGCTTTTCTCCCATCGGGACGTGGTCGAGTGATCAGTTTACTTGTACCTTGTCTTAAGTGATCTATGTTCCACAACCTTAAATTGTATTGTCTCTACCAGGGACCCCGCTTCACTCTGCAATGTTTGATGCTGCACGGCCGACCCTGAAGACCCTTGCAAGCAAGGCACTGGTTAGGCAAGACAGAAGAGAGGATCCCGAGTGAAAACATTTATTTGAAGATTTTCGGACATAGTGAGACATGGGATAAACCAAGCACGGTGTGATCCAATCACAGCAGATGTCTCACTGGGTCTGTAAGTCATTAGACAAGCGTTTGGAAGCTTTCCCTGAGGAACGTGCTCTCTCTTTGCAGCCTGCCTGACTGGAGTCACTTGAGGAAGTGTTCTGAGGTGGAGCGCAAGCTGCTCTGGAGCTTCAGAGGCGCTACATCTGGATGAAGGGTACCCTGGTGCCCAGTCCTGGCAGTAGTGATGGCCTGCACAAAGGCAAGTGGGGTCCCATGGGGTGGACTATTGTTCACCTTTGTACTGAGTATACACTATATCGCCTCACAACCATTGTAATTATACAAGACAGAAAATTGTGTATTGCACCAGGAACCACAAAAGTTAAGACCTGCAACTTAAGAAGCACACAGCACTGGGCATCCAAGACATGTCTCAGTGAAACAAGCAGCACCTCTTAAATCTTCGATGGACCTTACACTACACAGGGTTAACAGCGGCACACAGAGTTTAATGCATGAACTTCGTTTGAAACTATTGCAAAAAATAAAATCAACAAATGCAACAACCCCCTCCAAATGTTTACAAACAAGCTCTGCCTGTGGGGAAAAAGCTACAACGAAAACTATTTTTAAGAATAGAACATTGTTTTAATCATGCCTTCGGAGCCAGAGACAACGTCAATGTTAGCAAAGCAGCCCTCATTAAAACTGATACTGAGCCCGGCATCCAAGCAGCCCTTCTTTCGGCGCAGTTTTCTGGGTCAGGAAGGTATGGGTAGGAACTGCAAAGGGATCATACGGCTCCAACATCACTGAATAAACCCCTTGGTATTTAAGTAATAGCCCACATTATTGGTCAGGTAATTACATTTTAAGGGAGGGTCTGTCCAAGACATAGGGGACTGTGGAGATTGTACCACTCCCTGCCCGCAATGAAAAGCAGTCAATCAGGGGCATAGCTTGGTCAGTAAGACTGGGGGGCTTCAGATTTTCCAACAATCACGCTGGCATATCATGTTAATCATTATGTGGGAAGGAATGCATGTGGGGGTTAAGGGTCAGTGGAAAGGGAAAGGAATGCTGATTGTTAAGAGTACTTAAAACACAGTCTTGTGTAAAAAAATAAAAAAACATTTTAAGACCTTCAAAACAGAGACGTGTGTGTGTTTGTCGGAATGAGTATTTAAAAATCCCAGGTGAAATCGAACAGACATCTTACCATACCCGACTGAAAGTTCCTGTATCCAACTATTTATTAAATAATACTTTTACAAAGGGGGTGTAACACTTCAACCTCCCCCCACTGAAGCTAAGCCCCTGGTGGCAATACACAGAGGCTTCCTCTGCAAAGGGAAGTGAGCTATATAAGGCCATACAGTGAAAGTGGATGTCCTGCAAGTCAGAGGCACATGTCACATGTATTCAGTAAAAGCTAAAGTAACTACGAAAAAGAATTAAAGTAGTGCAGATATGGCTCAGTGAATGAAACTGTGTGTGTCTCTGTGTGATATGTCCAGCATGACTTCGAAACCGTGCATTTTTCTGCAGCTGATACATCGAGTATCACTAATTTGGGTAACAGGATGTGTAGGAATGATCAGGTATAAACTACAACTCGCAGGCCCACCATGCGCAATGTTGAAGTCAATCATTTCATTTCAGATGTCATTTGGGATGTTATCATTGCAGTCATTGAACAACCCATGTGTGATTTAATATGTGAGGGTACAAACAGTGCATGTTACTTTAATGTATGAGTGATGGTTACTTGCAGATAAGTATAACTGGTGAATTTCAATGGTTTTGTTAGGTTAAAACTTTATGTTTTAACTAACACAGTCACCTGCTATAACTTCCATTTAACCCTTGCTTTTTCAGTGACCTACTACGCTTTTTTAAATGATAAGTAAGATAATATTACAAATACTAACTAGAACGTCACATTAACCTGTGTTTCTTTCAGTGAATTTCTACTTAAAAAAAAAAAACAAAGTAAGATGCCTATTGCTGTGCACAGCGTGCGGTTGGGCACATGGCATGCTCCCCACCCCTGAGAGAGCTCAACACCCCACCATGCACAGCCGATGACCATTCATAGCATGGGGTGGACACAGGGCCTGCCTGCTGTCTTATTTAATTTAATTTTTTACGGGTTGGTGACCAAGTCCTGGAGTCTCAAGTTGGCAGCTGCAACTTTTCCATAAGGTTGTAGCCAGCCAATCACAACGTGCGATTGACCTTGCACCTCTGGTGCGTTTACTCATGGCCAACCAACGCAAAAGCATCGGCGGATCCACCGGCATGGATCTGCAGAGGAAATGAGGCGTGAAAAATACATACATTTAGAACCCTAATTTCTTAAAAACTACTGAAAAGATTTACACCAAATCACAAAAAAGCTCACTTTCTGGATCAAGATCTAGCTTTCTGAGAAATGTAAAGTTATTCCGTTGTTCAGCCATTGTGGATGAAGCTGTGTGCGATTTTCCTATTGAAAATTGCATGGGGGAAAGTTTTGCGAAGATTCATTATGAGTGCCACAGTTATTATCAAAACAAAAAATAAATTTCCTATGGAAACATGGCCCTAACTTTAACCACCCACATAAAGGTTACAGGGACGTTATAGCTGGGTGAAAAGCCTAGTTAAAACATACAGTTATAAATTAACAAACCACTGAAATTAACCAGTTATAGCTATCTCAAGTAACAATACCACATGTCCTAGAGTAACTATAACTCACACCCTCGCCATGTGCAGTGTTGTCATTAATTATGTTAATTTAGATGTTCTATGACATCATTGATAACATTACTGCAACACGTCATGAGTGGTTAATATGGGAGCAAATTTTCATATGAACACTTTGAGAAGACTGAAACCCTTCCTGCCCGCAAATGACTTTAAACAAGCAGTTCAAGCTCTAGTAATTCCTAGACTGGAGTATGGTAGTGTTGCTCTGTGCTGCCTTCCCAAATCTACAACGGCCCCTCTAAGAGCCTCTATCAATGCAGCAGCTAGATTTATCACAGGTTCCAAAAGATACTGTCACATCTCCCCCGACCTGCTTGCCCTCAACTAGCTTCCTTTTGAGGCTAGAATTCATTTGAAAATCACCTGTATAACACACAAGGCATTACATCACAAAACACCGATATACCTGGCTGACAAATTGGTTCCGTCATGCGGTAACAGAACTACCAGGAGCTCCTACAATCTGCTACTGAAACCACAACGATTTAACAAGAAGAAAACATACAACCGATCCTTCTCAGGAATGGCTCCCAGGATTTGGAATGCCTTACCCCCAGAAACGAGGCAGAACCCTTCCACGTCATCTTTCAAAAAAGAAGTGAAATTGATTCTCTTGGCAAAATTCACTTGAACTACTCATACATTTGTGCATATATATTTGCTTTATTTGGTAAGCTATAATATTCTACTAACTTCCTCTAATGTAACCTATGATATTTGTATTTGTCTTGATGTTACCTATATTTGCCCTGTAAAGCGCTCTGATACCCGCAAGGGTCTTGTTCGCCATATACAAAACTGTTAAAATAAATAAATTAGCTGTGCATGGTGAGGGCTGCATGTTATAGTTAACTTTAGACACAAGTTCTAGTTACTTGAGATAACTATAACTGGTGAATTTCAGTGGTTCTGCTAATTTAAAACTACATTTTACTCTAGTGAATTGCTATGGTGTTTTTTTTTTAATTTAAGGTAAGACATACCTAAAATTCCTAAATATAACGCCACGTTAGCATTGTTTTTATTTCCAGTGAATTAATATGGCTTATTTAACATATTATTCAACACACATTGCTGTGTGTGGAGTAGGTGAGGGGCACAGAGACTGTGTGCCCAACCCCCGGGAGGTGACCCTCCCACAGGGATTGGTGTGGGGAGGTCATGCAGAGGTACAGAGGAGGGGGAATTTGTTTTAAACAAGGACGGGGGCAAAAGTTACCTGTTTTAGGACTGGGGTCAGAGGTCAGGAAAAACCTTTACCACGAATATGCCCTTAACATGTATGCTTTTACAAATTAATTGTAAAGGTATGCATGTGAAAGTCATATTTATGGTAAAGATTATGCATGGTAATGGCATTTGCATTGTAACACATGCGTGGTAAAGGCATGCGTTGCAAAGGAATGAATTCTAAAGTCATACCGTCAGAATAACAAAATATAAAAAATGGGTCTATTGGCTTAATCAAGGGGTCGGCACATCAACATATGTAAAGCGGACCTATTGTTTTTGTCAATAATTAAAATCAAATGTAAATGCATATTTTATAAATTCACACAGTGCAATGTTTAATAAAAGTGATTGCCATAATTATTTTAATAAAGCTAAAAAAAAATCAACATGTGCGAGTCTTTCTCAGAAAGTTTTTTTAGACCACAAAGAGCAACCCTAGAATCCACCACCAGGGGGCCCACACTCCAGCTGACAAGCATACAGCACAACTTCCGAGTGCTTAAAAAATATGGAGAGCTGCCAATGTTTCAGAATGCGAAGTGTGACATTTTCATAATTTAAGTGTAATTATGAGTGACATTTCAATGACGAGTGACATTTTCTTGCGAGCAATATCAATCAATGAAGACGAGGGAAACATAAATATCAGTAGTTACACCCTTTTGAGCAAACAGACTGCGCTAAAAAAGCAACATTTCATAGTATGGCAAGTCAGTGCAACAGTAGGAGATCACAACTTGTTTCACTTCCAAAATTAGTCTTTTTCGTTTCTGTTATAAATCACACAGGCAGTTGGTTGGAGAGCAGCACGTGGTGTTTTTATTGTGTGCGTTCGTTGAAACCTCAGCAACAAAAAATGCTAACCTCAGCAGAGAGCCGGCCCCCTCATCCCTTCCTCTACCTTCTAGGCGGAGGGATTGCATTATTCTTTCATCGATCTCTAGGCCGCCTTCCTCGAGGCCGTTCTGGACAGGGACGACCCATCAGGCAGTGAGAGAGGCGCTTGGGCCACGCAGACCAGGCGAGAAGTTCAGGTGAACGGGCAGAGAGGACAGGGGGCTCAGGGGATATGGACTGATAGGTCGAGCTCTTTGGCTACAAAGGAACTTGCGAGCTATTGCACAGCGCGAGGCACTTGGGCCACAGAGGGGCAGGGATTTAAAGGGGCTGCGTCCTCCCGGGTCTCGGACCTATTCAGTAGTTAAAGATGGACATCGAAACGGCTCCCTATCGGGCTGCTTTTTGTCCGGTTCAGCCGGATGAATGCACAGGGTAAGGGAGGGAGTGAGCGGCTCTCTGCACCTTCTGTTTGAACTGAGCCTTTTAGGCAAACTATTAGGAAAACTGCGAAAAGGAAGAGGTCAGAGCAGCCAAGAAAATCATTCTATTTCAGATGCATTACCTTATAATTTAAGCATCTGTACCTACATAGCAGTAAGACAGCAGGACCGGTTACAAAGGCCAGAGGTGGAGGTGATTAGCGACGAATAGGACAAACGGGTAACTGCTCACTACAAACATCGGACATTACACAGATGCATTTTTTACATCATGTTACACATATAGGTTTCTAAGATGCAGAGATGTGATTTGCTCAGAAAAGTCCAAGGTTTAGTCAAGCAAGAAAGTGAGGATTAGAACCCAGGTCTCGTATTTACATGGTCAGCAACTTGTGTTCAACCACACATACGTCAATTTACTCAAAAGGAAGGCAACAGCAGGCGCACTACTGGATGACCAGCTCACGTTAACAAGGCAAAAGCATAACATAACAACAGCAGCACCTATAAACAAACAGGTCTGAGACAGTTTAATTAGAGTACAGAAGGAAAACAGCCCTCATGCACTGAATCCAAGAGTTTGGTTAAAATGCAACTTGGGTTTTGTGAGAAAGAGTAAGTATTTGGAAGGCCGCCTGGCACAGGATCAGTCACCACCAGGCATCCACTTCCCAAAGGTCATAGTATGATCTAGCAAGAGTTGGGAATGAGGGGGAAGCCCGAGGTACAATTCGTGTAAAGCCAAAAGTCCCCGATGCACTAACCATGCTCAGCCCTGCTCCCCATTTCAACAATCTGACAGAAGGGTATTTTCGGTTGCAGGGGTGACCCATGTCCCGATTCCTCTGGCAGATGCTCTAAGTCAGAGGTTTTTAACCTGTGGTGTGGAGACCCCTGGGTGCACAAAGCCTACAGCAGGGCTCCGTAACTGCTTTGAAAATTAAATAATATTAACAACTTTAACAAAGTGCATAATAATAGTGGAGCAAAATTGGAAATCTTAAAACCTTCTGTAAATGTAAAGGAATTTGAATTTGAAGGCAAAAAATTACTATCCTCAGTTTGATTCGTGCGAGCAGTGCAAATGCATCAAACAGGCTATAACTATAGTATGGAAAATGAGTGTCTCAATTGACTTGAGAAAAGATCCAACATTTCAATTCAAATGTAACTTTAATTTAAAAAAAGAATTGTGAATGAATGAAATATTTCAGCATTTATGTAATTGTTTGATGAATGCTTCTTTCTGTATTTTGTGGACTGTTTTTGTGGGCCAGGTTGTCAAAAATGCTTAGGCTGGGTTTCCGTGCTCCCAGTAATAATTCAGTGGGGTCCTGAGTTCCAGAAATTATTAAGTGGAGGTCCACAAAAGTTAAAAGGTTAAGAACCACTGCTCTATATGATTTTGTTATGGCACCCCACACTCCACTGGTTTGTAGAGGTCCACTTAAAGGGGAACAGTTTTATCCTGAGTAACTACAATGTACAAACCCAGGCAGGCCATGACACCATTAAGAGTCAGTGGCAGCTACCAGAGCCCATAATCAACGCATTTTCAGTGTCTCCCAAGCTCAATTTCAGATAGCTGCCCACCATCCAGATCACCCGTTCATTTAAGGAAAACTGCATTTAATCTCCACTCTTGTCCGGGCTCTCTAAGCATACCTCTGCAGTCTCCCTTCATAAATATTCCCTCGGACAGAAAGATAGGTGTTTGCAAACAAAAGGAGGCGAAAACATAGCCGAGGAGTTTCAAGTAGAAACTAACATTCATGTACAACACAATTGCCTTTTTTGCAAATCCTGAATTTGTTCAGATTTCCTTTGGGCAGCTACCCAAGGCCAACGAGGTAGTGACCATAACTGTAGGATGTGAATCAAAGATGATGATGTTAGAGACCGGCCGCAGGAGCTAGGAAGACTGCAGGGTTCCTGCCAGTGCCTAACTTGAGCTGGTGGGTTCAGGTGCTCGGCACCACCACTTAATTGTCAATACCCTCACTTGTGACAGTAAATTATTATTTCAATATACATTAAAAATTATTATTACCTGCAGCCAAACCATTTTTATAGCTTTGGAGGCCTGAAAGATTCCGAACTGACACACTTGTAGGAGTGTGATGGTTACTAGTTGTGTTGTTACCATCATTGGCAGCGCTGGGAGGGGCAATGTGTGGTGCAAGCTGCTGTGGCCTCCTGACAAGAGCCCTGACATTTATTTTATTTACAAATTAAGCACGGAGTGCTCCATCCGTGCAAATGTTCATCATACACGAATTCATCGTGACTATGCATTTGAATCACAGGCTTCAGCGATCAGGAGCCGCCTCATCAACAGGTCCGCCCACCTCTCTGATTCCAGTCACCTTTGTTGATCATGGCTTTCAAGAGTGCAAACATATTCCAATAATTGCCCAGATATTAGACCCGTCAGCAGTGCATCCGCGCCATTAATTTGTCAGGAGACATTGCTGTATTCATGCCACTGAGCACATCACAGCGAGCACTTGCTTCCATTTGCAAGCATTGCATCTTCCTTATGACAACCGCTCCCCACCACACAGCTACTTTCAAGCCATTACTGGCCATTTATCCCTGGCGGTACACATGAGCGGTCTGCAGAATTGATAAAAGCGAGCATGTGGCCAATGCTTGATTGCAACGCAAACCCTGTCCCGCTAAATGATAATTACCAACACCTGTGGTTTCCTTGAAACCGAGCAGAGTACCCAGAAAAACCATCTAAAAGGCCCTAAATACAAACACTGACTTGTGGTTTAGTGCACAGCCAAGCGTATGGTGCACCAGGGAGCCGAAAGCACCAATTCAACCTTCCAGGGACTGCTTGGGTACAGCTTTAAGCAGAAGGAACCTCCGTGTATGACAAACTCCCTCTTCTCACCAACCATCTATCTCCCAGTAATGGTGGCTGCTGTGTTGATTCCAAAGATCTTGCTTGCTGATTTCTTTGAGAAACCGGGCGAGGAATGCTGGAGGGCATTAACGCAAGTTCATCGCAGGAGGGCTGCCAGTACTGGCCCACCACACTTGTTTTGAGAGATGGCCACACCAACAAGCTGACAAAACATTTGCAGCAGGACAGCCCCCTTCGCCCCGCCAAAAGTAAGCTGGTTATCAAGACCTATCATCAGGGCGATAAAAGCACTGGCAGCATTAAAGTGGAGGGGACTCGGTTGAGGCGGAGCACAGCTTTATATGCTAGAGACTGAGGACTTTAAAGAGAGACCTTGTGGGAACTGTTAGACAGCCTGCTTGAGCTAGGGGGGGGATTGTGAATCTAGACATGCTTCGCAAGGCATGGGGGCAAACATAAGTGCATTTGGGAGGGGTGTGAGGCAGGAATGGAAGAAGAGTCTGTTCTAGTGCGCCAGCATGCCCGGGACAAGTGTTTGATCAGGGTCTTGAAAAGATGGAAGATCAGGTGGACTTTCTAGATTGCGAGTAGTTTGCAGATGTGGTGGTAATATGCAGTCTACTCTAGATTGTGGGCAGAGGTTAAATGCTGAATGGAACTGAGCAGGAAGGAGGAAATAAATAGAATGGTTCTATCTGAAGGTTTTTAGGAAGAAAGATGTTCTTGATCCTCACATGGTTGAGTGCAAGGCAGCATGTTACCATCCCATTATGGACAGCAGTGAGGCGATCTGTTGCGGGGTACTGGGAGAGGCAGCTCTGGAGAGGCAAGTGGAAGACATGGGTGTCATCAGCAAAAGATTGGTAAGGGAAACTGAATGAGGAGATAATGTTGCTTAAGGAAGGGTAGAGGTGCATGGACGGAATCTACAGTAGCTGCACCGTGGCCTCGACAGGACTGACCAAGGGAGGTAGCATGTTAAGGAGAATTCCAACCCCCATTAGAAAGTCAATTGTCGCCAGAGGGCCAATGCCCCTATTTACCGTAATCTATGCCGTGGTAAAATCAACCTACCACCCATTGAAAAAGGTATCTCCTGTCTTATTGCATTTGATTTCCAGTGTTGCGCCTTCCAGAAGTGAGGGGGTAGCGGATGCTCCTTGCCCACCACTAATCACAAACCGTCTCATGGTGTGCATAACACCGAGTGGCGAGTAAAGCTCAGAATAAGCAAGGAGCCATTCTGCAGAGAGGTAAGGAGTGCCAAAGAGAGCTAGGAAGGAGTGTCAGAGATAGCCAGGAGTGGAAAGGCTTCAGGTACAGATGCAATATTTAAAGTGCCCATCCAGAAAAAGATGCCACAATACAGCTCAAAACCCCAGCTAAAATCATAACACAAACCAATATTCTAGAATGCCTTCTATAGACTGGGCAAATAGATCTGTTTTTTTCCTCTCTTCACTGGAAGGCCCCTTTACCCTCCACCGCGGGCAAGCTTTGCACACAGCGCTAATGGACTGATATAGAGACACAACATTTCAGAAGGTTATAACACACAATTGACAGGTCTGAGGAAAGAGATCACATCAAATTATTCCAGCCGGCTGCAATAAAATACATTCTTTTTCCACTGTTCCGGTAGCAATATGGTGGCCATTCCTTGGCCATGGCGGGTGTGCACCCTTTAGAACTGGCCAGATATTTGCACGAGTAAATCTTCGTGTTCAAATACACCTGTAGGGAATGCTCACTCCAAGCAGGGTCTCCCTGCACGGCTTGCACTGCATTCCATTCCTTCCCAGACGAACCTGCAAGACGTTTCGATGACAACGAAACAGCATATTGCATATGTACTGATAGAGATACCCAGCTCCTTAATGTATGTATTTTACGAGGAAGATGTACACCGTCTAAAAAAATAAAAAGCACTGTAGATAATTTTGGTAATGGGTATAAAAAAGTATCCCTTTATTCTTCCCTGGTCGCAAGTACCATTCGGCACAGGAATATAAAAAATATACAAACATTAACTGCTTGCGAACATGTTTGCCACTGTCACAACATGATTTCTCATATCGACATAGCAATCGCAGTATCTCTGTCCAGTAAGGTTAAATATAGAGGTGATCCGATGTACGTGCATTTTAGCTTTAAGTGACTCAAGTGCTAAAACATAATCTATGTCACCTAAGATTAGCCAATAACACAGCTCTTTTCATTGCTTCTTAAAAACAGGTGCACCTCATTACACGTTCCTGGTACCCAGATCTTTACATCATTGCGATACATGTTGGCTTCATTCAACCATGAGCAAGAAGATGCTGATGGTCCAGAACCAGCTAGCTGAGCACACCAGGGTCTCGATTCTGGTATCTCTTGTCCAACAGATCACGCCGCCTCCCTCTGCTGCCTCTTCAGCACAGTGGAAGGTAAGACTAGGTCTAACACCCAAAACATTAGGGACAAACCACCGCTATCAAAGATCATGCAATGCGTTCTACATGCACAGTTGTAAATGCCGAAAACCATAGCTTCCCCACTCTCGAATGACTCCCCCACGATCTAGTCCTGGGCCCCAATATTTTAAAATATTTTAACATTTAACAAAACGAGCAATCATTTCACTTGAATCGTGTTCAATGCTTACTTTGTAAAAGAAATGAGTGCCCTTGCCCGAAGCTCTGATCTGGGACACCAAATACTGAGGCCGTGTAGTCATGAATTCACTGAAGGCCTCTTTAATCCTCTACCAGATCCTGCGGCTCCATTATCTTGATCAGGTTCCTCCTTTCTACCTTTGAGACAGTTTTTCCAGCCTTCTTTCCCATTTATGCGTTCTCTCTCTTGTTCGCAGTCAATATTTGACAAGGAACAATAAGTGATGGTCCCCATAAATGAGGGGCAGCGGGCCCAACAGGCAACCACCGGCTCAAATTAAGCACTGGCATCACCTGGTGAACTACTGGGCTTAGGGATCCAGCAAAGTAGACTCACCGGACAGGCTTCCATATATGTCTCTACCGTGTACCAGCCTTTAAGTTATCTCAATTCCTAGCACATAGTCCACTTAGTACCTTTTCCCCTATTGCTGCTTTTTTCAGTCTCTGTTAAGCTTTAGACCAGTAGCATGCACATTGGAAAACATATAAATATATGGCTTGAATGATATATTTGGATTATAATCTTTTCCTTGTTGCTGAACAGTGTATGCCAAACATTGACAGCTGAAGCATGCATTGCATTCTGAAAAGACGTACACTTCAAGACAATCGAGCACTCTATTAACCACTAGTCAAGCCAAACTATTCCTCAATCCACAAAAAAGTGCAATCCCATCAACCTCTTGGATGGTGAAAAAAATACAGAAGATGTTACAGCACATCAACAACATCAAGCCTGCTTCATATCTTAGTCCCACCTCAACCTGTAGAATCCCACAATGGTCAACCTTCAAAGCCCCATCTCGTGCAGATCTTGCTGACATGTTCAAGTCGCTCAAAACAACTTCTTATGAATATGATGTCTTACACTCATCCTTCATTAACGCTCCCTCTCAGGACGCTCTCTAACCCCTACTCACCATTGTCAATGCCTCTCTCACTCAAGGCATCTTTCCAGAAGCTCTCAAGAAAGGCCAGACCCTCCCACTCCTAAAGAGACCTCCATTAGACCCTGATGACCTTGCACACTACCAGCTCATCACTCACAATTCATTCATCAGCAAGATCACTGAAAAGGCAGCCTATTTTCAACTCCAATTGTATTCCATCAATGCTATTCTTCCCCTGAGCAAGTACCAGCTTGGCTTCAGATCATGCTGCAGCATACAGACCACTACCTTACACATCATAGACAATGACCACAGAAGAAAATGACCCCTACCGCCTGATATTGCTGGGCCTCTCAGCTGCCTTTGACACAGTCCATCATCCCACCATTATATGCACCATGAAGTCTGGAACGGGCTTCACTGGCAATGTCCTTTCCTGGTTCTCCTACCTTTCCAACTAATACCAGTTTGTTCTAATGGGCAGTTTAAGGTCCCAAAACTCTCTGTGGAATAACCCAGGGTTCCATGCTGTTCTCGGTCATCTTCAAGCTGTACATGAAGCCACTTGTTGGTCTACTCACAGATAACGGTGTCAACATTCACCAATATGCCAATGATAAGCACAGTGGCAGCAGGTGATCTTTGAAAGTGTTGGGGTGTAATATCAAATGGGAGTTCGCCCCATTTATTTTTAAATGTGTCTTCCTCTCACAGTTACTCTCTCCCCCCTCACTCACTCAAACTCACATTCTCTCACTAACTCATTCTCACGCAGACCCACTCCCTCAAAAATGTACTCATACTCAATGATTCTCATTCTCACTTGCTAACACACCTACCCACACACTCACTGACTTTAGACCCTGGTGCACCAGCACCTGCTGCACCATTGAATGTATGACATTGTTCTGCATTCTGTCCATCAGCTGTTGCTTTTGCACCATTGATAGCTACAGTCCCGACTCACTTCCACTCCCTATCACAGGGGTCTCCAATCTTTTCTGTAATAAGAGCTACTTATGTAGAATGAATATCCTTTGCGGCCACACCCACAGAAAACGTGTGCACGAATCCACTGCAACCAAAATGGACTTGTACGCAGTATCAGAGGAACCTTCCTGTTGTCCCCGAGTGGTGCTTGAGGCTCCTATTGTGAGTGAACACGTGTGTTCCTTTCCGCTGTTAAACTGGATGGCAGATACTTTTGCGGAACGCTCCAATGATTTCCTCTTGGAGGCTGTTGCAACTTATTGTGCCTATACTTTTATGGATTGACTTTTTATCTTGATCGACCCTTGATGTATCGATCGGTGTCGTTTTTTCCCTTCTTTTTTTTTTACACCTGACGACATCTTTTTTCTGCTTTTGAATTTTTTTTTCTCGAACTTTACACTTACCTTATATGGACTTATAGTTCATGCCCTTGGTTCCGTTCTTTCTGACTTGAACTCTGCGTTCTTGATAAGTGCGCCCCTAGTGGTTAGAAGTCCGATCAAAGGGGGATGTAGTGTGGGTTAACCACGCCCTATGTACAACGCTAAGTTAGCATAACCACAATGGCTGTTAGAAAGCCAGCTTACTGCTTCTGCTGCGTTTGCACGCGACACTGTTGTTACATGTTATTCATTCGAGAACTGCTGACTCGACTTTGCTGCACATGAGAACCGTCTGTTGTTTAACATCCTTAACAGCGAGCTGTGACCTTGGTCTGTACACCGTGTAAGGAACGAGTCTGGGTCACTAGACAGGGCAGGTTGTTGTGTTCAGGTTGATCGTACCACTTCTTAGCCATAACATACATACAGCTGCCAATACCTGAAAGACGAGCCCTTTAATATTACAGGGCAGCATGTTTTCTGTTACATTCGAAACAAAGAGCTGTTGCAGGAGAGAGCCTAGCTGATCCTGTGATGTGATTCCCCTAAGCTGATCTATAAGGTATGGGGTCCCCCATGCAAGCCTAAGAGACCTTCTATTAGTCTAATAATACCTTATTGGTTGCTAGAGAAAGGAGGGTGGTTGCTTTCCACTGTCATTAATATTATGATTGCTCCTTTCATTTTCTATGGTATTGTAACAATGCTGATGGTGCTGATCCTAACCATTTGTCTGCTTGTGTTAGCCAAAGTACTGCATCTTAGGACGCGAGGTTTATAAAATAAACTCTTTAAACTTTACCGTGTCTTTGTTATTCTGTTGTGGACTGGTATATAGCTACCAACGGGTATTTCGGATTCCCACCACTCCTGAGAGTATCTAAGTCGCTTGTTCTGGGTTGTCTATACATTGGGACCGCCGAGCTAAATCTCGGATAACGAATGTGACACTAAGCTAGTCGGATAGGGGTTCTTAGTTCTGAGGGGAGTTTCTGGTACACCACAATTCTCCGAGGTCCTGGTTTCTTGTGCATAGTTCTGTGCATAAGCAGAATCCCTGCAACAGAGAGCTACAAATATTATTAGAGTGTAACAGTTACATCAGACAAAGATTACCACCAGCGATCACTTCAGCGTATCAGGCAAGGTCGCTAGTAGTATTGTAAACATTCTCTCTCAATGTGGAATGCCTCTAAATGGGCAATACATAACAGCAATAGGTGTGATGTCCCTGCCACCAAGTTAATTATATTAGTATTTAATCTCCTCAACACCGTTTAAATTTGTTTTCACTCAAATATCAGCTTTAAATTGATTTTAAAAATTCAACTATTTTCTCCACACATCAGCTAATGAGCCCCAGACTCATGCTTTTCAATTTCGGGACACCAATATTAATTCAAACAAGCACAAGCTTCTAATTTAGTTGACTAGGATCCACACAGGAGAGCTTCTTACATGTAGCTGGAAAGCTAGCAGTAGCTCACAAGCTACTCGTTAGAAAAGCGTGCCCTATCACAACCTCCATTCAATCAATCGTTCTAGTGCACTCTCACTCCTTCACTCACTTCCTAGTACTAACTTCCATTTATTCATACATACTCACATTCTCAATCACTTTCATTTTCATTGACACTCTCAAACATGCTTACACACATACGGTCACTCAATCACATTCACTCTCGTTCACTCAGAAACAGATACACATATGCACAGAGAAATAAGATTTTTTTTTTTTTACTTACCTTGCTTATTTAGCTAGCATCTCGGAGGCTCTATGGTACCAGGTGAACAGGAATCTGGTGCTGGTTATTGGAACCAGCAAGCCATGATTACCTAAGAGGAGCCAGATGGAGCAGCAAGAGCAGATTTGAAAAGAGGAAGACCCCCCTCTACCTCAATCCTGCTCCCAGCTTCTCACTAGACTGGAAGACAGCCCAATGAGAAGCTGAGATAGTGCAGGGAATCCTGCCCCTGCTGCTCTGTGTGGCTTTTCTTTGCTTCAGGGATGCTCTGATGTTCGGACTGATATCCATATTTTAGCAGATATACCTTACTGCCTGAGACATGTGCAGCATGTCTGAGAAATAAAATGGATTGTGCCTGTGTGAGGGGAATTGTAGTTGAACAATACACCACAGAAATGCACAATCCAGGCATCCAGCTACAGAGTGTTGTGGTGTAAAGGCTGGATCATGCCTCAGACGCCTTCTCCTCCTGTTATTAGGAGCCTGGAGACAAGGCAAAGAGGGGGACCTTCACACCGGGAGTGTTCATGAAGACATGAAACTCGTGTTTTCATAAACGCTGCTACATTGAAAAATGTGTAGGGTCCTTACAGGGTGGGCTGCACCCTGAAGCCCCTGATAAGAAGCCACTGCTGAATAAACAACTTTAGTTGAAAGTCTCCTTAGCTGCAGAAATTCAACGCCTCAAACACTACCTGTATTATCATCCAGACCTAGATGCCCAGCCTCTACCTCAACACAACGAAGAGAGAATTCCTGTTATTTGCCAAGATTAGAAAACAAGAAATAGAACAAACCTTGCTCAGTGAGATGAACCTTGATGGATTTGATCTCCAGCTTCCATTAAATGCCAAGTCGCTTGAATTCACCCTGGACACCAACCTCACCCTCAAGGAACACATTGCCCAAAAACAAAGGCAGCCTGGTCCCAACTTTCGAATACTGAAATCTACTTCAGAACTGCTGTTCAAGCCCTCATACTCTTGCATCTGGATGGTGGTAAGGGTATTTTCCATTACCTCCCAGACTCCACAACCCTTAAGGGCATCCTACATATCACAGTATGTCTCATCCAGGCACTGAAGAAATATGGTCACACTCCTCCCCTCCAGATTGAACTTCATTGACTCGCATTGCCGGTCCACACCATCTTCAAAACCTGCGGTATCATTACCAAAGCCATCGCAACCAGCACTCCTGCTTACCTTGCAGACAATCTCACCAACTCGGATGGCCCTCAGCACAGCCGTAGCCAGGACACCATCAAACAGTATACTAAAAAGTGTACAAAAGAAAAAAACAAGAACGGAGGACTTTCCCATCTATGCACCCAGCATCTGGAACAACATCCCAATTACTATCAGGACCTCCCAACATTGCTCCAATTTAGGAAACACTTGAAGATACACCTCTTTAAAAATACTTCACAATGCATTAACAGTCCACAAACTAGCTGCCTCTCCTATCACTTGTTGAGTTCATGCTGGTCTTTGCCCCTCTTCAGCACTCCAATGCCTCTCTGCTAGATTTGCGCTATTGAAGTACCATAATTTTACTCTGCATGAAGCAAATCTTCCATTTGAATCACAGAAGGCATTGTCTTGTTTTACCAGCTATGGGATGGCACCAGAAGTCTCCAACCGACTTCAGTTCAAAAGCATGCTTTGAGAGAAAGCATATTATAATGTGACTCTGGCTATGTAACTCACCAAGGCGTGTGCATACAATCGTTCTTGTAAGAGGAAAGCCCCAGTAAGTATCGTTTTACTGAGATTTCTGAGAGAAGACGGTTGTTTGCAACACGAGTATGTGCTAATTGCACTGAAAAGAAAACAGGATAATTTTACTCACACATGCATGCCATCTTATGCCAAACATGGCACTACTCCAGCAAATATCTCCTTTCTGTCTACCCTTTCACTACAAGCAGACCACAAATTCCAGAGAAGCTTTGAAAACCCATCAGGTGAAATTATTGAATAAATGAATAATCATGAAAGATGCTTGCCAATGCCTTCCCAGATATCTAAGAGGTCACATCAGACTTACTATGGACAGAAAAGAATGCATTATATATTGTGATACATGCCAGAATTTGTTCATTGCAGCACTATATGTGCTTAAGGCTATCTTGACACATTAGGTGAAACTACGAAAAAATCTAATGTTCTAATCTATACCATTGGTTATTGAGCCAAGAGAGCTGTATAGATAAAAGCGGACACCCCAAAAAAGACGTACAATACACAAGGCATTCAGAAGGCGAATTCCACCTAAAGGGAGTGGTTTGCCATTCTTTAGGAGGTGGACAATCTGGTCGGTACTGTGCATGTATAGCCTCTTCAGTGGAATCTTGTATGAAAAATCGAAAATTTAAAGGCAATGAAACTATAAACACATCAGTTTTCCATCCTCCCGGCCTGTCCCCCCACAGCTCATAAATCAAGTCATTATAGCACGTGACTGGTACTTCGCTTGAGAGTCTCTTTTTCTTAGTTTCAAAGTGTTGGAAGGTTGGCATCATTCTTAAATGTCTCATCGATGCCCTTTAGGTGCTATATAGGTGATGGTCCCATAGTGGCCCCTGGAGTTCTGTTTTCCAAGTGCATTGTACAGTCCTATACACAGTTGTCTCTCCCCTTTGCTATGTCCTTGCTGAAGGGAGTGCGACCGCTCAGTCCTGAGTGTGTGTGTGTGCACTCAGTGCTAGTCTGTATTTGGCATCCCCCACCTGGCCACGCTGTGTTCGGGTTCTAGCCCCGAGGTCTGCCTTAAATCTGTTGTGTGTCTCTTATAGTGTGATCTGATCATGTGTTCAGGGTGGTCTGGTGTCGTTCTTTGCCTCCAGGTTCCTAATGTATACATCCCATATTAGACCTCTGGGTGCTGGTCCTTCTTTCAGGTAATGTTAGTGTATCAGCTTCTGGCTTGGCCCACCTTAACAAATCTCTTGTCCACAGTCCCACTTCGGGCTGTGATCGCTTTCCAGGACATTGCAATGCATCTTTTAATTAGTATGAGCACCAGGTCTACAACTCTACACAGGAGGCAGATCTTGCGTGTACACGGTATCAGACGGTCTACTACCTCTGATGTGACTCTTGTTACCGTTGTCCATGTATGTTGCAGGATCCGGCATTCCCACACCATTTGGTAGAACCCCGAGTCTATCTGTTGGTTAAGGGAATACTCTTTGGTTTTTACCTCTGAACTTGCAAAGTAGGAGATGTGGGATGAGGTATGTTGGATGTACATGATTGAAATGTGTGAAACAAAATCTTGAGTTTCGGGAAACCTATTTGACATGTGCCTTGATCATCTCCCATTGTTTAGGCACAAACTCCTTTCCCAGAGCGCTTTCCCATTTGGTTCCATTACTGGGGTTCGGGTTGTGTAGCTGTGTCAGCTGTAATGTGTACAGTGTCACTGCCTTCCTATCCATTATTGGGGCAAGAAGGCCCACTAGGAGTGGAGAAGTGGTCAGTTCAGCTTGACTATCGCTCCATCTTGTGTGTATGACATGTTTGAGTGCATTATATGTTGAAAACTGGCTCTGCGGTATTTCGTATGTATAAGCCATGTCCTGGAATGTACATAGTTTCCCATCAGTGAACAGGTCTTCCACCGGTGTCATTCCAGCGTCCTTCCATATTTGTGCCCGAAGTCTTCTCATCACTTCCTGGGCCTCCAGTAGTGCCCACAGTTCTAATTGTGGGGCGTAAGGAAGGGGGCATCTGTATGCATGTATTTACGTCAGCATGATCTGGTTGTCATCATCGGCTCGTTCCTCATCAGTGTTGCTCTGGCAGATTGGAAGAGCCTGGTCAGGATAGGTATGTTACCTAAAAGTTGATGTCTTCTCCTGCCTTTCTGCATTCGGGCCCTCTCCAAGCCATTTCATCGGCCACTGAAGCTGTGCTGCTGCATAGTACAGCTCATAGTCGGATGTACTTAGCTTACTTAACAAATCTTCTCTGGACAATTCCCATCTGTTGGGCTACTTAGGTAAAGGCAAATTAAATTAAATTAAATTAAATCAGATGGGTGGGCACAGTGCTTAATTGTCAATGTAGGGGCCTGTTTTCGATCTCATGGTCATAGATTCAAATCCTGGGTGGTCCACTCAGCCTTTCATCCTTCCTAGGTCGATAAAATAAGTACCATTGAGTTGGGTAACAATAACCATCTGTTATTCAGCGCCAAGATATCCTTCTGGGTGAACATCTGCTTTACTAATACACATTATGTTAGGTTATTTCCACAGAAGAGTCGCATGGCACCACCTACCAGTGCACTGAGACATTACTACAAAATCTCTGGATCGAGTCTGATGCCTCTGGAGTATTGTAAAGGTGAGGAATCTGCAATTAGAATTCTTGTTCAGAAATGGAGGATTAAGAGAGCGTACAACAGACAGTGGGATTGTATTGCCTGCATTCCTGTGCCTGAAGGGTAGACATCTAGAACTGAAGTGAAGAAGATGGAGGCATTCTTGCAAAGGACTGCTGATTAGTTCTACCTGAGAACTGTCATTTGGTAGATGGTAAGAGTGAGGGGCAGGGCTCCAATTCCTCTCATTAAAGATAAGGACGTTGCTAGGGAGGACCTGTCCTTTAATTTGTCTCGA
Organism: Triturus cristatus; assembly: GCF_964204655.1. NCBI lineage: Eukaryota > Metazoa > Chordata > Amphibia > Caudata > Salamandridae > Triturus > Triturus cristatus. The sequence continues at coordinate 645,405,047 of NC_140590.1, forward strand.
ATTACAACTTCAGGAAGGCTGAGGTCAGACGTGTGCAGAGAACTCAAACTTCATTGAGCCCATGTTTCGGGTGTGGCTCCTTGATTCTAGCCCCATTGCTACTTTCTGTGAGAGACACCATTTTTAATGAAGGTGGTGTCTGAAGAGCAGCTTGATAATGATGTTTGAAAAAACACACAAATAAACCCAAACTGGTATGGAAGCCTTAGACATGCGGTCCACATCCCCTGCCTGAAAAATATGCATAAATGTGGATTGCAAACCACACAATTGGTTCCAGTCCCAAGATCTTCAAGACTAAGGAAGGGAGAGCTCTACAGGGTATGCAAAGAGCTGTGGTTTAAGCAAGGCTTGCGCCTGGCTGACAGCAGTCTCCCAGAGGTGAGGGAACATCACCTCGACTCTACCAGCGAGTCTGCTATGTGAACCCAGACTTGAACAAGGCTGCCACTGCAGTCACCGCAAAGAAAGAACCAATGCCATAAGAGAGCAAGCGTATCCCACACCAGCAGCGCAGCCGTAACTGTAATGCAACCAAGAGGATGTAGACACTGGGCTCAGCCTGCATACAGGAACTGAGAATGAGGCGCATGGATAAGCCTGCTGCACTGCTTACAATTGTTTAAACCAAGATTTGAAAAAGAAACTGAACTGAGTTACTCCACTAATGAGTGAGACGACATTGAGTTATCTGTCCCTAATCTTTGCTTACTCTATCCAGAAATGGGAATTGTAGAGAGAGAAACTCCACCAAAGTGGGAAGGAGGGGAGTACTCAAGAGAAGGGAGTGTACATCTTCACTGTCAGGTGCAACTGATTACAACCCTGTATTATGTTCTCATCATGTTGTGTAGCATTTAGTTTTGCTTTAGGATTAAAGTCCTTTCTTTTTCCATTAAAGATAACATTATGTTATTGTATATGTTGGATGACTGTTGAGTTTGAACTCTTGATCCCACACACTACCTGCCAGAGAAGCCTGTGATTGCTGGCCTTTGCTACCCTGAGAGTCAAGTGTGGAGCGAGTTGCACTTGGCCTATTATGCAGTGCCATATTGGGGCAGACCCAAGGACACCAGTGCCAAAAGACATCAACCACCCTGGTTGGGGCCCAGCAGCTCTTGTCTACCCTGTGGCCTCACAAATAGAGCCTTAGAGAAGCCAACAGAGGAAGGCATCATTTGTAGTGATGCTCAACCGTTGGGTATATTAGGCACTACTGTGCATACGACCCCCATAGAAGTCTTAGTACGATTGCCAGGGAATATGATGCAGCTCCAAAATGCTCTTTTTCTTTTGCCCAGAGGTGATCTATTAGATTAAGCATTCCCTAATTTGAACCCCCGAATCGCATTCTGAATGTATGGTGTCCTACAGGCAGTGCTTAATTTGTAAAAGAAAAAGCGCCTAGGCACAACGATTAGGTCAGAAGACTGCGGCAGGCACTATCGAATATCAGGGATGCAGAATACCAAGGCTGCTTGGTCTTGATTTCACCTCATGCCTCTTTCGTCCACCACCAAACACTCCCTGACTCTTTACCTCACTCTTTCAGGTTTTATCATCCCTGCTTTCTTTCTTTGTCACTGTTTGTTGCCTTTCTCTTCCTCCTTTTTCCCCTTTTAGTCTTTTTCTCCCTGTTGCTATGGGTCAAAGTCTGATGATTAAAATAAGCGCCCGTCCGCATAAATGAGTGCCTGTATGCCCACTCCCCACAACCCCCGGCTAAAATTAGGCACTGCCAAAGGGTCCTCTATCATGCTCACCAGGCCAACATTTTCAAGCTTTTTGATAAAAGTTAACCATTATAGGGGAATTATACAGCGATGACCTGCTAAGGGCTAGCTGCGGACTGGGTTTGTGCATGTCACAGAGTATGGTACCAGGCAGCATAGTGCTGCAGAGGGGTCGCACACACAGATGCAGTCAACGAGTGAAGGGAGAGGGAGCTGGCTTTGGTAGACCAGTCACTGTGTCATGATGCACTGCTCTTTAGACAGGGAATGCTGCACTTCTTCTCTACTGTGGAGCAAATCTGGAGCGGACCTGGTGGATGGATATGAGGATACTGCGCAGATCCTGGGTCCATAAATGAAGACGGCCTGTTGTCTCGTTTTCTCTCTGTTGCATTGTCTTCAGAGCGATGGTGTACTGCCAGCGGGTTTACAATGTGGGTGGTGAATTTGTCAGTCAGTTGTGATGGCTTTCTAGCCATCTGTTATGTTATGTTATAACAATTTATTATGCACACTACTACTCGGAGGTGTCTAGGCGCTCTAGGCCATCTAAACTGGGTAGAAACGAGGGGTTAGTTGAAGGGTCTTGTGGTGGTGGCAAGTAGAGGATTCCGCTGCTCATCTCTGATACCTACCCAGGGACGGGATTTCCTTTAGCCAAGAATTAAGTCTTGAACCCAAGGAAGGGTGTCATTCTCTGGCTGCAGGCAGGTCCCTGGAAGGAGTTCAGAGCCCATGCTAAAATTACATTTTGGCAATGGGGTGCTCCCTTGCCTTAGCAAAAAGGTTCTTTAAATCCCACATGCTGCAACCTGACCATTTATGCGGGCACCTTAAAGTAGTTGCATGCTTTAATGTTGCACCTGTCCTGACTTGAGCATGGGAGACAATTTGCAGTGTGTGTGCTCGCCACAGCCACTGGATTCTGTAAACAGAAGTTTCGCCGCCTCAGGGTGCGGAATTGTCACATTGGCAAGTCAGGTTTTTCACCTCAGGCATTTACTGTCAAGCGATGCGGTAGCTAATTCTGTAGCCTTGTGACAGTTACTATTCAAGTCAGTGTATACCACTGTAAGCAGAAAGTCTAACCCCAGATGAACTTAAGAGATGATCATATTCTCAGAATTACCGCAAGCAAAGCAAAAATGTTTCTTTTATTCCCCATGGAATATTGCTATTACGGTTTTAGAGACTCCACCAGCCTTACATGCGACTGCCCTCTCTCAATGGGCCCGCTATAATCCTCTCAACATATCCGGAATCCCTAAATCACTAAATTCAGGTCTTGCAGCATAAGAACCCCTATGGAATACCCCCGCTATGTCTTCCACCCCACAGGATCGTCCCTGTGCTAGCCGTGGGCGACTCCAGGATTTAGGACGACAGCGGAATACATTTGAGGGCTTGAAGCAAAACCTATGTCAAAACAGAAAAGAGTGGGCCACTGTGATATGTGCCTTTTCCTGAGCGTGATGCAATAACGTCCAGCCCCCCAAGTTCTGGTATCTCGCTAATGAACCCCAATAAAACAAAGTGTTATTTCCGATTGTGGGTTGCCTTGTGGGTGTGGTTTTTCTTGTTGTTCTTAATTTAAAATGAAACCGTATAGTGGGGTCTGGCTGATGTGGCTTTTGACGTTGTTACCTCCTGAGCATGCTCCTCCGCAACACCACGTGTTTTATAAATGTATGTCGTATGCTCCTGTCATTGCTAGCGGCCGGTCGGAAGGTTGTAGGCCCATACTTGTATATTCTTGAGACTTGTAATAAACGGTTTAAAAAAAAAAACAAAAAAAAACAAAGTGTTACATTCAATATCGTTTCTCAGGTGCACAATGTCCACCCACCCGTACCACTCCAGAGGTGCCTGACTGGGAAAGAAGAGGTCTAAGACAGGCCTCCAAAAATACACATTTTTAAGTGGTGGGGTGTATAAGTTGGGTACAACTTTGGCTTACCGAGCAAGGCAGGCGAGTGAATACACCAAAAGTGGGGTCCGGAGGGGTCCCCCCTCCCCCCCCAGGACATTTTGGACAAAAAAGGGGGCAAATGGCACACTTTAAAGGTAATTTGAATAACGAATTTGATGAGAGCGCAAGAAAGTATATAATGCAGTTCTGTAGGCGTGGTCTTGAAATATTTAAAAACATGAAAGATCGTCACCTAAGCTCAAACCTCATGCACCAATAAAGCAAATAATTAGTCTTTGATACAAGAAGGAGAAAGAACGGGATAAGAGATGCTGAATTGCACAATGTGAAATCAACAAAACTGGGATCAATCCCGGCTTCCATGCTCCAGCAAATGGTATGATCCTAGGCAAATATTTCATTTCACCATGCCTCATGTTTTTTCCAATATTGCAGGTGTGAGCACACTCAAATACATGTTTTAAGAATGTGCAATATACAAAAAGCTCTGTTGTGTTTGATTTATTAAACTATAATGGTTCTACAAGTAGAATACGAATCCAGGCCGCATATGTTTGCTCCTTACAACTGTCTTGCTTCTTCCGTCACAATGGCATTTTCGTCAGGGTGGGAAAAGCAAGAAGGTTTCTAACTTTATGTTTCAAAACTCACTTTTAACAAATGCCTCCCAAAGCAATAATGTAATCTTATGTACCAGTCTTACAGAAATGCAACTTGTTAAAATGTTGAAGATAATTTAATTTTTCCCTGGATAGTTGATGCTGGATTTACATGAAACATTTTGATGACCTGCCTTCGTGCACAGGCTCTTGGAGTCACTCAGTCTCCCGGGCGCGGTAGCTCCGGTCTCTGGCTGCATCTCGAGGCGGTGGCCAAAAAAGATTGTCGCCCTGGGAGCCACCGGCGCTACAGCAAGCCCTGCATGAACTTGTACTCAGCACGGCATGCGAAGAAGTAAAGAGCCTTCACCAGCAAAGTACAGAAGTATGACCAATCACTGTATGGCTTCATATAAAGCAGAGGTCTTCAAACTTTTTGATGCCGAGACCCCCTTGCCAAACCTTTTACGGAGTAAGGACCCCCTGCTGACAAAAGTTTCTAGAACTTGGTACTCCTCATCATCGACAACCATTAACGCCCCCAATTTCCACACAAAATAATTATTACAGTGTGGAAATAATGTTAGACAGTGTTTAGCCAACCAAAGGCCAGTGAGCATGGGGGCGTGGTCAGAGGTGTAGCTAAAAACAAAGGTATGAGGAGGGGGCCAGTGATCTTGATGAAGTAAGTGGGGTGTTTGGGGCCTCGTTCCCAGCTTTTGGACGGAGTTCCCCATGCTGACCGGGTACTCCACCTTTAAACGATTTTCGTTTCTCTTTCTCGCCGCACATATAGTGTGTGACTACAGGTCCGGCCCCCCCACGGGATTCCTGTTGTTCACTCTGAAAATCTCATTGTAAGCATTGTATCATTTTCTTTTTTCATGTTATTAAAACCACGAACATACCGATAACTCGACACTATTGATCAAGGCACAGAAGCGCATAATAATCGGCATTAAATAACAGCCACTTTCCCGCAAGCGTCACTATCCATTTCACTACCTCTAATTTGCCACATAGTCTACGGACACAGCACTCATCTAGTCACATTACTAGCGTGCGAATATGAGAAGCTACAGTTGCTTAATGTCTATGTTTTTGTTCTGTTTGTTGTCCTTTTCCCAACAGGAACATTTCCTCCCTAATTTAAACCCACCTTAGCGCGTGCGACACATATCTGGTCAAACAAACCATAACTGACCATCACTAACTCACCATACACATAAGTCCTGATGAAAGCCAGCATACACAGCAGTCTGGCTGAAAGATGTAGACCTCATTCTTATGTTTACAGGATATTGGAGACATAATTGTAACTCCTCACATATCTGCCTTGTTGTTTTAAATACTGCCAAGGGCCCATTATTAAAATCCTTTAGTCAAACGGGACCCATTGGACAGCTTTTAACTAACATTCATTCACTTTACTGCACTCTCACTACATAAAACCAGCTCTGCTGTAGTCAGGCGTCGAAGTACACCCAAGGTTCATAAAAAACAAAAGGTTTTTCCTCCCGACATGGACATCTAGCTTCCACTTATAAGCTAGTTCTCATTGATATTTACCTATTGTACCAGGGGAAGTGAACATTATTCCCCTCTCAACCGTTTGATTATTAACAAGCTAAAAATAAAGGGCCTTATTTATGAGGAAATGGCGTTGGGCAGCGCCAGAAGTAGTCTTGCTGCGGTGCTCTGCGCCAATGTGAAAAGGCAGGAATGCACCATATTTATGAAATACGGTCCATTCCTGTCCTTTCCTCTTGCGTTGGCGCACAAATTGCTGCCTAGCACCAACATAGGCAGGATTGTTTTTGTGCAGGAAGGACAGCTTCCTGCACACAAACAATCCTGAGAGATATTTTCCTCTTTCTACGTGAGCTGCAAAAATGCAGCACATATGGAAAGAGGAAAAAACAAGGAGAAATGTTTTCACTGGGGAGGCATATGTTTTTGGTGCTGCCCCAGGTTTAAGTGATTTTGTAAGTATGGGGCAGCATCAAAATCCATGGGTGTTGCATGGGAACACCCAAGCAGCGCACTTGGAACACCTCCTTGATGCAGAATTAGACAAGGCAGCATCTTGCCCTGCTTTGTCTTACTCCATATCCATGAGCCCATGCAAAGCCATGCAAGGTGACTTTGCGCTGCCTCATAGATATGGTTGAGACGCTTGGGCCTCCAGAGCGTCAATAAAACTGGTGCTCTGGCAGCGCAAGCCTCTCATAAATGAGCCCCAAAATATTCTGTATGTTTTTTTAGGTCTTTCACCATCAGGTACCTACATATAAAATAATGGGCATCGTAAATAAAAAATAAATGTAAAAAGACGTTACTCAGTGGGAAATGCACTGTAGTACATTTGAAACCTCTATTAGTTAATGCACTGCAGAGGTCTGTGTGTAACCAGAGAGACACATAATTACATCTTAGTTGGTGCATTGGAGAATAGTGTATTTTTAGTGCTATGAGGTCACAGCCTGTGACGGAAAGCACTGTGAGTATGTAAGTCTTTATTTTATACTTGCATTACACACAGTGAAATATAGACTGATGCAAAATGTGTAAATAGTTTTACAATAAAATGGTTCTTCTAAAATGTAGATTTTAGGAATACCAGGGCTTATGTAATGCAATTTATATTTTAAATAACTGTCGCTTCAACACCTCCTTAGTGGTAGTAAGGGCTGTGTAAGTGCAGTTATTTTTAAAAGCAAACACTTCACAGCCCATTTGTTAACTCTTTGTTCTACCACTCAAAAAAGCAACTCTTTGTCATCGCAAAGCTATGAGTGATTCATGGGGTCCCAAGCACCCTTCACACTTACAGATTAACTAATTGGGCACATTTGCATTTCTTTTAGACGATCAGGCACCCTGGCGCAAAACCTTTACACAGCACAGGAGACTCAGATACAGCATTTAACGAGCGAATGTTGCTGTTTCAGGAGGGCTGTCTTTTTTCCAAACCGAAAGCAAATGTTTTAGAATCCAGGCAAAGTGAGGCTGGGGAATGCGCGACCCCCTACCCAGGACTCCACGGCCCCCCTAGGGGTCGCGCCCCACAGATTGAAGACGTCTGATATAAAGCCAAACAGTGATTGGCCATGCTCTTTAATGCTCCCACCCCCGCACTTCCTTTGACTATGGGGCTGTGCTGTCTTCCCCTGGCTCCTTAACACAGCGCAAGCTGAAGAGGCCTGAAGTTCACATGCTGGGCCGGTCAGGGGAAGAGACCTGTCCAGCCCGATATATGCACTTGAATTTATCCTGGGCATCAGCCTGCCAATCAAAAGGCTCTGCTCCACCCAAGCACATAAGCATCACGGCGCGGTGGATGAGGGAATTTTTCAAAGTGGGAAATAATAAATAAAAATTAGTACAATATTTGAGGCATGTGGCAGATCACGGGGCAGGGGAGGCAGTGTGTAGTGACTGCACTTCACACTTCCTTCCCCATAGTCTCCTGCCTAGCCCTATAGAATGTTGACATCATGATGATATAATAGAATGCTGCAGTGCTCTAGGATTTCAGTTGAGAGTTAGGGCTGAGCTGGTACCATCCTGCTCCTGGTGGGGTTATTATTTCCTTTACTTTAACTTAATGAATGTACTCTTATCCTGTATCATCTACTTAAAATAAATATACTTTATCAACTACCTGGATTCAATGATCTTCCTTCACTACACAGTGCCCTAACGCCCCATTGGACGAACCACCCCTGGAAAACTGAACACTCACGCCCACTCCCTAAAGACAAATGACCATCTTCAAAGACCTAAGCTGGATTCACATTTTAGACAGGCTAAAGGACCACAAAGCAGCTGTGTGACATGCCGTCACAGTTGTAATCCCCTCCCTGTTCGCCCTTCCCTTGAAAGCTCTCTAAAGGAACCGCTAGGCTGCATGAGCGCAATACAAAAACAAGCATTGGCATAGCCAATAGGTCTCGCCTTTGGGACCTTATAAGTGTTTAGCCATGCAACAGTTGCATAACTAAATACTTATAAGGTCCCAAAAGCAAGACCTATTGGCTATGCAAACCGGCCGCGTGGCCGCGAAAGTGAAAGTGATCGCGATCAAACATCAAAGCGGCCGTGAAACCGAAAGGAATCGCGGTAAAGCCCGGCGCGCACACCCGGGCACATGCACTGTAGCTCTAGGCTGGCCTGGTAGCACTTTTTGGAGCCCTCTCAATAAGTCTTGCCAGACCAGCGCATGCGCTGGGTCAGGCGAGACCTAACAATAACAATTAAACTTCCCTTTCATGTGCAGAGCAAGTGTACCCTACATGCAGGCAGTACCAATCCACCAATCCTCAGTTTTGCACTCACTCTACCTCCCATTAATGTCCTTCCGATTACAGTTAGGAGGCTAAATCTTGTCATGTTCTGAGGCTAACGCCAGGGAAATGACACCTCTGTGACCACCATGCACCGTTTGCAGGGCGTTATTTCAGTTTAAGCTCCCTCTGCCCTTTGCATGTTCCAACAGAGGTAAAGGCAGCTCTACCCATCAGCCGAGCCCATTCAAGCTGAAATACTGGCACCAAAGCAAGGGTCCCTGATGGCATGAGGGAGGCCTGTTGAAACCGCACCAGCAGGGACTCCGACAATACTCATCGCATGTGGGATTGTTGTATATAGAAACATTCTGCGTCATACTCCTACCATTCAGCGGCAGTTACTCCCTGTGGATGGAGGAGCGTCGCTCCCGCCGAGAGTGCAGCAAGCACGAACAATAAAAAGGGGATGAAGAGATTTTATTACCATTTCATTTTTCATTTCCGCTGATCCGAGTGGCAGAGCTGGACGGGGCCATAGCTGCTGACTGGCAGCAGGGAGCAGTGTTGCTGGCTGCTCCAGTTTAAACTGCGCATGTCACTTTGGCCGGCTGTCTTGCGACAGCCAGTCTGACATGCGCATTTTAATCCTCTCCACTAAGCTGTGTTAGACAGCTGGGTGGAGAGCATACCCAGGCCCTCAGTGCCTGATGGAGCATCAAGGCAGCCTGCTCCAACCAATCCTGGCGCTTCTCTCATGCTGCTAACATTAGAACACATGCACAACACAATTGACTAAATATACCCATTGTTTGAATCGACTGCATTACGTATGCGTTGCACAAATAATAACATTGAAAACATATCCCCCTCCCTCACCGTTCTTCACATTGCTTCTTCATGTATGCACTCTGCCCCTTTTCTCTTGGGTATCTTGTGGACTGTTCCCGTATGCTTCGTTACAGCGAGTGTAGTTTGGCGATTTAAGTTATTCTCTTTTTGTTTCTAGCGTTGTTTAGTTTACTTCTTCCTATGTTTTTTCTTTGCGTTGTAGGTCTATTCGTAACAATCTTTGCATCACATTTTGCAGTGAATTTGCATGAAGAAATGTTCATCTCATATTTATTTTGTTGCTGGGGTAGATTAACCTCGTGAAGACTGTAATAGTGCTTTCAATTCAGCCTCCCTCCCTGAGTTTTACATATTTTCTAGCAAGATGTATTCTCTTCTCTTTAGTCCTATCTAAACGTGATTTACCTTAGAAACAGGGCCTGTCTGAATTACTGGAAACAGTCTATAATATGTAGAGGAAATGACTTTCTAAGGTAACTGCCCCTTCCCAGGAAACTTCTCCACAATATGTCAGTCGGAGTGGTATTAAATATTACCTTCCAGATTCTTCGCTTTGGTGTAAACACAATCGGTTACTAAGAAACAGATTTTCCTTTTCAGCCTAAATATATCCATAGCAACTGAGCCTTGGTGTCATCGCTTCCCCAAGTAAAGTCTCTGCTGCCTTTAAAAATATCAGCAAACACTGCCGTTCTGAAGTGGGAGGGTTTCAATGATCATTTCTCACATAATTACGGCCATCGTTGGCACCCAGCCAGTGGTAACCGGGCTCGTGGAGGGAGTGTGCAGACTGTCAGCTTTCTGGACTCCAAGGCACTGAACACATCCCGGCTGAGACCGCTGGGGCGCTAGGCTGGGGACTGATGGGAGCGCACAATGTTGTGACAGCCTGCCTTCTAGCAGTCTGCTGGCAAGATCTGGTGTTTACAATACACTATATATGTATATGCAGTGGGCTGTGAGTCAACCCCTCCTTCATAATTGAAAGGCTCTGCTGTGGATTTCACTTCCCTGCTTCTGTGTCAATAGCTTTCCTCCCTATTATTGTGTTTGTCCAGCTCACAAGCATTCCAGGCTGCCAGTGCACTGATTTGTTGAGTGTGCTTTTTTTAAATTTTGTATTCTATTTATTGATTTTCAAATCATGTACATATCAACGGTATCATACTGAACAGTACTAATACCAGACAAACAAACTGCATGTGGTCGGCTAATCCCTCAACCCGCTGCCCGCTTAGACATTTATGTTATTTATTGACTGTAACATTTCAGGGAGGATGCATGTAGAATAACATCAGCCTTCATGGTTTAGTGTCAATGGTTGGTCTTGTGATCTTTGCTATTGTCTTAAAGGTTCCCAAATGTCCTTGGGTCTTGAGGAAGATGGTAGTTCAAGGTTTTCCTTGCAGTATACCAAGTCCTTTATCCAATGCTTCGGCCGCGGGGCCAGCGCACTCTCCCAGGCCAGTGCCACTCTTCGTTTTGCCAACAGTGCAATTCTAATACATTTGCCCACTGTGCCCTTCAGCTGTGGTATGCAACACAATAAACAAACCTGCGGAGTGCACTGTAGATGGACCAACGACATAACCTGCATACACCGCACCACCTCCTCCCAGTACTCGAACACGCGCCTGCACTCCCGGGCTAAATGCCAGAAATCTGCGTCCGGACCCCCACATCTTTTACATCTATTATTATTCCGGAGACCATACTTGTGCAGTTTGAGCGGTGGACTTAGTGAATGTATTTGAAATGAATGATGCGCAGATAACCATTGGGCATGAGGGCACTGGCGAGTTTGCAGCAGTGCTCCGATTCCTTTGGTGTTAGCGGAGGGTTTAGTCTAGCATTCCAGCGAGCGAGACTTCTGTCAGTGCTGTTAACCTTTTTTTCTCCTGCTGCCCTGTACAGCTTAGTGATTAGTTTGTGACGTGTGGGGCTGACCAGGAGCAACTGTAAAGTGTGCAATGCAGGTGGCTCTGCTGGGAATGTACAATAGTGCGCTTGTATCGCCATCTTTAGTCTATGAGGCGTGAACCTGAATAGCGGAGACGAATTATGAATGTATTGCAACTCCTCGGTTGTGAGAAAATTACCATTTGTGTATAGGTCTTGCATTGTGTCTATGCCCACCTGTCTTAGGGAATGCATTGCACCCTTCTCCTGGGTCACCGAGAGTGCAGCGTGATGAGCCAGAGGAAGCAATGGAGCATATAGTGGGAGTTTTGCCGCAAGCCTATCAATGGAATGCCAAGCAGCAATTGTGGTATCTATCACGTTGATTTCATGTTTGGGTTTGCCTCTATGCGAGTGTGTCAATATATACTTTAAAAGAAAAGAATCGGGTGTGCATCCCCATCTTCCACCGCCACATGTGGAATAAAGCAAAACCAAAGGGGATGATGGACGGAGTGTTGAAAATTGCAAGCACTCACCCCCAGTCAACTGATCTGGGTTTAATCCATCATCATTCTTTAGCTCACTCCGCCACCCCAGTTCAGACATGGCCATGTGCAAATCAGTCTGACCCTGTGCCTCATGGGAACAGTGCAGCCCGAACTGCCAAGCCATGTCTTCCCTGGACCGGAAACAAGCATCCTGGGACCGGTTTCTGGATAATCAGCCATCATCAGCCAGGCTAGCTTGAATCCAGTGGCAAAGTTAGCAAGGGACCCCCGAAACCAGTCCTAGGATGCTTGTTTCCAGTCCAGGGAGGACCTGGCTTGGCAGTTCGGGCTGAACTGTTCCCATGAGGCACAGGGTCAAGACTGATTTGCATATGGCTGGGTTCAAACTGGAATGGCATGGTGAGCAAAAAAACGATGGATTTGGGCCAAGATCTCTTTACTGGGGTGAATGTATGACATTGTTCTGCATTCTGTCCATCAACTGTTGTTTTTGCATTTGTCAACCCGAGTGTTAGGCTATGCCCAGACGTGGGTCTCGTGCTCTCAATGCTACTGGAATCAAGCTATCCTGGCTGAAGAGGGGTGAAACCCTGAAACCGGTCCTAGGATGCTTGTTTCCAGTCCAGAGAGGACCTGGCTTGGCAGTTCGGGCTGGACTGTTCCCATGAGGCACAGGGTCAAGACTGATTTGCATATGGCTGGGTTCAAACTGGAATGGCATGGTGAGCGAAAACACGATGGATTTAGGCCCAGCTCTCTGTACTGGGGTGAATGTAGGACATTGATCTGCATTCTGTCCATCAACTGTTGTTTTTGCACATGCGGAATAAAGGCATGAGGACTGTACCAATAATATGCATATTGCGCCTGTATGCAGAGAGAATACAGATATAAGTCTGGCACACAGAAGCCAACCTTGTCTTAATCTAGGGTGAGTGTGTTCCAACCCACACAAGACTGTTTTCCTCCCCAAATTAGCCACACCAGTAGCGAGCGCATATTGGTGAAAAACTGCTGAGTCAATTTTATAGGTATATTCCTGAACAGGTACAGGAAGCGAGGTAGGACAATCATCTTAATGAGGGCAATATGATCTGCCAAGGATAGCGGTAATTTTGTCCACCTACTCACCTGTTGCTCCAGCACAGCGCACGCCCTTCTGTAATTTTCCTTGACCACTGTATCGGGATCACCATGCACCCGTATTCCCAGGTATTTAATCGGGTCGGAAGACCACACAAGATGATACTCCAGAGTAGGTGGAGTCGTGTTTGGCATTAGTGGTATTATCACTGACTTGTCCCAATTAATATTTAGCCCCGAAAAACGGGCAAATCATATATATTCAAGGAGTACTGGTGCTACGTATCGTCGCGGCTCTCTTGTGAACAGCACCATGTCATCAGCATAGAGAGATATGCCGACTGGACGGTGTGCAAATCTAATTTGTTGAGTATGCTTCTACTGTTAACGTCACACCTGGCTTTACAGGGCATGTGAGTGACTATTATCTCCCCCTCTCTCTCCCTGCTTTTTTACTTCATCCTCCTCTTATTTAACCTCCTCTCCTTTCCCCCCATCCCCAGCTTCTTCTTGCCACCCTACATCCCCCCTCACCAATATTTTGACCACCTATTGAGCTCTATCCTGGCGGAGATCATAAAATCTTTTTTTTACCATTTAAAGATGGCCACCCACATTTGTGTACGCACATTCATCTTCCAATGAATTAATTTTTACAAATCACATTCAGAGATGGCCACCATGAATGAATGCTTCCAAAGAGGGTTGCTCTCGATGCGCTCATCTGAGGTGGCTATTTTTAAATGCATTTTATTTTGTTCCAAATCCTGTTCAAAAGTGGCCTCCATTGAGGCATGCAAACTCACGATGGGTATCAACCATAAAAAAAAATGTACCTTCCGAGACCTATTGGTTTTGCCTGAACCTTTTTATCTCATTCCAGCAAGCGACGTTTATCATGTTATTTGCACTATATAGAGTTTGCCTGTCCTCCATGGCACGCCTTTTTCACTGATTTGCAGCAGTCACCAAGCTGAGCCCTCCACAGGCTATCTCCAAACACAAGGAAAAAATAAGAGCTCTTACTTAGAAACAGAGGAGATTTGTGCAAGGTGTTTGCTGATTTTCCATTGGGTTCTATAAGCCTAAGGTTGTGAAATCTCGGAAATGTATGTACTGTGAAGGCATATGTGTTTAGGAATGACAAAATAACAGTTTGCCCATAATGGTAGGTTCAGATTGTGGCCATTCGATCCATAAACATCTCCTCTATGCAGCACTTAATTTGTAAAACTAATAATAGTAAGTGCAGGTGCATACAATTTTCTCAGGGGGCATTGCCAGCTACGGGGTTCTAACTCCGCAGTATAGAATAATGCAACATAAAGAAAACACAACTGTGGTAGCTGTACAATCTTGTCATGCATAAATCAATGTCTTAACCATAACACATCTCACTTTCTTATGTTGCATTATTCTATGCTGCAGAGTTACCTTTCCTGTTGGGTTGTTTTCCACGAGAGGGTATAATTTACTTTTCTTTCAAAAGGAGGGAGATGTGTTACAGTTAAGACATTGATTTATGCAGGACAAGATTGTGAGCGCGAGGTTCCAGAATGAGTAAGGTGACATCAATCATGGAAACTTGGGGTTGGGACTGTTGAGGGCTGGAGTTGGCGTTGAAGGTTGCGTGGTCCTGTGTTACTTGCTCTCCAATAAAATTCTACCAAACATTTCCATGTGCAGCACTTATTTTTAAGGCACAGGGCAGCACAATATTTACTATTGTTCTATCAACAGGGCTGTAACACGTACATGCATTTTCATAGGCTTTCTTGGCAATCCCAGTTGTCAAGCCACACAGCATCAATAGAGTGCAGTGCTACCAAGCCCAGAGTTGTGGCTTCCCCCTGCAAACACTGCTCCCTTTCAACATGGCTTGTGTACAGTTCTAGTGTGATAGTAAAATGGATCGTAGAACACAGCCATGGGAGATTGCTTCACTCTCTTGCAGCACTCCACTGTAAAGTGATTCCCCTCTGTGCAGGGCAATTTCATCCTCAAATCTGGGTTCTCAGTAACTAAGACTTAGAGCTCTGCAATGTATACATTTAGCAAAGCTATCTTGAAGCCAATCCCATCTGGAGTTTCCGCCTGCTAAGACCAGGCAGCATATACATTATTTGCAACGAGCATCTGTAATCTGCAGTCACTGGGACCCTTAGCACTAACCTGTCAGGCCACACTGAAATAAAAGATTTGTAGTTACTGTCTTTTTTAAGAGTTACCAGTCATACTTGTCCAGCTCAAAATCTTGCACAGGGTGTACATTACTAGACCTTGCCCGGTCCGCATGGGGAGGGCAGAAGGGGGGAATGCAGGAGAATATGTGGTCATGAGGTGACGTTTATGCATATCCTCTGGGACTGTGATCTTATTCAGAGGTACTGGCATCAAATACATGCAGTTCTTGGCGAAGTGTTGGATTTGGTCATCCACCCTGAAGCAAAGAGGTCCTAATGTATGGGAACCCACGGACCTGAGCAGAATGTGCAAGATTTGGTTAACCTTAGGCCTCATGGTGGAAAAAAGGAACATTGCTCAGCTATGGGGAGCCACAAACCCACCCACCATAACAGAATGGAAGAAACACATGGACTGGTGTATGTACCGGGAAAAAACAGTCTACATTGCGAGGGGCTGCCCCAAGAAGTGGTCTCAAATCTGGTGGGCATGGAACACATACCGAGGGGAGATCTGTAGTCCCCCACGCAGCTCCATTTCTGATGACCTGTCCTCACCATAAATGCTGTATCCCGTGATGTTTCATTGCTCTGTTCTTGTAATTAACGTGACTGTCACTATGTTGCCGAATGAATTCCTCCTGTCTGTAACTTATCCACCTGATTCATGTACCCACACCGATTCATTTTGTTTAATAAAAAGAATTAATAGAAAAAAGAGTTACCAGTCATAACATGCACAGGCACCCAATAATGTTTGATTATACTGTTGTGAAGTACTTCAGAGCTGTACAACAAGCCCTGTGTGCATCTCTTAGCTCAAATACCTGTATGTTCATGTGGCAGCCTCTCTGCGTGTGCATACCACTGTGATGCACCTGCCGGGGTGTTTGCCAGGTTCCAGGGATAATAATATGGACACAACCTTTTTCCTTCATCCTTCAGTCTTCCTTCAGATGGTGCAGGACATTCCTCACGTAAGTGCATAATTGAATGCTATACCCAGGGAGGGGGTCAATTTTGGGAGTTGCACCTACAGCATTGGATTCAGCCTATTAGCCAATGCAGACAAACTACATATTATGATAAAAGAGAGGGGACAATGCTCTGGATGGTGTAGATAATCATCCCATCAGGCAGGGGCATGTCAGTTCACTGAATGAAGGGGAGGAGGGTCAATTACTTGCAAATAGTTGGTCGAAGAGATGTTGAGACCCACCCAAAATGCCTAGCATCATCCAGTAACACTCTAAAAGTCACTTTTTGCCCTTGTAGGTTGCAGCTCAACACTGCTTTTTGCCATGTAGGCTTCAGCATATCTCTCCCTAAAACTAGCCAGGACAGCGGAACCTTAACTCCTCAAAGTGTCACCAAAGTGGCGGCTCCTCCGCTAAGGCAGAGGAGCGTTGCCCCACTGCCCGAACTGCAATCTGAATACAAAAAATAAAATGATAGCACACTTGCAGCTTCTGGCCTTTAGAAACATGGGTGAGTAGCTACCCTCAAGGCATTTGTTTGTGCAGTCAGGCTGACTCGCTTGGCTTTGCAGTTACTACTTCAGCAATTACTCTGCTGCCCTCCAAAGAGACAAGCGCATGTACAATTGTTGCTCTCAGAGCATCGAGGACCAGCTCATGTACAGTTGGCCTCAGCGGTGCATTCAAGTGGGTGACTCTTTTCCAATCACCACTAAACGAAACATGTACAATTGAGCAGAACTCGAGTGAGCTGATTCTAGCATGAAAGGCGCTGTATTTAAGCAACGGCTGAAGGTGGGTGACCACAACCGACCAATGCGGAAGGGGGTTATGACCAAAGGTTCTTTCTGTGCATTTTTTTTACTGAGTTTTTATATAGCGCGAACTTGACCCGAAGGTATCGGGTATCAGAGCGCTTTACATTGCACCAGTTGCATTACACGAGGACACATTCATTTATGTTAGGCACGGGTAGATTAAGTGATTTGCCCAGAATCACATGATGTTCAGCGTCATTACCGAGACTCGAAACCAGTTCCCCATATTCGAGGTCGACCGCCCTAGCTGTTAGGCCAACGCCTCTCCGCAATTGTACTGGCAAGAACTCTTGTAGAGAGCAAGCCACCGCTAAAGAGAGAGAAAATGAAAATGTTGTTTCTATTATTCAGATGTTAAGAACAAGACTGCCAAAGGTATGGACCAAAATGGAGAGAGAAGAATATGCATATTCCAAAAAACATTTGGTTAAAAGACGCCACGGGAACAGCATGTAGTTCGGTCCCTGAAGGAAAGCTTGAAAAGCACCCCCGGAACGAGCTCAAGTCCTAAAATTCATAGTTCAGGAGTACGTGGGTTGGAAAATCTAACTTTTTAAGATACCTCTATATAATTGATGGACAAGGGATCCTTTGTAGGTTGATGGGTTGTATGAGATTTGAAACCAGTGACACAGGGTTTCAGTACTGCCTTCATATGATAAATACCAAGATATTTTTGGTCAATTCCTCCGTCTTACTTTAACGCTCTGCAATGAGCCATTTCACAGTGGGTGTACACGTGAAGATTGGTCCTTAATTTATACTTGACAAGATCTCTTGTTACCTGCAGTTTGGATTCCATGAGTGGACATCCGGCCAGAGTTTGGTGTTGAAGGTAAATGTCCGCTCACTGTGAAGTTGCCTGCCTCATAGACTTGTAAGGACGCCTCTGAAGCATGTATACTGAAAGGGTAAGGGATGACCATCGCACTTGCTATGAATCACCATTAGAAATCAGCCACGATTGTGGCAACTGGGAAAAGTTGGATCTGGGAGAATTGGTGTATTTTCTCAACTATACGATCTACAAGGAACAGATACATAAAATATTATAAAAGCCTGTTAACAAACACGACGTGTGTTTTTCTAACAGAGTTTATTCACATGGAATAGTTGTACCACAAATTCCACATGTATAAAGCTAGAGCAATAGCTTGATTTAGGATCCACTGAAAAAAAATGTAAAGAGCTGATTACATATGTTCTTACGTATGTGAAAAGAGACAGGAACAAGCTGTACGGGACGTTCTACAGATAGACAACCTATATTACACAAACATGGAAGACTGGGCAGAGGTTGGATCTGTAAAGGAAGAAGACACAAAAGTTCAATATGTGGTCTGAAAATGAGCTTCAAACCCAGCTTTCCTGGCTCATAAGCAAAGAACGTTTACTTGCAGGAATATCGAGTGACTGGAGCTCCTCTTAATTAATGGGTGAGAGGACTGCTTCAAGGCAAGGCCTAAACGCCTACTCCTAACCTGTCTCTTTTCAACCACAGCCCCCAGCAACATTAACGCTCAATGCAATGCCAAGATAATAACAGGCCAGTCTTGGGTATTGCCCATGGCAGCGAATGCACGGACGCCCATTATTAACCTGGCAGCAAAGCATGGTTGCCTAACAGAGCATGGAACTAGAGAACACCATTTCAGGGTGGTCCACAATCCTCTGCCAGGGAATACCTGGAGTTTCTCGCTCAACTGGTTGAATGTATGGCAGTGTTTTGGACATCGATTCCCAAGCGTGGGTCACCTTGATAATCATTAGGATTAGCTTCCCCGGGGTGTGCATGGACACTATTGGCAGAAAGGAACTTCCAGGAATTCTTTTAATACCTAACCTGTGGTGGGGGTAAGGGAATCCCTGAATTCCCCTCATGCTGGAGGCGCTTGGTCACCCCAGGGAAGGTTATCAAGTGGCTTAATGAGGTGCTCCAGCATGCAGAAATGATGGGATCCATGCCCCTCTAAATAGGACTTTGGCAGTTTGTGTATTTTCAGCTTCTGTTTTATGGTGCCCATACAGTTCCGCCTTTGTCTGGCTGGGCTATCCACAGAAAGTGACTTTTTTTGATGGACTTTGTCCAAGACAGGCTTTTGCTCTCAAAGAAGTGTCACTGCACCTTCCTCTTCTTATGACCAATCTATTTCTCCCTGCTTGCTGATTCTCCTATGTCCTCAAACGTGCTTTCAGATCAGAATAAGTGCATCTTCCTTTGACATCCATGCCATGATACACAATACAATGCAGTGTCTGCACAACTCTCGCCCTTAAACTTCTGCATGTGAATTCCAGTGTTGCACTTTCCCTCCAGTTGACTGTTCTCCCTTGTTTTGTTGATATATTTCAATCAATCAGGGATTTATAGAGCTCGGCTACTCACCCGTGAGGGTCTCAAGGCGCTGGGGGGAGCCTGCTGATCCATCTTGGTGCTGAGGTTCAGCCGAAGAGCCAGGTCTTGAGATCCTTCCTGAATTGGGTTAGCGATGTGGATTGCATGAGTTGGAGAGGCAGGGTATTCCAGGTCTTGGAGGCGAGGCAGGAGAAGGATCGTCTTCCGGCTCTGGTCTTGTGGATCCGTGGAACGGTGGCCAGGGCCATTTGAGTGGAGCGAAGGTGTCTGGAGGATACATGGAATGAGAGGCGGTGGTTCAGATATGCTGGTCCTGCGCCATGGAGGGCTTTGTAGGCATGAGTGAGGAGCTTGAAGGTGATTCTTTTGTTGACTGTGAGTCAGTGGAGTTCTCAAAGGTGTTTGGTGATGTGGCTGTGGCAGGGGATGTTGAGGATCAGTCTGGCTGCGGCATTTTGAAGGTTCTGTAGATTCATGACGAGTGTCTGGGTGACACCGGTGTAGAGTGCATTGCCGTAGTCGAGTCTGCTGGTGATGAGAGTGTGGGTGATCGTCTTTCTGGATTCGGTGGGGATTCATCTGAATGTCTTTTGAAGCAGGCGGAGCATGTGGAAGCATGATGAGGAAACAGCGTTGATCTGGCGGTTCATTGTGAGCGAGAAGTCCAGTATGATGCCGAGGTTACGTACATGGTCCGTGGGGGTGAGGGGGTTCCCAATGCAGTGGGCCACCAGGAGTCATCCCAAGCTGAGGGGGTGGGTCCCAAGATGAATACTTCGATCTTGTCTGAGTTGAGTTTGAGGCAACTGTCTTTCATCCTGATGGTAACGGTCTTAATTCCTCTGTGGAACTCCGAACCGTGTAGCTTCAAAAATAGTTAATTTTAAAAAAAGTAGACATTTTGAACAGCTTAGAGATTATTTCAAAGAATGAGGGAAGACCAATTTTAAGGTCACCCTAATTGAATTATTGAAGCCAAAGAACTGCGGCCAGAAAACATGCCCAAGTGATCATTTTATCAGCAGGAAGGCAGCAATTGGATGGTACTGTGGTACATCTTTGTGTCTGATTGTTGTTGGAGGAGTTAACTGTGGTTTATTGTCAAAGTACAAAACAGCCAGGCATTTACAAAGGTCTGGCCGCTTAAAGCATGCAAATATTTTTAAAATGTATTTCTTTTTTTACAAACATTTGCAATTTGCATTAAGAATTGACAACCTTATTACAAAATAAAAGGAGTGGCCATGCAGCCCGGGCACATCAGCCCTGGCACTGAACTGCACTCTTTTTCAGACGGCAATGCATGTCAGATCATTAAAGTGCTGTCACTCACAGTGCAACATAGCCAGTGGATATAATGGGTTGGCCCAGTACTCCATGATTTATGCTGTGGTGGGCAGAAGCAAAATGTGAATAACATTTGAACAGATCAATGGATGAATAGAGATATGACCAAAATCCCCTGTATTTGTGTTTATATGAATGTATTTCATTACGTTTTTGGAAAACATGATGACAGAGAAACAGCCAAAACTGTTTCTCTGCCAGGACCAAAAAATAACATTAAAAAATCTTCTACAGAGCTGCTCTACTCTTTTCTTTGAAATAAAGTTTAATTCAAAAGAAATATCCGGAGTCGTGCTAGTGCATCTCTATGTTTATTTTTGTCACTCTTCGCAATGGAGCGTCCTGTACCCATCACGAAGGATAACAAAGTGTCAGCCATTCAAGCTGTCACCACAAACAGGCTCGACACCATACTGTGTTCCCATCACCCGTGACAACCAATGCAGCGAGCGACTTTGTGTTTGGTAGGCAGGTACTGCATCAGTAAACACAACCTAATGATGTAAAGTGGGTTCACAAACAGCATGAAGTAAAAACAGTATAAAATAAGATTAAACGAAGACAAACAACACATTGGCAGACGAGAGTGCAAGGAATGTGGATAGATATTCCTCATGAAAAACTGCGTGTTTGGTAATAGGCATGTTCACAAATTGAAGTAGGAACATGCAGTCTCCTTGTGCAATTGTCTGTGTATACAACACTAGTGTTCCATTGGGGCAAATCAATACTTCATGAAAAGGCACTATCTGACTCTGGTTAGATGTTGGGTGGATGGCTGAGTCCTCTTCCAGACCTTGCTTTTTATTCAATATTTAATAATGATAAAAAAGAGTTCATGACATTGAATGGCCTTTGGAAGTGGGAGGTTTAAATAGCAGAACTCAATAGTATTGAAGGACACAAATTATAAACCCATAATATAAATATGTGTTGATGGACTATGTAGGTTTAAAAAACAGGGCTCCGTTCACAAAGATATTGCTTTGAGTAGGAAGGACATACTCTTGTAGTACATCTCGCCACTCCCGGGATTCAAAGGTAAATCAGGATTACTGCAAGAGTAAGTTGCAGCAAATGTTTTGTGAATCTTGCCCAACGGCCACCAAGACAACCCAATGGATTCCCCTAATGAATTCTTGACACTGTTCCAAGACAATCCTTAACAGCTGAAAAATTACATAGAACATCATTTTTTGTGAATTTAGACTTTCTGATGATGTCTAAAGAAAATGTGTTTCTATGACCATCAGAAGACTTTATTTTGCATCCTTGAAGGTCTCTTGGACTTTCTAGCAAATTGAAACTGATCTAATGAATGGGAATCACCATGGATTTGAATGCATTTGGAATCAAATACACCCTGACTTCTAGACAATGTTTCAGCTACACATCAGAGATCCTTTTTTTTTACCCACCCTATGTTGTCTCATTTGAATTCAATTACTTAATTTCATGTACTTACAAGTCCCTTGTACAGTGGTACACTATATTCCCAAGGTCAAGAGCAAAAGAGGGTCGGTCCCTGAAATATATATGCAGAGAAGAACCCAAGAAAGGAAACTCACAAGAAGAACAAACGATAACTTCTCCGACTTATACGGAACAAAAACACATAGCTACAATATTAAAAACCATAGATCAGACCAGCTCAGTTTATAGGTTATTTTTCTTCAATATAAATGTATTTATAGTTTGCAATAAGAAGTTTTTTCCAGATATATACATACATTTTGTGAGCTCAACACAGGTTCAGAACATAAATATAAAAAGAAGACAAAGAAAACACACAAACAAAGCTTATTATTTCAAAAACACTCACACCAAGTCATACTATAAGAGAACATACAGATCAAACACTAAAACCAGAGATGTCACAATGTAATATCAGTTGTTTCATTTTATCATTGAAGTTCAAAGGAAAGGTTATTATATACAAATCTTTTTCTGTCCTTTTTCTTATTTATAGAACTGACTATATAAGAACAGGGTTAAGCTGATGCACGTTTCGGTAATCAGAGTGCACTTGGAAAGAATTGTGCAACCTTCATCAGGGCGCTGCCTGAACTCCATATATAGTGGCCAATGCCATCCATTCTGAACTTTTCAAAAATGAAGAGAGCTCACATCTGATCTCATACAAGGTCTAAAATATGAATATTAACCCCTTCGATGCGCATGACGGAGCGGTTCCGTCATGCGCATCGGTTGCGCTGTGCGGATGACGGAACCGCTCCGTCATGGCCCCGCCCGCGCACGAACCCTTCAGCGCAGCACGGTAATCCGCGCCGTGCTGAAGGGTTAACAAAGTTATTGAATAATAATACAATATATAAAAATAAAACAGACTAGGGGAAAGAAATTATTTAACAACAGACTGATAAAGCTCTATCAAACCCAAAGATAATCATAGGTGCATAGAACCTCTTCCAAGAAACACCGTTATGATATATGAGAATATATACACCATAATGATAGAAAGAGATGTACACACCGTGAATAGAAAGAAAAAGGTGATATATGTCAGATAGCAGAATAGGCCATCTCTTAATGGGCATATTAAAGGTCATGGTGGGTCAAAAATAGAGGCAAAGAGAGAAGTACCGACAAGAATATACTACAGGCATTACATTTCTCACCAGTCAAACCAGACTTACTGGATTACTTAGATTCCGAGTCCAGAGGTTAGGAAAAGATGAAGCCGAATGCATGTGACACCATTTGGCACAAACGCGGCATAGTACAGAGAAACACCTATCCCCAGGGCTTTAAGTGGGCCGGGTCCTACTGGTGTTCTTAAAAGCGGGTGCTGAGGTGGGTCCCTATCGGGCTCTTCATTTTTGCCCTCACCCTCAGGGTGGGAAAAAAATCTCAACTCTGCAGCAGTACCACTGCTCAAAGCCTTTGATGTAAAGTCAAATAGACTCGTTTTAGTTTTTTCAGTGTCTCATCATTTCAGAACTGAAGCATTTTAAATATTATATACAACAAAACCATTGTTGTTGCTTATTTATCTTAGGCAACTAACAACCATTGACAAAGCCAATACTCCTGGCTTGTTGTAAGTGTAATGTTACTTGTTGTATCATATATCTGGATGCAATGACAGAAACAGCAAAATACCAGTCGGTGAACACACTATGCTAAGCATGTATTTTTAGCTTACTTGTTTGTAAACCTCGCCCTTAATTACATCGGCCAAGCCCCTTTAAGAGACCCCCCTAGTTTTTTCATCCCACTATAAAACCCTGCCTATCCCCATCCACTGTAACTGAGTACATACACACTGAAGGTTCCAGAAGGTGAAACTGACACAGTAACAAGACACTTAGGAGGCAACTTAAGGCAAGATCAAAACACTGACCAATTCCACACCACATATCTCTCCGTACAATAATACTCAAAGCTGCACAAGAGCAGTCTGTGAGAGGCGCGGTAGCATGGCTTCTCCCCTCTCTGTGCAGGACCCAGACAGAGAGAGCGGGGAGCGTTGACGCATGGACAGCGTGCCCTGGTTCTCTTGTCTCCCTCAGGTCCGTGGAGAACAAGGAAAGGTGTGAGAAGGTGTGTGAGACTGACAACTACCACTGCACCTCTGCGCTCTGGTTTCTGACGCCAGGAAGAGGCAGCGGAGCAAAGGCAAAGTGAGCCCTTCCCTTGCGTGACATCACAACAGTGGTTAACCACTTTTGTTAACTTCAGCCGTGAATTACCTGACTCCGACCCGGTTATTTACACTATTGGCCATACAAGACAAACGAATATACTACAGTGTACTTGGTTGTCCATTAACATGTGAAGGTTTTCAAGAAAATATGCTTAAAAAAAAAAAGATAAAAACGCTGTGTGAACAGCCCTGCTTTAGTCCTTGTAAAAACCCCGCCTACGTGTTTGATAGTACAGAAAATTATTAAAGGGAGGAACGTCCACAAGGGATGAGAGGCACTATGCGCCTGTTACCGCGCCTGCTCTCTCTAATGATTGGGATTGCCTTAATACCACCACAGCACCTATCTTCATGTCATTATATGTCCAAACGGTGGGTCCCACTGCGTGTATCTATCGGTGAAGATGAAGAATAACATGCAAGCAATATAGATCAGTCTTTAGACTATATGCCAAACTTTGGCCATGTTAACATTTTTATCAATGTTCAATGTGAATCATTTAACAAGTATACTATGCAGGTGACTGATCCAAGGAGTGAGGCTGGCTTCTCTTACACCTCCAAGGAACTGAAAGATCTACATATAAAGGTGCTAATATGCGCTCATGTGTTCTCCTATGCCTGTGTACCTGTGAGTCTGTCTACTCCTGCATCCTGAGATGGTGCTCATCCCTGCAGACCTCCATCCTAGGGCACAGTCCAACCCCTGTAGTTCTTTCTCCTGGGGTGCGACTCTCCCCAACATCTCTTCAATGCGGCGCCTATTGATCTCTATGCTGGGTACCTCTGTACCAGGCAGATTCCTGTATCGGGGCACCTCTCACCTTCTGTATAGATCTGTCCTAGGGCACTTCTCCAAGGCATTTTTGGCCATGAGCATGCTTCAGTAAATGTGTCATGGGCAAGGGCAACGTTCCCCCTCATTTCGAAGGGCAATGTCCCTGGGTACGGCCACCATGCCTGCAGAGTGAGCATTACAGAAGGGTTCAAACAAACAGCTCCAGCCCCTTCAGCAAAACCAACTGTGAAGGAGCCACGCGATGCACTCCCAAGGAAGCTTTGGGAATACTGCGTCAAATGTCTTCATCTGATGGCTTTGCACCCACGTATCCAGGGAGTCTGAACGGTGGAATATCTGCTCTGGTAGGTCTATAGACCTATTATTTACATTTCTTTAAAGAAAGATTTATCGCGTGTGCAACTGCCTCGATCAAACTCAATGATCTGACCCAGTGCTTTATCTGTAGGCAACGCAAACCTGACAAGAGACAACGCACCACTCCTCATTTCAGAACCTGATAAGACAAGCAGGGTGGGATGAGTCTGGATGCTGAGGAACGACCAGCCTTGATGGGGACAGCTTTGGTGATACATGACATTGATACATAGCATTGTACTGCCTCGAGATGTCTGCAAAGAGAAACAGACAGCCCTTGTCAATCTGCATGAATATTATCATCAGAGCTGGAACAGAGGAGTGCATTAGGCATGCACACCCACGGATCCCAAACAAAGGACCCAGAAAGGCTGCCTCTCAAAAGTCCCCAGTCACTCATTGCAAAAAGCAGAGTCTTAAAGGAAGGATATGAAACTCTCTGTACTTTCACCTGCTGCTGTAATGCATTCTTCCGCTTTATTCAGAGGAGAAAAGGGCGGGCTCCTTCTTTATCTCAATAAATGCACCACTTTAGTGATCTTTTTGTCAGGTCTGCAGCACCCATTAATCCGCAGGCACGCGCTCCTTTTAATACAAACACATCTTCGCCATTGTGTGCAAAGTAGAGTGCTTTTAATGTGCATTTACTTTTTAAACACATATTTAGCCAAAGTAACAGGGAACAAGTCCAAGCTGCAGTTTTCCAACATATTTTGTTTCATCTTGAGAAAAAGCACTTCAATATGAACACTTCCTTTTACAATTACAATGCTAGGAACTGAAAATAACTAGCTGTGGCAGAATTCAGCTCAGGAAGGACTGAAAGCAATCACTCTGGGTTAGGAGGTGTTAGACCTGGCCTTTTTGACAGGTTTATCCCCAAACATTTAGCATTTTGCCGACCCTGTTTTCATTGACTATAGAATTCTGGGCACTTTACCACTGCTGATCAATGCTACAGTGCATATGCTCTCTGTATAGATTGTGATATGATTCGTTATCCATGATTGGCATATTTGATGTACTGGTAAATCCCTAGCAAAGTGCACTGAGTGTGCCAGGGCCTGTAAATAAAATTCTACTATTGGGCTTGCAGCACTGGTTGTGCCAACCACATGAGTAGCCCTGTAAATGTGTCTCAGACCTACCAATGTAGTGTATGGACGTGCAGTTGTAAACTGCCATGTTGCCCTGGCAAGTGCACCCACTTGTGAGGCCCTCACCATCTCTTTTCTTAGATGTAGGCACCCCTCAGGTAGGCCCAAGGTACCCCATGGGCAGGGTGCAATGTATGTGAAAGGTAGGACATGTACTGGTGTGTGTGACATGTCCTGATTGTGAAATACTGCCAATTGTTCCACTAATGATGGTTTGCCTAACCATCATTAACTGGCTACGAAAAATCATATGGATGTTACCTCGTTCTACCCAGAAGACCGTTGTCAATGCTTTAATAACTTCTCGGCTTGACTACGGTAATGTACTGTATCTTGGCTCGAATAAAGTGGAAGTAGACCAACTGCAACTCGTTCAGAACGCTGCAGTCCGCCTACTCTGCAAAATCCCGAAAAATTCCGGGGTCTCAATTCATCGAAGGAAACTCCATTGGCTTAAGGTGGAAAACCGAATTCGCTTTAAAGCTCTGACCTTGATGTTTAAAATTAAAGCAGGCACGGCTCCTAACTATCTTTCATCTTTAGCCCAGCTCTATTATCCAAGGCGCAGTCTTCGCTCCCAATCACTTTCACAGTTTTGCATCCCTAAATTTAAACTGGCAAAAATGGGTGGTAGATCTTTCACCTTTCTTGGCCCTACAAATTGGAACGCCCTCCCCCTTTTCATCCGAAAGGAGGAAAACTATGATAGTTTCCGTAAACACGTTAAGACCTGGCTTTTCAACCAATAACTCGATCAGCCTGTGTTCGGGTTTTCTTGCTGTATTCCGGCGCCGGGAAACCCTTCTTGGGTAGCTGTTGCGCCTTACAAATTCTAATAAACAAATACAAATAAAATAAAATATTGAAAGGCTATCTGTCCCATAGGCTAACATAGGAGATACTTTGTAACATCATACAAGTATAACTTTCCACAGGGACAAGATAGAGAAAGGAGTTTAGGCTCTCTGAACTCAGAACTTATCATCACACCTTTAGGTGAGGGTGGTTTTTAATTTCTGTGTCTGAAAATGCCTCTTTTAGAAAGTGGGCATGTTCTTACTTTACCATCCTCTGTGCCTCTGATTGTTCGTGTACTCAGAGTCTGGTGTTGGAGTGACAGGAGCTGGGGATGTGCATTCACTCGACAAAGTCACTGGGGGGGTTGAGGTGCGTCCTGCCTTGCCTGGGTGACTCGTCACTGGGCTGAATAGACCTGGTCTGCATTTAGAGTGGTGGGAGGAGTTTCGCTTGCACCTGAACAGGCTGTGTCTCTTTTTTCACAGTGCTATCTCTGCCCCTTGTGGTCATGCTCCACCAGGCAGACAGGACTGGCTTGCACTGGGTTCAGGGACCCTTGCCACAAAGAACACTGACAGAATCGGGTATAAGTATTGGAACTAAAACCCCAGGACTTTAGATCACTTCTGGATTCAAGAGGAACCTCTGCCAAGGAGTAGCGCAGGAGATATCTAAGGAGGAGTACTGCCCATTTGCTGTGTGTGCTTTACTGAGTTGGCCTGCAGTTGGAGAGGACAAAGACTGGAACTTTGCAGTGAACCTGCTTGAAGAGGAATCTCCGAGGGCTTGTGTGTTCTGGCCTCCTGTTCTGAAATCTCAGGAACACACAGACTCCACCTGCAACCCACTGACCAGCACCTGGACTCCTGTGTTGACTCCTGCATTCAAAAGGGCACCAATTCCAGTTTGTGATCCCTGAGAATTGAGTGGTTGGTGCTGCAAAGCAAGAAAAACAACCCAGACACAGCAGTGACGCCACGCCATGTACCGAGGCCAGGTACACTGCTCGTGAAGTGCACGCACCGCCTGCGCTGCAGCTCCAACGCCTTTCGATGCCTGTAGTTATCGGCTTTCCCAAAGCCAGCGCTCGCACCGACACCACCAGCGCCTACATCCCGTTATTGCAGAGCCGATAACCGAAGTGGGTGAATTCACAAACTCTTCGACTTCGCATTGCCTCACCGGTACCAACGCCTCACTTCCGACACCGCAGACTTCCCCTGTCCTGGATTTAACGCCTCGCCTCCTCACGGACTTGACGCATCGCCTCCCCCGTGGCAACCAGGGAACCAGCCTCAACCTCAGCAGGGACGCCGCACCGCCACAATGCCATGCATCGTCCAGAGGCTTCATTTTCCAAAGTAGTGTTGTTTGTGGGTCCGTGTAACTCCATGCCCGACGCCGTGCACCTCGCGGTTGGCGCCATACTTTGGATTTATGCCTAACACGATGTTGCAATAGCCCTTGTTGGGGCTATTTTGTTTCTACAAGTTCTATTTTTGAAATAACTGTTCTAAAGTCATAATTTCATACACGTATGTTAGATTTTTGTCGTTTTGGTCTTGTTTGGTTAGAAAAAGATACTCTATTTTTCTAAACTGGGGTGGTGTTTTTACTGTGTTAATGTGTGTTCTAAGTACAAATACTTTAAACATTGCCTTTGGGATAAGCCTGTCTGCTAGTGCCAAGCTACCAAGGGGGTGAGCAGGGATTCTCTAAAGTGTGTATCCCCCCTTACCCTGATGAGAAGCAAGTGTCCCTCCTTGGACGAAAGGTACATACCTCTGCCAACTAGAGACCCCAATTTCTAACAGGAGTTTCCATCGTAGGGCACTGAAGCCAAGTCCATGCCAGGTTGGATAGCCACTGGTCCATTTATTGTAAGTAGATTCACATTATGTGGATAAGCTGAAAGTCTGACTTTGATCAACCCCCTCGGCGTGATGAGGGACGAGATCTAATGCTACAGACTACTTTGTGGGATTGTATTGGTGTTTATATAGCCCGAACAGAGCGCTTTATCATATATTGAGGATTTAAAGTCGGCAGCTCTAGGCACTAAGCTGCACCTCCTCCCCAGACTAGATGTCCCTTTTGCCCCTGTAATATGGCATAACCAGGAAAAGCAAGCAATGCAAGTCTCTATTTTTCTTTAAAAAATACTTGCAACTCAGCCAAATGCTGAAAAATGTGGAAGCCATGAGTGCAAAACCACTGCTGTTCAACTTCCACACAATTCCGCTATTCCAGTACACTCAAAATCAAATATTTTAAAATAAACATAACAAAACTGTTTCTAGCTTTAAGACGTGCACGCGTGGTTAGTTTTGTTACCTTAGCCACAAAGATAAAATAACCAGAAATATGGATAGTATATTGGTTTGGTGACCACATAGTACCTTTCTCCCTATGAGATGGCTTAATACAACAGCAAAAATAACAGCACATGAAGGAAAAACGCATATTTTATACATATACACGAAGATATAAATTACAACCAAAGTTAATTCTGAAATGAATACATTACTCACATGGCGCCCTTTTTCCTACAGGACCCTGGCCAAAGAAGTTCACACCCTAATATCCGTAACAAGAATATTGTCAACAAAATAACCAAGAACAAAATACATTTAAATAAAGAATAGTGTGCACACTGATAGGGACTGCTGGAGAAACAAAGCCAGATCGTATGTGGCCAAACCAGTCCTGCTAGGAGTTTGCACCCCTAGGCCTGTATTCCAAGAAGGACAAACAGCTCATACAAAGACAAATGTCTAAGTAACAGGGAAGAAGACATCTGTTGAAAACGTCTACAGAGCTCCGTGAAGTAACAGCAGTGTGAACCTTTATTTACTAATGTATTAAGTATTTCTGTACCTGCCTCGTGATACTCAGAATCTGGGTCCATTATCTATATAATTCTAGAATGATTTTCCTGGAAAGGTAACAAAAAGGATTTTTAACAACAAATCATTTATAAGGGGTTCAAGAATCCCCTTTCCAAGTAATTCAAAATTAGCTTACAAAGAATAACAAATGACTCGACTATTGTACTGTTATTTTGTGCAGAATATCACAAAACTATGGCCTTGTAGAGTGGTTCCCTCGAGGCCCGCTTCAGGAGACGTGATATACACTTCTTGAGCAGTTTGCAGGGTACCTCCTGAAGAACACAAAATGACTGCAATTTTGCACAGGGAAAGGACCAAGCGCTCTAAAAATTGAATAACTGTTCCCATGTAATGGCAGCGGTTTTTCCTCCCCAATGGCGGAGGAGCGTCGCCCCACTGAGAACGAAAAACAAAACGATAAACAATTTTATTGTAGTTTTATTTTACACTGGCAGCCAATGCTGCCGAGTGTAGGTCGGGGCCAGGCAATCCTCTCGACACTAGCGAGGGACTGCGAGGAGGAGTGGAGAGCACTTGTAAGTGCGCATGTCTGTTTGTCTGGCCGTCTTAGACGGCCAAACAGATACGGCACTTAGAAATTCTCCACCCAGCTGTATGGTACCACCGGATGGAGAAATGGCACAGGCTCCCAGTCCCTTTGTGAGGGTTTAATCAGGCCACTAAAATCAATCCAGGCGGTGCTCTCACAGCGTCTGGAGTGGGTGGGGAGTCTGGGAGCCTGTGCTGGCCAGGAAGAGGAGCACCAAGCCATCCGGCAGACATAACAGCAGCGGGAGAGGCGTGTAAGTGTTTATTTTGTTTTACTATTTGCCCCGTGCTGCCCCACCATTTTATTTTGGCAGCAGCCGCTGCTGTGAAATGGTAATTACAATAATGGTTCTAAAAGAATGGAAAGATGACTTGGATTGCTAGAATTCTATCTTATAACATTCAGATGACGGAAGAGGTCAACAGCGAATATTTAGCTCGCTTAGCCATCTTCTGAAAACCAGATGCATTCTTGCCCAATCTTCATCCAAGAGAAAGCAGTCACAAACTGATGGTTACCTCAATGTCCTTCCTGCTGCAGGGGAATAATGCTTCCAGAAACTTTGGCTGAAGTCATACAATTGCATTATCCCATATTCTCCCCATCAGAATGGTTTCTAAACTCTTTCCCCAAATACAGAAAAACTTTCTTTAAAATGACCGGTTTGGATATATTCTAATGGGATATTTCTGGGTCCCTTCTTGTGCGTTGAAAGTTTTACCTTACTTAGAGTTAGCTTAGCTCGTTAAGACAGAGAGAGGTTGGAACAACCTAAGACCGGGGAAGGGTAAATGCCGCATCTGTTCGTCATCAGTCAGTAAAGGTCATGTCATGACGTGGAGGTGTGGGGAGTCTGACCGACCTATAAAGAGCACGGACATGCTGCTAAGGCTGGTGAGAGTCACAGATCAGAGAGTTTCAGATGCAGCTTCCCAGACTGTATTCAGAGAGTGACTCATTTGGAACAGTTCCTTTTTTATGTCACTTAAAGAGAAATCGTTTCTGGTCGTTTTTAGGTCAGCAGTGAGATCAATGAGAGTGGGGTGACCTGGTACTAAGAGCAGTATACGGGAAGCTGGGTAAAATGTAAATCCATAGGCTATTGAAGAGCAAACGCAGTGCCTCGCTTACGTGTGTTCAGTATCACTTAGAAAATGTCTCCTTGACAAACCATTCAAAACCTAGGCATGCCAAAATGGGTTTTAAACATCTGACAAAAGAAAAAAGTTAGGCTATCTTTATCCTCTTCACTAACAAATGTAGCCAAGCACAGCTCAATGACTTGAAATAGTCTATTATTTGTTCCTGGAGGCCAACACAAAATTTCTGACAACCAGCATCATATCACCCGCTTTCATTTTTCAGCACGCTTGAAGTAACTATTACTTGTGTAAAAGCAGTGCACGAACTGAATAAGGTGCCAGTAGCATAAACTGAGGATACTAGAAGTGGGGTTGCTGAGGAGTGATTTTAAGGTCTCACTGTGTTGTCGCTTGTGAGAGACATTGTTTACTACAAGGATCTTGTGGCTTGGCCATTGCTTACCATATGTAGGCTTCATTGGCACTCTTATTTAGTGCCTCCTAATTGGCCAGATCGACCTTGTTTCACTTCCTTTTCTTTCGAGTGGCGCATGGACCGAGTATTGATTGCTTCATTTTGATTAGTGTCTTTCAACTGCTCACCCTATCATTCAGGTACTATTTTTGTTTCTTCTTCCTCGCTGTCTGTGTTGCTCCTTCAGATTTTCCTCTCCCCTCTCACTCGTCGTCCATTTTGCTTCTCCCACACACCCCCCCCTTGTTTGTGTTGTTTCTTCCCTCCAGTCGTCCGTGGCCTCCATGATGAGCTTCATCTGCTCTATAAACCCATAACACTGTGTATATATATATATATATATATATATATATATATATATATATATATATATATATATATATATATATATATATATATATATATATATATATATATATATATATATATATATATATATTACCTACTGGCGGTCGCCAGTAGGTAGTTATAGTTAGGACCCTGTTTCCATAGGAAATCCGCAACATTCTATTTTGAATAACTTTGGCGCCGGTCGACGAATCCTCGCGAATTTTTCAAAATAGGTGGGGCGCTACGCTCCGCTCCTTCCCTGAAAGTCTCGGGGGGATTCGTCAAGCGGGGGCTGAGATAAAAGGGGGGTCCCAAAACGCGTTTTTCCCATGCATTTTTCCATAGGACCTTTAGACAGGGCTACAGCCCGAACGGCTGAACAGAATTACTAGAAATTTGGCAGAGAGGTAGTCCTCAGGTCAAGAAAGTGCCTTTTGTAGGTTTGGTGTAAATCTGTTCAGTAGATTCTGAGAAAATAGCCTTTAAATCAATATATATATCTGAGCCAGCTTACGGTGCGCTTACGGTACGCTTACCGTACGCGTACGGTGGCGTGCGCGAGCGCGATTCTGATTGGCTCTTAGATCTTAGTAAACATTCGAATCGGTCGAAACCAGGAAGCGGCGGCCGCCATTTCGTGTGTTTCACTCAGGAAAAAAAAGAGTGATAACAAGAAAAGGGGGCAAGGAGGAGAGTTACAGACCCCCTAACATTTGTAAGGGGGTCAAAGAAGGACAGAAAAGTACAAAGAAAACATTTATTGATTTAAAAAAAAAATCGCGGGGTACGCGTACGGTAAGCGTACGGTAAAAAAAAAAAAAAAAAAAGAAATGAAAATCAGATTTAAGTGTTTAGATATTAGGGGGCTCTAAAAAGAGCCGTTGTGTTTATGAAGTGATTTTTTAGTGGTACCTACAAGTAAGTACCGATGCAGAGTCTAAGGTTCAAGAGGAAGACTCTGTTCCCTTCATCATTGAAGTGCACACCATCTCCTCTATAAATGTCTTGCATGTCATAACGCAAGTTGTTGTGGTAAATGGAACCCATACCATAGTCACGGAGGAAAGCAGAAACAGATTTGTTGACGTGCTTTCTTGCTTTGTCAATCTGCGGACAGAAATGATTGGACCAGTTCCATTTTTGCCTTTGGCATATGTTAGAAAACACAAAGGCAGTTTTAGGGAAAAGTGAAAACAGTTGTGCAAAGGTGTCCTTCATAAGCATTTCCAGACCTACCCCAGTCAAAGTGCCTAGGTCATTGCCACCACAGTGCACTATTATGAGGTCAGGGTGTTGGATGTGCATGAAGGATTTCACCAATGGCATCAATTGGTGCCACTTTAACCCTCTCTGACCAATCCATTTAATGTCTACATTTGGCAAAGCAAGGTCTCTCACCATACCTGTTTTCTCTGCATACTTTTCACTCCAGAAGACATAGCTGTGCCCTACAATCCACACTGTGAACATCTTCAAAGGAGAACTGGATGCACTCAGGAGGTGTAATTCAGTAGAATGGCAATATGAAAAGAAAGACAGTTTGGAAATGGAGGCATACATATTTTTTTCATAAAAAAAAGAACTGATTGGCTGTTTCATACCATTCTAGAATAAAAACTAGGCTGTATGTGTAAATTAATAGAAGCATGTTTTGTATTGGTACAGAAAAATGTGTTACCAAAGAACAGTACTATGGATTTGCTGTTAGATTTGAAAAGTCAAGCACTCTTGCTCTGTGGAATTGAAACATTGTTTGGCGAACTTCTGACCTGACTCCACACAGCAGTGTTCCATGAGCTGTTGCTATGGTAGCAGGCAGAAGTCAAGTTGGGGGAAGGGTACTAGGCAGAAGTCAAGTTGGGGGAAGGGTACTTTTGGAAAAGGGTTGGTTTTCAACCAATAGAAATGTGTGATTACATTTGAAAAAAAGGGGCAAGCACTGAGATTTGAAACTAACATGTATATGTGTGGAAAAAGAGAGGGAAAGTTTGCCATTATCTGGTTCTGCTGAGAGGAGAGAGGTGTAAAGAACAGAGATCCTGGCTCTGATAATCTGCTGTTTGAGTGCCACATTTCTTTCACAACTAACTAATTTTAAAGGTGAGTTTAGAGTTTGAGAGGGGATGTATATGGTAAATTAAGAAATGAATAATAGAAATGCAATTCTTTTTGTTGAAGTTGTGTTTATTATTTTCTGTTTTGGGAGAAATTTAAATGTGAGGAACAAGTAAAATAATATGGACTATGTTTTCACAATAAATTAAGGTGTACTGGTATAATAAAAGAATAGTTTAAGGGTTTGAGGTTGGAAAATGTGAAATTTCGTTTTGTGACTAATGTGAAAACATGACTCTGTGTGCAAATAGGAATTACAGGCAGAGATTTATTGCGTATTGCTCTGGTGATTTCACAGTTGCATTAGATGGAAAGGGGTGCCATTTTTTGGTGCAGAAGCAGACTCTTAGCACACACCCAGCTGCTTACTATGTGGAATCATGCACAGTATTCACAAGCGAGTGGGGTTTGAGGTTTCAGTCAGTAATGCAAATACATTCAGCATCACTAAGGCTGGTTGCCCTTGCTGGAGTGTAGGCAGACACCCAGGTTACAAATGGTGCTGGTCTGAAAAAGCAGTTTGGACATGTGCTTTTTAAAAAATATGAAAAGTGGATTCATAATGTGTCAGTCTGTAAAAGTGTTTATCACTTGCCAAAAAAAAGAGCAGTAAGTGTGCTTTCAAATTGGCAAAGAAATTTCGTTTTGTGACTAATGTGAAAACATGATTCTGTGTGCAAATAGGAATTACAGGCAGAGATTTATTGCGTATTGCTCTGGTGATTTCACAGTTGCATTAGATGGAAAGGGGGAGCCATTTTTTGGTGCAGAAGCTGACTCTTAGCACACAGCCAGCTACTTACCATGTGGAATCATGCACAGTATTCACAAGCGAGTGGGGTTTGAGGTTTCAGTCAGTAATGCAAACACATTCAGCATCACTAAGGCTGGTTGCCCTTGCTGGAGTGTAGGCAGTCACCCAGGTTACAAATGGTGCTGGTCTGAAAAAGCAGTTTGGACATGTGCTTTTTAAAAAATCTGAAAAGTGGATTCATAATGTGTCAGTCTGTAAAAGTGATTATCACTTGCCAAAAAAAAGAGCAGTAAGTGTGCTTTCAAATTGGCAAAGAAATTTCGTTTTGTGACTAATGTGAAAACATGACTCTGTGTGCAAATAGGAATTACAGGCAGAGATTTATTGCGTATTGCTCTGGTGATTTCACAGTTGCATTAGATGGAAAGGGGGAGCCTTTTTTTGGTGCAGAAGCAGACTCTTAGCACACACCCAGCTGCTTACCATGTGGAATCATGCACAGTATTCACAAGCGAGTGGGGTTTGAGGTTTCAGTCAGTAATGCAAATACATTCAGCATCACTAAGGCTGGTTGCCCTTGCTGGAGTGTAGGCAGTCACCCAGGTTACAAATGGTGATGGTCTGAAAAAGCAGTTTGGACATGTGCTTTTTAAAAAATCTGAAAAGTGGATTCATAATGTGTCAGTCTGTAAAAGTGTTTATTACTTGCCAAAAAAAAGAGCAGTAAGTGTGCTTTCAAATTGGCAAAGAAATTTCGTTTTGTGACTAATGTGAAAACATGACTCTGTGTGCAAATAGGAATTACAGGCAGAGATTTATTGCGTATTGCTCTGGTGATTTCACAGTTGCATTAGCTGGAAAGTGGGAGTCATTTTTTGGTGCAGAAGCTGACTCTTAGCACACAGCTAGCTACTTACCATGTGGAATCATGCACAGCATTCACAAGCGAGTGGTGTTTGAGGTTTCAGTCAGTAATGCAAATACATTCAGCATCACTAGGGCTGGTTGCCCTTGCTGGAGTGTAGGCAGTCACCCAGGTTACAAATGGTGATGGTCTGAAAAAGCAGTTTGGACATGTGCTTTTTAAAAAATATGAAAAGTGGATTCATAATGTGTCAGTCTGTAAAAGTGTTTATCACTTGCCAAAAAAAAGAGCAGTAAGTGTGCTTTCAAATTGGCAAAGAAATTTCGTTTTGTGACTAATGTGAAAACATGACTCTGTGTGCAAATAGGAATTACAGGCAGAGATTTATTGCGTATTGCTCTGGTGATTTCACAGTTGCATTAGAAGGAAAGGGGGAGCCTTTTTTGGTGCAGAAGCAGACTCTTAGCACACAGCCAGCTACTTACCATGTGGAATCATGCACAGTATTCACAAGCGAGTGGGGTTTGAGGTTTCAGTCAGTAATGCAAATACATTCAGCATCACTACGGCTGGTTGCCCTTGCTGGAGTGTAGGCAGTCACCCAGGTTACAAATGGTGCTGGTCTGAAAAAGCAGTTTGGACATGTGCTTTTTAAAAAATCTGAAAAGTGGATTCATAATGTGTCAGTCTGTAAAAGTGATTATCACTTGCCAAAAAAAAGAGCAGTAAGTGTGCTTTCAAATTGGCAAAGAAATTTCGTTTTGTGACTAATGTGAAAACAAATGTAGTAATATATTTAAATAAAATAAAGGAATTTTTTTTTAGTTTTTTTCAGGTATTGCTGAAGAGCAGTGAACAAAATTTAAGATGCCTACAAAATCCAGAGTAAAAAAAGACCACAAAAAAAACCTATATTTGAAGACAACTGGAGGACCTAAGTTAGTTGAAGATGCTCATGTTGGGAAAAAGAAAAAATCTTCTGGTAAGCAGACAAAAATTTTTTTAAAAAACATATTCAAAAAAAGGAAAAATGTACAAAATGTCTGTACTGGAAAGAATGATTTCAATCGAAAAGCTCAGGAAAAAAATTGAGAATTTAGTTAATGCAAATATACCTTCTGCAACTAAAAAGATTAACTTAAACAGAAAAACAGCGTTTAAAGAGATACGTAGAAAAATGTTTCAGAGAAGAGTTATGTCCAATTTGATAAAGGATGTGAAGAAATATAAGCAAAAGGCTAAGTTTTATAAGAGAAAAAAAGAAATTGAAGCCATTGCAGCAAAGGCATTAGAATTAAAAAGGAAACTATTCATTTTAATTTTGAATAGGATGCGTACATTAGACAAAATGGTTAATGTACTGAAATCACATAGCAAAAGGAAAAGAGTAGTGAACAGGACAAACTTTTCTAAAGTGTTTTTAGGAAAATGGATGCATAGTTCAAGTAGTGAACCTTTTTTTAATGAAGAGAGTTATTTTCAAAGTAATAGTTTGCTGCATGCAGTTGACACCAGAGGTCGTGCTTATGAAGTGAAAAATGGTTGCATAATGGAGAAGGAGATAATGGTTCCAAGAGATGAGGTACAAGTGATGGCGGATGAGGCTATGGGGAGACGTCCTAAAGCCCCAGTGTACACTTGGAATTGTAGTAGTATTTGCACTGTGCGTCAGGAATCTATTGATAAATTTCGTGAGTTTCTAAGAGAAAATAGCAAAAAAAGTGTAAAACAGAAGATTAAGGTGCTTCAAAGTTTGGATCCATGCAGAGTGAGAGAGAATACTGGTTTGCAGGGTCATTCTCTGGCTTGTCTATCTAGAAAAGTGTGTAATAGTGTTTTCCATCATTTTAGGATGCTGGCTGTTCATCATACTGAAATGAGAAAGTTTGTGAGACGGTTGTATTTTGCTAAAAGTCCAGCAATAAAGTTAGATGAATTGAATAGGGCTCTGTTCCGTGGAACGGTATCAGATGTAGAGAAGGTTGTTGATGAAATTCAGTTTTGTTACTTTGGTCCTGAACAAAACAGTGCAGAGAAGGACACAGTAAATGAGGAAGAAGTGGAAGAGAATGTAGAACCCTTTGTAAGTAAGACATTTAATGATCACATAACAAAATTTGCAATAATCTCTAATGAAAGACCAAATATTACTTGTATTTGTTGCCGCAGAACTCATTATAGAAAACAAACCAGGTATGTTGATCTCTACAGAAAGAGTGAAAATGAAGATAATTATAAGTGGAAGGATTTTGCCACATATATATTTCTTGAAAATTGTTTTGAATTGGGTGAAGTTCAGCGTATTTGTAAATACTGTTACAACAAGTTAGAGGAAAATAGAATGCCGACCAGAGCTGTACATAATAATTTAGAATTGGATGCTATTCCTGCTGAACTTTCTGAATTAAATACATATGAGTCTATACTCATTCAATGTGTACATCCGTTCCAGACCATAGTACGTATGGAGCCCAAAACTGGTAAATTACCTCCTTCAGATTTACTGAGAGGTTTAAAAGGTAGAGTGGTGTATTTGCCCTTGGATTTGAAAAAAAATATGGAAACTATTGATGCGGATACTTTGGAAACTGAACCATTAATTATTCTGGTTAATGGTGTACCTACAAAGAATAAGAAGATTTGGCAGGAGCTGGTAGATGTACGGAAAGTACAAAGAGCAAATTTGTATTTGAAAAGGAATAACAAATGGTATGAATCAATTTATATAGAAGAAGAAGAAGATTTACAAGAAGACACAGAAACACCAACTGGACAAATTGAAAAAGTGGACAAGTCAAAGGAAGAAGAAATTTATGAACATTTTAGCATACATCCTCTTCATTCAAAAGAAGTTATGGGAGACAATATTGATCTATTTCAGATGAAGAAAGCAAAAGGAACTCCCATGAGTGTATGGGAGGAGAGCTTGGAAGCTCGATGTTTCCCCAGCTGTTTCCTAAAGGAAAAGGAGGACGATACGATGAACGTCCGGAACAGATTCCAGCTTCTGAGTATCGGACTACAAGACTATATGCTGAAGATCCCAGATTTCGACAAAGTATTCCTTATTTGTTCCATCTTTTATTTGAAAGCGACTTGTCTGCACTGTCTTATGCAGTAAATCACATTTTAAAAAGTGGAGTACATTTACAAAATGTGTCTGCTAAGGATTTTATGGAGAAAGTGCAGCACCGAGATGATCATTTGGAAACACAACTGATCAATCTGATGGCTTGTCAGCGTGGGACAAATGAATATTGGTACCGACGCCATGGTGAATTAAAATGCATGTTACGGAATTTAGGAACTCCAACATGGTTCCTTACCCTAAGCTGTGCCGAGTACGCTTGGGATGATTTACTGGATTTTCAAACTTTAAAAACATCGAATACAAGGCAGCAGGAGAACTGTGCTCATTGGATCCAGTTAATGTTTGCAGATATTTCAATCATAGATTTGAGGCTATGATGTCCTTCATCTGCAATAAAAAAAAACCACCTCTAGGAGAAGTAGTGGATTTCTTTTGGAGAAAAGAGTACCAGGCAAGAGGTGCTCCTCATATTCATATGCTGTTGTGGATCAAGGATGCCCCAAAGTTTGGAACAGATACTGATGAAGCAGTGTTATCTTACATTGAAGAATATGCAACATGTGCTATACCAAAAAGCACAGAAGAGAAAAAGTTAAAGGAGCAAGTTTTACGTTTCCAAAGTCATCGGTGTGGAAAATACTGTCGACGGAAATACAAGAGCAAAGATAAATACTACACTAAATGTCGATTTGGATTTCCTAGACCTGTTCTTTCAAATGGAAGAGTTAACAGTTTTATGTCATCTGTGAGACATACTATCACAAGAAAATCACCTAAGAATACCTACAACCTTAAAAGAAAAGAAGAATCAAAAAATATAAACGACTACAACCCAGTGATTTTATCCATGTGGAACGCTAACATGGATATACAGTATGTAGCTGACAATTCCATTGCTGTTGCTCGATATGTAACGTCTTACATTACGAAATCAGAAAAAACAGAATTGAAGGAAATGTGGGAAGAGATTTCTCACGAGAAAACTGTCAGTAAGAGGCTGTACAGTTTCAGTTTGAAGATGTTATCGCATCGAGAAATTGGATCCTACGAATGTTCAGATAGGTTATCTTCTGCAAGTCTCTACTCGAAATCAAGAAGAATAATTTGGGAAAGTTTAGGCCTTGCAGCAATGAGAAATCGGGTACTGAAATCTGTTGGAGAAATTGAATATTTGGCCGAGAATGACCCAGAAAGTACAGATATTTTGAAATCAAACATGTTGGACACATATTACCCAAAGAGAAGTCATCATCTGGAGAACATGTGTCTCTATGAAGTGCTGCAGAACTACATTTATTCACGGAAAGCCGCAGAAGACATCAACAATGGAAAATAGAAAGTCATTGGTGAGGAAGGATGTTTGGTGAAGCAAACAAAAGGAAGTTTGATAAATCACCGGAAGCTGAGTTGCGACACTACTGACAAAAAGGAATTTTACTACTTGGCTCTTTTACAGCTGTTTAAACCATGGCGTACAGAGGATGAACTACTGGGAAAATTTCAAAGCTATGAAGATTCTTTTAATGCTTGCAAAGACAGCATACAATGCAATACATTCACAACTTATCTGTAAATGTTAAATGAAGAAATTGAACAGGAAACTACAATTGCAGCAGAAATAGCTAGAGACAGTTCTCAGGACAGCCAAAGTTCAGGAACACTCAGTCAAGATCCCCTAGGACAACCAATCGTTGAAAATGAAGCATCAATAGCCATGAATGAAGTGGAAACGGCTATGAATCAAGCTCAAGGAGAATTTATAGACTTACAAAATTTGGAAAGACAACTGAACGAAGAGCAGCAACAAATTTATGAAGATATCAGAAACAAAATTGATCACGGATTTCTACATGAAAAAAAAGAGTGCTCATGCACATCATTTCATCCAATCAGGATGTATGTAAGCGGACAAGCTGGAACTGGAAAAAGTTTCCTAATAAAAGTCATCAGAAGCTACCTACAGCAAAAAACGGATTCTACTTTGTCTTGTGTGGTTACTGCTCCAACTGGGTTAGCAGCATATAACATAAAAGGAATCACTTTACATCGTTTGCTCATGTTACCAGTGGAGCATGAGAACAAAATACAATACAACAAGCTAACTGGAGAAGCATGCTTGGAAGTTTCAAGAGTATTGAAGAAGATGCAAGTTCTCATTATTGATGAGGTGAGCATGGTATCAAACTTAATGCTTGCCTTTGTGCATTTAAGAATGCAGCAAATTCTAAGGACAGACTATGACGTGTTATTTGGTGGAAAACATGTCATAGTTTTTGGGGATCTTCTACAGCTTACTCCAGTTAAAGGACAACCAGTGTTTAATACTGTGACACATGAAGACACGAAGAAGTCATTGGGAAGCATCGGTAATGCAAATATTTGGTCCTTCTTTGAGTACAAGGAACTTACAACTAATATGAGGCAAGCAAACGATGAAGAATATGGAAGTATTCTGAAAGATATCAGGATTGGACTACTCACAGAAGCTGGCAAAAAAGCATTACAGACTCGGCTGCTACATAATTTATTTCCAAAGGAAGAAATAGTTGCAGAGAAGATATACAAGAACATTGCAGAAAACAAAAGTGTCATCTGCTTAATGCCAACTCTACGTGAATGCTCAATATTCAATGAGGAGCTTTTGAAATTGGAAAAGGAAGATATCAGGAAATTGGAAGCAGTGGACAAAATTGAGGATGGAAGAATTACTGTCACATTAACAGGCACACTGAAAAATAAATTGGATTCACTAGAGAAGAAGATTTCCAAAACAGCTGGATTAGAAAAAAATCTATATGTTTGCATGAACTGTAGAGTATTTTTAAGGAGAAATTTGGATGTTGAAAAAGGTTTAGTTAATGGAGCTATGGGAAGAGTTGTGGGTTTTATTAATTATCAGAAAAAAGATGGAATTGAATGTTTAAAAATAAAATTTGATCAGATAGAAGAAGTTAAAGACATTTGTCATTGTTCAGTTCGTTTCATGCTTGTGAAAGACTTATATGTACGTAGGAAGCAGTTTCCGTTTTCGCTAGCATATGCTGTAGCTATTCACAAGTCTCAAGGATTGACTGTAGATTGTGCATTTGTGAACATTGGTTCAACTGTGTTCAAAGAAGGTATGGCATATGTTGCTTTGTCACGAGTGAAAACATTATCAGGTTTATTCATGATAGACTTTGATGATTCAAAAGTAAGTGCTGATACAAATTGTGTAAAGGAGTATAATAGATTAAGAAGAAGCTATGCTCCTCATTTAGGTCAGTATCCTGTGTTGGAGAAACGTGTAGTTTCTCGTAAAAGGAGAAATGAGAATTTCTGTAATGAAGATGTAGAGAGGAGGAAAAAAAAGAGGAGTGATGTAATTGCAAGCAAAAAGAATAAGGAAAATGAAGAACAGGTTGTAGGATGTTATTTTGAAAATAGCTCTGGTGTCAACTGCTACGCTAATGTAGTGCTGAATGTTGCATTTTATCTGGAAAGTTT
The DNA here is from genome assembly GCF_964204655.1 of Triturus cristatus. Lineage (NCBI taxonomy): Eukaryota > Metazoa > Chordata > Amphibia > Caudata > Salamandridae > Triturus > Triturus cristatus. The sequence continues at coordinate 645,448,042 of NC_140590.1, forward strand.
GCAAGAGCAGATAATAGTAAATCAGGGTAAAAGATTCTGTTCTGTGCTGAGTCTCCTTTTTGAAAAGCTGAGTAATGATAAAACTCAAATAGAAAGTGCTACTGAAATTAGAAAAGTTTTAGATGTATGTTCAGGACGAACACAGTTTTCTCAAAATGTACAGCAAGACGCACAGGAATTCTTGATTTATTTTCTTCAGGTACTGGAAGAAGAAGGGGTTAACATTGAAAATTTATTTGGTCTCTCTTATAAATGGGAACATAGTTGTGAAAACTGTTATAATATATGTGGCTCTAATGTTGATTCTGAAAGGTTTATTTATTTAACATTGCCAGAGAGTAAAACAGTCACTTTTGCTAAATTAGTTAAAGATGCTAATCATAGCATGCAATGCGGTGAGTGTAAATCTGACATGTTTTCAACATTAATTTTAAAGGAATACAGACAGTATGTAATTTTAATGATGCAACGATGTAGAGCTGATGGTTCAAAATTGGATACTTTAATAAAGAGGTTTACAGGACAGCAATTATCAATTTCAGGAAAAACTTTTGTAACAGTTGCAATAATTTTCCATGATGGACCTACTGTAACTTCTGATCATTACACAATTTATCTTAAATGTGAAAAAGGCTGGACACTGTGTAATGATTCCCAATTGATTTTTAAGCAACGTTTGCCTTTTCATTTAGCAAATTCCTATCTAATCTTCCTGAAACCTAAATTTTAGAGAGATTTGACAACATCTGGACAAAACAATTTTACCATTTTATTGGATTACCATTTGGAATTTACAAATAAAAAGATTTAACAAATTATCATTTGGCCTAATGGAAAGGTAACCAATTGTAATGTGGAATTTTTCCATTTTTTAAGGAAACTTTGGAAAACCAAAAATTTAGAAAAAATCGGTAACATCTGCACAATTTAAATTTTGGAATGTTATTGGATTGCCATTGGAAATTTTTTCAAAAAAGATTTTTAAAATTACTATTTGGCCATGCGGAAAAGTAAACAATTCTATTGTGGACTTATTTAATTATTAATTAATCTTTCGGAAACCAAAATGTTACAGAGAATCGGTGACATCTGTACAATTTAAACTTTTGTTTTTTATTGGATTACCATTGGAAATTAAACAAAAAAAGAATTTTAAAATTACTATTTGGCCTAAAGGAAATGGAACCAGATGTATTGTGGAGTTATTTGACATATATTATTGTGATTATACTTCTGAAACAAAAATATCAGACGGTATTTTAAAGAAATAAGTATTGATATTAGATGATATTTTTTAAGAATATTATGCATTTCTATAAAGTTATGTTTATGCAAAAAGAGATTGTGGGCTTTTTTAAAAACAATCTTTGTGATTGTTAATTTTTTTTTTGCCTGCTGTTAAATGATGAATGCAATTGCTTTCACAATTTATAGTGAAATGCAATATTTTCTGAAAACAGCAAAAAAAAGGCAAAAATATTTTTTGAAAAATATGTAAATATGTGTACTGTATTATTAAATGTTTTATTAAATATTAATACTTTTTTCTTTTTTTTTAGATTGAGATAGAAAATTTTCGAAAACTAGAACCATTTTTAAAGCAATTAAAAAAAAATTAAATGAATAAATCTTTTTTTGAGTGGGTATGGTAAGTCAATAATGTCATGGTCCCTTTTTTCCACTTCTCTACAATCACATTTGCAGTTTTTAATTGTAGTCTCTCAAGGACCTTGTAATGTGATAATTGATTTATAGTGTTTTAAAAAAAAAAAAAAAAACATTACGCGTACCGTACGCGTACGGTAAAAAAAAAAAAGTTTAAAAAAAAATATATAAAAAATAGATGAAAGGTAAGGTTGGCTCTTAAAAGAGCCGTTGTGTTCATGCAGGGACAGAGGAAAGAAAGAGTGGGAATATTAGTCGGTACGACAAGTGTGCTGATCTATTTTATTGTTCACTAGGGAAATACTGGTCTCCCTATGACAAATTAGATCATGACAAGTGGCGCACCGTATATCAACCCTCAGAAACCGAGGGTTAGTTTCCAGAGGATCAGAAAAAGGAGATGCTCCCACCACAGATGAAGGGCTCACCTGACCTGCAGAAGAAGGACTCGGCCCTGCAGATGATGGTCCAGGCTGAGCTGCTGTGGATGTGCTTGGTTGATTTACTTAAGGGTTACCTTCAGTAAGTCGAGCATGTGTCCTTCTGTGTACATCCTTAAGGTGTCTCATCATGGTGTGATTCCCAAAGGAATACTTCCTGTCAGGATTACCTCTTGAAAGTACACGCTTACACAGCTTGCAAGTCACTAAGGGTGCATTTACCTTTTGCTGGCCTTCTGGAAAAGTAAAATATTCCCATACGTAAGAGGTCTTTTGTTTCCTCGCTCTCTGCCTCAAGGTAGTGCTGCTAGCCTCACTCTCAGAAGAGCTCTGCTGTTCTGCCATCGTATCACAAAGACAACCCAGCTCCTTCTCCTAAGGGATCACAAGCAGAAATGAGGGGAATGGGTGTGGTGTAGGAGAGTTCTAGAACTGAAAGTAGTTTCAACCAATCAAAAGTTGTGTTTCATGATCACATGACCTACCGTACGCTTACGGTACGCTTACGGCAAAAGTACGCATGCGCGTAAAAAAGACACGCGCTCGCGCGCATGCTCATAACAGTCACTCCCCGACACTTCCGCGTAACGTGCGCGTGTAGCGTACACGCGTACGCGCCCCACGCGGAGTACGCGCGGCTACGCAAATTGCCTAACTATACGCAAACAGCGTAGATAAATTACGGACATTGCGTAAACCGTACGCTTACCGTAAGCTTACCGTACGCGTACTAAAAAAAAATTTTAAAAAAAGGAAAAAATGTATTGCTAATAAATTTTACCTGTTTATTTTATAAAAAATGTTAAAAAAACATATTGTAGAATTTTAAAAATTTAACCATAGTCTTTAAAAAAGGATAGAAAATTAAAATAAAAATATGTAAAAAAAAAAAGAAGAAAAAAAAAAAAATTAGCATTTAAAAAACCTTGCAAATTCACTGAAAAAACCATGGGTTTCACACACGTTATAGTTAGGAATTAGCATTTAAAAAACCTTTGAAATTCACTGAAAAAACCATGGGTTTCACACACGTTATAGTTAGGAATTAGCATTTAAAAAACCTTAGAAATTCAATGAAAAAACCAAAGGTTTCACACATGTTATAGTTAGCTGGACATTTCACTCGTAAAAAACCAATGAAATTCCCCCGTTATAGTTAGTTCAGCTAACTATAACTCGCGCGCCCGCAATGCACTACTGATGACGTCACATATTACATCACTCATGACATGGTCAGTGACATCACTCATGACATCACTGATGACATCTCAAATGACATCACTGATGACATTATCCTTGTGACAGAGTGGTAGACCTCCTCTCACCCTAATATAACCTTTGATACAAACATTCAAAAATAGAGACTAAAATTTTCCAAAAAATGGACATACCAATAACAGTTACAACAACCTATTCAGTAATTCTAAGATCCACATACACATCCACTCATCCACCAACAATCCTATACAGTCACTCATACATGTACTCACACATCATATGTACTCATACACCTAAACATCCTGTAACACAATCCCACTCATCCATAGAGTTACTCACACATAGTCACTCATGCTAATAAAGAATCAAACATCCATTTACTTGCATATACAGTTATACACACACCACCACACTTACTTTTACAGAAACTTACACATACTTAGTCTTTTTAACAATCACTTATAGAAACACATACTTATTCATACAGGAACTCTTCCAATCTCTCACTCTCACATATACTCACTTATAAACACCAATAGTCACATATACTAGTTTAAAACATATGTAGTTACTGATGAAGACACTATTGAGACAGTCATTCACTCACTACCACACCCATGCACACACTCATCCACCCATACAGTCCTGCACACATGCTGTCTTCAACACATACAAACAGTGAGTCACTCATTCATGCATCTATGCACTACGTAATACCCCCCACCGCACCATGAAGACACTCAGACACTCATACTGATACTCAAAAAACCAACTATTAACCTATATAGACACTCATGTAGCTACTCACCAACCCATGCAGCCACTTATATACAAAGTGAGAGACTGATACAGGTATTTACACATTTAAACATTACTCACTAAGCCATGTATTCAAAAAGATACACTTAATCAGTCAGTTATACAATCAATTTTTCAGAAACAAATCATCAATTTAGACACTTATATACTCATTTATTCTTCCATCGACCTTGAGATATACATATATAAAACATATTTAATTTTCAGAAAAACACACATTCACTGGATGATGTTATCAGTGATGTCATCAGTGATGTCATCAGTGATGTCATTTGAGATGTCATCAGTGATGTCATGAGTGATGTCATGAGTGATGTCACTGACCATGTCATGAGTGATGTAATATGTGACGTCATCAGTAGTGCATTGCGGGCGCGCGAGTTATAGTTAGCTGAACTAACTATAACGGGGGAATTTCATTGGTTTTTTACAAGTGAAATGTCCAGCTAACTATAACATGTGTGAAACCTTTGGTTTTTTCATTGAATTTCTAAGGTTTTTTAAATGCTAATTCCTAACTATAACGTGTGTGAAACCCATGGTTTTTTCAGTGAATATATATATATATATATCCATATTTCAAGTACTTATTAACTGAGGGTGTTATTTGTTTTTATTAATTAAGAGACAATGTTCTAAAGATGCCAGCCTGACATAGATTTTATAAAAATGCATCCTAATCATCCGCAAAATGCCAGGTTCCATCTTTAAAACTGAGGGTTTAACCATCAAAACCAATAACACATCCGGACTCCTCCATGTGTAAATCAAGCTATGATGTTCAATCTATTATTTGTGCTTAACCATGGAGGCAATCACAGACCACACTGAAGATCAGCCATTTTGGAAAACCTCAATTTAAACATAATAGGTATTATGGGGGAAAATGACAGCTTTCAATAGATATTAACATGACTGTACTAACCACAGCACAGTCAGCTCTCAAAGCAGGCTCTCTCTCTTTTAGTCTTATTTATGATGTAGGTACTATCGCATCTAGCCTTTCATCTGCGTCCAAGCAATACAAAACTACAACGTTTTGTTGATGTGAATTCAAAGTGTTGCCAGACATTTTGCATATTACAGGAATATTCATAAAAGAAGCTTTTGAGTGCCTTTGATAAGGCTAGTAGCTGTCAAATAGGTTTCTACCTTTTCGTCAGCTTTATACTTTCCTCTACTAAAAGTCTAGCCTGACGCTCTAGCCGTTCTGTTATTGCCTGGTCTCATTCTAGTACCATTTCTATGTCCCGGATGCACGCTGTATCTGTATAACTCACCCAGTTCAGAAAGAAGGCACAGGAGCTCAATTTCAATGCACAAAACCATGCTCCACCAGCACTCAGCGCTGCCATAACAGCCAATCCCTCCCACACTACCTCAAGTTGTCCATGTTGCTCACCCCTACCCACCGTAAGAAAAAAAAGCACTTTGACGTGGCCAGCGCGCACCACATCATAGCATATTTTACCTTAACTTTTAGCCATGTTGCTCTGCAACATGACTAAAAGACATTGACAAAGCCGATAGCTCTTGAATTGGCGCGGTATACTGGATTTAGCCAATACTCGTTTTCTTAGGTCAAAATAATAATTTGAGTCTGGGGAGGGGCTCACACCCATAAACCCCTTCTTAGCCTGCTCCCTCTGTCCTAGCACAGCCAGCTCTTTCTATAAAAGGATGCCCAGCCTAAGTGGTCCAGTGCCAGCAGGCAGCCAAAGCCTCACACATGAAGGAGGAGAAGGTTGGTAAGCATTACACCGATGGCAGTCATATAGCTGTTGAAGCGTCTGCAGTGAATGTTGTCTGATCATACAGGGTGTTCCCTCATTCATTCCATTCAGCTTCCCAAGGTCTACTCTTATCATCCTATGTGTATACTGGCTTGCCAGATGATACATGGGAAGAGCTGGTGATGCAAACCACACCCCTTTATCCTTGCAGCTGTGCTTGACATGTGATGTATCTCTTCATCAGTTTCTCAAAGTAGCCATAGGGCACCCTAGAGACAGTGGTTTTAGTTTTCCAATCCCTTGGAGTCACATTTTTTAAATGTTTTTCCACAACAGCTCTCTGCCCACAGATTTAAGTGTCTCCATGACTGGTACTTTCTGCTATTTCCCTTGACTGCTGCTTCAGCTCCGGGACACTAGGCACCTTTACTAAAATGATTTTAAAAAAAACAGATACTTTAAAAACAGAACTAGATCGCAGATGGTAATTCTATTTTCAGTATCTAGTACCACCTGCAAGACCTATGTGGCAAACTCTAAGAAAGGGCTTCAGTTCTAAGAGATACTGTGCAAACACAAGGAGAGGATGGACGGAGTGTAGAAACCTTTTAGACACTCACCCCCAGACCCTTATCTGGGTTGAATTAATCATCGTTCTTTAGCTCACTTTGCCACCACAGTTCAAACCCAGCCATATGCAAATCAGTCTTGACCCTGTTCTTCATGGGAACAGTCCAGCCCGAACTGCCAAGCCAGGTCTTTCCTGGACCGGAAACAAGCATCCTGGGAGTAAGAGATATTGTGAGCATCAAGACTAGCAGATGGCAGATAAGCAGAAGCCTGTAACTCAGTAAGGACACAAAATTGATGAAGAATAAATACAAACGATGTGGGAAAAGACCCTCTGAGATCCTGGATTAGGTTGTCAGGATAATGTGAACTCCTACAAAGTTGGCAATCCAGAGCCTTGTTACTTGAAGCAGGTTTCAGTGAGGAATCCTGGCCTTACCCCAGGCGGCTACTGCTCAAAACAACAGGCTTCTCTCAGAGGAAAAGGGTGTAAGGTTTTTAATCAGCACTGAAATACGATTACGGTCAATTAAAGATAATGGAACAAACAAATAAAATGCTAAACCAATTTAGTAAAAATAATAAAATAATAAAAATAAATTAAAAGTATTAAAAAAATGTTTATTAAAAATAAATAGCACAAATTGGAAAAGGGGATTAGAACGTATCAATGTTTTAAAGAATTATCAAAAAGAATCTGTTAGAAACAACGGGAAGGCCAAATTGGGGCATGGGTGACTATATCTCCTACTGTCCTAATCCAAGCCAACAATGACAACCTAGACACATTTGACTCTCGCTTCCCCTCGCTATGCAACGCCCTCACTCATCCACGCTATCCCCACGCAAGCAACTCCCCCGACAGACTAACCCCTCTGGAAAACTCACTCAACAACACCAAGACACATAATAATCACTCCAACGTATCACCCTCTGACGCCACCCTCTCCCCCTCCGCCACCACCCTTGACTGGCACAATACATATCTCACGGCTATCCTCAGAGACAACAATAACACGGTAAGCCACGCCCCCAAGGACAAGCTCCCTCCCTCCCGGGGCTGGCCAGCCCAAGACACCCTGATCCTAGACTCCCCTACCCGCTCCTCCATGAATATGACTAAGAGACTTGCTCAGCTGGAAAGCCAACTAGAAATTGTAATACAAGGTATCAACAAAATCCTATCGAACCTCCTCACACCTCCGGAGCTCACCCAATGCACACACACTACACCCACAGCTACCAACACTAAACATATAAGCCCCCCTAACGCTCAAAGGCACAGCTGAAACACAACCCCCCTCTTGAACCAACCTCAGAGGCCCAAAAGAGCGAGTGCCGCAATGTCCATGAGAGAGGCGACCGATCTTGCCAACTCCTACGGCACATCCTCTATTGCCATCCCCAACTCCCAAATCCAGGTTATCACTGGATTTGGAAGAGACAGCGGCCCACCCAGAACGCAGAGGCCTCCAGCCGTTCTTACTAATCCCCATGGCCCCCTAACGAATAAACTCAACAACAACGAGACGACCAACTGCATGCTCATAAACTGCAGATCAGCTACGAAACACGCAACTCAACTGGCAGAATCCATCCTCACCCATGATATTGACATCACATTCATCACGGAAACTTGGCTGAATGAATCTTCTTCCCCAATCATGGACATGCTTGTGCCCCTGGGTTTCTCTATAATCAATAAAGACAGGAAAAACCAGCGAGGCAGGGGTATTGCAATCATCCACAAGAGCAACATCTCTGTAACGGAAACAGACTCCTTCAAATACAACTCTTTTGAATACCTAACCTCCACCATTAAAACGATCGACAACAAAACTATATACTGCCACCTCCTCTACCACCCGCCAGGCAACAACCCCTCGTTCGGAGAACACCTTTCCGACCGGATAACTCACTGCTCACTCTCGGATTCCAACAATATAATTCTAGGTGACCTCAACCTGCACTGCAATGAGGAAAACAACTCTGTGATCCAATCTCGGAATGATCTTCTTTGCAACAACAACTATACCCAGCATTGTACAAAACATACCCACAACAGAGGGTCTATCCTGGATGCGATCATAGCTCATGAGGACTCAGTCACTATAAACCACATCCTTCCTGTTGACTGGTCAGACCACCACATCATTCTTTTCCACATCAACCAAACGATCCAATGCCTTCCTCGTACACCTGGTTCCACCCATTGGACGAGAAATCTCAGACAGATTCCCCTGGCCGACCTGGAAGAAAGGGTAAGCTCGCTCCTTCCCACCATCCCATATGACCTTTCCGCAACAGAGCTCACCGCGCATTACAACGTCGCAATGACTTCCATACTAGACCAAATAGCTCCCTTGAAACAAAAGAGAGTCAGAAACATTCCATTTAGATCTTAGTTCAACACAGACCTGAACTCTGAAAGAAGATAACTAAGAGCTGCTGAATAAATCTGGCAGAAGAACCCGTCCACAATCCACCTCGATCAACTCAAGTCTGAACACAGCAAATACAAAAAACACATCAAGAACGAAAAAACGTCCTTCTTCTGTGATGCACTAGACAATGCCAAAAACCGACCCAAAGAACTCTTCAGTATCATTAGACAACAAACATCCAAGCCCCCTTCATCCACAATGCAAGCATCCAAAGAGTTATATGATAAGTTTGCCAACTTCTTCAATGAGAAAATCACCAAGATTGAGCTCTCAATGGATGACTACCGCCAACCTCCCATCGATAGCCAGCTCCCCGGAGCAGAAAAGAACAACCCACCCAACCTCCCCCCCAACAAATGGAAATCTTTCAACCCCATCTCCGAAGCAACGATCATCGAAATGATTACCAGTTCCAAACCCTCGTCACACATTGTTGACCCTATACCGGCCCAACTGGCTTAAAAGCTTAAACTCACACTGGCCCCTCTCTGGACCAGGATTATAAATAGCTCCCTGAGAACTGGAGTCATGCCAGACTGCCTCAAAATCGGTAAAGTCACGCCACTACTAAAAAAAGCGGGCTCTGACCCAAACGACCTCAATAACTTCAGACCTGTCTCCAATCTCCTGTTCCTAGGGAAAATACTGGAAAGGTGTGTTCTCCTTGAACTCACTCAGCACATCGACAGCAACAATCTGCTAGACACTCATCCATTGGGTTTCAAAAAAGGTTGCAGTACAGAGACAGCGATCCTGACTGTCATTGATGATATCTACAAATCTCTAGACACAGACCGATGCAGCATGCTCATACTCCTAGATCTATCGGCAGCCTTCGACACGGTTGACCACAAACTACTCATCAAGGTACTTCAAGAAAGAGTCAGAGCTGAAGAGGTCGTCTTGCAATGGTTCTCCTCCTTCCTGCAAAACCGCAAACAAATAAAAATCAAAAACTCCATGTCTGACCCACTCCCCATTAACAGGGGTGTTCCTCAAGGATCTGTACTCTCCCCACAACTATTCAACATTTACATGGAGCCTCTCACCAACATACTCAAAAAAGCCAATATTCCCTTCCACCTCTATGCGGATGATAGCCAGATCTATCTAGAAACTTCCTCCATCGGTGACATTCAGAGACTAAACAACACCCTAAAAGAAGTTCAACGCTGGCAATCCCTCAACCACCTGAAACTCAACAAAGATAAGACGGAAATCCTTCTCATATCTAATAAAGAACAGGCTCCCCAAATCACAGAATGGCTTAAATCTATCGATGCTCTCAACTGCCAGCTCACCCCAGCCGACTCATTTAAATCACTGGGAATCACTCTGGATCCCAACTTAGACATATTCAAACATATCAAGGCCACTGCAAAGAGCGCCTTCCTCAACCTAAAACTTCTCTACCAAATAAAACTCTTCATCTCTCCCAATGACCTTAAACAGGCAACTCAATCCCTGGTGTTGTCCAGGTTGGACAACGGGAACGCATCCCTCACAGGCACAGCAAGAGCCCCTCTTGCTCCCCTCAGATCAACTCTTAATGCAGCAGACAGGATAGTCACTGGAGTAAAGAAATATGAACACATCTCTCCTGCTCTCAGAGAGCTAAAATGGCTCCCAATCGAAATGCGTGCCAACTTCAGAACTGCCTGTCTCACACACAAAGCTCTGCACACTGGGAAACCTGCCTACCAGGCCGCCAAACTCATTAAGGCCGGCCAGACAAGAACCCTCAGGAGTACTAACACTACTTCTCATTCCACCGAAAACTCGCAAGCAAAAAACACTATCACGCTCCTTCTCTGGATACGCTCCCAAAATCTGGAACTCCATTCCAGTCCATATCAGGACCATCCCCTCCTTCCTAAAATTCAAAACTCAGCTCAAAGACCTCTACCTCAACCGTACTCTCCCGAATGGTTAACTGGACTCGTCACGTCTCATTGTTTACCAATGTTTTACTGTGTGTACGACTGCCATACTATGTGCTCGATTTTCTTCACTATAAATGTTGTAAAGTGCTCCAATACCTCCGGGTCTGGCCAGCACTATATAAAACTCTTAAATAATATCTCTGGTACTGTCTCAGGCCAACCTAAATGGAGCATGGGTCAGGAAAAGCCTATCGGTTCTTTCCGGTGAACAGTTTTACCTTCAGGCTAGGGCCCTGATTTAGATCTTGGCGGTAATGGTCTTGCCTCACTTTCTCGATAGACTCACCACCTGCCTACTTGGTGGTCCGCCCACTTGATTTAGATGTTGGGGGGTCCATGGATGAAAGACTGCTAGAGTGCCACCGGCTCCGTCAGGAATTCTCACCCACTTCAATGGTGCCATAGGCAGCAGCGGCTGTCAGCGTATGTCCAGCCAAGATGACCACCGAGCTAATCACAATGTGGCTTTCTGTCAAGGCAACTGTGGCGGGAATATTTCCTACTTTGAGTTGGCGGAATTGAAGGAAATGAGTTAAGAACTTACCTTTTTCACTGTTTTCCACCTCCGGTTCCATCTTGAACACTGTTGTCTCGTCCCTTTTTTGCTGCTCCGACTCCACCACGATGCCAAACAACTCAGTTGTAGCCAGGATCTAAGGTAAGCAACTTTTATAACTGTCTTACTAGGGATTGTGTGTTGACAATTGCTGTAGCCTTGTGATGTTTTGCATTGCTCTTACATATAATTTTTTCTGATGTGTAATGCAGTAGTGTTCATTTTCCTACTTATCATGGGAAATTGAACACACCTGTAGTGACACTTAAAAAAAAAAAGTTTGTTGTGTTGCTTAGGGGTGTTTTGCTTGTTGTGCCTGTGGGTGTGCATTCAGTAGTGTGTGAATGTTGTTTGTGTGGCAAGAAATATGTATGAAAAAGGGGCATAACACATTACCTACATATGTTTTTGACACAAACACAACATATATGTGTATTGACACCAAAATAAGTTGCACTTACCCGTCTCTAATCTACCAGGGACTCACTCTGTCAGGAATCCACCCCTAGGACAACGCCAGCACAACGGAGACATTTAAGTCGGCTTGGCAGAATACCACCGGCCTGACAGCATAAGAGCCAGCAGACCCTGAACACATCTAAATACGGAGGGTGGAATTCCGCCAACGCGACGTTCTTGAAACCACCCCCAGAGTGGCAAAGCTGGACAAAGTTTCCAAAAAGACTCCATGAGGTTGGGTAAGTTGGATTTAGAAGCTTTGGATTTTGCCGCCAGAAGTTCAGTGCATGGCAAACTTCAAAACAGCAGCTGTACAAGTCCTCTCATCATTGGAGTTACCGTGCCACGTATGCTTGGTCTTGGTCTCTATGTTCTGATTTGTGTAGGATCTTGAAATCCATAAGGTGGGCATGCCTGGAAGTCACAGCCTCACATGGCTTAACAACATCTGATAACTGGTTTCCTAAAACTATGGAAGAGCAGCTTGTCTGACTCTAGAAGTCTTTCCAAAGCTTAAATACAAGAGAGCAAAGGATTCAAAGACTCTGTCCTCTTCCAGGCAGACAGCAGACGTTTCCCATTTCTTCTGATCTTCTAACAAGTTCATTTGTGTCCTGATTCACTGCTAGTGGGAGCCCTCAGAAACAGGAGTTGTATATGAAGCCAATACGTTTTCCACTGTACCTCCTATCCCAACCTCTCCTATGTCCTCTGAGATGCTAGTTCAACCTTAGGCTATGATTAGCCCTTTTAATTCTGCAACTAATTTTACATGTATCTGTATAGGGATATAAAATAGATTTTTTTCTGTGCTCGAATGGAAGGTGATCAAACCACATCACAGATTTCCCCAAATGTCCAGCATATTAGATGCACCTATTTGCAACAGGTGAAACCTGAAAGTAAGATGTGAACATTGACGATTAGGAGTAGCATCAGAGTCCCATGACATTTAGATTACCTCAAGTCACATTAAGGTTTAATTAAAGGAACAATGGTGTAGTAAAGGTGCATAAGATGTAGGTTTTATTTGAGTAAGCCTGAAATTATTCAGCATATAGGCATATATATCCTGCATTCGTTCGGCTATAATAGAAAATGTGAATATTGTATTAAAAATGCTATTACTTCCTTTTTCAGAGAATCCCTGACAGCAAATCCTAATAGCTTTGCATTTTAGTTAATGTTTTCTACTGAAAGAATATCTAAAAGCTAATACTTTAGATTGACAGGTAGAAGAGGGGGGTGGGGAATACGTATGTTTTTTAATTATTTGAAATAGAGATGTGTGGAATTGGAACGGGATATATGTGTCATACATAAGCTAGGTACGCAATTTAAAGTGATTTGATTACAATGTTGGTGTACTCAAGCATGATAATTAACTGTAAATTAGACAGTGATTCACTGCTTAATGTAAAGATTCCATTTGTATGGCTTCTATAAGCATGTATTTTAAATTGAGTTGAAATTAAATCGAATATTACAAGCTACTTAAAAAAAAAATCTGTATCTTTTATCCAAAGTAAAATTCCAGGGGCAGAAAAAGATAGTTCTCTGGCAGCTCTAAACTGAGTACTATCTTTGAGGAGGAAGGTAATTGTTCTTGGTCTATTAAGAGCAGCAGTTTTGCTAATTTAATAAAACTCCTTCTGTAGGCTTCCACTACAGCCTCAGGGCTCACTCGGGTCTTGGCTTGTGAAATGAAGGAATATTTTATGACTTTCAACTCGGTGAGAACACATTAATACATGACATGAGTGGGAAGACTTAAGGGGTGATACAAGCATTACATTTACAACATGGTATTAGATGTAATACATTAAATCTATTTATTTTGCAAGGTCAAGAGTTAGGAAGTATCAGTTTATGGGAGAGTTTTTAGAAATTTACTTATTTATCCTCTTCACCGAGTGGGAATAGGATGGGCGCTTTCAGATTGTTTGATGGGGTACCATTGTGGCTACGAAGTTACACCAATCAAAAAATTGGATTTATCCAGGTATGTGCCAAATGTGGATTACCACCTTGACTTCTCATGACCTTACATCTAGCCATGTCAGACAAGATGGGCTTGTCTCCTGACCTACTCTTGCTGTGATGTGGGAGCAGTGTATCCGGTCTCCATGCTGGGAGCCGTGTGCAGGCCTCTGTGTATCTAGTACCTTTGATAATGATGATGCGGATACTCAAAAGCTTAATCATAGGCTTACGTCAAAATAACTGTTGAAATGCTTCAAACAAAACCTGAAATGTAAACACCATGGCTTTATACTGGGAACTCATAGATGCAGCATCAGCCATTGGTATTTTGTACTTTCAGTGTAGGGAATTTAGCAGCACTCTTAAGTAATTTTTTCCTTACTTGTGAAGTATTATAATACGCGCTACTGAAGCGAACTTAGGCGTAGGCTGCTTCATATATTTTGGTGGTACATATCGAACTCTGAAAAAAGACATTCAGAAACAAAATTAAAACCTGTCTTTGCAAGAGCTGTGAACATTGACCAAAATAACTTTGTGCAGCCAAGTCAAAGATATTATCGATTCTTCAGACACTTTCAATGCACTTGCAATCACAAACAAACAATTGTACACAGTCTCACTTCTACTGAGGGATACAATGAATCCTTCTCCCAAAGGACTTAAACTGTTCGAAACTGATATGGCTCTTGTAATGATAATTATTCTCTGCAAGTACATCTGTGCCAAAATATGGCTGTGTAGAATTCCTACATTTAGGAAATTATGAATTCATGCCACAAAGTTGAAACAAGATTGGAGCCTTGGTCAGGAGTTCATAGGGATGAAAGATACACTAAGGGGCATAGACAGATGCTCTATCCTAATGAACCCGGGAACTCACTGCACATCGAAATGTCGTCACCCTACCCTTGTTGTACCTGGATTAACTCATTGGAAAACCTCAAAGACACTGAGACAGGAGTCTTTGCTGCCTAGAGTGCAAACACCCACCAAGGGCCACTGACAGTGCTTTTTATATGATTTTGTATCTAACATCATACGTTTGAGCACTGCGCCATCTGCCCTAAATCCCTTATTGTACAGCACCGCTTGTTGATTTATTGCCTGCATGGACACCAGCCAAACCCAGTTGTAATATCTGAAATGTAACTGCAGATAGAAAGCACACCCCTTGTTTAAGGTGGGTTCAAGGTGTTTTCGCTCAAGAAAATTTTGAAGAAAATGTAGTCAAACTAATCTTGTTGACAACGCCTGAGCCATATCCAAGTCTCACTGTCTCTATATGTGCCCAACATACGTGCCAATAGCCAATAACAGCAACACACAGAAAGTTGCTGGAAGGCACCAAAACAGGTAACATTTTGGGTTTCAATGGAAACACAAGGTTAGTGCATCAACAGATACTTTTCTAAGCAATAATGTTTCGTTTTAAAAACTCTCATGCAAGATTTATTTCTCCTGAAATCAACTTCACCTTTCAGCCCAGTGTAAAAGAGCTCAGCAAATCATACACAGGTAGTCCTGCAGCTTCTCTTGAAAGATAAGACCCTAAGCCAATAACCAGATCCATGGGAAAATACTATAAAGTCAATATACTTGCTGTACCCAAAAGTGAGAAGTCTCAGGAAAAATATCACAAAACAAGAAGATGTGGATAAGCAAGTTGGAATGCCTACCACCTGAGGGCCTACACAATAAAACCATACACCCCCAGTTCAATGAATGAGACTATACAGGTCACTTGTCTCTCTCTGACATATACAAACGATACCTCCCTCTCTGATCACATCTTCTTTCTTCTTTTCCCTTCTCTCTTTTCATTTCTCTCTCCATTCCCTTTTTATCTTCACTTTCCTCTCCAGTTCGCTCCCTCTGTACACTGTTTCCACTCTCCTCTATATTCATTTAATCGCCTCTCTCCAGACTATTGTTCTCTTTACCGTTCCCCCCTTCTTGTACAACTCTCTCTGCTCCTTTTGCTCCATTTTTTTCATAGATTCAGTTTTCCTAGCGATGGCTCCCAATTATACCAACCCTTCTTGTCATTGATTGGTATTACACATTCTGGTTAGGCAAAGCTTTAACATGCCCACTTTGGTGCTTGGCCAATTGGAGGATTATCTAATTTTGCATATGAAATTTCCTGAGCATGCCTCTCCAGGCCCATCAAATCCCTGCAGCCTGATGTCCTGAGAATCAAGCTGTGTGGATTTTGTGACTGTTCTCCACTAACTTCGATTTGGGAGAAGTTTCCAGTGCTAGAAGTCCCCTAGGGAGAGCGGTCGCCTTTGTCCCGGGACCAGAGAAAAAGGACAATGATCAAACAAAGTGAGTAGCTAGCAAAGAGAAAGATTCTGCTGTCATGTATACATATTTTTTAATGTTACCAGCTATGCTCTTAGTATTGCTCGCAAATTAAAAACAAGCATTTGCAATGCAATAGGTCTCGCATTTACGAGAGTTTAGCAATTAGCATTGTAAATGACAATGCCTTGGATTTATGTTTTAAAAACATAAATCAAAAGCATTGTCATTTACAATGCCAATAGCTCAAACTCACATAAATGCTTGACCTATTGCATTGCAAATTATTGTGTCAAGTAATACAGACAGAGCTTAGTCTAGTGAATCAATCTCATTGGCATGTGGAACTTTATAGAAATACATAAACACCCTGGTGCCTGAAAACATCTCAGAACAGTGCCCGTGTAAGCAACCTGTCTGGAGTTGTGAGGGCATGAAGCGCTACCTGTGTCCATAATGTTCAAGCATTTCTCCCACTCTGCCCATGTGCATTGCATTCTGAGATCAGCAGAACGGCACCCACTCCACCCTTTGGTAGTATAAACAGGTTCACTTTAGCTTTTATGGAAATAGCTAATGTTCACCTTATATCCACCCAGTGCATCGTAATTTAAGCACTTGAATTGTTAGGAAGTAAGTTTGCTATTGTTCTCTTGACTTGCAAGGCGGAGGACAACTGTGTGCTTGGATGCTATCACTCTGAACACAACTGTTTTTTAATGTCTCCATGCTGTCAGTATTTGAGAAAACATCTGCTGAAACATGGAACCAACCATATTTAAAGCAATTACAACCACATAACTAGAACAGTCCTAAAGCAAGTGCTCCATAAAATATAAACAGATATGAAAATAAACAACACTTCTAGTACAGTACAGGGAGACTAGTAAAAGGCAGCAGAAGTCACCTAGCTAATAATGCGTCACTCTGTTTCTGGCCACAGTAATGGACTAAAGGGTGTCCTATAAACCATCAACATTGAACGAGTAGGATTGGTTAGTGTGGAATCGTGATGGATCGCCATATAAAGTGTCAAGCAATAAATCGAAATGTCACGCAAAAGCATGTGGAAAAGTCACACATAAATAAGCACAATAAGAGAAACATGCAACTTGTTTTACAGTACTGTCTTACGGATTACAATCAACAAGAACTCCACACCAAGTGTATTTGTCAATACTGGTGTGTGACTCACCAACATTCAGGGAATGGACCAACTTCACCATAGCCTCCAAACTTGCACTCGCCATGACGTGACCTCCCACCAGCAACAAACACCCACAAGGCCAAACCCTCCAATACCCAGACCTCTCTCGCGACAGACAATTTAGAACGCGAGTCAGACTAGGCAGCCACCATACTGGAAAGGTAGTAGCATCACAGAGACCTGGACACCATCCTAAATACATAAAAAAATTAAAAAATACAATCATACAAACGGGTGCAGTGCTAAAATATTAAGGGCACGTCCGTGCTGTTACTATGAAAGCGGGAGCAGTGTTGAAACTTAAAGCACGGCCCTGGGGGCAGGACAGGGATGATGGGCTCGGATCGGGCACCATTAAGTATTTTTTAATCGATTGCGGCAAGCCGAGTAAATGCACGCACAAAAGAACATAAACTGTGTCTTGATACCGCAGCGCTTTAAAAAAAAAAAAATACAAGATAACAAAGAGCGGCCGCGGTTCCTTAACAAATCCATGGACACAAGTCAGTAAGATAGCCGAGAGTGCCAGTGGTTGGGGCGCGGGGGCACGCGGGGGCACGCGGGCACACGCGCGCACACACACACACGTTTGTTCTCTAAAAGCATGCATAGGAAAGAGAGCGATAAAATGCCAATTCTCCATCTGAGGACCAAAGACAAGATTGACAAAAAAAGCAGTAAAACAAGAAACGGTCAAACAAGAGTGATAGGAAAGCCAACCAATGGTAAGCAATGGACAGGCTCCAAGTCCTTGTAATTTCCTGGTAAGTCAACAATAGGTCTTTCACAAATAGGCCCGACCTAAAAAAGATTTGAGTGAGCACGCACCATGTGCTATGCAATCTCAGCCTTAGTGCTACAACTGTTCAAAATGTTGAGGACTGCCACTGAGTGGCATGATTGTTTATAGCACAGCGGAAAACAAGGGGCATCCAGTCGGATCCCAGATCTGGCAGTCGTTATTGAGCTTGAACTGGTATCCAGCCTGGACCCGGTGAATTATGCTGAATTATTCCCCTTGTATTTTGTCGACACTGGGACATATTCAGCAGAACCTGCACATTTTCGGATTCCTCTACAGAGCAGCAAATTGCAAAACGTGAGGGGGTCTTTGTTATTTTCACTTTAGGTGGGCCCAAAACAAAGGCCTCATTTAAACGGCCATCAGCTGGCCACCATCCAGGCTGTGAGGTAGCTGGAGCCTGTAACCTGGATGCCAATGCAATGGAGGAAAACAAAGGCACACAGCTTGGAATCACCTTACAAGTACTTAGGAGAAACAATGATTTGGAGGCAGGTTTTTGTCTTCGTTCAACCCCTTTATGTAATATGCATGCACAGTAAGGATGTCAGACGATTTTTTGTCTGAATTAATTTTTACACACAACACTTTAAATGGCAAATATTTTTAAAATATTTTAAGGCACTGCTTATCCCATTGTAGGATGTCAGATCGCTTTACATCACAGACAATACATCTTTCAAGTGTCTAAATCAATGTACAAGATATGCTACATTACACAGTGAGGGTTATAATACATTACCCATGCTGGTAGTCATAATATATTAGGAGTGCATGGTAAGAAGAAACACAGTCAGGATTTACAACAGAATTCTGTGGTTGGGGCTGTCTGTACAAACAATACTTTGTTACTACCCAACGAAGGCCTTCTCAGAACACCCAGAATAATGAACACACTGAACAAAACAACAAGGATCTAAATCATTGCCTTGCAGTTTGCATGTAGCTCCTTGAAGCTGATTCATTACTATACTAGAAAGAACGCAATTTATGAACTGCAAGTCGCAAACGGATCTCTGTGTCAAAAGCAAGTAACCTGCTTACCTATCAACTTAAGAAATCTGTGATCTACATGGTGTGTGATGTGCTTTGAACGCAAGTATATCAACCCCCCTATCCTATTTTATGTCAAACCTGACTAGACCAAACATCTTTCCAGGAAGTGAATTAACCCCCAGTTATCTTACTGTAATTATTATACCCATACTATAATTATTAGATATCTGCAGTCAGTGTCTTAACTCTGTAATATATTTTTTAATGCTGCCTCTTTGTGAACAATTAAGCCAGAACAGATTCACTATCACATTTGTCCTTGTGGCCAATCTCTTTGCAGCGTTTTAAAAATAATAAATCTATAAGTTGACTGTCAGACGCCTCCCCTCGTTAGAGTTCATCCCCTTTCACCTGCCACACCTTGAACCCCCAATTTATGGGTTCTCGGAGTACATATTTTCCAATGACAGCACTTAGTTACAGATGTACCTTACAGATGTACCTACCACCTGGGCCGGCTGTAGGGCGGTGCGATCGGTGCCACCGCACCGGGTGCTGACTTGGGGTGGGGGGGCGTAATTTTTTCCAAGTATATTATCATTTTAAAAGCACTTGCTGCAGCCTTCCTGGCCTCCAGACATTTTCAGGCATCAATTAAAATGTCAAGGTAACGCCGGTGATTAATCTCCTTCCTGGAAAGCGACAGGAGGATTGTCTAGTGGAAGTTTTGACTCGTCCTAAGGTAGAGCAGTGGGCCAAAATGCCTGCTGCTAAGAACGTGTACCATGCAGATAAAGCGCATATAATGTAAATAGGTCAGTGGTCACTGCTTCTGTAAGAAAGCTCCTTTTGTTACTTGTCGTTCAGAAGTCAAAATTCTAATATAGAACGTTAAGCTATTAACTGTTCTCAAAGAGCTGCATGCAAACTGCAAGGTATATGATAAACATATATGTTTTTGGGCCAGTCTTTCATTATCCTAATCTAGCCAAAAGGGTTCATTTGGCTAGAAAACAATTATTATTATTATTAAGGAGAGCTCCTAACAATGATGTTTTGTTTTACATTCTGCGCTTTACCAGAATACGGACTCTTAAACTAAATTGCCTACCAGTATCAATGACATGTCGCTCCTACACTACACCTTGTAGTAATGTCTGATGTAACATTTCCTATACACTGATTTACACACATATGACTGTCTCTGTGCAATGTGTGTGTAATGTGTGTGATGTAAAGTGCTCTGACACCTTACATTCTTACATTGGCATGAGTGGTGCTATAATCTGAGAGACAGTGGTTAGACTTGAGGGTGCATTGTTAAAGGGTGCTAGTGAGGGAATCCGTGACAGAGGTGGTCGGGGGGGGGGGGGGGTAAGGGGCACCAGACACTGTCGCACAGGGCGCCGCCAGAGTTAAGGCCGGCCCTGCCTACCACCAGGCCCGAACAAATTAACACTGAGCATAGCTGCTAAGTTTCCCAGGTCCGTGCGTGGTGTGCTGTGCAAACCCACGTCTTTGAAAATTTGGGACTTGTCGCCTTGTTTTACAATGCAATTAACAAGACCAAAAGTCCCAGATTTCAAAGAAATCTCGACTGCTTTGACTGGAGCAGCACATCACTCGTGGACCTGGGAAACTTGGCAGGGCAGACCGAACCCTGCTCCTTAACAAGCAAACAACAGCTGCCAAACCAGATTCAAAAAGCATATTCTATTATTCAGCACTCACGTTGTTCTGTCCCGACTTCCACTAGGATCAGTTGTCTGCTCGCAATGCGCTATACCAACACCTCCTCTGGCCCACTCCCCGAAGATACACATGCCCTCCTCCCATGTGAGGCTTATTCAACCCCTGTTCACGGTTTAGAACCCCACGTGCCCTGTCACCTTGGTATCCACATCAGCCAGACAGTCCCTGCGGAACTGATCGAACAGGCCTTGGCTCTTGAGGCAGTTTACGATCTGCGCCACCAACTTCCGGTCCCCAGGCTGCGGGTTAGCCATGACGGCGAACTGCGCCGTTTAAAGACTGGCCATGGCAGAGTGAGACAGCTGCGCTGTCTTCCCTACCAACAGCCTCTAAAGTCCTCAAACCCTAAAGCTGTCAGCGCTGCGAAGAGCGACCCCCCGACCCGGAATCCGAAGGTGATTGTTGACAAACAACGACTACTCACTTCCGCCTAGACGCCTTCCCTGAGACAGTAGCTGAAGAAACGCAGCGAACCCTACCGATAACAAGACAAGCCTGGCGGAGCGTGGCGCGCGCGCGCTTGGGGGCATATGCGTCTGTGCAAGCGCTTCTCAGAAGCGCGTCCACAGACCCCGATAGCTGCGCGTGCCCCGGTCTGTCTCCCTTGGGAACAAACACGGCAACAATAGTAGTCTCGTTGGCGGCAGCGCTTCGCGCTGCAACGCCTGCGAGACCTAAAAAGCCTATATAACATTGTGACTGCCAGCTACCTGTCAGAAAAAAAGCTAATCTGTGGTTGTTAACAATTGATAAATGAGAATACAAACGCATCTTATTTTGGAGAACACAAGGTGTCTTCAACCAAGCTGAAATTACATTAAATAGTTAGTATCAACACTTTACAGCAAGTTAACTATGTGTCTAGAGGCCCGTTACCAGCACCTTGTAGAAGGGTTACTATATTTTTAATGGGACAGTACACATACACTCCAGAAGACATGTTTAGTATAGAAGAAACACTTCCAAGAAGGAGTCTGTTACTTTCCCGTCACTGGCATTTCTCTGATGGACAGTTCTCATTTCAATGGGAAGGGGCCACAGAGTCACTATAAAATGTTATGACAACTTTTCACAATCGGAAGTCATATTTTTAGTAGGATAGTATTGACACCACCGAGTTCTTCTCAGGAGATCTGTCATATGTATTTTAGATAAAGATAATACACTTGTTTGGTGGCAAAATTGCTTACAGTGTAAGAAATAGATAATTTAGATTTCTTTTTTTCCCAAAACCAACATACCTCCAGATTAATGAGGTGCTGCAGATTGAAATTAGCTCTATGCTGAGCACCACTGATACATCAGTTTGTGCTGCTGAGTTGGGTCTGTCCTCACACTGAACTGATTACACCTCCGTAATATACAGGCATGTCTTAGTTAAGTGAGTCCTTGCGACAGAGCTACGAATTTAGCCCATTTCCTGGAACAGGAGGTGGAATATTGTTGAATTCATCCTTGACAGCTATTGCTTAGTAGCTGTTTTGGTTATGAAAAGACTACATAGTGGCATTTATCCTTACCAGTAGCATGTTTGTGGTTTTAAGTGCCAGTAGTTAGAAAAATAAAAAATACTCCGGTCTCATGGGATACGTGTTACAAGGTAGTTTCATTTAAGTATCATGTTTGCTTACTCTTAAAAGAGAGAAAAACTACAATTTACAAGTACACTATCGCCCCAGCAGAATACATTTGCATCCCACATCCATGCTGTGTAGCTATGACTAAGTTAGTTTAGGGGAATGGTGTTTGTCACCTACAATGGCTCTTACAAATACTGTACTTCATTCTACTTTACATCAATCGCTCTGAACTCTGAAGCCAAATCTCGATTTAACCACACACAAGAAGAGTGACAGGGCTACATGTAGACATTATTCAGAGGAGAAGAAGCAGAAGACACTAGGAACGAGGGCTAGAGAAGGAAGAGGAAGCGTGAGAAATTGGAGAAAGGCAGGGAGAAGAGGTTGTAGAAAAGGAAAGGTCAAGATAGAGAAAGGAAAAAACAGAGAGGATAAAATAGAGTGGATATAGAAACCAAAAGAGAAAAGAGTGAGAGCACTAGAAATACAGATAATAATAAAAAGGGTGACAATTAAAAAATGAGGGAGCTAGTGGGAGAAAGAAAGGCAAAGAACAAAGGGAGAGCATTTGCAATGCGTGAGAGAGACAACAGGAGAGAGGAAGGTGAAGTGAAACCGATACAAAGTAAACACAAAGGGCAGGGGGCAAACGGGACAGATTCTGAGACAGGGAGATAAGAGTGAAACATAGTTTAAAAAAGTAAAATGAAAGCCAGAGACATGTAAGAGAAAAGGTGATGGAAGATTCTAAATGGGAATTTAACTTATGTTTTGGTTAATGCTCCTGGTCTGTCCAATGTGCTATAAAATGCAAAAATGCACAACTTTACAATTATGTTGTAAAATGACCTTAGTTTGGGACTCAAAAATCAACCTGCAAAGTTTTCTTCAGAGTTCTATTACGGTCTGACCAATGTTGCTTACCCCATACTGCTTTTTTGCCAAATCTCTTAACAGTGGTACTCCACCTCCTTGTTATTTCTTACTACTCCTCTTGGTGAGACATGCAGATTTTTACTTTTTGAATGTATGTCTATTATTCCGAAGTGTCTTTGAAAAGTACAGCATGCATGTTGCGAAGTGCAAGTTCTAATATGGAGGTAACGTGCGTTTCTAGAGTAAACAAACCTGGCAGCCTTGTGTGTGCATCATACCTAGAAATCTGACATTTAGCTGCCCCTTTTTTGTTGTGGAACAATCCCTTTCCTTTTCTAGTATGTGGCAGGATCCCAGGTTCTTCACGTTCGTCATTCAGAAACGTAAATGCTTGTCCAAAGAATGTTAAGCACCCAGATGGTGCCACCACGAGGAATCTCTTGCCACAAGTGAAAGAGAGGAGAATGGGTCTGTAATCTGGATAGTTGAACCCTCCCCAGTAGCCAAATGGGAGGAACAATACAAGTACCGGCAGTGAGAGGTCATCCCAGAGCTGCATCTTAGATGCAAACAATTAAATAACCCATCTCTGGCAGAACCTTAAGAAAAGGTCTACTTCTTGCCTAATCATGGCTCTCTGACTGAGATGAAACTAAAGTCTCAGTGAGGATACAGGCCTCACAATGACCCATAACCAGCTACCACAATCACTGAGCCCATAGGATGGATGGTGGTTGTCTGAGAAAGGTCTGCTCCAGCATTATCTACCTGTAAATATGAAGGGTGCATGCCTATGTCCTTACCTGTTTAAAGCCTGTTCAGTTTTTAATAGTGAGCTATCCAGCAATAGCCACACCTTTACAATGAAATTCATTGTGGTGCTTTCCCATTTTCCCCAACCCCATAACATTGTGTTTAAATTCCATTTAGTTTGCTCAATTGTTACAGCACTAATGGGTTTAATCGTTCTGTGTACTCATTGTAAAGCGCTCTGATACCCTACCCTGGGTCTGGTCCGCGCTATAAAAAACTCTAAAAATAAAAATAAATAAATAAAATAAAACACAGCTAGCTGAGAAGTTGTTTTAAAATTACTGGCATGTGAAGTTAAAAGCTTGCCCATGAAGTTTGGTGGAGTTTAAAAAATGTGCCCCTTCACGAAATCAAAGTTTCATGACTTTGCCTGAAAGGGGGTTTGGCCAGGGGAAATAATTTCCTAGTGCAAAATGTCCCAAATAGGA
Organism: Triturus cristatus; assembly: GCF_964204655.1. Classification (NCBI taxonomy): domain Eukaryota; kingdom Metazoa; phylum Chordata; class Amphibia; order Caudata; family Salamandridae; genus Triturus; species Triturus cristatus. The sequence continues at coordinate 645,472,633 of NC_140590.1, forward strand.
CATGATAAGCAGGCAACTGAATGTCTGCCATCTCAGGTAAGTGGCATGGGAGGAAGTCTCCTAGTAAGAGCAAGCTGTAAAAACAAAATACAAAAATATGTATGTATGCAGTATTTCTATAATGGGAATCTTGTCAAACGGCAACACTGAGTCAACGACAACAAGCAATAGGAGAGGTAGCTGGTTTGTGGACTTCCATTGCATTGTTGTCTGGTGTTCTGTAAAGAAGTGTGTTTTCAACCTCTTGGAGAGGTTTTGTGATGGTCCTGGTGGATATAGGAATGTTGTTCCAGATCCTGGGTGAATAGAAAAGCCCCATTGCCTTGCTTTTTCTTTTTTACACTTCTTAGTCTCCAGTCAGATGGAGTTCTGTCTACACGTGTGCGAGGACAACCTAGGATGGTAAGCTTGTCTGCAAGATAAGGGGGGTGCTGGTCGTGATGGGTTTGTAAATGATGCAGCTGGTTTTAAAGTTTCAAGTTAAATGTGAATCAACCAAACTTGCAACACTGCACACCCCCCTACTTGAAATCCCATTTGATAAATAGCAGTAGGGCCGTGGAACGATGACCATGTGCTTTAGGACATACCACAAAAAAAGAAACTCGTAAGTAGAATTGCAGGTATAATTTAAAAAACTCCACAAACAAGCTATGTTTTCAAGCCTTGTAAACACTACTTTTTTCCCTATAAATATCTGGAAGAGATGCACCCACAAAGGTATCCTTTAATGTTGGGGTGCTACTGAGAGCCATGCTACCTAGTGCCTGTGGCTGTGGTTCCAACCTCCCCCTCACTCCTTCCCACCCTCTGCCCCCCCCCCCCACCCAGCACCCATAAGTACTGAATTAAGACAGGTAACTGGGACCGAGGAACAAAATGTTCACACAAACAGTGAAGAAACCCTGCATGAGGCCGATAGTGCTGAGCTTATATCTACAGGCACAGTGTGCATTGAAATCAAATTTTCATCTACAAAAAACATTAAAAACTTAAAACTATCTTTGGTTACGGCAGGGCTGACAATTACAGAGTGTATTAAAATTCCCGCAAAGGAAACTACTCTGCAGCTTAGCTCGTAATCCGGGTTATTTTAAAGTCAAAAGGATATTTTACAATTATGCTGAAGGCAAACTAGCTCCTAGAATACCTTATTGTCCAGGTAGCGTCCATTGAATTGTATCAAAAGTCATTAATGAGTTCTACAAAAGCTGTGCAAAACAACGATATACCTTCTCCACCTGTCCCTTTGTGCAAGTACAAGTGCGCCTGTCACACTTTCATTTTACCTCAAATGAGCCACCGTACAAAGGTATTATGGCCATGCTGGTTTTACAGCAAGATACATATTTCTGTGCTTACAGGCGGTGAAAGGCCACCTGCCTCATTCTTTGCAATAAGAGGTGTGAACAAGCAGAATGGCATTACTGCAGAATCTCTAATTATAGTTTATTTGTTTCCTGATTGCTAGGTTTGAAAAAAGTACAAAACAAAATGAACTGTTTTCTTGATTCGGGTAAAATGGTGGCAAGCCACCAATTGACAGCTCAATAACGGAATCTAGCACAGAGGGAGCCTGTGAGACTGCGAACACAAATCTACACAACAGGAGACAAATTCTAACTTATCTGGCATACCACGCTTGGCATGTATGCCTAACCACAATAACGAGGCCTGTTGACTCATAATTAGGTTCGAATCATACAGTAGATTAGATTAAATATCAAAGTACAGAAAAAGAGAAAAGCTATGCTTGTACAAAGAAAAACACAGTGCCCAGGGGCATAGCTTAGTCAATAATGTTAGAGGGGTGTGAGTCTGAGATTTCTCAACAGGCTATGTGGGTGTCCCCAACTAAAATAGGTCAGGCTTGGTCCGTTGGCCGAGTAAATGGAGAGGTTTAGGAAGGAAAATGTTACCTACCCTGTAAGCATCTGTTTGTGGCATGTAGTGCTGCAGATTCACATGCTGTGCATACTCCTGCTGTCTAGTGTTGAGCCTGGATGTATGCAAGTTGTTTTTCTTTGAAGAAGTCTTTTGAGTCATGAGGTACTGTTCTCTTACTGGTAATGTGCATCATCATAAATGCCACTGTTAGATTGCTGCCCACCATGGCGGGTGAGGATGGAATGCGTCCATGGAAAAGAGGAAAAGGAGATAGTAAGAACAACAGAATGGCCATAGGCGTCCGGAGGGGAAGGTGGGTGCATTTGAATCTACAGCACTACACGCCATAAACATATGCTTAGAGGTTAAGTAACATTTTCAGTTTGAGGCATGTGTCTATGCATAGACTGTAAAGCATTCCACCCAAAAAGCGGTGGCTAGCCCATCCGTGTTGCAACAGATTGAAAACGTGTACGGAGCACTACATGATCAACATTAGCTTGTTCGCGGGCTAGCACATCCACACAGAAATATTTATGTTTAGTGAAAGTGCATGGTGTGGACCATGTTGCTGCTCTGCATATGAGAACTATGGGGATGTTTCTCAGGAAGGCCATAGAGGCTCCATTCTTCTGAGTGGAGTGGGCTCAAGGTGTGTTGAGCAGAGTCCTCTTAGCTTTAGCGTAGCATGTCTGGATGCATCTAGCAATCCATCTGGCAATGCCTGACCTAGAGATTCTTCGTTTTATGGAGTTTGGAGAAAGCAACAAAGAGTTGTTGTGCCTTCCTAAATGGTTTGGTTTTGTCAACATAGTACACAAGGGCTTATTTTACATTCAAAGTATGGAGAGTCCATTCTGCAAATGAATCAGGTTGTGGGAAAAAGACAGGAAGTTCAATGGATTGGTTAAGGTGGAAGTGAGAGACCAACTTAGGGAGGAATTTGGGGTCAGCACAAAGGGCAACCCTATCCCTATGAACTTGAAAGAAAGATTCTTCTAGGGTTAATGCCTGTATCTCACTGACATGCCTGAGTGACGTGATAGCAACTAGAAATGCCACCTTCCAGGAGATGAACTGAAAGGGGCAGGAATGGAGGGCTCAAACAGGGCCCATGAGTTTTGCGAGTACAATGCTGAGATACCATGCCGGGGCCAAGGAATGACCCTCCATGAAATCATAAATGACCGGAATCCTTAATAGAGAGATGTGTTGTCTATTCTGAAGGTAGGCAGCCACAGTCGCCAGGTATAGTCATACGTGGTGAAGGTTAGAACAGAAACCTGCAGATGAAGTGGGTAGCAGACAATGTCCTTCAAAAACTAAGAGCAAAGAATGGCATCAAGGCACAAATTACTGCACCACCCAGTATAGTCACTCCTAAGCCAGGAATTTTATACTGCCCACCTCAAATGAGCAGCTGCCACATGGCCATAAATCAAGTGCAAGTATACCGACAAAAATGAGAGGCAATATGATCAGAAATGAAAAGTCCAAGTTTCAATAGTTTCAATCCACAGTTCACAATGTGAACAGGATATTCTTTATTCAAAATTCTTCTATATCATGCAGTCACAGCCAACGCGTTTTGGCGAACAACAAGCAATATAAAGTAGTATCAATAAATGCTGATCATGATAAAATATGCCAGATTTCTGCCACAACTCTTCAGTTCCTCTTAGTATTTCCAAATCGGCCATCCTTCCAACAACTGTAGATGTGTAGGTAATTATACATCGGTTTTGCACAATATCATCAGGTATTCAGCAGAGACAGGCCAGCATAAGTGAGGGAACAGCCATAGTTAAAAAATTCATTTTCAAGTGTCTTTACAAGGTTTCTCCAAACCGTACAGGTCCTCCTGCTCCACCCGCATCTCCTCCTTAAGGATGACCGATTTCGAAATAATGAAGAAGCCCTTGTCGTTGGACAAAACGCGTTGGCTGTGCCTGCATGATATAGAAGTATTTTGAATTAAGAAATTCCTGTTGACCTTGTTAACTGTGGATTTAAACTACTGAAACTTAGACTTTTCATTTGTGATCAAATTGCCTCTCATTGTTGTCGTTATAAATGTCCTTAAAAAAGATAAATATTTTCTGAGTGACAGTAGCACACAAATCTCTTCCACTTGGCTGCATGCCTAGTGGTAGGTCTGCACGCTTCCTTAAGAATGCTCATGCATTCAGAAGGAAGATTAAGGTACCCAATTTCTATGCCCTCAGGAGCCAGATCACCAGGTTAGGAGACCTCGGGTCTGGGTGCCTAATTTCTCCTTTGTTTTGCAAGAGAAAGTCCGGGCTGTTGGGGAGCCAGTCATGCGGAACCAGAGAGAGTTTGAGAAGAGTCGTGAGGGACTTCTGCCAAAGCCAGTGTGAACCACAAACGAAAGGAGAGGAAGAGGCGAAAAAGCATAGGCAAATATCCCTGACCAATTAATTCATAGTGCATTGCAGCTCAACTGTGAGTGTGGGAACCAGGAGGCAAAGTTTGGGCATTTGCCGTTTTCTGCCGTTGAAACAGGTCAATTTATGGGAAGTCCCATTTCTGGACGTAGCGGAGGAGGACTTGCAGGTGGTAGGTACACGATAGCATGTATGCCTCTGCTAATGCTTCTAAAACAATGGAAGGACAGTTGCAAGTTATCTTGCCTCTTATAATAGGTACCGCATACCATCAGCTGCGTAAACGTCCCTCATAAAAAACAGGTACAGCTGGGCAGAAATAGAGCAAGTTTCCCTCCTTCACTGCAGTTTGAGTGACGGCTTCACTCTCTCAGAAAAAAGGTATTCCACACTATCCACAATTTTGGCATCCAATCCTCACAAAATAAAAGTCTTTCCCTCACAGAACAGGCACAGTCCACCATCATCAGTACAAGCAGCCCTCGCAGAACAGGTAAAACTGTCCATCGGCAGTGCAAGCTTCTCTCTCACGAACAGGCGCAGCATGATAACAGAAGTACAAGCTATTCTCCCTGGCAAATAAGTCCTAGTACTACATCAGCAAAACAAGCTTCCTATATATAGCATGTACATCGCAGTGTGCCTCAGGATTTATAACCCAATTACCTATTTCATGTGTATGATTCAGTATGGTTGTGTGAATTGGTGAATGATAGATAGCTGAGTGGGTAAACAATTAAATGTGGATGGGTAAGTGGGGGCGAATGGCTGTCTCATATAAGTGGATGGAGGAGTGGATCTTAGGATGTTGGAGTGAGTTAGTGGGCAGTTGAGGGAGTCATACATTTAGATTTGGAAGATTAATTTGTGTGGATAGAAAAATGGAGGAGTAGAGGTTTGTGAATGAATAATGTATGATAAAAGATTATGTCTGTAGATTGATGAGTATTTGTGCATAGGTGGGCGATGGTCAGTTAGTGCCTTTATAGGTGGATTAATGGTTGCTTTGGGTATGAGGAATATGTGTAGGTCTGTGGGGTGGTGTAAATGGGGACAGATCATATGAGCGTGAAGATGGATCCATGTACATTGATGCAGTTGCACTTGGAACTGCTCACCTTGGCCCATGGTGAACTGTAAAAAAAGGGCTTGTGACCTTGATGGGCACTTACATCTGCCTGCTGGGCAACAAAGTACTGTGAATCACAGTAATGGGGCAGCATCTTCATCGAATACCATTGGGAATCCTGACACTACTAATGACTGGGGTGCTGGCTTTTGTGCACTTGTGTGCCAGTGTTTTTCTGAAAGCAACAAACATGATGTCTTTCATATGATGATGTGATCCTGAAAATGCTGATTGTTAGATAGAGACATTAAAAGAAAACACATAACTCATATAATAGAAGTGCGCCATCTCAGATTGAGATATAACATGTGATAGCACTGCTAGCAAAGGTGGTGAAATACACATTCCAAGAAGTTAAAAATTTCAGAATGGGGTAAAACGTATGGTAGCACTGTTAAAAAAGGGGGGTTAAACACAATGCAAGAAGTGAATCATCTCAGAATGAGGTATGACATGAGGCAGAACTGGTAACAAAGAGCAGGGATGAACATTCCAAGAAGTGAGCCATCTCAAAATTAGGTGTAACACATGGTAGCACTGTTAACAAATGATTTGACAAACATTCCAAGAAGTGAGCCATCTCAGAATGAGGTATAACATGCAGTAGCATTTGTAACAAAGGAGGTGACATATAAATTCCAAGAAGTGGGACGTCTCAGAATAAGGAACAACATGTGGTAGCAGTGGTAACAAAGGGGATGACAATGCACATTCCAAGAAGGAAGCCACCTCAAAATGAGGTATGAAGTGATAACACTGGTAACAGAGGAGTGGACATGTACATGAACATTCCAAGAAGTAAGTCATCCGGAATGAGGTATAAAATGTCATAGTACTGGAAAAAAGGGGGTGACATGCATGATCCACAACATGTGACATCTCAGACTGAGGTATAATGTGGTACTACTGAAATAAAGAGATGACATGCACATTCCAATCTGTGAGCCATCTCAGAATGAGGTATAACATGCAGTGGAACTGAAAATAAAGGGGTTGACATGCACATCCCAAGACGTTAGAGGGTGTGGACTGAGTGAACCCCTCTGCACCAGTTACAACACGCATCAGGACCCAACTGGCACTACCAGGCAAAGGGAAGGACTGGGACCCCATTGCAGACCAGCTCCTTGAGGGGTAAGGGGGAGCACTGTCTGGCCCCGGAGGAAGCACTGCCTGGGGCCAGGGAAGCTGGAAATGCTTGCATGCTGCTTTTGTTACTCGGGCCAATATTGCAGCACCGTTCCAAAACAGGTCCACCACCCTTCCAGCCTTCTTGCGAAATGCCGGATGCCTAGTACGACCAGTCTGGCCCTTGCCAGACCATGACACAGCTTTGGAAATATTCAGGGAGTGTTTCCCCCACACACACACCGAAGCTATGCCCTTTATAGGGCCCTGTTCACAAGCGCATTATGGGCCAGAAAATAATAATCCCAGTCAAACATATCTCATATAAACTTGCTAGGAATTATAAAAAGATTACCGACACTCGTAAATGGGTCTAATATAAGGATTTATCCGACATGAGTGTAGAGAAATCCTCACTAGTAAATCAAAGGAGGGGGAAGTGGACACTTTGAGGCATGGTTTACCTTGTGAGTTGTGGATGCCTACACACATGTATGTTTGTCAGCATTCACAAACTCGGATCCAATGAATTCACACCCTGCAAATGGTCAGAACGTTATTCCAGCCTGTGGCTGGAGTAACTTCCTTTCCAGGATGGGAAGGATCACCCCCATGATTGGTGAGAGAATAGGAGAATGGCTTAATCCACATGGAAAAAATTTCATCTGGGAAGAATAATAATAGTGCATTTGCACAGCTGGCTTCATTCCCCATGTGCGGACATTTACACTACTTAGCTTTCTGTGCAAGGGAAATAGGAGCATTCCCACTAGAGGTGCAGGATTCCAGGCACGCATCTGAGAATGTCTGTACATTTTCACAAAATTACAGGACATTCATGCAAAGATGTAAATTTCCACCTATAACTTTACATTATTGAGCACTCATTACCATAGAGTTGACAAATTAAAATTAAAATGATCGTAGTTTCTTGGTGGATGGTGATTGACTAGCACAAGTCATTCTATTGAGACACCTTCATGATAAGAAACCTACATATGCAGATAAAGGAGCAGTTTGTATAAAAACAAATATTCTGAGTGTTACATTCCAAACTCTGGCAGATAATATACTTTGCCAAGGAAAAAAACACTTGCGTCTGATGGGCAAGCTGAGGTCAGACCTAGATCTCCCTATATCATAATTAACAAATTTACCTCAAGGCACATCTTTGCAAAAAAGCTACGTTCCTCTTATGGCTGAACTACAACATACTATAAGGACAGCAATCTCTGTCCGACAGGGGGAAAAGCAACACATAATTTTCACAATTTTAAACAGGTACTGGCTTCCGTATGGACAGTGACCCCTGAGATTGATGGCAAATATAGTTGAATTGCATTTATCTTGTTAAACTGTGTTACAAAGATTAGCTCAAGGCCAAATAGAGAAGAATGCAAACTAGTAGGCTCCATTATTCTGGCAAACCCACATACTGTCCAAAACTGAAAGGATTACTTTCCGCCTCCATCCCTTGTGAGAGCACAACACTGGTTACTTATTTTAGAACTGTGTTCATGTTCCTCTCCTACCTCAATTCCAAGAGTATAATTGGTCTCACGGTCTCTTTCTGTCCCTCCTTTTCCCTTGCCATGGCCAATTTAATGATTCAGATTAGGGCGGAAGGGTGAATTTACAGGCTAAGCTTCAGAACATGTTTATTTCACGCGCCCACAGCCACATCTTAAAACACTAGGGGTGATGAAAGTCCAAGCTTTGACTTTTCAGAATTAGTGCAAGTTTCTGACTTTAATTTCACAGCAATTAATTTCCAGCCTAAATGCAAGCCCTATAATTAGAAGCTATTAAAATGCTGCAGGAAAGTGACCTGCCCTATCAATGTCAGGCTAATGAGACAATATTGAAACAGACCCCTATGATAATTTCCTTTCAGCCCTGTCTGGAGGATGTTACTGTTCCATAGCCTTTCACAAAGTAGATTTTTCTTTTTTCCGGATTCACTAATTTGTTTAGCCCTTTAGGTGACTTTGATTATGTGTCTGCAGAAACAAACATCCGAGCTAGAAACCAAGATGCAGAACACTGCCTTGCGAAAACAGTGTGCTGAAACCGGCGAGGGGGGAGGTGAGGGGTGTGTGTGTGTGGGAAGGGGGATGGGGGTAGGAAGGGGTGTGTAGGGGGAGTAGGAGGGGAGGTGTGGGGGGGAGAGGGGGCCGCTAAACAAGCCTGGAAAAGAAAACCTGAAATTGAGAGATAGGGCTTCCTTCAGACCCCTTAATGATCCCACTTCAATAGCAAAAAACTGCTTTTGAACTGTTTCTGGCTCAGGATAAAGTCAAATCTTTTAATGAGAGAAGGCGTTAGTACAAAAAAAATGTACAGCAATTAAATCTGTGCCAGAGAGTGTAAGAAAGGGGAACCCTTGCTCCCTTAGCAGAAGATCACAGATGCAATCCGTCTGATTCTCTGAGGGATCTCTGAAGATGCCTGGGCCGCATTTTCGCATGGTCTGCTGACGTCAGCATGCAGTCAGATTGTTTACTGGTAATCTTAATTACTTCCACAACCAATGAGGGAAGCAGCCATTACAACACCGTCGTAACCCACATTTATCATTACCACGCATAACCTTTACCACTTGGGATTTTACAACACATATGCCTTTACCACGCAAGCCTATACAATAAATTTTGTTGTAAAGGCATTAATAGTTAAGGGCATATGCGTTTTAAATGTAAGTATTAGGTATAAAGGTTTTAGGGTGTGCATGTTTAGGTTGTGTATGGGTTGCATTCGAAATGTAAGTAATATATGGTTTTAAGGGCAATTTTAGAGTTTAGGATGAGTACAGGTTTTGAGGTTGCAAAGGTAATTATAGGGTTTAGGGTGGCTATGGGTTTTGAGGTGACAAGGGTAATTTTAGAGTTCAGGGTGCATATGGCTTTAGGGTGGGTATGGGTTTTTGGGATGACAAGGATAATTTTAGGCTTTAGGGAGGGTATGGGTTTTGGGATGGCAGGGGGGGGGTAAAGGGCATATTTAAAAAAAGGAAAAAATTAATTACCGCTGCGTCTTTACTTCGTCTCTCCTTGCGTCGAAATGAAACAGGAAGCAGACAGCCAGGCTTCCTTGACCAATTAGAAGGGTCTAATGCAGTGTGATTGGTAAGCACCCAGGCTCCCCTGACCAATCACAACGTTGCAATGCAGCGTTGAGATTGGTCTGAGTGCCGTGGTTCGGCGCTCAGCCAGGGACTGGGGGCCTGGGCATGTTCTCCATGCAGGCTGTAATGTAGCCTTGCATGGATAACAGGGATAGTGCGCATGACTTTTTGCCCAAGGGGGCCGGCCAAACAGTCATTGTGCACTTAGGAGGATGCTACCACTCCTCCCCTGCTCTGCAGCCTCGCCCGTCACACAAAGCTGCCACAGCAGGAGGACAAAATAAAATGATAATACCATTACATTATGATTTTATTTGTCCTTTTTTTACTGCTTCAAGGCAGTGGGGTGACGCCCCTCCGCCTCAACGAAGGATCCGCCACTGTTTGTTTGCACAAATGTAATCAGTACTGTAACTAACATTTACCATTTTTGATCCAATTTAATTTTCCATGTTTGAACAGGATTGAATGAAGTGCAATTTTTCTGTTATGCAACCATATAGACCTGTTTGCACGGTGTTTCAGCAGAGTGAAATATTGAGACCTTTCAAATGTTCACTCATCTCTACCAAATGTGTTCAGATAAAAGATTTGTCAAGTGGTTTAGTGATCTTGTATGTTATACTTTATAATGGATAGAATCAATTGTTGAAAAATAAGTCAAAATACTTGACATGATGGCGGAAGTAAAATGCCGTGGAACTAATGTTAAAGTTAGCGGCCCAGTTGCTAATTGTTTTTAAACTGCACAATGTATATATATGTGTATATATATATATATATATATATATATATATATATATATATACACACACACACACACACACACACGTTTGTACCTACCTGTATATTTTTTTTACCATACATATGCCTTTACCATGCATGCTTTTATCATGTAAATATAAATATTTTATAAGAAAATATCAACCCAATATATATATATATATATATATATATAAAGGTTTTATAATTACCTGTGAAATACTTATAATTGCTTTTAAATCCTTTAGAAAGCATATGCCTTTACCATGCATGCTTTTAAAACAAAATTCTCTGTAAAGACATGCATGGTAAAGGCATATGCGTTGTAAAAACATGCATGGTGAAGGTATTGGGTGGTAATGGCATTCACATTGTAATGAAATACTTCGTTCCGTCATACATCCACCAAAGCACAGTCCCGAGCCGGAAGCCTCATCTGATAAAAAATACACAATTTTTCAGGCTTTAGTAACGACTCAATTTAACTTCTAAACATGAGGAACGTCATTTCTAAATAAGTGATTGTTTGTAATGCCAAAATCAGCGAAGTCTGAAGGAGAACCCGAACAGTAAATAAAATACGAATAACTGTTCACCAGGTGATTTCCGAAGCTGCTGCAGTGTAAAGACAATTCCACTTCCAAAAATAGGTGTTATTTGATGGTTTTCTCCTAGGCAGCTCAAAGAGAAGGAATACTGACAGTTCGGAAATATATGCTATTTGATAGGTTTCTAGAATCCATCTCAAAACTATTTTGCAGTCAAACAAGTTGCATGTGGTTGCAGCAAAAAATGTGCTAGTCAAACATCTGAAAAAAGGAAACCTAACAAGCGTGGGTAGAGGGCATGCCTAGAAGACAGACGGCAGGTTCATCACCTTAATAGAGAAACATACGTTTGGCAAACAGCCAACTTCATTTTGAAACAACACCAAAAATATCAATTACACAGCAGAACCTCACTGAGAATGGCCTGGTGCCTCGCCAGAAATGGCAGAAGACCTCATCGAATGCTTAATGGCACAAACAGTAAGCCAATCACAGCCAACTCAGGAACCTGGGGGGAGTAATTGAAGGGTGACTGAATGGTCCTAGCCAATGAGCAACAATCCAGAGGAGGAAGTGTTTTGGAGTAAGCTGCATGCTTTTGAAGACACGCAGACTAGCAACCACATCTCTGGGTGCATTCTTACGTGAACTATCATTGCTCAAGCTGCCTTCCCAATGAAAGGCCAACCATGAGGGTGGAGTTAATCCTGCAGATGTTGTGGAACCCTGAAGGAGAAGGGAGGATGAGGTAGGGTGTACTGATCCAGTAGGGGAAAGCAGGATACTCTGTGATTTATGTATACATACCTAGTCTTTCCACTCTCCAGTAATAGCCTTGGGGCAGCCAGTGAAGCAAAAAAAGTGAGACGGGTGAGGGCCTGGGTGAGTGAGTGCCAACCCATGTGAATTAAAAGCCTCAATAATGCTAATCATCCAGAAATGCAACAAAGAGCATTTTCAACATTAGCCCCCCAGTGACCTAGAGCTGTCTCAAGGTTTAGTCGCACTTGCTAAAACATCCTTGATTGCACTTAATAATTAAAATAGACAGAACCTTTTAGGATGGTTCAGTATTCTTATATCTGGGGAAGCTCTGCTTCAGGGGAAATGGTTAAGTGCATGGCATTTTAAAATATAATAATCCATAATTCTTCTGTGTGAGCACGAACATTTATAAATTAGCTCTTGTAATTTAATAATCTTGAAGCAACATATGTAGTATTGTCAGCCAAATTTAGAGAGCAGGCCTTTTGAGACATGTGGCAACATTTGTCAATCAGCTCGGAAAACTAAAGCAGACATATTCTCCACCTTGTGACAGGCTAGGGAGTCCTGCTAGTATATGTACGGCCACAGGGAACCGGCTTCAACATCTGCTCTGTTGCTAGGAAAGGAGCCATCTATTGGTAGAAAAGGATGTCTATTGATAGTGACCAGCAGGAAAAGGGTTCCTACCTGCCAATCGGCCATTGACCATTCAGAAATGTAGCTGCAAACCGGAATGATGGCACTCCTTGAAACGAGAAACAGCCTTTACCACGAAGGCTTTTCTAGTTGTTACGTTTACAACGGTGCACTTACCTCGTAAACGTCTTCACAACGCGTATTGCTTCCACGACCGTCTTTACCACGCAAGCAACGTCATCACGGAACGTCTTCTTCCTCATCCGAAAAAATGCGCCAGTCCTTTTTTAGTGTCGGCGAAGACGTGAGAAAAAGGCAAAAAAAAGAAGAAAGGGGGCTTGGGGATCTCCCCCCCCAAAAAAGCGGGGTAAAGGAAAAATCGAGGTAAAGGCAACGTGTAGAAAAAACATTCCGTTGTAACGCATGCGTGGTAAAGGCATGTGTTGCAACGGAATGCGTAGTAACGACATATATTCCCTGAAACCAGACAATGTCATCAGGACCCATGCTGCCACTGGAAATAAGATGGGAGAAGTAGTATATTGGACAGATACCATCAACGGATATCAGAGTGGGATCATGTTGAAAATCAGGGGCAAATACCTCAGCAGAGAACAGCTTATGGTGACCCAGATAAGGGATAGAAGACAGTGGAAGGGACCAGAAATACTGTGGTGAAGGGAAGTTAGACATCCTCAGACTTCTATCATTCTATCCAAAAGAGAAGGCGCACACTGATTGGTCCGGTGACTAATCACTCAAATACAGAGTTGACAGAAAAGAGAACTGGGCTAGCACAAGAATGACAGATTGTGCCACTGAAGTAACAGTGGAGTAATTCACCCAATGACCAGCCTAATATAAAGGAGGAGGATAAACAAGGCTCAACCAGTTTCAGGGAGAGCAAGGAGCAACATCTTACCTGAGGGTACATGGAGAGTGAAGGAACCCGGAGCAGCACAAGTGCCAATAGAGTTCAGTCTATAACCAAAGGTGAAGATATATATTTATCTAAGTATGTTGTGACTTTTGTAAAACACTCCGGCAGCGGACAGGCTTTCTAAAGCCGCACTGGAGTCACAACGGACAGTAAGTGCATTATTCAGACTCCTGCTTCCTGAAGAGTCCACAGGAAATCTGTCACAAGTAAAGGATTGACACAACATAGGTCCTAGTGTCCCAAACAAGAGGAATCTGAATTGGGCTCTAGCAGCTTACAGAAACCAGGGACTAGAGAGCCATGAAAGGGAAGACAAGGACATTTCCAAACATCATAAATCAGGTGAGAGCTGAATGCTGAACAATTTGCTTTATGATCACCAGATAACCCAAGCACAGTGAGAGTATGTGTTTCAGCCTGGAATTTATAATGGCTTGGTCAATTGTTTTGCAGTTGTCAAGGATTAAACATACAAGAATGATACATAAGGTTTTAAGATTAAAAATTCATGCCAAAGCCACTGCATCTTTGATATGGCAGCTGAGTGGGCAACTATGTTAATTGGCAAAAATCTCAATGTCCTCAATATCCATTGTTAGCCAATATAACCTTCAGGAAAAAGAACATAGTGACCTTCAAATCACCCAGCGCCAGATGCACGACCATGACAATTTGCAAAACGCAAATTGCACTCGATTGCGAGTGGCAATTTACGAGTCGTAAAATGCCATGTACAACAGTCTGTTTAACACGGTTTGCGATTCACAATTGGGTTGCACATTGTGAGGTTCATGAATATTAATGAGCCACTCGCAATTTGCGAGTCCATTGGGAATGGCTGGCCTTCTGAGCTCAGCAGACCTCCATGTCTGGGACTGCTTTTAAATAAAGCAGTATTTGTTTTTTAAATGTAGCCCGTTTTCCTCAAAGGAAAACGGGATGCATTTAAAAAAATAAAACTGAAACGTTTTCGTTCCATTTTTTAAGGGCAGGGAGTGTTCCCTGGGACCACTGCCTGCCCTTAAAAATATTTTCCCCTGCATTTGCAAAGGGGAAGGGGTTCAATGGTGACCCCTTTCCCAATTGCGGTCGCAAAACATTCATACATGAGGTTGCGGTGCCACCTTCCTAATAGCGACTCGCAATTCCTAAATAGCGAGTCGCAAATAAATTGCGGCTCGCTAATTAGTAATTGTACATATCCATTTTGCATGCGCACACGGGTCACAAACCTGTTTGCGCATGCAAAATAGGGTCGTACATCTAGCCCCCATGATTAAGGAGGACATAGGTACCTTCAGTGATCTTCAACCTCCAGCCCTGGGATCAGACGGACCAACGAAGTGGTTCAAGAATGACAATGAGCCGACTTAGGGTGCAACAGGATCTCTGTAGACACCTGCAGGCAACAGGTCAGAAATCCGAGGTGAATAGTGTGAGAAAAATAGCCCTACTAAAACATAACAAAAGAAACAAAACAGGATAAGAATGAATCTCCAATCGCAATTATTTTGATGGCAGTCGGCTGTGATCTCTTTGTTAACGGTGTCAAAGCCACCATCTGGTCCAGGACCAAGACACCACTCCCATAGGTTGTGATCCTATGATTGCCAATAACAAAATAAGTTGGAACGGATTCAGTCAACCGGTAAAGCTAAACCCCCACCTTTCAACATCCTATCTTCAAGAGCACCTGCACATGGCACAAGAAATACTTTTTTTTTAAAAAAGGATAAAAGCTGCTCTTTTCACAGCTTTTGAGACAGAGTTAGATGTCATTGGCAAGTTGTCGATATTGCACAAATGGGGCATCATATTTTCAGCAATATGGCTAAGAAACCAAACTGAAAAAAGGCCCAAAGAGGGACTCGGTTTCGGGGAAGTCACATGTTTGAGCACTTGATAAATAGAAGGAGAGGCACAATCATGAAAATTGACTGGGTTGAAAGCACAGGATTGGTAGGTCCAGGATGAGGAGACGTATGATGATGGAATGCATGCCCAGAGAGGACTGTTACAGGATATGGCACATAAGACGGACAAGGGCAGGTTGAGGTACCAGAAGAGGGGATAGCACAAGATGAACAAGCAGATAATTAATAAGTGGTCAAGAGTGAAGAGATGTCAGGAGAAAGATAAAGCAGCATATGAAGAAGGGTTAGGATATCAGAGACAAGGCATATTGCCATAAAGGGACCCTAGTGCTGGTGAATGATACAGGGCTGAGAGAAGAGCATAGACAGAACGGTGAAAATAAGCTAGGAGAGCTTAGAGAGCCAGGGGCCGGATGTATAAGTGAACCCTTTCCCTTTTGCAAAAGGGTGACCACATCCTTTCAGGTGTCAGTAAATAAAAAAAAAAATTGCAACCAATTTTCTGTCTGTAAAACATTGATACATAAGATACTGATTTGGTATTTGGAAGGGACACCTACAACACACCTCTGCCAGATACCAATGCAGTATCCATTTAAAATCCCATTTTAGGAGTTGGAAAGGCATTTCTGACTTCAAAAATGGTTTAAAAGATAGGAACAATCATTTTGATGGTCGCAAACACCAAGTAGATGCATTTGTAATCATTAAAATGTTTCGCACATCTGGCTCCAGTTTTTGAGATTTCAGTTGGAAGATAATGCCAATTAGATGCGAAAAGGAGCGGGTAAGACCTTACAAGAGTTCCGTCTTTTTAACTTCTGAATGTATACAATGTAGGAGATAAATTATCGTTAAGTTCACAGATGAACGTAAAGTTAAAAAAGAGGTTCAATGTAGAATGGGCCTTTACTTGACGAGAAGAAGCAGAGGTATTCGAAGATGTTTGCGATCTGGAACCCAGTGAACATCTTTCAGATGAAATGAGTCCGAATGTCTGCACAGAAGATTAAGAATCCGTGAATTGGTTGCGTTTAGACTATCTGAAGTATCTGCATCAAGTAGCCTTGAAGGCCCAAGTATAAGGCGTTTCCATGGTCTTCTATTTCTGCAATTAAACCATGAACAAAGGTCCTACAGAGAAAAATGGGCAAAAAGGGAAGAACTTTCCGCAGGGCTCTCAGTGCAAAACTAGTAGCTGCAACCAAGTAAATCTGTGTGTAAAAGAAGAGTTTATGGTTGAAGCATATGTCCAAATTTCTTGCCCTGGAAGAAAGAACAGAGGTGGACCTAAGTCAGAAGGCCACGATGGGTTGGATTAGATCGAGTTTTACATCAGTACTTCAGTTTTCTCGCTATTCCGTTTCAGACAGCTGTTATTCAATCGTTTTGCCACAGCTGACTTACACGACCCTGAACATATCCAGAAAAGCACCGATAGAATCAGTAATAGATTCTATGGGTTGGGGATCTTCGGGATAAGAAAAAATGCTAAAGCTGAAGGAATGGTCTAACAATACGTGAATGCGTTTGACTTGAAATTACAGTCTCTTGCCAATGGTGAGGCAGAGCATGGAAGAAGTACCACAGAAAAGGAGGGCAAAGCTTTGAAAAGGAGGATGGGTAGAGTCGAGACTAGTCCACCAATGCCATCACTGAAATGGACTTCATTCTGAGCAGATGTGCACAAATGCTGTCACCTGCAGGGAAGAGAACCAAAGGCTGAAGATGACTGACCCACATGCTGTGTATTGTATCATGTGAATGACAGTTTAACAGACCAATGGATGAAGAGTGTTAAGCTAAAGCCCCTTTATGTTTATATATTGGTATGTATTTTTTATTAATTTTCCAAACCAGACAGACAACTAAATGGATTCAAACTTTAGAATAAAAATAAACTGTGCATTAAAAAGGTAAATCAAACATTCACGTAAGCAAAAGTGACTGATGCAAACATAATAAAACTGGCGCGGACATGAGTGAATTTACATCTTTGACCATAATAATAAAAAAGGTCTAATGGTTTCTGCTAGGAGTCAATGGGGCCTTGCTATACAACCTCGCCCATCCATCACCCCAGGCAGGAGCAATTTAAAATGATGTTTTTATCAGTGTCAAGTCTCGAGGAGATTGCTCCTGTATGTATTTCTTGTTCTCACATAGATCACTGAGATGAATGCCTTTATTTTATCACGACTTGACCGCGTTTACTAAGGGCTTTCAAAACAGGGTAGTGTATTGTTTTGATGGAAGTATACAGATATGATCATATCTCTGCAGCAATTCGAACTTTTCATTGGTTACCTGTAAACAGTCATAGCCCTGGCTTGCTACAGAACAAGTGGCCATTTGCCTTCCGAGGCCAGAACTGAGGTCTGTTTCTGAACCACAATTTTTGATCCCGCGGTTAAAGTGCTGTGCAGGAGTAAGGGTGGGTCTTGTGCTTTGCAGTTAGCATTTGGAATCAACGTCCACCGGGGATTGAAAACCTAGACAAGCATTTGCAGTTTAATCACTCACTCTTCCCTCAGTAACTGGTCAACTGGAACTTGGGCATTTTAGGTCTCATTGAAAAAAACTTCATGGTACCTTCAGAGATAGTTTTTTCAATTCACAAACATTCCCACGCCCGGAAAGCTGCACTAACGGCAGGTATGGAAGCCACACACTGAAAACATCATGTGACATGTCCTGTGGACTCCAGTTCCTTCTGCGTGTTAATATACATAGTGCAGATTCAAGAACACAGGGGAAGAAGCCTACTTTGCAAACATCGGAAAATCATTTTTCACTCGGAAGAATACCCTTCCCTTATGCCCAATGCTTACTTTGTAAAAAACATAAGTGCCAGAGCCCTCATCAAGAGGACACTGCAGCATGCTCCACCCATTGCTCTGGTTAGTGCAGCCCATGCCAGTAACACAAATACAAACCATCACACTCATGTGTTAAAATTCAAAATATTCCAGGCCCCCGAAGCTATAAGAATGGCTTGGACACAAGTATTAGTCATTTTTAATGCACGCTGAATTAATAAACTATTTTTGTGGGCTCATCTCTAAATTACACAACCAGCGCAACAATGTGGCTGGCTGGCATAAGTGCCGGTGTTGATAATTAACTGCCAGTGCTGAGCACCGGAAACCACTGGCTCAAATTAAGCACTGCTTACAGCCCACCAAATATGGGGATAACCAGCGCAACAATATGGCTGGCTGGCATAAGTGCCGGTGTTGATAATTAACTGCCAGTGCTGAGCACCGGAAACCACTGGCTCAAATTAAGCACTGCTTACAGCCCACCAAATATGGGGATAATCTGTTCTCCTTCCTATCCTGCACAGGAACTTTCTCCAGCCATTAGCTGCAACACATTTCTGATCCTTTCCAGGGTGGGAAAAGGTCAGATTGGACATTGTGGATGCACACAAATGTTGGTTTGTGGGTGTTCATAAATTTACAAAGCAAATCACATTGTAAAGTTCACTTCCTGCCCTCGCTTGTGATCTCTTACTGCTGATTCCTCCATACTTGTGGTGGAGAAATCCACAGTAGTGAATCCATTTAGGTCTGCCAGGAGTTGGTGAATTCCCGACAGGTGTAAATGGAGGTAAAAATATGCTTATAAACAAGAACACCTTTATGAATTGGACCCTTTATGTGATAGCAGCGTCAAACAGTGCCAAGATGCCTTACGGTAAACAAGTGCTTCATAAGGCAAACCGCAAGTGGCATCAAATCAGTAAATGACTTACGTGGAAATAGGTGATAAGATTGCA
The DNA here is from genome assembly GCF_964204655.1 of Triturus cristatus. Classification (NCBI taxonomy): domain Eukaryota; kingdom Metazoa; phylum Chordata; class Amphibia; order Caudata; family Salamandridae; genus Triturus; species Triturus cristatus. The sequence goes on from NC_140590.1 coordinate 645,491,615, forward strand.
CTGTTATCTATAGTATAATAATAATGATAATAATAATAGTAAATACTAATACTTAAGAATAACACAGCTTCAGAATGCTGCTTTTAAGCTTTGCTTGATAGACTTGGCCCAGGTCAATCCAATGCTGCTCACAACCAAGGAATTATAGATATCAAAAACAAACAAAAAGAGAGATGGAGACACAACACTGTCATGCTGGGTTTGTGGATAGAAAATGCAGTCCCACCTATGAAAAGTTTGAGAAAATCTGCTCTACAGGCTGCAAGAACTATGCACTGTCTTTCACATGCGCAGCACAGGAAGCCCACATTAGACCTAACAATAAACATCGTCCCTCCATAGCAATACATCTGACGTATAAGACGAGCTGCGGAGGACAGTAATACACATGCTGAAATGATGAGCATAAAGGGATCACTTCGCGTGCGAGGTAAATTACAATGATCTTCCGCCAGGCACCTCTTGAGTAAGTAACTTTTGGCACAATAATAAAACACAATGGCAGCTATTTTTATTCCGTCTCACAGCAGCGCGACCCACATCAGCGTCACAACACTTACTGCCTAAGGTAGCATTTAAAAGGCTCGAAGCAGGTCTATTTGGATGCGTCCAGTGACGCAGCTCGAAGCTCTTAAAACAGGTTTCTGAAAGGCTACAAATCGCCCGTCGCCGCTTCAGGACACATGGTTTAGAGCTTTTGTCTGGTATGTTTATGTGCCGAGTGCAGTAAAGCGCTGAACATTTCCTGCCTGAAGAGATACGCAACGGCGCGGTGGCATCATATTTGATTGCGACCATCTTGGATTATTTTAAAACTAAACACAGTAATCCAAAAAAGAGCAATCATGGTAGTTGAGACCTGACGTCAGCAGGGCGTGGCTTCATGTTGCTGCTAAAGAGGAGAGTTGGCTCCCTAGCTTCAAACTACTTGTTAAGCGGTTAAAGCAGCGCTTCAGCTTGACCTGTTCCACCGAATTATATTGCTATGCACCTCTTTTTTGTTAAAAATATATATATATATATATATATACACACACACACACACTCACACATATTGTGTTTTTTGAAAATAATTAAACACCAGCAAGGAGGGACGACTGAGATTCACATAATAAAATATATTATATATATGGCAAGTAAGGTTTATCAAAGAACACCAATGACAAACAGAAATCAAGAATACTTCTAGTATCAGGGTCTGTCTACACCTGACGCTAGGGGTCCTACTCCACAATCATCTAGGATGCCAGACAATCCACTCCGCTGACAGAGATCTACCATTAATCTATCACCCGGCTTAACCAACGTCGTAAGGATCTCATCCAAATAGCATTCCCTTCATTTTTGTACTCCTTGGTCGAGCAAAGGTCTAGCAATGCAGGACTAGTTATCTTTTAGTAAGGAGAAGGGATAAAGAGACAAATATAGATCTAACGTTCCTTGTAAAGGGCAAGCTAGCCACCCACATCTCCAGTTGCATTGACGCTTGCTTCCCGAAAACAGATGCAAGTATGACTAAGGGGCTGATTCATAGTTTGGCGGTCCGTAGCGGTGGTGCAGCGGTGGCAGTCCGCCCGACTGTCTGACAGCCACATTCTGATTTTGGTGGTCAGACCCCCACTGGACCGCCGCGGATCCGTGATCCCTCGGCGGTGGTGCAGTGGTCTTAATATGCTGGTTGTGCAGTAGCTGCATCGGATGTATCTTGTGAATAACTATAGGGGTAATCTTTTACATTTCATAAAACTTAATTGCATTTTGCAAGTCACTGTCTTATCGCAGGTTAATATGATGTGCCATTCAGTATCCAGCACTTGACATCCTGTCATGTGTCTCTCTCCCTTATAGTTAGGGTCTGTAGGGGCATCTCCGGATGATTTTTACAGAGCGCACAATACAGTGCAGACATCGCTGCTGCCATTCACAAGTGACTAAAGTCGCAGCACAGTACGCAGACCTGGGCATTTCAGGCATACCATTGCATGTAATCTGAATAGCCGCCACTTATGGCTGAATATTAAGCACTAATAGACCGGGGCTACAAATTGGCTCTTGACTCCATCAAATGATAGAAATGTGTACTAATACAAGACCTAGATCAATCGACAGCCACATTCCATCCCTCCCTTAATGCTGGTCTGCGCTAAGTAATAGTACCTAAAGTTTGGGAGAGGCAACCCCCACCGATACATAACGGAGCCTAGAGTCTTCAATTTGATTTATTTGTTTCTTTGTTTATTAAGTTATGTTATATATAGTGTGGACATGACAGAACCCTTTGTAAAGTTCAAAAAAAGTTCTTATGTAGCATGTATGGCTACATGGAGTGTATATGTCATTAAGTGACAAAAACAGACAACATTACTTGATTTTATTCAAGAAAGGTCCGGGCAGAGACTCAGAAAAGAGCTCTAAATATTGAGGAATGGATGAGGAGAAAACATTTTGCGTGGTATGAGTTGAAGGGAGGGAGGATCTATTCTCATCAAGTATACCTCAGTTCCCCAGTAGTGAATTAAATGGACCAAAAGGAGAGATAGCCTCAGAGGTAAAAGATTGGGAGGAGGAGGAAACCTGGTTTACAATTGGCTCTCACCCACATAGTTCTATGTGGCAACCTTCATCATGGAGTCATCTCCTCTTAAGCTCAACCACATACCGAGCGAGCTCAACCCCACTTTTGGGGGAATACTTTGAATTTATAAAGGGACACTGACAGATTAAAAACAGAAGATCGGATGTGTAAGGAAAGTCAATGCTTCCTACATCCATTAGTCAACATGTTTCAGCTGGCAGGTAACGCCTAAGCAGGTCAGTCAGCCTTCACCAGGGCCTTCCAGTTCCTCAATATTGTACTTAGGTATCCAACATGAACTTCACCACAATCATCTCAAACACACACAATACTAGATCTTTTGTCGGGCACTTCCCAAATTCAGCGTTTTTTAAGGGCTTTTAATTAGCACCATGAGAATGTTAAAGGCAGGTCGGTCCATAAGTCACACAGTCGTCAAGTTGATGATGAAGCATGCCACATAGAAATATGTGGGTGAGAGTCTGTTAAAAACTTTAAAAAACACTGTCCCACCCCACCCGGCCCCCTTTTTTTTTCAATCTTGAAGGCTGCCTCTCCTTTTGGTCTGGTTAAAGAACTGAATCAGAACTAGATGTAACTATATGATAACAAAGCAAGGCAAGAAAACTGGCAGAAAATACATACAAGGAATTCGATTTCCATCATACAGTCTGCACAGTTTCAGTTCTCCCAGATACTAGCAACAGTTGCAATCATTTCGAAAGAGAAAGGCGCTGAAAACGTCAAGCAGTGGTTCAATATTCACCTTGTTAGAGTTAAAGTTCATTACCACAGATGACATTGGAGATAACTCTAACACACAACCAGAGGGTTGGGCTTCTGGTCTTGGGCTGTCTTTTTCACCCTTATACTAAAGCTTGCCTTGGCAGCAGATGCCTATGCTTGATGCTCAGACTGCAATCTTAGACAAAGGCAGGGAAAATAACAGTGTGTACATTCTTTGACTGAAACCATATTCTCTAGTTTCTCCCGAGTTTTGCAACAGACATAAAAGAAGATTTTATGATTGAGTAACTATTTCACAGATTGTCACAACCACATTGGTTACAGCACAAAAATCACACACGTGAAAAACGCCTACTATACAGCTTCAAACTTCAAACCCTGCCACTCTATCTTTGAAATATGAACTTGAATCTTTTAAATATTTGTTATTTGTGCCATTAACAAACAGAAATAACAAACCATTCACATTACAAGCAATTGAAATCAGTATCATAAAGGAGAAAAATATCAGAATACAAATCTGTACCATTATCGGTTCATTCCCCACATATTTTTATTTTACAGACTTTGATATAGGCAAACTTGACCCGAATCGGGTATCAGAGCGCTTTACATAGCACCAGTTGCATTACATGAGGACACATTCATTTTTGTTAGGCACGGGGAGATTAAGTGATTTGCCCAGAATCACAGGATGTTCAGCGTCATTGCTGAGACTCAAACCCAGTTCCCCAGATTCGAGGCCGACCTCCTTAGCCGTTAGGCCAACTCCTCTCCCCACATAAAGTCCATTAAATGCAGATGTAAACTTAAGTACCTCTCCTGTCCCACACATAAGCATTTTACAATGAAAGCAATTTAAACCCCCTAGGCATTGTATCTACGTCCCGGACACGTACTTTGCGTAAACTCTCAAACAGTATACATCATATCCATATCCATGACCCGTGGCCCCTCAGGAGCTCCCAGATCCCTCATTAATACTATTTTCAACTGACTATTGCTCTACAGAAAGCATTTGTCATTTTTGCTCCCTGAGCAATATTCTCAGTCACTTTATCTTCAAATCTCATCTCTTTCAGACTCCTCTCTTTTGAAAGTACGGAATTGGCCATATCCCTCAGCCCAACAGTGCCAGTGGGAGCTGGTGTGGACAGCCAGTATATTGCTATTTGCCGTTTTCTGAGAACTAAACCCGACATTGCAAATTTGTATTGCATTTTGCTTTTTCAGGCTTTAGGAACTAACCCCAATGCACAATGTTTCTCCATGGTCTCTATAGTTATCAACATTACCTTTTCCAGAATCTTAGTCCCTTCCCCCAATATATTTCTGTGGGTCTGCACTCCAAACTCATTGAAGATATTCAGCGATATTATTATCACACCTAGGACACGCAGGAGCTCTGCCCACATCAATTCCATGGAGTGAACTTGGATCTTTAAACTAAAAGATCAAATAGGAGGTGTTCTGGGAAGGACCTATGTGGAAGATTAATTCTGTCCTAGCCCTGCTTCGTGTTATGTGAACCTGTAACTGGCTACATCCTAAATTAGTCTCTCAAAAGAAAATCAGTAATGTTATTAGAGACCTCGTTGGCCGGAGTAAGACTCTAAAGTCAACAAAATCACCCTCAAAATTCAAGTAATTCAATCAGTGAATATATTGCTATTGGCTGATTTTGCCCTGCATAAATGATTACTTTGGAACTAATGCAAACAATAGAATAAGGTTCACACATCAACAGGAGACAGAAACAAGCAATTACAATGCAATAGGTCTCGCATTTACGAGAGTTTAAGCTATTGGCATTGTAAATGACAGTACCTTTTATGTATCTGTTGTGATTACTTGCACATAAATAAAAGGCATTGCCATTTACAATGCTAATAGCTCAAACCCTTGTAAATGCGAGACATATTTCATTGCAAAGAAGCGGCTGCTATTGTCCCGGGCTGCATGGAAAGTGAAAGCATGCGTGGTGCGCAGGATGTTGCAGGAAAGCATGACGTGCCTGCAGTAGCAGAAATTTGTTAAAGAAAATAGTGCTTACAGACTAAATAAGACATACTGTGTAACAACAGAAGTAAAAGGGCCAGCCTTCATGGGAGGTTACAAATGAAGACAAGGCTGTACTAAGGAGGGACTAAAAAGCTTATTAACTAATCAGAAGGCAGCACTTACAAAGGACAATGACACAAGCCAATAAAAAATATGGGCGGAGAGTGGGTGGGGCTTTAAGTCCATACTCAAATACAGCATGCCTGGCAGAGCAGCGCAAGCACTGCCAAGGCTCGAGCTAAAAAACGTCCCAGTGGGTTATTGGAATATAGGGCATTTGTTTCGATTAGGAGATTAGATATAACTCGCGATTGGTATGCATCTGAAATTATACAGCACCACTTCATAACTGAGCGAAAATGTAATGTATATAGGCTGACAAATGGAGAGCTAACAATTCGTAGCAGTGCCAGCCAAGGGGCTGTCAAATATGGCTCAAACTAACCTTGAGACTGGGGATATTAACATGATGTAATTAAAACAAAAACCAATAAACTGGTGGCTTTGCCTTGCTGATTCCAAGGCAGGACAATCATTTGGATCCAAGGAGGTCTTGGAACCAAAGTGCTGCTGACAATCTCTTTTTTCCACCAGAAATGACGTGGACTGCTTCAACTCTGAGATATAGACGACAGAGGTAGTGACAAAGACACAGAAAGGACTGCTGTGGCTCCTTTTTCTTTCATGAACCTCCAAGGAAACCCAACAGAGGTAGGTTCCACTTAGGCACATATGGCCAGACAATTTGCTTGGCTATAGGTTTGGCAGTCCGACGCCAAGCTTAACGACAACATGTACAGTAGGGCCACGGAACCATACTGGAGTTACAGAATACCTGAGTGAAATGAAAGTATATCATACCCAATCCCAAATGAATTCGTTTGGCTTATGAAGGCATCAAAGTAAAAAAATAAAGATGTGCATCCTTTCTTTTGGCAAATTAGCCAGAGAGTTTATTTTGAGATTCTGTAGGCTACACAGGAATCACTTACTAACAAAGACCCAACTCAGTCATGGAGGCCAGCACTAACCAGATCACACATGAATGGAAAGAGGCTCTTTCATGGGCTAAAACTACATACCAACAAATACAACAGCATGGAAAGAGTCATCCGTATCACATCAACAACATTATCATGAAGACTATTTGCAGCTAATAGATTTATAAGCATGATCTCTTTATTTGGCTAACTGAGAAGTTTGAACTTTTTGGAGGAACTTGGAGACATTAGATGACAGGCTTAAGTATGTAGAGTTTGCAGTTATTTAAATACCAGCAGGCAAAGGGGAATAATGTGTGATACAAAGGGACAGTAATAGCATGAAATAAATAATTACTAGGAAACGCAAGAGCTATTTTCAGAAAGTTTCCAGAACAAACTTGCACTTATGACTATTCTTTGGTAGCAGCATCCCATAGTTAAGAAAGCATAATGAAACGAATCTGGATGGATCAAAAAGTGGCTATACAGAGAAACACCTGTTTTATTTTTAAAACTGTTTCCTTTTTAAAAGTTAGATGGTTCTCAATGAACAACACAACTCACGAGAGGTGCAATGCACAACAGCATGAATTAAGAATGGTCTTGAAGAATCTAGTTAATGACAGAACTGCCTCGGCAGCGCATCTCAGTGTGGTGGTGAATAATAACACACCTTATACTTAATATAACAGGTGCTTCCCCTAACATACATTATGCATCATGAACACAGCCCTGAACTTCAAACAGCGCGTGAGAGAACAAAGACATGCAAGCACTCCCATGAAACTGAATAATCGTGAGCACTGGCAAAGACAGCAGTTCTGGCCTTTACAGGCTGCTGACATTTTTTTGTAAAATTCCAAGCATATATCATATAAAGAAAAATAAAACTTGCAGCTTACAATGTAAACAATTTAAATAAAAAATTCTCTGCTGTGGCTGCTAGTGATATTTTTAAAAAATAAGGCTTGTAGTTGTGTCACGCATTGTATTATTATTTGTAAAGGTAATCAGAATAAATTATCATCTCATCAAGCACTGGAATGGCAGGCTGCTACAAAACAGTCACTTTAGAAAGGAGGCAGATAATAAGTAACCTAACTGGGAACCCGAGGTACCAGTAACATAAACAGTTATTCAAAGCTAATATACAACATTCAAAAATATATGCACCAGATGTGTCACTAAAAAGAAAGGAACTACTTTCCAATGTACAAACTAAGTGCACAGGGATTGTTTCGTCACTCAACGGGCAAAGTGGGCTAATCCATTGACCAATGCTATATGCTGTGGTGGGTGGAAGCAACATGTGAATGATAATTTAACTGACCAATAGATGAATCCCGCTGACCAAATGCCACTCCAGGTATGCATATTATACATTAATTTGTTTATTAAACAGTAGTCCAGCAAGACAGCGAACATTGTCTCAAAGGTCAGACTCAAAAAGAGTGCTATTAAGTATGTATTGGAAGGACAAAATTTGCTCAGAATATTGTGAGACCGAAATGCTCCTAGGCACCACAAACAAAAGAATATAAACGGAAATCAAGCCAAGACCAGACAAATGAACTAAACAACACAGCCATCCAATCAAGAGCAAAGACCTAACCCAAAGCACCCTCTAAGTGTTTGTTTTGCACTGGAAACAAAAGGTCTGCCTACAGGCAGATAAAGTTGTCTTTAGCCAACCCTAATAAACATGAGCTCACTCATAGGTTTGCATGGGGAACCAAAGAAAGATTTTACTCTTGAAACAAATTCTATATTTACAGAAATAAGGCTAAACTGAATCTATTCTGAAGACAGGACTTCACAGGTTCTCCTTGTAAATGACAGTCTTCACAAAGAACTTAGCCGTGTCCATTTCTAAATAGTTGATGCACATAGATGTTTTGTTGGCAATCACAATGTTTTTAGCTCTATCTCAAAGAAGGGTAGGGTATCATTTGCATACAAATATATTGCCGGATGCACCGAGTATGAAGGAGAACATGTCAACTGTACAGGATGTGTGACAGATCAATTCTGGCTCAGATTGGTCCAGCTTTGGCTGGGTGAATGAATGCCTAGGGTCGACAGTGTCAAATGTTGCAATTAGTTGAAATAGTACAGGGCCATAGGTGTTGCAGCTAGTTTTAAAGTGCTTTAACTAGCTTACAGAGACAAAGACTGCCAAATATATTCCCCAAACGCAAATTCTCAGGATATGTTTAGTACATGCAAGATGGACCATCCACACATATACATCAAATTTATTATTTCCATCCTACATATGATCAGTGAAACACACTACATTCCTGCGCACCATTATACAATTTATAGTGGAAAAATGTCATAGTGGGAGAGGAAGAAAGGAGCCCCATTCCATCTAGCTGCTGGAACCACACACAGGATAAATTCAAGCCTCACTCAAGAACCTTTCAGAAATGCTGCATCCTTTTTAACCATTGTAAATTCATGAAAAAAAACAAGAAAGATAATACCGAACCTTGAAGTAAAAAGTATGGAGTGCTATGTCTTCTTCCCTAAACAAGCAAGGAATCAAGCACATTGGCTAGCAGTCTACAGGCAGGAAGTGATGTCAAATGTGCCCTTAATAATCAATGGCAAATTGTAGAGGGCATGGTGAAAGCATGAGATGAAGTGCCACACAGGGTCAACAGGACACATTGTTACATAGATTCCAATGTCACATAACGAGGCACTTGTTAAAGGACATTCTGGGTCGTGACCTCGCCGAGCCGCCTGATGTGGCCCCTCTTACATTAATAATAAAATCAGAAATACCGGTACAAATTGTATCTAAGTTGTATAAATCAGCACAGGATACCGGGCTAACTATTACACTAAAGCCCGTTTGGCCTGGCAGGTCGATTTGGGGACGGATGTTGATGATGGAATGTGGAGGTACTGCTGCAAGAGTACGAAACGAATATCCCTAAACAGCAGGCACAGACTGATCAATTTTAAATTTCTTAACAGAGTATATTATACCCCTGAGAGGTTGCATAGGTATGGGCTGAGGGACTAGGCTGAACGAGAACGAAGTGGTGCCACATCGGCTGATTTTTTTCACCTAGCATGGTTGTGCTCGGGGATCGCCAGCTTTTGGGCATTAATATTTAAGTCTTTAGAGGATATCACTAAAGAAAAACTTACTCCAGACCCTGCACTGGCATTGCTGGGATTCTCTAAACGCCTGCCTAAGTCAGTCAGACGGTTGGTTGATACGAGGCTGCTAATGGCTAGACGCAGGGTGGCAATTTGCTGGTCCCGTGGCCCGACCCCCACAATAGCCGAATGGTTGCGAGATATGGTGTACTGCAGCACGCAGACCGAAAACTATAGCAAACTCCTTTCACCATGCAATCGCCCCAAGAACTTTTGGGAACTATATGGAATTTACAGGGCAGCTAAAGACAATGATGCTGGGAGTGATGACCCTCCTGCCCAGGAGTAGAACGTGGAGAGGTTGCAAGATGGGCATAGATAGTGACGATAGGCCCCAAGTTCGCTACAGTGCTTAATATCCATATAACTTTAGGATTTATTGTGAGCAAAAGCAAGGCAGCAATAAGTATATGAGAATGTTTTTCTGCATCAAGGTTTGTTTCTTTTTTTCTATGTTGAGATGGGGCTTAGGCCTCGTGATGGTTGAAGTATCCATGCGATGTAAGATGAAGGAATCAATAGAATGCCTAAGGTCTGTCATAATGATTGTCATATATATGGTCTTATCAAGAAATGTCTCTGATAAATTTCTGTTTTGTATAAAAATTCAAATAAAAATAATAAAATAATCAATGACAAAGCAAGATGCAGCCCTGCTTTGCTAGTTATTCCATAGCAGAAGAGGCCTTCATGTTCACAATGCTTTCTAGACCAACTTACTGATGTCCAAGGGACGCTATAATTTAACAAGTGGATGAAACAGAGCAGCCTGTCATAGCAGCAACTGTGATAGCAGTAACATTTATATTGGGATGGCATCAACATTATCAGGTGAACTATAAGCCATAACTGTAATCTGTAAATATTGAATGCATATAAAAGATACACGTTTGCCTCTTGACAAATTCAGAAGGGCAGGAGGAAAAGGGGTAACATACTGAAGCCCTATTCCGCGGCTCTGTTAGCTGAGGTAGTTTGACACTGTTTTGTCTGCATACACCTTTCAACAGGGTGGATGGGCACCCTGCTGGCGAGTGTTTCTCCTACCCCAATATGAGAGTTTGAACCAATGTTTTCTGGGCAAGCCTGATGATTCTGCCTTTAGCCAGGGACAGGGGACTCACCTAACAACGATATCTATACGACAGAGGGAGAATTCCCCAAATGCCTTAAAAGTAAACATCAAGCATTAAAGTCAGTGAGAACAGCCATCAGTAAGTGAAAAGATAGGCACTGAGTTCAGTTGCCCAAATGAGATACACATCCACAGGTGGATGGATCTCTATCCCTGGGAACGCTCTAGGAGAGCACAGGCTGGATGAGTAATAATGCACCACTGTGGTCACAACACCGGGAAGCAGACGAAGATCTCAATTCTGACAGAATGCTCAGAGAATAACAAAGATTTCATAGTGGAAGGCAATGAATCCAGTACAACCCGTACAAATATTCCTCGTGGAGGCAGAAGTCAACCTCCAAGCACTAGGATGAAAAGGGTAGACGGCTTTGCGCTGGCTGCGTGGGAAGCATGGAAAATGCATTTTTGTCCACAGAATATAGGTAGACCATGAGCCCACCTACAGGCACATCACTTCAAAACAGTCGTTGACTAGCACTTCAACTACCCTCGCAAGAAACATGACGGCGGTGATCAAGAGCAAAACGTATAGGCATGTAACGAGTAACTGATATCAAAGTACTATCTGACCCTTGTCAGGACTTAACCAGTGCCCTCTGCATCAGAATTAAACTAAGAATGTTAGAGACTGAAACATGTAGAAAAGCAATAATTATACTAATGAATATATACATTCCTGTCCAATACAGAATATATAGATCAGACAAAAGGTTAGGGTAAAATAAGAATAAGCTGTCAATAGATTAATCATTACACCACTCCAAAATACAATGTAACTCACAGATAATAAACAATGGCATGAAAACTTAATTGCATGCTAATAGAAGCGTAAAGACTAAAGACAGGAGCAGTGCTTAATTTTTGCTGGTGGTTTCCGGTGCTCGGCACTGGCACTTAATTGTTAGCACCGGCTCTAGTGACAATCCCCCACATGGTAGTACTGTCTTTTTAATTTTGCAATGATCAAAACAAACGTGTTTATTAGGTCAGTATACATTGAAAAATAATACCATCCTCTCATGCTATTATTATAGTTTTGTGTGTACTGAAATAGTCTGAATTGTCACACTTGTAAATGTGAAATGCTTATGTCTTATGGAGGTATTGTCATTTGCAGCGCTGGCAGGGTATGCGTGGTGCATGCTGCAGTGGCCTTTCCGAGAAGGGCCCTGGCACTTAACTTTTTTACAAACTAAGCACTGGACAGGAGGTACATTTTCCATATTACTACATAAGTGGCAAACACTGAAAAACACTTGTAAATCACATTAAGTAATACATCCCAATGACACATTCATACATTTTCTCCATGTAATGTGATGGAGAGGTCAAAATAATTGATACAATAAGTAGAGAGGTGTGCTGCCATTTCACTATGGAAAATACAAAAAACAAAAATAATGGTTTGACACGTAAAAATTGAAGCGTACCATGTTGTAATTGATCCAATGGTAGTGTAGCTATTTTTAACTATTTTTAAGGAATGTCCCATATTGTGATTGTCCAATACAGGCCAAACACTAATATGCGTATGCATTATAATTGGGCATTTGACAAGGTGCAAATCAAACAATTTAAAATTTAATGAGGGGCACATTGACAAAGCTATGTGGGTAGATGATCCCAAAAAATTAATTTGCAAAGGAAAAATAAAATTTCTGATCCACAGGTTCAAAAATGGTAGGATTTTACACTTGTAAATCTAGTTGCAGGTGCAGAAATGTGGAAATTTTTGAGAGTCTATCAAAGATTGCAGTGTTTTCAAAGTAGAATTGGAGGGCGTACATGAAAAATGTATAAGGGTGGGGAAGTGGTTTCCATTGGGCCAACACCAATTTACTTTTGCATCACGCTTCTGAATGGGCAAATGTGTGCCTGGTTCATTTCAGCGTGTAAAAATAGAAAAAAAAGTGCCTGAATCTACACCTGTAGTGGCTTCCATGAAGAAGTCCAGGTGATAATTGAGAGAATCTATGCCCGTCAGGGATTCCCAGGAGTGGTCTAGGATAATTCTGCGAGAATTTACACCTTACAATGATTCTTAGAGGTAGTCGAGGATATCCTTGTAAATGGCTGAAAGGTAATACATTAGTTCTCTAAATAATCATACATTACGGTGTTCCTCAGAGTGCTGTTGGAATTGTAACTAGACCATAAATGGCGTGTAACCATTGTGAGTCCAATCTTACAAATATGTCAGGCCTCGCTTGACCTGCACGTTTGCTGACCCAGCAAATGTTTTTTAAGAGGAAATGTTTTACCAGGGAAAATTGAATAAAGCAAGGCACTGCCATATACTCTGGGCGTTTGCGGAATGGTGTCTGTTGCACCGATCGCATCAGTTATATTTTACACCATTCAGTATATCTCATTGGGTCGGTCTTTTTAGGGTGAATGACTTTGGTATTTGTGGCACGTTTTGAAAACTCCCTTATCATTCTCTGAATAAGATGCTGCTGCAAAGTCATACTGTGCCCTCCTCAACTTTTTTCTGACTGGTACTGGTGGTAACTGACTATGACTGACCCTGGGCTCTGCCTAACTAAGCCCAGGCCTGTGCTATGCTGAAAGAGACACTTTGAATACATCGAAAACACCTACACTAGGGTACCTTATGGGTTAAGGTACCCCTGTGATTGGCATGACCTCCCCTATAAAGCCCTAGTACATAATAGGGTTGAAACTACCTTTAAGTCCCTAATATACAATAGGGCAGGTCAGTTTAGAGGCCAACAGCCTTTTCTGCACTTGCATGTGTGCACAACTGGAGACTGAGGTCAGTTTAAAAGCAGCCCTGTGTTGCAGGACTGGTTTTAAAATGCAAATTGTGCCCAAACTCTGTCTTGGTGTTTTGGGCACTTAGAAAATAATAAACCACAATGTTTTGACATATTAGGTGTCCCAGGGGTGGGGGCAGGTATTTAGAAGGAGGACCCTTATAAAAATGAGTTTTTTATGGTCTGGGTTAAGTGAAATTGCACATTTCACCTCCCCCCTCCTTTGAGATAAAGTGCTCACAAAATTGGCTTTTGTGCTAGGAGCACTATGGAAGGAGGATCTGCAATATTTGTACTTTTACATATTCAGAACCCCTAAAGTTTCCCCAGGTGTTCCAGAGGTGAGGGTCATGTAGATATAAGCAGGGTTCTAATAGAAGGTGTTTTTATAAGCCCTGGTGTTGGAAAAATGGCCCAAGTCATTTTTCCCAATGTAAATCCCCTGCCACATAGGTTAACATGGCAAGACGCTGTTAACTAATAATTCCCGCTAGGAGAATAATAAAAATAGCATTCAAGGACTTCCCAGAATGGTATTGATAAATTCAACAATATGGTACTGTTGAATTTCTACTAAAATATACAGTGAATAATTTATGAGACTTTCTTGTCTGAAAGCCAAAATTCAGCCTTCCAGTGGTCTGTCCTGGTTGGTCAGAGTTAAGTGAATTAGCCAGGCTTCTTTCATGAGGCGATGAAAAGCCCCTGGAGTTAACCAGCTCTTCTGGGAGGGAAGGCTTCTGCTACACGGGAATGCCAGAGCAGGGGGAGGGGTTGTAAACAATATACTTCAATGGAAGGAGGAGACAGGCAGATGACACCAGTTGCAATTACAACTCTCCTCTTTGAACCCAGCCAGATGCTAGGCTTAAGGAAGGGATGACCAGATTCCAGAGGGAGAAACTATGGAGTTTAGCCATCCTGGAGGTGTGTTGAGCCAGCTCTTCTCTCCTTGCTGAAAATTCTGACAATTAATTTTGGAGAAATAGTGCTTTCTTAGATAACATTGTGCCATATTTTAGAGGGAGTGGTCATGCTCTGGGGTGTTGTCCTGCACCTCATTAGACAGGAGTGCCCTCTTGCTTGACCCCAGAGAACACTGAATAAATATCTGAGAGGGACAGTGTCTCTCAGATCTGCTGCTGGCACCTAAGAGAGCAAGAAGGGTCCACGCTGAGGAGTTTGATGTGCATTAACCAGGCCCTGGAATCTGAAGATTGCTCCTCCTGCACCATCCGGAACTACAGCCCTGTGGGCTACCTTGCTTTAAAAGGACTACAGAGTGGACTCCCTGCAAGTTACAAGTTAACAGAGCCCACCTGGACCATTACCACAAAGAATCCTCAACCTGGAGTACTACCAGTGGATTTGTAAGGGTTTTGTCCAAGTGGATTGTGGGAACTGAAGTCCCAAACCTTCAAGGACCATCTTGGCGATTCCAGACCATTTGATTGTGTTTTGGACACTTTGGACCCACAAGAGAAACCTCAGGAAGGAGTTCCTCACTGAATCCGGCCTGCTGGAGGAGGCTGCATAGCATCTGGTGAGAAATCCTCCAGAAACGTTGCTAAGTGTGAATTTATCCCTATCAGAGGCAACCAAAGGTCCAACAGTGGCAATGTTGGTTTCTAAGCACTAGATAGTGTCTAATCTTTAAAAATTCACATCTCTGGTGGATTTTATTCGTTTTGGTGTCATTTTAAAGATTAAAATATTTCCTATTTTTATACATTGATGTTGGGTTTTTATTGTGTCTTAAATATTTACTGTATTGGTGATTTTAAATGCTTCACATACCTATCTTTGAAGTTAAACCTGTCTGCTCGCAGCCAAGCTACCAAGGGTTGACAATTGGATTAATTTTCTAAGACCTATTATAAGCCCTATATTGTGGTAGTGGTATTACGGGCAGTGGTAAATGCATATCTGCCACTACTTATAAGCAACTTTCCAACTGATGCTATCAAGGCAATATCTGTCAGTACAGGGTTTTCGGATTACTGAATTTGGCAATAACCAAGCGCTATATGGCTCATTCACCCTGTCACTCCAGAAGCCATTGCATTAATTCTCCCTTTAGTGAAATTACCACTTCATAAACAAACAAATAACAAAACACTGCCTAGAATACACACAGCTCTCCACACGTTATTCAGTACAACATGCCGTCCACGCGCTTGTGTGTAGTAAGGCTGATAGGACCCAAGGACCGCAGGTGCGCCTGCCTGCAAACATTGACTAATGAGCATTTCTTTTAGCCCTCAGAGTCAATTTCCAAGCAACATTTACTTTAAAGCAGGCTTTGAAAAGTTCATGATGGTAATTCAAGGTATCTTTCTTTTATGCAGTGCTTCTGTACAATTGCTCCTACAGTGTCAGGGCAGTGACTACCTCCTGATCTCAGACACAGAAAGTGCCTCTTTACATCTGAATGCTGATACAGGCAGATAAAGAAAGCACCAACATGGCGTGTACCATGGGCATCAGCAGAGACAGAACACAGATGGAACTGATGGATGAAAAATCAGAGACCTAGAATATACAAGAGTAAAAAGAGAATATTCTTTATCACAGGCTAGCTGACTAGCAAGGTGTTGGCAACATCGAAATAGAACAAGCATTAGCAAAGCCACAGGTCCAGCCTTTGCTTAACGAAAGTGGATTGATTTGCTATTTTATACATTTGGTTGATCCACTGAGACACCCTATTCATATTTCAATGTAGTTAATCCATTCAGGCACCCATTCAGCCATACACCCTCTTATGCATGCATTCAAGGGCTCATTGATGTAACCCTGGATTCACCCATCCCCACATACAAACTCACCCATCAATGAAGAATTGCTTTTGTGTGGCAAACATTCATTCAGTCAAAGCCGTTTCCTGGCAAGGTTGTAACCCAGTGTAATGGTGACCATTACATTCACCTCTGAAGGATGAAATCTGGACTGACCCTCTAGGATTGTAATATTTGTGGCACAGGCCTCCTCTGCAGAAGATATTATATTCAAGAGGGCACAAAAAGTGTAAAGTTACTTTGCATAAACCTCTTTTTTCCAGATTGGGTGAAAAAAAATATGAAATCTTATATTAGCACCAACGTGGTAATCAACGTCACAGATTGGCGGGTGTTATTTATTTATTCCCGTGACATACGGATATGTGTATTTACAACACACCTTAAGAACTGTCAGTCTCTCTTCACAGGGTGCCCGGCTGGACCCCATAAGAGTACCCCCACCCTGTTTTTAGTCACCTTCATTATTGGCGTGCGCTGCCTCACACTGACAGCCTATTGATATTCTTTAGGTGTCCCTCATTGCTAGGTCCTGATGAGACCCCTACTGTCTGTGGAGCTGAAACGCCGTCAACACGCACTTAAAAACTAACCGTCTTCCAGCCCTACTAATGTGGTAGTAGGCTGCCAATAACTACTGTATGTTCATGTTATGGTCGTTTTCTGTATACATTGAAACCCAATTTATGTCACAAATTGTTACTTTTTTTAAATGTAGGTTGATAGTTCACTTGGGACACCGAACACCTATTTTGATAAACTTTATTATATTTACATAAACTGCAAATGTTTCCAACTTCTAGTTGTGTAATTTTGATTCTCTCTTTGACATACTTTTACCAATGAATATTGTCATTGAGCTTAACTATTATCGTTTATTGTATACATTGTCCACAGGAACCACTGTTACTTGTTATATAGTAGATACCCTGGTTCCTTGTGAGTAGGGTGGCCTTTGTTTTTACCCGTACACAGCAGTACAAAACAAGCATTAGCAAAGCAAATAGCTCTGGAAATGGCAACTAGCATTTCAGCTTTTGCAATTCTTATTTTTTTCTCTCATGGTTTTTGCAAAACTTCAATGCTGGGGAAGCTGCCAGGCTCTCAACTTTCTAAAAAATAAAACATTGGCTAAAGGCAAAAATATTTGTATGGCCTCAAAAAAGTACACATTACCATAGTAGTCCCTGGCACTTAAGTGAACCACTTTGAATCTGTTCCTTGTGAAAGGGCAGCATGCCGTAACTCCCAGTGAAAGTAAGTAAACAAAAATCGTGTGGACGTATTATTTTTCTGAATCTCTTTAGAAAACCCTTTTAACTCATAAAGAGGGTTTAGTGTATTTATTTCACTTATTACTTTCAACATTAGTTAGAAACCAAACATACAAAACACTAACTCATGTCATAAGAGGAAGACATACATTGTACTTTAACATTTCATTAAATCATAAATCCCAAACAAAATGACATTTAGCAAATACATTACAACTTATTCAACATGAATGACCAGTCCTTAAATAAAAAAAGAAACAATAGCGGTGCAAACTTTAAAAAAAAATTCTATTAATGCAGCCTGCTAAAACTAGGTAGTCGGCAATGATTATGCAACAGGCAAAATGCCTTGTTTGCACACTGTATCATTCAGTAGGTCGTAGTGGTTGCGGCTAGCTGTATGTGGTAGACTTGTTTCTGAACCCTGTATTCATTTTGGGGTTCTCTTCAGGACCAGGACTTGGTCGATCTCTACAATATAATAAAATATTGTTAAGTTGTGAGTGTGATTTATAGACTTCTATTAAGACCTACTGAATAACGTTCCTTTTTGGGGTCTAATCATACCTTTTGGAATGGAAGGTTCTGGCGATTAATAACCCAATGAAAAGCGCTGTTCAAAGTTCTAAGATGCGGAGTACACTTGTCTTGTGTCATCTTTTCTTTTTCCACAAGCCGGTCCATCCCTGTTGTGTGCAATCTATGATTCTGAAATTCAAACATAGAAGCGAAAAAATTCGCTCCACACGATGCATCTTCACCTGCCAATATATAAATATGAGGAACGCAATGTAAGAACTTGTTCAAAACCTGTGCAGTATCGGCATAAATCAAAAGGGACACGGATGGAAAAAAAGAAAGAAAAGACTCACTTTAACGTGTGAGCCAAGATTCGCGCTCAAACGCGGTGGGAAGGCAGACGTCTCTTCATTATGTGGCTTCGTCTTCTGTAATTTGAAGAAGATCGAAAGCTTTGTGTGAACAATGTGAAACAATGTTATGCTCGGGTATACCACGCAAGCTTTCATGTTCATTTAAAAACTTGCCTGAATTCGTTTGAAAGCTTGTCAGTGTGCTCCCTCTCTGGTTGAGTGCGCGTGTCTTCTCAGTAGCGCGGAGGGAACGTTTTCCAGACATAATTAGTAGAATGCCATCACCCGAACTAGTCACGTGGGTAGAGTGAAGGCTTCTGGTCAGTGTAGTTATGTATATTACGCTGAACCACTTATGTGCTTATAACGTATCTAGAACTTGGCAATTTATTTCATTTGAATGGAATTTACAGTCTGTTGACTTCAGACATTTAATTCAGTCCGCTAAGTGCCGTATTAAAACGCATCATAAGATAAGCTTCTTTTTGAAGTAACATCCTTTCTATGTCACCACCTCTCGGGTTCGGTTTAATTACACTAAGGACCGTCCATCTGAAGTCCTTCTCTGTGTGCTTTAATGCTTCAAAATGAGCGACCAGGGGTGCATTGGCCACCTTGTTCTTAATCCTGAATCGGTGTCGAGTAATGCGGTGTCTTATCTCTTGTGTAGTTTTGCCTATGTAAATAAGTAAACACTGGCAAATAATGGCATAAACCACATTTCGTGACTTACAATTTGTGAAATCATTGTGATTCCTCCTGTCATTCTCGTTGGTGAATTCCGTGCCTTCTATGGTAGTACTACAGGCTTGACAATTGCCACGTGATACGATTTGTCTCTTTCCCAATGATGCTCAATAATCGAAGCACCACTCAGGAAAAGCCCATCGCCTCGTAACCATGGCAAATTAAGAGTCCTAAATGTTCTTCAACCAGTTTGCAAAAAATGCAGCAAATAAAGGAATATATAATATTTTGGTGTTTATCATTTAGAACATGTTTATGTGATTATCTAGCAAATGGGAAGTTTGTCCCACCCAAAGAAGTTTTTGGATTTGAAAATCGTAACTGTGATTTTTCAGTGACACTTTTAAACACTCTACTGTTATAAGTGTAAATGTTCATTTTATATATAGCTGCTGACCTGGGTGATAGCTTGTTCTCTAATCTAGCCCTTTTTAGGTTGAGCCTGAGCCAGCGTGCATGCGCTGCTCTGCGAGGCTTCTTGTAAGCACTTTAAACTTCTCTGTGTGGGTCTGACTCCCCCCACGCATTAGGTTGGTTGTTGCCTGTGTCATTTAGTTTTCGTAGCCTGCAAATGGCAAAAGGCGGGCGCATGTCCCGCCTCTTTAGCAAAGGTTCACTCCCACAGCGTTTTGCTTGCAGGAGCGAGCAGGGGCTCGCAGGGTGGCAGCTGCATTCCTTACATTCCTTACAGCGCGCGCGCACCACTCGCGGGCTAGCAGATTACCCTTTCCTGAAATGAAGTCTCTTGCATGGCTTTGTTTGTGCTTTCGTTATTTGCATATTGCCTGTTCAGCACCGATCTTGTTTAGACAAGCTGTAAAAATGCCGTGCTTCATGTTTCCGTCTCGAGCCTTTCTTATTAAAGACCCTTCAGAGACAGTGCCGTAACATGCGCACACTGTGATGGTGATGTTGCGTTTGTCACTTTAACGCAGCTTGTCTGGTATTGTTCTGACTGAACCAGGTCCTCTATGCGAGCTCAGCTGCCAATGAGTGTTTAGAAGAGGTCATGAAAAGTGACCTAAAGTTAAGGCTGGGGCGGTGCAAGGGTCAGCACGTCATAAAGCCTACCTACACAACAACCAATCCTTGGCCTCTCTGCTGCGTGCGCATAGGGATGCACTCATGTGCCTCGTAATTGTGTGTATGGGCTAAAATGTGAAGGAGGTGCAAGCTGTTTAAATTTGGACAGGGTGAAAGTAGAAGAAAACGTAGTGCTCACAGCAGATACGAGAAGCACTTGCGGGGTGCAAGCTGCAGAGGATCAAACATGCAGATGGAGAATCAGACGTGCGCTGTCAGCGGCTGCTGAGGAGTGAGGGGGAGAACAGGAGAGAATGACTACCCCAGAGACTACTACTCCTTCTACAGGCCTTGGTAATGTTTAATCCACACTCACTGTCAGAACTGAAAACGTTTCAGTTCTAGCTTCTCAGTATTGTTACTCATCTAATACTGCTAACAAACCTTGGCAAAGCTAATCAGCCTGGCTTGCTGTAGGCAGTGATGCTAGAACAGTTTTCAGAGTAGGGGGGCTGCCATCAGTGTAAGGTCATTTAAGTCACAGGGTGTTGCGTGACAAATCCAAAACACAGAACAAGGGCATTGAGCGAGCCACCCCCACTCAGCAGGACACGGTGCATTTTGGATAGGGTGACCGGACGCCCCAGATACTCCCGGTTCTCCAAGGACTGTCCCGGTGTTCTGACGCTTTCCTTAATTTTAAGCTTATGTCCCAGTTTTTGGGACAAATGTCAAGTCATCCTGAAACGAGAGCCGAAAGGTGCTCTCTCCTTAAGTAAATTATTTTTCAGGCAGCAGGTTGGGAGACAGATTTGGGCTGGAGGGCAGGGGGTCTCAGGGTAGACTAGGTTGTGGCATAGCTAATGGGGGTGGGGTGGTGTGCTTGCGTGCAATTACACATTTACAAGGCTAGGCTTCCATCAGGGATTAGGTCGTGCCATTTCAGTCTGTATTTACTTATGCTTGGATTGTCTTTTCTTTACCATGAAAGGTAGGTTTCTACTGCTCTAGTGTCATTTTTGCAAACGTTGTTAACAACAGTAGTCCACTTATAAGGTCCCAAAGGCGAGACCTATTGACTATGGCAATGTTTGTTTCTAATATTAGGGATCTGAGGCGCAGAGACATGAAGCGGCGTGTCAGGCCCACAATTTGGTTTCCTTTGTTCTTCCGATGATAGTCTTCAAAACCTCAGACTTCAAAAGTATATAAGGTCTTCACTGCTAAACTTGAAGAGAGATGTACAGGAATATTGCCGAGAAAGAGCTTTCATGTTTATGACAGGAATACAATGATACATTTAAAATATCTTTCTAATATACTCTACGGTTTTGAAACCAACAGAACCCAAAGTTCATTGACTTTTTCTGCCAGAAGTAAACACACAAAAGTGGCTACTGATGCACAGGAAAATTCTGTTAAGTGATCTAGGCAAATTGTAAAGGAGTCCAGTAATAAACAATTTCGATGATTTTTGTAGTGGGCTGGGCCCACATGTGCAGGATGACAAGTAGACGCTGTAGACGTGGCCAGGTAGGAGTAGATGTAGTTTATTAAGATCATAGACGTAAAGGTAGTAAATCCAGAACAGGCCTCAAGCATAGATCAACACACTAACACCAAAAAAAACATGAAGGCAACCAAGAATGAGGAGTGGACCAAGAGAATGTGTAGAAAAGAACCAAGGTCATGTAAAATGGAAAAAAAGAAACAAGCGTCAAGAAATTTAAAGAAAAGAAACCTGTTTAACGACGCAGTTGAAGAAAAAGAAATATGTCAAGCATGCCTGTCTGCCCCACCAGTGTCCATCACACCGGACAGTCCAACCCAGGCATGTTGTGTTGTCATCTGAGTGTCTTCAACAGCCAGAAAGTTATCAACAAAAGTGTCTAGGTTTGTCAAGAAAATCAAACTTAAAAAAAAAAGGGTACACCGTGTACAAGCAACAACAAGCATGTCACTATTAATGGAGAGTGCCTCTGCAATCAAGGTAATCACTGGTTGCATCAAGTGGGTGAGGTGTTTTATTTGAAAATGAGGATCAACTTTTCAGCGTGTTTCTGAGTAATGCACGACAGCTGTTTACCCGACTTCAGCACTGGTGTTGTAATACAAAGAAAGCAGTTTGCGTATTAGAATGACTTTCACTCATCTTGGCCGATGGTTCCGTTTGATGCCACGCATTCATAACACTCACGAAATATGCCCATAAAGTTACTTGCAATGAGTGTACACCAAACTCTCTGGCAAGACGATAGCTGCACTTTAAGAAAGTGAAGACTAGACGACTCACTTACCAAGGTGAAAGTCATTCTGCTTAGGGGATAGGGATGGGTTTTTAGTCCCATGACCCTTGTGTTAAAAGTTTTATCCCTGCCTGCCTAAGGGATAGGAGTGGGTTTTAGTCCCAGTTCCTCTTTAGATAGTTGTATCCCTGCTTAGGGATGGGAGTGGGTTTTTAGTCCCATCACCCCACGTTCACGGTAATTTATATAGGAATGGGTTTTAGCCCCATTTTTAAAAGGGGGTTTTAGTCCCACCTTTGTTATTTTGAGTTTGGGTGTCAGTCCCATTTACTCCGTTATAGGGGGTTAGAGTCCCACCTATGCAATTAGTAATGGGTGCCAGTCCTATTTACTAAATTAAAGGGGGTTTTAGTCCTACCTTTACGTGTTGGGTATCGGTCCTTTCATTTACGTTTTCGCTGTCTTCTGTGTGTGTGTAGCCATCTTTTGATGCCACACTGTGCTGCGTGTCGGTTTTACATGCTTCACGTGTCAGTGGGTTTCAGTCCCATGTGACGTATTATTTCAGTTGGGTGTTAGTTCCAAACACGTGGGTTTTAGTCCCATAGTGTCCCTTACATGAGGGGTGGCGTTTTGAGTTGTCGTCACAGTTTTCTCACGTGAGAAGTACTTCCTTGGGTGTTGTTCTACCCATAGACATTTATACCCGTAGGATTCTACTCAGGGTATCATGTTCATTTGTCGTATGTGAGCTCTTATTTCACTTCTAAAATTTTTCTTTGTTCAGTATTAAGGGAAGGGGATGGTGTTAGTGTGTTGATCTATGCTTGCATCTTTCCTTTCTCCTTAGTGTGTCTGTTTTCCCTCTCGTGATGTATTTCTACATGCATTCCTGGGTTTATGGACTATTCATATCTTGTGTACATTTCTGTATTTATTTGTTTGCTTATTAGTAGTTTGGGTTTATTTTAGGCTTTATTAATTTTCAGTGTAAAGGAAGAGGATGTGTAGTATCCTCAGGTCATGTTATTATGTTCCCTTCATTCTGTACCTAGCTGCTCAGCCAGTGTCAGTGTTCCGCGTAGAATGTTAGTGTGGGTGGAATGCTTAGATACTGTGTGGGACTGAGACAGTTGGGAAGATGGGCTGAGCAGCTAGGAGGCTGCTCCTGGTGGGGCTAATGCTGGGGTCTATGCTGGGGCCTATTGTGGAGCCTGATCTGAGGCCTGTTCTGGATTTACTACCTTTACGTCTATGATCTTAATAAACTACATCTACTCCTACCTGGCCACGTCTACAGCGTCTACTTGTCATCCTGCACACGTGGGGCCAGCCCACTACAATTTTGTAACCAGCATATTCACTTGAGCATATACTTAAATTTCTGAATTTCGGTCACAGTTCAGATATTGAAAGAACATGCTCAGTTGGTCTAGAAGAAACAGCCATAAGGCGAAAGAATGTAAACTCCTCTACTAGAGAGATCATTCCTAAAAATATTGAATGATGTCAGCCTCATTTACACAGGTCTTAATGTACAATTCGACAAAAGAGGAGCAAGAAGAATTGTCGAATTGCCTTGCTTAAACACGAGCAACATAAGATAACTTATTCAACTAGTTATAGTGTAAAATCTAGCTGCATTCATGACATCTGTGTCATTTTAAGAATGATTAGCCAGTTTTATTATCAGTACTAAAAAGAACCTGATGATTGATGAAACGGTAATAAAAATAACTTCCCATGCAAAAATAGGAGCGGTCAAACCATTCTAGTGAGAAGACAATTGAGATTCACCCTTACATTTCCACTGTGGCCCATCATTTGCAGAACATAGTGTAGTCTGGCTTCCAAGTTCTGTTGCTACCAAGGCAGACATATATAGACCAATTCAGGCCATCTGATAGTTGCCAAAGTACAGGAAAGTCAAAATAGGATCTTTCTGCAGGTCCGGTCAGAACGCTGTGCCCTGGTGGCATGCCCATGGATAGATGTTGCAAAGAGTGAGGCAGCGGCTCCTCCTGCTGCCCTGTGTGCCCACCCAACCAAACCTGTGAGCATGAAGAAACGTTCCTGGGAAAGTAAGGGGGCACGGCTCCTGGACAGGAACGAAAAAATGACTCCGGTTCTAGGGCCATACAGATCGCAAAATCATCTTTGATGACTACGAACATACATAATAAACTATATGTGCGAGCTTGTGGAAAAACACAGGCTCATTGAGCTTCGGAACTAGCTGATATTAGTTTGGAAACACTAATTGAAATTCACTTGCGTTTATTGTTATGTAACAGGAACCCTCCTGGAGTCCAGGCCATTATCCCTCCTTTATGTTTGATTGAATGTAAGCCCTTATCTGCGGCAAGAAAAATATTTTTGTGCTAAAAAGGCCATCCACCACTCGAACCCCCTCGAACTCTGGAGCCCGTCTAACACATACACGTCTACCTTGGTGACAAAGGCGGTAAAACAGATCCTCAGAATGAAAAGGCAACACAGAAACACCCTTACACTTACTTTTCGCCGCAATATTACGATCAAATTCTGCCATTTCGGAAATACATCTTTCATCAAACTTTTCATGATGAGAACTTTCCTACAAAACTGTTGCATTTTCACCATTGTATTAATAAAATATAAAATATTCCTTGTTAAACAATAAAAATCAACTGAAAGAGTGCATCTCATACAAGACCTCTGCCTGCCAATTAACCAGCAACTGAACAGTTGCTAAGCTAAAATGTCTAGAGTTTGGGATCCATTTCTCCATATGACAGCTTTTGCTCTTTGTTGTAGTTTTTCAGCTCAAAATAATTTTTATATAGCTCATTTCTCTGGCAATATGCATATATTGTAAGTAAGAAAACGAATTTGCTGTGGTCTAGTCAGATATAAAAAGAGCATTAAATATAGAATTTGACCTATTCAAGTTTAACAATGAACGTCAATTCATCAAAATGCCAAGGGTAGCGGAAGTGACAGCAGATGCCATGTGACCCACCCCCAATGATGTCACAGGACGTTACATCACACAAACTTTGAGCTTGTGACATAAAAGGAACTGACATCACCTGCCCTTTGGACCCCATGAAATCAAAGGAAGTGACATTGCATGATCTTTGACTTGGTGCTATCATAGGAAGTGATGCATGTAACTTTACTTTCATCACACACAGAGTCTGAGAAATCTCTACAGATACAAAAGAAGTGCCCTATAAACAGAAATACTTCAAATCCTATACATAGCTGCATACATTGTTTCAGGTAGTATCTTCAGATATACAATTAAGATAATGTAGCATTGATTAAGAACTTATGAAATAGTGTACAACAATGGAAAATACACTAGTCCAGTTGAAATCAGCCATTATCAATATCAAATAATGTATAAAATGGTAAGGTTGATGGGCCTATAATGTTCAAACCAAGTTCATGTTACCATTTGTTTTAGAAACTAAGGAGAACCATGTAATTTAATTCAAGTCTTGTAACGTAGATAAAACGGCGATTTAAGGCAGGTCAGAATACAAAGAAGCGCAAGCTAAAAAATGCACACAGAGAACCGCCTAAATAAAAACATTAAGAGGCTAAGTCCTCTTCCAACTAACATGCATCACATGCTCTAGGAGTGGTAGTGTGAGTGATGCGTCCTACCACAAATTACAATTGCTGCCTGTTTAATGTTTTGAAGCTGTTTTTAGGGCATATGCGCACTAATAACGGCTACTATGGCGCCTCCCGCATTTACAGAGCGAGCACAGGAGAGAGAATGGAGAAATGCATGCATGCCATTTAAAACAACCCGAGTCATGCACTCCTGCAGCATGCTATTAATATCATTGTGGCTGGAGACAGAGATGCGCACCTGCACCTTGTCCTCACAATATGTGCGAGTACTTTTCTTGATAAAAGCAGATTGCATTTGTCCGGATTCCCCAAGAATATATGAACTCTCCCAGTTATGTATTCATGGGACTGGCTACTAAGAAAAAGAGTTAGAAGCCAACGAATAAGGAAAATACTGCGCCTGGAGAGGTAGGGGACTATGCTTGGGATGGGAGGTGTAGGAGGTCATTCAGGAGCGTATAAAGTTCTTGGAAATATGTTGGGTTGGAGTGCACTCCCTGTATACAACTCAAAGCGCACATGACTTACAACCTTCTACTTTATTTTGTGAGAGAATATTTGCTCTTCTTTACATCTTTTAATTTATAAATCATTCCAAGGAAAACGGGTAAAAGCTCTGGCATCTTTGTTTACTTCACCAGCGTGCGTGACTGTCAAGAGTCTGACGAGAGCAACAATAGATAAACACGTTGCTGGGTTGGGAAGGGCGGTCCTCTGCAGAATCCTCTGGATGTGTTGTACAAGTAGTCTGTGGCGAGTGGAGGTTTGATACTGCGTGAGTCTCTTTGAATTCTGGTACTTGTAACAAGGTTAACCTGTTGTAAAACTCCTACTACAAGTCCCAGAATTCAAAGGAAAAACCTAGAGTTAAGAAGCTTGTCACGCAGGGCCCTGGAATATGGGGCAGCTATATGCAACTTGTGCAGTTGATAATTTGTAGGTTATTCTGAAGGAAGCAATTGTAGGAAATGAATATCCTCTGCTTGGACTTTGAGTAGCAGGATTTAGAGAAGTGTGGGGGTGGCGGGAGGATTCATTTGGACCAAATGGGGGATAAATTTACCATTTTTGCCTAAGCGTCTTTGAGCTCTCTTTCAGGCCGTGAGTGAGGGCCACTTTTATTTTGGTGTCTGGGCCTATTCTCTGTCCCAGTCTGATCCTGGGTGAGGGTACATCGTCAGCAAATTTACCCCCATGGTATTTAAAGAGTACATGAAACAAAATTATGGTACATTTTCTTTGATCGAAAGTCGCACGGGCATACAGAGGCTGGAGCACGCGGGAGGGAGCATTTTGTGGCTAAGCTCACATTAGCACTTGCCATACCAGAGACTGCTGCAGAATCCCTGCATGCAAACAGCTTCACTTCACACATGTGCGTGTGACATGCGATTTGAAATGAAGGCGGTTTACTGTAATGTGGCTTATCACGCTGTTGCAATGGAATAATGGACTTTGTTTTGTTGGTAGAGATTTGGCTAGTGATGTATGGCGTCGAACCGCTCTGGGTGTTCGGGTACCTACTGGCAGACTATATTAGTCACAGACTGTAGTCTCTTCTGATAGTTGGAGCTGGATCTTCAGTAGTGTCGGTGTAGTTAATGTGCTGCTAAAAGTGAGTTGTAATGGAAGCACCATGTTGGGGCGAATGTGCTCGAGTGGAGGTACAAGGAGTGTATGGTCTGTGCATATAAGCTGAAGTGAATCAGAAAGAACTTATGTGGGAGTCGGTGCACTGGTTACAGTGTTCACCTGTGCCCTCAGGTATTAGGATGGTGACTTGTAGCAATAGTTGTTGCTATGATAAGTAGTGGGCACAAGAATTGTTACAGAAACCCTTGGGTGGGAATCAGTACCATGGTGAGCAGTGTTCAGCGACCCCATGATCGGATCAGATAGGCAGCTCCCTGTCTCCCGGGTCAGGTGTTCAGTTTAGAGAGGAAAAAAGGCTACCGCTGTTGACTTTGGGTGCTCTACATGTCTTTGGGCGCACTCTCTCAGCCCCCTTCAACCCCCTCCTTTCCTGTTCTTTGAATTCCCCAGAAAGGGCTCAGCCCTTTTCTGCATGATTCTGCCACCTTTGCCTCCACCCAAAACCACCTCCAGGGTCTCCTCCACCTTACATCTGATTCTCCCTAGCCCTTCCTGGCACACAGCCATAGATGAGCAGCTGCACTTGACTGTAGTCTGCCCAATAGGTGTCAGGGACAACTGTTAATGAGTACTGTTTCTTACCTTCACTCGACACTGTTCATCTGACATGTTGGCCAAAGTGAGGGAAAGTAGCGCAAGTAGACCGGGATGAAAGCAAAGGGCAGGGCAGAACGAATAATTATGCCACAGGGCATCATTTACTACCACTGGCTGTTGATTGTTTACGGATTCTACCTGAGCCCGGGCTTTCCTGCTGGCCTGGGCCGTCTGCACATGCACAGCCTCCAAGAGAGAGCACCACCACGATGTCTTCTGATGGCTCGGAAAGAAAGGCTGTGGTGTGTGACGAGGTGCGGGAGGAAGGTTGGAGAGCGCAGAGGTAGAACAAAGTGATATGATTGGTGTGAGGGCCGTCCTTTGTAGTGCTATCACGCACTGCTACAAATTGATGGCCCTGTGAGCAAACACACCACTGGGGTGGTCACGTGGTGTTAATTTGTTTCTGTTTATTTATTTTAAAAACCGTTAAGTACACGTAAGCACTGGCAGGCTGGTCCCGGGAGGCTAGAAACAAGGGTGAGAAGTAAGTGATTATGCTGGCCAAGCCCGCTTATTTAGTTACTGGGGGCTGAAATTGCAGCACTGCAGTAACACCGTCCCCCATTCTTCCAGCCTCACAGAGAAACGCCTGATGCCCGGGCCGGCCTCGATGATGATATAGTGTTCTGATGCGGACACTGCTGAGGCGCTGCCCCAGGGGTCACAAGCAAGGTGGCAGGGGTCACAACGGGTGGCTTAGGGGTCGCAGTTGCAACCTCTAATTGACATCCATGATTTTAATTAGGAGCCAGGACTAGAATGCGACAATGGAAATGGGGATACACCAGTCAAGGTGATGTTTTTCGAGGATGCAGGGGAGCCAAAGCAAAGGCTCTGCCCATGACTTCATTCTCTCGTCTGTGAGTATGTTCATATTTTTTAATTCTCATGCACAGACCAACAGGATGTATAAAGCAATGACAAGTATCGGCAAAGTAGGGGCCATATATTATTCAAGTCCATTATCACTGACATTTAAAAATAAAACTGAAACAAAGCTGTTGGAATGACGGAGAACCTACTCGTATGACATCACCTGTGAAATACAGAGGACTTGGATATGCAAATCAGGAAGAGTGAAAAGTGGACTATAAAAACATGACGTAATGGATGTGTGCTTTCTTGCACTTTACACTACTGTTCATTACTCAGAACAGTTATGAAGCAGCATTAATAGATTATAGACTGTTTAGATGAGCATTGTTCTTTGATGAATATACCCTAAAAAGGGTTGCTTGTTAATGTGTTTTTCAGTGATTGTGAATATTGAATTTTGAGGGATTAGACAATCCAAAAGTTCAGTGAAGCAATGTTTAATAGGTGATTTTACTACTAGCCATTGTTTTAAATTTGTTTTGGATTCTTGCGGAGAAAGAAAAATCAATCCAGCATCAGAGTACATTGTCATCAGAACTCAATTCCTTCAACAGCAAACGGATGTTCTTAAACTGTATTGTGCAAAGCATTAATTAAACGCCATAAGAAAGTAAATCGTAAAATACAAAAAAATACCATCACAGATAAAATGGAAAATTCATCATAGTATATAAGACAATATTGTATATAATTAAATTAATCAAATAATAAATACTAGATTCACAACCCCTAAAAAAAATGCCACATTAGAAAATTCTTGGCAATGGCAAGCTCCTAAAAGTGCATTCTAAAGTGTCAATATTATTCATTAAACAGAGTAATGTGCAGTGCAACAGTTAGTGGGTATATATTAAAATAACAAAAGAAATAACATTGTAAAGTGCAAAACATAGATTGCACGACATAAAAATGTTCATATAGCACCTAAAAATTAAAATGGATATTGAAATATAGAAGAAAAACATTTCATATATTCAAATTCATTAGATAATGAATAATACTAAGTTAACAGCCCCTTAAAAAAACTTTCCATATTAAAAAGGTATTTGCGATAGGAAGTAATACTAAAGTGTCAATATTAATTTTGAAACAACGTAAAGTGCAGTACCATATTTAATAAACCCATTTCTCCCCAAATATGCATAACAGACTCCAGTCCTCCTAAATCCACCCTTACCTTTACTGCTTGTAAGCATACAGATACTAGCTTCTCAGATAGCTTGACTCAATAAAATCAATTAAACAAACTTTCATTTAATATTAAACACCTCAGCATGTTAGCAAACCTTACTAAATCTTCTTACTTTCCCTATCCGCTTCACATACAAGAGCTCTTTACCATATACAATGTTTGCATTGTCCACCCAGGATTGTAGCTTAGGAGGATCTTGCGATTTCAAAAGAGCAGTTATTATAGATTATACCAACAGCATTTCAATAAACAACCAACTCGGTGTCGAAGCTGGTTAAATTCCTAACTACTCTGAACAGCCCAACAAAATTGCATTCACATCTACTGTATACTCAGTCCCAAGAGAGACCCACATACACCTCAAGATCTCTTCCCAAAATCCCTTAACAATGTGACATTCCCAAATAATATGAATCCAACTCCTGGAATCTGTCATTGAGGACATTGCTCTTAGATATTTGGGTTCCATTTATATAATAATGAAGGAGTATAATATACCATCCATTGAGCATGAAGTTCATTTAAATCGTCATATATCTCGGAAACATTAACATCTAACTGGCAACCGCTGATAGGTGTTGGGGAGAGCTTGAGGTCAAATGGATTCATTCATATTAAAATGAAGAATCTCTGTTTTAGAAAAATGTACCCAATTAGAAAATCTACAGAAAATACCCAAAAGCACTGGAAACACCGACCTTTCAGGAGGCAAATATAACACCAAGTCAACCGCATATACCTTAATTTTAGACCCACCAGAAATTGCAACTCTCACACTGGAATTCTGTTGCAGAAAATATGGAAGGGGTTCTATAAAGACAGTTAAAAGAGAAGGGGAAAGGGGCAGCTCTGCCTAGTGCCCCTGGTAATCTGGAAGTGAGTCACAATATTGCTGTTAAGGCTTATTGTGGCAGATGAGCCCACATAAATTGACACAATTGACAGTGCAAGCTGTGTTGGAATTCCCATATCCTCCATCACCTTACATAACTACTCCCAGCTCACAGGGTCAAAAGCTTTGTCTGTGTCAATAAATAAAATTGCAGCGGGACTGTTACTCTGATTAAAACAGTCAATCACTTCCACAAAATAATGAGTATTATAATACCCCTGGAGCCCCGAAATAAATCCAGTTTGATCATAACCAATCAGAAATGGGATGACCACTGTTACCCTTACAGAGAATTTTCGTTAAAATCTTATAATCCGCGGTGAGCTGCATTATTGGGCAAAATCAGTTTACATCCTCAGGATTTTTATCTCTATCAGGCAAACAAGTGAGGAGCCCCTTACAAAATGAAGATATTATTAAACAAATTCACCATAAATGTTCTAATTTCCGGGAGCAGCATCTAATACCAGTCTGATGGAAACCTGTCTTCCCTGGCAGCTTTACCTCGATGGACAGCTTTCACCACCCCCTCAATCATCGATAAAGATAAAGAACAAGTGAGATTTTGTGCTGTTTCACCTGTCAACCTCGGAAGGCCGATACTGGCCAAACATTTGAGCTATTTCATCATAGCTAAAATGTTGATCTGCAGTATAAATGTGGCAAAGTGCTGTTGAAAATTTCTCTCTATTTGAAAGGGTTCATGCATCAAGTACCTGTTAAAGGATCCTGAAGTTTATAAAAATGCATTTTTAACCTGCCTAGATCTAGCCCACCAGGCCAGCAACCTCCCACTTACTTCTCCCTCCTCATATAATTGCTGACCGAATGTTCTACTATTTATGATTTGCCTTTCCAACAAAACATTTTTCAACCAATTCTAGCTCGCTTTCCTGGAGATATTGGAGATTAACTTCTTGCATGAGCTTAAGCTCTACCAAAGAAAAAGCCTCCCTGTTTTTTCATATTTCTAAATTTACAAAAATGAGTCTGAAAGGCAACAATTTTTCCCTTCATAGTTACTTTAAGTGCCGCCAATATATTTCCCATTGAAGAAGAGTGTTTATTCTCTACACCAAAAACAGGCTATTTCTGGCCTTCATTTGTTTGACAAAGGAGTCTCCCAACTAAGACAGTTTTTTTAAAGACCAATGATTAGAGAAGACCAATTTCTCAGAAAAGGTATCTTCTAGACTATTAGCGGTATGATCGGGTAAAGAATTCGGAATGATTGAGGGAGAAGAAATCAACAAATCTTTAGAGGTAAATCCCAAGGACAGAACAAAAACGAAAGGAAAAATAATTAACACTTATATTAGGGAAAAGGAACTCGCCACGGATCTAGCAAACTATGTTCCTCCTTAAGCCGCTTGGTCATCTTAGCAACCTTAGGTTTCTGTTGGGGAGCCACCCAACTACTTACGCCTATTTGATCTTTTGTGCAAAATTAAAATACCCATTTGTTTATATTTTGTTAGAGAAGCTCACCAACTGAAGCAACAAATAATTTAGTGGCTGAGGGTCATCAGAGGTCGGGCCATGAAATGACACAAGAGAACACTTCTCATCATTTATTACAATTTCTACCCTACTGCTGCCCACCTACCAGATAAATCAGAAACCCCCTGTCCTGCCCTACCCATAAACTTCCTATTGGCGAGAGCTGCAACCCCTCTAAGAGAGGCAGATGTGGAGGAGTGAGCCAAAAGTTGGAAAGGGTTCTAATCTACTGGCAGTATTTTAGATTTTTAAATACGAGTCTCCTGCAACAAAACAATAGTCACTTTCTGCTCAATAAGCCACTGGATAACTACACTGCACTTGTGTGTATTATTCAGCCCATTAACATTCACTGAAACAATCCTGAAACTCACAGCAGATGTTGGACTAATCATGATCCCACCATGCACCTAAAACACTTTGCAACTTCCTTTCCATTCGGATTGTGTACTTGATTAAATTGCTTTGACCAGTTTCTGCAAAAAACCCTTTTCTCCCCCAACATACTTGCCACAGCCCCACTTGGGAGCTGTTAGGCTCACCCTCAAACCCTGCTCCAACCCCACCCCCTGCTCTCCCACAACAACCCAAAATACCCCAACCCCATCCCCCAACAGCCCCCAAACACCGGTTGGCTCTAAGTCGCCCAGTCATGACCCCCACTCCAACTAACAGAGGCTGACATAGAGGCTACTAAATAAAAGGCTACATACTATTGACTTGCTATATTCCTACAGATATTTATATATTTTTTAAACTATTAAACAGTACAATTACAACTGTTTCAAAATGCAAAAACTGCCCCCACTGAACTCCTGCCCCCAAATCTGCCCACTGCCTCAATTAAATGAATCAGTATCAATTAGATTAATATAGCCAATCTTCAGATCAACCTTAGCAATTTCTAAGATTAAATTTCAGGCAAATAGTTTTGTGCCATCTCAATGTCATTGTAAACCTTCAATCTAGCAGGGATGCAGAAGCCTGTCTTGACCCCCCCCTGCAGCTTGAAAAACAGAGAACCCCTGTCTGAACTTCTCCCGTCTTTTAGCGTTCTCAAACGACATATCTGGAAAGACCTGTACATGAAACCATCTCTGATTTTAACCCCTCAATGCTTGATCGCGCTATTAAGCACCCTCTTGTGGATTCAATGATCCCCAAAATTCACCAGCATTGTACAGGGACCTGCACCGTATTACAAAAAGGGAGTTCGATGGACATTAGTTTTTGTTAGTTCATCTGTAAATCCTTGCAATATGTGAGGATGAATCAAATCATCCATAAACGCAATAGCAGTAGTGGTCTTGGCTTTCTTCCACTCTGGTATCCCCATGAATCTGAGATTCGATCTTCATGCATGGTTTTCGTATTCCTCCAGCTGCTGATTCACAGTGTTAAGTTTTTTTTTGAGAAATTCAGTTTGAGTGTCTTCGAGATCTGAAATCATTTTTGACATTGCCTTCATTTGTTCCACTAATCCCTCAAAAACCTTCTCCATTTCTGCCATTCTAGTAAGGGTTTGAGCAGTTGAATTTTGATATGTCTTAACTGCCTGAACTTCAGCCAGTTTTGTAAACAATAGAGATTCAATTTGTGTACCAGCCCCATACTTCCCATAATCCATGCTGCCCGGCTCCACAATATTGGAGGCAGCTTCTGGACTGTTTTGCGTGCAGCCGGAGGGGGCGCTCTCAGCCTCACTAGTACCTCTTTCTGCCTCCGTAGGGTATGTAACTGACTTTACATTCGTGGCAACCTGATTTACCATACTAAACAGAGGACACAATGTCTCCACAGACATTGAATTTGGCTGACTAAAGGCCAAGGCTGTGACAGTTAAAGGAAGAGGCACTGTAACAACCTTCCCATTTGATGTACTGACAGAACTGGATACTGCCACAGCCGGCACGGGCCCAAACGGCTTATACATATCAGAGACTAAGACACCCCTGCTGCCGCTTTGCTGTCCCGCTTCTCCATATCCATGCCATTACTCAAGGTTCGGGTTATGTGGGGCAGACCCCCAATATCTTCCGCCTCATATCCCAGTGGGAAGTTAGTCTCTGGTATATCACTGCTGTATGTCAATGTCTCCCTTCTCTCTCTTGATCGGCCATGTCCAGAGGGAGTTTTGACTCCGTAT
Source organism: Triturus cristatus (assembly GCF_964204655.1). Classification (NCBI taxonomy): domain Eukaryota; kingdom Metazoa; phylum Chordata; class Amphibia; order Caudata; family Salamandridae; genus Triturus; species Triturus cristatus. The sequence continues at coordinate 645,526,516 of NC_140590.1, forward strand.
CGTGACTGGGTTGTGGGCTGCCCTCTGTTCTAGGGGTAGAACACCTGCTTATTTACTCAGCTGCTTCTAATTCATTAAGCCAGCCACCAACCATAAAGCCAATTTTCCCCTTGCCCCTAAGAATTGCAAGAAGAGCCTTATATTTACCAGAAACACGTGATGCACTTTTTTTTGCCAGCCCCTTGCAGCCTTCTTTAGTGTAGCCTTCTAAAGTTTTCCTCATTGAGGCTAATAAATTGGGATTTTATGTATTTTGGGCATTTTTTCAACATGAATTGTTATTCACATTTTTAACTAAAAAGATGGCTCACGGAGATGCTTTAGGCAACGTGCTTTCACCACTATTACAGAGCACAGCTGAGGAGGAAGATAGAGTAAAACCAAGGTGTCACAACTCGCTCCCTGCATTCACCTGCCCACCACCAGGGGGCTGAATTGATTGTGGGGCTCTCCAGTGTTCTAATAAGCTTCCAGACCCTCCTCTTCATGCATATACTGACTTCCAGTGATTTGGATTCTACTTGCAAATTGCCATCCATTCCCAATCCATGCCGGGTTTTGTGAAAGCCAGCCTGCTCATGCTTGAAGCCAGCCTGCTCATGACAGAAACTCCATTACCTAGAACTCCCTGCACACTGCTCTGTCTCCACCCCTGCAGGCCAAGGATGGGTGGAGGAATCCAGTTCACCTGTGGCTGGCTGCTGCTAGCCTGCTCACACCCGATGCATATGATTACTGTGAGCTCTTTTAAGCCCCAGCTCCCTTCAGGCCAAGGTTGGTCATTGTAGCTGTGTACCGGTGGGACTGACACTTGTTTCCGGTGCTCCCTGAGCTGTTTATATTCCTGAGTTTGAGCTATAGTTATTCTTTGTTCCTGTTCCTGGGCTTCAGCTATTTCTTGTTCCTGATTTGCACTGCTTGCAGTGCTCTCTTGACTCCTTGTTTCCTGAGCTGAAGCTATTTCCTGTTTCCTTGAACTAGCACTGCCTGCAGTGCTACATTGACTCCTGAGCGTTAGTAATTCCCTGTTCCTGAACTAGTACTGCCACAGAGCTACCTTGACGCCTTAGCTCAATTCTGGTTCCTGCCCCAGCACTGCCTTCAACCTTCAATGCTACTTTGTTTTCTTGATTCATGAACCTGCACTATTCTAGTATACCTTTCTAGCCTCCCCTTCTGTATATCCTTTTCCAGTCCCTGCCTTTCTTCCTACTTCCTTGGTTCCAGTTCCTAGTTTGTGGTCTTTCTATTCCTGCTGTCTTGCTTCTAATTAACTTGTTTGTTTGTTACTTGCTTTCTGCCAAGTGTGTCCTATGATTTCCTTCCTTTTCTATTAAGTAGTCCACCTTGCTAGTTCCTTGTCTATCGTGCTTCTGTTTAGTTCTAACCCCTTGCTGTTACTGCCTTGCATGTTCCTGTTTGATCGCCAGGATCCGTGGGCACAGCTGACTACCTAGGTGGTGTTTCTTGTTCCTTGTGAGCATTGTCTTTGAGCTACATTTATAACACCACCATAAGTATTAGCTCCACAGACCCTGCCTTTGCATGCATATCCTATATGTGGGTATTTGCAGTAAGGATCAGTAACTGCAATTGTGGGTGAGGAACTTATTGAGCTTCAGTCTTACCGTGTGGAGCTCCTGAGTGCTTTACCCCACATTCCCTTTATTGTTAATGCTGTTTTATATTAATGTCCTGCACATCCGTCCTGGGGTGGATAGTTAGTCTGAATGCTAAATTGCCTCGTGAGTGGCATTCCTTTCTGAGTCTTAGACATCTTGTTCTTTTGTACAGTCTTCCCCCTTTGGATTCCTTTTCTCCTCTCACTCCTTGTGTGATCCTGGGCAGCGCTGTACTACTCTTACTGTGCACGGAACGTTTTCTATCCAGTCCCCAGTCCTTGCTCAAGTCCCTAACTGTGTTCCCGACATAGTCCCAGACAGTCCTGGACACAAGGGAGGCCGTTCAACTACCTGGGATACTCCAACCACAGCTCCCCAACTAGCCTCTGATATCACAGCAAATTGTGAAATGAGTGTCTGCTAGATCTTGGTATTTAATGGCATTCAAAGCTGTTCATAAATTTTGAGTGGAATTATGGGGGTCAATGGGTCAGTATCTATGGACTGTTCATGTAACTTGCTAAAAAACCTGGGCAGTGGCATTATCATATAATAATAAGGGTATTCACAAAAGGTTTACAGGTCATTTGAAGGTAGACTGACTGGTAAGAAGCTGAAGTAAGATTTTTTCCAGAGTGAGTACCTGCATTCTAAACATCCTTCATAATATTTAGAATAAGAAATAAAAACTTTGAAAGAAAATCATTTCACATACAATGTTTTCCAGGAAATTAATGCATTTGTAATAGTAACAAATATATAGATAGCATCTGTATTGGGAAGTTTTTGTTGTGATATTGAGTTGAAGGAGTCTGCCTGAATAAACCCTTTAATTATGTGAGTGAGATGTTAGAAAATTGTTTTGGGGAGGTACTATTGCACCAAACGATCTACAAACTGTTACTGAAAATGTAAATAAATTTAAGGAAGTAAAACCTGAAAAGAAATCCATTGGGTGCAAGAAACATGCTGGTTTTAGATATTTCAAAGTTGGAAGCAGGCACCATCACATCAATCATAAGTGGTATTTGATGAGATGATGACACTTAGTAATAGTGTTTAAATTCTGTTCTTGGTAAGCTGACTTTATTAATAACGCATACCAGTATGCTTCATATTAGGTATCTCTTTTTTGCTCTAGCTACAAATCTAGGTTTGTAAAAAAATATTTTCAGCGAAATAACATGTTAGAGTACAGCATAAATAGGTTAGCTAGGATAGATAATGTAGATAATTATCCCCATCATAGTTTATAATGAGCATTTAAAGATTATATTTTTGATCAAGCAGCCTTGCATAGTTCATTTACTTTTTATGATTAGGATTGCAACTCAAATTAAGATAAATAGGGTCTAGAATGCTCAAGTATATAATGTTATAACAACAAAATTCAAGAAGATGACAAATCCCATATCATGAAGTCTGTTCTCTCAAGATGAGAAGATTAAGCCTAAATGCATCAACCCAACCTTCACAGTCTTTCTTATAGCCACCTCTTCATCCGAAAGGATACTTGGAATAGAGATAATCAGAATACAATTTGATCACATGCTCTGTATCAGCCATCTGAAGTCAATTTTCAACTTGGAGTTTGGACATTTTCAAAGATAATGCCTCAATATGTTGAATAAATAGTGTTAGGGAGGAGAAACATCCTTTTTGTATGCTCCATACCATATTAATGACTGCACACAGTTTTGATTAATACAGATAGAGGCCAATGGTCACCTTTGTAATGGTGGAACTACTACCATAATTTTACTTGCTAAATTAATTTGTTGCACCGCGGGCCAAGGACACTTCCTGTAAATTTGTCGACTGACTTTACAGAGTAGACTATTATCTCTCTCCGTAGCAAAGAGTTCAACCACTTGTCTCCCCAATAAATGTTGTATAGATCCCTTCTGTGGTATTGATAGAGAAGATATAAAATGTACTTAATTTGTCAACAAGTTCTTTGATAGGCAAATATGAATAATTTATAAAGTAGATTTTAAGAAAGGATTTCTAATAATTACGAACTTTTTCTTTCACATTATAAATAATTTTGTTTGCCTAATGATCAATATCAAGGCACAATTGATCACCACAAAAATGTACATGCATGATACCGTGCTTCAGTAACTCCTTAAGTAATTATACAAGTCGGGTTCTAGTCCTAAATGTACATTGCTCTCCATTACCATTTTTGTTTGTATTTGAATCTTTCTCTAGAACGGCGAGCTGTGCCCTTAATCAGCAAAATCATTTACTAGAACGCAGGTTTTCTTTGCATTGTCAAGATCGCCACAATTGCCCTATACTCCCCATTTAACAGTATCAGACCAGCCTCTGACATATGGTGTGCAAGCACGTATAATCACCTTTTTGCTCTTTGGAAAGAGATCCCAAACATACTTCCTTTTCGGACCTTCTTTTGCCTTACTATAAATGGTTTAAACTCATGCCCCCTCCATCTCAAAAGGGTTACAAATGCTTAATTTCTTCCATACGTTTTTATGAGAGACATTGACTGAATTTCTCCATCAAAAACACTGTGTGAGATCCAAAACATTAAACATTTGTAAATTATTGAATATTTCCGGTGTGATCCATTGACTACCAAATATTTTCTACATTGGTAGGCATTACTCCAAGTTGTTATACCAACATAATACAGTGAGGACATTTGGACACCAAAGCAAAGACAGTTCCTTAAACCAGGGGTTTCAAACTTTTTCAGTACGAGGGCCACATTGTATATTTTACCAATATTCAGGGGCCGAAAATTATCAGTTTTTATATGAATAAAATTTAAATGAATGAATATATTTAATTGGATCTTTTTTGTAATCAGAATGATATGATTCACAACAAAAGACAAATGTGACAATTGCAAAGAGGCAAAGCCGTGCTTAAACTGAGAAATGATATATAATGAGCAAAAATGTCAAACATAGGCAAATGCTCTGACAAAATATTCACATCCTACTGTCTTTCCTTTGCCCCTTCTTTCCATCCTTCTAATTATCCTTCCAATCATTAAGCTTCCTTTCGCTTCTTTCCATTCATCACCCGTTCGTCCATTTTTGATTTCCTCATTTCATTATTTAATTCTATGTTTCTGCTTTCCTTATTATTTTTTTTATTCCTTTCTTCTCACTACCCTGCTTTCCAAACTTATTTTTTTATTTCCTTCCTTCTCCCTTCCTTTTCGCCTTCCAATCCTGCTTTCCCTCCTTCTATTCTTTTCCGTACCTATGTTCTATCTGGCTTCCTTTTAAGTTTCCTTTGCTCGTTCCTTATTTGCATTCCTCTTTCCTTTCTTCATGCTGGCTCACTGCATTTGCCCACTTTAAAAACGTCTCTGTGTCACCGAAAAAGCTTTGGGCCTAGTTTCCAGATGTGACTTCGGCTGGATTTTGGTCCTAGGAAATCTTTCCGCAACAGCAGACCCCAGATAAATTCATATTTATCGCTGAAAAAATTACAGCGAGTGACCAAATTGGAAGGTAGGAGGAAATTGTGGGTGTTCATTCACTTTAAACAACCAATCAGTATGAAGCCGAGGAGGAGACCAGTAGATTATTACACATAGCTGCTAAATTCTCGGTGTGTTACATTTCCAAGTTTTCAGTTTGCTTATGTGTGACATTTTATGTAATGTGTGACGCTGAGTGACACTTTTTAGTAGCAAAAAAAAAAGTAGGGATGTGAGAAAAGTACCCATTATTTTCCTACATAATGGTTTTATAACATCTCTAACCCCCTTTTAAGTGTTTTGAAGTACCGGTTACATCTTGGATTTACGACTCTCGTCCCTGCTTGTCACATTGAATAATAGGTGGCAGACCAACAAGGCTACATTTTTTTCTTTAAAATTCAATTGGGAACCGGAAGACAAATAATTAACATAGTGTGCTCTTGTAAACTCGAAATTATAGGGATCTTCTAGGCACTGCTCCTATTTAATCTGTACCTCCCTTACTCTTAAAAAGTACATCCCGCACCTAAATTTGACAGGCGGCACGTATGGTTATTTCCCTGTAAAGAAATATCGTTAAGAGAAAAGTCTAAGGATATATGTATGATTTCTCCAGAATGTTTTTCTTTTAAATAGACTTATAAACAAACACCATTGCATACGGAAGTATGTCTATCTCCATGTGACACTCATGCATTTCAAAACGAAGCTCACACAATGATAAAGCTTTATCATTAGAGCGGTTTGTTTGAGCATTTTCTTTTAAAGACACTGACAGCTGGAGCAGTAAAGGGAAGGCTCGCTTCTGACTGGAATGTCATGACTGCTTTGGTTGCTTTCATGGCATCCTGTCAAGGGGCTTTCAGCTGAAGTTGTGGGAGGGGCTGGGCCTTGAGGCTGGAAAGTACCAGAGAACAACACTGGCGCTGGACAAGACAGCAGCTGGAGCTGCCCAGGGCCGGGACGCCGACGCTCCTGGTCTTGAAACCAAGGGTTGCACACTTGATCATCCTGCTGCTGGGACAGGCCTGCTGGGCTCTAACTGCGGCCTAATGCTGCTGGTACTCACTACTGGGGTCGCTAAGGTTCTAGGCAGGCAGACAGGGTTGGATTGGGATAAAAAAATCGGAGCGGACATGCTAAAAAACCAAGTTGCCCTCATTTGCATATTGCCTTTCTGCAAAACACTGCTTGGCGAAGCTTTATAAAAAGATGGGGGGGGGGGGGCTGTGGCAGAGGCATGTTTTCTTAACTTTACTTAGATCAAAAAAATGCACGGAGTAATTCACACTGGTGAAACACACCTGAAAACAAGTGAGGCCACTTCTGCTCAGGCCCCCTGCCCCAGCTCTATATCCATACATTAATGGGCCGGCCCAGCGAGAGAAAGGGAATGACGCCTCTGCCTGTTGATAAAAGGGAGGTAATGGACGCCCATCTGCCTCCAGAAAGGCCCCTCAGGCACCCACTGGACCTCTGGTGGCATCCAATCAACACAAACATCACCCAAATCGGCCCCAGGCTGCCCAAAAAAGCAGCCCACAGCTGGAACTCTGATACCAGCCGAGTGCCCGTTTTACCAATCTGACCCTGTGGACAGAGCCTCTCTTGAAGGCTTAGTGCACTGCTGTTACAAGTCCGCTGCACTGCCCTGCCCACTGGCAAATATGAATTTGGTGGCAATGTCTTCCTGAGGCTGCTTGAGTGGGCCAGACTGGCAGGACTTGGAAAACAGTCCTGCCTCAGTGCTAGCTAGTGCGATCTTCTGCATGGTCGTATGTTAACAAGGCACGACTATAGAAAGAAAAGACACAGAGCCTCCACTTTAGTGTCAGCCTCTGGGCACAATTAACACACACTACATGGTAGGCCGGGCTGGCACATTTCTGGAAAACAACAACAGGCAAGGTGCCGCCCCCGGAAATGATGGACGGAGTGTTGAACATTGCAAGCACTCACCCCCAGTCAACTGATCTGGGTTTAATCCATCACCGTTCTTTAGCCCACTCTCCCACCCTAGTTCAAACATGGCCATATGCAAATCAGTCTGACCCTGTGCCTCATGGGAACAGTCCAGCCCGAACTGCCAAGCCATGTCTTCCCTGGACCGGAAACAAGCTACTTAGGACCGGTTTCTGGAATTTCAGCCGTCTTCAGCCAGGCTTGCTTGAATCCAGTGGCAAAGTGAGCAAGGGACTCACGTCTGAGCATACCCTGCCAACTTATGGCGAACAAAGCAAAAACCAAAGGAAATGATGGACGGAGTGTTGAACATTGCAAGCACTCACCCCCAGTCAACTGATCTGGGTTTAATCCATCACCGTTCTTTAGCCCACTCTGCCACCCCAGTTCAGACATGGCCATATGCAAATCAGTCTGACCCTGTGCCTCATGGGAACAGTCCAGCCCGAACTGCACAGGGTCAGACTGATTTGCATATGGCCATGTCTGAACTGGGGTGGCAGAGTGGGCTAAAGAACGGTGATGGATTAAACCCAGATCAGTTGACTGGGGGTGAGTGCTTGCAATGTTCAACACTCCGTCCATCATTTCCTTTGGTTTTTGCTTAGTAAATAAGTAAACAAGACAGAGAGATGCCAGTTCATTGTGAAATATAGCACTATCTCTTTCTCTCTCTCTCTCTCTAAGCAGTACAGCGCACTCACTGCCAGCGCGCTCGCGGCTTAAGCGCAGGCAGCCAGCAGGCTCTGCGGCACGGATACAATCTTGCAGCGTGCAGTAGTGGCCTGCGAGCCGTAGTCTGGAGACCTATGCCTTAAACAATTTAAGAAGATTAAGTCGTATGCTTCTGGGTGGTGTGCTAGCTCTGCTAAAAGTTCAGAATTTGACCTGAATAGCCTCAAGATAGTTCTTAAGAACTGTAGGCTGCCATTAGCCAGTTTCATAGTACCGCGGCAACAAAGGTGAAGCAAAATGCCATGTAGGAACCTTGAGTAAATACAATGTGCACAAAAACAATGGTTTGCTACAGACTCATTTGGTACAAACATTAGTACTTGAAGGTTGGCAATAACTGTATTCACACTCAGTGTAACGGACAACAGGTTTGGGGCACTATATATATACTATAAAGTATCTGCAAGGAACTTTATCATTTACACTTATACAGACATGCCAGGAGAGATCACACATTGAAAAGAGTGACGAATCAGGTGAAGTGTATCTGTACAAAAAATACAGTTGACCAGGAAGCGGAGATTTTCAGATCTGAAATAAGGAACCAATAACTGATCTTAGGTGCAACTGTTTAGTCTAGCTACAACTGTGTTGACAGCATTTCAATTTTATCTGGAATGTAAAAGGTCATCCTATCAGGACATTACTTTTGAGCACTTCATTATCTAGAGAAAAAACAATTTTGCAGAGTTACTAAGTAACGGGTGACTGAAGGCTGAAATAAGTGAAAAAAAGGATGCAGTGTAACTATTTACTGGTACTTTTTGTATTAATTATTTTCATTTTCAGAAATAACAGAAACAGAGCAACATATAGCACGCTGATTACACATCTCCATTGTACCTCTACAGCAAGCTACTTGACTGTTGAAAATGTATATAATGACAGTGATTGTGGCAGATAGTCCTCAAACTCCCCCCCTCATCCAGTATACATTGATCCCTTGACCTCAGGTAGCTCAACAGTGGTTCCCATATGTCCTTGGGTCTTGACATCATCGGCAATTCCTTGGCATAGAGATCAAGGTTCTCTTTACAATACACCAAGTCCTTTATCCATTGCTCAGGCAGAGAGGCTGCCTTGCTTTCCCAGTTCATCGCCACCCTCCTCTTTGCCAAGAGCAATGCAATTTTTGTAAACTTGCCAGTTGTGCCTTTTAGTTGAGGCGTGAGGCCCAGAAGACACGCAGGTGGACTACATTGCACCTTTGCAGTAATCATGATCTGAAGTTGGTTAACCACCTCCTCCCAAAACTCATGTACTCAATGGCACTCCCACGCTAAATGCAGGAAGTCTGCTCCTTGCAACCCGCATATTTTACATGCATCACATTCCCTAATACCATATTTATGTGGCCTGGCTGGTGTATAATATACTCGGTGATGATATTTGAAATGAATGATGCGTAAGTTACCATTTGGCGTCAGCGCCTCTGTGATTTGACAGCTGAGCTCCCATTCTTTCTGTGTGAGCTTTGGTTGAAGCTTCTTGTTCCAACGGTTGAAGCTACTATATGTGTCAGCTGCACGTTCCTCCCTTACTGCTCTATAGAGCCTGGTGATTCATTTATGACGTGTGGGGCTAACCAGTAGAGTCTGCAGTGTCGGTGGCTCGTCTGGGAAAGAGTGGTAGAGTGCCCGCACAGCCGCACAGAGCCTATGGAATGTGAACATAAACAATGGCGTCTTGTTTTGTATACAGTGTAGCTTCTCTGACATGAGAAATTTACCATTCGGGTATAGATCCTGCATTTTTTCTATGCCCACTAGCTTTAAAGAACGCATAGCCCCTGCTTCCATTGTTACCGAATGTGCTGCGTGGTTCATTAGTGGGAGCATAGGGGCATTTAGCCGAAGCTTTGCTGCTGACCGCCCTAAAGTGTGTCAGGCTGCCATTGTGCAGTCTTTAGTGTTAATTTCATTTTTTTGTGTTCCCCGTTTACTATACAATATAATACCGTGTAGGGGAATCGGGTAAGCATCACCGTCTTCTACCGCTATGTATGGAATAAATGCATTGGGATTGTACCAGTAGTGTGCATATTGTGCTTGGGTGCATAGGTAATATAGATGTAGATCCGGTACATTGAAGCCCCACTTACTATAATCCAAAATGAGCGTATCCTAACCCACACAAGGCAGCTTCCCACCCCACACTAATTTTACCAGCTGGGATCTTATGTTTTGAAAGAACTGTCTGGATAGTTTTATGGGGATGTTACTGAATAAATGCAAAAAACGTGGCAAGACAATCATCTTCATAGAAGCTATTCGGTCTGCAAGCGACAATGGCAGTCCCGACCATCTGGTGACCTGATGTTCCAGGGTGGCGTAGGCCGCACCATAGTTCTTCTTTACCACTATTTCTGGGTCTCGTGAATCCATATTCCCAAGTATTTCACTGGGTCAACAGATCATTCAAGAGGAAATTCCAGAGCGTGTGGAGTGGTGCTCTCTGTTAGGGGCACTATGATCGATTTGCTCCAATTTATACTGAACCCTGAGATTTGCCCAAACCTGATGTAGTGCCGTACAATTGAGGCTAGAGTTTTTTGCGGTTCACTGACAAATAATACCATATCGTCGGCATACAACGATATGCTAATGGGTCAAAGCGCAAACCGCAATGCTGATTCACTGTGACACTGCCTAATAACGCAGGCTAGCGGCTCCAACATCAGTGAGAATAGGAGCAGCGAGAGTGGGCACCCCTGCCTTGTCCCTCTGCAAATCCGAATAGCTTCAGATGTCACACCATCTATCTGGACCCGTGCCCTATTTACTGGTACTTGAAGATGAAGACTTTTCTGAACATAAAAATAAAAAAACCGCACCTGAATGCCGCCACCACAAACGCTGCCTTAGCTCACCGCATTGCGCTCTTCCATCTTCTGGGCACATGCTCCCAGACTGCACTGCGGCCAATCCTGACACTGCATGAAAGTGGTGTCAGGATTGGCCTGAGCACTGGCAACATGCGCTCTCAGGCAGGCTGGGAGCCTGTGCCTGCTCTTTCCAACCCCAGCAAGGAAGCTGGGGCTGACAAGAGCGCCACTGCGCATGAGGGTTTGGCCAGCCTGAGACAGCCAACCAAACCCTCATGCGCAGTGATGGGAGTCCTCTACCACTCCCACACCAGTAGTGTCATCCCCCTGGACCCGCCCCAAAACTCATCAGAGTCCTGGGGCAGGGTGCGGTCGAGGGGATTAAAATAAAACAATAATAAAACAGGTTTAAAACCCGTTTTATTTGAGAGGGGTGGCACTCCTCTGCCCAAATGGAAGGGCCACCGCTGAACACTTACTTGAACGCCGCCAACGCTGCCGCAGCTTGCCACATTGCACTCTTATTTCTTCTGGGCACAGGCTCCCACACTGCAAGGCGTCCAATCCTGACGCTGCATGAAAGTAGCTGCAGGATTGTGCTGAGCACTGGCAACTTGCGTTCCCAGGCAGACTGGGAGCCTGTGCCTGCTCTCTCCAACCCCAGCAACGCAGCTGGGCTGGAAAGAGCGTCATTGCACATGAGGGTTTGGCTGGCCTGAGACGACCGGCCAAACCCTCATGTGCAGTGAAGGGAATCCACTACCACTCCCCCACAAGCAGATTCATCCCCCTGGACCCGTCTCCAAGACTCGTCAGAGTCCTGGGGCGGGGAGGTCCAAGGGATTGAAATAAAATAAAAATAAAACTGGTTTAAAACCCATTTTATTATCGTTTTATTTGAAGTCGGCGGCCCAAATGGAGGGGCTGACGCTGGATGTCTTATACAATAGAAACACAGCCACGCTCACTACTGTACACTGACATCACCACCACATTTAATAATTGTTTAAATAAAACCTATTTAATGTACTGCTGTATTTGAAAGCTTTTTTTACCGGCATGTCAATGCTGCTTTAAAAGGCACCTGCTTTTAGTAAATCATTTCTTGAATTCTCCTTGCTTTGCACTGATACAAAGATCTTCCCAAGAAGGTTAACTGCTCAGCGATGTTAAGGGAAGCAATAAAAAAGTGGAGCTGGTATTCAAGCAGCTATTCATTCATTCATTCATTCTCAGTCACACCCGGTTTATCCTGAATTCATAAGCAGGGAATGTGGCTCAGGGAGTGTGTGGCTGAACTGCCGGCCCTTACGTTTAAGTAAGGATCTGAATGGGGCAACACATGGGATATGTTTAGAGGGGAAACATGTTTCAGGATACAATCAAGCCTACAGAGTGAGTTCCAGGAAAACATATCAGTCAATAGTTTCCTCTCCTACAGCCTCTGGCTCTTCCAGAGGCAATTGCACTCCTAGTAGGTCATCACTCTTTGCCATACAAACCAGCAGCAGCGCCACAAGCATTGAGCCCATGCCTTCATCCACAACCCTTGCTGCAGAAGCGTCATACTTTCTAATGCTTGACGATTGTTAGTTTCTTCCTTTCTGGGTCATCCTGACAGACGAGTAACATTCTTCTTTTGAACCCATCCATGTATTCCCCTCCCACTCTTCCGCACTTCATCTGCTTTCCTAGGACTGTAAGTGAAGCTTGAACTGGTGCCCGCCTGCCTGCTCCCCGCCTCCCTCCCGGTTTGTCTGCCTGCATCCCTTTCTGCCTGCCATGTACCTACTCTAAGGGGCAGATGCAGCTGTATCTCTTTCCTGTTTGAGGGAAGGTTGAGAAAACACTTTCACTACAAAAAGGCCAAAATCTTTGACAGTGCCAGTGCTTATTTTACTTTCAAACATGCTGAGGGTTGGAGTTATCAGCACGCTCTTCACCTTGTCGACTACAGGACACTGGTGTTTCCCAAAACAGATGAAACGCTGTCATTACAGGAAATCACTCAACTTAGGTTGCCAAAATGACATTTAAAGTTACACTGCTGTTAGAATGTAACATTATTCTAAACATTTGCTTGTAACGTTTGCAGGGGAAAAAGTGTGTGTTTGTGGGCGACAGTTTGTATCACACAGTGTTTCTCATGCCACGTCCCTAAAATGAGGTGTCGTGATTAACCTCTTTGGTAATGAGCATTGAATGCCCCAGAATATTTATTTTCTACTGCAGTAGAAGGCACAGAGTAAAAGCATGTAGTGGTATTGTGTAAAAAAGAAGCGTCCTGTGCTTTTTGATTAATAAGAAAAAGGGGCACAACTTTACCTATGGTCAAGCTAGCCCTTTGCAAACCCTTTCTACCTTCTGAATGCTCCAACAGGATGAGCTTGTTCATTTCAACGGTCCAAAGGTCTGCAGAGTGCTAGTGTAAGAAATGGGTTCTGTCCTAATTAATATCTCTGGATTTTTCCCTTTTTGGATTACCTGGTTATGGACTTCTGCCGTGACTTAATCTCACTACCTGAGTCTCACTCACAGCAAGCGGTGTTATACTGTAGTAGGAGTGCTGACTGCCAGTGTCCACCCTTTAAGACAAGGTCCTCTGCTGTGCAGCTAGGGTAAGAGGCCCTGGACTGGCTGCATGTAAACATGTATGCGCATGTATGGGCTGAGCATCTGAACTATCATCTTGTATCTGTGCATGGATAGCCTGTTGCAGAAGGGACCTTTCAGGGATTGGTACCGACCTGGATATGCCTTTTTAAATGAAGTATTAATAGTGTCACTATTTACATCTATAAAGTTTACTGAAATGTGAGTTAGCTTCACTGTATTATACACTATTGGTGAAATCTGAACCAACCAACATAGTTAGGTCTAGAGACTCGGCGGAAGCACCAATATTATGGTACCAAATACAGATCTGATATTCATTTTCACATTTCTGAATCATCATGGCACTTCAAGATTTATCATTTTTCTTTGACTTCGCAACCTCAGTTCAGACTCCGCTATAGGCTAGCTAGCCTGGCTGATGAGGGCTGTGAGCAAGAAACCGGTCCCAGGATGCTTGTTTCTGGTCCAGGGAAGACATGGCTTAGCAATTTGGGCTAGACTGTTCCCAGGAGGTACAGGGTCAAGACAGATTTGCATATGGCCATGTCTGAACTGGGGTGGCGAAGTGAGCCAAAGAACAATGATGGATTCAACCCAGATCTGTGACTGGGGGTGAGTGTCTGAAATGTTTCAGCGCTCCGTCAATCATCTCCTTGTGTTTGTTTTGTTCACCCTAAGTTGGCAGGGTATGCCCAGACGTGGGCCCCTTGCTCACTTTGCCACTGGATTCAAGCTACCCTGGTTGATGAGGGCTGTTAGCCCAAAACCGGTCCCAGGATGCTTGTTTCCGGTGCAGGGAAGACATGGCTTGTAAAATCGGTCTGGACTATTCCCATGAGGCACAGTGTCAAGACTGATTTGCATATAGCTGTGTCTGAACTGGGGTGGCGAAGTGAGCCAAAGAACAATGATGGATTCAACCCAGGTCTGTGACTGGGGGTGAGTGTCTGAAAAGTTTCAGCGCTCCGTCCATCATCTCCTTGTGTTTGCGAATTACTTTTCACACTGCATCTGGTCTAGGAAGGCTCAACCCAACAAAAACAAAGGAAGGTAGCCAGACCTCTACAGCTAGTCACAGGAGTGGTTGCCCGTTGACGTTTTGGAGGGAAGGCACCAGGAATCTTTGGCAGTTAAGGGAAAAGCTTAGGCTGTCAAAGGAGATTGTTCAATAGACCACTTGACGGTGCGATCTTGGAAATTCCCCAAATGTTGTGCCAGAGGGTTGAACCAGGGGTGGAGTGATGGTGTGTCACCCTAGGATGGGGCAGAGTTGCCTCCCTTCAATCACTTTCCACCCCTATATAAAAATCCATTCACATGGGAAAGACCTTTGAGAACGGTCTGGACCTGGGGGAAGGACCACAACAGGAATGCCCAGCTGGAAGAGAGATGACCCCTGACTCCTGTAGACATGCACTTCAGGACTTTTCGACTTCAGTTGGCATTCAGAGACTAGGATTTGTATCTGTAGAGCTAGGGGTGCTGGTCTCCCTACACCCTCTGGGGTAACAGTAGAAGGACGGAGCTGCTGTAGGGGACCCTGAAGGTTCTCCTTGATCTTATGTCTGCTGGTCCTGTAAGTGTGTGACCTTCAGGACGAGCCTGCTGACACACTAGTGTGCTGCAAGCAGTTAGGAAGCTGCAGGACCAAAGGAGTGCAGACAGGGAGGGCACTCTGCCTTGGGGCACCTATGGGTGCTGCTGAGGAAGACCAGCACTGCAGAGGTGCCAGCGCCCAGACAGGAGACAGGTCGTGTGTAAGGAACAGGTGCACAAAGAGCAGGCTCCTATAGAAATATGAACATTTAGAGAACAGGACGCCTGAAGAAACTACTCATGGTGGCGGGAGCATGCCACCAGGAGCAAAACAAAGCTTTGCACTGAATCATTACAGGTATGAATAAATACCACTGTAAGATGCTACCATCCTCAGTTATTTTAATGCTATTGTATTGGCTTATTGTAATATATTTCTGCTTTTATTAATATGGTGAAACCCTGATAAAGCCGGAATGTCTGCCCTATGATAACTACATCCAATTGTATAGTGCCTAGTATATGTGGGAGCATTGTCGGTATAGGGTGAAGGGTTCACTAGGGGTGTAAACTGGTAAGGAGGGTATCTCCATTAGTATTTCCCAATGCTATAATGTATATATTTATAAAAATACGTGGCATTGAGTCGTGTGTGCATAATAACACACTTTTCCTTTTTATAAGATAAAGCACTTACTAGACACGATTTGTTGGGAATTGTTTGTTGCGTGCCTGCGGACTTGGATAACAACCCACACCACCTCCGCTGAGTAGCCCTTGGATTGCTCTGCCCGCAACCCTGTGAGAGTCAAGTACTACAATAGGGCACTCCACATGAGAAGGGCCGGCATCATTTTCAACTAATAACCCACTTTTTTACAGTTCGGAAAAGCTCTGTTTCATAAATGTAATGTAAGTGTTAAGTGGTTTGAAATTAGTCTGACACAAAATTGCACTTCTACCGTATGTCAATATGCAGGGTACAGTGCAATAGTCTTCAAATCCACTTGCATGTCTCAGGCTGAGGACCCACAGTACTCAGGGTGATGCATTAATATGCTGTAACCAGCCAACCTTTGCAGGGAGTCGGAAAGAAGAGAACATCAGTATGGTTTCGCCCACACAAGAGAACAGAAGGTCAAATTCTCTAAGCTTACATTTGGAATGAAACAGCATCTTCAAGGGAGAGTTCAAAAGGAAAGAAGATGCAGGAAAATGAATCCCAGTTCACTGAGTAGATCAAAAGTGACTGGTGTAACCTTTGGTAACAGGTCTACAGTATCGAAAGGAAAAGCACAAATTCATTCACTCAGATGATTTAGATCTGATGTTGCAGGAACGCAAAGAACACTGATGACGGGTCTACTCCAAGCTTTCCATACACCACATACATTTGGTTAAATTACTAATATGAGGGAATTCATTCATGTTACTTGGCTGGAATAGAAAATACAAAAACAACTATAAGCATCTGTTATTTCAGCACACTAAGGTACCCTTCATGATGATCATTTGCTTTACAAATATACATTGTTTGTAACTATTTGACAGGTGCTAACATTCAGCAGTGATAGCACAGGTAGGTTTTATGTCTAATTGCACTAATGCAGTTGCAACAGGAATCTATGTTTGAAATCATGGTCACAGGTTCAAATCTGCACTGGTCCGCCAAGTCTTTCATCCACCTAAGCTACCACTGGGTTTGGCTCCAACACAAATCTCCTACGTCCCAGGAGCACTTCTAGAATTCATGTTAAATTCCAAAAAAGTCTTACATTTACCCACTATGTGAGTAAATTTGCAGTTTTTTGTGAATAGGCCCATTACTCATTTTGATGCAAAAACTTCACAGCACGACTCAAATTGAGACTTTTTTCGTGGGTGAATGGAGTTACATTTCATTCAAACTCTGGGGTGGATTTAGAGATTGGTGGATGCAGGACATCCATAAAAAGCAGCTGATGTCCTGATCATTATGCATACTTTGTATGATATCAGCTCTTAGAGCCTAGACGATGCACTAAAAGGACGGTGGACGGGACAGCTGTTATTTTTTTCACATATCCCAGATCTGCCAAAATCTAATTCAGGCTCTCAGACTTTTGGTTCAGTCTTCATTTGAAGAGAGCCCAGGTGGATGGTATGTCAGACATATAGGCTGGTGTGTAGTCTGGATTCAAGGAAAGGGACTGCTGAAAGACTCAATGATTTCTTGTCATGGCAAGTCCCTATGTGCTCAATTTTTGTTGAGATACAAGGAGAAAAGACTGGCTCACAGTATTCTGGAGTTAAATCCCACAGGAACTCAGAAAGTTAACATTTTTACAACCTCCAGAGAGCTCTGAATTTAAACATAGGCTTGCAATAGAGGTTGTGCTGGGTAGCAACAGCTAATCCTGGCTCGACCTTATCTACTCCAGCACGGCACTTGCGATCACTCGTCTCACAGGCCATCAAAGCTGTGGTAGGAACAATAGGCAAACAGGGTTCCAAAAGCCCTTAACCCACCTAGCACCTCAGTTGAACCGAGGCTGATGATGAGAGCCTGAGGGGACCGAGTGTTAACCTTGGAATGTCTGTGAAGGTCAAAGGGAGTGTGATGTCACTACCACTACCCCTGACATTTTAGTTAATTGGACAAGGTCTAGAGAACTATGAACATCAACAGCAGGAGTGGGCTTTAGTCAAAGGCAGCACCTATCAAACACACAAAGCAGGGGCCAAATTAAACAACAAGGAACATTACTGTCCCAGAGCCACTGAGGAGAGCGAGGCATAAACCCTGTACGTTACTTTACCACCAAAACAGCTAGTCCATTGGCTATAAGTGCACTCTGAGCATTATTACAAAATAATCAGAGGTGCTGCCCGTTTTTCCAAAAAAGGAGAGGGGGCTTATGGAAACAATTTACAAAATCATATTAACAGATTGATTTCTCACACTAAAATGATGTTCAGTTTTCTTCAGCACTGAATGAACATCTCCTATAATTACATACGTGATATATGACTTTTTTGTAAAAATCTGTCAAATAAAAGTGATATTAAAACTGAACATTTCGTCTATAGTGTACATTGTCGAGACCATGATGTATGCCTATCAATGCTTTATTTGAGCCGGTGGTTGCAGGTGGGGCCCACCAGTACTGAGCCCAACCATCTTGTTGTTGCTCTGACCCCGTTTATGAGAAAGTGACTTAAGTGACTGAAGACTGTGACGTAGTAGAAAAAAACTCATCTTACCTGTGACCTTCAGTACATCATCTACAACCTCTGCCTTGAGAAACATTCGTCCTCTTTTTTCCGTGTGATCCATTCCACACATGCTTGGCACATTTATAACGCATACTTTGTGGACATTCATGTCACAGGCTGTGGATAAATAAAGGAGCGGCTTAGAATGTTATGGACATAACATGAAAACTCACACCCTGACCACACCATTGGGGTTGCAAGATATGCGTCACTTTAGCACACCAACCTTAGTAATGCAGCATACTAGGCTCTACACCAGGCTTCTCCAATGAGCAGCTCAAGAGCTATTCATAGCTCCCCAGCTACCAGTGAGTAGTCCTCCTGTGTGCAGCCCAGACTACTGCTATAGAGGTTATTGCTTGGCTGAATTAATACATGTTCACCAAAATTTAAAATTGCGTGTTTGAGAGGAAAATGTGTGCATTTTCAGAACTAATAAGCCGATTACATTAGAAACATGGTTGGATTTACGAAATATTTTCACAGCTGATATTTGAGTGAGGGGCGTTGGCAGACATTACTCATTTTTACTCCTTGGTGTCTGGGAAATGGCAGCTATAGCTATGTGTTGACCATGTAGAGGCCTCCCAAGTTGATATCACTTTCTTACATTACTGCCGGCTGCTCTGCCTGAAGCCTGAGGTGGTCACTGCTCATAATCTTGCATGGGGTGGTCACTAATGTAATCTTGTCAAATGTGGTCGATATCACAACGCTAGTATTAGTAGCTCAGGATGATTTTTATTGAACATAAGTAACTCTTATTACAGGTAAAGTTGGAGACTCCTGATCTACACTATTGAAACTATATTTCATATAGTAATCCAACCCTGCTCACGACTGACATGAAATACAGAACACACACCAGAGCATATTTACTCCTTGAACCCCTTCTTCACATTAAGTAACTCCTTTTAGTTATTTATGAATATGAATTTAAGTCCAGGTCATCAGTAGCGGTTGGTATAGTTTGAAAATGGTAGGGCGCCTTGAAATGCATTAGCGGTGGATGTGCACTATACGAAAAAGATTTATTTTTGTAAACTCTCATATTTCAATGCGCTCTCATATGTGCTAATGGCTTCATTAGCATACATGATTACGTCTTGAAATATGTGTCCTCTGCAGTGGCAGTTGGTAGGGGACAGTGGCAGGGGATTTAGGAAATAGAAAAAAAGAAAACATACCTGCTGTTCACCGTTGCCGCAGCCATCGCCTCTACTCGCAGGAACAGGAAGCACCCAGGCTTCCAGAATCCCCTGACCAATCACGACGCTGCTGATAGCAGCGTAGTGATTGGTCTGAGCGCAGTGATTCGGCGCTCAGCCAGGGAATGGGAGCCTGGACATGTTCTCCTCCCAGGCTGTAATGCAGCCTGGGTGTAGAACATGCAAAGTGTGCATATCTGTTTGGCCAGTCCGACAGCCAGCCAAACAGTCATGTGCACTTACGGCGCAGCACCAGTCACTCCTCCTCCCCAACTTCACAGGACCGCAGCCCGTCCCCGCCCTAACATGGCCCAATCAGAATACAAAAAATAAAATGATAATAACGGATGTTATCATCATTTTATTGTTTGCATTGCACTGCTTTCAAGCAGTGGGGCAACGCTCCTCCGCCTTAGTGTAGGAGCTGCCACTACAGGTCATATTTTGAGTTTTTTATAGGGCGAACTAGACCCGAAGACGTTATTGGAGTGCTTTACATGGACATCAGTTTTGTTACACAATGACACATGAATTTTTTGTTAGGCATGAGAAGATGAAGTGATTTGCCCAGAATCACAGGATGTTGAGCGTCGTTGCCGAGACTCGAACCCGGTTCCTAGCTTCGAGGTCGACCGCTCTAGCCATAAGGCTGCTCTGCAAATGTGACGGCATTCGCCCGTTTTTTATACCAGCGAAACTCTAAGAAAATGATTGCGGGGAACCCTCACTGCAGTATGGCCCTCATCCTCATCCAAGTCTAAACAGTCCCACTGCTGGAGACGGGCCTTGCCTCTTTCAGGAGCATGCCCCCCCCCCCCCCCCCCCCGCTTTAGCAAGGATGCTGCATCTTCAATAGGCCTGGGCGGTAAATTCCGTTCCGTTCGCGGAATTTGCGGAATTTGGGTAATTTCGCGTTCCGCGGAGAACGCGAAATTGCCCAAAAAGCTGTGTTCCGCGACTTCGCGAAATTTTTTGCTTGTTCGCGTTCTCAATATGCGTGTTCGCGAGATATTTCACCCCGAGCACGCAAACAGCGATCGCGAACAGGAAAAAAGTATCGCGAACAAGCAATTCCGCGTGTTCGCGGAATTTATGCGTGTTCGCGGAGATTTTTTACCGTTTCGCGGAGATTTGCGTAACGCGATTACGCAAATTCCGCCCACCCCTAATCTTCAACAGGATAGGAAGTTACTCTTTTTTCAAGGAAGTGTGATACACATACCTTGAAGATAAGACATCACATTTTGCGCGTCCAGATATTTAAAATCCGTAGGTACTCGGGTACAGAGTACCTGCATATTTGTAATTTGAAAGAAAAGTACTGGCACCTCCAGTGATGCTTGTGCAATGCGTCCTATGGCAGAGCACCCGCACCTCTCGGTAGCAGTCAGGCGCTCTGGGATACTGACTACCTGCACTTCTGTTTTTGTTTTCCAAACACTGTACAAGTGAAACGAGTTTCCCCAGCCTTCTGTTACACCAAGATACAGATTGTATAAAGAAGTCCGGTTTGGTCTGTGCACATAAGTAACTCGCTTCCCAAGTCTTATTTTTCCTATGTTGCTTTGCCGAAGGGGGGCTAGCATTACTGGTTACCACATCTCAGATCTAATCGTCTAGCACACATGTGGGATAGTTAAATTTGTCTTGAGAGTGATGTCCATTTCTGGTGAAAGGTCATGTCAGGTTGTCTGAAATAGGCGTGACAGAGCTGTAAGCGCTGCTTAATTTGAGCCGGTGGTTGTAGGTGAGGCCCACTGGCACTCATTTGTGGGGACTGGGACTTATATTTCAACATGCATCATTATCAGACATTGATCCAGAACAAGAAGCAGAAATGGGTAATTTAGGAAGAAGGGAAAGAACTAAAAACAGCGAGAAACCTAGAAGGCAGGGATGAAAAAGAACATTCAAGAGTGAGATGAAGGGGATGCATGGTGGTGGATGAAAGCGACATGCTATGAAATCAAGACTAGAGAGTCTTGGCATTCGGTGCGCCGAAATTCGCTAGCGCTGGAAAAAACTTTGGTCCTGGTGCTTATTCTTTCACAATTTAAGCACTGGCTCTAAGCATCACTTTTGCATAACCCTGTATGCTGTTTGAAATTAAATGAAATTTAAATTTCTAAAGCGCCCGATTGTCAGGATGAGTATCGGCGCTGCCACTACCCAAGGATGTGAGAAAAGAAACGGGTTTTACTAGTGGAGCAGTCAGAGATTGAAAACATCTTTTGGCAGAATAGGCATGTCTCTCTTGCTTTCCTAAATTGGGGAAGACCTGTCATTTCCTTTTAGTTTAAGAGGAAGGTTGGTTCAAAGTTTCGCAGTACAGATTACAAGGTGTGAGAAGTTGGCCTGGCATATGCTGGTCACTAGTTATAGTGGCCACCTTGCACCAGTCCAATTCCACTCTTATGGTAGATAGGTTTAAGACAACCTTTTAAAGAAAGCAATCCTAGTGGTAGCTGTGGAGAGCAGCCTTCAGGCTAAGTCTCTGAGGAAAGTAAAGCAGCTTGTTTTACCTTATAATCTCTTGAATTACCAAATGAAAAGGACACCACACAGGTATATATATCAAATATATATGTATTTATTCTTAGATACACTCTACTAATCTCTTTATGACATTAGAACCCAGATACACATTCAAATGTCAACACTTCACAATAAATTAAGCACAAATATGGCTGTAGCCCTAGGGGCGTACCAGAACATATACTAAGAAAATGGTTTAACAAACTCGACTTGCAAAATGAAAAGGCCTTGGGAATCGCTGGGGCTTCACTTCTGCAGTGTTAGCAGGTAAGTAATCAGCCCACGGGAGACGCGTGCAGTGTCTAAACACAGCCGCGGGTTTCCTATTGGTTTCAATGGCACAAGTCGCGGTTTGTAATTTAAAGTTTTAGGGCACTTCAAAGAGGTCAACAAGCAAGCCACTTACAGGGTAAGTATTTCGAGGGCCAACACCCACTTGGGCACTGGAGTGCACGAGTTACCTCACCTACGGAAGCCGGGTGCATAGTTGTCTTTTGGTGTCGGGTCGCGATGCTGTTTTCAATGGAGATCACTGAAGACTTGCTGCTTGTGACAACTGGAGAGGTGTCCGCTGGAATCCGAAGATGGATTGGAGTTGAAGAGGACCTGAAAATTGAGGGGACAGTGTTCAAAGTCACTTGCCAGTGACCGGTGGCCAGCAGGATGGATGACCACTGATGTCGCGTTGTTTCAGGTCGTCGATGGTGATTTGTCTCTTCGCTCACGAGGTCCAGGAGAGATCGACGATGACCAGCAGCTGGATTCGGAGGGTCCCACGACATCTGCAGCTGATGATGGTATCGGCAACCGGATTGGAGCCAACAACCC
Organism: Triturus cristatus; assembly: GCF_964204655.1. Taxonomy (NCBI): domain Eukaryota; kingdom Metazoa; phylum Chordata; class Amphibia; order Caudata; family Salamandridae; genus Triturus; species Triturus cristatus. The sequence continues at coordinate 645,549,100 of NC_140590.1, forward strand.
TTGGCAACTGCAAGTCTCGTGTGGAGTGAAGATTGACGGTGATGCAGACCAGCAAGGTCTGATGGACTTACCCAGCGAGGGTAAGTGAGGGCAGGCCCGGAGCAACCAGGAGAGCCCTTGAAGTTGATGAGAAAGTCTTCGGGTGAGTCACTAGCCAACGGGCAAGCAACCGCGAAGACGCCTTTGCAGGAAAAGTTCCACAGGAGCCCACGGTCACTCGGGACGGGGTAGGCTGCTGATTTTCGGTACCAGACCTGCTAGGGGCTTGGACTACAGATGGTCCAAAGCACAAATTCGTAGAACGTTCTTTAGGGTTTGCACTCGAAATCAGTCCATGGTTCCCTGGTATTGCTGTTCCTCGTCACTCGTGGGGTCCAGATGCCACAGCTTCGCTGGGGACTCAAAATGGCCGTCGAGAGGTCAGGAAATCCGCTTCAGGGGATGCAGGGACTTCGGACTCCGGCGGGAGCGGTGACGTTTGCAACCGTTGATCAAAGTTACTGGTGCCTGCCAAGCAGGGGAGTCACTCCTTGACTCTAAGGGAGATTCTTCAGTCTTCCAGAGATAGTGGAATGTCGAAGGGCCAGGATTCTTCTTTGTAGAGCGTCATCCAGGGTTAATCTGAATTGCATTGGCAATGCTTGGTATCTTATAGTGAAGATAGGGGAGGGACTAGCTCTATGACCACTCCTCTAGGAGGGTCAGGGTAGTGGGTGGTTACACCCACTTCCCTTTGTCCAGTTTCACGCCAGAGCAGGGGCAGGTAGCCCCTGAACCGGTTTGAGCTGGCATAAGCACAGAGGAGCCTACTGCTCCCCCAGTGCAGGACTTCATAGCGCTCTAAGAGTGCACCCACCCAGCTCCAATACACTAAATCCTGTCTGGGAGGTGGTGACACCTCCCTGTGACAGGATACCCTTTGTTGGGCTTCCTCCACTGCGAGTTTCGGTCAGCAGCAGGAGGGCAGCCCAGTGTCTGTGCTGGTGGCCTCCATTTTGTGATGCCAGGGCTCTAGAAGACTTCTATTGTTTAGTACAGTGGGTACATGTCGTCCCCTCTAGAAGGGTGGGATCATACTTGGGGGTATGATTCCAAGTTGTTTGACACCAAACATGACATGTTTTGATGCAGTCATTCCAAAGTTAGCATTTACCGCGAGGTTATAATGCACTTAAGAGTATATGGTTTAACCGCATCCACAAACAGCAGCAGAGAATAGACTCTGCCAGCTGCAGAGGGGTCCTGCTCATGCAGGAGCACCCCCTCACATAGTAAACCAAGCACCCTGCCCTCAGGATTGTTAAGGCCTGCAAGAGGGGTGACTGATAGGTTTATATGTGTGTGTATGGTGAAATATAGGAACCTATACCTCAGTGAGGAGTGCTAACACTACCTCACACAGGCTGCAGTAGCAGGCCTGTGGTGTCAGATTGTGAATGCTTCCCAGGGGTGGCATTATACATGCTGCAGCCCCTGGTAGGCCTGTGAAGTACCAATGCCCTAGGTACCTAAGGTACCATATACTAGGGGCTCATAAGGTACCACGGTATCCAATCACTAGTGCATCTAATATGCACACCCATCATTTAAGGGAGTAAGCAGATAGGCTGGGGTCCTGGATAGCAGGATCCCAGCCAGACTAGTCACAAACCATTCAAACAACAGGAAAAAAGTGGGGACAACCATATAGTCCGATTCCATCTTCCTACATAACCCCCCCCCCAAACAAAAGGAGATAAGGTTAACCTTGCCCAGTTAAGCCTTTGTTTCCTGAGTGGCCATATAAGGAAGAACCTGCACTAGCATGGTTGCTCCCTGTCTCATGGTCCACTTGGGAAATCCTACCCCAAGGGGTTTTGGAGTTTCTCCAAAGTCTAGTGAAATTACCTGTATTGTTTTCTGGTACAGAAGTAAGCTGGTGGGGTGTCTGAGTCTGGAAGTGAGGCCCTATTTGGGGTGGTCTCAACTTCCTCAGCACACTGGTCCCCATGGAAGCCTTTCTGTCCATGACTGTGTCATATCTGGCCCTAAGGGCCAACCTCTGGCTGCCTTCAGCTGGGGGTTGGGTCCCTCTGGTTGGAATAGTAGAGGGCATTGGAATGTTTGGGGAACTATGCCCCAGGTTTCCCTGTGCCCAAGAAAGTCCATCTGGGGGTACCTTTACCTAGGGGTAAGGGGGATCCCTCAGTTTGTAGATGAATATTCACCTGGCTAGAACTACTCTTCTGGGTGTCCCTAATCTGCTGATGAGGGGGTTCCTCTGGACAGGGGCCCACTAAGGATCCACTGACCTCCCTGACCTCTGCAGCCCTGGGCTGACTGAGGCAGGGTAGAGAGGGGCAGGATACCTGCTCCAGACTAGGTGCCACCTTGGAAGGATCCCCTGCCATCAGAGTTGTGGCCAGGACAGGCCTGACCACTTCTGGGGCAGTTACTTCACAAGGGGCAGGGGCAGTTCCCTTAGAAAGCTGACCCTTACCTTTAGTCTGGTGGGGTGAGGACTGTTCCTCTCCCCCTATGCTCTCTGTTTGTGTGGAGTGATCCATTATTTCAGGCTTCACTCCCCTTAATTTCTCCTGGGGTGGAGGTGAGGCCCTGAGGGTCTCATCCACTCTCTCAAGGATGCCTAACATTCTTAAATGGGCATTGAGGTCTACCTCAGCCCAGGCTGAGATTTCCAGATCATTCCCCAGTAGACAATCCACAGGCAAGGTTGGGGACACTGCCACTCTCTTTGAGCCAGTGACCCCTCCCCAGCTGAGATTTACCACTGCCATGGGATGGTCTGTCCTAATTCCATCAATATTGGTCACCTGGTAGCTAAACTCAGGTAAAAGCTGTTCTAGGGGCACTAGTCTCTTTGTCACCATGGTGACACTAGCCCCTGTGTCCCTGTAGGCAACAGCCTTCTGACCATTGATCATGGGCTCTTGTCTGTACCTGCCCAAGATATTGGGACTCATGGTAAAGTTGGCAAACCCCATGCCACCATCACAGACTAGAGTTGCTTGTGTAGGGGACCTGGTTAGGCCAGAGTCCACCCGAGTTCCCCAAGAAAACCCAACTAAGTGTTTGGGTGCACTCCCACCACCTGGGGGATTACTACTGGTAGTAACAGGAGGTGTTGGATCTGCAGTGGGAGGAACATTTTCTTTATTGCCATTCTTTGGACAGCTGGAGTCAGTTTTCCAGTGGCCAGGTTGCTTGCACACATGGCAATATGGTTTTTTATTGGAAGAGGAAGTATTTTGGGACCCACCCCAGAACTGGGTTTTTGGGGCCCTTCAGAGGACTTTTCTGTTTTATTATCCTCACCTTTCTCTTTGGGCTTAGTGGAATCTTTCTTCTGGTCACCACCTTGGTTCTTGGGCCTAACCCTGGTTCTGAGCCATTTTTCTGCCTTCTTTCCCAATTCTTGGGGAGAGGTCAGATCAGAGTCCACCAGGTACTGTTGTAAGAGTTGGTTTTGACAATTATTAAGGATCAGCTCTCTCATAATCAAATTATACAATCCTTTAAAGTCAGTGACTCTACTACCAACTATCCAACCCTCCAGAGCCTTGGTAGCACAATCTACAAAGTCCACCCAATCCTGAGTGTGCTTTCTGGGTGTCTCTGAACTTAAACCTGTATTGTTCAGTGGTTAAGCCAAACCCATCTATTAATGCACTCTTCCAGGATTCATAGTCATTAGCATCCTCCTCTCTAACAGTGAGGAGCTTGTCTCTACCTTTATCTGAAAAGAAGAGCCACAAGATTGCTGCCCACTGTGTCTGGGGGACCTGTTGAGCTCTACAGGCCCTCTCCATAGCAGTTATCCATTTGTGGATATTATCCCCACTCTGGTAGGGAGGAACAACCTTGGACAGGTTCCTATGGTCTGGAATGTAATCACTGCCTCTAGGGACACTGTTGCTGCCACCAGGGGTATCTAACCCCTCCTTCTTAGAAGCTCTTTGTTGCTCGAAGGCTTCCCTATCTAAGGCCAATTGCTTGGTTCTGAGGGCAAGCCTAGCTTCCTCATACTGGAGCATCTTGAACCTTCTGTCAGAGGAGGTTTCCCTGGGATAGGTGGAGTTCCTCTGTTGAACAAAGTCTCTTCCAGAGTGGTATGAATGGTCAGATTCCCTTGAAGGGGACCTGGTCCTATCTCCCACTTTGTCAGCTCTCTTAAGGAGAATTCCTCTGTTCTGTTCAGACCTTTCTGGGTCTGGCCCTTCAATCACAGACTCCAGGTCATCTTGATTTTCATCATCAGACCCAGAGACTATGGTTGACCCACTCCCTGATGCAGACCCACTAGCTCCTAGAGCTTGTTTCAGGTCATCTGCTACTAACAGATCTATCAGCTGTTGTGAGGAGGGACTCCTGCCCACCCTCAGTTGTCTTTCAAAGCATAAGGCCTTCAGGTCAGTGTAGGCTATGTCTTTGTACTGAGATGGGGTGTACCCACTGCCTCCACCTTGGTGAGGCATACTAGTGTTGTGCAGTGTTGTACTACCTACACTAGTTGAGTCCTACTGGACCTAGCTTGAGCTGTAGCAAGGGTGTGCTTATCCCTTCACAAACAGCTCTAAGTTCAGTAGAACTTATTGATACTAGCTTGACTTTATATGTACCTTGAGTACCTTTAGTGGTTTTCAGTTAGTAATTCAAATAGAGATTTTCTGGTAAAACAATGGCAAGCTGGATTCCCACACGCTGCCCACCAATGTGAGAAGTTGGCCTGGCATATGCTGGTCACTAGTTATAGTGGTCACCTTGCACCGGTCCAATTCGACTCTTATGGTAGATAGGTTTAAGACAACCTTTTAAAGAAAGCAATCCTAGTGGTAGCTGTGGAGAGCAGCCTTCAGGCTAAGTCTCTGAGGAATGTAAAGCAGCTTGTTTTACCTTATAATCTCTTGAATTACCAAATGAAAAGGACACCACACAGGTATATATATCAAATATATATGTATTTATTCTTAGATACACTATACTAATCTCTTTATGACATTAGAACCCAGATACACATTCAAATGTCAACACTTCTCAATAAATTAAGCACAAATATAGCTGTAGCCCTAGGGGCGTACCAGACCATATACTAAGAAAATGGTTTAACAAACTCGACTTGCAAAATGAAAAGGCCTGGGGCCTTGGGAATCGCTGGGGCTTCCCTTCTGCAGTGTTAGCAGGTAAGTAATCAGCCCATGGGAGACGAGTGCAGTGTCTAAACACAGCCGCGGGTTTCCTATTGGTTTCAATGGCACAAGTCGCGGTTTGTAATTTAAAGTTTTAGGGCACTTCGAAGAGGTCAACAAGCAAGCCACTTACAGGGTAAGTATTTCGAGGGCCAACACCCACTTGGGCACCGGAGTGCACGAGTTACCTCACCCACGGAAGCCGGGTGCATAGGTGTCTTTTGGTGTCGGGTCGCGATGCTGTTTTCAATGGAGATCACTGAAGACTTGCTGCTTGTGACGACTGGAGAGGTGTCCGCTGGAAACCAAAGATGGAGTGGAGTTGAAGAGGACCTGAAAATTGAGGGGACAGTATTCAAAGTCACTTGCCAGTGACCGGTGGCCAGCAGGATGGATGACCACTGATGTCGCGTCGTTTCAGGTCGTCGATGGTGATTTGTCTCTTCGCTCACGAGGTCCAGGAGAGATCGACGATGATCAGCAGCTGGATTTGGAGGGTCACACGACATCTGCAGCTGATGACGGTGTCGGCAACCAGATTGGAGCCAACAACCCTTGGCAACTGCAAGTCTCGTGTGGAGTGAAGATTGACGGTGATGCAGACCAGCAAGGTCTGATGGACTTACCCAGCAAAGGTAAGTGAGGGCAGGCCCGGAGCAACCAGGAGAGCCCTTGAAGTCAATGAGAAAGTCTTCGGGTGAGTCACTAGCCAACTGGCAAGCAACCGCGAAGATGCCTTTGCAGGAAAAGTTCCACAGAAGCCCACGGTCACTCGGGACGGGGTAGGCCGCTGATTTGCGGTACCACACCTGCTAGGGACTTGGACTACAGATGGTCCAAAGCACAAGTTTGTAGAACGTTGTTTAGGGTTTGCACTCGAAATCAGTGCACGGTTCCCTGGTATTGCTGTTCCTCGTCACTCGTGGGGTCCAGATGCCACAGCTTCGCTGGGGACTCAAAATGGCCGTCGAGAGGTCAGGAAATCCACTTCAGGGGACGCAGGGACTTCGGACTCCGGCGGGAGCGGTGAAGTTTGCAACCATTGATCAAAGTTACTGGTGCCTGCCAAGCAGGGGAGTCACTCCTTGACTCCAAGGGAGATTCTTCAGTCTTCCAGAGATAGTGGAACGTCGAAGGGCCAGGATTCTTCTTGATAGAGCGTCGTCCAGGGTTAATCTGAATTGCATTGGAAATGCTTGGTATCTTATAGTGAAGATAGGGGAGGGACTAGCTCTATGACCACTCCTCTAGAGGGTCAGGGTAGTGGGTGGTTACACCCACTTCCCTTTGTCCAGTTTCGTGCCAGAGCAGGGGCAGGTAGCCCCTGAACCGATTTGAGCTGGCATATGCACAGAGGAGCCTACTGCTCCCCCAGTGCAGGACTTCAAAGCACTCTAAGAGTGCACCCACCCAGCTCCAATACACTAAATCCTGTCTGGGAGGTGGTGACACCTCCCTGTGACAGGATACCCTTTGTTGGGCTTCCTCCACTGCGAGTTTCGGTCAGCAGCAGGAGGGCAGCCCAGTGTCTGTGCTGGTGGCATCCATTTTGTGATGCCAGGGCTCTAGAAGATTTCTATCGTTTAGTACAGTGGGTACATGTCGTCCCCTCTAGAAGGGTGGGATCATACTCCCACACCAGTTACTGGTGTGGGGGTATGATTCCAAGTTGTTTGACACCAAACACAACATGTTTTGATGCAGTCATTCCAAAGTTAGCATTTACCGCGAGGTTATAATGCACTTAAGAGTATATGGTTTAACCGCATCCACAAACAGCATCAGAGAATAGACTCTGCCAGCTGCAGAGGGGTCCTGCTCATGCAGGAGCACCCCCTCACATAGTAAACCAAGCACCCTGCCCTCAGGATTGTTAGGGCCTGCAAGAGGGTAGCCTGATAGGTTTATATGTGTGTGTATGGTGAGATATAGGAACCTATACCTCAGTGAGGAGTGCTAACACTACCTCACACAGGCTGCAGTAGCAGGCCTGTGGTGTCAGATTGTGAATGCTTCCCAGGGGTGGCATAATACACGCTGCAGCCCCTGGTAGGCCTGTGAAGTACCAATGCCCTAGGTACCTAAGGTACCATATACTAGGGGCTCATAAGGTACCACAGTATCCAATCCCTAGTGCATCTAATATGCACACCCATCATTTAAGGGAGTAAGCAGATAGGCTGGGGTCCTGGATAGCAGGATCCCAGCCAGACTAGTCACAAACCATTCAAACACCAGGAAAAAAGTGGGGGCAACCATATAGTCAGATTCCACCTTCCTACACAAGGCTTCAGTCTCCCCAATGGGATTTCCTGAATTTGTGAACAACATTTGTGAAGAAATCCTTTAAAGAGGGTAATGTGTGAATTCTTAATAAACTAGAGCAAACGATCTAATTATATTAGAAGAATTAACTGCTCCAACACCTACTGTTGGGATAGACGTTAATTCCAGATGCATGAGTATCTTCCAGGGTGCCCGCCCAGTCTACTGAGCAGAGTACGAGACAGCCCCTAACCTGAGAAAGAATGCTGTGAGAAGCTGTAGGACATTATTTGGTTTGACACTTGTGTGATCCAAGAGAAGGCCAGAGAAGTGTAACTCTGTATTTGCTAGGCTGAGCATGGCAATTGAGCATAAATAGATGTTTGTAGAATTTGTGGTAAAACCCAACTACGCCGAGGAGGGAAGGCACATGTGTGAAGGCTGTTTTTTAATGTCCGAGCTCTCCAAAATGGCAGTGCGCTTCAATGTACGTTGATTTGCAATGTAGTATCGTCCTTCTGCTGAGCTGATACAGACTTCGAAGTGTAGCCCTACTGAACTCTACATTTCATGCAGTTCCCCAAAGAGAAGTTACTGGCGTGACGAAATATTGCCTTGAAACTGCTTAGGGTGCCCTTATAGTTAGGGTCTCCTGAGGAACAGCAACCTGAATGGATCCTGCCCTTGAGGCATAAACAGTAATTTGAAGTTTCTAGACGGTACTAATAATCTCTTGTTATTAGTCATAATAAACAATCTGTGTTGATGTTTAGTGCTATAGACCAAGATAGTATTTGTGAATTTTGCAAAGTACATGTGTCGACAACTCCAATGCAGTTCGGCCATAACTCTATACAGGCGTGGATCATGCCTAGCATGTTACATGGAAGTCACCTATAGATTAGTAATAGTCGCTGCCCTTGCTACAGTTGATGAAGAAAGCAAATGGAACAGACAGTGAAGCAAAGCTATAATTCCCTGTTTACTTTCTCATCCTTGCCCTTCCGTTTCAGCAGGGTATAGGCTATTGAGGTCAAACGAGAGGTGACCCCTCTAGTGTTAAATGGTTGCCTTTGCTATCCCTGATATTTTGGTGAATCATCATCCTTGGCTGGTAAGGCTCTGTTCTCGGAATATGGAGTTTAGAGGGAATTATTGGAAATTAGGGATGTCCTTCATTCACAGCCAAACAACAAATTTAACTCGAGACTCCTAAACCCCATGTGATTCATCATAGATCTACCTTGTGGGTAAAAACTGTAAACCTCAAGGTTCCTAGGGGGTGTCAGTTTTGCATTAAACCGAGTACCAGTGGCTAATAATCCAAAAATGTGGGCGATGCCTCAAGTAAGCAACCATATGTGACTATTGGTTAGGAGTTCCAAGAGGTGTGACGCCTCATCCTCGGCATACTGCTATGTATGTAGGAATGCTTGCCACATTCCATAGCCATGTGGCAGGAAGAACCTAATGGGTCTCTACAACTATCCCTGCCGAAATTGTGTGTTGAGTCCTCTACTTTGGAGTATATGCTAGTCTTCAAATGACTAGGTCTCATGGCTGCTGCTAACCACAAGTGGCGGTGGAGCATGCTCCGCTGGCACCAAGGGGTGAGAGGGTTATTTAGAGGAAGTGGATACACTCTCCCAGTTAAACTGTGACAACAGTGAAGTATCCAGACCCATAAAGCTCAAAACGACTCCTACGTGGCGTACTCCGCAAAATGCGGGACAGGAAGCAATTCCTTTTTGCTATTTAACCCTCACACACCCTATTGGTGTCATGCTTCATCATCGGGTTCAGCCCGACTCCTAAAGGTCAGGGTGGGCTCGACTGCATTTCAGGGAGCACGTAAAAGATGTAGGCCAGGGGGTCTAAAGATAAAAATCCTACTGAGTTCCCCAGGTATCCCTTTATTTGCGGGGACGTAGTGGATATTAAAATACAAATAAAACAAGGGTCTTTTCGGAGGTTATGGTCCTATGACCCTAAGGACTCGCTAACATGTTTCAGCCCTTGTCAGAGGCGTGATAGGTCCTAGGCTTTCTTCAGGGCAAAACAGAGTTCCCTCCCTGGTGTTGGTTAAGGACTTTCCCTATGTATTTATTGTTGACGGAACAGAAAGCTGTTCCCTCGTGAAAATAATTTGGAGGTTATACTTCTTTCTCCATCTGGAAATAACGCAAACATTTCCACCTGTAAGAAAGATTGTGAAAGGAAACAAAAAACAATCAATTTTTGTGATTCATTTTATCGCAATTATCATCATCTGCACTCCCATAGTGTTAGGTGTGCTTTCGTTCTCATTACGCTGTGATCTGTGACTTTTTAAATGAGCTGGTCTAGGATTTACTTAACCTCAAACTGCCATTATGCTGTATGCGCATTGTGCTCGCATTCAACTTTCACTCATGCTCTGTGAATACCTCATCCGAAAGTTAAAAAATACTATACACACTCTCCAATATTCCATCTCCACTCTATGATCATGCCAGTGAGTCTATATCTGTATTAATACACCCTATTACGCTCCACCTATATATTTGCCCCTCATCATCCCAGTTAAAAGTTACCGTGGCGTGCCCTTACCCAATTTTGGTAGAATCCGCATATCTCATGGAGATCGGGAAGGGGTCTCATGGCCACCAAACAAAAAATGAGTCCATAGGGCTACCTCCATCCTTTATTAGCATAGATACTATGCACATGATTAAAAACAATCATGACATGATTAGGCCAATATTTATGACAGAACAAACTGTTTCAATCCCTAGACATTTTCAGGCATGTTGGTTAAGGCAAGATGACCCACAATTCACCCATTTGCTCACCGCACTAGTAGTCCACCAAGTGATTGCCTATCAGGGGATAGTAATTATGTTGCGGTGGTCGTGTGCTACGGATGAGGTAGCCCTATGGACAAATTTGTACTTTGGCGGTGATGAGACTTAGTCATTTGTAGAAAAGAATATTCTCCAAATTAGATGACCAGACACAGAATTTCAGAAGGAGTAGCATTAAAGACACACATTGGGTTCTTCCTGCCACATGGTTGCTTATGTGCGGCATCTCCTTTTTTTTGGGGAGCAATACCCACCGCTACTTGATTAAATGAAAAACTGACACTCCTTAAGAACCTTGCTGTTTACAGGTATTTACTCCAAAGATAATGGAGTTCACGAGGTAAATCTGCGATGACTACCATGCGGGATAGGAGTGTAGGTTTAACTTAGTTGTTTAGTGGAGCACTGCACCTGCTTTGGTTTGAATCTCTATTATTAGAATTTTTCAAATAGTAAAAGTAATCCACACTTCCATCAACTGCCCAATGGGGCTTGAACATGCTTGCATGGGCAGGAGGGGAAGGGAAGTCACAAGAACACGGAGGGAACAAGAAAACAGTATAAACAACCTTAAAGGAACACACTCGGCTGTTCTCAAGTAAAGAGGTGTAGGTAGTCTATCTAGCAAATACCAGAGCTAAATCAGAGGGTGGAAATGTCACCCTTGGGTGGCGAGTGCACAGCTTGGGGAAGGCTGAGTATGTGCAAGTATGCTGGGCAGGTCAACTCCCTAAATTTCTGGGAGGGGTTTCACAGGTAGCATGCCCATGTTTTATCGAAAGAGTTTACATTCAAGCACTGCAGTCAGTTCCTCCATACCCAAGAGAGTCTAAAGTTTATACAATCACTTTAACTTCGTTGGAATAGTATCTGTCCCCCATTTGGCCAAGATGACTTTTTTGGTGGCGCAAGGAGCCAGGGTGATAGCCCGCCACTCACTGAGTGGAGCTGGTAAGTTAGCGCTTTTGGAAGTCCCAGCAGGATGTAACTGGGTAAACGAGGTATACCTGTGTTGTAAATATCATTGATAGCGGTGAGTACTACAGCCCAGAAGGGTTGGAGTATTGAGCAGTGACGTAAAATGTGAGTCAGTGTCCCTCGGTGATCTCAGTGTTTCTAACATTGACCGTCCTCATCCGGCTTCCACTTGGCCAGTCGGTCAGGGGATTATTACCAATAGTGGGTGATTTTTTAGAAGTGCTTCTTTACCTCCAACACAAGAGGCAGGTGTACGTTTGCCCAGTCCTTGGGGGTGAAGGGCTGTTCGCAGTCTAGTTCCCATCGCCACTGCACGGATGAGATAGGTTGATTTGCTGTGGTCTTAAGAAAGGCATAGCTCTCTGCCAGTAGGCTTTTATCTGATGCACGGGTTAAAAGCCCCTTCTTAAAAGGCGTAAGCGGTCAGCAGGCATATGCTCTGATGTGGGATTGTGAGATCCAATGCTTAATGGCAAGGTATGCCAATGCGCAGTAGGGGGGGATGTCATAGTTGCACTCTACCTCCTTTTATGTGGCTGCAACCTTGATAGTGCTCAAAGTTAGTCACAAATGTCACTTATTCTGTGACCCTATTTTAGTAACGTCACACAAAGCATCCTCACCTTCGATGTGACCAGTGGCAGCGGGCATTTAACGGCGGTGAGGAACATGCATTGTGCGCATGACGGTTTGGCTGCCCCGAGACGGCCGGCCAAAGTCTCATGCGCACTTGGAGTGAACAAAAAACACTCCTTCCCTGCCCTGCGAGTAGACCAGCCCCGCCCCACCCAGCTGAGCAAGGACGGAAAAATAACATGATATTAACAATGAGCTATTATCATTGTATTTGTTCCTTTTGACCTGCTCAGTGGGGCTACGCTCCTCCGCCTTATCAACCTTACTTAGTGTCACTTACTCGAACAATTATCGGTGATAAATTGAAGTTTACTTCCTGTAACGAAGAAATGTATTTAAACATGCAGGGTTTGCTCTCTAGCAATAATTCAATTATTCTATCGAGAATTTGCAGCTACATTTTCCTACGTGTTACCATAAAGCGCGGACTGGCTTACAGTATTCACCACTGGACTGTAAATGTTCTGTGGTAGTCGCACCCTTTTTGCTTCTGTGTTGCATCCAGCGATGCACATTTTATATGCCCGCTCAGCTCCAATATCATTCCTCATTAAACATTTGAATATCTCCAGCAGCCAATTAGCGCTTATCTTCTAATGATCTATTTCACAGCGCATGGCTAAGTGCCCCAAATAAGAAGTTGAATAAGAGGATTTATTATAGATTGGAAGTGTTTGCATCCGTCGATAATTCAATTAAAAGACACGAAGAGGCTTCAGACACGCAATAAATAACATTGTAAGCACCTTGCGCTGCGCCTCTTTCACGAGCTGGGCACACCGGGAAACGAGTGAACATGCTCTCCAGAGCCCCGCGTTTCAGCTGTGAGGAAGGCTGCCTTTGATGATGCGCGCTTTGATGGTGTTATTCGTGGTAAGACATGAGCGCCTCATGTAAGGAGCCGGTGCCCCTCCACGCTAGTCCAGGCTGTGACTCACCGCTCCAGCGTGAGTCACGCTTTGATGCTGGGCTCTGAAAGCAGCAGCAGCGTGTCTGACGCAGCGTGGCACGAGCACAGGCGACCCCCTATCAGCGGCGATAGGGCAGCCCAAGGACATGGGTGAGCTGGTCCGGCTTTCCATAGCCACCGCCCAAGGCAGCTGTCAATAATCACTTAATGCTTTGTGTAGACAACCCATTTTTCGTTTCCACTCCGCAAAGTTGTGTGTTGTGTAGCAAGCACCACTGGTGTGGCCAAGCTTGAGTTTTCCAGGGTAGAACTCGTTCTGCCCAGTTTTTACCAGCGAGGTAGTGAGATTGCAGAATAGGTCCAGCAAGACCTCGAGAAAATACTCTAATAACAAGAGGGATCTGCAAGTGTCTGCTAACTGATGTTGTGGGCAATTATCTCACAGCAGCGGGCATTTCCCTAATCACTAATGCTAATATTAGTCTAGGGATGGATCAGAAAGTATACGTTAAGGGCTCTAACCAGACATAAAAGCCTTCTTTCCACAATTCTGAAACTTGTGATTAAGTTATTCACCATTAGTATTACTATATCAAAAACTGCAATGTCTCTAAGGGCCAGCGTGAACTCCCCTTACAGGTGAGTTACTCTGACAGGGTTGACTGACTCCTAACACTTCATCTGAATGCACATAAGTTATAGTGTGGAGTGAGACGCATCTGACCAGTCTCCTATTCTCTGAAGAGGGTATGAGCGACACCTGCCCATTCTCCTATTCACAGAGGAGAGTATGTTACATATATCCTCTTGGAGAATAGGGGAATTTTGTGAAGGAGGCTCAATAAATGTGAACGAAATCAGCTTCATTCAAGGAGATGGCCTAAGTGTTGTTCTCCCCTCACTAGCCAATGAGAAACGGCCTGATCATGGAATGCCCACACAACACATAGAAACAGACTTACAACTTAGAAAATGAACTTCGAAAATGCAACCAGCTTAAGTCTATAACATAGTGCCAATATCGGCAAACACTCACCCTCCCCCAAACAGCATTCTCCTAGAGCAATAACCAGACAATACACCTTCTTTGTGGAGAAAATTGCTGTAGGTTTATTAGCATTACAAACATGCCAACATTGGTGGGTTATTTTACGGGCAATCCCAAGGCAGGCAGCCCCTCGCCGCCTGCCACCTGATGAGCCAAATGACACCGCGGCCCTGCCCAACGGTGTTTGCCATATTTTTGGGGAGGGGAGACCGCTCCCACCGGTGGGCCAACTGCCCACCCCTTTGCTCACGCCCCATAAGGGGGCGGAGCCTGCCAGGCAACCCCCGGTTGCTCAGGTCCACAACCGCACGTAGGACTAATGGGGCGCCGTCGCTCCTCCAGGGTCCAACGCGAGGACCTCCGTGTGGATATTTGGCCTTTGCACCCTTGTTGTGCTCCTGCAGAGGGTATCCATATGTACATTACAGCCTCTGGATCGCTCTGTAACTCCGCCACAGCTCTGGGTGTGGCCACCGTCACCCCAGAGCCCCCCACCAAGATAGCCTTCATTACTTACACCCTGCTGTCTCTAAGGCCTCCCCCAGATCAAGTAAGAACATGTCCCTACCCACTCTGGGCAGGTGTACCTAGTCTTCATCAAAACACCCTGTGGCCTTAGTGTGCAGTAATCCATTGCGGATGAAGCCAAAACCCCCTTAGCTCAGTGAATTTCCTCATGGCGCTGTTAACCTTCCTGCGAGAGACCTCCATGGCTTCCCTTGATTGTGCGCCCTCTACTAGTCTGTCCGTGGTCAAGTTGACAATGAATGTTGTGCCTCAAGCTTAGCTCCCAAGCCCATAGCTGGTACCAAAACATTAGCGGCAAACTCCCAAGGCTACTGAGACAGAATTATCTGCACTGGCAGGTTGAGGAGGAAGTACCAGCGTGGGACAATGAGTTCTTGAACTAATGGCCCCCAGATACCCCTGACAATGAGTTACGTGCAATTAAAATAAAGGGCCAACCCCTAATACACCTGTCCCAACACCTAGGTGAGAAAGATGAATCCATTCTCGAAGTGCCCGGCCCTAAACATTTTTTTTTTTCCATTTCTTTTTCATCCTCTGTCCGAAGTGGCAGCATTTATCGATAAGGCAGAGACAGGGCAACGTGCCTCACTCCAGGTGGCCCAAGGACCCAGCAACCCCACTGCGCAAAAGTAGGTTACACACCTTATACATACCCGGGTGCTGCAACTTTGTGCCTGGACATTCACCCTCTTCTACACTGAAGCTGCACACAAATCACAGCAGTGGCCTGCAGCACCATAAAAGGGAGAGCAAATACGACCGGACTAATCCACCTGCACCAACAGCAAAAAAGGCAGAAGACACCCTGACTGCTAACCAATCCTACGTGCTTAATTGTAATGGCGAAGTGTCCCCCACATTTGTTGAAACATCACACCTTATTGCACTGAAATAGGATGGTGTCACACCTGGCTATCTACAACCTTGGCTGCTATGTAAAATTATTGTAACCGTACCCGACTAACATATCCACCACTCAAATTACTTTCATATTTCACTATTCTAATTCACCACTAATCAATTATGGGTTCCGGCGTAGTGAGCTACTAACCAAACAAGCATTTGCAATGCAATAGGTCTCGCATTTATAAGAGTTTGAGCTATTGGCATTGTAAAATTACAATGCCTTTTATTTATGCTTTGGTTTTAAAACAAATAAAAGGCATTCTCATTTACAATGTCAGTAGCATAAACTCGCATAAAAGCAGTGTGTGGAGTGCAGCAGTGTGCGGCGTGCAGCAGTGTGCGGCGTGCAGCAGTGTGCGGCGTGCAGCAGCATGTGGCGTGCAGCAGCGTGTGGCGTGCAGCAGCGTGTGGCGTGCAGCAGCGTGTGGCGTGCAGCGGCTTGCAGCGGTGTGCGGCATGCAGCAGTGTACGGCATGCAGCAGTGTGCTGTTTGCAGCAGTGTCGTGCAGCATGCAGCAGTGAGTAATGCAGCAGTGTGCAGCAGTGTGTGGCGTGCAGCAGTGTGCGGCATTGTGTGGCGTGCAGCATTGTGCGGCGTGCAGCATTGTGCGGCGTGCAGCATTGTGCAGCGTGCAGCATTGTGCGGCGTGCAGCATTGTGCAGCGTGCAGCAGTGTGCGGTGTGCAGCAGTGTGCGGTGTGCAGCAGTGTGCGGTGTGCAGCAGTGTGTGGCGTGCAGCGGCATGCAGCAGTGTGTGGCGTGCAGCAGTGTGCGGCGTGCAGCAGTGTGTGGCATGCAGCAGTGTTTCGTGTAGCAGTGTGTGGCGTGCAGCAGTGTGCGGCATGCAGCAGTGTGCGGCATGCAGCAGTGTGTGGCGTGCAGCAGTGTGTGGCGTGCAGCAGTGTGTGGCGTGCAGCGGCATGCAGCAGTGTGCGGCGTGCAGCAGTGTGCGGCATGCAGCAGTGTGCGGCGTGCAGCAGTGTGTGGCATGCAGCAGTGTTTCGTGTAGCAGTGTGCGGCATGCAGCAGTGTGCGGCGTGCAGCAGTGTGTAATGCAGGAGTGTGCGCAGCATTGTGCGGCGTGCGGTAGTGTGCGGCGTGCAGCAGTGTGCGGCGTGCAGCAGTGTGTGGAGTGCAGCAGTGTGTGGCGTGCAGCAGTGTTTCATGTAGCATTGTGCGCCGTTCAGCAGTGTGTGGCGTGCAGCAGTGTGTGGTGTGCAGCAGTGTGTGGCGTGCAGCAGTGTGCGGCGTGCAGCAGTGTGCGGCGTGCAGCGGCATGCAGCAGTGTGTGGCGTGCAGCAGTGTGTGGCGTGCAGCAGTGTGCGGCGTGCAGCAGTGTGCGGCGTGCAGCGGCATGCAGCAGTGTGCGGCGTGCAGCAGTGTGCGGCGTGCAGCAGTGTGAGGCGTGCAGCAGTGTGTGGCGTGCAGCGTGCAGCAGTCTCGCATTTGTGAAAGTTAGAGTTTTTAGCATTGAAATCTAATGTTTTTTTACTTTAGTCTGTTCATTTGCAGAGGAGTGATTATATTTGCATAGCGCTATTGCCATTTATATGACGTTGTGGCGCTGGAGAACCTGGAAATAGGTTATAAGGGAGGGGAGACAAGAGTGATAGGTGCGTGAAAAATAAGTAACAAAATCCTTGAAAAAACAAACACATAGGTAATGCAAGATTAAGTAAAGCATGTGAAATCTAGTCAGGAACAACATGTTTGCTTTAAAGGTTTTGGTTAGTTAGAGCCAAACGCAATTTACCGGCAGCCCAGAACTGCTCGCCTCTATCTAATGTGCTGTGAATTCACTCCAAAATATGATGACAATGACAGCGACATTAAACGAGGAGGGAGTGGGGGCGGGCCGCAGTTGTAAAAGGCAGGGAGAGGGTGAGATTGAGGAAGGGAAAGATAGGGATCAAAGGAAAAAACAAGGGGGTGGCAAATGGTGTGCACTTTGATGTCCTCAGTGTCCGCACGGCTCACTGAGGACATCAAAGCAAGTGATCAGGCAGTGCTTTTCAGGCTGCCAAATGGTGCGCGCGCCTGGGGCACATGCACTGTATTTGGAGGCCTGAAAAGCCACTGTTTGCACTTCCAAAACTCGCTTACTATAAGTCTCGCCAGAGCAGCGCTAAAGCGCTGTCTCAGGCGAGACCTAAAAAGCGATTCAGCACCCCATCAGGGGTAGAAAGCGCTATATAAATGCAAAACCTTTTTCCCTCTTCTATCTCCCCACTATCCTTCTTAATCCAAATAACTGGCCAACATATCCTCCACTCAAATTATTTTCATATTTCCTTATACTAATTCACCACTAATCCTTTTCGGGTTCCGGAGTAGCGTGCTACTCACTGAAAAAGCGCTTCGACGCCTCGCCGGAGGTAGTAAACGCTAAATAAATGCAATTACAATACATACATCTCTATAGTAGTCCGCTTCATTACCCATTACCTTTTGTGCAGCAGGTGCAGTGGCACCGGAGCCCAGAGCCCTGCGGTGTCCATTGCCCCCTGGTGAATGCTGTAGTTTACTACCCTAACCGCAGTCACAGGGGCCGTCTTCCTTGTTTGCACCAGGGCCCATGCGGTCTGTGCTATGCTAATACCTGAACTGCTTCTTTATTATAGCTTATGTGGTTTTTTTTTGTTTGTTTTTTGTAGTTTCATGTTGCTTGATCTCGGCCCAGTGTATTGGAGCGTCATTGTGCATCAGTTACATTACACAAGGTCAGATTGATTTATTCTTTAGACACAGGGAGATTAAGTGAATTGCCTAGAATCAAAAGTGTGTCAAGCCGACGCTGGGACCCAAACCAGGTTTCCCAGTACCAGTCAACAGCTCTGATTTGACTTAAGACCCAGATGATATTTACAAATCTATACTGCAGCCGCATAACTCTGCTGGGATTACGTACATGAATCGGCATAACCACTGTTTTCGTACTCCCTTGCTGTAATCCTGTGGCTGGCAACTCTCCCTTATCCCCGATGAAGTACACTGTTTGCTACGCTTGACCGCCGCAACATAAAAGGAGAACAGTGTTGCGAGTTGGCGCCGGGACTCGAACCTGTTACCATGTTCCAAAACAGTTCCGCCCATGGGCCACCTATAACTTCAGGGCTCATGGTGCTTTTATTCCGATAACCTTTTCAAGGACACTGACCTCCTCTCTAGTGCACTCCTGCGAATTAAGTCACCATCGGACACACAGGAACCCCGAAATGTTTTGCCGGTGGAGAGACTCAAACTCTGTTCCCGAGTGCCCTACTCTGCTGCTCTCGCTCGCTGATGGCCACACCTCCAACTAGTAAGCCACTGCCCTAGAACCAGTCTCTTGCCTTTCGGTTTAAGCTTCTCTGCCCTTCTCTGAGTGTGCTAAAATGGAATTAGGGCCCTAGCACGTACCCCAACCGGCGCCTGCTGACAACTTGCTGCCATGCAAAAAACTTGAATGACTCTGTACATATGCATCTTTGAAGGCCTCTACAAAGACAAAATCCCTCTGTAGCCACCACACTGTATTCTACGCAGCAAACGGACCCAAGGATTGTAAAAACACAAACGCCTACAACTCCCTTCGAAAAAGGTGGCAAAGACATGGCTCCACCTCCAGCAATAAACACACACAAGAGCACATAACTGTGTGCAGCTTCCAACTCGGGTTGGGTCAAAGCGGTTGGTCATACTACGCTCTTAGGCCCTGATAGCTAGTCCTGTAACCCATGTACACCACCAAGCCCCTTTGCCCCTGAAACAGGAAAAGAAGGGCACCCCCTGTGTCCGGGAACAAGGCATCGCAACCATACCGCCAAAGCCAGCAACCCCTGAAAACTGGCATACCGAGGGAAGGAGACCTATCGCCCTGCAACATGCTGCGAAGAGCCCCTGGGGGAGGTAGCACCACACGCCATGCTTGCATTACCGACCAAGTCAGGGCACGCAGCGTGAGTTGCCCCATGTAGTACATGACCAGGTACTACTTGACCAGAACACTTGACCCCTTGAATTGCCCGGTGCGCGCTGCATGAGTGAGGGGGAGCTACGCGCTCACCGCTTGCCTGGGGCCATAAACTGCGATGCGATACAGCAATGCACGGGGGAGGGGAGCCACGCGCTCACCGCCCTCCCCCAGCTTGTCCTGCTGCTCCTTCCCCAGACAACTTGCCCACCGCCGGGCAAACCTCTGGGGCCTCGGCGGCTAAACCAGGGCCGAAAACCATAATGGCGGGCGCCGGTAAGTGATGCACAGGGGAGGGGGTCCCAGGCGCTCGCCTCCCTCCCCCACGTTTGCCCAGATACATCGGCCCAAGAAAGTACAGGGGGCACAGGCATACTGCTGCTCTCCCCACTGCCCCACGCCAGCCCCACTGCCAGGCATACCTCCGGAGCCCTTCGTCTCAACCCAGGGCCAGAAACCGTGATGGCGGGTGCCGGAGAATGATGCACGGGGGAGGGGGAGCCCCATGCTCGCCGCCCTCCCCCGTTGGATCGAAACCCCAGCCGGTGGCAGAGGAGGGAGCACGGGCATACTGCTGCTCCCCCCTTGTACAAACATCCCAACTGCCACTAGCGGACGCCCCTGCAGTGACCCCGTGCTGGTAGCAGCAGGACATGCCAGTGCATTGTAATGCCCTCGAGGTGGTCCCGGAGAGCCCCGCATGGAACTGCACTCCCCCCTCTGCAGTACTCGGGCTCGCTGCCCGTTATGGCATGCGCTGACCCGCGTGGGCCGGGAGTAACTGCCGCTACAGATTGCCTCGCCCGGCACAAATAGGAAGCCTCGGACCCCGCGGGGGATGACCGGGCACAAAGAAAGGAGCTCACACTGCCTCCCTCCTTCCCACACCCTGGGCCTAACATGGAGCCCTGCTGGGCAACCAAGATCGGGACCAAGCATGGCGGGAATATGCCAGGCCGGGAAGTTACAGGCCCGTGTCCCCGGGAGCTGTGCTAACCCACCCCTGCAGCAAACCCATGCCTAAGGCTGCTGCCGGGCACTCGGCACCGCCGAGTGCCTACTGGGGGGAGGGGGGAGTTTGCACTCACCGCGATAAAGCTCCCGGGGGCTCGCCGCTCCTGGAGGATACCCAAGTGGATCCTAAACAGCGTCGGGGTAGTGCGCAAAGAGGGCGCCCAGAGGGCGGGGAGAGGTATATGTACCTCATCCCCCGCCCCCCCCTCTCCCCGGAAGTGACGCGCCACACCTGGACCCCTGAGGGTCCTAAACACTGGGAGGCTGCCTCCTGTGCCTCTTGTGGCACTAAATAGGCCACCCTTTTAGTAGGTCTCCTTCGTGGACCCCGGGCAGTCCGCAGAAAGCTACGTGAGCATGCCCCCCCCCCCCCCCCCGAAAGGTGGGGTTTGGGACAGTCAATTCAAGATGTGACAAAACGTGTGTAGCTGTGTTCCTCTTTCTGGAATCTTGTTTTCAATAGCACCTGAGTGCAACTGAAAGTGAGTGAGATGAGCACTCTCTCTTAGCGGAAATATTGACATGGAGTGCCAAGGTTCAAAGGTGTGCTATATAGGAGATTTTTCTAAATTAGTTTCATATTAACCATTGTGAGTAACTGTGTAGCCGCTCTCTTGTTGAATGGACTAGGTGGTTATCTTACAAACCATTTTAATCAAGTGAAGATGTTTTCGGAAGAACAAGTAACAACTGACTACTAGTAAGAACAGCATTTCCTCTGCTTACAATATGTGTTTTTATTGACTTACCTGTTATTGGAAGGAGTGGTACCATTGAGTTTGATGTGTATTTGGGCGCAGTCGATGGACAATGTTGTGAGCCAGCACAAAAACATTCACCCTGGAAGCCTGCCGGGGTATGGAAGGTCAAACAGTTTTCTTCTGAAGATATTGTCAGGGTATTAGACGGACATAAAGGAGCAGTTACAAGGACTGAAAAGCAATTTTCAACACAAAACAGTCTTGGGTATTGGAGGTTTAAATAATTCTCAATGGAACAGTTAGCAGGTGAGAGTGTGGCTAATAACATAGCAACACTCCGAGATCTAGCATCACAGGGTGAATTTAGTCTGCTGGTAGAATCTCTAATTTTAGACGAACTAATAGTTCTCGGAAGTCCTCAGAACCGACATATCCCTGACGCCAACTTTGCACCGCAAGCCCTCGTTGACGGGACTCTTGACAAACATACAGGACCACGCATCACAGCCTCATCGCATCTTGGAACCAACGCATCGCTTCCGCTGCACCACACATGTTCAAAGTGGACATTTTCAATGATCTGCAAACCAGGATTTAAGGCACTTTGTTTAGCAAAGCTCAGTTCAAGCTCCATTGCGGTGAGCTTGAACTGCTGATTGTTCCAGCCCGGCGCAACCAGATATCCACAGTTGGCGTTTCATGCTTTTTGGCGCTATTTTCACTGAAATCTTTAAAATTGTGTATTTCCTGTTCTACTGTTTAGATGTTTGTCATTTTGGCCTTGTTTTATTTATAAAAATTAACTATTTCTCTAACTTAGTGTGGGATCCTTTTCTGTGCTGTGTTTTTCACTTTATTACTGCTTTAACTGTTGCATGAATACTTTACATATAGCCTCTAAGTCGAGGTTAAGCCTACATGCCCTGTCCAAGTGGCCAAAAGGTTTACAGCAGGTTAATTTAGGGTTGGCTTGTGCCTCACCCTAACAAGGATTATGGTTGATGCTTGACCAGGGCTCACACCCCAGTCAACCAACAACCCCATTTCTTATGTTAGGGATAAGGGTTATCAGTAAACATAAACACCAGTGGACATCAAATGTGCTTCTAAATCCTTACAAGAAGCACTGTTGCACAAAGTAAACCAATGATTCACATATACGTTTTGGGCACCTATTTAGTAACTCTATAATTCTGGGAATGTTGAACCAGTTTACATGGTGCAAAAGACACACAATTGTTGAACGGAATGCAGAACAAATCAAAACATTCACCCCCAGTCAAGAGATCTGGGTTGAATCCATCATTCTTTTGTTCACCATAACACCCCAGTTTAGACCTGGCCATATGCAAATCAGTCTTGACCCTATGCCTTATGGGAACAGTCCAGCCCGAACTGCCAAGCCATGTCCTCCCTGGACCGGAAAGAAGCATTCTAGGAACGGGTTCAGGGTTTCACCCCTCATCAGCCAGGATAGCTTGATTCCAGTGGCACAGTGAGCCCGGGACCCACGTCTGTGCACACCCAGCGCACTTAAGGCGAGCAAGCAAAAGACACACAATTAATGGACGAAATGCAGAGCAAATCAAAACATTCACCCCCAGTCAAGAGATCTGGGTTACCCCACTTTAGACCCAGCCATATGCCGGGCTCACTGTGCCACTGGATTCAAGCTAGCCTGGCTGATGAAGGGTAATACTCAGAAACCGGTCCCAGGATGCTTGTTTCCGGTCCATTGAGGACCTGTCCTGGCAGTCCGGTCTGGACTGTTCCCATGAGGCACAGGGTCAAGACTCATTTGCATATGGCTGGGTCTAAACTGGGTTGGCACGGTGAGCAAAAGAACGATGGATTTAACCCAGATCTCTAGACTGGGGGTGAATTTATGATTTATTCAGCATTCCTTCCATCATTTGTTTGCGTAGCAGTTTTCATGGTGGTTCTTAAGGTCATTGGCGAATAATTCATATATAGATATAGATCAGTGGTGAAAATGATGGCTAATCTGAGGGACAAATTTTTGAAAAAAGAAACAACGGTCATAGTTGTATGTTATGCATGGAAGGGCAAGTGTAATCTGGATATACAGTTTATCAAACTTTTTGATCAATATTTTCAAAAAAGATTAATCATTAAATCATTCTATTTGTATTTATTTTTTATTTTTTATTGAATGTATAAAAATTATTTATCATATCAAAAATAGAAAAACATTAATTTGTGAGGATTTACATAAATAGAATTGATAAATACATGTACCCAATGATAATGATCAAAACCACATATTCAGTTGCATCTAAACCAAACAATGATTTTAGTCAACCAATAATAAGTTGGCATAGTATAGTATTGCAACATTCATGATAAATCTATTGCCAACATTTCAATAACTTGCTTGTACAGTCTAAACTACTGAGGTACATAGTGCAGAGATTGATGACACATGATGAAAAAAACCAACGCGTTTCGGCAATGCCTTCATCAGGACTCCATCACTGTGGTTAACTCTGCTAGTTACTACTGGGGCGAAGATATAATCTATTCAAATCATCAGCATTGGTAAGGACTTGTATCTCAATAAGGCTGGAAGCTTGATGGTAAAAGGTATATGATGAAACCTCTAAATAGGTCGTGATAGGAAAACCATACTGCAAGATGGTAGCCGTTCCTATAATAATCGTACTCCTTATTAAGTAGTGCCTCAACGTTGCAGTGTCACGCAATTGGGTTATATCTCCTTTTGATGGACTCGAATTGTGGAGGCTGTACGAAGATTCATATAAGTAAAAGCGTTTGCACTTCCAGTATTATGGAACAATTTTTGCTGTTATGCAGCTGACTTGGATCTATGATGGAGACAAATCTCTTCACTCTGTTGCCGTTTTAGATTCTTCGGTCATGGAAGCTTGAGGCTTTTCCCTAAATTTGGTGGTATTATCTCTGCTGTTTTCGTGTTTCAAGATAGTTCTAAGGTGATCAATTGTCAAAACTCCAATGCTACTGTTGCTTGCGTTTCTTCTTCAAGTCTCTTGAAGTTGATGCTGCGGGCACACTGACTGGGGGAGGTGGGGGTAGAGAGGGTGGTGGGTGGGGAATATAAGGCGGGGACCTAGCAGAGTGGATTTCTCCTACTGTGTATTTTGATGGTTGGATCATATTATGATGTTATTGTGTGTAGTGCTAGTCCTCGGGATTCTGGTGGTGGAAAACTCAATAAAAAAGTCTCGAAGTTGATATAAATCTCGGCATTCATTTCTTCCTGCATTCTGGCGTGTCAACTGAGGGACAATGCATAGAAAGCATGATACATGCAAAAAGACATTACACACATTTTTACTCTTTGGAGGTTTACAAATCAAGGTACATGGATAGAAGTTATTTGCCCAGAATAACACAAATGAGTTAAGTGCAGTGACATTTTAGCAACTATACTACATCACTTTCCCAATATGATAATTTGGGCATCTGCATAATTTTAATCTTTCCCTTTAACATGAGTGATTGACTCCTTCTGGCTGCATACATTCTAAAACTAGCCATGATGGGTTCATAATTGACACTGTATAAGTTAACTAAGCTGTTGGGTATCATGCTGCTTAGGGACTCAAGCAATTTCTATGGTCTGGCTTGACAGCGTAGCTGTTGCCAGGCAATTACGTGAGCATCACTAACGAGGGGCTTTGGCTCCGCCCACAAATTGGGAGCCAGGAGTACATTTTCTGATTGGCTGAAGCTCTTTGCTTCCACAAAAAAAAGTGCTTGATCTCCACGCAGCTGGGATCATTCTGTTTATTTTTCCAGCAGCTTAAGCTTGAACTTTCAGGGCACACACAAGGCACTGGAATTCTATTAAAGTCTAGATAATTTGTATTGTTTTTCTCCGGCACTAGCACATTGGGAGGACGGCAGTTATTAACCTACATGAATGTTTCGGTATGTCTTGACAGTGCAACTGTCACCTGACCTTTTAACCTACACTGATATTATTCTACAGTTCCTTGCTTCCACGCAAATACATATCTATTTTCATGCTAGCTTCTTGAAACGCTTCTCATTACCATACAGCAATGCTTTCGAGCCAGACCAACTGGCATTGCCAATGCTTGTTGTTCATACTGTAAAATAAACTGGTGGTCACTGATTGTTGAATTTACCAGGGCATAAAGTACTTTTAGTGAGGTGTGGTGCGGAAGTTTATTTTTTTTAAATCAATTATATTCCTTACCTGCCACACACTGTAGATTTCGGAGTCTGTAAGGGGCATTATGATGGCTCAGTTGTAAACAGGGTCTATGTTGAAGGGGCATCCTAACATTAGAGTGAGCTTTCAAGATCTATGAATATTTTCTTTTAGTGGTATTCTGTCAGCTGGAAGCAATTTGGTGGCGGTCCGTGGGACGTGTTTTCCCTGATCCCCTGAGTGTCATGAAGTGCTGACAATATTGGACCCTGATGTAGATGAAATGTGAAAATATTTAAGATCGGAGAAGTTCAATATTTCAGCAATAGGGTCGCTTCGGCACCAGACTAGCCACTGAAAGGTCTTGCTGGTTCTTCCTTTAACTTGGTGTGTTGGTTTGCCTTCTCTCACCCTTACTGGCTTCTGGACAGGGTGATCTCTCAGTCACTGGACTGGGCTCAGAAGGAATTTGACGGGTCTCTGTGAAGAGAACTATGACAAGGCATGGGTATGTAGCTCAATGTTTTAAGACTAAACATGCGGAGAGTGATCTGTTCATCGCATGCTCCAGCTTGATGCCAAGGAAGTGTGTTTCCTGTAGGACTGCAACTAATTGTAGTTGTGGTAAAGCAACAACCTTCAAAAGCACTGATCCTCTATTTGTTATCATGTTGTCTTTTTCTACCACCTTTAAATCGATGTCTTTGATTTCTATGACAGGGTCCTGGATATGGTTTGTTTAATTAGGTCATGCTCTTGATGAAATTTCGGTTCTCATTCAGGGTTACACTCCATTGGTCTGCCAAACGTGACATTTCAGGTTAACTGATGACAACCTTAGTTATAGAAGTTGTTCAACTAAAAGAGTCAGTTAGACACTAGGCACTGCTGCAGATGGTCCTACCATCTGTCTAGGGTCACCCCTCTATAATCTGGGAAAGTCGAAAGGAAAAGTGCAGGTTGACCTATGTGTTTTGTTGAATGAAAAAAATACTGGAGACGCCTGAAGTCCAGCTGCCAGGAATCATGTGATCCAAATATCTCAAGTAATGGAACCATGCATCTAAAGAGAACAGAACGCCTCAACATCCACACTCAATAAGAAGCTTAGGTGTGCCTGGATGGGCTATTGTCATAAAATGTTTTCTGAGAGCTACTCTAATCTCAACACTGAAAAACACAAAATAATAATTTCAGATAATGCAAAGTTTTCATTCATCAGTTTTGAAGGTACCGCAAAATCCAAGAGCAGGCAGCGGCTTTTGACTTGTTTCAGATTTAAAATTCTTAACATTCAAGACTCCAACATTTTAAGTATCTATAAACTCGTGCTACCCATAAAAGATAGTAAGCATGTGCTTGACACTCTTGAACTTTTGAGTTAACCTGAAGGCTGCCTGCCAGATACTGCAACGAGAGACCGTTATCATATTTTAACTCCAGCAATAATCAGGCTGAAGAATATTTCTCAGGACTCAGGGTGTGTATCCTTTGGGCTTGACTTCAAAAATGACTTAGCTTCAGCTGGTATCGCTCTCACTGTGCAGAGCCAAATCTTTGCTTGTGTTTTCTTACGGAGGTAGTCGGCTGTGGCTGTGCCCTACAGGTCTCACATGTTTATGCACAGCAAGTGGAGCTCTAGGCTGGAGGATTAACAAGGAGCACGGTGGCGGCTTATAGGAAAAGTGCAAATGTGGACAGTTGCACACTCATTTGTTATGCTTGGCTGAGTTTCCTGCTCCCTAAATTGCCTTGAGTACATCACTCATAGTCGTTTCTCCACATCCTAGTTGGGGCCGGCCTGAAAAGCTGGTGGCTTCTAGTACACTGTTCACGGATTACTAGTTACAGGGGCTTTTTGGTTAAGCCCTATTTTAGTTACATGCCTTCTTCTCATATGAGCACTTGATTTACAGGTTGGATTACCTGTCACAGCTTTTCTTGGACATTTGGGGCTGCTTTTTACATCTACCTCACTGATGATATTTGAGATTTCCCATGACATGCCTGTCTAGTCAGCTGTCTAGTCATCTTCCCACAGGACAGCTGAGCCTTCAATATACTGAATCTTTGATGGTAGATACAGTTTTTCCTCATAAGACTGAACCATATCTCATTGACTGCCTCTCTGTGATGTTTTGCCGGGGGAACAACCTTTACAACGCAACTGTTACAACGCACTACACTTACAACGCATTTTTTACAACGCATAATCCATTACAACGCACTACACTTACAACGCATGACACTACAACGCATTTTTAAAAAATACCTTTACAACGCATACCATTACAACGCCTACCATTACAACGCATAATATTACACTACACTATCCAACACTTACCCTACTGTTGCACCCCCTGGAGTTAGAATAGTAATTTTTACCCCTATACTATCCAACACTTACCCTACTGTTGCACCCCCTGGAGTTAGAATAGTAATTTTTACCCCTATACTATCCAACACTTACCCTACTGTTGCACCCCCTGGAGTTAGAATAGTAATTTTTACCCCTATACTATCCAACACTTACCCTACTGTTGCACCCCCTGGAGTTAGAATAGTAATTTTTACCCTTATACTATCCAACACTTACCCTACTGTTGCACCCCCTGGAGTTAGAATAGTAATTTTTACCCCTATACTATCCAACACTTACCCTACTGTTGCACCCCCTGGAGTTAGAATAGTAATTTTTACCCCTATACTATCCAACACTTACCCTACTGTTGCACCCCCTGGAGTTAGAATAGTAATTTTTACCCCTATTCTATCCAACACTTACCCTACTGTTGCACCCCCTGGAGTTAGAAAAGTAATTTTTACCCCTATACTATCTAATACTTACCTTAAATGCAATTAAATATTATGCGTTGTAATGGTATGCGTTGTAATGGTAGTTTTTAAAAATGCGTTGTAGTGTCATGCGTTGTAAGTGTAGTGCGTTGTAATGGATTATGCGTTGTAAAAAATGCGTTGTAAGTGCATGCGTTGTAAAAGTGTGCGTTGTAACGTCATACATCCGTTTTGCCGACTTTATCTATTGTCAATGTTGGGACCAGGTGCACCAATTAGGCCATTTAATTGTTAAGCATGGGTGAGCCATTAGTCATTCTAGATCTACTTTGTTATTGTTACACAGCCTTCGTGTTGTTTCTTTGTTTTCTCTGTGTGCAACACAAAAACTACTTGTGATGATCATAGACAGGTTTTGTGCATATACGTCAACCAAAGGCATGACCGTTAACTTAGTGAGCTGTAGAATAATCAAAAGGCATAAATGGTTCCTAGGCGGAGATCAACTGGAGCAGACAACATATATATATATATCTATATCACTTCTAAACAATACAAGAAGGACTTGAAGAAAAGAGGAATTTCCTTGACCTTGGCCTTTCGTACTTTACAAAGAACTTTGGCATACCCAAGTTTTGCTCCTTTATTGATGGTTCTCGCAGCTAAATTTATTCCGAGTGTCACATACGGAAGCAAACTTCTTCGGGGCAGAGATGCAGCACTCATAAATATTATCTCATCTAAAGTTTTCAGATCACTGTTCCGCCTCCCCCCGAATGCATCCCCAGCCCAGATAAGATTGGAGTTAGGGTTAGTTAACCAATCATTAGCAAGGAAAGGAGCCTATGTAAAAACCTGGAACATAATAAGGCCAGCCTCTAAAAGTCGGCTATGCCAAGCTTTGTGGCAGGAATTACAAAAGAATGAAGCTGCCCCTTCCCGCCTCTATCTTGATTTAGCAATTAAAGATCTAAGAATTCAAGCAATATGAGAAAAGTCCCACTCTCTAGCAGATCCTTAAAAAATTGGTCAACAGAACAAAAAAGAAATTCACAATTCTCAACGATAAAGAGAAGTTAGCATGTAGATCACATGCCCGGGCAGTGATCAATGAATATAAAAAAACTCAAGTTCCAATCGTATTTAGAGGCCGGGTGGTAAAGAAAATTGATTTTATGTACTATCATTTTGGCTGTACCCCTGGAAAAGTTTAGGAGTAAGGAGAATACAAAAGATCTTTGCAGACTGTGTAACTTAGAGGAAAGAAACATTATATACATCTATGCCCAGCTTTACTGCAAGAAGACAGTGGCTAAAAGCTCAGTTTAACAAGTGTGGTATATGGACCTGCAGGCAGGCAGGCAGTCACTGCAAGCTTAAAAACTACTGATCCTATGATGAACTGTCGGTACACGAAATTTCTAAGAATTGCTGGGAAAAAACTATTAGCTATGCTGGCTTGCTAGTGATAATGAAAACCTTTTAGTCCTATCGCATAAATATAAGAAAGTGAGCTTGTATAGATCCTGTCTGGGCTAACCTAATAGATTTGCACTTTATACAGCGAAGTTTTGCATTATCTGAATATATTTTAGAAATAGTAGGAAACTGTGTCCTAGCGGACCAGACTTTATAAAATTGTACGGTCTGAAAGGCTACCTTATATTAATTATATAGTAATTTGAAATGGTTTTTTGCATATGCACTAAGGCCTCATTACCAAATTAGGCGCACTTTATGACAACATTTTGCACTGCTTATGTCCACCTTAGAAAAGATCCCAGATAAAGAATTTGTGAGAAGTTCAGCAATGGTCTTGTTTTTTAAATACAAAGTAGTATTTTCTACCGAATAGCATTATACAGTTATTCTGTAAAATCTTAATCGTGTGTAAAGAAAAACACGACATACTGCTCTGATCCAGATTTCTTATTTCTTTTTTTATATTTTTATTATGTACATTCAAATCATTTTAGGTACATCTTATATCAATTGTAATGTAAATGTAATGGTTTTAAATAACTATGCCAGAATAAATGTGCTTACTGCTTACTTGTGACGATGCACAGGATCATTTGTTCTGCCTGGTTAATAAAATATTTCATCACAGCAGCGGTGGTTCCTCCAGGGGAGTGGAGGAGGGTTGCCCCCCGCCCACACACACACACACTGCTGCGCAGAAAGAGTGAAAAATAAAATGGTAATACAATTATTTTAATACTATGTTATTTTTTACTCTCGGCCAGCAAATGGAGTGCGAGGGCTGGGCGTGGTCAGTGTGTCACTGCTGCCAATGATTGGCAGCAATGAGAAGTGGCCACTTAAGTTTAAAGTGCGCATGTTAGTTTGGCCAGCTGCCTTGCTACGGCCAAACCGACTGCGCAATTTAAACCTCTCCAATCCAGTCTTTTTAGACAGCTGAGTTGGAGAGCATGCACAGGCCTACAGTGCCTTTTGGACCATAGAGCCAGCCCGCTCCAGCCAATCAAGACGCTTCACTCATGCTGCTTAACGCATGAGAATAGCATCTTGATTGGATGAGAGAATTGGCTGTGAGCGTTGCGCTCCAAGGACGTGCTGCTAGACGAGGACGTGCTGGAGAATCGAGGGGCAGTGGAAGGCAAGTGATTTATTTATTTGCAAAATGTTTTTTGCACCCCTCTGATGTGATTTGCCACCAACTGCCACTGCAGCACAGTCTTAAATACTGTAATGAAGTGGTGGGAGCTGTCATGCCCCGCGGTCCGGCCCCTGGGTGCACTGTGTATTTAAACGACGAAGGGCGTGCAGACGCCGCTTCGCGTTCTAGCTCTGAGCCCCAGTTTCCGTCTTGATTCTTGTTGCCTGACTTCCGGTTACTCGTACTTCCTGTTTTCCAGCGCGAAGCCGCGGACGAGTCGAAGCAGACGCGTCCCGGCTCCGGGATTACTACCGCTGTTCCCGCTGGTGAAACTTAGAGGCGCTCCTTCCATCCGAGCGGCCGAGCGTGTTGGCGCTCCTTACATCAGAGCGTCCAAGCGTGCTGCGCCTTGCCAAGTAAGGTCTCAGTGTTACTTAGCAGTGCGGGGGTCTCCCGTCACCCGTCTCTCCTTACCTCGGAGGTTGAAGGTGGCTGTCGGTTATTGATTCCCATAGCCTGCACTGCTCCTTTGCTGATATCCCTCTCCAGAATGTACCCCTCTGGCTAGAGTTGTGTTATGTTGTATGTAAGCCTGTTAACCCCTACTCCTGCTTATCAGGCTTGTGTTGTGTCGTGTTTTCTGTCAGCCTGCTACTTCCAGAATCAGGCTTGTATTGTGTTGTGTTTACGCCTCCTGTAGGAGCGAATCCACGTCTTGAGCAGTAGTTGGATTCAGACTTGGTGCTCTCACCCCAGTTCTAGCATCAAGAGCCTCCTTGGCGCATCCACTACTTATCCCTACCCTATGTTCTCTTAGACCCGCATCAGGCATCCGAGGGTGATTTATTGCGAGGACCATTGAGCAGTGGATTAGGTTTTCCACCTACCTACATAAGAGTCACGGTACTTGACCTTTCTACACTTTGTATAAGCATATGAGGAATCATACCCTTACATCCTTTATGAAACCTATCTTTGTTGTTCTCAGCCTGTAAGGTGACTTACACATGGTGTATCTGAGTCCTCCTCTGGGAACCAATCATAAGGGGGTCGTGCAGAGTTATACCTACTTATTCCTGCAGGCCATAATCCAGGAGGCTGGCGTTAAACCCGGTAGGTGTGTGGATGGGAATGAAGTGAAGAAAGCTCCAAGGTAGTGCAGTAGTTATATTCATTTACCTACCTTTGTGTTACAGCGGAGGGGCTCGATTATTCCTTCCTATAAAGAACCATCACCTTCCTGCTATCTCGGCTGCCAGAATCATCCTTCAAGACCTGCCTGTGTTTCCCCACCTATCCTTGTTTTGTTTCCCTGTTTTCCCCAGCGGGTCCTTCGTACTCTAGAGTTTGATAGAGTCGGAGGAACGTGGGGGACGACTGTGGACTTTCTCCAACGTTCCGGACGCTCCTGCAGAACATCCGCGATCATTACAGGAGCGTTCGTTGGATTTGCCTTCCCGGTGACCGTCAAACCTTTCTTTTTTTTTTCTTCTTCAAGACTGTGGTTGACAAGTGCTCTCTAGGTAGTAGATTGTGAGGGAGAGATAGTCACCTGTACCTGTGGGTAAGTGTATATTCATGGCACATTTGAGCCAGTGGAGTCCTGTGTGGGTCCAAAGCGCCCTCCTGCTATAGCCATGATGCTGAAAAGTCCTTGGGTGAGTGGTAGCAAAGTGGGAGGAGAAGCCGGCTCAGACTGAATTCTGTCCTGCTGGTTGACAAGCAAACATATATTCGCGAAGGGCTGGAGCCCACCATGCACTCTGGTCAACCACCCTCCTAAACAGCTCTGCTGCTTGCCTCTGTGTACCATGGTCAGACAGTTTAAATATTCATCTTAACTCAATACTGATTTAATAATACTAGTTTTTAACGAATCTTTCAGTCCAATCGAGTTAACATACTGAATATCAAAATTTAAAATGCTTAGGGCAGGCAGCGGTAGGCATGCATCTGGTACTGGTAACACCACCTAGGAGGAAGATGAAAAGAAAGAAAGAAAGGTCCTCTGTGTTTGTACTCATGGCATGCCATGCACCTGAAATGCTGTGACCTCTGCCTCTTTAAGTGACTCGAGGAAGCATTTTATCACTAAACAGTATGAGAAAAAAAACATTTCTGCTGCTCAAGTAAGGAACCTAATAGGAGTGTCTACGAAGGAAGAAGGCAACTCTTTGTTAGCAGTAGGGCCAATGCGGATACAACTCCTGGGGCTCCTGGCTGAGCCTATTCACCAGTTAGTAGAAGTAATCAAACAATTAATCGAGAGGTGCATTTTAAACTAAGCTGATAGCCAGGTGCAAATAAGAGGGGTGATTCACTTAGCTTAAACTCCAAAGATGAACTCTCCAGTAATAACACCATGGCAAACATGCATTAGCCGCTCGGTGAAATAGCAAAAGACGACAGGATCAAGATAAGTGGGCCTCATATATAATCCTCAGAAATATGTTTTTTAAGGGGTTTTCGAGTTATCTTTTTGACTATTTTTTAATTGCATTGAATCAAGAACCCAAAACTTGTCTTATACTCGATGGCGATAAGCATATTTGTTCACAGAGGGTGAGGTATTTCTTTTTGCAAAATCTTAAAACAACGCTGTCATACAAGTTGATGGGTGACCGGTAGGATTATGAATGGCTTCTATATGTATGAATTGCTGATAGTTAAAAATACGTGGACGTGTTTAATGCAGTTTCACATGTGTACAGGAAACCGCTTGTGGTTTATGGTATTGGGGGCACCAGTAACCCCTTGTGTCTAGTTGCAGCCCCAGCCTCAACAATCCCTAAGGGGCAAACCTCTTCCATGCTGCATAGTCTTACCCCATGCACTGCTAGCTCACGAGTAGATGCACTGGTCCTTTGGAAGTATTACAAAACCAGTGTCGCTGGCGGTATGCCACCGAAGGCCTGAAGCAACCACTAGCACTAAGTGCATCCCGTCATGAGTGAGTATGGAGACATTGACTACGCAAATGCTAACAACCAATAGGTTTCTAAAAATTGTCCACAGCCGCATACAGTGACGTGCCTGAATCAGGGAAAGGGAAGGGCCGGTATTATTCCTATCGAGAGGGCTAAGGGACCTAACTGACAGATTGCCTCCTTGAACACTGTCAGACGTCAGTTGAAGGAGCCACTGGGCAGGCAGTTGCTACTAGGCCTCAAATGTGGTGGCTGGGGTACTCTGCCTCTTGTGTCCTGGGGATGTCCTCTTATGACTCTGCAAACTGGACACACTTGACTCTCAGGCTGGGGAGGACAAGCAGTCCAAGGCAGGGGTGTAACACAGGCGGGGCCCCCCCGAGCTGCAGGGGGCCCCCTCAGCACAGTCCTTGGGCCTGAGAACTCCGGATTAAATCCGGAGCGGGGGCCCCTCTGTGTACCTTACAGGGGGCCCTCTCAACTTTCACAGCGCCACTGGTCCAAGGCATCTTAGGGAGGTAGAGTGGGGAGTACAGACTTAGACTTCAGGCAATCAAGTAATAGACTCAAAAAGAGAATGTCCAGTGCAGTGACGGAAACATAGAAGTACTTTAACCACACCACAACTCAACACCATACGTAAGGAATATGGCTATATTCTACAGATGCTAAGGGGGCTACTACACAGCAAACACAAACTTTAGATTTAAGCACAGGCTCACTATGATGGAATGGAGCAGTGTTCCCGAGTTCCGGCCTGTAGCTCCATATGCTTTGACTAGGCTATTATCTGAAGCATGTTGCAATAATCTCTACTAGATACCACCAAAATCTGGTAATCAAGTTCTTTGTCTATGTTCTGCTCAGGGATTGGTGTTATACGAAGTGAAGTACACTGGAGAGCTCCAAGCATTGGTGTGCAGTCTTCAATATTAGGGCGCGAGAAATGGTGCTGGCATTGGCTTGTTCAAGGGGCCTTGCCTCCTCTTCTTCTCTTCCGGCTGTTAGAAACAGCCGCAGCATTGATAAAGGCATTCCGATCAAGCAATTCCAACACACACAGTTAGGGAATTCCTTCCTCTGGATTATGGCGCAAGGTCATGGCGCTCAGGCTGCAGCAAAAGCAGAGTAGAAACACTGGCACGTCACAGGTTCAAACTGGCTTATCTTGGACAAGGAGGGAGGCAGGGAGACTCTACAGCACAGTCAGGTGAACATTCCATGGACGCTCCACAGTAGTCCACTTCTCCTGGGCCATTCACCTCTCCGGACTAAGCATCCTCCTTGCTTACACAGCTTCTATAGAACACAACGCTCCTACTCCCCTCACAGCAGGTAGGCTCCCAGATTTCAGGCAAACCCTCAACTTTCCAGTACAATCACAGAGTTGAGGTGATGTCTGCTGATCTCTGGAAGACTGGCTAGGGGTGATACCAGCCCTGGATCACAGGAGTTCTCGGAGTTCTTTGGAGAGTACACATGTTCTTAATTGTTGAACAAGCTTGGAACTAGAATGAACTCTGAATGCTTGGTCCCATCTTTTTGGACAGGAAATGTGGATCCACTGTATAAGGTAAAGGAGACAGTTTGGTGTGGTTCCTTTTCACATTTCATTTCCTGGTTACAGCACAGACATAGTCTTTGTATAAGGTGATGCCTCTCCTAGCAGCTACAGATATAACTAGCTCAAAGAAGGGGTACCCATAAGATGAGCACACTGAGTGTGAGGCTCTGTATCTGACTGTCTTCATTCTTTCAAACACAAGGAGATGATGGTCGGAGCGCTGAAACTTTTCAGACACTCACCCCCAGTCACAAATCTGGGTTGAATCCATCATTGTTCTTTAGCTCACTTTGCCACCTCAGTTCAGACCCAGCTTCCCTGGACCACAAACAAGCATCCTGGGACTGGTTTCGGGGTAACACCTCTCATCAGCCAGGCTAGCTTGAATCCAGTGGCAAAGTTAGCAAGGGACGCACATCTGGGCATACCCTGCCAACTTAGGGTGAACAAAACAAACACAAGGATATGATGGATGGAGCGCTGAAACTTTTCAGACACTCACTCCCAGTCACAGAACTGGGTTGAATCCATCATCGTTCTTTAGCTCACTTCGCCACCCCAGTTTAGACCCAGCTCTCTCCTATTATAGCACACACTTGCAATGCAATAGGTCTTGCATTTGCGAGAGTTTTAGTTATTGGCATTGTACATGACAATGCCTTTTATTTATCCGTTTTAAAAACAACACATATATAAAAGGCATTGTCATTTACAATGACCAATAGCTAAAACTCTCATTAATGCGAGACGCATTGCAAATGCTTGTTTGATACTGTTGACAGTATTGTCAAGTGGAAGAAACGTAAGTTCTTTGGGATATTTGAAACATTAGTTCCTTGGGATATTTGAGTTGAGGTATTCTTGTCCACAAAATGCATACAAACACCTGGACCAAGATTCATCTTGGCCAACAAGGGCACCTTAGTGTGAAGATTCAAAGTTCAAACGATTTGAAGCAGGGGTGTGTTTGGCATCCCTGTGCTTCTCTTTATGGGTGCCAGCTCTTCCCAAACTCCTAACTGCTCAGGACGTTGCCCAGCAACGACCCTTACGTCTTTCATTAAGGTGATACTTTATGCAGAGGATGATGGCCTGAGCTCCAATCATGCTCCAAAGCCAACTACACAAACGGATGAGTTATTGAGCTATACCTGGTTCGAAAATGAATAGAACAAAGAACCACTTCAGCCTTTGGGGAAGACAAGATCACCTTTGAGCCTGAGGGGGTCGAAGACATAGGACAGCCTGCCAGTACTAGTACCTGCCTTTAGCTTTTACACTTAATTTGTCCTGTGCACCAAAATGGTACATTATGCAAACTGAGGCCTGCTCTGTAATAGCAGCATCAATTAGATCGATTCGCTTTTTGTGGGCCTTTCAGTGGCCCCTCTAATAAATGTGTATGAAAGCACAATAGTGATCATAGGTTTGTAAGGTTACCCTTCCACAATACTCAACTAAAACATGAATTATTTTCACCTGGAGGGGAAGTGTTAGAAGAAAGCTCTCAAGCTCCGAGTGAGCTCAATAAGGGACGCATTGAATTTAGAGCTGGGCTCATGTCCATCAAATATACTGGTGTTTTATTTTTCCCTAATGTTCTTCTGTAAACTAACTGAAAACCCTATGCATTTCTTTACATGAATTTCAGATACCTAAACCGGCATTGGCTTGCTCAGATGGTCATGCTTTATTTAAGTTGAATAATTGTGGCTGTTGCTAGTGATTTATGGTCTACTAACCTGTTTTTTTAAATAATGCTAAATTAAAACAACTGATTTGCTTGTCAGCAAAAAAGAGCAATATAGATGATAAGAATGTATTTAATGCTACAGTTCATCTACATAAGAAGCAAGCAATTTTTTTTTTCGTTGTTATAGGCTTTGAATCTAGAAGACTGCTGATAAAAGTGAATCTGGAACGCAGACCACCAAAGCAGACGAACGAGAGGAAAATAGTCTCTGTAGCAGCGGAATATTTACAAAAGGACATACTGAAGTTGGTATGTCCCTTTCCGACTGGGCATTTGTAATTATTTTAGATAATATTTCTAGGATCTTGATGTATTTGTTTTCGACAGAAAGCATTTGAACTTTTTAGAAGACTATGCTGTTGGCTGTTGTGATTGCTAAATTTGCAAAGAAAATTTTATTTTTACGAGTCCTTAGAGTGTACTATTGTATCAGATGTTAATATGTATTTTATCGTTTATGTGTACATTTATATGGAAAAAAAATCGCTAATCAACTCTTTCGTAAACGTAGAAAATTACTTTACTACTGAAGAAGCCCTGATAAGATCCAAAATATCTGAACCACGTTCATCTACCTTACGACCCACTGTGGCCTGTGATGGCTGTGAGAATGACCGAGCATCAGTCTGGCACAGTGAATCTGGTTTAGCAATGGTCTTTAATAGTGGTATGGTCCAAGCCGACAGAGTTCACCCCTTCTTTCTTATCGTGTTAGACATGCTGGTTGCTCTTAACATTGTGGATCATGCTCCTTTGCTGAAAAATCTGCTGTCAACAGCTAGGTCTCAGTAATTCCTTTGAGATGGGTTAGATATTGCTAAGGCGGACAGAGAGGAGTCATATGGTTAGAAGATGCACAGGATTCAGCCTGGTACCCACTAGCAAGCGCGGCTCTAGGGCGGCGAGACCAGTGCCACCGCACTGGGTGCTGACTTCGGGGGCGCCAAGTTTGCAAGTTTATTTTGGTTTTAAAAGCACCTGCTGCTGTGTTCCTGGCCTCCAGCAACTTCCAGGCAACAATAAAAATGTCAAGATAACTCAAGAGATTAGTTTTCTTCCTGAAGAGAGATCAGAGTTGTGTATAGTTGACGTTTAGACTGATCATA
This sequence comes from Triturus cristatus, assembly GCF_964204655.1. Lineage (NCBI taxonomy): Eukaryota > Metazoa > Chordata > Amphibia > Caudata > Salamandridae > Triturus > Triturus cristatus. The sequence continues at coordinate 645,587,016 of NC_140590.1, forward strand.
AAATAGCACAAAGGATTAATATGCCAGCTGCAAAGAACGTGTACCATGCAGATCACAAAGTGCATATAATGTAAACAGGTCAATGGGCTACTGCTTTTCTGAGGAATCCTTTTGTTACTTGCAGTTTATAAGTTAAAATCCTAATATAGAACAGTGAATTATTAACTTCCATCAAAGAAATGCTTGCACACTGCAAATAATAGATTAGAGCACAAGTAAACGTTGCAAAAAGGGTTGATTTGGGTAGAAATCGATTCTTATTAAAGAAAGCCCCCAACTAGGGTGTTCTATTTTCAATTCTGAGTCTGTACTTCTCTAGATAAGCACTCTTAAACTCTACTGCCTAACAGTATGGATGATATGTTACACCTACACCTTTTAGTCATCTGGCTTATTTCCTGTACACTGATTTATACACATATGATTGATTGTCTCTGTGTAATGTGTGTGTGATGCAAAGTGCTCTGACACCCTACACTGGCACTATATAACTAATTAAATGCATCCAAAAGAGAGTGTTTATGGAGACTTGAGGGCCACTGTTAAAAGGTGGTGCTGAGGAAATCTGCGGTGGAGGAGGTCACCACCTTCACAATGGACGAGGAGGGCGCCAACAAACATTTTCACACCGGGCGCCACTGGCGCTAAAGCCAGCCCTTCCCACTAGAATTCTAGACCTGAAGCAGTGCCATCAGTGTACCTGCCTGGGTCACAACAGTGTGGTAGGCGCGCAAGCTGCAGCGATCTTGTTGGGAGAATAGCCATTTTCCATATCCTCAAACCAAGGGAATATAAAAAATAACGTGATGTGCAAAATGAGGCTCTGGATGTACTACTTGAATATTCTATATGGACATATTGTTCACAGCAAGGTCAAAAGAGCAACCATAATTCGACACAAGCATTAAGTCTCACTACATTGTAAAGACCAAAGTTATATACAATTGCAAATTAAAATATGCATTTTATTCATCACAATAGGCCATCCAGCATATCACACAACTGGACTTGACTGCTTAAGATTTAACATTATTGGGCCTATGAACATCTTAAGAAACATCAAAGTAATAGTTATAGCTACAAAGCATTGTACAATGGAAAAGCAATCCGTTGCGGTGGGCATTTCAAATATAAATACTACACTGTGGCTGGGCCTTGAGTAAATAAAGGACATAGAGAGACATCAGCAAAAGAGAAAGAATTTGAAAGTAAGCCAGTAATCAAGAGGTTTTGTGCATTTGTGTGAGTGAGCATATACACATTAACACTTGCTAATGTACTTACTTTCACATTTCATCCCCTGATGTATAAGTCCATAGAGTAACGACCCACAGTGGTCACAGAATGTTGGGCTCCCATAGGTGTGAATTTTAAATTTGTGCTTGCTTCGAGGGTCCTAGAAATGGAAACAATAAAACAACTGAGAAAAAGGATATCCTGAAGCAGAACAATAAATCATGTCCAGTGATAGAAACATAGCAACAGCTCTGGGCCAGACAATTTTTTAGGCAATGTGCACCGAGAGAATACACATTTCTTTTAGGGATGTCGCATAAAACATACAGCTTACTTGGTTGTCACCCTTGAAGCTCCAATTTCATCCTTAGTGGAACTAATTGTTACTTATTCTTTCATCACTTTCATCAATTAGCTTCATTGGAATCTGAAAAGCCACTAGCTAATATTTTGTAAATCACCTCATATCTCTGGATTTCTTTTTAGAACAGTGGCTTAGTAATGTAATAACAGTAGCATCAAAGCAGCAAAGGCTTTTTCCCATTCTGTGTCTATGGGAGCATGTCACTACATATGCACCTAGATCACAGAGAACACTCACAGTTGTGGGATCGTCTTCCATTCCAACTATAAAATATGAGAATTCGAGGTAACCTAACAATATGTTTTTAAACAGTATTGTTGTAATCAATGCATGGAAGTACTCGAAGACCTACAAAATGTCTAAGCAATGATAGAGGATAAAAAAACAAGCATTTTTCAAAGGATTCAAAAAATATTACAAAGTGTAACTTGCTGTGGGATCAGTACATTTCCTCTATTCTCAGGGCTATTTTAAGACTAGCCACCAGTGGTATGATGCAGATTGAAAAACCTGGAAAACTCATTTTGCTATAGTCAAATATCTACCTCAGCCAAGTAAAAAGTAGTTCAGTGCAAGCTGCTACACCATGCACAGTTCCAAAGGAAATGTTAAAAGGGTGAGTCTGGTTGCAGTCAGTGGTCAACACGAAAACGGGAAAGAACTAAGAACAAATTCACAAATTATTTTAGATTCAGGAGTCAGCCTTGTGTATCTAAAAATTCTAACATTGCACATGCTTGACATGCTAGCAATCACAATGGGTGAACTATTGACGTTTCAGATGGTGAGCTACAACAGCAGAACCTGGACAAAGATCCCCAGTCGTGACATCTAGATCTATAGAAATCACTGTTTCCAGTGGAGTGCCGGAGAGGTAGTGAGGGAAATTCCATGCAAATAAGTGAGCACCCACATTACTATACATTTAGAGTGAACCATATATTTTGCACACTATTCAACCCTTCCACGCTTACACCTAAATAACCTGATTGTAAATACTGCAGAAATATGGCAAAGTGTATCCAAATATCCCATTTTCACTTATAGGGATATATAAAAAAATCTTAAACTCTGATATTTTCATAACGTTGTGGTATGCAATTGAGTGATTCTGCACATGTATGGCCAATATAACAGTTCTGCATCAGGAACGCATCTTAATACCATATTAAGAATGGATCAAGCTCAGAAAAAGCTTAAAGAGGTAGCTAGAAATAGGTGAACAGACATTATTGTCTATAATGTCCAGCATATGCCGCTCGTCCTTTATCGAAATGAGAAGTTCAGGGGTATTTTGGGGGATATTTCTGGGTTGGTTCACCTATAAATGTTGCTAAACATCCACAACATCAAACGTTTGTGGGAAGTCAGTGAATTTCATGTAGTTTCCTGTGCTTGAAACCTCACAGATTCTCTACTATCCAGGGCAAGAGTCAGTATATTTTAAGGGAGGAAAAACATCTGAAATTGGTGGGGGTGCGGGGAAAGAGACTTCTCTGTGAGGAAACATTTGCAACGTGAAAATAAAATGAAGTTAAATGTATAAGTCCACACTTGCATTCAGTTAAGGCATTCTGAAATCCACACTCTTCTGCCACACTGTCAGTGCTCTTCCTGCAAGACCTTTCTCATTCCAATCCACAGCCTTCACTACTTCGTCAATTGTCTTCTCCTGCCTTAAATTTTCACTTCTATGCTGATGAATTCCAGATTCTCTAATACATTATACCTTTACTTTATGACCTTCATTTGAATTTTTGTTGATGTCTACCAGTTTTGAATGCAATTCAACTTTTTCAAAATTCAAAAATCTATGATTAGTTATTTTTTTGTCTGATAGTTTACTCACTTTTCTACATTTCCTAACACGTCTAGCCATGAATATGCCTCCATTCTATGTTTTTTAGATGCAGTCTAGGCATGATGGCTGACTCTGATTTCCTTTCTCCTCCAATATCCTTTATGTTACATTCTATTCTCGTCAATTTAAGAAACCTGCCCAACACGCTGCATGGTGGGAGTAGCAACATGCATATTTGCTATGTCAGTGCTCCTTAGTTAGGCTGACCTCACAGAGATAAACCAAAGCCTTCCTCAAACAATCATTTTTCTAAACTTGGGTAGTCTGAGCTGAGCTCAAGGCTTACTTTGGGAGAAATGCTGGAAAGTGAAAGGATACAGCAATGCAAAACGCAATTGTGAAGAAAATCAACAAAGTGAAACTGGGTCAAAGACGAGTAACATTTCAATGAAAGCCAATAGCAAAGACTGCCAAAACCCCTCATATGTTCCATGTCAGTTGCGGTATTGTTTCCTTCTTCATTCTAAATTTGTTGCAGTTGAAGTCATAACAACTTGTGCATGAGAACCATTTAAGTCATCCCATGTAAACACTTTTACTCTGCATTTGCTGGTTCCGACGCTGAATGGATAAGCAAATTGCCCCTTGAAAAGTCTAACACAGCTTTTTCAATGCTCTTCATCTTCAACAGACTCTAAAAAGTTCACTACTTGCTTTTACTTTTCATTGTGTAAAAAAGGTTTCAGAGCCTGTGCGGTTGAGCTGATTCACTGTAAACATGACACAGTCAGGAAGAAGAAGGTATACTAATATAATTAGTCCAAAAATGTATCCTCGATTTCTCTCCCCTCTCTCATCTTCAGCTTTGGTAATCACAATTTCTAATGATTTGTTCAGTCCCTTACAAAACTATAGCTAACTTTTATTTACAGATGTGGCAATTGGCTTTTGACCTTCTGAATTGGGCTACTGGACCATATTTAAACGCTAATTTATGTGTCGGGATCTCTTTTTCCAATTTTTATTTTAAAATTGTAAAATGTGATCCTTGTCTTAGAAACAGAAATATAAAATTGAATGGAGTAGCTGAAAGGCAGCTGGTTTGTATGTGGGCTACCTTTTTTGGTGTTGATTTACTTTAGAGTGTAAAATTCAACAGACTTGCTGTTTTATATGATGGTTTATGATCCATTGTATAGCTATAATTATACTACAGAGATGTACATCTGTCTCAATCTTTGGAACAGAAATCTCTTGTTGTTCATTCAGTGCCTGGCGATGGGTGTTAAATATTCAACTCTCATCCACTTTGGACCATAATACACGACTGTATTAAAGTCTAAAAAGTGGAGGAGATAAAAGTGCAATTGCTTGTGGTATTCAAAGATTTTAAGCTGTGGGTATTTAACAATTCGAGGCAGAAGTCCCACAGTTAAAAAAGTTGCAATTCAGTTTATTTTATCGATAATGAAGTCACCCGTCTCGCAAAGGTACAGTCACTTATCACAGAATAGCTGAAATCCTGGGCTTGTTAAGCAAGAAACACAAAACTACATTAACAACCGGAGAATAAAATAACCAAACAGGGATTGTGGGTTGTAGTTTGGTGGAGAAACTAAAAAGAATATTTTAAGATTGAATTTTTACTTCAAATTAGGTTGTTCCTAGTCTGTAAAACAGTGGTAAGTGTAATAAACATTGCCACACATGAAAACATTTCAGGTTCCCACTCTGCACACAGCATAACCAGTGTTTAGTTGACATTATACCTGGACCGCAAAAGGAAAAAGGTAGACAATGCAACGCCTACTGTGCAAATATCTTTAATCTTTGTTGAACTTAACTCAACCTCTTCAGAAAGTATCTGTTGTGTGTTCTTCAATGTTGTCATGGGAAGATGTTCGAGGGGGTATTATCCGAAAACCAAATCCACCACTCTTGCTTTACAAGGCAGTGCAGACCCGGGGGCTTTACGTGACAGGTTGTGTAAGTATCAGCTATGTGGGAACCAAAGTCTTCCCAGGGACAGCTCACACAATCCTGCAGATGGGTCTTCCACAAAAGTAAGTTCACCTACGCGCAGCCCACCTCACTTTACAACAGGTGTAAAGATGAAACAAATAAATCCAAATTAATCACTTTATTCGAAAAAGTAGGTTGTTTTAAGTTGTCTTGCTTGTTACCATAAAAAGCAACTGTTGTACATTTCAATTTGCAGGTGGTGCCTTAATCTGTCGAGAGTGCTGCGCTGCGCCCCGAGGCCAGGTCCATGATGTATGCATACCTCGAATAAAATTAAAATAAATGATGGTCTTCCATTGTTTTGAGCTCTGCTTCTGCGCCACTGGCCCAGAGTGCCCTGCTGAGGTTTCACCCGAAAAGGTAAGCTGGGCAGGTGAGTTTAATTTGCAGAAACGTGCGTAGGTTGGGAAAATGCTGAATTAAGTGACTTAAAACCAAGCATGCAGCAGTCATGTTATCACTGCCACATTTCATACGGCGTTGGGACATACCAAATGAACATGGTCTGAGATTTCCATCAAGATATTCGCGGAAGGGACTGTAGAGAAGCCCTAACTGCCACATACATTACAGCCGTTGGATTCATAAAGAAATAAACATGTGAAGTCTTAGAAATGATAAATAAATGTTGGTAAAAATAGGAACTTTTAGTTACAGTTTGGCCTGGGACAGTTCTATGTATATATAAATATATGGATCCGTTCTCCATAAAATATCTGACATTAAGTCATAAAACATTTCATAAAATGCACAGAGAACAAATCTATCAGTTTCTAGCAGTTGCTTCCTTTGGTTTCACAGAGTTTCATCAATATTAGGAAGCAACAAAACAAGAGTTTGCTACTAAGTAAACTTTTAGTTCAAGATCCTCATACAACCACTGTTGACAAGGCAGAACAGCACTAACTAGGTACTGCACCGACCAGGCAGCAAGATGACGTCAGCAAAGCCCGTGCGTAAGTATATGACAAATGGGATTGTTGGAGGTGAGTAGTTCACAATCCTGTGCTGTGCTCCAAGAGGCTCTGGGGGGAGGCCAAGACAAACCCTACAGGACAAATATGTAAACCATAGAGAAAAAAAACTCGCTCAGCTAGAGGAACCGGTTCTATTCGCTGTCAACCAACTAAAGTGTGCCTGGCACATACCCACACCTCATTCACAAGACGTGACTAGATGCCATGTGTTCTCAGGCATTGTTCCAAAGGATTATTGGGCGATAGTTGCTGGATCATTTTTAGCAACCCTCTTTATCTAAGAGCACGTTTTCCATGCCCAACTAAGAAATTTGGGTAAAGAGGCTCCTTTCAGGATTGCATTGCTTACAACAAAATATAGTTAGCCCATAACATAGGCTCGGACACATACATGTCTGTCAAGATTTTCTAAGGGCCACGAGCAAGGCCACGGGAATTATGTGGCAGGAGAGGGCCAAATTATGCTGCAGGTTTGAGTAAATTATGCGCAAGAAAAGGCAAATTATGCGACATAACGTGGCACATTTTGATAGCTAGACTAGCTAACCCAGAACCCCGAGGTTGCCCGGTCATGAGCATTCGAACGGAGACGGGGGAGGTGGTTTATTCGCAAGAGGCGGTGCTGCAGCGGTTCAGGTCATACTACACGGACCTCTATGAGAGCCAATTGGGGGTGGAGGACTCCGCAATAGCTGACTATCTGGCGACTCTTTGTCTCCCACGGGTGGATGCCGAAACTGCGACGGTACTGGGCGGGCCCATCACGCTGCAGGAGATTCGGGTGGCCATTAAGCAGATGGCCAGAAACAAAACGCCGGGGGTGGATGGCCTGCCGATCGAATTCTAAGCGCAGTTTGTGGATGCCTTGGCGCCCAGGCTCTTGCTGGTCTACGCTGAGGCCATGGAGCTGGGGCGTCTTCCCCAGTCGATGAGGGAGGCATTGGTGGTGCCGCTGTTGAAGCCCGGCAGGGACGCCTCTGATGTGACGTCGTATAGACCTTTGTCTATGCTGACGGTCGATTATAAAATACTGAGTCGCATATTGGCCACTAGATTACTGCCACATATGACCAAGTTGGTTCACGAGGACCAAGCCGGTTTTATCCCCACCAGGAGCACGGCCTTGAACATTCGCCGCCTGGTCCGTATCATAGACAGCGTTTGGGGCCCTGAGCAGAAGCCAGCAGTGCTCTCCGTGGATATCGAGAAGGCTTTCGATAGCCTCGAATGGGGGTACCTCGATGCGGTGCTCGAGAAGTCCGGCCTGGGGGAGGGGTTTGGACGATGGACGAGGGTCCTCTATTCCTCTGCTACGGCCAGGGTACGGCTGGGAGCAGTCATATCCTCAGCTTATCCGGTGCGCAGGGGGACACGACAAGGTTGCTCGCTGTCTCCCCTGTTGTTCGCCTTGGCGATGGAACCTCTGGCGGCGCAAGCACGGACAGGGGCGGTGTACGGCGGGGTTAGCTGTGGGGAGGAGACGCATCATATTTCGCTGTACGCGGATGACCTCCTGCTGTACCTGGAGGACACCGGTGACGCTCTGGACGGGGCTATGGGGATGCTGTCGCGCTTCGGCAGGCTCTCGGGCCTCAGGGTCAATTGGACCAAAACCTGTGTTTTCCCGCTGCGGGCGGATGTGCCATATTCCCCTCCCACTCTGGATGTGGTATGGGAGGCTACGTGCTTCACTTACCTGGGGGTCCGGATATACCACGACATCGTGAACCTCTTGGACGGTAATATAGGGCGTTGTATAAGGGCCCTGAAGGGGTGCATGGCCTTCTGGGCCGCCCTCCCGCTCTCGGTGCTGGGCCGGGTTGCATTGCTGAAGATGGTGGCTCTGCCCCGACTGCTCTATTATTTCCGCACCCTGCCAATATGGATCCCGCAGAGGACTTTCAAAGAATTGAAGACACAGGTTACTGGCTTCCTGTGGGGGGCCGGACGGCGGAGGGTGGCCCTGACTGCTCTGATGCGGCCTAAATTCGAGGGGGGACTGGCGGTCCCTGATTTTGAATTATACTACTTGGCGGCACAGCTACAAGTGCTGACACAGAACGTTGCTAAAGTGTTCAGAGGCCCGGAACAGGGACGGGGGACTGGCATCCAGAGGCACGTTCTATCCTACATAGTCATGCAACAGAAACTTGACCCGAGAGACTTATCCATTGAAGAGCGAACTCTCCGGTTATGCTGGCAAAGGAGCATGAAGAGAGCGAAAGCGGTGCGACCTTATGCACCGGAGATCCCGTTGGGGATGCTGACGGCGTTGCCGCATGGAGGCGACTGGTCCCCGCTGGCGGAGTGGGAAGAGCTGGGGTTGCAGATGGTGGGGGACCTCTACATAGACGGGGCGCTGGCCCCCTTCGGGGTTTTGCAGGAGCAGTTTGGCCTCCCGGATGGGAGTTATCTCCTGCATGCGGCGGTGAGTGCGGCGATACAAAAACATTGGAGGGAGGGGTTGGCGGAACCCACCGCAACCGTGACCTGCCAGTACGTGGTGATGGCGGCGGGAACGATTAAGGCGGTGACCTGCCTCCAGGCTAGACTGCTGCAGGAGGGGCTGGAGCCGCTCGCGGCATTGAAGGAGTGGTGGGAGGAAAGCATAGGCAAACCCATTCCGGACACGATCTGGAGCCACATCCTGCGGAGGACCTGGAAGGGTAGTGGGAATGCCCGCTTTCAGCAGGTGCATTTCTTCATCCTCCATAGGGCATATTTGACCCCGGGAAAGATTAGTCGATACTTTAAGGTGCGGGATGCCGCTTGCCCGCGATGCTTAACACTGGGAGCCGAACTCGACCACATGCTGTGGGGGTGCCCGAAGCTAGGGACGTACTGGGCTGAGGTGGGGGAGATCTTGAATGCAATAACTGACCGGGAGGTGGAGTTTGACATGGCGTCGTGTTTACTGCTTTGGTTCCCTCACACGGCAAAGACAAAAGTGACGAGCAAATTCATTGACTTAGGTCTCATGTTGGCCCAGAGAGAAATCACATGGCACTGGAAATCCCGGGAGGGCCCGTCAGTCGGGCGATGGATATCCGAGTTGTTGAAATGGTCTAGATGCGAGAGTGAGATTAGAAGGCGGCAGGCAACTAAGGCGGATAACGAGAAGGGGTTAGAGTGGGTGAGGGCTTGGGAGATGATCGTACAAGCTCTGCAGGATCGCCGGCTGGAGCGTGCGGAGCGCGAGCGTGAGGAGAGCGGAGTTCCTTGAGGCTGGGGAGACTGGATGTAATCCCCGATGATTGGCACGCATTAGAGTTAGGGACCACTGGTAGGGCCCACATCAGCAGCAGTTGGGGGGTGGGGTGGGCGGGGGGGGGGGGGGGGGAGTTAATGGGGTAGGGTTGTAGTGTTATGACGAGTTGGATTTGGGGAGAGAATCTGATAGGAAGGAAAGCAGAGGCTCTCATGGGACATGGACCGGGCATCGCTATGAGGAGATCGTTGTGATAATTTGACTGACTGTCTAAATATGCTGCCCGGCCCCCGGGATGTGGGCTAAACGGCTGTGTGTTTTGCTACACCGTGGGGTGTGATCTGAGATTGTACGTGGATGCCGGTTGCCCCGATGGATGTTTTGCTTAAAATGCTGCAATAAAAACATGTTTAAAAAAAAAAAAAAAAATGTGGCACATTTTGTAATAGTATTACTTCATTTAGTCATTTTTAAACTTGGTAACACTGTCTAGGCATTGGCTGCACCTCATTCGTACCAGTTTTGCAAACGCCAACACTTGTCGCTGCATTTGTTTTAGTAACTTTTGAACCATTTGAACCAGAAGCAAATTATTTTTTTGGGTTAAAATCTGCACATTATAGAGCAGATGATAGATTATGTGACAAATGCGCCAAATCTAAAAGTATGCAAAAATCACAGTAGCCGCACAATTGAATAATTCCAGTGGCCCTGGCCACGAGTCATGGCACCTAGACAGTTTCCGTTCTCTTTCTCTCTGCTGTGATAGTTTTAAAACCCCTCTTGCATCTTCTTAGAACTCCTGGGACCCAGCCCTTTATGGCCTCTTGGAGAGAGACCTTGGTCAATCTATCTTTGTCAAACCATGAGTGTAACTTGGGTTTCCATTACCTCTTACTTTGTAAGACACCAGGCAATACATTCATAGATGGCCGGGTGCAGTGCCATGAGTTGGTATGGGTCAAAAACAGGGAGATAACATGACAACATTATGCTTGCAAGAAAATTAATTACAGGGAGTAGGGCAACTGACTCTACATGGTGTCATGTCAGCCTTCACCGATTAATTGCCTTATCACAACCTTTGGTGTGTAGTGATGGTTGTCTGAATGTGCTTGTTAGAAGGTATAGGACTAGCGGGTGGTGGGCACTTCCAGGTAACTCCTCGACAACCATGTAAATTATGATGCTCCAGCTGAGTCCTGGAATAGACTCATTTCTGACAGTTCTTTGATGGTCACGGTTTACTTGCTCTCCAGATGCCAGCAGCTTGTACACTCACAATCTACGATCACAGGCACCCTCTAAGATCTGTTTGAAGTTGCAGGTGCACATCATTTGCGGACAGTTCGTGTGAGCAAAATATTATATGAAGGGCGATTAATTTATTTTCTTGCATCAATGGCGAATGGGATACACTAAGAAGGATTACATTCTAGTCCTCATCTGAAATGTGCCTGGCAGCAGTGTGCTCTTGGTCTCAGTTGAACCCGTCCTACACTCTTCAACTACTTTGAATGAAGATTCAAGGAACCAAACCAGTCCCTCTCACCTTCATGGATTTGTGTATTCCGATTGGGCTAGTGATGATGGTTCCATCCCCGACTTCTGAGGCCTGTTTCAATCATGTTGCAAACTCGGTTTGCCTCAATGGCAGAAGAAAGCACCTTCTCCCTTCCTTGCTCTTTCCATTCACGATGAGAACCCTTCAATCCATCTATCATTGGCATCACAAAAAGCTGCGGGTCCCTTTCAGTTTTTGACCAGATGGACGGCCAAATGAATACATGATACAAATATTCAGATTTAACGTATTGCGCATATGAAAGCCATTTCAGGTTCTGTTGTCTAAGCTGGCTCCTTTTATATATGTCAATTCTATGTTTCAATATGCATTGGTGGAAGGATTAGATTGCGTGTCATAAAATGACTTGCCTATCTTGGTTTGCTCTGCAGAACCCTCCTCAAATTGATTTAGCTATAAAATGCATTTGTTTGGAATTTATTTGTCCAGTAAGCATTGTCAGCAGACATACTGTCCAGCGGCCAACAAGAGGTTTCCCATGCAGGAAGAAGGATGGGTTGTAAAGTGGTATAAGAAGTGACATAGGTTGCATTAGAGATAATCAAGATATAATTGAATCAATCGATGTCAGCCATAGACGGTGATGGGAGGCAGAGCAGGAACAGAGAACGATGGAGCAGGTGGGGCTGATTTTTGAAGGATAATATGAAGGAGCTCTTGAAGGAGTCCTAGTCAGGCACAGTGATTAAGGAGTCGGGGTCACGGGGTCAAAATCACCTGAAGCCGGGGGTTGGGAGGTGGTCAAGAAGGGATTTGTGTGCCATGGACCTTGCAGGAGTCGTTAGCGGAGTGGTGAGGTCAACAGGCAAAAGCGTTTGTGCAAGACGGGCCGGCGTCTGGGAGGCGGGTGCACAAGGGTGTGGACTGCGCTGGAAACTTCAGGGAAGAATTAATGTTCTGATCGCTCTACTCCATTTCACCCAAAAACACAATGGCTATGTGACTACACAGAATAATAATAATGATTTTGTTAGCATTACTATTAGTTGTGGTATTCAAATTATAACATTAATATTTGTATTGCGAATTATTTCCTCGGAAGCATTTGTTACTACTGTCTTTTGCGGATTCTCAGCAGTGCCTCACTGTTATTTAATTAATAGTCAAAGACTCAAAAATATAAAGATACAGACATGAGCCAAGAAGATGGATGAGAAAGTAAGTAGAGAAGCACAGTGGTCAGCAGAGAAGGTACAAACCTTGACGGTTTCCTTCTCAAAGGGGTGACCGCTGTCTGTTCCCCCTCAAAGGGGTGACCGCTGTCTGTTCCCCCTCAAAGGGGTGACCGCTGTCTGTCCCCCCTCCTCAAAGGGGTGACCGCAGTCTGTCCCCCCTCCTCAAAGGGGTGACCGCAGTCTGTTCCCCCTCGTCAAAGGGGTGACCGCAGTCTGTTCCCATACATCCAGAATGGGTGAGGATGTAGAACACATGCTCACACACGTGTGCGTGTGTGTGTGTCAAGGTATTCAGAATGCCTTGGACATAAGCACAGCAGTGGCGTAACGATAATTGAGGGGGCCCCCTGCAAGGTACGCCGAGGGGCCCCCTCCGGACTCTATCAGGAGCTCCCCAGCCAAAGTGCAGTGCTGAGGGGGCCCCCTGGAGCTTGGGCCCCCCCGTACCACAGGGGATGCGGGGGCCTGTGTTACACCCCTGAAGCACAGGGGTTGTGAGAGCTGATGCCCACCTGGGTAAAGAGTGACCCAGGGCATGGATGCTTGAAGGAGCACAAGCATAGGGGGGGGGATAACAAGGAGCTGCCAGAGACCTTTCTGTGTAATTATACTTGGGGTTCACATCATGCTGGGTGCACACGCCGCAAGGAGGGATTCTGCGATATTTCTAATCGTGCATATAAAACTCCATAAGAAGGACTGGTAGTTGTGCACTGCAAGCACTTGGTGAACATTGCTACTCCTTAAAAACCCCGAGTCCAATGTATTCGAGCAGCTGTGGTGCCTCACTCGTCTTGCCTCTCATTCTGTACGCTGGCAGTCCCTACGCATCGAGTCTTCCTGCTGAAATACTGTCAGCGGGCTTGAAGAAAATCGAAAGGAAATCGCAGTGTCTCCTAAATGAATCGGCCCGTCTGTCTTGACGCACATACCCATTTTTTGAAACGTGTCGCCCTCCTCCTTGATTGACAGCAGACATGAAAACCCAGGGTGCTGCTGCAGGCTGAAGAATGACGGCAACGATTTGAGCTCAATCCTTCACACCCTGGTGTTCTGCTGGCCCTGGAAAGGCATGAATGATTCATGTTATCACTGTAAAACATCTCTCCTCTCTGCGTCGGCGTTCTGATGGCTCTGCAGGGAATGTCCCCATCTTTGCATGTCTAATACGACTGCTCTCTACATGATGTCAAATAGACGACCACCCTCGTCCTGACAGCTTGGGATGTGACACGCTAATGGGCCTGCAAGTCACCCCAGGTGACTGAAGCAAGTCTGCCTCCAAGGGACATTAGTAGGAGATGGACTCATGGACCCCCTCGGGGAACAAACTGGCACAAGGGCATCCTTCACCCTCGTGATATTACGAGCCTGCTTCCATGCAGCGCACAATATGCATTTCTTCCAATTCTAAATAATGCAAATAACACAAGTCACTACTTGCCAATGTAATGACATTTCTTTTACTGACGGTTCCAGTTAAGGGCCAAGAAAACACTACAAAATACCCTATCCTCCGCCAAAACTTAAAGCTATGTAACACAACAAAATGCTGACCACAACATCTGGCAGGTAGAAGCGGCCATTGCCTATGGACTGAAAATGTAAGACCATGTAACACAAGCGTCACTGCATGTATTTTATACAACTCCAACTCTCTGAAGTCTAGAATGGTCCTGCCTCCTAACCAAGAGATTTATGGTATGGGGCTAATAACAAAGTGCAAACCGAGACCCACATTGAAATGCAACTTTGTACACACCAGCAGGCCACAACCTCAACATGTCAGGATTAAGACACATGCGGGTACTATGTTTTCTGAGGACAATGAGTGCAAATAAACACAGAAGGCATGAGAAGCACAGCCATGCACGGAGGTGGAGGCAGCAGAGGTGAGGGACAGCCTACAATGGCGAGAAGATTGTGAAGGGGAAGATTCTACACCAAGAGTCTCCAACCTTTTCTGTGACAAGAGCTACTTATGTTCCATGAAACCCATTGAGAGACACTAATATTACTGTTGTGATAGTGACCACGTCAGACAAGATGACATTAGTGGCCACCATTTGAAAGATTACTATCAACGATAACCTCGGTGCATCAGGCATGGTTGCCAGCAGTAAAGCAAAAAAGACTTTGTTAATATAGAATGTCTCTACTTGAGTAGTACATAACCTTCGCTGCAATGGCTTTGGCACCAAGATAATACCATTTGTAAAAAAAAATCTCTCAAATGCCACACTATTTATCACTCAAATATCCAATTTAAATATATTTTACATTTCTTTTCCCTAAACATGAGCTTATGAGTTATGAAAATAAATACATTTTCCTATCACATATACATTCTCTATTTTAGTATATGTGTACTCAACCAAGCAAAAGCTTCTACTGTAGTAGGCTGGTATCCACACTGGAGAGCTACGTACAGGTAGCTGGAGAGCGGCCAGCAGCTCACGAGCTACTCACTGGAGAAGCCTGTGCTGATCCTTTCATACATCCTATCAAGGAAGGAACAAGCTGCAGGTGCCAGGGAAGTCTCAAACCATGTGCAGAGAAAGCCCATTGGGGTTTGAATTTCCTGCCAGCCAAAGAAGTGCTTCTGGGCATCTCCCACCACCATAAGTTTAGAAGCAACATGTTCAGACTTTTGACGGGGGGCGGGGGGGGTTGCTTTATACACGACACACCAGACTTTATGCTGAATTTTGGCAGGGATGGGGAGCTAATGTTATCTTTCTTGATATCATTCTTGAAGGACTGAGACAGGTCAACGAGAAAGCCTTGTGATTAGGAGAAGAATGTCTGATCGGGGATGTGTCAGATGTGTCGAGGTTTCCTTCTCAAAGGGGTGGCCGCTGTCTGTTCCCATACTTCGAGAATGGGTGAAGAAGCAGTCACACGTCTGGGGGAGCACTGGACACTCACACAAGTCAAGGTAGCTGCACAGATATAAAAACATATCTGTGCAGGGGATCGCTTTGGACACAAGTAGAGGGTTTGTGGGAGGTAGCCATACGCATGTCAGTGGAGTGGGTTTGGGCATGGACTGAGACAAGTCAACAGGAAAGCCTAGGGTCAAGGAAGAGGATGTCCGATTGGGGTAATCCATCCAAGTGTCTCTCTGGGATTCCTCCTTTAAAGAAGAGAAACTCGGCCGCTGTAGTGTTGAGTATCAGCTGCAACGCGGAGGGTGGGACGACGGATTCCTCCATTAGACTTGTTAAAAACGAACCACTTCAGGACAGGGTAACAAAAACGCTTTTGCTGCTTCTCAACATAGGGTGTGGTCTGATTGAAACGTGGCTTCTGAAAGAAGCTTGTCCATAATACTGGTTAGGCTCTTATAGAGAAGCAGCGTCCTTTCATTGCTATAACATACCATATGAGCAAAGCTACCGGTACAACTATTCACCTGTTACTCAAACGTTCTTAAGATGCACACGCAGGGAATGTGTAAGATAATTGGTCTGTCTATTAAAAAATTTTAATTGATTAAGTAGATGTGAAATATATACTGATATCAGTGCACTTGTCAAAAATAGTGTAAAATATTTATTTCGTTTTTATATCAGGGTATAAAGCAACAACCAACATAAACGTCAGTGCCTCCCTCACCAGAGAGCTACCGGAAACAATATATTTTACAGTGATTTAATGAACTCTGTGTGTTTTAGTTTACCATCTCTTTGTACTGTGCAGGGTATGGGAGAAACCTTTTTTTTCTTCTTCTCTTTTTTACACCAACCATGGGGTTTTACAATTGTACATACTTTTTCCTGCAGATGGGTTCTTGCAGAAAAAAAACTTGAGATAAGTATTTTCTCCGAATACCAGTATTTACTAGTATTTACCATGAAAGTGAGGCAAGACCAGACGTTCAATTTACCCTATCAATGTCATTGGGTTTCACTGCTCTTAGTCAGTATATTGAAAAAAAAAACTATACATTTTAAAAGCAACTCGTCCATCATTTCTTGAAATTCCAATGTTCTCAATGTAATCAAAAGCTATTATGCAGCCACGAATGGTATCCGATGCGTTTTGAACGTATTACCTATTAAAAGCAGGTCACAGTAACATTAGCAAAAGATCGAACAATTAAAGCGAGAATATTTCAATGTTTCCTGTGTTTGCCTTTACATGTTCATACAATATTTTTGCGTTAAAGGGCTCCTTTTCTCCAGTCACTGTTTCAGTGTTGGTGCTGTGTTATCCTTTAAACGTGTCCTCACTCAGGTGTTTTGTAACTAAAGGCACCAGAGCATAAAGGGGGCATTCAAATACCCACAATTCAGTGCGTGTCTTGATGGGAACCTCGGAAGCTACTTGAATCCAATTTTCATGGACGCCTTTCCTTCACTTAACTATTACAGAGTTCAATAAAATCTCTTAGCAAAATTGCACACATTGTATCTGAACCTTTGCAATCTGGAAGAGTCCATTTTGAGATGAATTCTGGAGGATTAGATCCGTATTGACCATAGTCTGACGAGGCAGTGGGGTAAAAGCAGCAGGAGGCACAGAAGTCTATGAGTCTGTGGTCACTGTCACCAGAAGGCAGGACGATGCTTGGGAAAACCCGAAGAGAAGTAGTGCAAAGACCCCCGGGTGTGTCCCAAAGACTCAAGAGGCGCCTAGGAGGCAGAGAAGGTTTAAGATGGCTCCAAACAGCAGAGCCAGGCTACAGCGTCTAACCCCAGCTGGGCTCTTGGCTTGTGATTCTGATCCTCGGTGGATCCTAGTGATCAAATGCTGGGGGGGGGGAAGTGATGAGGATTATTACTGAAGGCACTGCGGCCTTGTGCTGGACTTACCAATGTCTCACCATTTCAGAAACGGAAGTGAAATGGCTTGCATGACAGTTGTATAACTAGTGGATGGGCACATACTCCGCATAAGGTAACAAACCAAGAGACCATCAGAATGACGTGAAAGAGCAGCGGGAGTCAGTGAGGGAGCCAACCATCGTAAATTCACTACACTTATTCCGAAAGGTAACGATTTTAAGGTCTGCTTCACTACAGGGTTTATAGTAATAGAGCAAGGGAGAAAGGCACTTCAAATGAGACAATGAAGGCGCACTCTAACATAACGTGGAGGAAGAAGTATCTGGCGAACGAGCTACCAGTATATAGAAAACAGGTACAAATCTACCACTGAGCTAAGAAAAGCAGAAGCTTTAAAGGTCTGACGTTGGTATTATGTGGACTCCTACTAAAGGACTCACTGGTCCATATGGAAACAAGCACCTGTCACAGATTCATCACCACCCAATCCCTCCCAAAGATTTTGTGATGAAGGTACTTTTCATTTTTAATCAAACGTTGGCACCACAAATGACAATGGAATGGTGACTGGCAAACCAGAAACTACTTTAAAATACAATAACCATCAACCGCATTGAGTTGTGGTGTCCTGGCTCAAGCACAGCGCTTTCTCTTTGAAACACCATGGGAGAGATATTTAGGGTAAACACATCAAAGGCATTTGAAGACAACACTTCCATACCCATTAAACATCATGGTGGGCATCTAGTTATCACTGGCATGCGTGAGTTAAACCCATGCTGAAGATACCCAGGACGGGTGTAAGGTGGATAGGCACAGAAGAGAAACAGGGTGAGTGCCCATCCCTGTGGAAGTCTGCTGAGTATGCCAGTAGGCTGAGCGGGTAATAGACACCTTCAGCTGATGGTCTGTGTTACACAGTCAGACTACTCTTCACCAATCAGAGCCTGCTGAGAGCCATACTATGGCCAATTGTGGCAAATGGCGCAGTCGGGTCTACGGGGCACGAGGAGCATGGTATCCTTGAAGCAAGAGGCAGTTCCTAACCGTTTCATTTGGGAGGTTTACTTCCTTTCATAAATGACTGTGGTACAGGGTAATTAATGCTAAGACAAAATCAATATTTGCAAGGGAAAACTGCAATTTTAAATATTTAAAAACAAATCACCCAATGAGCGATGTCAGTGTCTAAACTTACGTTTCCAACACAATGCATGTACATGACATCGTTTGTGTAGCACCTTTTCCTAGGCGGTATAAGCAAACCTGGACCAGAGTTCATATTCTTTTACTTTGCCGAAAAATGCTCCCATTTTCTCAGGCACTTGGTTGGAAAGAGAAGTCCCCGCTGCTCCTTCTATTATTGCACATGAAATAATGCTGCTTCTCAAGGCGTCCTGGGCTCTCTGAACTGTCTCCTTCCCATCGTACCAGTGATGGTTGCGGCAGTGTGGCCATCACTTGGGACCTGTACTAGGCAGAAGGTCTCACGCCGCCCACACACTGTCGGCGAGAATTGCTGAAATGCTCCAGCAAGCCCTGCCGCATCCCCGCCCAAGGAGAGGAATTATAGCCTAGAAGGACTCCTATGCAGAAAGAAAAGCTTTCAATGTGTCATTGCTATGCACCTGAGCAGCCTTTCTGTGGGGCAAAGGACAGCAAAATATATGCTATCAATAGCAGCAAAAGGAACATGGCGGTCTTGAGAGAAAGGTTAGCCTTGAAATGACCAAGTCCACAGATTATAAAATAACTTAGAAAATTGAGGCAGATGAGGGCTTGAGGAAACTGTTCTCTCAACCAGGGAATCATGGGTCTAACCTACCCCCTTGTCCGTGCCTGGCACAGTTTACTCAGCATTGCCAGTCAAATGCCCCAGGCTTATAGTAGAAATAATGAAAAGCAGTTGGTTTACAACTTGGGGTATTGACGGAGCTGTAACCAGGAGTTTGTACACTGCCTGTGATTTAAACTGCTTCCGACACAAACATATCGATAGGGGAAACAAAACATGGTTTAGGTTAGACATAAATGTCTTCGGTTTAGTATTTCAAAGATAGAAATCGCCAAGTTTAGAACTTGGCATATGGTCGCTATGTCTGTACCGTGCAGGTTGGGCCAACTATACTCCGTGCACCAGGCTGAGTAGCTAGATCACATCAACATAAGGTTGATAGACACAAAACCAACAATTAAGCTGTTTGAAGTGAAACGTATTGTTAGTTGTCTTCTGGTATGGGTTTTTGGTACTACATTGTGTTCTGCCCCATTGGCCCTCATCAGATCTTCCTGTCTTCTAAAAGGCTGCCACCAAACAGGAGACTGTAGATTACACTGAGCTGGAACGTTGCAAACTCCATTAGCAAGGCGCTAACTTGAATGTATACTGTAAAAAGTACCCTCTGCCATAAATTATCAGCATACTGCAAGTCTCAGAAGAGTTCTATAACCATATAGAGGAATGAGGCCTAAGGCCGAGTTCCTTTTTTAAGGCAATGTAACTCCAAGGTGACTTGCAAAAAATATCCGTATTATGTACAGCAGGGGGTACTTTATTACTTATATTACATGGTCACACCATCACCGTTCCACACAAATTGATTAAATCCTTGGTGCATAGCTCTTTCATATAAAAGAAAGAGAGCATGTTTGCAACACGTAGTATAAAAATAGACTCTCTAGTACAAAATTAAACATCAAAAAAGCTGTTAGACATTTGTTATAAAAGATATTCGAAGCATTTTAACACAAGTATATATATTATTTTTATAGTTACAGAAGAATCATGGGAAAGATTATAACCTAAGGAGTGCAAAAAAATAAAACATGTAGTCATAAATATCTCATATATTCTTGTCAATGTACAGCTAGAAAAACATATTAGAAGGAAGAAAAGCAAAAAAATGTCCTTACTTTAACAATGTGACCTACCCTGCCTTTCTCCTGGCTGCTGGCTCTGCCAGCAGGCACTGTGACATTACAACTCAACTGTAATAACTTATTACAATTGAGTTCTGATGTAATTTCTTTATAATCGGTGACTGGGTGGTCACTAATCGGCAATTAGAGAGAATTTAGAGACAGGTATTTACACGGACCGCAGAATCTCATGTATCATATAACTATTTTGCACAAAGACACATTTATATTGACTATTAATTGTCTTGAGAACTAATGCAGCGCCACTGCACCTCGATACAAGCCTCACTCATCTTGGAGCTGTGTTGTGATTGCAGGGCCTGCTACGGACATATTTCTGTGGCTTTAAGTCTGACCTGCAGCATCGATCAAGCAGATCTGTTCACACAGAGCAGAGCCCGACTCTTTCTGTGGCAGACACAGCAGCGACTCACAGCAAATGCGTGGGCTATGTTATTTTGATCACCTACTTTGGAGTATCTGCTGTTAAATAAAAAATGCCCCCCTCCATTCGAACACAAAGAAATGGAAGCTTCAAAGTTTCACGGCATGCTACCATCTGGCATTATTTGCACCGCGTCCAAACTGTGCACAATCCGAAACTGAGGTCTTTGGCAGGGGAGTGGCTACAATTTGTGCAGCAGGTGCAGTGCAGCAGGGCCCAGAGTCCCGAGGAGCCCATTGAGCAGGACCGTTTCTACCATTAGGCAAGAGGGCGGCAAAAGGGGTAAAACATTTCTAATTTGAAATCAAACAGCGAAATAAATTGAGCAAATTAGGAGAAAAAAGGGAGGAGACGGCATTTTCAATTCTCGCCCAAGGCGGCGAAACACCTAGAAACGGCCCTGCCATTGAGCCCTAATAGTGGCTGTATTTTACAACCCAAACAATAGTGAAATATCATGCCATTTTCCTTGCTTGTACCAGGGCCGTAACAACATTGCCGCGGTACAGGTCTTTAAGCCTCTCTTTCATTCAATGACATATTATGAGCATTCACATCTAGGAAAGATCTCTGCTTACAGTCAAAGATCATATTTAATTTCTTAAAACATCTGCTTCTGTAGGTTGAAACCAGTGTACGGTTTACTCAAGACGTATTCAGCCTGAATTAAATTCAATTATTACAAACTATAATCATATACGATTAACTTGTTTGCAGGGCAATTTGCATCCATGACAGCAAAATAACACTGTAACCTGTACAAAGTAGTTACTACTATACAAAGTGGCTTCACACCACAAAGCACTGAATTTATTAAAAGCGCTACCAGCTGCACAAACTCCTAATAAGGCTGCGCTGTCTGCCTCACCCAAATAAAGTTGAAGAAAGGGTAAAATTATAAGCACTGTTCTGGAACCAGGCACAGTGCCACAGGCATTTCGACTCTGATGTGTGCTAATGGAACTCATTCTTGACCTGCAACATTCTTGCTGGTTCGTTCTGGGCCTCGGCTGAGCGGTTTACCAGCCCTGCCAATCCCTGCATGAGGCGCCTGTGATTCCCGCTGCCATCCCACTCAGCGGGCCCGAGACCTCATCTCTTAGGTGCATCCAGCAGGAAGTTGAATATCACACCATCCCATGAAGTTTGGAACAAGCGGTTTTACAGATTTAAACGTACCATCTGGTGAATGATGTAACAAAAGAGCTCAAATTCCTAAACCCAGGAACAAATGAACATCCTAGAATGCATATCCTGCTGATTGTCAGAGATGCAGGGCAGGACAAAGAGAAACGTTTTTGGGTTGAAGCCTACAAGACAGCGCAGCGGTCTGGTTTGCTGACAACATCTTGGGGACTTTCGGAAAGTTTCCCTGGGAATGCATCCCGCCAGTTGTTTACCATTGGCTTTATGGTTTTTATCTCGCATTTGCTTGCTTTCAATTTGCTGGCTCTTTTTGCTTTAGGCTGTCAAGCTCAAGTTTGTCCCTTCCTGTGCCCAAACTCTATTCCACCAGTGCTCAACATCTGTAAGCATGCCTTTAACCCCTTCCCCGCTCATGACGGAACCACTCCGTCATGAGCCACGGGTGCCGTGTGCTCATGACGGAGTGGTTCCGTCATGCCGCGGCCATTGGCGGCCGCTCCTCCCACGCGGCGCTAATTCCCCGCCTGTGCGGGCGATTAGCGCCGTGGGCGGAGTCATGAAGGAACCACTCCGTCATGAGCACAGCTCAACCGTGACTCATGACGGAGTGGCTCCGTCATGAGCACAGCCCCACCGCGCTGCCCCCAAACCCCCCCCCCCCCCCAGCGCTGCGGCGGAATTCCTGCCGCAGCCAAGGGGTTAAATCTTGTTATCTTGCCACATTTTCTGTGCTTTCAAAGACAGAGGTCAAATGTCAGGCTGTCTCTTCCAGGGAGCTTGGTGTTTACTTTTCTTTTTCTAACTTCAAGGTGAGTGGATTTATGTAACGATCATGCTGGCTCCAGGGAGTGCTTGAGGAAGACTGTACAATGTTTTTTTTTTCTTGCACACAACAAAATTTAAATGTCTGTAAATGAACTGTGGAGAGATTTCAGAATTCGAAAAGCCCAAATGGTGCACGTTTTTAGATCATACTTGTGTGGTGGAAACAAATATTTTAAAATGATCAAAACAAAATCAATACATTAGGTAATGGCAGTTCCACACATTATAGTTTGTGCGCTATATACTTTTTATCAGTGAAACTGTATGTCTGTGCAAATGTATTGGTGATTTCAATGGAAGATGTGTTGCCTGTAATGGAAGTGTGCTACCACACCATGCATATTCCACTCTACGCGACTCCACTCTGATCTGCACCACTCCACGCCAAGCCACTGCACTCTACTCTACTCCGCACCACTCCACTTTACACCATGCCACTGAACTCCACTCCACTCTGCACTGCTCCATTCTACACCACTTGACTCTACTCTATCCCGATGCACTTTACGCACCTCTATACTTTGCCACTGCACTCTACAGCACTTCAGTCTAGGCCACTCCACTCTACTCTGCACAACTCCACTCTACGTCACTCCACTATATGCTAATACACTCTATGCCCCTGCACTCTATGCAACACTAATCTACTCTACGGCCTTGCACCCTGTGCCAATCCAATGCACGCCACTCAAATCTACTCTGCACAACTGCAATCTATGCCGCTTCACTCTACAACACTTTACGCCATCACTCTATGCCACTCTACTCTGTGTCACTGCACTGTACATCACTATACTCTGCACCACTCTACGCTACTCTACACGAATGCACTCTAGACCGCTAGACTCTATGCCACTCTACGCCACTGCACTCAGCAGCACTCCACTTTACACCACTCCGCTGTATGCCACTGTACTCTATGGCACTATACTTCTACTCTGTGCCACTCTACCCAACTGCACTCTATGCCACTATACTCCATACCACTTCACTCTACGCCACTCCACTCTGCACCACTGAACTCTGCCTCACTGTACTATGACACACTGCACTCTGCCCCACTGCACTCTGCATTGTACACCACTAAATTGTATGCCGCTGCACTCTATGCCGATGTACTCTACACCACTTTACTCAGCAACAGTCTACACCAATGCACTTTACACCAGTCCACTGTACTCTACGCCACTCCACTGTACGCCACGCAACTTCACTTTACCCCACTCCAATACACCAAACTCTATTCCACTCCACTCTATGACACTCTATTTCACTCTTCGCCATTCCACTCTATGACACTCCACTCCACGCCACTCTCCTCTATGCGTCTAACTTTTAGCCATTGAACAGCAGCCATGCTAATGTACAACATGGCTAAAACACATTGGAAAAAGCAATAGCTCTTGCATAGGCAAAACATATTGGTTTTGCCAATGCTTGTTTGCATTGGATGGCCCCGTTAGGCACGTGCTGCTGTGTCTCATGTGAACAAGCGCCTGTTCTTTGGGCTCAGACTAGCGTTGGGAGATATTACAGGCCTTCACTCCAGTATGAAGTGTAATGTAGTTTAAAAATGTGCAGATTCAAAGAGAAATGCATAATTAAAAAGGCAAGATCTGGGCTGGAAACTTAGTTTACCAGCAAACAGTGGCAGCTCCTCCGCTAAGGCAAAAGAGTGTCGTCCCACTGCACAAAAGGAAAAATAAAATGATAATAGCGTGGCGTTATCATCATTTTAGTTTTCCTATTGCAGTCAGTGGCTCTTGGGGTGGGCGGGGCTGGCCAGAGCAGGGGAAGGAGTGATTTGCACTCCTTGAGTGCGCATGACTGCTTGGCCCGCACTCTTGGGCCAGCCAAATAGTCATGCGCACATTGCATCTTCCCCACCAGAATGTAATGTACAGCCAGGCGAGGAACATGCCCAGCCCCCAATTCCTCTTCTGAGCGCCAAACAACAACGCTAAGACCAATCACAACACTGCATTGCAGCGTTGTGATTGGTTCAGGGGAGCCTGGGAGCCCGGGTGCTGCCTGCTGCTGGGACCGGAGACAGGAATAAGAAGACAGAGGAGAGGGAGGGGCCGGCCGTACGAAGCAAGGTAAGTGTTTTTTTTTCTTTTTTCGTCCCCCTCTTACCTTCCCCCACACCCCTGGGTCCGGTAGCAGCCACTCCTGTCAGCAAATGTTATTAAGCAGAATTAAAAAATGGCTGAATATATGCACAGCTGCTAATGTAAGAAACGCATAATATTAACTAGCACATGAATCACATTTCTAAAACCAGGTTGGTGGTCCAGAGTGACACCACTGAGGGCCTGCCAAATCTCTTTTCATGGTGGCACTCACTTAGGTCATAATATTATTAATTTTATTTTAGGACTGACTGGACAGGTCACACGTCTGCAAAATACATAGTCACCAATGTTTTTTTAACATACGTAGCTTGGACTTTGGCTCCAATCAGAGTCGTTTAACCTTTTCACCTCATGCTGTTTGCAATTTGGTGCATAATTCCGCCTACCAGACTTCCATTGGAATGTCTGAAGGACCATTTTGCATCTGAAAAATGTACACTATAATTTCGCTGTTTGCCACATTTGTTTTCTCCATTTGCTTCCTACAAAGAAAAATAATCCCACTTTGCTAATTTTAGCAGCACTGGCAAACGCCACAAGGGCAGGATTTAATGTGATAATTAGCAATCGTGCATACAACGCCCATCGACAGCATTTGTTTATACCAGCGTTTACATGCATTGGCACTGTCATTTAACCCAGATCTACTGGCGTTGCCAATTCTTGTTTTTGTTTTGTGCAACTATGAAAGTAACCTATATAAGTGCACTGCTCACAGAAAATGTGCATGCTTTTAAAAAGAGGCCCCTTGGGACGTTTATGTTTCTTCTTTCCTGCACACTGCAGTGAATGTTTTCATCCACCTTATCACTCATTTAAATACAGTTCCACGTGCGATGACTCGATCAAAGGATGTGCAGTGCTTGCTGACTCCGCTAGAGGGAGGTACACATACGCCACAGTGCAGGTAAGCATCGCCAGATGAAAGCTAAACTCTGCCACTTGAAACGTCACTATAACTATTGCTGAGTAATATCCATCTTCCGCTGTTGCCATCGAGTTCTATTTTTAGCTCAGAGGGAGTCACAGAATGAGAGATTCCATGCGAATATATTCAGATTCGTCACATCCCACACACCGACGTGTAGTTCGCTGAATAGAAAGCTCTCGCGGCCGCCAGGGAAACACGGCTCGTCAGTCAGCGTTTTAATGGCACATTTTAGTAAAAACAAAACCCACTAAAGTCAGAGGCCTTATTGTATACATATATTTAGGTGTTCTCAGAAAAAAGATGTGACCAGAAGGAACATCTGGCTCTCCAATAATGTACAAGAGAAACATGTCAGTGAGAGTTGCAAGACATGACAGAAGATAAAAAGAAACTCGCACGTGTGAATACGGGTGAGGTGAAATAACGTGATGATATACATGGGAAACGGGTAAAAACAGGAAGCCGGGATATTCACAAACAAAAGAGATAAGGAGACAAATAAATGCACACTGTAAATTCAACCACACATCCGACTGGCCTCGGTTCGAAATACAATAAAGCTTCGTGATCATACTCGCTTGTACCAAGGCCGGCTCCTCCATTGAAGCGGAAGAGCGTCACCCCACTTAAATCACCCTCAAGGCCACAGAGATGAAAAATAAACTGGTAATTCATTATCAATATATTTTTTATTCCTGTCCCGAACAGAGTGTCCGGACGGGGCGGGGCCTGCTGAGTGACAACAGCAGGGCGGAGGGTGGGCTGTATGTGCACTGTTTAAAGCGCACATGTCCTTTTGGCCGGCGGCCGTCTCTAACCAAGCTGCCTTAAGACAGCTGGCTCAGAGCAAGTGCAGGCCTCCAGAGCGCCTTGGAGTGCTGATTGAGGACACTCCCTCCAATCATGGCGCAGCTCTCATGCTGCATGACAGCAGTGCCAGGATTGGGTCAAGGGAGTTTCCTGGGAGCCGGGCTGCAGTATAACAAAGAACTAGGTAAATGTTTATTTAAAACATATATGTATTTGCACTAGTCTGTTCACACACACCCTCCATGCCAGCCGCCACTGTTTCTAAGCACAGATTCAACAATTCAAGCACATTTAAAATAGACCCATGATTCATTATGGCCAGATTAAAAAAAAACAAGCCAAGAGTGAGTCACGCCTCCTCACATAACTATCTGGGTCAATGGGGCTATATCTGAGCAAAGCAAGATAACAAAAATACACATTATATATAGTCCAGATTACAAAGAGAACACTATCAGAAATAATAAAGAAAGCTTGAATACAGAATGCCGGAAGGAAGTATGAGGTACAGGCAGGCATAAAAGGAGAACAGGAAGGGCAAGAAAGGAAGAAGCAAAGACAGCAAAGCATAGCAAAAGGGCTAAAATAAAGTGACTATAGGAAGCAAGGATCTTTGGAAAGAGGTAGAGAGGGCAAGCAGAAGAAAGTAAAGGTGGAAAGTAGGTGGAAAAAGAGTAAGGAATGGAAAGTGTGAGGCGAGGAATGCAATAAGCCAGGTAGAATGAAAAGGAGGAAGGGAGGGAGCAAAAGGAAAAGTGGAGGCGCAAAACGAGACGGGAAGGAACTGAGAAATGAAAGCTGGAAGGAAAGCGTAGGAAAGGAATGATGAAGCAAGATAATGAATGATGGATAGAGGGAAGGAAAGAAAACGAGATGTAAGAAGGGCACATAATAACAAGGTAAACAAGGAAGTCACAAACTAAAATTAAGTTAAGGCATATGGTTGTGGAATATATAGTTATATATGAAAAGAAAGAATCCTCTTAGAATTGCATCTCAACCCCGAAGAGAGAATTGGAAAAGGTTTAAACCTGGGTGACTACTAAGTCCCAGAAATGTAACCCACAGAAAATAGAATCACTGCTATTATATTGAAAATTCAATGGAGGGTCCCAGCCAAAATCGCTAACTTAACAGACTGTGGCTACACACCTTCTCCTACCGCTGCAGGAGTTCTCATTCACAGCACCCTCTCATTTAAACCACACATCAAAAAGCTATCCCAATCCACCAATTTCCACTTGTGCCAACTAAAAAGAATGATTGATTTGTTCAGTATTCCGTCCATCATCTGTTCCCTAAGAGGAAAGGGTAGTTCAGGCTGGATTGCTCCCATTGTGAGTGGGGTCAAGACCGATTTGGATATGGCTGGGTCCAGATTGGAATGGCGTGGAATGCAAAAAAACAATGGATTTAACCCAGATCTATCACAAGGGGGTGAACGTTTGATTTGGTCAGCATTTTTTCAATCATCTTTTTTTTTGCATTTGTCACCCTAAGTGGGAAGGGTGGGCCCTGACGTGGGTCCAGTGCTTGTTATGCCACCAGATTCAAACTAGCCTGGCTGATATGGGGTGATATCCCCAAATTGGTCCCAGGATGCTTGTTTCTAGTCCAGGGAGGACCAGGCAGTTCAGGCTTAACTGTTCCCATGGGGCACAGGGTCAAGACTGGTTTGCATATGGCTGGGTCCAAATTGGAATGGCGTGGCGAGCAAATAACCAATGGATTTAACCCAGATGTGTGACTGGGGGTGAATGTTTGATTTGTTTAGCATTCCGTCCATCATCTGTTTTTTTTTTCTTACTAAAAAGAATTAATCATCCTCTTTCCAAAGTTAAATTAAAGCCTACTGCTCATGCACTCGCCATCTCTAGAATAGATGCATGTAATGCCACCCTGACTGGTCTTGCTGCTAACACCCCATCTTCCCTAGCACAAGCTCTTCATTCTACATCTCACCAGATCTCAGACAAAAGAACATTCAACCACAACTTCACAATATTTAGAGCTCTCTACTGGCTCATTCTCGGGCCGGAATAAAATTCAAAATCTGGTGCTTAACGCTCAACGCTCTTCACACATGCGGACCTACTTACCTATCGGAACTACTGAAATTCTCAGATGGTTCTAGGAAATCATTTAGCAAGGATTGTCACCTGCTCAAACCCCCTAAATTCAATCATGCCTAGTGCACAGATAAACCTTTACTAGATCCGCACCTGCCATCTGGAACACCCTTCTGACTTCACTTAGAATGACCCCAGGCACCCTCTCCTGCCAAAACAGGCTAAAACTCTCCGCTTTACAAGATGTAAATGAAAATGTATGTGTCTTGTAAAGCGCACTGCTGCCCTGAGGCGTCGTGGCGCTGTAGACCGCTGGGGAACCCGTCCTGGTTATCCCTGTGAGATGGTCCCTCCAGGGTATCTCCAAGGTGAAACCAGGCATCCCCGGCGAATGTGGGGGGCCGTTGTGGAGATGAGGCAAGCTAATGCCCAGAGTTGCAGAGTGTGATCCCTGGTTAGAGTAGGCACCGAAGCGAGAATTATCGAGTCCGCTGGCCCTGGTCCACGACCCTGCCGCGTTGGGAATTGAACCCTGGTCCCGGGCCGTCCTCTGCTTCCGGGTCTGCTGCCTCTAACCAGTGAGCCACACCACTTAGATAACTAATGGATGGACACCCTGCACAGCACAAATGCTCCCCAAGATCCAAGTCCACTTATACACTTGCCTGTACTCTCTCCATCCATACCCCAATCTCATGGTCACTCTCCTTCGCTTGATTACAGATCTACAATGCTCTGCATTGACCGCTCTCGTACTCCAGTCTCTTCCCTCTCCCACTGCTAAGCCTGCCCTATGCCTGAATGCTTTCGGCTGCTTTTTCTCATATGTAGTTAAAGTTCTCTCTACAGCACTGCAATACAATATTCAGAAGCCGCACAATAGAAACACACATAGTTAAAAGGATCTACAAAGACAGAAACAAAAGCAAAAAGCTAAAAACAGAAAAAAATGTTTCAAAGGGAATGAGATGAATACATTTCAGAGATGCAATGCAATGACAAAATGACTTTAACAATGCAATAAACATAGCTAAGTGCAATAATGCCTGCCAGCTCCGCACTAGGAAGCGCTTCACGCTCCCCGTGAAGGAGAAGTGGGGTTTCTGGTAATGGGATCCAGGGATGCAGAAACCTGCCGGTGCCCAATAATGAGAAACCCTCACAGAATACAGTATGTATCTCAAATATCAACGGCAAAAGTTAAACCACGAAACAATGGTGGCTACAAGTTTGAAAAAATTTCCAAATGTTTCTGTGGCCAGTTGAGAAATTGCCTAGGTTGGTTCAGGATGCATGCAACATGCATCAGCTCCTCTAAGCAATAAAGATATACTGTGAGGGAAGTACTGTTCCCATTTAATTGTTATTGTGGGAACAATGCTGCTGTCTACATGTGCTTGAATTTTGCGCTACAACAGTCACAATACTTTCAACACTACATTTTAAAGCTAAATATGATCTAATCAAAATGAGTGCAGTAGTGAGTCAAAACATTAATATATCACACAAGGGAAAGCAAATTGCACCTACGAGAATTACAAACAGCTCAGAGGGAGTATTTACAAGTAGGGAAGGAGACCACAATATGCGGTTGTAGACTCAGGGAGAACTAGGAACTGTTCCTTAGGAAGAAGAAGGACTCAGAGGCCAATTAGGTCGCTGAAATGAGATAAAAGAAGGACAAAGTCTCTAAAGGAAATGTACCTTATCAGTACTAGGTGGGGAATCTCTCCTTTTGATATTAGTACCCTCACACACCCTTGCGAGCGTCATGCTTCATCATCGGGCGTTGCTCCTCGTGGGGGCGGCGCTGCAGTCCCCCACGGGCCAAGCGAGAGGGCTCTTTGTCGGAGATCTTTTGTGGAGACGCCGCAGTTGTGCATGCGGGTGTGTGGGCCTAAAAGAAGGGGGGGGGGGGGAGTGTAGTGTCGTAAAATTACCCACCGGTGCCGTGGGGATAATTTTATTCGTCGGTCCGGGGGTAAGATAAAAAATATATATGTACAGGGGCAATCCTCTATTGATAGATGGCATAGAGGACGGGGTATTACTCCGCTGCTCCTAGTGTCCGTGTGTGAAAAAGTGTGTGCTGGTCAACATGTTTCGCGCCGTCGTTGGGTCCCTAGTGGATCCCGGTCTAAAAGTACCTGGGGGCCAAATTTGGAGCCCCTTCCATGTCTTTCTCCTGAATGTCGATGGGAGCTCGTAATTGGCACCGCCTTCAATCCCCCGTCTTCCCCTCTGCTGCGGGATCCAGGATCCTGGCAGTGGCAGCGGTCTTGTGGCAGTCCAACCACCATGGTCGTAATTAGGCAGCCAGACTGCCTAGCGCTGACACTACAGCGGTCTCTGGACCTCCACAGTCGTAATCAGGCCCTTTATGCCAAAAATGACTACGCAGGATCTAGGTTGTACACATAAAGCCTGCACTGGTTAAACTTTTGCCAAAACCCATCTTTTCCATAATCCGCAAGAGATACTGCTAAGTAAACACTGTTGAATGCCTTTTCAGTATCAAGCATGATCATGTATACATGCTTATTTGGGCAGCATCAAACATAAACATGGTCACAGTCTTGCTTATATATCGTATCACATCCCGGTGTGAAGCAGTGTTCTTCAGAGAGAACTATCTGGTCAGCAACCAGTGCAATTGCAGCGGGCTAGTATCTGGATATTAAGGCAATAGTCTGTTCTACGAGTAGCATTATCAGGACGTGCTTCGTAATTAAAGTATTCTAAAAGTCCCTGGGGGGGAAGGGGGGGGGGGAGGGGGGTATCGCCCCCCCCCCCTTCGTCATTAGGGAGTGAAGGAATTTCCTGCATGATATCGGAAAGTATGATTCTCCCTTCTAGTATCAAAACGTCTGTTTGATGTAAACGTGGTAGTTTTATGTCATCCAAATATGTAGACATACAAGTGACACCTAATTGCTTATCAACAGTAGGGTTTGATAAAATTCTTGAAAATCTGTAGAATGTCTGGGATGTTCTTGTAGATGTTACTGCTTGAATGCTTAATTGCGTTAAAGCCAATAGACCTGCATCATTCTGTCAGCGTATAGGCATTCTTTCAGCGTGTAGGCTAACATGCTCCCAACTGACTTCCCTTATTCCATTGCCTGACTTTTCCTAGCTAAAAAGGCAGCAGCGGCATTATTCCTCAAAGCTCGAGTGATTTTGTGTCTCCACTCTACAAGCTGCCCTTATAGCCCTACATTGTAGCAATTCGTGCTTTGAACAGAGGTGGCATGCAGACTGTTGAGTGAATGTAGTTGCTTAATGTTCTTTTATAATCATCTAAAAATGTGCCCGCTTGTTGACTACTACATAGTGAAAAGTCATACCACAAATATATGCCTTCAGTGTCTCCCATACTGTAATTATGGAGGCACTATGTAAGTTATTTTAAATAAAGTCTAAAATAGTTTCACACATATCTATAGTATGATTTATTTTTGAGGAGATCCGTCAAATGTCCACTTAACTGCAATAGTAAAGTCATCCAGGTTTATATGCGTTAGTTATAGTCCAATATGATCAAGCACCAGAACTCTATAGCGCTTGGCCCATTAATTTAGCTGTGGCAAATACCATATCAATTCTTAAATAGTGGGGATGAACGAGTGAGTAAAAGTAAAGCCACTCTCGCTTCTTCCACCAGATCTACGCGACTGTGCATGTCCATTAATTGCCGCAGTGCCCCACGTACTCTAACCATTCGAGGGGTCGATGATCTATTAGAGGAGTTCGGTTTATGATCCATAACACAGTTAAAATCACTGAGCCCAATTTCCTTTTCAGGGTACCTCAACAATACCATATCAGAGGGGCCTGAAGGTATTGTCACAAAAGTTAGTAATAAAGGTTATTGAGGAGTAGTATATGTAGTAATGCCGTATTTTTCTTCCTCATAACCGTTACTGCTCGAGCAGTTCCAAAATAGTAACAGATATTTGACTGAAATTAACTTGATAGGTAAACTTCTACAGTGCAGCCTACCTGGACCTGCTTAATAGCTAGACTTGTTCTTGGTTTATCTAAACATGACCATATATGAACAGACTTGCCCTCACTACAATGACTGCCTATTAAACTGCGCATAGTATTTAGGTCAGTGTGTACTGAACGCAAATCAGTCAGCAACCGTAAACAAATATCCCTGTCAAAACATTACAAATGGCACTGCCCTTCTCATTCTCTTAGATAGCAGCCAGGCAATTTTTGTTCCATGTCAGTAAAAGCAAACGGGTTTAAGTCCAAAGTTTCTGTAGTGGTCAAGTGGACAGGCAGTCTCTGCTCCTTCTGCTGAAAACGTATAAGTTAACCAGGGGGGTGGAATTTAAAATATCTACTTGTCCATGGGGCAGGTTGCTTCATAAATCTACTTGTCCTGTAACAAAATCCACTTGGCCCTTTGGTGCCATGTGGTGTGGCGACACATTATGGCAGCAATCTCATTATATAAGAGCTCTGATATAGCCTCTCTGATTATGCCAGTGTTCATACCATAGTAGTGTTTGAATACTTGCAATCCCCTTATGCTGCCACGTTTCCGCAGATCTACATACTGGGGCTGAAGGTAGTGGTAAGCAATAGTTCCAGGGTTAGAATGCCCTTTTGAGTCTGTGCAAACCTAACTAGCATGTTTTAAGGGTTTTCAACAACTCTTCTCTAATCTTTTCCCATACTGAGAAAGGTTGGAATTTACTCCTGACAATGGCAGATGTAAACCTTCTTCCAGAGTTGAGAAAAAAAGTGGTTATAGGGAAAATGAACTTACAAACACTCGATTTTTGCATGAGCACATGCATATTTGCTCATGCTAAAATGCAGTTCACAAATTTTTTCTTAGAGTACTATTCCTTGTACTACTTCTGTAAATTCTTGGGAATTCACGAAAGCCGTATAGCTGCACTTAACTAAAGGACACATACCATGGGTGCACTTAAAAAAAATATCTTTTTATTAAAAAAAAAAAAATAAAGCAAACAACAAAACCATAAAACAATACTTTACGTTAATCTAGACTTCAAAAAAAGAAACAAATTACACAGTGCCATTACATATATAGGCATAAGGCAGTGTTACAAAAGAGACTCATCATCGATCCATATTTCAGGCAGTTAAATATCTTCATCGTCCACCATTAGGGAGGGAGGGAGGACAACAGGAGTGCATAACAAACCTCTACTTTCATTCCAAGGGCCCCATATTTTGGTCCATTTTTGTGGGCAGCCTCTACTTTCATAAACCACCCTCTCAGCCTGCATGCACCAGTCCATGTCCGACTCCCAGTCCTTATAGCTCAACTGTACATCACCCCTCCATGTTCTAGCTATATTGCGTTTCGCCACCATACAACCCAGGGTAACCCAGATCTTCTCGGTCCGTGACAAGTCAGTGGCATTCAAGATATTAAGGAGACACAGCCGGGGGGAGTCAGCTACAGTTGAAGTCCAGACATGAGACATACCAGCGACAACTGTTTCCCAATACCTCCGAAGGACAGGGAAATACCACCATTGATGTATATAGGTACCATCCTGGCCACATCCACGGGGGCAGGCAGGAGAACCCTTCACACCCATCTTGGCCAGTACAGAGCTGGTATAATACGTCCGGTGCAGCAATTTGAGCTGTATGAGTCTGAATCGTATGGGTGCACTTTTGAGACTTTCTTTAATAATTGGGCCCCTAATTTGGTCTGGCGTTGACCATGACCTTTTGCATTTATTAAAATTCTGTCTCTCTCTCTCTCTCTCTCTGGATCGGCTGACTTCACTGTGAGTGACCGCATTCTGCTCTTTCACAAGGAGCATATCGGCACACAAAGTAGTTTTGTTCAGTACCAGTAACTACTGTGGCAGTGTGTGCCTTTTGAGACCAAAATCTTTTTTTTTGCTTTTCTCAATGTTTGTTATAATGGTGAGGTCCCAGCAGCTCCCACACCAATAAGGTTTTACAAAAACCATGCCAAAACAATTCACAAATTGACAAAACTAAAAAACTGACCACCAATTTCAGACCTACTGGCTTTTCCAATGCTTGTTTATTTTTGTTTCCCATAATATTTTTGAAATTGGTTACACTGATTTTCCATTATGAATATTTTTGGGAAATACTAGCATGCATCAACACATGTTACAAAATGATGCTGCAAAGAAATGGTACCTAAAATTTTACAGTAGTTTAGCAAAATGTTTTTTTCCTGCTTTCATGTTTTTTATGAACATTTTATTTTGAAAGCAAAGAATCAGCAATCTTGTTTTCAAGATTTGGAAATATTTGCATCAAATCAGAGACCATTCTGGCAGCATTATACATAGCCTCGTATTGCTAAACTTTGAAAACGTGGGTACACATTTTTTTACTGGAACCACTGTCTGTAGTGCAGTCAACGCGTACAATTACTTAGAGCGCTCACCCTAATAATAAAGGCTTTCAATTAATGAACTATAGATACAAGTTTGAACAGCATTAACATATGGACAAAAATATTACCTTAATTGCGGCCAGTGCCCTTCCCTGAACCATAATGTGGTACTGCAAACTGGCAGCCAAAGAGTTTGTGCTGCAGGGGGTTGGGCCTACTTGTCCCACGGAAAAAATACACATGAAAACCTGTTGCCCTTGACCCCAAACAAAATGTCCTGGGCATCGGGCTACAGGAATTCCACATCCCTGGTTAGCACAAGAAGAGTTCTAATAACATGGTTCTATCCATCTAAGACCTCATGATAGCATTCTGAAGTTTGACTTAGGAATATTGCGCTGCGCCAAGATGTCCCCAAGTGAATTTTAACACTGACCACTTGCCATAATGAAAGGATGTCATCTTAAGTATGTCTTCTCAACCAACAGGTAAACACCAAGCTCAAGACGTTTTCTGAAGAAGATGGGCTAAAAGGGAGCAGAACCCAAGGCTAGCGCTACACAAAGATAAACATCTTAAAAAACAAGAAAAACAAGAAAAGTAAAATATCTAGGCAAACATGTAAATTAAAATATCTAGGCAGCACGTGGGATGAACCGTTGAATGTTGATTTATGAGTCAGTTTACCGTCTGCCTAGTGGTGGCATCTACGGAGATGCGCACAGCAACTATCTAGGACGGTCACATCATCGTTATCCCAACTGTCCCATCCCATCTGTTCTGCTGTACCCACCCCCATATCTCAGAGTGTCTCGTGCCACCCCCTTTAATTGTGCCCATTACGTT
This sequence comes from Triturus cristatus, assembly GCF_964204655.1. NCBI lineage: Eukaryota > Metazoa > Chordata > Amphibia > Caudata > Salamandridae > Triturus > Triturus cristatus. Next base: position 645,622,676 of record NC_140590.1, read on the forward strand.
TTTTATGACTGATAGCTGATGATTTAGACATGATATATCACTTATGAACACAGAATTATAGGCCATCTTAGGAAAATGCATCTTACCAATGAGCTAGGCTAGGTTGCCCTTGCCCAAGTAGGGATCCTATGTGAGATCTTTTTTCTAGTCTTACAGTCTTGCCAGCACTGATTTATTTCACTTTGTTTACTTCAAACAGCATCCAGTCAGAGCTATGAATTAAAAAGACGCATGATTGATTTACATATTGGGTAAAATAATGATGGAATCTGACCAGAGGGCCATTTGCGTTGAGAAAACTACTTCTCTGCTTGTCACTAAATCCATTGCTGAGGACTTGTTTAGCAAGAAGAAGCATGTGCAGGGTGTGGTAAACATATCCTCTGCCCATGTTTCAGTTCAGCCCCCCAGAAACATGTCAGTATCGTCTTCATGTATGCCATTAAGTGCACATAAATAAGTTCAGGTTTCAGTCAAACACAGCAGTGATGATGCCAAGCCCTGTTAAGGTGACCTTCTCGTGGTGACGCCTCAAGATGGGCTAAGCACATAGTGATGAATTTAGCTCAGCCACATGACATATCGAAGATAGCATTTTTCCGTATCATTTTTTCTAGCTCTGCCCAATGGGTAGTAAGTTGTGGCAATGACTGGTAACATCAAAACATGCTTGTCTTTGGCAGAAGACTGAAGCAGCCTACAGGCGAAGAAACCGCAATGAGGCCAATTACAAGTCCACAGTGGTTTACTGTTAACAATTAAAGACTGTATCCAGCAATGGAAACATGAACCGAATTTGGAAACACATTAACTGGGCAGGTTTCAGAAATTCACTGCCAGGACGAGAGAGTGGCGCACGGGCGCCAATGTATTGATTTATCTTGTTTCGCAAGTCTTTGATCTCCAGATGGGAGACGACACACAAATTGTGTTGCCAGCCTTCAACAATGAAACCCATACAAGCTTTCGGCTACACAATTGCATTATTGAAAATGGTGTCTGGATGGGCAATCACTGTCTGAAACTAAACTAAGAAAAGAACAGGGTCATCTTCTTTGGAAATAGCCCTCAATTTTGAACCCCCACCAGCTGGCCCTCAGAAATAGGCCCTCTCCCACTGACAACCACGAAAGCCAAAAGCTTAGGGTGATACTCAATGACAAATTGAAATGCAATAAACAAGTCAACGCTGTCCTCGTCATCTCTTCCCCTTTTAACCCCCTGAGAATAATTAAAAATATTCTCCCATACATTCTCACCAACACCAAGAAAACGGTAATCTCACTGTTAGTTTTATCTAAGTTAGATTACTGTAACAGATTGTATATCAACCTACAAGAAAAATATCTGAAAACCTGCAAGACTTGCAAAACGTTGCTGCCAGATTACTCCTAGACCTCCCCAAACATCACTCGGTCTCTCAAGCAATCAAGGACCACCATTGGCTGACGGTTAGGAACCGTATTAAATTCAAAACTCTATGCATAACATATAAGGCCTTGCACGATACTGGCCCGGAATTTCTAACACAGGCTTTCACCTCCGATCAAAGGGCACACAAAAAGTTATTGCTTGCAGATTTAAGAAAGCAAAATGGGGCGGAAGCAGCTTCATATCACAAGCTACTAAACACTGGAACCTTTTGTGATAAACATAGGTCTGCTTCTTCTCTGCTGGGATTCAGAAACCTCCTGAAAACCTGGCTCTTAAATAACTAGCATACTTACAGTCCCCCCTATGTTCCCTGCTGAGTTAGCGCCAAGTCTCCCCAAGGTAAACGAGTGCTTTAAAAAAGTATTACCATAATAGAAGCAAATTTTCCTGTATGGACATGGGGTGCCATTTGAACTCAATGACTCTACATTAGCCTTTCCAAGGTATCCGCCTGTTAGGAAATCTTATGCTTTTGAGATGGTTCCCTCTCTATTGAGGTGACCTTTGAGAGAGGAAGATCTGCTCTCATGGATTCACTACTCCAGAGTAGCCCTGAGGGATGGCAGCAAACTACGAATGCTGCACAGATAACAGAATGCAATTTCCACTGCTGTGGTTTCTCCTCTAACACAATGTGGTACACTTGCCAGAGGTACTTAAGGCAACCTGCCTCGTTTTCTCTTCTATTTACTATTGGAAGTGACGTTGTGAGGGCAGACCCGCACTGTAGGAGTGGCAAGGTTTACGGCTCTAACAGCTTGTAAGCCTACCTCTACCGAGTTCGAATCACCCCTTCCTCATCGGCCCCTCTTAGATTTGTCACCTTTCATTTCTTATTAAATAACATCCTTCTTTGACTTGATAATGTGGAACTCCCCTTTGCGGATACTACCATCTTGCTGACAACTCCATTTAAGATACATAATTCTTCATTTTAAAGCAAAAAGCATCACTTGGGGCACCCAAAAATTGGAATCCTACCATTAAAGGCAAACAATATTTTAAGACTTACACATGTAAGAGTGTATTTCTGACTGAAAGCATTACTAATTACATCACCACGTTTCACCCGAGCACCCCTATTCTAAGTTCTTTCATTTAAGTTGTATTAAATGCATTTGTTTGGCCATTTCAGCGTATATTTTTAATATTAACCTAATTAAGGTACGATGTTTCGGATTCAAATTGGCGCTAGTGACCTTTAGATGGCTCTGTGCCCAGTTGTGTACACTGGTTACTTTGGTTTTTAAAAACTGCATCTTAAGAGCGGACTCTCTCTCAGTTCTGATGTCCTTAGAAATGGGAGGGAAACCTAAAAAATCTATTTTTCAATTTAGAAGCTTTGAAAACTCACACTCCCAGACAGGATGAAGACTGCAATTCCTCTGTGACCTATGTCGTGTTTAGAGTCCTTCCAAATCTCTGCCCAGATCCCTTTGTGTTTTTAACAACCAAAGCAGCCAGTTTATTCTTCTGGCAAAACTATTAAGTTTGCATGATTCCTCTAAATGAGCAGAATCACACTTGCATGAACTCTTATGCCGGTGATAAGGTGGCCATCAAGAGAGTATTTCCTATTTCCTTGGCGCACCAACACATTATTTAAACAGCAAACACAGATAAAAACTTCTTATCGTTATTTCAATAGGGCCCTGTCACGCTCTCTTGAAATATCACCAGTAGGAATGCAAAAGACGCATTCTATCTGTTTCATCAGATCTTCCAAGCCCTTGTTGATTCTTCCGGACTATAAGTACTAGGTGTTCTCCCACTACTTGTTACACCAACATGCAAGGTCCTTCGAACACAATGCGAAGCCAATTTTTAATAAGGTATAAATGGCATCTGTTGAATTCCTTAACTCGATATTTTCTTTTAAAGTGAACATAATTAAGCAAATTCCTTATTGCACTAAACAATGAACATAAGGGATATAATTTAATACAAAATTATGCATGAACACGTATTTAAATTACAATACATATGTTACCTATCCTGGGCTTGAGTCACACATGTAAATATATATACTGTTATATTTTACTCATAGGTTTATGAGGGGCTTTGTTTGAGAGCTCTGACACTGACCCTGAAGCCAAAGCAAAGTGTCTGTCAGAGGGTTGTCCTCTATGCAGAGCACACAGAACAATGGTCTGGTATTCCAGTTGTAACTGCAATTTTGTGAAAATGTGTGTGAAGGGGGTGCACAGAATGTTTACAGGGCAAAAGCAAAAGTAAAATAAATTGCTTAAATGTGATTGAGTGCAGTGTATGTTTGGACGTGGTGAAATGAGGGAGGGAGATGCAATGAAGTACATTTGCGGAAGAGTAAAAAGAGGGCGCTGAAGAGGAAAGAGGTGGTCAAAGATGTGTAGATATTTTTTTTTATTTTTTCTTCTGGCGGAGGGTCTAGTCGGGACCCCACGTCTGTCCATTAAGCTAGCTCGTATCGCTCAGTACATAAAAGTCATACCAGACTTTTACGCACCCGACGCTTTCCAAATATCACCAGCCACAACTGTGAAAAAATGCAGTTTAAGGATCAGGCCCCCTGTATTTTGGCCTGAAGTGCAGGCTCCATAGAATATTTGTATATTTTGTGATAAGAGAAACAAATATATTGTCAGAGCAGAAACACACAGGATCTACAACGTTTTCTTGTATCCCGTCCCAATATTATTATATGATGTCATGCATTCACTTGTTATAGTTTATGACCGGTAATACATAAAATCTAAATTCTGCTTGCTCTGGCTCATTATTTCTTTGCACCTATCCTGTACACATAATCTGCACTGGACATCATTTTATTGAAATTGCTACAGAAACACAGTTCAGCACATTTCCTCTTTCCACACTTGTGAGCATGGAAGCAGGGGCGTAGCTTGGTCAGCAAGAATAGTGGGGGGGGTTGAGCTTCAAATTTCCGAACAATCACACTGGCATATTATGGTAAAATACATTCTTTGAGAAGCAGTGCAAGAGGGGGCTTAAGAGGCAGTCGGAAGGGACAGCATTGTGGATTGTTAGGGTTGCTTGAATGACAATATGTTGTGAAATGATCAACAGTTTTAAGAACTTCAAACAGAGAGGAGAGAATATGTGTGTATGTTTTTGTTTGAGTGTGCATGTACAAATCCCATGTAAAATCCGACAGCCACCTCACCATACCCGACTGAAAGCTCCTGTACCCAACTATTTACTAGAGAATACATTTATTGGGGGGAGGGGTGATTAACACCTCAATCCCCCCCAACCCCACCCCTCTCCAAAGCTACACACCTGCATGGGAGCAAACTAAAACTGTCAAATACTGAATGCCTTTAATAACTAACACCTTCCTTCCAACTCGTATACTCCAGCAATGTCTGCAAACTATTAGCATAATTTCCAATGCAACTATTTATATCCATCTGTTTGATTCCTGATTCACATAAGTATCTCAAGATCTCAATGTGAAGCATTGAGCAATGAAAGACTGGCATATTAGCTTCTTGTGACATGTCAGGCCCCACTTGCAAGCTCAGACGTGTACTAAAGAACAGTCATGCTTCTACTCTTAGAAAAGTCATCTGCAGTCAGGAACTGTGCTGTTTTACTCTGTGATTTGGAGACTGAAGCTCAAAGAAAAGCCTGGAAGACAGAATGAATAAAATAACTTTCAGGGCAATTTATACACTGAATTTCGTCTAAATATCAGTGAACAGAGAAAGCCGCCGGATGACTCTGCCTTTTCAATAATACATGAGGTCACAAACCATGCTTTGATTTGGATTTACTTCTCCTCTCAGCCATTTGTGAATGTTCTTCTCCTTAATGCTAATACTAAGAGTAAGAAACATTGTGCAGAAAGAATTAAATTAACATACAAATCATCAACTGATATTAAACGTTTTTTAATGTAAGTAAACAGCACTGGAGACCAACAAACTAAATACAACGAGGCATTCTGAGGAACCAAATACCAGGGTACAGGTCATGATCTTGTAATTTCCCATGGCAGATTTGTAAACTTCTGTCAAGCCCCACTGCCACCATCTAATGTCTCTTCTGCTTCACTCTCTGCCTCATGATCTCCATCACAGGTTCAAACTTACAGAGGGCTCGGTATACCATGCTACAAGCAGTTAAATAACAGTATAATATGCATCCCTTGTTCACAGTCACTCATGTATACTTGTATTCACTCAGCACCTCCTCCTGAGAGCTGTGTGAAACCCTACAGGTTGCATAGTAGTGAAAAAACATTTCAGAAACAAAACCTTGAATAGTTACATTTTTTCATTAGTGGGGATGGGTTTCCCTCCCTCGGGGAAGCATACGGTGGGGGTGAACGGGTACAGGTCCGTAAGAGTTCTAGGCCTGGTGCATTCTGCAGGTGTGAAACATGTACAGAAAAGGAAAATATGCACTGAGTGAATAAGGTCATTTTAACAGATCTATCAGTAACAAGCCTTGTTTTCACAAGTGGACAATGTATCATCCTCTTAAAGCCAGCCTGGGTTCATGATTTTTTAAGCACATGGTTAGCTGTAGCAGTCATACGCTCTGTGTTAAAAGTAGTGTGGCTCTGGCTAGGCTTGGACAATTAAAGAGTAATTTCACACTGCATTCTTACAAGAGATTTAAAAATAGCATGGCTAGGGACTGCCGGTCCCAGATGAAACATCGGTCGAGGAGAGGAAAAGAGAGAGCGATGATATAGCTGTCTAGTGCATTAACTAAAAAGTCCTAGTGGCAGAGAAAAAGCAGTTGAATGTGAATCTGCTGTTGTATGAGCCTGTAATGGGTGTGCAAATTCATTGGCATTCAGCAGAATAAAGGATGGGAGGCCGAATACATATCTTGCTCATATCATCAAATTAATGCTATACACAACTGAAGTCTCAATTTTCAGAAATTGCAGAGTGTGTCTGATTGCTGGGTGAGATCTGAACATTTGTAAAGTGGAGATTCACAGTGATTAGATATTTGCTGGATGTTTGATTTCTGTAAGGCGCTGGGTGTTTCCTGCAAGGGTGCCAATAATGTTCAGACCGTAGGGTGTGAATTAAGAGAAACAAACAAGACAAGGCATAGTACACTATTAAGCCCTTAATCTTTTCAATATAATCGCCTAATGTCTGACACACTGTTGGGCCAAGATCACTCTCAAAATCACCCACTCGTTTCTCTTCCTACCTTGTCATCATCACCAGGATGCTGAGGGCTGAGCATAGAGGCAACATCACTTTGGAGTGCGCATCTCACACAGACGCAAACCTTTCATTGCATTGACAAAAACATTTTCTTCAACAAATTCTCAACAAGTGGATATTTTTTGTGAATCAATTTAGAGAAAGTATAGCAAAAGATCAAACCAGTAACGTATTTGTTACATACTTGCTTATCAAAAAGAATACATACGCTTTGTATTTATAGAAATCTCTATTTTAGACATTAACTGCATTTTAAATTGAATTGTGTATGTGTTTGGCTTTCTAGTCCATGCTGTGGTTAGCTGTGCCATCACATTTGTATAGTTTGATTATTTCTTTAAACTCTTTGTGCAATGGGCATTTCTTTTCAAATCCTGAATTGCTAGTGCATTCTGTTCCACAAATCGTTATGTAAATTTGTCTCGGTTACTAGCAGTTGCATGCAGATTGTTTTGGTTACAATTTTGTAGTCGATTTTAGTTTCAACAAGCAGGTCATTTAAAAGTCTGAAAGGAAGAATGGAGTAAGAAGGCTGGAAGTGATAAGACGGAAAAGAAGTAGAAAAATATCAAACAACAGAAAAGGAAAACAAATTCAAAGAATTAAAAGCACATTGTGAAAGAAAATAAATCTATGTTCGAAGTGAGCAACGGGAAAGAAAACATGGAAGTCTGGGACAAGTAAGTAGCCATCCAACTGGCCTCTGGGACACCCAGTTATCCGTGGACGTAAGAATGGGGGTAGATGCCTTTGGACATCTCTAGACAATACTCATCAACTTTGGGGCCATTTCATTTGTTCGAATACCTCTTTGTTCATGCTGCATATGGGCACCATGCCAGGCTTTTTCCTTAGTAGTTTTCAATACCAATGTCAGTCCTCTTCTCCTAACATATACAATAATTGACTTTTCCTATGATGGTGAAGTTTCTCCTCCTAGGTTCATGTACACTAACTTCTGTTTCTGATTTTCTGGCATGTCCACTAAAACAAAGTTATAGACCAGTCACAGAACTAGCTTGATCTCTAAGTTGCATTACTGTCAAAGCTTTTTACCTTATTTAATAACGTGAATAAAAAACTGAGGAATTTCACAGGTGTGTTTCTTACTTACTTTCATCATCTCACAGGTAATGAAAAAATATATGATTGATGTTTTCCAGTAGGTGGTTACATTCGGGCCATAGGTGGAACTCTGATCTTTGTATTGTATTTGATAATGTTAGTTTATTAAAGGGAAGGACAATAAACTATACAATTATTTAATGAACATGCTTTTAATGTAAATAGTGTAAACCTACGTGTTGGCTCATCATTGGCTTGTGGGCACAGCTTGAGCTGTGTTACAGCACGGGAACACTGGAAATGCTGTGCAGCAGAATGCTTTACTAATTCTGTGCCATTAGAGACTCAATGTAATTGAGTCCAAATCTCATATAAAATAGTATCAGGAACACATAGTTTTTCGGTGTAACCCCAACATTGTTTTCTTTCCTGAAAACCAGATTTATTTACCCCGACCAAGAGTGAGACCCCTATTTTTTCCGCAGATCATGTGCACCACATTCACTTGAACAGACCACTGCCGAGGCTACAGACATTGAGGTAAATTTGTTAAAAGTGCTCCATCAATTATATTGCTGTATATATTTGAGCAAAACTCCCTAACAGGCAGTGTGGAATTATTACGAAAGGCCAGGAGGGAAAATTAATTTCCCTTTATTTCCCTTAATCTGGTTTTTGTGCAGAGATTGACAGCATATGGCGCGAAATGGCCTAAATTCCACTAGGCAACCTAACAAACTGAATTATAGGTTTTATTAATATGACTTTTGCGGCATTTCCAATCTTTCACATTTTTAATTTACTGATATGCTAGTATAAAAACTCTGGGCCTTATTCTCAAAGGTAATCTTACATTTTATAGTAAATTTACAAATTTTTGGTATTCACAACTACGTGCGAAGTTTTATGACTCTACAATTCCTATTCTTACGTGTGCAGAGTTCTCCATACACAGAAACTCCACAGTCTGGGGGGAGATTTGGGGGGCACTGAGCACGACTCAGCAGATAGTTTGTGAATTGCATTTTGCAGTACCAAGTAGTACTGCAAAACATACTAAAAAGTGCAGTTTGAGGATTAAGGCAGGTGTGCCTGGATCGACCGTACTGATATATCCTTCCAAAAATATATTTTGCCAACGGTTACTAAGCACCACATAAATCGTAGCCATTCAGAAATCATATGTCTTTGGCATTAGCTGTGAAATATAATTATTCTATATTCTAATTGTAATTTTCTCTAAAACTCCAAGCCAGGAAGGATTTTAACATCTGAATTGCCTCAAACTGTAGTGAAAACATTGTAGGGACCGGAATCCTATAGTCCTTGGTCTGTGTCTTAAGTGATGGGTCACTGCCTTGTGGCGAGCATACTGTATGTGTAATGTTTATGCATTGAGGTCTACCAGAGGAAGTCAGGAAAGCTCATATAAGGATAGGCTGATCAGATGTCCACATAGCTCCAAATGAGTGGGTGTATGACAGAAGTACATTTATCTGTAACTAAGCTTGGGAGTGATGCATTTAGAGCAGTAGAACTATTGCATTATATATATATATATATATATATATATATATATATATATCATATCATATATATCTATAACTATCTACTGCCAGTCGCCAGTAGATAGTTATAGTTAGGACCGTGTTTCCATAGGAAATCTGAAAATTCTATTTTGAACAACTTTGGCGCCGGTTGACGAATCCTCGCCCTTTTCACGTTCTCCACCTTTGTTTTTCACCCCCTCAGACTGCGAGAGACAAAATGGCGGCCGACACTTCCTGGTTTCGACCGATTCGAATGTTTACTAAGATCTAACAACCAATCAGAATCGCGCTCGCGCACGGCAGCGTGCGCATACGGCAAGTTTTACCGTACGCGCACGGTGCGCGCTTATCGATATATATATGCTTTTAAATGCTATTTTCTCAGGAAATACTGAACAGATTTACACCAGACCTGCAAAAGGCACATCCCTGACCTGAGGACTACCTCTCTGCCAAATTTCAAGTAATTCTGTTCAGCCGTTCGGGCTGCAGCTTGGACTAAAGGCCCTATGGAAAAATGCATGGGGAAAACGCGTTTTGGGGCCCCCCCTTTTTCTCAGCCCCCGCTTGACGAATCCCCCCGAGACTTTCTGGGAAGGAGCGAAGCGGAGCACCCCACCTATTTAGCAAATTTCGCGAGGATTCGTCAATCGGCCCCAAAGTTATTCCAAATAGAATGTTGCGGATTTCCTATGGAAACACGATCCTAACTATAACTATCTACTGGCGACCGCCAGTAGATGATAATATATATATATATATATATATATATATAGATATATATATATATATATATTACCTACTGGCGGTCGCCAGTAGGTAGTTATAGTTAGGACCCTGTTTCCATAGGAAATCCGCAACATTCTAATTTGAATAACTTTTGCGCCGGTCGACGAATCCTCGCGAATTTTTCAAAATAGGTGGGGCGCTACGCTCCGCTCCTACCCTGAAAGTCTCGGGGGGTTTCTTCAAGCGGGGGCTGAGATAAAAGGGGGGTCCCAAAACACGTTTTTCCCATGCATTTTTCCATAGGACCTTTAGACACAGCTACAGCCCGAACGGCTGAACAGAATTACTTGAAATTTGACAGAGAGGTAGTCCTCAGGTCAAGGAAGTGCCTTTTGTAGGTTTGGTGTAAATCTGTTCAGTAGATTCTGAGAAAATAGCCTTTAAATCAATATTTATATCTGAGCCAGCTTACGGTGCGCTTACGGTGCGCTTACCGTACGCGTTCGGTGACGTGCGCGAGCGCGATTCTGATTGGCTCTTAGATCTTAGTAAACATTCGAATCGGCCGAAACCAGGAAGCGGCGGCCGCCATTTTCTCTCTCGCACTCTGAGTAGGGCAGCATAAATGAAGCCCAAAAATGGGTAAAGGGGCAGTATATTGAAATAATAATCACCCAGCAATGATATACGGGCCCCCAAACAACCCACAAGGCCAAAAAAAAAATTTTTTTTTTTTTGAAAAATCGCCGATTACGCTTACCGTATGCGTACGGTAAAAAAATGTAAAAAAAAAAGTATCCACACTCTCCCCACCCCATGTGCAAATGGTGCCCGAAGGGCACCGTTTGTGCATGGCTTATGAAATAATTGAAATTAATAAACAAAACATTTCACAACGATGCGCATAATATGTCCCCCATGTGCGCACGGTGCGCGAAGCGCATCGTGCGTACATGGCCCATCTCGCATAATGTGGGCACGCGGTGCGCGCAGCGCACCGCGTGACCACCGTGCGTGCATGGCACTAACTGCGTAAAGTGGGCGCGCGGTGCGCGAAGCGCACCGCGTGCTCACTGTGCGCGCACGGTGCGCGAAGCGCATCGTGCGCGCACGGAACGAACTGCGTTAAGTGGGTGCGCACGCCACGAATGGCGCAAAGTAAGTTAGCATTTAAAAAACCGTACAAATTCACTGAAAAAACCATAGGTTTCACACACTTTATAGTTAGGAATTAGCATTTAAAAAACCTTGCAAATTCACTGAAAAAAACCATAGGTTTCACACATGTTATAGTTAGCTGTACATTTTACTGATAAAAAACCAATGAAATTCCCCCGTTATAGTTACTGTAGGCAACTATAACTCACGCGACCGTAATCCTCTGCTGATGACATATGTGTCTTTATGAAAAAAAAATATTTGTAATATATGTATAGCTAAAATTTAATGGAAGAAGACATGGGCAAATAAGTGTCTAAATACAGTATTAGCATCAGCAGAGGATTACGGTCGCGTGAGTTATAGTTGCCTACAGTAACTATAACGGGGGAATTTCATTGTTTTTTTATCAGTAAAATGTACAGCTAACTGTAACATGTGTGAAACCTATGGTTTTTTCAGTGAATATATATATATACACACACACACACAAACACACACAAGATTTTTTATGCATTTTACTGAGAGCAAACAGCACACAGGGTGGTTTATCTTGCTCCTCAAACACACAACTGTTACTGCCTTGAGCATATGGGATGGAACAAAACAGGAAAGAGGGATAAACATCTTCACAGGAAAGGAAAGGCATTGCATTTTACGTTTTCCAACAGATTGGGTAGTTCAGTTCAGCTGCCCAAAACGAACCCTTCAAGGCTTTCAGAAACCACACTGCTGGCACAGGAGATATAGACACTTAGCTTAGAATGTCCAAGACTGGTGCCTCAAAGATGTGAATGCTGTACCAGTATTTAGAGAGCTTTTCTCTTTAAAAAGTATCAACCTGTGCCCACAAATCTGGGATCATTTTAAGAGAAGGGCTTGGGATCAACTACTCAATCACTAAGATGAAGGAGACCTGTACTCCCTTTCACCAGTATCTTCCCTCCGCTGAGATTCCCTACCAGCCAGGATGCTGGTTTCTTGTTTTTTACATGTCGCAAAGGAAATTTCAAGTATGCCTTGCGTGCCTACTCCTAGGGGGGCAGGAGGCCAGAAAACCTGAGTGCATCGGGTTGTGAAGTTCAGGTTAAAGTACTTCAGAAGTAGCTCCCTAAAGCTCACAGCCTGCTGCTTACAGTCAGCCTCTATCTGGTTACAAACGGAGCAAGAAGTTTTGGCACAAAATTGTCATGTTCGGGCTGGGTTTGGTCCACATGATACCTGTAGATTATGATCAAGATTAAAGAGAAAAGTATTTGAAGGCCATTCAGCGGCACGTGTGATATAGATGGGCTGCTCAAAATAACTTTAAAACTTTTCTGAAATTCCATCAGAAGATTGGGACAAAGTTCAGCACAGAGAAAGACAATGACCCAAATCTTCAGAAGTACTTTATATTCCTTTCAGCGTTCCAATCTCTACAAGCTCCCCAAAAACGTCCACAAGGTTCCTACCTGGCTCATCTAGGAAGATATCAAGCTTATGAGAATCAAGCTCTGTTATATCAGTAGTAGGGTAACCAAGCAGTGCAATGAATTGGATTACCGTGCGCCCAACATGGACTACCAAGAAGAATCTCCCAAAGATCTTTTGTACAGATCATAAAACCCCAGCCTCTGAGTCATCCAGTTTAACCGTGTGGCACGTCATTTGTTTAGTAATTCAAGATGTCTGTCACTTGAAGTGCAAACTCAACCCCCAATCTAACACACACACTTCTGAGTCAGTCTAACTTCTCTCACTGAATTAAACGTAAGCAAAGCATAGAAAATGTTATGACTTCTGCTTGAATTTCCAAGACCTAACATGGATTTCTATTATAAATGGCTAAACTTATTTGATGTATTTGCTACATTTCATTTTCCCAAATTCTTGGCAATGGTGGACAAAACATTTTGACTATCATGTGCAAATCCCTAAAAGTGATTTTCTTCGCTGTTTCAGCGGCAATGCAGACCTTTTCAGCACTCCTCAAAACAGGTGTTATGCTTGATCCACAGGGCCATAAGGTGTGCTAAGGATGGATACTTCATTCAGACATTAGATTTGTCTATGTAGCAAGAGCCTTATTATCCAAGTTCAGTGGGAACTCAGTTTATAGCATGAAAGTATGAAATAATTTAGCATTTCTTCCACCCCTAGCCAGCAGGTGTACTTCAAACACTGAGCTTCTTAACTTAATAGTCTAACTTGTTCACCTATGTTTCCACTGAGGTATAAGACCTCCACCACGCTTTATGCAAATATGTTTATACAACTTAACACAATAAATTATGCACCTCCTTGTGTTATGGAAGAAATAAAATCTGAAAACACGGCGCAATGGCAAACAACACTCGAGAACATCACACAGCTATACGTGGTGAAAGGGAAGACCCAAAAACCGTGCTGATGAGAAAGAGGTGAAGAGTTTACTTTAGAACAGAGTGCATGACCTATCAGGTAGTAGTTAAAGGAAAACGTGTGTTTAGCAAGCTTGAGGGAATTTATGGCCTTAGCAAACAGGCACACCAGCAAGTATTCTGTGTTATCAATAGATTTAACCATGATTAGACAATAGGAGCAGGAGTTTGAATTAGCCAAAAACATACGGAATCTGATAAGAGGTCTTAGAAGCAAAATGATGAAGCGCACACACAAATACAAATACATTCAAAAGTAGAAGAATACTTAGTTTGTCTCGCCGTGCACAGTTCAACACAACACACTGGGCCTGATTCACAAAGCCATTTGCACATTCAACTTCCACGCACAAATGGATGCGTTTCAGCCTGCAATGAATTCACAGAAGGGGACCTTGCATTTGGAAGCCCATTTAGTCATGTGCAATATTACCTCACAATGGTGTAGTATGGCGTGGAAGTAAATAACAGGCAGGTTGTTTGTGGGTGTTTCAAGACACGATTAGCCTTGAATGAATGTGAACTTTCAGCACCATAAAAGTTTGTTGGCATGCATAATATCCTCTTGACCCATTACCTCATAGGAAAGCAAATCTCTTTCCAGTTCTGAAAGGAGAATTGAAGACCCACAATTTTTGGGGAGATTTATGAACAGGAATTCTCTATGAAAAAATTATTTCCAGGGGGAAAAAAACAGAAGCTCATTTGGACAAAGGCACTGGCTCTTCACAATTATACAAAGAGTCTGTCTTATGCAGATGTCAAAAAACAAATCACATTTTTCCTGGAAAAGTTTGTTAATTCCTAAAATGTATAAAACTTACATTAAAAGGCATAAAACAGACCCAAACAGTGGCATAGATGTGCGTGGGTAGTTTAAAGTATTTGCTTGTGTTGGGCCCACCGTATTCTTCATACATTACAGTTTTCAGTGATTCACAGATGAAGGTTTGACACAGACTTCAGTAGAAATCACCCTCTGCTGGTGCATGCCTCTTTACTTGTGTGCTTCCACTGCTCACTTTTACGACACTACCTACTTCTTTCTGTTTAAGCACTCTAGCTGTCTCTAGAGTACTTTCCTTCCCCCTCCCACTCCATGTTGCTTTCTCTCATCTGTGTCCTTTTCTCCCTAGCTTTTCTGTCTCTCGTTCATGTGTTTCCATCCATTGTGTTGCTCTCTCTTATCCAAATGCTTCTCTCCCAGGGCTCTGTTTTGCTCTCTCTCGTAGTTGTGTTTCTGTGGTGCTCTCTCTCTCTTGTGCTTTTTTCACCTGGCCTTCATGTTCAGCCTTTCATCTTCCTTCCCACTGCTACACCCTGCAGTCCCCCCTCCCCAATACATGAAGTCCTTTTTTTTTTTTAGGTCGGGCCTAGAGTCAGTGCACAAGCGCTGCTCTGGTGAAGATCTGCTGTACTTCACTACGTGAGGGAAGCCCCGCCCACTGCCCCGGCCATTTTTTAATTGGCTTGCATCTTTGTACTTCGATAAATGCTGTCTTCTGATTGATTATGAAGCTTGTTAGTCGCTCCTTATTATGGCCATGTCGTCATTTGTGCCCTCCCATGGCTACTGGCCCCTTTACTTCGATTGTTACACAGCAGGGTACTTGTTAGTTAGACTGTGAGCACTATTTTATTCCGTGCCTTTTCACCCCCTCCCCCACCTGCACTCCTGTTTTCCGTGCCTTCTTGCCCCCTTCTCCCCTTCCCCGCCCAACACTCCCATTGTCCGTGCCTTCTCGCCCCATTCAAACCCCTCCCCCCAACTGCACTCCCATTGTCCGTGCCTTCTCGCCCCTTCTCTCACCTCTCCCCGCCCGCACTCCCATTGTCCTTGCCTTCTTGCCCCCTTCTCCCCCTTCCCCGCCCACACTCCCGTTGTCCACGCCTTCTCCCCCCTCCTGCACTCCCATTGTCCGTGCCTCTCCCCTCCCGTTGTCCATGATGCAATGCAATAGGTCTCGCGTAAATGCGAGTCCTATTGCATTGCAAATGTTTGTTTACTGGTAGCCATGCATTTTGGTTCAGGGAGGCTTCAGAGGAAATATTGTAAACATCCTCCTGATCTCTTGCCGGTGGGTGCATGCTGGTGCTCTTCAAGGCTTCTGAAGAGCCTTCAAGCACCATCTCCTGGACTCTTAACATGACTTGGTAGAGGCGTTAGAGGACCCCGAGGCACCAAGGCCTACAGTTCACCTCTAAACCTCTTCTCTACCCCATATGGGTGAGGTGTATACAAAATGGGGATGGTGTTGTGCTTCGGCAACTGGAACAGGTCTCAGCTAGCACCCCCAGGGTCCCGGATGGAACGTGGGACCAGCCCCCAGAATGAGAACACTGTGCACCCCCGCCTGGTGCCCCCAGCAGGCTGCGCACGGCTACACGGAAGTGGAGAGCCCCACCCGGCACTGTAAGTAGGGAAGAGATGCTGCCTGCCCCAAGGGCCCTGCGACCAGGCGCTATCACCTTACAGTCACGCCTCTTGGTTATGGCGTGGCTACTGAATGTTTACGTCTGGGTCACTGGAAGGGCCTGTATTTATTTACTTACTCTTATGTATTTTCTGTTGGGGGGGATCTGTTCTGATTTTTTTTGGAACTCTACCATCTCAGAAGGGCATTGTAAGAGGTACGCAACATTGCCCATCGTCACTATGTAATGAGTAGGGCCTCACCTGCTTCCCCTAGCCCTGCAGATGCATCTGGGGCCATTTAATGTCTTTGGTGGACACTTGGTGGGAGTAGGCTCATCCCTCAGAGCCACATATGGGTGTGGTCCGTTCCCCACTTCTCATGGGCACTGTACGGTGGCAGTTATTACTACCTCTCCTGGGCACTCTCGTGGGGGTAAAAGCATTGCCCTGTAATGTGAGGAATGCTTGCAAAAAGTCAAACCAATGCCAATCACTCGCCCTTTAGGCCTCTCACTGGCTCTGGAGGGATGGCACAGCCAGCGATTGCCTGTTTCTTCTTTCAGTGCACAAGGGATCAAGACATAACCTGTTTTTTTTTCTTGTGCTCACACGAGGTAACCACTTATTTTTCTTTAGCATTATAAGGACATTGTGGAGTTACCAGTGGCACTGGAATTATGCGATTGTGCGGTCCCGGTGATTTTGGCATATCGATTTGCCGCATTTGCCACATAATCCATTATGTGCAGCATAATCTGCAGATTTTAACCAAAAAAAGTTGTTTCTAGCTCAAACGGTTCAAAAGTTACTAAACATGCGACTACACGTGTTGCCGTGTAGGGGCTGGCCCTTTGTAAAGCTGGGTTGGTCACCTATCTGTTGCTTATTGCTATAGTTGGATGTTAAAATGGTACTAATGAAGTGCAACCAATGTCCATATAGTGTTACCAAGTTTAAAAATGGTGAAATAATGAAGCAATACTATTACAAAATGTGCCGCATTATGCCACATAATTTGCCTTTTCTTCCTGTATAATTTCCTCAACCCTGCCCCATAATTTGGATCTCTCTTGCTGCATAATTCCAGGGGCCTGGGTATTACCCACCCACCTCTCTTCTGCATTAATAGAGGATTGCGGCGTTGCTTCTCTCTCGTTCCCCCTAGTCGCGGTCATGCTGGTGTCTCTTCTGTAAGGGGATGGTAGGCTGTCACTGATCTGCCTCTGATATCTCCCTTTCCCTTCTTATCCCCTACCCCATGCCCCCTCTATCAGGCTCTATGTCTCCTCCACCCCCAATATTCCCAGCAATGTAGTGTGACATTTATTACCAGTCTGTTTGCCTGCTCACAGCATGGGTGGTGAGCTTTTACATGTCTAGATCACCTCCGCCTAGCCTTCGCAGGGCTGAATCTTCGATTGCCTGACAGCCTTGATTCTGGTACCTGTGATGGTGTCCTAGCCTCTGTGGCTCCTCTCGCCAGCCCCTGTTCGGAGCTCAAGGCTGACACGGATTGTGTTGGCCATGCACTAAAAGAGACCTTTGGAGTGAGTTTAGATTACTTGGGCTGTGAGCGGGGGCCAGCTTATGTCCTGGTGTTGTTTATTTAGCCTACTCACGAATAAGTGAGTGGACTCTACAACTCGATTCATTAGCAACACTGTATTTATATAAATAGCTTTTTCGAGTGCAACATGAGCAGTGTGTGAAATGTTATCGATTTATAACATTTTCATTTAAGCAAGTAGGAAAATCCTGTGTTTATTGCTAAGATGTCTCTATTTCTATGGCTGGCAAAACAGGAAAACTTTATACATTTTTCTGCAATTCACTAAATAAATGCTTGCATTCGCGGCTAAACAACCATTGGAAAAGCATGCTTTTGGATTTCTTAGTGCTTGTTTTGCTGTGGTTTTTGCTAAAGTTTATCATTGGGGGAGCTGCCAGTCCCTCAGCAGTATTAAATAAGCATTTGCAATGCAATAGGTATCGCATTTATGGTTTGGTTTTTAAAACATAAATAAAACACGTTGTCATTTACAATGCCAATATCTTAAACTTGTGTAAATGTGAGACCTATTGCATAGTAAATGCTTGTTTTCAATAGGCGCTTTTGCACTAAAAATAAATTTTGTATTTATTGACTTAAGGGATGTCCTCTATCTTTGGTAAATTTAAAAACTAAAGTAAATTGCACCCACGTCATTCTGCCGATGTTTGCACGGGTTATGATGCACGCCAAACTCAGTGAAAAAGCGCAACAGCCTCTGCTACATAGTATCTCGACAATGTACAGCACTGCACGAACCGTTGGCAAAAAAAATGGGTGCCAACTGCAAGCCAATGTTTGTTTTGAGCGCAAAAACAAGAGAAAAGACGGTTGACTACAAATTCTGCACCTCATACCAGTTCTGATATATGTACAGATCCCGCGAAGCAAGCCCTGGCATCAACCGTCTATTGATGCCTCTGTGCTCCAGATCCTTAGACTACGATTTGATGGGCGTGCGCGGAATAACAAAAGACCAGATTATAGAAATAAGTTATTACTTAAGTCTCTTTATTTTTCAATCAGTATAAAAAAAAAAGCTTTAAGTTACAGCCAACGCGTTTCGTTCTCCGCGGGAGAACTTCACCAGGGCTCCTATGAAATTTTGCCGACCAGTGCGAAGCCTAGTAATGTATATGGTTCGCAAATCTATAATGTATCCTGAGCTCTGCCCAAATATGTCCTGGTAAAAGTGTTTGGATCAATCCCGACCTCACATGCGACCTAGATTCTGGCTAGTAGTTCTCACTTTTAAGATGGCCAGGATGATATCATTACAGGGAAAAACGCAGTGTAAGGTACAGGTCTGAAGACAAGCACAAGCTGGGAGCTGAATCGCACAAACTCAAATCGGGTTAACACTTCTATGGGAAGACAGAGCATGAATGAATATACAATTAGTCTGCAGGTCAGGAGTTTTAAGGTAATTGACAGTTTAATCGGATAACGTTGCGCCCTTGTGTGAGAACGTGCATGCCCAGGGGTGGCGCGTGAATTAATCCTACTTTTCAATTATGTGTTAATCGCCCACGTACACCCAAACTACTGAGGGCGGTGGACAGCGGGGTCTATAATAACCACCGGCAGAAAGAGGTGTTTCTGACACAGCGAGAATAATGAATATTTCACCAAGAGCCGAGGAAGCGCCCGCTTCCAAAGACTGCAAAGCAAGCCTTAATGAATACTGACTTGAGGGTTATTGTTTATTCAGCTCACACGTGTGATGAGGGCGGCATCTGACACAGCGGTTCAAGGCAACCTTTCAAATGATCAAATGATACTTGGGGCTCGACGGCAGAGCGAACCCAGTCATGTTTTGGTCGCATAAGTCTGAAAGGCAATATCCATCTGTTCAATATGGCGGCCCTGTATCCTGGGATGACACATTCCCCTCGGCGCAGTCGTGATTGAGTTTAGCCCTGTAATCACTGTTGTTATAGGATACTTGGCATGGCACTCGAGGCAAATTGTGTTCATAAGCCATCAGCATCATTCAGAACAAATCTGATGAGTCACGATTCTATCTCTCTCCAAGCCTGGTGGCAAGCAGGCACTATTTGCTCTGTCATAAGACACACATGTCATTAAAGGCGTTTAAAACATCAGAGCTCCATGCAATATAATATAAGCAAGCCCATTGATGAAAAGTTAGAACTCGAACCTCTTCAATCAACACTTCTAAACATGCATAGGCATTTCCCTGCTTCATATGTTCTATATATTCGATTTTCTTCAATGTTTTCGTCTTTATTATCATTTGGAAAATCCCGTTCAGAATTATTTTAAAGTGAAGTACAGGGAAAATGACTCACAGGAATCTAATGTACTGACTCAGCCTCTTTCCAGGGTATAGATATGTGTTTATCGGGAACTCAGCAGATTTGTGGATAAGGACAAGTTGCTCGATTCACACCCCAGTCTCTGCACTTAAGTTAAACTTACGTTTCATATGGGCAATTCTACTCTGATCGGCAGGGGGGTGGTCGTTTCACGGTAGGGAAGGCCTGAAAAATTTGTCGACACCCAATAGCAGTCACAAACCTTTCATGACCATACCCATCATTGATATCGTCCTGTCAAGGGCAGGTGGACATCTGTATCTAGGGTCAGAATTGGGAGTGAATACCCCCAATATTTGTCTGGGAAGGGGAAAAGTTTCTTCCCAGGATAAAATATTTTGAAAGTATTAGAGAAGATTAGCAACTTTAGGCCCAGAGTAACACTCTGCAGTGCCTACCGTGACAGCATTAAGGCTAGTGGTGCAACATTTGTACTCCCAGGTTTACAGCACTATCAAGGTTAGTTTGCGATGATCATGTTAGTTTTCATTTATTTGCACGGTGGGAGCATTTGTCACCCAATAACGTATTTTTCAAAACACGAAAAGTCTCAGTCGCAGGTCCATCAACAACGACCCCCCTTTCAAAGTTTAAAGAAACTATCATTTGCAGATGCAGTTTTGTTAGTAATAATCAATGACTAAGAAAATCCTTCTGTGCAGCAGGCAGTATTTGCCAGTCTGAAGTCCAGGGTTACATCAACGCTCAAAGGTTAGGGAAATCCATTCTGTATCTGTAAATATCACACCCAGATGTATACTAAAACACTTCAGATTAATTTTTCTCAATAGTTTAGGGATTTTCTGCATGAAACACTATTGGAAAAAGTCAGAGAAAAACTAAATTAAGGAGCACTAAAGTAATTGGATGTGGTGTTGTAATGCCATGTCCTAATTGGACAGATTACAACACCAACATTTTAAATCCGATTGCTGAACTAAAGATTATATGTAAAAATTCAGCTGTGTCGCCAGTTTGAGACTGGTCGATGTTGTTAATGATTAAATGGCATTACTATCTTGCAGCTGTCTAATTCATTCATGTGGAGTTTTCTACAAAACAAAAACTATCTTCACAGCAGTGTCTACTTCACAAATATTTTTTTAAGACGCGCGTCATGAACTGCATTTAAAATAGTATTTTATTTTATACTGCCTAAAATACCAAAGACGTAGGTATATCCCTGGGACTACAAGGTCTGTGATTGTGCAATTCCTGCAACCCCTCCCTGAGATCACAACTCAATCACATGCTCTTAAGGAAACTTCTCAAATTGGAGCTATTCTTACTCTCTTCCTAAAGAGACCGTCAAGACTCTTAGGGTCATGACGTAATAACATCAGTTTGTGGGCACCTACCCTACACTTGCCATATTCTCCACCTACATTGCTCCTAGCTTCTTTACACACAGAAGCAACTGAAAGACAGCACATAGCACTTTAAATAATAAAGCAACCCCAAAGGGATGCAGGTGCTGACCGTGGTTGGTACTACATATCTGAATGGTACTCATTTTATAAAAATTATCGTGATGGAAAAGACAAAGCCCTCTGGGGATTCAAGCGCTCAACCCGCAGATTCAAAACTGGTAAATGCACCCACCGAGTAGTCGTACCAGCTCCATGAATGGAAACAATATTCAACTGTTTAACAAATCACAGTCTTGGACTTTAAAGTAATGACAGAAGCACAGTAGGCATGGCTCATGGACAGGCAAAAGACACCTAGTGGGAGTGGCTAGTGGACAGACAGACCAGGGTCACAATGTTTTTTGAATCTATAAAATGATCCTAAGCGTGCAAATAGAAGATACTTATTTATGGAGAATAAAGCGTGCCAGAGATTTTGAATCATAGAACTTGCATCCATTCTGTCTTTTGGGCTAAACGTATAAGTGCATTTTATATTCCTACAGGAAGAGTTTCCAAAAATACAGATATTTGCACAGAATGACAAGTCCTCGTGGAATCACAATTAATGCTTGAACGGGGGGCTAATAGGCCTGATATGGAATTGCTGTTAGCTAGGTCTCATTTCCAGGGTACAGATGTTTCTTGAAGCTTAGCTTCGCCTGTCACTTACCATCCATACTGCAGTTTGGAAAGATGTCCTGGTTGAATTTGGACAGAATGTGAAAGGAGGCATCCCTGTGCTTGGTAACATTCACACATAACCAAGGAATGATCATTTCGGTGGTTCCATAATTTTTCTGAAGCTAATTTTATATGCAAAGGCGAGTTTCATATTAATGGAAAATCTTCTGCAGTGTCCTAAAATTATTTCAGTCCCCTTGTTATACCGGAGAACCAGAGTATTCAAATCCCTTAGTGCTGAATTCCAGCCACTTCAATCCCTCTACTGTCAACAAACCAGCCAATGAAGGACCTATAGTGTTGATCTCACTCCACAACTGAAATCACAGGCACATCATAATTTTGACAAACAATTATCAGGCATTTCGCTTTATAATACCCTGTACAATGCCTGTTGCAAAGACAGAAAACGGTTGTGAGAAATCCTCTGAAAAAACACACCCATCTACTTCCAGCTGAGACAGATGTGCACTAAAGTTCCTGTAGGCGATATGGCCTAACGACCAGAGTTGCCAACTCAGGGACTCGGAAACATGGTTTGAGTAGAAAATATACTTTTTCAGGATAGGCCTAAACGTATCTGTTGGATAATTGCCTTCTCTAAAGGGTCACACCAAATGTTTTCCTTCCTCCTCCTCTTTTTGCTGAATTCTTTTTGTTGGCCTGAAGACTCTGAGCACTATACCACCGGTGACCAGAGCTAAAGTGCATGTGCTCTCTCCTGTAAACATTGGTATATACACAATTGGCACAGTTAATTTATGTACAAGTCCCTTGTAAAGTGGTATATCAAATACCCAGGGCCTGTAAATGAAAATGGAACTAGTGGGCCTGCCGCAGCACTGATTGTGCCGCCCACACAAGCCACTCTTTAAACATGTCTCAGGCCTGCTACTACAAAGTCTGTGCGTGCAGCTTTACTGGCACTTCAACTTGGCGTTTAAAAACAGTTTGCCAAGCCTTAAACTGCCCTTTTACTAGACATAAGTCACCACTATGGTAGGTCCTAGGTAGCCAACAGGGCAGGGTGCTGTGTAAGTAAAAGGTAGGACATGTACATTTAAGTTTTGCATGTCCTGTTCGTGAAAAACACCTTAATTTGATGTTGAACAACAGTGAGGCCTACTCTTCTCATAGCTCAACATTGGAAATTCCTTAATACACTTTTAAGCTGTAATTCCTGATTAGAAGGGAGTTGCTGTGTTAATGATAACTCCTCTTGACTGGTAAGGTTGGATTTAACATTAGTAATTTAGAAATGCCACTTTTAGAAAGTGGACATTTCTCAGCTCTTAGTGCAATGTGTGCCTGCAATCTGTCTCCAATACACGTCTTGGGTGGGTAACAACTTTACTGTGTGCATGCCCTCTAAACAGAGCAGGAAAGGAGGGAGGCGCTAAAACAACCTAAATAGGCAGTACCCTGTCCCCACTTAAAGGACTGATTGCCCCCTACTGATAATCTGGAGCCAGGGGAGGGCAAGAAATGATTTATGTGCACTTCAAAGACCCTTTATTGAAGTTGCCCCCACTTTAAAGACACACCTGGGTATATGTACTGGGGCTCTGACCCCACAAACCAGTCACTTCTGGTCCTACAACTGCACTGTCAGAAGAACTGCTGTGCTGCATCATGGACTGACATTCTGTGAGACTGCTGACATGGAAGGCTTGCTTTTCTGCTGTACTGTCCTGGTGCCTGCTGCTCTTTGGCCCTGCTAAGGGAGAGATGGGCTCTGCCTAGCAACTGAAGTGATCTCCAAGGGCTTGTTGGCTTGCCTCCTGTTGTTTGAGACTCAGGGCTATCAAAATCTCTACCCCTGTTCCTCTGCCTGGTTCACTGGAAGCGGACCCAGATACTTGCACCCGAGAAATCGACGCATCTTCAGCCTGCGTGTGACAGTACCGGCGCATCAACCCTGTTGCAAGAGTAGAATCGTCCCATTACACTTGGAACTACCGCATCGCATCCAGAACCTCCACTTCAGAACCAACGCATTGCCACCACTGCGTGGAGAAGATGGACGCATCGCCCCTCCAGCGTGGATTAATTCAGTGTATCGACTTTGGAACCGCTGCAGTCAAAACTGTTGCTTCCCTCAACCGACCCAACGCATCACTGTCACTGCGTGAGGAAATTCCACGCATCACGACTGCGGACTCGACATCAAAGCATCTCTCGTCAGCACCCCGCATCTCGCACTTGTAACCCAGGATCAAGGTACTCTATTCACCGGGCTTGCCTGGCTCTTGTCCCCAGCTCTCCATCACGGTTGGCTTGAACTGGAGACTTTGTCTCGGTCCAGAGGGACCAGAAAACCCCCACTGGCCCTTATTGCTTCTAAGAGCTGGAAACACTTTAATCCTTAAAAAAGTAATAACTCAACTTCTATTTATTAGATTTTTGTCATTTTAGTCTTGATTTATTTATAAAACTATTGCCTATTTTTCTAAACCAGTGTGGATTTTTTTTGTGGGGCTTTTCAATGTATTACTGTGGGTGTGTGTAGCACAAGTCTTTTACACATTGCCTCTTTAGATAAGCCTGACTGCTCTGTGCCAGGCTTACAGAGGTTGAGCACATGTTATCTTTTAGTGTGTATCTAGCTTACCCTGATTAGTGTGGTGTTCACTACTCCGACAGGGTGTATACCTCTGCCAACTAGAGACCCCATTTCTAACGTTAGCTAATGAAGGTTCCAGCCTGCAGTTGGCCGGATGTGCATTTTAGAGCCAAACCGCTCAGTGAAAGAAGCTCCCGCTCCGGTGCTGGCTACCCGGTAGGGGAAAAGGAGGAGACATATTTAATATTAATATAATGGAGTCGAATTGTAAACAAGTTTGTATATAAAACATAATCTTTGAAGTTCAATTCTGTTTTCAACCTTAAGCCATTTTTTCCCTCTATAAAAACACCTGGAACCAGACTAACTTCAGCAGGCGGTGCATCTTTAGTTTGTGCAAGATTATCTTGTGGGATACTAGTTAGCAGAATTGAGCCTAGACTTGCAGAGACCTCCCACCACCAGAGACTCTGAGAATAAGACTGACCATTTTCCTCCAATGCAACAGGTTTATGGTTTTAGTTGCCGGGCTTGCTTGTGCATTAAGAGAATGAGCTTCCCACTGAACATGAATTACCACAAGTTGAGATTGGTGAGTTTGTGCTTCAGCACTCTATTTAACTATACACCCCATAATGCATATTAGCATAGCTGCCAAGGTTTCATATTGCCAAGTGTGGCATTTTCATAATTTCAGAGTAATTTTGAGTGACATTTTAACAACTATGAGTGACACAGGTGTGTGACAAGTCGAACAAAGAGACAGTGGTAGCTACCTGCCCAACCCCAGCCACAACGGCACCAGTGATCACACCAGCACCATTCAACTTTGGGATTATTAACGAGGACCCAAGGGAAAACGAAAGTGGATATCGTCTCATTTAATAACAATGAAAACAAAACTGTTTTAGTCGACAGGGGCTCGAGTGAGAACCCTGTTATTAACAAGGAAGATAAATCTAGCAGCTCAGCCCATATGCAGAGCCACCTGGATCAACTTTCTATTTCAACATTGGCACCCCCACTTGAAGCATGGAAAAGTCAAAGGCATAATAAGAAGCCTTTGCTTAGTAATAGAGAAGAGCAATCTTCAACATTTCAAGTTACACACTTTTTTCTTAGAAAATATAATTCCAATATGATTAATTTCGCACATGAAGTGACGGCAGACACTTGGGCCGGCAATTTAATCTATTTAAGCACGGTGACCAGCAGTGGGCAGCGGCTTACCTATGCATAAAAACGTTAGTGCCATGCGACTCTGGTCTGAACTCTGACGAATGCGCTGAAAAATGTATGGTTAAGCACAGGCATGGTGGCAGCATAAATTAGTGCAATTGTGCAATAAAAGTTTTTTTTAATTAAGGATGAAACAGCATGTTAGTAGAAACATCGCTCCAGGCACTAACTTCTTGCAGCGAGCCGTGGCAAACGTGCTTGCAGGTAGCTGCTGCCCACAAGTTCGGATTCTCTCTGCGGCTGGGTCCGCCCTTGGCCCAGGCATGATTGATTTTGAGGGCTGCAGTTGTTACCTGGGTAGGCTGACTCTCAGCTGAGTAACCAATTCTGCGGCTAGGTTCACTCAGCTGCCGGTGTGGGGCCTACTCGGGGGTTCGGTTGCAGGATTCCTTATTAGATTTAACGGTGCGAGATGCACTCATTCATTGCCAGCAGCCAAAACTTCCCATTGAACTGACGCCGGTGCATGACCCACGGCGCTTTTAAAGACGTCAGTCAGTTGTGTCCATATTAATGCGGCGGCGCGCTGTGCCAAATGAATGTGTTACATTGTAGCACCAGCCAAGGCTGCAAGCGGCTGCGCCTGCACCCAAGCACTGTGACTGTATGCTTCTACTCCAGCATACATTCAGTAAGTAATGAAGCATTACTGCAGCGCTTCTGCTTCGACAGCTGAGGAGGTGCTATGATGTGCGACTTTTCATTTCAGTGCGGTGATGAGGACCACCACACTGAAATGCGTTAGTCTAACGCAGGATGCGTGGTACTTGGCAGGGCTGTGTTAGCAAATGCGAGCAGAAAAGAACATCAAAGCAAACGGTAGCACGTGCACCTTGGCCATCATCAGCCAGGAATTGTACTAAATCAATGAAAAGAAAACTCAGTTCTAACTCACAGTGTGGCAGCAAGTTACTTTGCTACGGCGAGAACTTAAAGGTGACAACAGCAGGTTGGAGAACTAGCATCAATGACTGAATCTGAAAATTTGTTTGGAGAAATACTGGCCTTCAGCAGCACCAGGAAAAGAAAACAACAAATGAAAGCATTGCAGATCACTATGAGCAGAGTAGGCAAATATAGCCTATTCCCATGGTACGAATGTCTATTGCTTCGCAGCATTTCATTATGTGCCCACGGGCCCTCTTTTCAATCGATTTTCTACAGACACCAATTGCAAAGATGCCTTTTGAACAGGTTCCCAGTGTTTGCAAAGAAAGTTCGCTCAAGGAAGGAGGAGGCAGACCGTGCAATTTAATGATCTAGGCTTTAAAAGGCAATTCCTTAAATAATGAGGCTTTGGAAAAAATATTGTGGTTGGCCGAGTCTAGAGAAAAAATGGCGAAGCACTGGGTGCTCATTAAATATAATTGCTTACTTGGAAGCAAACCGAAAATGCAAACGTGCTTACGTTTCCGTCATTACTGTTACAAAAGCGAGGCCCATTATGGACGAGGTGAACCCGATGCAACATCTCCAAAGGCTACCTATGCACGAAGGCTTTCAGAAAATCAAAACGCAATTGGGGTTATTTAGTTAATCACCCTTTTTCAGAAACTATTACCATGATGCACTGCTCCAAATGGGAGCACGTTTCGAGTCTGCGTTTAACGTGCAAGTGCCATGAGGTGGCATGTAAACGGTGCTGAAAAATTAAAATTAAAATATTCGGGGGGGGGGGGGGAGACTTTCTCGGATCAGAGAACTTTGAATGTATGTATGTATACGGCATTTCTATACCGGTAATCAGGTTGGTGCTATCTATTAGTAGATTGGTCAAGATTTTATGTGGTCAAAATGTAGGGAGGGCCCTCTTATTCAGAGAGCGTAGCCATGATTAGTGTTAGCAGGCTTATCATGGTACGTGAAAGAGTACAGTACAATAGCCCAGCTTTCAGGAGTGGTGATTAATAGTGAGAAACAAAACTTTTTCTATTTGCGAGCACGCTAATATAACGAGAATAATACATCAATAGAAACAAAGCGAAATACCTCATAGGTAAGACCAAACATCAACTGTAAAAGTTCCTTGTCAAAATGTCCCACGACAATCAAATGTGGCAGCAGACTAGATCACTTGATGCGTTACATCTGAACTAAAACAGAATGATACAGAGAGCAAATAAACCTACGTTGCGACGAGATTGGTTAAAATCATTGCAACTTGCCTATCGTTGTTCAACCTCTCATGAATTTCAATTGAACCGAAACAATAAATACATCCAATAAACTTGCACTGCGACTAGACTGATTAATGTCATTGCTACTGAAGTATGGTTGTTCAAGCCTTCATAGGATTGTACATGCAAAAAGACTCAATGAGTAAATGATGACCCCTCTTCGACAATATAGCTTGGCAAACGGGGGAAAAATGGCCCAATATTGGGCAGCAAGGGTTAAATGCTCAAAAGCAGTGAGTGCTGCATTGAGTAGGGAAAGGTTCCATTATGCTCCACACCTTAGAATCAAGGTTGCCACACGTAGAGCGAGAACGAATGGGTTGTATACAGTTATGGCCAGAGACTGGAAAAAGAGCAGATGCTATGGGCGCCAGCGGTGGTGTTGAGTCCAGATGTGGGACACACTGTTAGAAGGCAATTGAAGTATGAGTGCTTTACTAAGGGTTGTTGTTGAGGGTTGCGTGTTGTATAAAAGTCGATTCGGATGCCTTATGCAAGGTTCTTTCTGAGGGTTATGTTCTGCGTGAGACAGCTGCATTTCTCTAGGGCTAGCACAAGTACTGTCACCAAGGTGTTTCAGTGCTGCTGGTACAATAATATTGATGTGACAATATAAACTAACCCCGTGAACAAGGTCACGAGTCAGCTTAACATTTACAAGGGAAAGGTACTTAAACATTGCACAATATCTCAGCGGTTCCTGTTTTATCCCGGCCTAAATCCCTGAAGTATGTGTGCACCGGCAATGGTCAGTGCAGCGTACAAAGCGTCATCTATAGGAGTCATGGCATAACCTGATTGGATTAGTGACAGGCATTGAAATATGTGACAGTCCCATAAATACCCATGGGGAAAAAAGGTGTATGCAGCAGAAACTACCAGCTTGGAGGTTCTTGGGTGTCAGAGCCGGCAGACAGTTTTCGTATTCTCCGGCACTACATTTAGCGTAGAACGCTCACCTGCCTCTCCAGAAAGAATGTGCAGTGTTCCAGACTCTACCTACAAGCAGAATTCAGCCAACTATATTTAGAGGGATGATTTATTACATTAGACTAATTTTAGTCTAGTGTCGACATATCGCCACAAGATTTGTTTAAATATTTAAGACTACATCAAGCAGTACAAAACAAAACTCCCCTGCTTCCCAGAAGAACCACCTGGGTTAATCCCACGGATGCATCAGATCAGATCCCCTGACTCAATTAGAGGGATGCCAACATTATATGCAATGACCTCTGAACTGTGCATAGGGAACACTGCATCCTACAGACAGGGTTGGGAGGGAGATCTGGGGTTTGAATTGGATAAGGAGACTTGGAAATACTGTTATACTCAAGTGTGACAACTAGTGCCTCCTTGAAGTACCAGCATAATCTGCTTTACCTTAAATCTTTCCATCATGCCTATTCCACTAGCCAAAAACAGTGTTGCATCGACCAGATTAGATCACAGTTGCCCACGTTGTCATTCCCCATATGCTGGTTAGGTAGAGACTATGCCAGCGCATGCACTACATAGAAAATCGACCTCTTGGAATCACTTCAGCTTGTGTAGAAGCTTGTGCGTGTGGTGCTCTCACGCGATTGGCCTTCGCGTCTGGCTTTAGTACGCAATTGGCCAAAGGCGTGTGGAGGTCCCAGCTTCTTGTGAAATGTTTACTCCCAGAGCGTTTTGCTCTCGGGAGCCAGCAGCGGCGCGCAGGGGCCATCTGTTTTTAATTAGCGTGCCTGCGCTTGTTTGATCATTGCAGGCAAGGTTTCAGCATTTTTTTCCACGAGAGGAGGATCTATATCACAGTCACACAAAGTTATATATTCCTACTTAGAAGCTCTTCGCGTTTTAAACATTGTATTTGCCACTTTTGATGTCCAGAAACAAGTCACAGGCTAAAACGGCTTATTATACCGTTATATCTCCAGTGGCGTAACGAAAGTTGAGTGGTCCCCCCTGCCACGCACATGGAGGGACCCCCGTTCCAAATTTAATCCAGAGATATTGGGCCTAAGCACTGTGCTGAGGTGGACTCCTGCAGCTCGGGGGCCCCCCACAATGCGGGGGCCTGTGTTACGCCCCTGTATGTCCCCCTTCCTTAAAACTGTTTTAACAATCTATATTCCTGTGTAAAAAGTTTGATGTGTCCGGGGTGAATGTGAAAGGGCTCACACTTTGTTCGTGTAGGACTGAGTGCCTCTATGGTGCGCTTGATGACCAGCAGTGAGTGTATTATTGCTGTGGTCAGCTGCCTGGCACACTCGTGACCAGGCAGGGAGACTCAGCGCCGCCGTCTCCTCTCTAGTGCTAGGCACGGATGACCGCTGAGGGGAGGGCGCCTTACCATCGCATCCGAGCCGTGCTGCTCCCTGGAAGTGGGGAAGCGGACATCCCTCACGGAGAGGCTGCGGATCTTCCCACGCACCATGGGTCAGTCCTAGAGGTTGCGGGAGCGCACAGACACCACGGAGCGCAAACCAGGAAGCCAGGCTGGGGTCCTTCCCCGCAGGAGGCGTTCCTTGGAGGAGGCCGGTTTCATTCGACCCCAGCCGACGAGTGGAGAGGAGACGCCACCAACCCACCCTGTCGCTTAGTTTAGTAATGGACTCTGGGCTCTGTCTTGACCACTTGTGCCAGATAACTGTGTCTTGGGGCCTAAGGGTGACGGAATTAGGAGTACATCTTGCCCCCTGCTGTGCTCACTTCTGAATGCTCTTATAGAACTCTGCTACTTCCGCCCTGCCAATACTTCAACTGCTGAGTACATCCATCATACATACTTGCATATAGAATCACGACTGCAACTGGAACACATAGCCACTGTTCTGTGCTCTCAGCAGAGAGGCCGAGGATTGAATGAGCATGTATTCTGCACCCCTTTTTGACCCACTGGCAGGAACTGTAGGAAACTCGCACTGTCTTCAGCCTCAACTCCAGTACTCTCAGTCATGGCCCTTCATAAATACTGGTGGCGACTCATTTTAAAGTATGCACTATAAAAGAGTAATAGGTTACACGAAAAGAAACACAATATGCTGGAAATAGCTAACACGCTTAAGGAATGCAAGATTTAGTAAAACATGTGGAATGTAAACAGGCACTAAATCACTGTGTGGTCACCGGAGTCATATACGGGACAGCAACAAACGGCAGCATGAGAGGAAGCTGTGCCCGCTACTAGGGTCCTATTTTGAAGCAAACAATATAGAAGTTCCTCCATGGACATGAGTGGGCCACAATATGGGCATCAGCTTCACGTAATAAGAACTCCCCAATGCTCTCACAAACTAAGTTCTGGTTGCTTCACCAGGCTTTCTGGACCCTGGCACGATTACACTCACTAGGCCTCAGAGAGAAGGCAGTATGCTGGAACTGTAACGAAGAAAAAGGGGATCTAGCACACCTTATCCTGTACTGCCCAGCTCTTAAAACATTCTGGGGTGAACTTTTAAGGTTTTTAAATACAATGTTTGACTGCACTCTAACAAAAGAGTTCTCCACTATCACCAGTGGATTTATGAGCACTGAACTGAAGTCAGCAGATGACAGGGAACTCCTGGACTTACTACTGACAGCAGCAGTGAAAATGGTCCTCACAAACTGGAAAGACACTACTAAGACATTGTACAAAGGATGGTTCAACTGGATCACGCATTTTAGAGGAGCAGACAACATGTCACTACAGAACTCACCCTGGAAACCGGCCTCCAGAGGGATGTGAGGGTCCCTGGACACGTTCCTAGACTCTTTTGAACCCCCATGAAAATGAGGCAGGCCAGGGAACGCGCTTTCCGGCACCCCATTTGAAGTCCCACCCTAGCAAGAATGTAATTGGGCCCTAAGGGTCCCATCCAGTGTCAGATGTATTGTATAAGCAAAGTAAATCTCGTGTGCCTGTCCTCTCTATCTTCTTTCACCCCCTTCTTTTCCTCCTCTTTTCTTTTTTCCTTTCCCTTTTGACTGTTAAGACAGGTAGGGAATGCACAGTGCTATAAAGGCAAAAACGATTGGATGAAAAGATGCAAACCCTGTTGTAGCATGACTAATGTGTTCTTGTCTTAAAAATGTAATAAAACTTGTTGAAATACAGAAGTTCCTCATTGGCAGTTGCATTGCAGCGATAGACAGTGTAATAACTTCCTCTCGTAAGAGCTTACTTTGCAACTGCTTGCACTCGTTCCCATAACTTGACACTGAATTAAATTAAGGCAAAATACACACATTTAGAGTCCTTTCTTGTTGGTTCATCAACTGGCTGTTAATTTGGCAGAGCGTAGGCAGTCCTGGGCGGGTCAGAGTTCTTCACGCAAAGGCTAATCATATGCTATGCTGTGTTTTTTATTTTATAAAAAGTCATGCTGCATGTAAGGTGTGTCCTAGCACCCCGCAGTTTAGCGCACTGCTATCAGTCAAAGCAACCTCTTTTAGAAAAGAAGTACGTTTTTCTACAGAGGCCACCTTTATCGCCTGCTCGAGACCACCATCCCGATCACAAAAACATACTCCCAGAAACCTCTAAAGTTCATTTAGTCTCTCAACCACATAGTAGTGGCAGTGTTGTACTAGTTATTCTATGTAGGAAGCGGTTTGTGTGTATTTGAGTTTTTAGAGGAACTCTTATCTAGGGCCAGGGCTTTAAGTGGGATGAAATAACTGTGGGGGTCTTAAAGGGGCGTGGCCGATGCAGTTGGGGGCGTGGCTTAAAACGAGTAACCTACAAATCTGTGCTTAGCATAGTGTGCCGCCCGACTGGTATTTGCTGCTCCTGTGATTGAATCCAGATATATGATACAATAAGTAAGATTACCTACAACAAGCCAGGGCTATTGGCTTTGTCAGTGGTTGTTAGTTACATAAGATACATAAGCAACTACTGTCTTGGAGCTCTGTGCATGCCATATAACACAAGGGGCTACATACTGCCCAAGGCTTCCCGAACACTTAATGCAGAAGCCAGCAGAGAGTGCTTAATCAGTCAGCCATCTTGACATGTCTCCTTATGGCGTTTGCCATGGCAGGGCATTTTTGTAGGATTTGTGATTTTTCACATTATGGCAGATTGTCGGTGCTTGTCATATTTCTGAAAGCAAGACATCTCTTGGTATGTGTCAATAAATGTTTCATCATGCAAGAATGTATTCCTGAATCAAACTGCATAATCCAGTGTGTAGTAATTGTTGATCTCTTCAGTCCCTGTAGCGGCACAGCACCCAGGATAATGTGCTGCATGGCTAAACACTAATAAGGCCCAAAAGGCGAGGCCAATGCTAGTTTTTATCAGATAGCACGATCTTGTCAGTATTTAGCAGAGCTCTGGAACGGACTGGTAATTTCCACACGATCTCTTCAATTATTGGATACAACTTGGAACAGCTACCATGGACTGCCTTGTGTTCTTGAGCTTATCCCCAGGGTACCAGACAGTTTGCGGTACTTGCATCGTTATTGGCTGAGCATAGAGTTGCCATGAATTGATGCAGGAGAATGGTTCCTAAGCTTCGTGACTGAATGCAGGATCTGGCTAACTGTGATGATAGGATGGACACATACGCGAGGCTGCAACCCCAACTTCCAGACCCGAAGATATATGGAGAACTCTCCGCACTCATGTCAATCAGAGCCTGGCTAAGGACTCTGGCAATTCTGAGCAGACTGGGTTGCTTGAGCAAGTGGAGATTAGGCAGTTGACATTGAGACGAAGTTGGGGCGGTGATGTATATGTGTCTGATCAATATCGGACGATGTCGGCCTTTGATGTTGTTCATTGGCTGAGGGAATTCTTGATTTCTGTGTCTTATAATTAGCTCTTTCTGCTTCCTGCAAAAAAAGAGAATAACCTCGATACAGGTTGCACCCATTCAGTCCGCCGGGAGTTCTGCACAATCAATAACCCAATTTCTGATCCTACATATAGGTGAATTCTGTACCTTAAAAATGATAATTGGGATGCATTGTGATTTGAAGCGGTGCTGTTTGAGTGTAAACTGTTGTGTTTTGTCATTTACAATACAAAAACGAATTAAATAAAATACCATGTATGCATCAATTAAATTTCAAAGTGACACCTTGTATGATAGAACAATAGTATATATAGCAGCGATTATGTGGGCAAAAAGAAACGGGCATGACAAATGTTTACCCATTCGCCCATGACATGAGGCTGGCCCCATCTAAGATTGGTCCGCTTCCGGTCTGAGATACTCGTAGCACACAAACATCCTAATAAAAGTTAGTGTTGCGTCAAACTTCAGCTTTTAATATGGTTTTTTCTTGTACTTGCAAGTTTAATATGTATTCTATCTCTTAAGTATTAGAATGCTTCAATGCAGTGTATCAATGCTTAGAATAAAGTGGGATCGTGATGAGGAAGAAGTCCGTGTAGTGAAAACACCAGCAGGGTTCATGGCACTCTTTCTGAGGCCACTTACATTCTCAGCATCCTTAGCTCTGAGCCTTTGACAGCTACTCTCCCATCTACTTGACGCAGCCGTGATTTCTTCTGGGGTGCTTGGCACTGCTAAACTCTAGGATTTCTAGGATTCTTGCATTTAGGACTATCTGAGGGACATATTCAAGCTCACGCACAAAATACAGAAGACAATATGGCCTGCTCACATAGCGTTTGTTGGTGCTTAGGGGAAATTGACATCCCATTTCAGCAGGTGCATTGGAATAGGCGCAGTTTATGTGTTCACTATGTGGGGACATAAAGCATTCCAAAGTGAATCACCACCATCAGTTTCTGAAAGTGATATGTAAATGAAATGGAAATTTGTGGTACAGAATTAATTGGTATGGTCATTTAGGGAGTAAACATCTGAAGCAATTACTCTCCAAGACATCACTACACCCTTGATTTCATGCACCAGCTGGACCGAATTATACAGTGATTTAAAAACATTTCCTCAGGGAACACATTCAATGCACGAAATTCTCATTTGTCTGGTGTGTCCTTCAGTTGTTAAGGCACATGTTTCTACATTGTTGGAATAATTATGCTCCGTCAACTACCTACAACGCACATATACTTTCTGTATGGAAGTGCTGTGGCTAGTCAAGGTCCTTGTACATGTATTGGATTGAGAAGAAACATAATATTAGAAAGGCAAAGGGTCTGACCTTCCACTAACATATACAGTTAACAACATTTGCAGGTACAGTTTGCAGGCCGCTCCACTCAAGAACAGAAAGTCATGGCAGAGTTGAATGGATCTTTATTTACAAACTTTCAGTAAAATGTGATACTGGTCACAGAAAGGTCCTCAGCGAACTATTTATCTCTGGTCCTAAGTTCCATTTAAAGAAGTTGTTCAGAATCAATGGAAAATCATATTTTTCCTAAAATGAAGTGAGAGTTTTTAAGACTGCTTTCATACCTCAAGATCTTTATCTATTTCTTGCCATTAATATAGTTGCCAAAATGTATTAGGCAATTGCACAAACATATTAAGCTTACTAAGCACTTTTCAATGTGCCACCACTTCAATATCAGAATTCTAGCAGATGAATTTAGAAGCTATAGCAGCCCCCTTGGCTAGCTACTATGAGATATCAGCCCGATGGCTCCAAAGCTGTGAATCGATCTTTAATAAATGACTGGAGAACCTGCCAAGAAGCCGGATGCTGAAAAATGGAAAGAAAATAGCCTTTGCGGCTTAGTGCGTGCCTCCCACGGCGTCCATATGCAGCACAGTAGGGTGTATGATCTGCTCTGTAAATTGACAGACGCACATGTCCTTTTCCATATGAACAGTGACATATGTATTTCTTCACCATTTTGTGTTTTGACATACATTTAAAAAGTTGTATGCTATAGCAGTAGAATAAACAAATAGTTCAAGTTTTCATTCCTAGACTTCGTAAAAGCATATGTAATCAATCTGAACGTATTTCTAAAGCCTTTAGCTTAATGAATGGTGTACTATGCCTACACAGTACATTACTTTCAAAGATAGTTCAATCCATTCGATTATATGCGTACGCCATTCTCTAGCTTTGGCAGTAAAGTCAGCACTGTTTTGTTTATCAAAACATTTAAACCCCTAACATATATGATATAATAAAGTGAGAAAAAGGAAGAAAAATAAACTAAAAACTGTTAGGGAATCAGGTTTTGATTTCTGATTCGCTGCTGTATTTTCAGTGGCAATCCCTGCTACAGGGAGTGGTTCCTCAGGGAATATAAATAATGTATGGCTGAACTTTGATGTCACTCACTATTCAGTCACCTAAGGTACAGCACATAAAAAGAGTGTAGAGACGTACACACCTAACCCCACCTCCTGTACGATGTCGCCACACTGCCTAACCCCGATGTCTATGACACCTGTCCAACTCTCATATTGTTTTGTAAATTAATGTGCAACATATTGGAATCATTTGCTATGTACTGCTTAAAGGATCAAAGGAGCAATTGATATATGTTCTCATACTGCTTTGTAGCAGCAGCTAAGCATTAAACAGAACAAGGAAACAAAATGTAAGAGTCTATAGGTCCAAAAGTGAGACTTTTCACGATAGACTTCAAAACGCAACCCTTTGAGATATTTCAGAAGTCATTGTGGAGTTGAGAGAGTGGCGATCTGTTCAAGAGGCTGGAGCCCTGTGCACAGAAAGATCTTTCCGCAAACTGCTTGCTTTTGTTTGTACAAGTGGCAAGTACTTCCGTGCAAGTAAATACCTGTTCTCGAGTTGGATGGTGGACCTTGAGGACCATTTCAGGTCTGATCTTCAATATTATATATTCTTCTTCTGCGCCTGTGCTATAGTGGTCTGTCTTTTTTAGTTTCAGCATTTAAAATACACCTGTATGCGGAAATATATCTAAAGAGGTGAAATGGGAATAATCCAGGGCAAAAACAAAAATCACGTGCTACCCCATATATTTGAATCAAAATGGTGGAAAAAACATTTTCTGACTCCCTCTTCAAGAGCAAAGGTTAACCAGTCAGCCACAACTTTTACTTTAACTGAAATTAAATCCGTCTACCTTTCTAAGCCAGTAACTTCATCTATCGGCTACTTAACAAGAGGCACAAAAAACATTTCGAGGAACGTCTCTTGCAGTTCAATTAAGTGAGTTAAAATAAACCTATAAATTGTGAACAGTCTTAAAATCCCACATTTCTTTACACGTCCACTGGACCAGAAAATTAAGGCTTAGACAAACATTTTCACAGAGACTCGGGCTCTAATTAAGTTGTAACCAAACAGAGCACACATTGTCTAATTAAGAACTAAGCAGTGGCGACTTGAGGGAAAGATAACTTTCCAGAAAATTCTTTCTCTTTGTTAATTAGAAACCGAGAGCTCCCTTCTTGCAGCTTTTGTTTTAATCCATGTTGGGGGGAAAAAAGCCTCATTAAACCTCATCTCCTTTCAACAATACACAACATTGAAGCATCTTACTTTCACTTTAGCTAAAAAAAAAAAAATACCCCCCTTATTGAACCATGTATGACACTGAATGAGCGAGCAAAGTGAGTGATCGACTGTTTCTATGAAAACTCATAGGAATTATTTAGATGAGGCAAAACATGGTACAATATGATGCATTCACACCACAGTTTTAAAAGACAAAGAACAGCTGCATATTTACTAGTCTTTCCTTCTTGCTTCCTTTTCTTCTTTCTTTTTTCATTTATTCATTCCTTTCTTCCATCTCCTTTCTTTCCTTTTATTCTTCATTCATTTTTCTATCTCTATTTCTGTCATTCAGTCTTTCTTTCTTTTCATCTTTATTCCCTTCATATGAATCTTTCTCTCCTTTCCCTTCACCTTTCATTCCTTATTTCCTCAATCTATTTTTCTTCCATGCTTTCCCCTTCTTGTAATTTGTCCTTCAAATTCTCATTTCATTGCATCTTTTGTTTCTTGTTGCCATTCATCTTCAAATCTTTTTTATTCCTCACATATCATTTCATTGTCCTTCCTTCTCTCCTACTTTTCATTGATCCTTCCTTTATCTCTTCCTATCTTTCTCTTCATTCCTTCCTTTACCCTCTTTCCTTTCTTCCTTCGCATATCTAATTCCTATTTTCGGTACTTGTGTGGTTTCATTCTGCTGTTCTGCTTTCCTTCTTTCCCTCCTGCTTTTCTTCTTTTCTATGCACACCCCTCTTTCTATTTTTCTTTCTTTGTTTCTCTTTCTTTCCATCATTCTTTCTTTCCATCATTCATTCATTCTTTCTTTCCATCTTTCTTTCCCTCTTTCTGTCCATCTTTCTTTCTTTCCATCTTTCTGTCCATCTTTCTTTCTTTCTATCATTCTTCTATTCTCTTTTGTCCCTTCTTCCCTTTTTCAAATCCTGCTTTTTTTCTTTCTGGCCATCTTATGTCCTTGTTTGCATTCCTATTTCTTTTCGCCATTTTCTTTCTGTCACTCCATCAGCATCTTACTTCTCATTGTCATCATTTATATGTCTGACAAGTGTGTGGCCCATTTCGCACTCCCCTGCCTTACCTACAGCTTTGTCGCGTTATCTCTTTCCGGCAGCATTTACTAACTTCCATCTTGTACACTGCCAGTCACAGACCAAAGGCAATAATAAGCCATAAAAAAAAATATCCTGACCCCGCTGCAACTGGTAAAGCGGGTGCTTCACTACACCCCTGAATCTCCCTTGCCCCTCTGCATCATTTGATTCGTATGTGCACTCCAGTCCATGGCTTTAGAATGAGTACTGATAAAACAATGCACATTTTTTTCAATTAAATATTTCTGGATATTTTCCCTCTGAATCTCAGCGCTTATAGGGATGCCAAAGGACATTAAAAGGATAAAAAGTTCAATTTACTTTGTCTAGAATTGGGCTATTGGTCTGTATAGAAACTTCGAACCCTCAGGAGGCCATAAAGCGCATTTCCGTGGAAGAGAAACACACAACCCCTGTGGCTGTGCTTCGTTTGAGTATATAGAGCGGTGGTCTATGTAGTAAATATTTTAGCGTCATCCGTGGCGACCAGAAGTGTGCTCTTCTCAGGGCACAGTAGCTTGTAGGCATGGAGTGATCTGCAGATGGTCATTACTACACACACTTGGCCTTGTTCACAAAAGATGTTGCCGCTTCCCTAGTAATGAACCGCTTTCTTCAAATACCTTGCAACGATTGGGTTTTATGGGTGTTTTTTCACGCTTATTTTGTACACTTACTCCTTTTAGGCACTAAAGTTCACAAACTGGTTATCCAATTTATTGTGAAAGTCTGCTGGGAAAATACACAAAGTTACACATTTATGAGTGCACTCCACATCCATACCAACAGACCCCAAGCGTTGCAATGGAGACACCCATGCTCCCGCTGCTCACCTGAAATTTATTCCGCCATTAGGGTGGACTTTCCAGTGTATTCTGATGTACGGTAACATCTTCAAACCCTTATTCCAATAATTAGGATTATAGACCTCAAGCTGTTTTTGTACAGTTGTAAACTGACTTTTCTGGTTAAAAAAGGCGGTTGACAGGTACGGGTTAATTCATGTTTACAAAAGCGAACTGACGCAGAAGAGAGGAGCAGCACTCGTTAAAACGCATGACTTGTGCAAAAGTCTATACTCCACTAAAACATTAGCAGCGTTCCCACTTCTTGTCAGATGCTTGTGAATTGGATCCACAGAAGTGCACTAGCAAGGGCCGGTCTATGGAGAGGCATCTATCTTCCTCTAGTAGTGATCTGTAAAGCACTCACAGAAAGGCACCTGACAAACCGTGCTCATGTCACCAGGATATCTGCTGCACTTCGTGCTATTGAGTGCACACTATGATGGCTGTGTTTGTAAGTGGGACTTTGGGGCTATTAGGGCAAAGGTGTATCATGTTCCCACGAGACCACAAGGGTTAACAATGCACTCTCTACAGCAGCCCTCATTCCCTGTCAACTGGCATTTAGCCAGATGGATTAACACTGTTACTACTCATTCTGTTGTGTATTTTCAAGCAATTGGGCATATGCAGAGAACATATTTGTGGGTTACCATTCGTTGTCACAGCATGACAGTAGTTATCTATACCATATTCAACCTGGCCACATTCTCAAAACTGCGCTCACACTTGCCATATCAATTTTGCAGTCACCAGCAGTATGAATGCTCCAAAGAGTGAAATGCGAATTCCTTGGAAAAGAAAATATTCTGTAATTTAATTAATCAACTCTGATTCACATTAACATGGGAGAAGCAGCAAAATAATGATGGAAGCTGTTCCAGATCTAAAGTATGGGTAGAGACTCACACAAAGCCCTTTAATGGGCCTCAGGCACAGTCCACTTGTGTACCATGTACGTCTAGCTCCTCAGGTGAGACACCACCAGCAGGATGGACCCCTGAGCTGCGAGGAGTCAGAAAGGGTCATTTTAAGTGGATGAGGCTGGGGTACTACAACAATGGAGTTTCAAAAGTTCATCTGTTCCTGATACACACTTGATTTTTTCACATTTTAAGTACATGTCAAACCCATGTCATTTCCGCTCTCCGCTTTGGGAAGGATTGCTGGCAGCCGCACTCTGCATGGCTCCTCAAGGATACCTAGAGGTTTGCTGGATCTACAGGTAGCCCCAATTTGCCCTAATTTAGTGAACACGTTTGAATCATGGGTTTTGTTAGACCTGGCATCTTTGGCGTGGTTTCCCCTGACTTTTTGCCTCTACCTCCTATATTTTTGACGCTGTGCTGGATTTCATTTTTGCTAGTTTAGATGCTTTGGGCACTTTGCCACTGCTGATCAGTGTCAAAGTGCAAGTGCTCCCTAGGTAAAGTCTTATTGTAATTGGTTATCCATGATTGGCATATTTGTGTTACCAGGACGTCCCTAGTAAAGTGCACCAAGTGTGCCAGGGCCGGTGATTCAAATGCTACTAGTGGGCCTGCAGCATTGATTGTGCCACCCACATGAGTAGCCCTAAAATGGTGTATCAGGCCTGCCATCGCAGTGCCTGTACGCAGTCTGTGAACTGCCATGCTGACCTGGCCAGTGTCCCCACTGACCAGGCCTAACCCTTCCCTTTCTGTACACATTGGACACCCCTCTAGAAGGCCCAAGGTACCCCCCTGGGCAGGGTGCAGTGTACGTGAAAGGTAGAGAATGTACTAGTGTGTGCGACATGCTCTGGTAGTGAATTACAGCCATTTTAGTTTTTCACTATTGAAGGGCTATCTTGCCCATAGGCTATAATGGGGGATGCTGGGTATAAGGTTTACCTGCATATCTTCCCATAGGAGCAAGATAGAAAATAAAAGTCTGGTATCCCTGAACTCAGAATTTAATAACACATCTTTTTAGAAGGATGGTTTTTAAATCGTGTTTGAAAACAGCACTTTTTTAGAAAGTGGCTGTTTTCTTGTCTAACCTTTCTGTGTGCTTCTGCCTGTTTGTGGATTGGCTGTCTGGAGTTGGGGTGACAGGTCTGGGAAATTCCAGGAGGCAGGGTGAGTCAGCCGCTGAAGGGAGCTATCTGCATTCGGAGTAGTGGGAGGAGTTGCACCTGGGACCTGAATAGGGCTGTGCCTGCCTTCCACAATGCTGGCTCCATCTCCTGCTAAGCGGCTGACGACCTTGCCCCTCTCTCTCAAAGGAAGAAGGTGCCCAATGACAGAATCACCCAGAACTGTTTTTTGCTGGGCTCAGAGCCCTCCTGCACAAAGGGAACAAAGACTTTTTGGGGTATAAGTACAGGACCCCAAACCCCTGAACTTTAGACTTCTACAATCAAGGGAAACCTCTGCCGGAAGAAGAACAGCTGGAGAAACTAAGGCGGAAGATTGCCCTTGCTGTGTGCTCTGGGGCTGACCTGCTTTTTTGCTGATTCAACTAAAGGGGAGAAGAATTAACGTTGCTGTGTGCTGTGATTCCCTCCATTCACTTGAAACCAAGACTGTGCTGTGTCTTACAAAAGTCTCCAAGGGCCTGAGAAGAGCTGGCCTCCTGTTGGGATGCAGGGATATCAAGGTCCCAAAGAATCCTTCTACAAGTAGCTGTGTGCGTATCTCTGTGCACAGCCTGTACTCTCTGTGAAATTTGCCTGCCCGTGTGATCCTAGGGGCTCGGTGTGTGATCGGCACACAGTGGGGCTGGTTGAGGACTGCCGCACCTTTAATTGGCTATTCTGGCGCTCAAGAGTGCGTCTCTGTGCACTCCCAGAGGCCGTCAGCAAAAGGGGGCCGGAATCACCGCCGCTGGCCCGGGACAACTACTGGGAGAAGTGCTTTTAAATTCCACTACAACGTTGTGCCCAGAAAGATCACCGCCGCACCTCGAGCTGAACGCCTGAGGCCGGGTTCGCCACAAAGTCACAAGAACCCTTACCCGCTGCTGGCCCGGAGTCCTTTGAGGTCGTTGTTGGGCCGCGCTGGAATTGGTCCCAGCCTGCAGGGATTCCCGCGGAATCATCGCCGGGCCGCGCTGGGATTGGTCCCAGCCTAGAGGGCTTCCTGCCGCTTCATCGCTGGGCCGTGCTAGGATTGGTCCCGGCCTGGAGGGCTCTCCCACGCTCGTAGAGGTGAACGAAGCTGAGCCTGAGGCCGGGGAGCGTCCCGGAGAAGAACCACCCGGACTGCTGGATTCACCCCGCATTATTGCAAGGTAAGGCTCGCATCCCCGCTTTGAGCCTGCGAGCTGAACAGTACCTGTCAATTTCAGTCTTGCCCGGTTTACCGCTCGCGACGACATAATTGAGGATTGCGGCACCGAGGCCCTATCCTGGTCAGTGAGTACCATTGTGAGCGGTTGGGGGCATTCGGTTATTGTCCCTACCCACGGAGTCCGCCGGTTAAGTGTCACAGTAGTTCACAAGCTACGAGGGGCTGCGCGCGCATGTAACACTTACCAGGCATTGGGGGCAGAGCATTTTTAAAGTCAACACCGACCTGCCAAGAGAATAAGACATTTGTGTCGCATTTTTCAAGGAGGCCTATAGAACCTACCGATTCTATGTTTGTGAAGATAATAACCTGCTGTTTAAGAAGGATGTACTGCGAGTCCAGAGTTAAAAAGGGACAATACTAAAGTGAGCTCTTGCGAGGACCATAAACAAGAACTATTTTTAAGGACTGATGCAACTTTAATTTATGTATGTGCATTTTTGGGTGTTTTGATCTGACCTAAAGCTATATAAAGATATTTATATTTTTATACCAACCTGTGCGGTGTACCTTTGTGGTGTTTCACTGTATTGCTGTGCGTGTTGGTGCAACTACTTTACACATTGCCTTTGATAAGCCTGTCTGCTCGTGCCAAGCTACCAAGGGGGTGAGCAGGGGTTATCTAAAGAGTGTATCCCCCTTACCCTGACTAGAAGCAAGGGTCCCTATTTGGACAGTGGTACCTACCTCTGCCAACTAGAGACCCCCAGATCTAACAGGTTTCCTCTGCAACCCTGAGTTTTTTTCATTGTAGAAAAACACACATAGTTCTTTTGATTATATATGCTAAGCGAATTCCTAAACACACAACCAGAGGAGTTTCCTCCCTCGAAACATCAAAACTATAATGGATTAGGGCGCAGTCTCCTACATTCTCTCACCTAAGAAAACCCCATTCGATC
This sequence comes from Triturus cristatus, assembly GCF_964204655.1. Classification (NCBI taxonomy): domain Eukaryota; kingdom Metazoa; phylum Chordata; class Amphibia; order Caudata; family Salamandridae; genus Triturus; species Triturus cristatus. The sequence goes on from NC_140590.1 coordinate 645,666,112, forward strand.
TGGACTACATACGGAATAGAAATAGAATGTGGGTGCAAACGTGGTGGCCACCACCACCAGCCTACTAGATTCCCCTTGTGAGTAGCTTGAGATACAAAGTGATAATGTACTTTTAAGTAAATGGAGATACGAGTATCAGTAGAAGTAATGAATTGGACACCATGAAGGTAATTGTAAGGGAAATGTCACAGGACAGACGGTAGGAGTAAAATGGAATCTAGAAGACAAACTGAAACAGAAGGAGTGGTGACTATGAGAATTGGATGGCAAACTTGCTGGGAGAAGAGAGGATGTAACAGAATAAATTAACAAGGGTTAAGGAAGTAATAGTTGAACTAATGTCCAGGCTAGAAACATATCAATCAACATCAATTATGCAGTGGTTGCATAGAGAGGGAGACAGGACCGGGAAATTACTAATATGGCTGTTAAAAAGGGAACAGACAAAAAAATTAATATAAATGGAATTAATATATTCGGGGGCAGAGGGATTTGATTGATTTACACATAGAAGGGAATCAAGATACTTTATGGCTATTTGAAAAAATTATACACTACAGTAATTTAAATATTGAGATGTTTTAACACGTGGTGATGCAAACTGTTGCATAAATATCACTACACAAAGCAGTATCTACACACGCACACACACGCACATGTTTGCACGCTTAGGGATAAAAAAATGTGCCTTTTTAGGGATTAAAAAAATGTGTCTTTTCTTTTACATATTTGAGGTACGTTTAAAAATATAACTGATGGAGCTCAATGCCTGGTTCCTTTTGGGGTCACACAAAAGAGGCCTCTATGAACATCCCTTTCCAACAAAAAACAAACTTTCAGAACAGCACTGTTGTTAGACCTGACACCCTTGGGTGGAAGTCCCCCAAATATTGTGCCTTCACACTGTCTGTTTGGCTAAATTTGTTTTTGTTGGCTTTAGGACTCTGCACACTGAATCACTGCTAACCAGCGCTAAATAAAATGCTTGTGCTCTCTCCCTTAAATGTGGTATAACTGGCCTACCCCTCATTGGCACATTTTATTTACTTGTAAGTGCAAAGTAAATGGTACTCCTGGTCCCCACGGCCTGTAAATGAAATACTACTTGTAAGCCTGCAGCATTCATTTTGCCACCCACCAAAGTAGCCTTTTAAATCATGTCTCAGACCAGCCACTGCAGCCTGTAGTGCAGTTTTAAACTGCCATTGAAACCAGACAAATTATGTGTCACCCCGTAAGCAGGCTCTAAGTGCTCATAGGGCAAGATGCACGGTATTTAATAAGTAGGAGTTTGACCTGGCATCCTTGGCATGGTTTTCCCTGACTTTTTGCCTCTACCTCCTGTGTTTTTGATCCTGTGCTGGATTTCGTTTTTGCTGGTTTAGATGCTTTGGGCACTTTGCCACTGCTGATCAGTCAGTGTCAAAGTGCAAGGACTCACTGTATAAATTGATATTGTGATTTGTTCTCCCTGATTGGCGTATTTGTTTTCCAGTAGGTCCCCAGTAAAGTGCACTACATGTGCCAGGGCTGGTAAATCAAAAGCTACTAGTGGGCCTGCCGCACTGATTGTGCCACCCACAGGAGTAACCCTAAAAAGAGGTCTCAGGCCTGCCACCGCAGTGCCTCCGTGCAGTTTGCTAACTGCCATGTTGACTTGGCAAGTGCACCCACTTGCCAGGCCCTACCCTTCCCTTACCTTGCACATAGGACACCCCTATGGAAGGCCCAAGGTACCCCCCTGGGCAGGGTGCAGTGTATGTGAAAGGTAGGTCATGTACTGGTGTGTGTACCATGTCCTGATAGTGAAACACTGGCAATTTAGTTTTTCACTATTGAAAGGCTTTCTTGCCCATAGGACAGAATGGGGAATGCTTTGTAACATTTTACAAGCATATCTTCCCATAGGAGTAAGATGGAAAATTGGAGTCTGTTATCCCTGAACTCGGAATTTAATAAAACATCTTTTAGTAAGGATGGTTTTTAGATTCTGTGTTTGAAAATAGCACTTTTAGAAGGTGGCTGATTTCTTGTTCAACCTTTCTGTGTGCCTCTGCCTGGTTGTGGATTGACTGGCTTTGGAGTGACAGGGGCTGGGGTGGCTCCAGGAGTCTGGGCGAGTCAGCCCTGGGCTGAATAGGCCGATCTGCATTTGGAGTGGTTGGAGGACTAGCACCCGTACCCGACTAGGGCAGTGCCTGCCTTCCACAAAAGACTGGCTCCACCTCCTGCGGTATGTCTGAAGACCCTGACCCACACTGACAAAGGAAGAAGTTGTGCACCTGCAGAGTGCACCCAGAACTGGTTTGGACTGGGTTCAGGACCCCTTACACAAAGAGAACAAAGACATTTGGGGGTATAAATATTAGGGCTGAACCCCCTGAATTTTAGATCATACTGGAATTAAGAAGGACCTTTTCCAAGGAGAAGAGCGCGAGAAACTGAGAAGGACGACTGCCCTTGCTGTGTGTTCTTGGGCTGACCTGCAGTTGCTATTCTGCAAAGGGAAGGAGAAGGACTTTGCTGTGTGCTGTGTCCCCTGCATAAAGGAAATCTCCAAGCGCCTGAGGTGTGCTGGCCACCTGTTGTGGAAACTCAGGAATACCAAAGTTTCCAAAATCCTCGCTAGGACGCTGTGTGCATGTGTCTGGGCACAGCGTGAAACCTTCGTGAAGCCTGCATTACTCAAGAGTGCTTTGTTCCCCAAGATCGTCCCTCCGACGCTGTGGTGGTGTGACTGCGCCCGGCTGTGACCTCCGAGAAACTTGCACATCTTGAAAGTTCTTTGTTTCCCAAAAGCAGCTCTGCGATGCTGTGCGTGTTTGTCGGTGCACAGCTGGCGGACATTGGGAAGTTTGCCAAAGCCGCGATTAACTAGGGGCCGTCACCGCCGCTGGCCCGAGTCGTCAGCAAAATCGTGATCGCCAGAAGAGGGAGCCGGGCGGGAGCAGGATCAGTTGAGAGGCATCGCCTAGCAACCGGGACACCTCCGACGCTCAGCCGCCCAGCAGTGTGTCAACGTCGCCGCTGAGTGAGCGAGGCTGAGCTAAAAGCAGGAAGGAGCTGCCCCACTCTCCCCATGCAGCGTAGGGAAGATTGGCGAGCCGGAGTCCTGAGGAGCCTCGAGCCGGTGTTCATCTCGTCTCCCAGGTAACGCTGAGAGCAGCGCTCGAGCCGCCACGTGGTGAGCTGCCGGGGAACTGTTGTGAGATCGTATCCTGTTTACGGCCCGTACCAGCACAACGGAGAGTTGCAGTACCAGGGCCCCCTTTTTCCTGACACTGTTATTTGAGCACCTGGGGGGCATATTTCTTTGGTAACTGACCCGAGAGTCGGCACGGACCGTTCAATAAACAAAGGAGGCACCACAGCGTTGCAAGGAAGATCGGGGCCTATGAGATTACAAATTGCCTAAAGATATACAGAACCTGCAACGTCTATTTTTCTGTAGTAACAACCTTTTGGAAGCCATATTTTCTTAACTATGTATGTTGGATTTTTGTCATTTTGGTCTTGTCAAGTTTAGATAAAGAGATTCTATCTTTCTAAACTGGTGTGGTGTCCATTTGTGTTGTTTCACTGTATTACTGTGAGTGTTGGTACAAATACTTAACACATTGCCTTGAGGATAAGCCTGTCTGCTCGTGCCAAGCAACCAAGGTGGTGAGCAGGGGTTATCTAGAGTGTGTTTCCCCCTTACCATGACTAGAAGCAAGGGTCCCTATTTGGACAAAGGTACCTACCTCTGCTAACTAGAGACCTCCATTTCTAACAGTAGGACTTGTGGGTTTAATTTTTACAAATAGTGAAAAACACCTAAAATCATACTTCACTACTGCAAGGCATTTCCCTCCCAGAAGATAACATTGGGTTACCTTATTACACTGAATAAGTGATAACTTAAGTTTGGGAGCAGATAGGAAATATACATTTACCCCAAAATTAATTGTAATTTAAAACCCTCTCTAATGGTAAGGTCGGATTTTATGCCACAATTCTGAAATCACAACTTTTAGAAAGTTGGCTTTTTCTTTCCTAACCATTTGGTGCCTCCAGCGTGTCTCCTAGGTGCTACAGTGATGACTGTCCACAACGCCTGACCATACCTGGTATAGTTGTCAGATGACCTATGTGTATTCCTCCCAAACAGTGAGACAAAGAGGGACCAAGAATTGGCAGGATGGGACATCCTGCCAGGATGGTTGGGAATGAGCTGTTTCCTGCTCCAATTGCATTTCAAAGGGGCTACCTCGACACACATATCCAAAGGAGTTCGACACCAGCCTATTATCATCCCAGATCACTTCGAGCCTGGGCACGGGAAGGAAGGAACTTTACAGAACCATATGTGGGGGGTGGTCTAGGAGTTTCTTCTACTTCAAAGGCTAGCACCAAGTATAAATATCGTACCTCTTGAATCACTAATCAGATACATTCTGGACCAGTGGAATACTTAGAACAAGCATTTGCAATGAAATAGGTCTTGCATTTTACGAGAGTTTGAGCTATTGGATTTGTATATGACAATAGCTTAAATTCTCACAAATGCGAGACCTATTGCATTGCAAATCTTTTTTGTTTACAAGCGCCCCATGCCACGCCTTCATGTTAATAGAGGCCACGCCTCCTTCTTTAGACGAGCCATGTCTAAAAAAAGGTCCTCGGGTGCTATCAAAGTCAAAGCGCGGCATGGGGCGCATATACGAAAAAAGCATTTGTCTGTCAACTTGACAAGCAAATGTTTTTTTGGTAAAAGCGCCCAATGCCGTAGTTTCACTTTAATAGCAGCCGCGGACCTTTCTTTAGACACTGCTCATCTAAAGAAAGGGCTGTGGCCTCTATTAACATGAAAGAGCAGCATGGGGCGCTTGAAAAAAACAACCAAAAATTAATTAAATAAATTGAAGAAGAAAAAAATTAAGTCGAGCCACAAATAAGAAAACAATGGAGGAAGCATCCCCAGATTTCTCTATTTAACAGAGCCCGCTTCAAACGGTCTGTGCAGGGGGTTGGGGGGCATATTTATAGTCGACTCCCATTAAGCAAAATAAAAAGCGCGCATAGCGCACTGCAAATACCCCCAAAACAATGGCCACCCTGCTAAAGCTAGCGTGCCTTCCGTGCTCTTTACATTAATTACCATCGAAGAAAATAGTGCTCACCGACCAGATAGTGTAAGACCACAAGTAAAAAGTCCAGTCGTCATGGGAGGTTACAAATGCAGACAAGGCGGTAGCAAGGAGGGACTAGTAAGCCAGAGGAGGGCACTCCTCTGGCAATAAAGGTGAAATCCTGATATCTGGAGCTCTTTACAGTTGCAAACGGGCCCATTCGTACCAACAGTCTGGCACCCGCGAGGACAGCTAATGCGAAGCTTTAGTGAACCTGACTCTTCGTGCTACAGAGACCATCAACGATGACCAGCAACATGAGATATGCACTTTGCGCTACATTAGCAACAGCCCGCGGTGACCACCAACGCAAATCTCCAGCAATGGAGTCTGTGATGCCCGACCAGATCTTCGTGCTACAGCGACGACCATCCACGATGCCCGACTGGATCTTCACACTACAGAGAAGACCATCCGTGATGCTCGCTTTGTGGTTTTCTCCTCCGCGAATTGGACTCTTTACACAAGACTTTGAAAAGGTAACGCTTTCAGGAGAATTAAGCTGGTCCCTATATCTGGCCTGCACGCCATCACAGTTGGCCTGAACTTCTGACTTTTTCCCAGTGAAGCATGAATACATTACCCTAAGTGGTGCTTTGTGTTTTTTAGGCACTATACTTACCTAAAACTTTGAAATTGAATATCTCAGGTTCTACTGATTGGATTTTTGGTGTTCTGGTATCATTTTATTTATTCACATTTACTCTATTTTTCTAAATTGGTGAATATTTTGTTAAGACTGACTGCTTTTGTGCCAAGCTAAGAAAGTGTTAGGCAGAGGTTAATTTAGTGACTTTTTGTGGTTCTCCCTGGCAGGGATTGTGGTTGTTGATTGAGAAAGATCTTCACCCCTCAACAAAAACCCAATTTCCTACAACTGTGCAATTGATTTTTTTAGGCAAGAGCCTTCTTTGACAGCACTTTATGATTGAACCATGATAGATTAAAAAAGGGAAAGAAAATGCTTGGGATTTTTCTAAACTCTATTTGTTCTGTAAAAATATATGCTATGTGTAAACTATTACACTGAAAAGTAAGAAAGAGTTGCATCCAACAATTAAATAAAACATATTAATGACGGACAATTAATCATTTTGATATGCAGATATTATGATCATACATTCAGCCACACCGATAGGCACGGTGCATGAATTTTCTGTATTCCAAGCAAAATAGAACTTTTCCTTCTTGACAGCTCCCGGTAAGTAAAAACAAAATGTAATTTAAGGCCTTTTTCAGTAGTTCAGTGTCATCACTAGGTCCACACGAGGACTGCTGCCTTGCCTCACATTGTGAGAGTTATGGCCCAGCACACAGCATTTCGCTTTACTGCTTTTCGAGACCAAACAATAACTCTTTAATGGAGCACAGCTAGAAATGCAATAAAAATTATGACGGGCAAGGACAGTTCAAGTGCAAACCATCAATGAGAATATAGAATTGATGACTATAGGTGGGAAGTGCCAGGAAGAGAAGTATGTCATCCCCCTCGACTGCAACTCACAAGCACACATGTGTACATTTATAACAATGCTGCTACTATTCTGCAGAAGTACACTGTAAGCTACTGTACGAGCTGCCGGGCCATGCATTACTTAGAAAAGCCATGCTGGCAAGCAGTTACCATGACATTACGATGCAGCGTGTGATGTGCTGCCAGCATGGAAACCCATAGACGGATCTTGGGCTGAACAGCATCATGTAAAGAATACCTAGGAAAGTTCCATTAACACATATTGAAGGGGAAACTCCCTACTTAAGCTTCGGAAACACTGCACGTTTTCTTTAGCTCGACAACATTCAACAACAGTGGGTTATGGAAAATGTGACTCTACCGCCGGTCTGTCTTTCAATCGGAGAAAGTTCCTCCAAGCAGTCACCGGTTCACAAACTATGTAGTGATAATGGACACAGACTAACTACAGGGCCCAAAATATTGGAGCTGCAGTCAGATTTTCAGTTTGATGAAGGAGTATCGATTTAAAAATCAGGAATGTTGTATACTGATTATTGAACTTGGCGTTTTGTAAGCAATAGATCAGACCATAAACACCCACTGTCAATCAAAAGTCTCTCTCATGGGAGGAGGAGGGAAAGCCGAAGATATGGGTGCTGATTCTGCCAATTTACTAGTAACTCAGATCCTCTAGGCACAGAAAATCTTCGATATAATTCGAGCTCTTGGCCAATTACAAACGTTCCCTGACAGACAGCCTTTGCACCCCGGCTCCTGCTAACACCCTCTCCAATACTACCGGTGCAATGCTCTTTGTTTGCATCAGGCTCTCTGCTGAACAGGAAATAATTCTCCACTACCTCGACCTCTTCGTGTTCCTTGACTAGCTATCTTATCTCGGGGTTCTTTCTGAAACCACCACTCACCAGACCATTTAAATAATCACTGGAATGCCCTGCTTCAGGCTACATTTACATACTCAGGGCCGGACTGGCCGCAGCGGGCACCGGGCATTTCTTTTTTTGGCCCCTGGGGGCTAATTTTGTTACAGGCCATTTACGCAGCTTAGCTGCGATATCGGCCGCTGTAACGAAATCAGCCGCAACCGGCCCTTGCAAACTGCTCGGCCGCACCCCCAAACCGGGGAGGGGGTGGGGGGAGCACTTTGCCAGGGCCGGTTTTGGTACCCAGTCTGGCCCTGTACATACCCCAATAATCTATAGCAACTGAACCTCTCGAAACAGCTCTCTGAGGCCATTTACTCGTAAAATGATCCATTTAACAGTGAACATAAATCACATTGTCGGTGTCCTAAAACATATGATATATTTACAATTATCCTTCTATTTGACAGCATTCAAAGTAATACTTTACTCGAATAAATTAACCCACAATTTCCACTATCGCGACCTTCCTGTCCACATCAAGTGGCATAACTACTGGCTCAAGCTATGCAAGTAAATATCACTCTCTCAATCCTATTGCACACAAACCCATCATTTAGTACACTAAAACTAATCCTCATTGCAACCCATTGAGACCACAGCACCTCTATCAATACCAAATCAGAACAGAATTTTTATTCATACGATTGGTTATGACATCTAGGAAGTAGGCAAGCCCATGCTCTCATCCTTTGTCACACTTCACCTTTGCATCTGCTTGGTATCACTTTAATAACAGCCAAATAATTAAACATTTGCTCCAGAGAGAGGGTAACAAAGATGGTGGAGTAGGTCTAATCTATGGTTACTTCCCAATATTAATTGCAGGCGTCATGCGGCTCTGATGTATAACATGTCTACATAGCTCATAAAGGGGAATTCCAATTTGACATGGCATACTACACAAAATACAATCCTTGTGACATAAAACGTAACACGAAGACACAACAAACATAATTTACAGAGTGGAAATTAAAACAGCGTGATATCTTCAATCCAACAACATGCTCCACATCTGACTCTACCATATGTTGATCTCTAGCTCTAACTCTACCATATGTTATTGCAACAACATATTGAAGGATTTCAAGTCCAGAATCAGGTTGTTATTATCAAATCAAAGAAAGCAAGCACCAATCCAGTCAACTGTGCAAACAAGCCTCCACTCAAACTTAAGCTAGTGTTGCAGCGTAAACATGCTGGGCCTCAAATAAATCTCACCACCAAACTATATTTCTCTAGAATAACCTCAGCTACCACATTTTGTTGTTTTTATGTCCTCTGATGGATCTTGTAGGGTGCTGACAGGGACTAGAATATTTAGGGGATAAACTATTATCATATAAAGACCTAGAATAAGGTAATAGTTAGCATTCATTCATTACCAAATAGATTTACTCAGGCAGAATCTGTTTAGGTTAGTGCATTTGGAAACAGAGAAAATGACCACAACAAATGAATGAAGCAGAATCAGCAGAATAGTAACTCAGCTGGTATTTTATCTCATTTGAAGAAATTCTCATGCCAAATTGATTTACGACTTATAGAGTTTTAATAAGCAATTAATAAAGCTGTGAGATGTCAAGTTTGGAAAGAAATTACTTTCTCAGCAGAGGGAAATTGTATCATGAGAAATGAGTCGTTTATATATATTAAGTATATTACCCTGATACAAACCCTATAGAGGTGAGTTCAGTAAGTGCCAATTGACCAGTTCCAGTTCATGAACCGGTTTGTCTGCCCCATCCGTACAGCAGCGTCAGAAACCTTCCAGCTGGAAAGTTTCCTCCTGCGCAAGCATACCAGCCGGCAGCAGCGCAGTAATATGTCTCAGTTCGTGTTAGCTTCTGAAAGTCCAAATCATCAGTCTCTCTACCATACGGTGGATCGAGAAGGTGGGCAAGATAGGAACCGCCACTGTCCACACTTTAAGCAATTATATTCCATCAATTCCTGGCTTACACCCCTGGACATCACCAATTTCATCGGACCATTCTGTCCCATTGGTCAGTTTCGATTGGATGAGATGATATAGTAGGTAAAGTAAACCAATTGGAAGATTAAGTAATTCATTACATTGCATTTTCCATAAGACCACTGATTTTTATTTATACGATTGGTTAGGACAGCTAGGAAGTAGGTGAGCCCATGCTCTCATTCTTTGTGAGTTCTTTCCCAAGCATTCACTCTAGGAAGTAACACATTTGTTGTAAGTCAAATCAAGTAAGCTACAAACGTGAAAGGAATTATTGCGTGCAAGAGCACAAGTAGTAACTTTAAGAAAAGTTCTCATAGGCTTCAGACTATTCAGTTCATTAGTTCATGCTAGGAAGGAAAAGAGGTTTAAGGCCTATATGAAATGCAGCCTGTGCACGCCGAGTTTATGCTAAAATATGAATTTCACTTCATTGAATACAGTGCATTACTTCTTCAATTAGACAAGTTAATGACTTACGATTACATCATGTAAGTATAAAGTACCCATAAAAAAACCTTTTATAATGTCTCCTTATTATTTGCCCATATTAGTTTTGCAAACTTCTCACGTTACAAGTTTAATATATCATTCAATATTTGGAAGCATAGCTATGTATTACACATTCTAATGAGAACGTCAATTTTCTTAATACCTAAAACGACTTTTACTCTTACGCGTATAAGAAATTTCTAGGTTATTCGTCTGTCTGGTATTGTTCATTTATGCATAAAGAAAACATATACCAATAGCTTTATCAATCTTCTCATTAGTTCATCTGCGGTTAGGTATCATCACAAATCTAAGCCTAACATTCTGCATGATTTTACGATGCAGTACTAAATCAAACTTCATTTTGTGCACGTTTTTAAAGCATGATAACTCTACATACATTTGTCATATCAGTAAATTATTGTCGCAATCAATTTTTCCAGGGTGAATTCATAGAGATCAGATGAATGATAACATCCAAGCTCTATCACTAGCATACTGCCACCAACATTTTCAAACAGAGTCAAATAGTAAAAGGTTGACACAGACATCTTCTCAAACTAAAAGCCCATTGCAATGTGCACTGTAAGTTACAGATGGCATCTTGGAAAAACATCTTTAACAATATTTAAACTTCAATACTTTTCTCGACATAAAGGGATCATACTGCAATGCTCTTCAGGGCACAGAAACATTCATGCATGATCTTTATTAAAATCCAATGATGGCTTTTGATTAAAGCAAAACAGAAATACTGTAGGAAAATTCCCCTGCTTACATGATCACCCCCCAAATCTTGGGCAGATGCTGCTAGTATTTCGCCTCTGAAGGGCACTGGGATCTGCTGTCAAGATGTTATGTTATGTGTATTTTTAAAGTAAACCATCAACCGCAAGGGTATCCCGGCACGGAGCAGGTGTGTGTGTCTAGCCCTGTCTATGGTAGGTTGATTGACTGAAAAGCCAGGTCCTCAGCTTCTTGCAGAATTCAAGAAGAGAGGAGGAGGCGCTGATGTGGAGTGGGAGCTCTCCGCGCTGTAGGAGCGATGTAAGAGAGTGACCGCCATCCTGTAATTCTGTGTATGCGTGAGATGTGTGTGACTAGAAGTCCTGCGGAGCGGATGTGTCTGGGTTGTTGGCAGATGCAATGTTTCAGGTAGGTCGAGCCATAGCTGAGTAGTGCCTTGTATGTGTGTGTGAGGAGTTTTAATTGAGCATGTTTGTGTACTGGGATACAGTGGATCTCTCTAATGTGTGGTGTAATGTGAGTTCTATATGGGAGGTTGCAGATGAGTCTGGCTGTCGAGTTCTAGATGGTTTGCAGTCTTCTAGTGAATTGCTTGGTGATGCCACCATAGAGCCTAGTGGTTTTTCATGACTCCAAGATGCATATGTGATTGGCTATATTCCTGATTGGCCTAAGTTAACTTGCCTATAGGTCCCTAGTAAATTGTACTATGTGTAGCCAGGGCCTGTAAGTTAGGAATCACTAGTGGACTGCAGCACTTTTTGTGTCACTACTACAGGGATAATGTAAAAATGGGCCTCTAGGTCAGCCACTGCAGTCTAGTATGGCAGCTTTCAAAAGTTGCCACTTCTGCTTTGCAAAATCACCCTTTTACTCAGTTGCCCCTGAGGCTGGGTGCCTAATATTAAAATAAGGGACATGTATATGTATAGTTGCACATGTCCTAAAAGTAACAACACACAATTGTTTTTACTGTGGAAAAGTAGGTAGTCCCATTGGCTAACATGGAGTGGCATCCATATATCCACAAGTAGCACTCCAAGGTATCACAATAATGGTTACCAAAAATCCAACCCTAAATATTAAACAGCAACTTTAGAATGTAACCAACTTTCTGCCAAACTTTTCCAGCAGCTGTTTCCGATTAAAACAGCTGCTGTCCCAAAGCCATCCTGCTGACCACCTGGAGAGAATTGTGAACGACTCTCAGAAAAGGGATGACCAGGGAGTGTGTGGGCCACGGATGGCGAGCTTCAAAGTGGAAGCAGTCTCTGAAGGACAAATGTGAGTTACACTATCTATGGGCTTTCCTTTTGTTCAGGTAGACAGGCTGGCATCTCTTCTAAGAGAGGTAAGCCTGCCCTAGAACAGTTTTTTCTTGAGAAGTGGCTCATTATGCTGGGTACACCTTCAGGGTGTGCTCAGAACTCTCCACAGGGGAAGAAGAGGTGGGCCATCTTGGATTTGGGCAGAGAGGGGTACCATGAAATTATATCATGCCAAACCCCCTAGAAGTGATGTAAGGGTGGGCACAGTTGCACCGTGGGAATTGTTGCCCCATTGGCTAGTGAATCCTTCCCACTCACACACTCTACAGTTGACCTAAAAAGGGCAACCCTGGAACCCAGACTTGAGCACACTGTTGGTAGGCTGAATCAAGAAGCACTTCACCTGCTTCACCCCAGGATTTCAAAAAGAGGGTGGGGCTTGAGTGTTTGGAGAGACCCCAAGAGCTGAACCAACTTCACTTTGCCAAAATGACTTCAGAGTGACTCCAAGAGCTAGTTGGCTGGCCCTTGGTTAAGCTACAGGACCACAAAAGGTTGAGGAAGACTGCTTTTTTATTGCTCAGCTAGTCCTCGAACAAAGGTTCACAGTGACACTGTTGGTGCATGCTTAGAGATTGTGTCCTGACCCTCCACAAGGTGTCCACCAAGTCCTGTGCCTGTGGTTGACATTAGAGTGTACTCTTTACCTTGCATAGTGAAGAAAAAGCAGAAGAAACTACAGAAAACATGCATTTGGAGACCTGACCAGATGACCAGTCACAACAGGAGTTGCAAGGGACTCTTATGAAGCATGCTGGGAGACTGAGTCATTGACCCAAGCCATGCCCCCGAAGTCATGGAGCTGTGGTTGATGCCAAGGAGGACTATGCGCAATAGAACTACAACAGGAGAGCGTAAACTCCAGAAGGGACCAGAGGCTACCACCGAGGATTTCTCCAGCAGCAAGCCAATCCCGGAGAAGCTTGTGTCAGAAAAGAAGGAACTGTTATCCTTGATGGGAAAATTTGCCGGTTTTAACTCTCCCATATGAATCATATTGTTTTTGCTCTGCTAAGTAAACTGAAGTGATTTATTTCCAATGTTTTTTAAACATCTTTTTAGGAAACTTTGAAAAAACATATCTCCTGTTTCCTCCAGTAGATTTGTGTCCATTTTTGTGTCTATGCAAAGATAAAAATACAGTCTATTTTTAGAAATTGGTGTCGGAGTTTTATTGTGTTGAGTTTCTTACTCATTAATTGGTTTGGTACTTTTAAATGCTTTGCACTTGTTACTTTGGTTAAGCCTGACTGGTCTGTGAAACAGCTGCCCAGGACTGAGCTAAGCGTGTTATTAAAGAAACCTGACTGGACCTGTCACAGAATTGGGACATTCCATGGTGAAGCCACACCAGATGATAATCCACTTTCTTACAAATACGCATCATATTGGACCTTACTGATGCTTCCATCAGACAAGAAAGTTGTACAACTGCATTATTATAATAGTTCCAACGTGGAAAAAATAATTATTTTCGAAAACGATAACACGAAAGTCACAGGAACCATAAATTAACATCTCTTGCTCAACAAATATTTCTATGTCAATAAGTGTAATCAATATATCTAATTGTGGTACTAACACACAATTGGTGTTTTAAATGTACAATAGAAGTGCTGTCAGTCGCTTGTTCATTTGGTTAAAACAAACTCAATTTATATAACCTTAGAGGACTAAGTCTCTATAAAAATCCTATACTTGGACTATGTAGTTGACTCCTTCGGTTAGGTCAGACGTATGTTTTTATGACAATAAAAACTTCCAGGAATGCTTATGGGAAGCTGCAAAAGTTTTGCAAGTGTGCTTACTCGTGAAGGCAATTTACACATGCATAAATGTATGTACAGGTTAATCTAGCTAGCAAGCACTGAAGCACTTAACATGGGCCGGAGCCAAGGGGAAAGATTTAAGTCATCTGTGGTGAGGTAGGATATTGATGCTAGCAGTTGTAATAGTGTTTAGATCCTTCCTGAGTTGCAGGAAGAGTGAAATATATCTGATGTGGGTGGGGTTATATTTCAGGGCCTAGGGATATTGACGGAGAAGATCCATTTTTTGCTTTTCTAGTTTTCTGGTCTGGAAATGTCCTGTTAGATAGGCTAAGGTCTACCTCTTCACTTCAACCTAGAAAAAAAAATAGGAAAAAATGACAAGATCATGCAGCTAGTTTACACCCGTTTCTATAAGAGAGAGACAAGCTCATAATAAATATTGCTCAATACATTGTCTAAACCTGCAAAGACATGTTGCCTTGTGGTCCTGAGTTCATTTAAAAGTATTTTTTTACAGAAGGGGTATTTCTTTCCAAAGGTAGTGTTGTAAAATGAGTTTTATTGGCTAGGACGTTTAGTGTCAGAGAACAAATAAATCAGATGAATGATTTACGTGTTCGAATAAAATGAACAAATTAAGAATATAAATTGTGCCTGTACGTGTATTTAACCAACCGTTATATCCATCTTATCATGGCCGCCAGGACCTTTCTTTCCTGCCTGGCGGTGAGAAGTTCATAAATGTCCATGGAATACTAACGTCTGTGACACCCTCTCTGATGCCACTGAACTCACTCAGTTCCACCGGTAAAAGACTTGTGGTAGCTTAATGCAGCCGCCCCACAAAAGGTTTGTTGGGCCATTATTTTTTAACAGATTAAATGCCAATTGTTCAAAAAATAAAATAGGTAGTGGCGTTTCTCTTTAAAGTGTTGGCGATGTTCGACAAAATTAAACATTTTTCAAATATACAACTTTAATGATGAAGGAAGAATTCTGAAACATTTGCGTAAATGTCTGCAATATTCCATCACAAATAGTGGTGAAATATTGACAGCAACAGCATAGGAAAAAAGTCGGATGGCAACTCATAGATGAAATCATTGCGTTGCCTGCCAGTTAAATGTTTGGTATCTTCAATTTTTTGATGCAGCTATTGACCATTTTTGTCGAATTATATAGTGGTGCACATATGCCTACAATGAGGCAGTCTTGATATAGAGAGTGGTCACCACGTTTTTTCTAATCCTTGTATGTCAGAAAGGTTACAATTATTTGGAATGTTATGTTATGTTAATTGAATTTATAAAGCATGTGGCTGCCCCCAGCAACAGGGCTTCCCAGCGATGACCACCGAACCAAGTACCAACACTAAAAAGCACAGCAAAGGGGAACCTAACCTCCCAATAAATGAAGAGCCAGGTTTTGAGCTTTTTCTTAAAATCAAAATGATATGGGATACTGCTTAGCTTGACACGGAGACTGTTCCAAAGGGCTGGAGCTAAAACTCAAAAGAGCGACTACCGGCCTGTTTCCTATAGAACCTGGGCATCATCGCCAGGGTTAGCTCGGCCAAGTGAAGTGCTCTGGTTGTAAAGCAAGGTTGCATTAGATCAGATAGAATGAGAGCCCCTTGAGTGTTCATGCTCTTCTTGTGTGCCGTACTAAGGGCTTTAAATTTAATGCGCCTCTTCAACGGGAGCCAGTAGAGCTTGCGAACAAGCCCTTAAGTGGTGAAAAACTTTGGGAGTGAAAACAGCAATCTAGCCGCCGTATTTTGGAGCAGTTGTAACCTTTTTAGGAAAGATTTCTTACAACCTAGTTAAAGGATATTGTAATAGTCTAAGCGTAATAGAATAAGTGATTGGATAATCATCCGACGAATATGCAGTTGGAATAGGCCAATGATAGGTTTCAATCTTCTCAGGATACAAAAACAAGTGCCCACCAGAGTGGTTACTGGTTTCTCGAGACTGAGGGACTGGTCCAACCATATATCAACATTTTTCACAGATCACAGGAAAGAAATGTTGCTCATAATTTCCTTTTGTGTGAGGATTAAAGCTAGGACAGGAACAATAAAGCTTGATTGTTTCACTTCTTCAAAGGCTTCCTGCAAATTTAATGTAGACAGACTTAAGGTACAGTCATACCCAATTGTAGAAATTGATAATCAGAAATAACTATTCAATCAGTTTCAAAGTTATTCTTCCATGCACTGAAAATGCCTAAAAGGAATCGTCTTGTACTCACATTCTGGTAAGACCTTTGTTTATATTTTGCAGGCCAATAAAATAAATTATGTGAAGCTTTAAGGTCATTCACCAACTTTAGTTTCCAATAGAGATAGCAAAGAAACATCAAATGTTGCTGAATAAAAGACTTCAAACCATTAGCAACCTCTATTGGTTCCTTTAAGACATTTGTTAACATAAATGTGTTTTTCCAATAATCCCCTTTTAATCTAGGAATTTTCTTGACTACAAATTTTAGTGTAAGAGTCCAAGTAAAACAGATGAATGTCTCAGGTGTTCTAATAACCTATCCATCTTACCCTGACTGCCACAGACGTCCTTTCTTACCACACACTGATAGTGTGCACAAATGTGCACTGAATACTAAAGTCCATGAGGCCATATCTGATTTCACTTAATGCAGTCAGGGGTACAATGAAAGCAAAGCCTAGTGCCCATTAACTTAAGGCAGCCATTTACAAAGCAGTGGTTTAGCTGGTCCATTGAGGCTTTATTGATTAAATAGCCTTTGTTCAATTAAGAAATGAAAACAATTAAAACAAGAGGTGGTACAATAGAAATATATTAAAATATTTGTGCTTACATTGGCATAAAAAAATCATAGAACAAAAAGGAGAACGCCACCTCCAGGGTGTAATCATTGCATTGTATGTGGAAAAAAGTGTGGGACCCTTTAACATCTTGATTGCCACATCGAAGACATCAGTCTTAGAGGCCCACTGCACTAATCTCGGTCATGTTGGAAGAACTATGAAGTCAGTTGGAAAGACATAGGAGGCACATTATTTGCTATTCTAAAACTTATGTAAAATCGTTAAAATTCAAGTAAATGATACAGTACAGTGGACCAAATGGCTGAATATCCAATAAAAAATCATAAAAATTGGCACTAACTACCAAGGCAAAACATTTGAGCAACCATGTGTCCCACCTCGCGGTCCCTGAATGAGGCAGTGCTATTCCATAACCTTCCATGTTCTTAAAAACGATGGCAAACTGAATAAAGATACTTTTCTTGAAAAAACCTAAGTCTCACTGTAGTTATAAAGAAAGAAACCAGGGATGAAACCAATGCGATAACTTACAGGGATAATCAAAGTTGTAAAAGCAGTGGCGGCTGGTGACATCTGTAAGTAGTGAGGCGTAAAAGTAGCGAGCGGCACACTGTGGCGGCCGAGCATAACGTATCAAGTGGGGTTTGAGAACATTTTGAAAAAAGACCGGGCAAATCGTGCATTTTCAAGGATATTTCACAAAGCAAGAATGCTAATAAAGCAATTGGGAAAGTGTATCAATTACATCAATAAAGTTTTTTTTACATGTGGAAAAGTTAACTAGACGTGGGATTCGATCATTCATATAATACTCATATATATATATATATATATATATATACACACACACACACACATACACTGCCAAAACACACACAAACAACATACACATTTGCAGAAAGCAGATCAACAGCTGCATATCCTCTACCGAGAACCCAAAAGACAAAGTAACTACTTTATGTTAAGCGCAGCATGTTCCTCGCACCTAAGAGCAGCAACACACTTTACAGAGAGGATTGTTATTGTAGCAGGGCATCTAAGCCTGCACATAGAACAGTATGGTGTGTGGGTCCAGTTGAGACCGAGTTACTGAAAGCAAGATGTGACTGTGGTAGGGATGCTCCTGAACTATTTTGCACAGGTTTATAGATTGCGCGGGGGACAGCGTAACTTCTAGAGCACATCACAGAAAAATATCCAGATGTGTTTCCTATCATATGGATCAAGAGTCGAGCATTTATTAATATTCCGCACTAGCATATATGTATTGAAATGGCTAGATTTCAAGTAGTTATATATTTTGAAATAAGAAATAATCGATTTGTCAAAATTCACGAAGGACGCATGCGCTGGACCGTTCCTGAATTTCAACTAAAAGTGTATAATGGGACAAACAAAACTCCACGTTGTTACTAGCCAATTCAATAATTGGGTGGGGTCAAGAGGTTTGCTGGATCCATACTTCTAAGTTTCAGCCACGCTTTCTCATACAGAGCCATAGTAATAACTCCTCCTTTTATAACAATAAGTTAAATGCCATCCCTGAAAATTCAGTCCATGGTTTGTGCTGGTATGCATTCTGACTCGCATGAACATCGTACTGCCAACGGAGCCCTTAGTATGTGACGCAGAGGGTCAACTGGGGAGGAATAGCTGGACTTTCATGTCTGCTTTTCAAATTTTAGTTTGTAACTCGTATGGTAAAAAATAATTTTTGTACTGAGTTGTCGTCTTAATCCCAAAAAAAACCCTAAACATTCTAATAAACTTACTAAACAAGAAACGAGTCTGGCGCTAAGGAGAGCACAGTAACATTTGTTAATGTGGTTTGACTGACAATCAACTTCCCAGTAATGCACGCCCAGCCAGATCCCAGTAACCTGCCAACATAGTCCGTATATTTGGCCTTTACAGTCAATCAATAAATCACGTCAATAAAACACTTTCTCACGCAAGTTCCCAGCCTGGTCAAGAATGCTCCATTCTGCAGTCCGCTATTCAATTAAATTGCCGTTCTCTCCCCAGTGTCTCCCCAACTGACAAACTCAGCTCTGCAAATGGTGCTATTAATTGGAGATGGGAGGGAGTTGTGACTGACATGGTCAGCAGAGGAGTCAGCACACGTCTGGGGGTTCCCTGGTGTTCTTTCCCTTCCTAGCCTAGTACTCTCACCAACCCCGCAAAGTGCACTCCATTGAGCAGATGCTTAATATCGAGCTCCCCCGCCCCCTCAGATTTAAGGACTGTGAGCGCATACCTTGCTCGAGGAGTTTGGTGGAGCACAAGACAGGAACCAGGTCCCACAAGGCGCTGAAAGCGCTTCAGCAATACAGGCTCCACAGACCTTTCAGGAATCAGGCTAGCCCTTCCACATTGCGTATCGGCTGCCGGGCCCGGGTTTCAGTGATTCCAATGGGTGCAGCTAAGGGCCAGCAAAGCAGACACACAAACTATCATTTAACAAAAAATGTGCCATAAAATACGCCTTAATCTAATCGGACTTCATAGATCGAACGTGTGGCTTTTCAGTGAGCAAAAAGCCCAGTATGCTTCCTAAGCTGACCAGTCAAACAAAAACATTTTGCCTCTTAATTTCAATTGATTACTTTCCCCTATTTTACATACTAAATTCTCAGACAACCCCTCGTAGAGGCAAAGCTGCAGAGCCCTCACGGGGACTTCTGGTGTTCTCAGCAGCGGCCGGCATGCTCGAGGGAGGGGGTGGGGGCCGCGGGTGGGGAATACTTAAAACAATTAAAAATACGTAACGTACCTGAGTGTTGGGTACCTCACCGCCTCAGCTCCTGGCCGGTCACGCTGTACTGGTGCAGCGGCAGCTAAGGTCCACGTGTTCCTGCTGCAGGAACAGGAAGTAGCCAGCAGGCAGCTTCCCTCCTCATCGCAAGTCAGTCACAACGCTGCCATAGGCGCAACAGGAGAGCGCCCCAGCCGGGACATTTTCTCTGCATAGAGAAAAAGTGAGTGTGGGCGGTTCTGCGCCAGGGCAGGGGGGAGTGGCTTACCCACACTGTTGTGGGTACTGACTGTTTGGTCGGCTCAGGGCCGACGGCCAAACAGTCAGTATCTACAACAGTGGGTAAGCCACTCCCCCCCTGCCCTCGAGCACGACCGCCCACCCTCCCGCCCCCAACCAAGCACAGAGACACAGACACTTCTGCTTTCTCGCAATGCGAGAAGGCAGAAACATAAAAGGTCGTTTTTACCATTTATGTTTCTGCCTTCTCGCACCGCGAGAAAGCAGTAGGGCAACGCCCCAACGCCCTAATGGGGAGCCGCCACTGTGTAAAAGGTTTAATGCCAAAACCTTTACGGAACTGAAGAAATGTGTCCTGAGAGGTATTACAGAGTCTCAGGAATTTTAGATGCATTTTCGAAAACAGTTTTAAACTGCAGGACACTATCATATTTTATTTGAAGGGATGTAATGTCTTTCAGTGACTCCCCACACAAATTTTAACAGCACACCTTCAGACTAGGCGAACTAGTCCAGTATTCCAGTACTGTTCAAACACATGACTTTTAACATGTTGTCCATGCATTTGTGCTCTCCAGACTCGACTACGGAATTGCACACCTTTCCGGCAGTCCCAAAGCTGACCTAGGTCCTGACAGGACACAAGAAATTCAACCACATCTCCCACATTCTATGCTCTCTTGAGTGGCTTCCCATAGAAGCGAGAACTCAATTTCCTGCATCACTCCTAAAGTTTTGCATTCCTCATACCTTTTTGAGAAACTGAGAATCTCAGGTACTGGTCGAGACTCATGAAACGCTAAACTGCTTTTCCTCAAACCCCCCATCTTCTAACACAGGGGATACATGAACAAATTCTTCTCCAGAAGCACCTCAAGATTATGGACCTCTCGCCGCTGAGCCTCCGCATGACCACATGGCTTGTCACCTTAAAAAATGACCTCAAAGTCTTTGAATGACACCTCGCTTTAACTCTCTTCTACTCCAACAGGCTCCCACCAAAAGCAGACCAACCTCAACCAGCATGGACAATTTATGACCATCTTGTGGCACCGTACCACCTGCTTGTCATTACTTTGTTTACAATGAACATGTGTGAAGAGCTCTACTCACGGGGAGGATAACCTGGTCATCTCTCCACCAGCATTGTACATACATACTTTCTATTTTTTATTGATACGTTCACAAAAACAAACAATACACCACATTCTGCAAGCCTCTACATTCTGCAAAGATGCAGTCTGATAGAGATATAGTGGTGCTGTACGGTGTATACGTTAGGATGGGAATATATCCTTTCTACTGCGCATTGAACTAAAATTCAATACTCCTACATTTCCCAAAAGTAGAAGTTAATACAATTTTGAAATTCGTGGTTCTTATAAATGTATTTGACTTCCAAATAAATAACAAATGGAATCATTGTCACAGAGTATTCATTTAACTATCACCATGCCTACTTTGCAGAAATTTTGTTCTTCTGGAGATTGGTTTTAAAACAATGCGACAAGGGCAACGTTATGTGAAATTTTCTGAAAACCTCATTTAACTAATTCGGTTCCAAGTCAATGGTCTCCAGTAATTTTATTGGAGCTTCTCTCCGAGGAGAAACTTTACCTGAAGAATGAGGTCTATGGGAGATTCAGTCAGACAGTGATAAATGAAGCAATACAGGACAGAGCACTGCACAAGCATGTGCCAAAACCATCTGTCTGCCCGTGACAATTTCAGTGTGAAGCAATGCGTATTCCCTCCAGTGCTTTGATGCAAATCACCTCCACGACGTTATAATACATCAGTGAAATTCTTTTTTTTCAAAGTTGCTCATATTTTAAACCTTCTCAAACCAATGATATGGATATATTTTTAGTACTTTGACGAAAGTGGCAGAATTATACATGTCATCCAACACAACAGCCCTTGCAATGTGAAAATAATGACTCCATTTCAAACGCTGAACACATATCATATGAGTGTGATCATAGCCCTAAATTATCACCAAACAGACTTTGAGCTCAAAACAGGTTTGTCAAGGAGTGGTCCTGTTGACCAATCATTTCAAACAGAGAAAAGAAATTGATGAATTTGTTTGGCCATAGTATTACCGTAGTCAGTCACTCTATAGCTGGCTGTAAGATTAAGCTTATCTTTCTCTTAGAGACAGACGGGAGAAGGATGCGCATTAACCCTATACTCCTTCTGGCTCAGCCAATCACTCACAAGGGTGCCCACAAAGTTGTGAGATCCTGTTGGATCACGAGTTTTGCAACATCTAAACACAAAGCTATCCCCGACCCCTAAGACAATGATGGTCGTTGGAGTCAGCTCACAATTACCACTTAACAGCTCGCCAGTACTCGTTAGCAACTACTGAAAAGGATAACAATAATGGAACACAAGCAAGTGTAAAGGAGAATATCATTTCTTCACAATTTTATTTTTCAAGTTTCCATTCTGTTGCACAAAGTTTCAGGATGATCAGGGAAGCAATAGAATCTCGTCATCCATACGTCATCGTACAGGATGATGTACAGAACAAAAGACTATCAAAATTACATTTTAATTAAATGAGTACTGGGAATATTGCAGGTTGTTCGCCATTACCTAATTTGAATAATGTATTTAGCATTTGTGGAAAACATTAATCTCAGTGGTGTGGCCCACAAATTGCCGATTGGCATAAATAGTTCCAAGTACCTATGTAGGCAATATGCAGATCACGGACTGTATGGGGCTTGGACCTTCTGAGTTGAGAGCAAAACGACTGCGCTCACCCAGCAGCAAGTTTACATTATCAGTAATTATTGTATTAAGTTCACAGGGCTGACACTCATCTAGCATAAGAAATACTCCTCAGAGTATCTCAGGCTTTGGTGCTAATTGGTATAGGGCTTCAGTAAGCTGTATAAAGTGGTTGATTCATGGTCACACTTCCTCCCAACACTACATGCTTACAGCACTGCGACCCGAAAAGGTGTCAGTCCAAAGGAACGCTCCAGACCCTTTTCCTCTGGGTGAGTGCTCTTTTGAAGTTCTGGAGGTGTTGCTGGCAGCAGTTAAGGGAGTTGGGAGAAAAGCTCAAGCTAGCCCATTGTGTCTACTAAGTTTCGTCTATGTGGGCTACTGCCGTTTAAAGTGAGTAATGGTGGCAGGTGACACTGGGCCTCATGCATTAGTTGTGACTTACTCACTAACTTTCATAAGCAGGCAACACTAACTGACACACACAAAAGCTATGTGAATAGGGCTCTCTGCCAAGGGTGCATAAACTAGGGCAACCGTGCCATATAATTGATACAGATTTTACTACCATGCATACCGTTACTAACATTTCAGCCGAACAATACTACTGGTGTGTTGCGGAGTAAGTATTTTGCCCACCAATGTGCCAGATGCAGACCTACTTTGAAACTTCTAAATTCAAAACTGAATAGAACGCTTTTTGTACCCTGCAAATGCAATTTTTAAATGTAACCATCACTTCTTGTGCTAACAAAGGAAATCCTGGCAGAAAGGGAAGTTTTCTAAAGGGACTGTTCATTCCAGAATATCTTCAAAAATTTAGAGAAAGAATTAGTGCCTGGATTCAAAACGACATTCCTCCTTGTGAACAACCTGTACCCGTTGTACCCCTTTTGACATCCATAGTAGATAAATGATTATGTGGGTATAAGTGTCACATGTATGACAGAACCACGCATTCCGTTGTAATGCATGCCGTTACAAAGCGTACGTTACAACACAAATACAATTACTACATATACCCTGTATCACACAGGTTTTTACAATGCATATGGCTGTACCACGCATAACGTTACAATGAATTACGTTGTAGTTTAGTTTGAAATCATTTTTATTACTTTCATTAAACAGACCTTAGTGAAATAGTGACAAGCTTATAGAACAGATGTGCACTACATATACAATAATTTGCTTTAAAAAGGTACACAGATAATTATAATAAATAGATTGAAAGTAATAATCAATATATCTCATGTGACATGCATCCACAAGCATTCTAGCCTATTTCAACTACTATAATTTTCATACATATCCTAGGTCCACTAATACTACAACTATTCTGCTGTGTAGGAGTTACAGGAGCTACCAGGAGAGTTCTTGGGCCCCAAGGACCCTCAGAAGTAATGTGGACTATATCACCCAACCAGTAGTGGGCCAGGAGGCACGTTTGCAGAGTGGTGGAGAAAGGGGGGCATGGCCTCCAAAGACCTCTTAGCAATTCCACTGTGTGGAACTTACTTGAGGTAACAGGAGGGGTAGTTCCTTCCTTCATCTTGACTAGAAAAAAGGGAGACAAGTTTAGGTTTCAATCAATCAATTAAGATTTATAAAGCACAGCAAATCTCAAGGTGCTGGAGTTGCTAGCTGCTTTGCAGTGCTCTGTTACTCCGAATAGCCAGGTCGTGAGTCCTTTCTTCAATTTCTGGAGCAATGTGGCATTCCTGCAGTGCAGCGGAACGTCGTTCCAGGCTTTGACCATGAGGTGAGAGAAGCAGTGTCCTTTGCTGTTGGGGGTGTCTGCAAGGAAGAGGGAGGTGGATCACAGCTGTCTGGTCGGTTGGTAGAAGGTATTTCATTTGCTGATGTATGGTGGTACTTCGTTGTGCATGGCTTTGTATGCGTGGGTCAGCATCTTGAACTGGCATCTCTTCTGTATTGGGTGTCAGTGTAGCTTCTTGAGGTGGGAAGTGATGTGAGTCCATCTACAGAGATCAAGGATGAGTAATCAAAGAAGTCTCGTAGACAGCTCTTGTAGTTGGTAGTTTATTCTTAAAGTTACACCTTAGTAAGTTCCCATGTAAGTCTCAATATAAGCCCCACCAGGAGCAGCTTCCTGGCTACTCAGCCCATCTTCTCCAACTGCCCTTCCATCAGTACAAACATTCCTCATATTCCAAATGATATCATACTGTAAGAGCATCAGGCAGGGAACAAAGGCAGGTAAAGATGCATTACTTAATCAAAGCAGATTACTACAGCATGCAGTGATTCCTATGTAGCGAGTGTTCCCATAGTCCAGCCTGCTGGTGACAAGGGTCTGAATGACAGTACATCTGGTGTTGATTGGGAGCCACCTGAATATCTTACGTAGCATGCTTAGGGTGCGCAAACAGGTGGGCAAGACTGTGTTAACCTATTTCTGAATTAAAAGCTTGCTGTCCAAGATGATGTTGAGATTGTGAACATGGTCTGTCAGGGCGAGGAAAGGACTGGGTTCAGTAGGCCACTAAGGTTTGAGCCTCATTTTCCAGTGATGGGGTAGGTCTCCTTTGAAGCTCAGAAAGGGCTGAGCATAGGCTCCAGGCTATCATGTCTAGGGAGGTGATCCCACCCCCTCCCCCCAACACCCAGAGGTTATGGTCCACTGTCTGGGAGCAATAAACATCTCACCACATGTGGCCATCAGGGGTCAGGTCACAGCTAGACACTGGCCGGAAAGCCTTTTGATTTAATACAGGAAAATGACAACTGTCTAAAAATGTCATTATCAAAATAGTAATTTAAAATCTGACTTGACCATTACATTGTATTGTAGATTACTATTCAAATGAGTCCTTTCCATTGTTGTTATGTATGGTTGGATGGAGAAATCCCTTAATAGCCATTTTGAGCTCATATTGTTCGGTGCATTCTGTATGTCTCCTGTATCCCATCAGAGGGTGAAACATGAGCTTATTTTGGTACTATTGAATCTACCTATGTACTATTTGTTGAATAACCGAAAAACAAACCTAATAAAAACATATTTTAAGAACTATTAAAATAAGTCATTAAAATATTTTTCTACCTATTCCCAAACCAAAATTAACACTTATTAAATGTAAAAGTGTAAACTAGTGTTAAGCTATGGGTCATAAGCCTTGCCACAGTGAAAACCAGCTTTGAAGTTTTTTCATTGCTGGAACATGTAAAACATTAAATATATATGTCCTACTTTTTAATAACATGCACCTTGCTTTGTAGGCAGCTGGTATCACATACAAGGGACTTACAAGAAAATTACATGTACCAATCAGGTGTTTACCAGTTTTAACATGTTTGAAGGGGGGGGGGGGGCACAAGCACTTTACCACTGGTATGCAAGGGTAAAGCGCATTGAGTCCTTTGGCCAACAACATGGTTTCAGCAATAGAAGGCAAAAATCTGGGGGAACACCACAAAAAAAGCTGGTAATTTCCAACAGATGATAGGAAAGAAATCAAGCATAAGGGTGTTCGAAAGACCCTGATGATGTACATCAAGTCTATACTGACAAACTTAGCTACAGCAGCCGCACTGCATCTTTCAGCCGGTCATTTAAAAGTACACCACTATCTTGCAGTTTTCCATCATTAACTACTATGATGGGCTTGTGACCTGGTACATCTATTGAATATCTAAGAGCCTATCAAACACAACACAAGATAAAGCCCAAAAAGGACAGACGATCTGCACAGAACAGGAATATTCTGTAACCCTATGCCACTGTGACTTTGTTTGAAATAAAAAGGTGGCATCCAAAATATGGGGCAAGGGAAAGAGAGTGCATCGAATCTAAACTCCAATGTTCCCAATGGGTCCTTGCCACTTGGTTTTGTAAATATCACCCTATATCCCATTGGGTGCCATTAAACTAGCTATTCTGGAATTCATGACAGACTTGCAATTTGAGCCAACTTTGACTATAACATCAGCTTTAATGTTTAGGTTATGATAACAAACTGAACTATCATTCAAAATCTTTTGCAATGTGGAAAAATTACTAATTATTTTGGGACAAGAATCGAACGCAGCTGTTGAATGCCGTACTGTGTTTTCTTCAGCCGAGGTCTTGTGTAGCAGAGCAGTTCTTTTAGAGGGAGGGCCACGTTCAGTAAACCTAGCAATCTGCTCTGCATGGCTTGCGATGAGCGGATTTGTACTCTGTTCAGTTAACCTGGTCACGCACTGACTCATACACCCTCAATAAGGACGTAAACATCGTTTACCACGAAAACCTTTCACCGCAGGGAATTACAACGGGGTCGTTACAACAACCGCATTCTAACCACGTATACCATTACGCCGCAAGTCGGAACAACGACTTGCGGAGGAGGCAGAAGGTGTTGCATTTGAATTCCAACACCTTCCCTACTGTCCACACAGACTAAAGTTGGAATAGTAAATTATACTATTCAAACATCCAGCGCACCCCTCCGCAAGTCGTTGTTACGACTTGCGGGGTAAAGGTATGTTTGGTTTCAACGCGGTGGTTGTAACGACTGTGTTGTAATTCCCTGCGGGGAAAAAGGATGCGTAAAAAAACGGTATATTCCAATAACTAATGTTTTAGTGAGTCTGGTTGACTCAATGTACCAGCTTGAACGGTTAGGTATGCAAATCCTCTGAAATAGACCACTCAAGCTCTGCAGAAACGCAGTATTGCAATGTTTACAAAAGACGAGCATCAACAAACGCAACAAACCTTTAGAATATCTGTGAATTAGGAGCAGTAAGCGCCGGCAACCAAACTTTACATGGTAGGCCACTGACAATATTAGAAAAAACGATTACTAATGTGATTATTATGCAGTAAGAGTCTTGGTAGGTACGTCATGCTTCAGTCTTTCCTGCCAGTGTTGGTTGTGTTTTCCTGAAGGTGCAGTAAACACATAAATCCATCATTCAGCCCTTGAACAGTTCTGTAATAGTGTTTCCACTGAATGAGCTTCTGGCAACAAACAGATTTAATAATTCACCTTGTAATGAATACCCACACATGTAGTTTGTAGCTCCTCTGTTGGACCAGTGAGACTGTGTCTCGCATCACCTTGGCACTAAGTAGGGTCTGGTGGCTCTGACGCTCAGTAGACTAATGCACCCCCTCTAGGGATCCGTGCTCGATTTCATGGTCACAGGTCTGAAACCTGTCAAGTCCACTCACCCATTCTTCTAACAGATGTCAATTACATGAACAGAGCGTTTGGTAATAGTAGACATCTTTTATTCAATGCGAGGATGCCCGAATGGATGAACGCGCACTTAACAAATGCACGTCACGTTATGTTACGTAGTGTTGTACAGTTCACCATGTACAGCAGCAACAACACATCACATATATGATATATTAAGACTGCACATTCCTTTCCAGATGTACAACCTGGACGATCGCTTCAGGTAAATTGTTGCGTGGATTAAACATTGCTGCCAAACATGGTATGTTTCTCACTAACAACAACGAACACCTTGCTAAACGCCACTCGGAGCTGGGGGTATTCTCAGTGGCAATTACACAATGCACGTACGAAAAAACAGTACAACTCTGCAGGTACGTTACTGTAATTGGAATACGTAGTAATTAGAACATTGGAATGTTGGGAGCTCCATTGAAGACAATGGAGTGTTCTGGGCTTATAATGGCTGGTATAGGCCCGGAGCTCCAGCATTCCAATGCTTCTTTGTGGCTGTGAACAAAGGCTTTAGGTTGCATGAGGGGATTTCGATCCCCTCGCGCTCCCTGAAGCCTTTGTTTAATTTGTTAGAGCATTCTGCCCTCTAGTGGCAGAATGTTCTATTAGCCTTATAGCCCTTCGGAGCAGGGCTACACCAGCTATTAAAGTCCTGCTGTCTTGTTAAAGTACCTCGCCTTCGGCTCGGGCCTTTAACGCTGCAGCGGGCCTCTAATAGCCGGTATAGCCCGCTACGGCAGGCTATAAGGCTATATTAAAGTGCCACTCCTGTGGGACATTGATGTGTTCTGCACCCATATGTCAGTTAGTAGAATGGGTTAAGGGGACATTAGTTTTGAACAGCGCGGGCCACGATATTGCACCACAGGAATGGTATTTCTGGAGTAGCAATTTAAAATTCATTGATACAGGAAGTGCTAACATGTATGTATTTATGATCGTAAAACGTCATTTTAATGGCAAAAGACGTTTTGCAAGTTCTACAGGCACTAGGGCAAAACTTGACATATCTTAAAAACATTTCGACGTTTAAAAAACGTTTTTAGGATTTACATTGTACTCAATAAAAAGGTGGTGTATTTAAAATAAAAGCTAACAACAAAATCAATCATGTGTTCTTGTGTCTGCTATAACAACGAATCCATCATAAATTAGTAGCATATAGGATTCCTATTTTTAGGAAATATTGAACAAAAACCTGCTTTTTCTTTGTGGAAAATCATTGCTAAAATAGAAGGCATATTAATAACTAATGAGCTACAGGCATGTTAATTTTTTAAGCTACTTTGGCCAACATTTTTTAATTTGTTTTTGGAATTGTGGCACAATATTAATAAATAATGGCATGTCCACCATTAAAATTTTCCAGTTCTCTGTGGAGTATGAAATGCTTTCATCGGAAACTTTCATGTCTGCACGTCTGCCCATTTTCACATCTTCCCTTCCTGTAAAAAATTGCTTTTGGTTGTCAATATATAATCCAACCCAAGCAGTTTGGGATTGAATTGACAAATATCCAACCCCAACCACCTGCCTGCTTCTGTGACAAGGCCATCCTGCAGCTTTTTCCTACACCAAATTGCAGAGTGCCTACTATCCTTCAAACTATTTAAATCGAGTAAGTTAAAAACCACATGAAGCCTTTAATAGGTGGATTACAAAGGCAGTATCTTGCATTTTCAGAGTGAGAATAAAACTAGTGTTTTCTTCTAAAAATAAATTATAAATGTGATAAACTTGTGTGTTCTTACCCTGGCTCGGGCTCTGAGTTGCTACAACCACCCACACACAATTACTTTTGTATTTGAAGCATTTGTGCAGTCAGTAGGAGATAAATCAGTGTCCAGCTGCAGAGATATCAGAAGTGCCAGACCCACAAGTCACCTGTGTGTATTTGAAGAGGACAGCACTCTTGACTAGAAAAAGCAGCCATTATCAAGAAGGTAAGACTATTTTTGTTTAGGGGGAGTGGAGGTGGGGGTTTAGATTCTAGAATTGCTGGTGAGCTTTGCAGAGCTAATCTGCTGCCAGAAAGCCACAATCACAACTGTATTAATAGTACAATTAATATGAATGGCTCAAAGAATGGACTGCTCACCTCGCTGCTATTGCCCACTAGAGCACTGGAGAATCAAATGACACCCTCCTGCAGATGTTGGAAGTACTTTTCACATTGATGAGGAGGATTTTTAGAAAATGTGTCCTTGTAGTTTTCCAGAGCACTAACCATAATTTCTATGACAAAGTGACCTCCAATTCCCCCCTCCCATTTCGTTCATTTGTGAAGAAAATGCAGTTTTACAGGTTTGATTCCTACAAGATGGCATTCAGATATACCACACTTATGTCATAAATACAGAATGTTAGCACTCTAGATGTTCCTTAGAACAC
Organism: Triturus cristatus; assembly: GCF_964204655.1. Taxonomy (NCBI): domain Eukaryota; kingdom Metazoa; phylum Chordata; class Amphibia; order Caudata; family Salamandridae; genus Triturus; species Triturus cristatus. Next base: position 645,696,141 of record NC_140590.1, read on the forward strand.
TGTGATGAAGCTGCAGTAGAACACTGGAGAATCAACTGAAAGGCTGCTGCTTCTGTTGGAAGTACAAGTTTTACTCAGAATATTAGACTTTTTGAAGTCCGGTAGGTTAAACTACCGGACTTCAAATTATACTGCGTTTGCTGGTAGGATACAGAGACATTGGATAGGCATTGATGCAGGCATAACTATGCTCAGATCAACTGGCGTTGGGTCCAGATATCAGACATATGATGGACCCCAACTACTTCAAAAGAGTTAGGTTTAAGGCCATCAGGGACATAACATGAATCTGGCAGGAGATAACTCAATCAACAATCAATCAGGGGGTTTGTAAAGTGCACTACTCACCCGTGAGGATCTCAAGATGCTGGGGGGGAGACGGGGGGCGCAGCTCCGGATCAGTCGAAGAGACAGGACTTGAGGTCCTTACTGGACATGTGCAGGGTCGAGGAACGTCTGATGTTCAAAGGGAGCTTGTTCCAGGTCTTGGCTGCGATGTAGGAGAAGGCTCTCCCGCCTGTTCTGTTTCTGCAGATGCCTGGGACCTCTGCCAGGCGATGTCGGCGTAGCGGAGGTTCCTCTTGGGAACGTGGAAGGATATTCTCTCGTTGAGGCTTTTGGGTCATATGTTCTTGAGGGATTTGTAGACGTGGGTGAGGAGTTTGAAGGTGACCATCTTCTCGACGGGGAGCCAGTGGAGGTCTCGTAGGTGATGGGTCATGTGTTTGTGACGCTGTGTCCCAAGGATGAGTCTGGTTGCTGCATTCTGGATGGTTTGGAGTTTGTGTAGAAGGGTTCTGTTGATCCCGGCGTAGAGCGTGTTGCCGTAGTCCAGTCTGCAGAAGGACCGTCACTCACGTGCGCATAACCAGCAGTCTGGGGGGATCCACTTGAAGGTCTTGCGGAGGATGCGCAGGCAGTTGAAACTGATGGAGGCAACGGAGTTGATCTGGCGGTTCATGGAGAGGGAGGAGTGGAGGATGATGCCGAGGTTTCGTGCATGGTCTGTAGGGGTGGGTGGATTCCTGAGGGCGGCAGGCCACCAGGTGTTGTCCCAGGCGGAGGTGCAGGGTCCGAAGATGAGGACTTTGATCTTTTCTGAGTTGAGTTTGAAACAGCTGTCCTTCATCCAGGCTGCCACATTCTTCATTCGTTCCTGGAAACAGAGTCTGGTGTCTTCAGGATTCTTTGTGAGCGAGAGGATGAGCTGGGTGTCGTCGGCGTAGGATACAATGCTGAGCCCATGCTGTCTGACGATGGCGGCGAGGGGGGGTCATGTAGATGTTGAAGAGCGTGGGGCTGAGCGATGATCCTTGGGGTACTCCGCACTTGATATCGCTGGGTTCGGAGAGGAAGGGAGAGAGTCTAATCCTCTGGGTTCGGCTGGAGAGAAAGGATTGGATCCAGTCGAGGGCGGCTCCTTGTATCCCTGCGTCGTGAAGTCTGGCTGCGAGCGTGCGGTGTGAAACGGTGTCGAAGGCTGCAGAGAGGTCTCTAAGGATGAGGGCCGCATTGTGTCCCTGGTCGAGTAGCATGCGGATGTCGTTAGTGGCAGCGAGGAGGGCGGTCTCGGTGCTGTGGTTGTGGCAGAATCCAGACTGGGAGGTTGTCCAGGATGGAGTTCTCTTCGATGAAGGCAGTCAGTTGGGTGTTTACAAATCTCTAGGTGACTTTGGCCGCAAAGGGGAGGAGAGAGACGGGCCGGTAGTTTTTTAGGTCCGTTGGGTCTGCCATTGGTTTCTTGAGGAGGGGTTTAACCTCTGCCTGCTTCCAGTCGTCTGGGAAGATGCCGGACAAGAAGGTGGCGTGGATGGTCCAGCCTAGTTCAGGTGAGATGGCGGTGGCGGCCCTGTGGAATATGGGCGGTGGGCAGGGGTCCGTAGGGGCTCCTGAGTGGGTTTTCTTCATGGTCGCGGTGATGTGTTTAATGGTGGCTGGGTTCCAGGTCATGATGGATGGCTTATTGTCAGTGTGGGGGGGGGGGAGGGTGTCCGGCGTTTGTTCACTGAAGTGGTCATAGAGGACCTTGATCTTCAGGTGGAAGTAGGTGCTGAGGTTGTCGCAGAGTTCCTGGGACGGTGTGATGTCTGTGGCTTCGCTGGGGGGTTTTGTGAATTGCTGTATGACATTGAACAGATCCTTGGCGTTGGTCGTGTTGGTCTGGATCTCGTCTCTTATGAAGGTCCGTTTGGTGTCTCTTATGCATAGGTGGTATTCCTTCAGGGCGCTCCTGTGGTCGTTCCTTTGCTTCTGTTGTTTTCTGGTTTCGCCAGGTTTTCTCTAGGCGTCTGCAGGAGCGTCTGGCTTCTTGTAGTTCTGAGGTGAACCAGGCGGGCCTTCAGAGGGCGTGGTTTGGCGGGGTGGAGGAGGGGTGCAAGCTTGTCGGCGCAGCAGGAGATCCAGCGGTGAGATTCTCATAGGTACTCACTCCTGATTTTACATACGCATACCCCCTTGTGGTCTAATCCTCGATTTCCAGACACTTTTCACGACCCAGTCGCAAAGGTGTGGCAGCAAAAGGGTTGTGATAAATACTGTTGGACAATTGTACGACGTGAAAGGGTTAAAGACTTCTATTGTATTGCAGGAAGAGTTTGGGCTCACATACAATTCTTTAAGTACCTCCAAGTTAAGGACTATTTACATTGAGGCTCTAACTTGGTCGTGGACCATGATCCACCTGAAATTCTTACCTATCTATACACTTCATTGAATACTATTACTATCAGTCTCTTTTATAGAAGACTGATTGAGGGTGCCCCGGATGATAGCTTGAGAATGGCTTCAAAGTGGACAGAACGTTTGGCAAAGGAGATATCGGTCACGGAGATTCAGGAGGCCTTAGATCAATCGGTGGTATCAGTCAGACTCAAGTTATAGCAATTTAAAACGATTTTTATGATTTATTATACACCTAGTCGTATTTTTAAATGGACACAGATCAAAGCTCGCATTGTGCCCAAATTGCCATCTTCTGGCTGCTGACTTAACCCACGTTTGTGGAATGTCTTAAACTCAAAAAATACTGGGAAGAAGTGACCCTAACATCCCGGTTAGGAGATGATCTCCAATTGGGAAAAAGACCTACTCCTGGGATATAAGTGGGGATTAGAGCGACATCTAAGCGCCCTAGTTACAATCTCAATTGTCTGTGCTTGCTCATGTATTGCACGGTCTTGGATTGGCCCATATCCTCCACAGCAGATTTATGAATGTGAATGAGCAGTGGCTAAAGCTAGGGGCTGACGCTCAGTTAAGACATTTTAATAGCTATGGTGTAGTTTTAATGAAATGATTAGGTCCTGTTGAAATTCGTTATTTTTTTCTTTCTTTTGAGTGTCGCTATTAAGCTGTGGATATTTTTCTTTCCTCACACTATTACTCCCCTTTTGCTGCATGAATGATGCTTGGTTGGTTCCCTTTTTTGGGTTAATATTTTCTATATTATGTATTTCACTGCTGCATAAAGTAAATAAAAATCTTTTATTAACAAACTGAATATTAGACTTTTTTCTCATATGGCAGAGGAAGATACTGTGAACGTATAGAAAACGTGCTTTCATTTTAGCTTCTGGACTACCTTTCATAATCTCTAAAAGAGAATCACGACAGAAGACAGTTTTCTCATTAACAACCAGTTGTTTAGTAATAGGTCTTAGCTTTGATCCTCTTTGACGTCTTGGAAGGGTGTCTTAGTATCTAAAATCAAGAGCACGAGGTTTGCAAAAGCGCTAGTTAAGGCTTATTGCAGTTCAGTTAGTCTTTTGTGTTATCTGGATTTTTTTTTTTTTTACAATTATTTTTTTTCTATTTTCTTTTGGATATCACCACTTCAAGCAACACTGGTCAAGTATTAGAGGGCTAGTGATTGTGATTGTGCACTGAAAACTCAATCAGTATTCCCTAAACAGTGTAACTTTTTTCTAACAACCCACCGCTAAGAGGCACATATCCTGGACATTGGGCCATCATTGTGCGCTTCAACTGTGATGTCAAATCGATGGGCTGAACAAACCAAACAAATGATCTCCGTTTCCGTACACAAGGTACTCGCAAAACACTGGTACAGTGAATTATTGAGGAAAGAGAGTTAATAATTACACAAGAATAAACATTCCAATACCTATCCTGACAGAACCAAACACATAAGGCTAAATGTGTTATTTTAATGCAATTAAATTGCACTGAGATGTGATAAGTTGCTAGCTCGACCAACCGCTTGATGTAGAATGAATAACCCATGTGTCTTTCTTCAATACATATGTAACAAATTTACATTTTTTGGCTTATGCACCTTTAAAGGCGTGGTGAGTGAAATGCCTGTGCATTCTTCTGAAATCTTTGTGTAACCTACAGGTCATTACTTTGAGTCCTAGCAGTGGCATGTGTCTGAGCTGAACACAAAAGAGAACTATTGATTGGGAAACTCCACTGCCAAACGACCAACCTTTGCCTGGGTGCAGCGCTAAGGAACCTGAGAATACAACCTACACTTATATAACCGAAGACACACTTTTATGACAGCAATTATTTTAGCTTCTAGCATGATGGTTATTTTCATTTTTTTTTCCAAAGGGAGACATTTTTGAACAGGGGTTACTGAAGAAAAGAGATGATCATAAAGCATTTTTAAAAAATTGCTGATTTATTAGAGAGTTAGATAACTAAGGAACTTATCATTGTTTCAACATTTCAGTCAAAGTCCTTCACTGAGTGGCGGAATGTTAGTGCTTTTCATTGTTGGTTGGCTACAAGGGATTTTGCCTAGGGTTTATCCCAGGTACTGGCTGGGACTCAGGCTCTTTCCTGACCAGTCTAATTTGGTTGAAGGCATTTCATGAAGAGTACGAAACTGGATTATTAGTTGGGATGTGTGACTGGCCAATTGAAAAATTAATCCCAACCCTTGTCTGCACGAAGCCCCAAGTCATTAAATTAACCTGCGCTCAAACCACAGGAGCTTTGGCACAGAGCAGACTGGCTTAGGTCTGGGTGACGTGTAAAGAATTTATGCAGTGCCAAATGCGTAATAAAGTCAAACACCAAACAATTAGGATCCCAAACCAAATTAAAAAAAAAAAGAGTAAAATGTAATACACCAAATGACTCCAAAATGACAAAAACTCAAAAAGAATTTCTAAAGTTTTAAGTAGAAATAATGCCAAAAATCACTGGATGCCTACAATAGTCTATGGTCACGGAGACCGGGACCCTTGGTGAAATTTCAGGCTGACCATGCCAGAGCATGGGTTGGATACACCAACCAGCTTTGTACCGGTCAAATATTTTACCTTCTGGCTTCGTCTTTTAAGTCCCAATCAACCACAGGAATACACCTCTAAAGACCACCCGAGGATCTCAATGGAGGAACTTTAGAGGCTCACAGTTAGGCAGAGGCAGTCTAGTTCTCGTTATCAATGGTCAGCTGGGTACTTCCAGGAAAAGGCCTCTTTCAGCGTATCTCCATATAACTACAGAGGTGGTCAGCCATCCGACCCTTTGGATTCCACTTTGCAACAGGAAAGGGAGTAGGTCCAGTTCTTCAGGGTCCTTCTCAGGTCTAGTCCTCTGATCTTCTGATATTAAGCAGGTTCAGAATGTGTTCTGAAGTAGGTGCCTGGATGGGCCACATTTATGTTTGGCACAAGCTAGTTGGTGGGTGGGTGTGACTCCTGGACACTCCCTAATCATTGGGGTACAGGTTCCCTGGACAACACTACCCACTTTTTTATTGGTTCTGACCCAAAATGCCATGTAAAAGACACACAATTGATGGACGGAATGCAGAACAAATCAAAACATTCACCCCCAGTCAAGAGATCTGGGTCAAATTCATCATTCTTTTGCTCTGAACAGTCCAGCCCGAACTGCCAAGCCAGGTCCTCCCTGGACCGGAAACAAGCATCCTAGGACCGGTTTCAGGGTTTCGCCCCTCTTCAGCAAGGATAGCTTCATTCCAGTGGCACAGTGAGCCCAGGACTCACGTCTGAGCATACCTGGTGTACTTAGGGCGAGAAAGCAAAAGACACACAATTGATGGACGGAATGCAGAACAAATCAAAACATTCACCCCCAGTCAAGAGATCTGGATTAAATCCATCATTCTTTTGCTCACCATGCCACCCCAGTTTAGACCTGGCCATATGCAAATCAGTCTTGACCCTGTGCCTCATGGGGACAGTTCAGCCCGAACTACCAAGCCAGATCCTCCATGGACCGGAAACAAGCCTCCTAGGACCGGTTTCGGGGTTTCACCCCTCTTCCCATGAGGCACAGGGTCAAGACTGATTTCCATTTGCAACAAGTATTGTTTTGGCATTCTGTTCTCTTCCTTTCAAGTGTGCCGAAGAGTTATGTAGCTCAACAGACCTGCCAAGCTGGATGTGGCACTGTAGTGTCACAAAGGTTGCCCATAGCCTTCACCCTCCAAGGAGTCATCGCTGTCCATTCACGTCAGCCTGTTGTTTACTCCTGGAAGGCATTTCACACCTTGTTCACATCTATTCATGGCTGAGCACTTACTGAGAGCTTTCAGAGGCTTATGCTAATTAGCCTTCTGACAGTTCAGGCAGGTAAAGGGTAACTTTCTAAATGTTGCTTTTCCATATTCTCAATAAAGAATCAGATGTCACAATTGAATTGGATTTTTAATAACTATTAAAAAGAGTGGTTTCATTATTTTTCTAACCGGTTTCATTCCCAAGATAAACTATTAGTATTTTAATCTGTATTCTGGTTTTCTACATAGGACAGCTAGGACAGTCAGAGTGAAACAGGCTTTAGGGACTTGTCATTGTAGTGAAATAGTAACATTAGTTTTCTACATGTTCTATTTTCAAATATCATGCACCCTACCTTGGTGGCTACAAGACTTACAAAGGGGTCACTTGCTGCAATATTTTATAGGGAGTTTTTTTATCTATCAAAATTGGTTATTTAAACAAGCTGCAGTGCAGGTTTTACCTTGAAGCAGTCAGAACACAAACGGCGGGCCTGAAGCCATGTGTGTACTGCCACTATAGTGGATGGCACAAAGGCACAATATGTACAGCAGTCCACAAGTGGCATGTAACTTCCAATCCGTGGGTGCACTCTGTACACCATATACTAGGGACGGTCGTGCCAGTTAAATGTGTAAATTAGGAATAAGCCAGTTCAACCATATATGAAGTGCGAAGTACCAACAAACAACTCCTAATTAGCAAAAGTAATGTGCATGGAGTTCAAAATCAGTAAACATATATGGCCCAGCCAAAGGAGAAAAATCCAGGGTGACCATACAAAAAAGGCATATTTCCTACATGAAGTATAAATTCTCTGCACAGATAGTCGCAGGTTTCGGTAGAACAATACTGTAATGTTATGTAATTACATGTTATGTTATTCTATATTAGATTATTTTATGCTATTTTATTCTAGGCTATATTATGTTAGCTGCTCCACAGGTGTCCGCCACAAGCCACTGGATAATGACAGACAGATACCATGTTTCCAGCAGTTTACATTATGGGTATACATCTTAGGACCTGGCACAGATTACATCCAGTGGTTATCTCTGGCACCAATCAAACTTCATCTGTGCACCGTGGTCAACGTCCACTAGCATCCCCTGCTCATACCGGACTCTCACAATCAGAACATTGCGCTATTCTCAGGGCCTGATTCTTTGATTGCAAGCCCACATATAGATCGGACACTTAGTCTTACAATCTCTAGGACCACTTTTAAGCAGGTAAAAGATGTGCACAATATCCAAAGATAGATTTGTTGCATGTAATATAACAACCTACACGTGTTTAATAAACTTGAGAGATTCTGGAATATGTAAGATTTTCAAAGAAACCTCAACTTCTCAAAATGTTCCAAACCCTAATCCACATCAAATAACTTTAATAAACCAGAGCAGAAACAGTGGGGCTTTCAACCCATTCTCGTTTTGAAAAAGAATTATTTTTAAAGTGGAAATAATGTTGGCACTGTATGCGCGTAGCCCAAGGGCAGTTCGTTTAATTTTGAAATTGTAAAAGGTTTGCTGTGATAAGTCTGAAAGCTAATGTTTTTGGGAGCAGTCTTTGGAGAAAGAGTTTATGGACTACAGCATAACCTCTGTTTACATCTTTTTTATTATGCCCTCTTTAGAATTGTTTTTCATACTCTTGAAGAGTTGAGTCCCAGCTACTGTGCCTTTATTTAGGTTGGCCTGAAAAGATCAGGCCTGAAAAAAAATCAAACCTGAAAGACCTGAATAAAAAGCAAGTTAGCGTTCCTGTATTTAAAGTATAAAGTGTTTATAAAGTCACATGCTCTGAAGCCATGGTGAATTTTCAAGGTTATCCTACCTTCTGAAAACAGAAACCATTTAAATCATGTGAATGATTATGACTATTGGTCTCCGCTCACCTTGCGAGCGTCTCCGATGCAACAGACAGAAGCTGTATGGGAGTAATTATCCTGGGCTCTCCTGGCTTGACATGTGCAGGTGGATATGCCTGCTATCACCTTGGCACGGCTAAGACACCTAAAAATTGGATCAATAACCTCTTTAGAACCGCCTGGTTCTCTCTTTGGAGGGAGCTGGAATGCTTGTGTCATCTGGGCAGCACTGGTTTGCAAAGGATGGAGTTGAAAGGTGACACAGGGATTTGCCTGGCTATGAAAGCAGTTTGCATGATGAACTGTTGGTGCAGTGGACTCTGGGAGGAGTATCCCGGCATACAACATTGCTGCAGAGCACAAAATACATCACATGGTTGGCAAGGTGGGAGCAGTGACTGTAGGTAATAGAGAGGGATTTATTTAAGGAGACCTACTAATAACATGATAACTCTACCCATGAACATTCCAGGCTACACCTACTGGATTATCATCACAAACCAGGAAACGGGTAAGATATGAAAACCTCCCTGATGCTGAAAAGAATTCATGCTTACTTGCTGTGAGGAAACCGGAAGGCGTGCTCAATCGTGCTCCATGGACTCAGTTCAAGACTGTCCCAGACAGTTTCAACATTTCCCACGAAACACAGAGACATCGGAGTATTCTGAGGATAGCCGGGTTGCCTGATGGAGAACTTTCTTCACAAAGTCAAAAGTATAGTGGAGATCTGAACGTCTACAATATTTGGTATTCTGCTCTGAAGGCTGGAAACTGTTGGTCACTGGTGAGACATCTGGTGCTTATTTCAAGAGCAACAAGATCAGTCGTAAGACACCAACAATAAAAAAATATATGTGAAGGGGTCCAAGATAACGGGAACCATCCTTGAATAGCCCCGTACTATAATCTACATACAGGAGGCCATGCAAAATAACCACAAGCATCATCTATAACCCCGGTAATTAATTTCACCCAGCCCCATCTAACTCAGTAGGAGCAACTGATTGGTGTACTGCTGCCTGCCGATAGATATTTTTGAGGAACGCCAATTTTTGGTTCCTATGCATTTATATTATTTGCATTTACCAGACAAGTACATGATTTGGGTTTCTTTCTCAATCATTTTTTATTTTGTTAGTTTCTTTTATATTTTTGTGTTATATTTAGCCGACTTGATGAAAAATTGTTTTTCTGCTTTTTTCCTTTGCCAATTATGTATATTTTGGATGCCTTTTTCTTATGTATCTATAAAACCGGTTTGCAAGACTAAGTTTTTCATTTCATTTCATTAACTTTATTGTTTCTTGGCTTGTTTGTTGCACACAGCTCCTAATGGTCATTCTCTCGGAGGACTGACTTCATTCTCAGGTCAAGCTACACAAGGTGGTCCGGGGTTACAACTGAGCAAATTAACTTTTCTTACGTGAATCCTTCTGTGTGGGAAGAGTATCTCTCATTTCTTAGACAGGCAGGGATAAGAGGGTGGAGACGTGGCACTGTCTTGCTCATATAACGGCCCTACAGACGTCAACTACTCAATTTCAGGCAATAGTTTTTCAATTCAAAGCAAAGTCATTCCTCCTCCTCCACCCAGTACTAACGAAACTATCTGTGAAAAACGTCACTGCTGTTTCTGTTTGGAGAAAGGCCCTCCAGGGTTGATTGGAGTCCAATGTTGTGATACTTTTGTTTATTTTGGGTACTATAGTTGCTGCATATTTCACTGGCTGTAATTAGTCAATTTGCACTGTGTTTACTCAAAGTGCTCTACAAATCTCCTCACACATTAAGCAAACAAAAACACATATACTTGCAAATAACGTGCACACAAACCGATACAGGTGTACAAAAAACAAAGAAGCAACAGATAGCAGTGCACCCTTTACAGCCACAGAAGGATGAGTGGAAGAAATGATATCAAACCCCAGTCTTTACTCGGATTTTGCCTTATCCAGCAAGTTAATTTATTAGGTAAATCACAGTCCCCGTCAATAGCTTTAAGAAACCTGATAGTATTAACAAATGCCACTTGCCTTACGTGCCCTGTATCCTGAATTCTAACTCAATTTATCATGATTTTTTCTACATATGTGGAAATCCCCAAACACTTCATTATTAGTATTGTTATATTAATTATTATGATTCAGTAAATGTGGCCGTCGTTTCCACTGCCCCTACACAAGTAATGTATCTTTTGGCCCAAATACATGAAAAGGCTCAGAGGATACAACTCCCTCTATGTTTGCTGACCCTCAAGTAAAACCGCACAGCGGCCATCTTTCAAAATTGAGCAGCGCCCTGAAACCAAAACACAACCATGTATTCACTATATCGGGCAGTTGAAGTCCATTTTTCATGATAGCTTTAATATCAGATCTTTAATGCCCTGCTGTTTCCAAAGTTATAAGAGCAGGTTTGTACCCTCACTCGAGAGAAGTAGAGTTGTTAACTCTCTCTTTCTAATTAGAATTCTGTTGAGTTTTCAAATCCCGAAAACGTGCTCCAGAGACATCCTATCAGAGACTTGTGATAGGGTTGCTACCTGGCTGGTTTTTATTTAGCTGGCTTGGCTTGTATTTGTAAGTCCGGGCCAAAAACGCTATTAAGAGCTGTGAAAGCCGGTTGTTTTCCCCTTCTAAAACATAAATTGACAGTAGCCAGCACATAAAGAAATCTATCAAAAAGTATATGGGAACTGTGTTAATAGATCCAGAATTATTATTAAACAGAAGACTAATTGGTGCATTACTAAAAAATCCCAACAATTTTGCAGAAATAATTTTTCTCCTACTGGGTCTTGATTGGTCCAAAACATCAAAACGTGAACAAATAGCCAGTATTTTGTTTTCTGTGAAATGTGGCAACCCTAACCAGTGAATATGTATACACACACACCAGAAACTTAAAATATATTATTGATTCACTATTTGTGTATGATTGATTTGAAACTTTCATGCTAAAAAACTGTCTAATATTTTCCACGTACCTGCATTTGTGAAAGGATAATATTTTAGCACCATGTTGCCATTTATTTTGCTTTATGCTACCTGCGCTCTTTGGAAGAGGAAAATTGTATGTTTTGCTGGACCGCTATACCATGATCTGGCTTCCTGCCAGTTAATTATACCTTTCACCTACTAACCAAACCTAGGTTTCCTGAAGTTTAAGAGAAAATAATGTAATTCTCTACAGCAGTGGTTCTTAACCTGTGGTCTGGGGACACCTGGGGATTTGTGAGGCCCACGCGGGGAGCCTGCAACTGTTTCACAAATCAAATAATCTTACAATGAATAGATTAAAATGAATATAGTATACAAATAGAGAAGCCTTTTTTTTAATATATATTTGATTGTTAATTAAACACAACACTTCCATTTGTTTGGTGTATAGCTGTTTTGTATTTTGTGTGAATTGTTTTGAGGTTCAATCATTAAAGTTGCTTGTGTGGGGGTCCCCGGATTCCGATGATGATCAAGTGGGGATCCTCGGATTCCAGTAATGATTCAGGGGGTCCACAGAAGTCAAAAGGTTAAGAACTGATGCTCTACATGGTTACAAGTAAGAATGCAAGTAAAATTCAATTTAGAACAAGTATTCAAATGCAAAGCCACTCGGTCTGGCCATTGCAAGCTAATGTGATAGTATTTTATGTTTCATTGCAGGTATGTGCCACACAATTAGAAATAAAACAAATATTCATCCAAGTGCACAGGGCCATCATATCATTCCAATAAAAATTTAAAAAAATTAAAACATTCACTAATGTGATCGTTTCACTAGGGATGTTTATTTAAATAGCATTTGATTATTATTTTTTGTGAAGGAGATAACAATAAATTTCCACTTAAGCCCTCAAACTGCAGGCAGCTACAATGTTAGAATGTCATGAACAATTCATACAAATAACTTTAAAAAGGAAACAGTGAATAAATCACCATCCAGTTGGGCATCCGAAGGGCACACAAAATAGGTTGCTGTTATTTTATGTTAAAATTAAAAATAAATAAGATAAAACATACTGTGAAACAGATTTGTCACTGCAGAGAAAGGAACTATTTTTAGGTGGACGTGAATAATGTCCGCGCGATTTATGCAGTCACTCTAAATGGAGGAAGGCAATGGGATAAGTAGCCTGCCAGATTGCCCCTTGACGTATGCTGTCATGAGCGTAATTAAAATATGAATGGAAATTTAACAGACTAATGGATAATTCACTAACCAAAACCCTATTTATGTACGTATTTGATGTTTGAGTTTTCTTTTAGAAAAGCAAAAGTCTGAAGAGACAGCTAAAGCTGTCTCAAAAGCTAGACCAAAAAAGACCTAAACAATTGAACTGTTATGGTTCATGTGTATAAAAATTAACCAGTTGATATAGCAGATTGCCTACTTATGCATTTTCGTTTTTTATATAAGAAGTTTGAACAACTTTCAAATACACAGAACAAAACTGCATTGTAAGTAGGCTTAAAGATAAGTTTGCAAGCAAGTACAGTGATATTTCATGTGAGTGTGGAGGGGGAAGGATGCAGCAGGACGAAATACATTTTCCAGATGAAAACAATGTTAAATGTGCAAATGTACTTTAGCGTCATATTGCTGTAAGAAGAATTTTCAATGTTTTGCAAAATCCACTTGCAAAAATGTTATGCGTTGAAGTGCTCCAGGAACTCTTTAAATGCATTATGTGTCCTTCACTACTACTGTGATCGTTAGTAAATCTCCTAACCATCAGGGATTTGCTGTTAGACAGTTTTTAAGCATACTTCCACCACCAATGATTTAAAACATCTGTACACAAACATTTGCTCTAGAATTCTAATCGTAAAATTTGCTCTGCATATTGTCTCAGGGAATTATCACTTTATGTTACCAATAACAGTGTCTAATATTACATTCCGATTATGGTATGCCCTTTGTTTATATATTACATTATTTATCTTGTAAGCTGGTCAGAAATGAGTTAAGTAAGCTCTATCTTGCAAACCTCGTCACTTCCTGTGAGGATTGAGCCTTGCGCTTAGTCAAACCACCAATGATTACCCTAGGGAGGCAGCTGTGTCCAAGTGCAGTACGAACATGGGGGCTGCACATGAGGCCGTTGCTCTCTGCCTTCCAGCAGTCCTGGGACTGCCGCATACACATACACAGTAGTTTCCCACAGCCCTGCTTCCAATGAACAAATATCACTGTTGAAAGTCTGAACATGTACAGCACATTTGGGCTGAACAAACATCAATCAATCAATATCTCATTAGCGAGATAATGAGCAATCGTGTAATATACGTTGTGGCAGCAGCAAGCCGACTAATGATAAAGGGTGTTTGTAAAGAATCAGATGGGAATAGCATGGCTGCCGTTCCATGAAGGGCTTCTTCAGCCTAGCTAAACTCTGGCATTTAAACCCTTCGCTGCGGCGGGAATTCCGCCGCAGCGCTGGGGGATGTGGGGGGGCAGCGCGGTGGCGCTGTGCTCATGACGGAGCCACTCCGTCATGAGCCACAGTTGAGCTGTGCTCATGACGGAGTGGTTCCGTCATGACTCCACCCAGTTGCATTGTCCCCCCGCACAGGCGGGGAAACAGCGCCGCGTGGGCGGAGCGGCCGCCAACGGTCGCGGCATGACGGAATCACTCGTCATGAGCACACGGCAACCGTGGCTCATGCGGAGTGGTTCCGTCATGAGCGGGGAAGGGGTTAAACCGGATAGACCGTATACTAGCACCGCCATCTCAAAAGGCGCATGCAGCAAGGTATGTGGGACAGGGTTTCCACGCCTAAATGTTCAGTATTTTAATGAAACTGTAAATACCGAACAAACCGCGATGGTGACTCTGACGTTATTGATTTAGGATGCTATTGCAACTGTAAACGTGTTATTAAATACATGCTGCTTACTCACTTACTATCCGTTTATTTACAGCTGTCACATGCTGCCATGCCACGAACTGACGCAGTGCGTGGTACATCCTCATGGAGATCGCTCCCTGGGGCTCCGATTAAGATTTCTTATAAATATGAACGCATTTTGGGGTGTCATACACCAACTGAAGAAAAGTAATTAATGTTACATGTCAAATGAGCAACACCTCTCTGTGTTACTACTCCACCTGTGACCCGGGGAGGCATACACATTTGAATTTTGTTAAGTTCCCTTTCAACAATGGGGTAGTCCACTTAGCAAGGAGTCGCAAGCACACACAATGCTTCCAGGTTGCACACGCTGAGCAATGAAGAAAGCGCAGGGTATTGCGTTAGAACGCAGACGGTAGAAGAGGAGCCTTTCTGCTGTTTTGGAACATGAGCGAGTTTGCATTACTCAAAGGTCATCAGTGAGTGAGTTTCAGTAGAAAGACCCTGAGAGGTTTCAAGGAGTGAATCTTGAAGTGGTTCAAGGAGGCTAAATTGTGTTATAGGGATTACTATATGCAAATTGCAGGCTCCGTAGGCAGTATCTTGAAGTAGTTTGGATAGTCCTCAACGGTCACTTTGGCAACTACAATTAGTGGTTTATAAGGGGACTTGTTTTTGGCTCATTGCCTGGTGCAGTTACAACAGGCGGGCCTAAGTCTAATGAAGACTGACCAGGTGCGGAACAATTATGATACTAACCCTGCAAGCATCTGTTTGTTGCTTGTAAAGCAGTAGATTCGCATGCTCTGCATACTCCTGTCATCTAGTGTTGGGCTTGGACAGTAGCAACTTGTTTATCTTCAAAGAAGTCTTCCGAGTCATGAGATCCCATGACTTCTCCTCTGGTTTTCAATGTGCATGGGCTTTGACTCCTTTGTTAGATTGTTTTTTCGTCCATTGGGTGCGAGTATAAATGGAGTAGTGAGTAGGAAAGAATAGTGTCCATACAAATAGAAACAAAAGAATTAAGTGAAATAAATCTGTAACAAACACTGGCTTCTGTGGAGGAGAGTGGGCGTATGTGAAACTTCAGCACTACATGCAAAGAACAGATGTTTATAGCGTAAGAAACCTAATCCGTTCGTAGATTTGTGGTGACTAGCCAGTGGGTGGTAGAGAGGTCTAAAACAGAGCCCTAAAGATGATTTGATCAACTGTTGCTGGCTGTCTAGCAAAACACAACAATGTTTTGTGAAAGTGTGAGGAGTAGACCATGTGGCAGCTTTACAAATATCTACTATGGGTACGTTTCCTAGAAAAGCCCTAGTATACCACCTTGTTTGCAGGCATAGTGAGGATTGGGGCATGAAGGTAGGGTTCTTTTAGCATTTGCTTAACAGGAATGGAGGCACTTAACAAACCACCTGGTAATCCCTGCCTTAGAAATGTCTTGACCTTTATGAAGTTATGAAAAGGCCACAAACAATTGTGTTTTGCAAAAGTATTTGGTTCTATCGATGTAGTACACAAAAGCATGCTTGAGATCAAGTGTGTGAAGAGCCCTTGCAGTTACCAAGACTGGGAGTTTGATGCCCTGCTTAAGGTGGACAAGAGAGACCACTTTGGGCAAGAATTCTGGATTGGGAGGCGGGGGGAGGGGAGTCCCATAAGTCTGTTGAGGACAACATTTAGGGCCAGATGCATGAACAAAACGTTTTGCGATTTTCTAATTGCGAATCCTTGTGATTCGCAATTAGGAAATCGCAAAATGGCATGCATGAAAATGTGCTTAACACTTTTTGATGTTCCTAGGGGATTGCAAATGACTTACCTCCTGAATATTAATGAGGTAGGTCGAAATTTGTGACTCCCTAGGAATCACAAAAATCACAGGGATGGTGGCCTGCTGAGGATCAGCAGACCACCATGTCTTTGATTGCCTTTAAATAAATACATATATTTTTTTTAAAGTAGCCAGTTTTCCGTAAAGGGAAAACCATAAAGCGGGGTAGCGCAGATAAGCTGGATGGATTGGGATGTGAAAATAGGCCTAGTATAGTCATGAAGTTGTCTTACGGCAGTAAGGGGGTATTATTCTGTAGGGTGACCATGTGGAGGTGTTTGGACAGGATGCATTTTTTTGAGAGGACAGAGTTCATAAATGGGTCTGGGGGATCTGTCCTTCCTGGGAATCAGGAAGAATATTGAGTAGAAGCTTTTCTCCTGGTGCAGATTGAGCATTGGCTCTATGGCTCCTAGAGTAGGAGTGCTTGCACTTCCTTTTGTATCACGTTTTGGGGTGAGGGTGTAGGTTCTGGTGTGGAATGTTTATTGGGGTTGAAATCAGCTCCAGACAGTAGCCATGCTCAATGATAGATAGGACCCACTGGTCAGTGGTGATCTCTTTCCAGCAGGAGGGAACCATTGAAGTCTCCCTGGCTTGAAACAGAACACTTGGAGCCTACAGTGACGTCGCTTCATGACCGATGTGTTCACTCTCCTGCCCGCTGTGTCTGCTGCATCTAAAGTATACCTAATGGTTGCATTACATTTGCTTTACCTTTCTCCATAAGCTCTTCCTGCCGCCTGCGATATTGGTGTGGGACGTGCTGCAGGAGCTCCTCCATCTCCTCCCATTGGGCTCTATTATATCTAAAAATGATGCCTATGGCATTGGCGATGCACCTATGCGTAACTGCACCCACAGCCACTCTCCTCCCTGCAGCATCTATTCTCTTGCTCTGTGTGTGAGGAGCATCGCCGGTGGCCAGGGATGTGGTCCCTGATTTGAGTGGGGCAGAGGGCCCCGGTTTGAATTTTTTCTCAATGTGTGGTGTGATCACGCAAGATTTAACCCGGTCCTTAGAAATTTCAGGGGAGGACTTAATCATACCCTCGAGCAAAGGGAGATACTGGAAGAAGCATTGCATCTTCAAGAGCGTCTCCCCCAATATGTCATCCTCCTCAGGGATGGCGTACATCTCTACATTATGGTAAGTAACAGTAACACGGCGTGTTGGATGAAGCTGTGCTACGCTGAGGTGTCATCTGGCAAACAGGCCCTGACTGGAATGTTCTCTAGGTCTGGGTCTTACTGACAGTCAATGTCGTAGTACTCCTAGGGAGCTTCAGAGACCCCAGGCTAGCCTGAGACAAAGTCCTTCATTGGGGAATAAGGGCTAGGACTGCCAGTACACCAGTAAGACTCTGGAGTTCCCTGAGAAGAAGGCATGGGGGTTGAAAGTTGGGGGGAAGCAAATGGTGGAGTGGCAGTGGAGATGTGGTGGAGGAGGAGGCTGAGAGGAAGGAAGAGAAGTCTTATATTTTGACCTCTTGGGAAGCAAGATGGGCACAGGAGTGTCCAATCACGGTACTTCCTCAAATGCAAGCCTGGTTTCTTGGGTGAACTTTTCCCTAAGGCTGAGATCTTTCCTGTGCGTTAGTGGATAATGATCTTCCTCTGCCATTTATCTAGCTCCTGCTTTAGCCTCTTGCAGATTGGGTTTTCCTCTGCAACAACAGCAGAGGGTTATGGAGCCGATGATGGTTTCAGAGCTAACACAGCTGGGATGGTTTTGGCTTAGATGGCGGTGCTGAATTCAATGGTACTAATGCTAGACGGTCTTCAAGCTCCGACAGAAGCTGACCAAGATGGATGAAACATCCTCTGGTGATTGTTCTTTCTCCAAAATCTCCTCATCCGACTCTGAGATGTAGTCGACAAACACAGTACTGGGCTGGTGTGCAGTAAGGCTGTACGGCTCACCAAATGCTCCCTGCTCTTCTTTGGTGCAAAGGGGATAGGCCTCGCCAAAAATGTCTGGGGTTTCCGAAAAGGATTGCACCATCCTGTGGTAGACCCACGATCAGTCTCGGCGCTGGCATAGAGTCTTCTTGCATCTGAAAGCTGTGAACCAGTTGCAGCGGCTCACGTCATGCTCTAGCAAGAGGTAAAGATTGCAAACAGCGCAGAGATCAGCCCAGGGGGATTTAGAGTTACATTGGGGGCATCTCTTGAAAGGTGTCCATTTCATTACCTCGTCTTCCTTCTCCAAAGGGCAAGCTGGAGCATGCGGAGGCCCAAAGTGGCCCGATGGCTTAGAGGCCAGATTGCTCCAGGGCGATGGGCTGGGGGAATGAAATGGACACCAAGAGCGATGAAATGAGTGGAAGAAGTACTATCACAACAGGGTGAAAGGCAATAGACTCGGATGCCACAATGGGAACCAACGATCCCATTGAGAATATGAGCGTGCTGAATTATGTCTGAACCCAATAGTGGAGAAAAACAATAGAGTCGGTGCCCATGCACTTCTAAGACGAGAGAAGGAGTCACTAAGATCTCATGACTCGAAACACATCTTAGTAGATAAATAAGCTGTAAACGTCCGAACCCAACAATAAATATTAGAAGTATGCAGAACATGTGTATCTACAGCCCCACAAGCTACGAATAGTCAGTTATCTCGTTAGTGAGCTTGAATGAAAAGTGTGGAAGACGTTATAACAGGCAACGGTACTAGTCTAGTTTCTCATTACAGAGGGGTTGATGTGCAATTTGGCAAAGTGAAATGGAAACTCAAAAGGATTCTTGCCAGATAAACAGTAGCAGATATATTGCTGCTCGGCATTGTGACTACCGTCTTATATCTCTTGTTAGCCATCCTACACAAGCAAAAGTGGGTAGCATTAACGTATGTAATATTAAGCCACACAATTTGCACAGGGACAATTCGGTTATAATGTGAATTATGCATTTCAAGCGTGCAGTAAAATTTGCACGACTGGCCTGATTTAGAGTTTGAGACATGGGTACTTTGTCATAAACGTGACAAAATACCTGTCCACCAAACTCTAAATCAGGCCTCAAGTGTATTACTCCTTAGTGTGCAGTACACAATGAAACAATAATGGAATTGACCACATTACAATACATCCTTATTTGTACTATACAACAAGCAATACTAGTGGTAAGATAGCAAATCCTACATTAATGCAACTGCTGCAAGGTTTGTGTGCTTCACCTGTTGTGCTTTCTGATGTGGCAAGGAGCTGATGTATCTATTGCATCAGTGCAAGTGCATAGATGATCACATGCGGAGTAATAGGAACACCACAGTTTGAGAGGGACCCTGCTACCTTTCAAACTGTACTTTTTCTTTGCTTGTGCCAACTGTGATAGTCCCTTCATTGTGCCAGTATGGTCCTGAGCCGAAGCAGAACCAGAGGCCCTCAACGGCTTGACGAGCTCGGTGTAGTTCCCTCCATTCACAAGCTGACTTTGTCAGGATGGATGGTTATGTCTTGAGGATCTTTTTCGTGTTGACTGAGGTACTATATGCTGGTGCCACCATGGTGCCTGCTTTCTTGCAGGAGAACCAAAGTCTGTGGTCAAGGTAAAGATCTGAGGCCGTGCCTGCAGACTGCCAGATCTCTGCCACAAACTGATGATGCAGGCAACCAGTAAGTTAGGAAGACTAACACTCACCATCAAGTTGGTCCTGTTAAACCACCCTTACAATTGTTATGGTGGCAAACCTCGTGCCACTTTAATAGCACACACTGACATATTTGATCTATGTCTCCCCATAACAATATCGCATTGTACTACATTGTCCTGTATGTTTGATTCTGAACCTGTTGAACACAGACCATAATCAGTTTTTTTAAATGTTATTGGTACCATCTGTATATAGTCCTGTATCACTGGATTACCAAACACTGGAATATCTTGGGTATTATTTGGTAATGTGTATATTTTTATCTCTCAATATAAGCATCTATATCTATTATTTTACAGAATTCACTCATCCTTCTAGACTTGCTCGGCGCTACACTCAATTGAAAATACATAAATAAATCCTCGCTTCTCCACCATTCTGCTTCTGTTTGAATGGCATTCCTTCAGTACAAGTTGTGATAGGTTTGGCAGCATACACAACCTAGAACCCTTAGGAGTTGTGAAATGTAAAACTTCCTGTAATTATTCATAGCGTGCACTCTCCCATAATCTCTGCTGCTTACTACCACATTTAACAAATGCCACTGGATTCCGCATTGGCTCGTGCCAAGTCCAAGAGTTATTCATGTGGCAACAGCAGAGAACAGGCCTGGTTTGTTTCTCCTACAAGCTGTAGGAGTGTTGGAAGAGTCAAGAATAAACGAGAAGAGATGAAATAGTGAACGTACTCCCTACCTGCTCACCACGCAGGGCCTTTTCATGGTACATCCCAGGGGTACATAAACTAAGCCAGGCAAGCAATACTTCCTGTTTGTAAGAAACACCAGTGTGAGCTTAAAAATAGCAATAACTAACAACATCGACTCCTTTTGCTGTACTATGTCTTGGGAGTGACTGCATTGTTAAGCAGGCATGAGCTGTAAGAACTGCTGAGTGTGAGGAAAGGGCTCCAAGGCAGTAGTTGTTTCTGAAACAAGAGGTGTTAGGTTCCTTTGGATACACCTCTTAGCACTGAGGCGTGTGTATGTTTCATATGTAAGTGGAGAACTTCTCCATAGGCTTGGCCATGTGCCTCCAACTTCACGAGGTAAGGTGAGAGCTAAGTGCAACTTTTGTTTTAATAAATAAGAAAGTTTCTTCATTCTTATCAATGCCAAGGACATTCAACAAGATTTTATGTCAAGACCGGAGGCTAACCTTATTCCAATCTTCTTTATTTAGTGACCACACAGCCAATTTAAAGAATTAGAACACCTTCAACAAATACTTTTTTTTCCAATAAAAGGCCAAAATCCTCCGGCCTCATACTTCTTTTTTTGGCCGCCTCAGAGGAGAGAAGTATTTCTTTGCTATTGCTCTTGTGGTTGGGAATTGAACGCCTTCATTTGAATGTTTTGCAAAGAAGCAACATAGTTAAATTGTTGTTTGTTTATTTGAATGCCTAAATCTTGAATGATTGATTTCAGAGCTTGTTTATTGGCATGTTAAGCGTGTTCTCGATTAACTCACAAGAATAGTTAAATAAACGCGTTTGTGACCCCACCCAGGAAGGCTAGTAAAGTGGTAGATTTAAAGTCAAATATTTTAAATCAATTTGAGGAATTTGTGTTGCTTACCGGAATGACAGTAGGGCGCAAGGACAGAGTTCTCGAGACAATGATGCGGTGAAGCAGAGCGGGCGGTGTGTACTGTGCACTGGCGGGCTAAAATCCTCGCCATGGCGTCGGAATGAGTTCTCTCATTATGAACGTGCGGTGTTGGGGGGGAGATTGTCACTCGACAGTGTGTGCACATAAACTGGATAAACCTAATCTCGGCGGAGCTAGCAATTTCACAAAGGAGTCCCTTTGAATCGGAGTAGGGCACCATTACAACTAAGAAAGGACTGAAGTATGGCACATCATCTCACGTTTACGTGAAGATCGGTCTGCCATTTTAGAGGTTTGGTTTTTGGTTTTCTAAGGCTTCATCACAAATTGACAGCTCGGTTTTATCGGTTACTTTAAAACCGTTTTTCTAGAGCTTGTCAGTTACTCATTGATAGCAAGAAACCTTTTTAGGATTTATCATACTAATTTTGCAGTTTTTAATATTTGAAGAGGGTTTCAAAGTGTGTGGATATTTTATAGTATGACTGAGGCAAGCAGTTCAGATAGCCTGATACCCTCTGGAAGATAAATTAAAGGAAATGCTAGAGAAATGTTCTCAGGATTTGGATTAAAAAATAGATAGGAAGTTAGAGAGTGTGTTGCTGGAAAAGAGGGTTATAGCTGAAGAGGAAAGATTTGTCAGCTGGGGGAAGGATCCCAGATTAAAAAAGGAGGTAAGGCGAACAGAAAGCGTAAACACATAGATTACTCTGGGTACAATCAAAAAGAGGAACATTTTAAAGATTCTAGAAATAAGATTTCAGTTTGAATGAAAATTGGTGGTGTTGAGGACACACAAGGGGACCAACGTAAGGGTCCAGGTAAATGTAAGGAAAAGTTGACAGCACACAAACATGCGGCTGTGCATTGTGATGACTCCTTGGGGAGTGCAAAACTCGAGATAAGCTGCTCATTGGATTTTAACTCAGTTAATGACAATGGAGTAATGACACAGAAACCAAACATTGAAAAGAGTGGCGATGAGCAATAAGGGGCGTTAATTGACCCCCTTGAGGGATTCATGTTTGATCCCATGCTAATAAAACATCTGCTGTCACCTGAATGGGCACCAGTTGCTTATGTTGCAGAATATGATCACGTTTGGCTAAGAAAACAAATCCCTAAAGACGTTTGATTATGTCTCAGGTCAGAGTGCCCCAGACCTATGTTGGCCACTAAAGTAATGCAGACCCCTGATTTGGAGCCAAAGATGATAGCCTTTATCAGGAAAGGAGGACGAGATCCCAGGAAGGGATTAGATAGACGGTTACATATGTGTCAAGATAGATTACTGGATCTGACCGATCAATTAATAAAAAAGTTTTGATATGACAGAAGAGGCTTTTGTGGACAAGACCCCCCTTAATGTGGAAGAGCTAAAATAATGGATACAATGAGCAATTTGCCTTTTAGGAAACGCGAATATCGCTATTTCTGCTGAAAGGAGGAAAAGTATCCTCCTAAAAGTAGATCCTAAATTGGTTGAACTAGCCAATAATGAGGAAGGACTAGCAAATAATGGTTTATTATTTGGAAAGGAATTAATTAAGGAGAGGTCTAGATATGTATGCGCTTTTAGTTCAATACAAAAGTCTCAAAGAGTGATTTAAAAAGTTTTTGACAGGCGTGTTTTTGGTTGGGCCCGGCGAACAAGGAGTCAGTTCCATGGCCGGGGGTCAAAGTATTTCAAAGACCTCATTTTCAAGGGGTTTTAGACCTAATCTATACCAAACTGCATTTCAGGCTGGATGATTTTACCCACAGAGACAAAGGACTCAAGGCAGAGGAACACGAAGAGAACGCTGTGCTCGTGGATCAGGTAAGTGCAGCCCTTACTGTTACCCCCAAAAATCTGGGCAGCAGACTTGCTCAGTTTTTCAGGAATTGGTTAAAGGTAACAAGAGATCCGTGGGTGTTAGAAACCGTAAAGGGATACCACATACATTTTGTGGTAGAACCGGTTCAGAATCAAGTACCAGAAATAATAAGGTTCAGTACGGATCTCTCAAAACTGGTGGACAAGGAAGTAAATGATTTGGAAGAGAAAGGAGCTATTGTTGATGTAAAAAGTACTCGAGGGGGTTTGTGAGCAATATATTTTTAATACCGAAAAAAAGATAAGGGTATGAGACCAGTCATAAATCTGAAAAGTTTGAACGATTGGGTGAAATATCACCACTACAAAATGGAAGGTTTACATCTTTAAAAGGGATGTTCTGCAGTCGGGGGACTGGTTAACAGATTGGATTTAAAAGACGCATAAATACCAATTTCAATTTGGAGCCCCATCAGAAATATCTGCAATTCAGATGGGCGAAAAAATGTGGAAGTTTGTGTGTCTGCCTTTCGGACTATTCTCGGCCCCTTGGTGTTTCACCAAGGTACTTCAACTGGTGGCAGCATATTTGAGGGAACCTGATCATATATCTAGACGACATCCTTTTAATGGATCAGAAAAAATCCAAGATTTTGTAACATACACTCATGGCAGTATCCTTGTGAAAGGAGTTGGGTTTTGTGGTGAACGGAAAGAAATTGTGTTTAGTTCTGAGTCAGGTAACTCAGTTTTTAGGGTTTATGATAAACACAGTTCATGGACAACTAAAACTACCAAAGGAAAAATGAAAGCGTATAAAGAGAGAAAGAAAAAATATTTTGGATTTGAAAAAGATCTCTCTAAGGATGTTAACACGGGCGAGAGGTTTGTTGTCATCTACAATTCTAGATATTTTTCCAGGACGTTTGAATTATTGGCTTACCAGAGATTGAAGACCGAGCATCTAAGACAGGGGTTGAAATATTCAGAAGAGGTGACTCTTTCAGAGGAAACCAAGGAGGAACTTGGCTGGTGGTTAAAAAATATGGTGGCCTGGAATTGGAAAGCCATTTTTGGAACGTCACCAGACCGGATTTTAAAACCGGACACAAATTCGACAGGTTGGGGGGCTGCTTGTGGCGAAACATCTACAGGAGGTTTAAGGTCAGAGAGGGATACGTTTTTGAGATAAAACGTTTTACAAAGGGCAATTCGAAATGTTCAATTGTGTGGCGGATGGACAATGTGTCTGCTGTGAGGTATGTGAACAAGTTAGGCGGTCCAAAGTCAAAATAATCTGCAGATCTGGCCAAGGTGTTTTGGGATTATTGCTTGAGACAGAACATTGTAGTGCAGGCAGAACATATCCCCAGTTGTAGCAATAAGGAGGCAGATGGGTACTTAAGGAGGCACACTGGTACTCAAGGAATCACAGAGACTCAAGCAGTTTCTTGAAATTGAGGAAAATTTGTGGCACTTTTCAGATGGATCTGTTTGTGGACAGGTTGAATACCCAGTTGAAGATGTTTTAAAGCTGCGTCCGGATCCTGAGTCAGCGGTGATAGATGTTTTCAGACAGGACTGGAGGGGTCTGAAGAGTTATGCTTATCTGCCATTTTCAATGATTACTCGAGTGGCTAGGATGGTTCGCAGGTGAAAGGAGACGGTGGTGCAAGGGCAGTACCCTATTTTGCTAGAAATGATGATAGATTATCAAATTCTGCTGCCTATGTTTCCAGAGATCCTATTGGGACCAACAATGTAACTACACAATCTGGTACTAGAGGGACAGTTGAGACTGATGGCATGGAGAATTTCAGGAGACTATGGGAGGTGCTAGGACTTTCACAAACGGCATCAAATATTTTCAAGGAATCTTGGGCACATGGAACACGTAAAATATATAGATTGGTGTGGAAAACATGCATTTGCTGGTGTGTGGAGAAAGCTTTTGATCCCGTTTCAGTGGATATTGTGGAGGTAGTAAACTATTCGTCTGAGATGTTTGCAAGAGGGTTGTCTTCTATGACAATTAATGTTCACTGATCATTAATTGCTGTGGGTCATCTTACAAAAGACATTTCTGTGGGGCAGGATGTCTTGATGGCTCAGTGGATTAATGCATCCACTGCAGGGGCTAGTGTTCGACCTCATGGTCACAGGTTCAAATCCCGGCTGGCCCACTCAGCCTTTCACGCTTTCTGAGGTCAATAAAATGAGTATCATTGACTTGGGTAACAATAAACATTTGTTATTCAGCGCCAAAATGCCCCTTTGGGGGTGAACATGCGCTTTACAAATACACATGTTATGCTAGGTTGATGAAGAGACTCATGAGAAGTATAAGAATATCAAAGCCTCTGGTTTCAAGATATAACTCAATTTATTAAGCCTAAAGTCTTTATCCATTTCATTATGCTACGTTTCCTTTAGAAGAGTATCAGATGTAAAGGCATTCGAGGTTTCAAACTGAATATTCTCCCCAGAGGGTGTGTGTTTTTATCCAAACAAAAGAACAAAAACAAATTCCCATGCTATATTTTACCCATATTTCGATGACCATGAAAACTTATGTGTGGTACATTGTGTGAGAGAGTATGAAGAGAGAACACTACATTTGAGAGCGTCAAATGTGAAACAATTTTCGATTTCTTT
Organism: Triturus cristatus; assembly: GCF_964204655.1. NCBI lineage: Eukaryota > Metazoa > Chordata > Amphibia > Caudata > Salamandridae > Triturus > Triturus cristatus. The sequence goes on from NC_140590.1 coordinate 645,721,950, forward strand.
GAGAACTCCTCATAGAGGGTGTGTCATCTCTAACTCTAGAGAGATTGCTGAAAGAGGTGATGTGGCATTCAGGGGTGAATGTGAGTTTATTTGGAGCACATTCTGTGAGAGGTGCATCTGCTTCACAAGCAATTATGTTAGGGGGCACATTACAAGACATTTTGAGATGTGCTGATTGGTCAAATGATACAACATTTCGCAAATATTTCTACCCTGTTGAAAATGCAGCATGTTTTTTGTTAAAGAAGCTTTGATCTTGCAATAATGTTAGACTCCAGTCTTGACATAAAATGTAGATTTTCACTAGCCTTTATGGTCAGAAAACTGGATTTTATTAAAGACACAGAGGCTATTATTATTCCCACCCTACACCCAACCCTGTTTAATCATGTGCTTATATTATTTTGTAGGAAGTGGTCAACAATAAATGGAGAGGACGAGGAGGAGCGAAAGCACCTATGATGCAGATCTTTTGGAGTATTGATGTTGACTTCTTTCACGTAGGAAGATTGTGAACTTGCTTTTGGTTAATTGTTGTTTTGAAAAATTTAGGTAAACATGTTTATGATATTATGAGATGTGCGACGATAGGAAAAAAGAAGGATGAGGTTGGATGATTCTGGCCTTTTATTGGAAAATAATTATTTGCTGAAGGTGTTCTAAATTCTTTAAAGTGATTGAGTGGTAGCTAAATAAAGAAGATTGCAATCATGTTAGCAATAATATTAGCCTCCATTTCTTTTATAAAATCCAGATTTTCTGACCATCAAGGCTGGGGAAAATCTACATTCGTTGTAATTGCTGTACATTTAGAGAAGCCAGAAAAACTTGCAAAGCAATTTCTGCAAATACTATATAACTCGTGATTGATTAGCATGGAGGCCCTTGCAAACCAATATTTCAATTAGACCTCATTCAGAGTCGCTTTAAATGTGTAAAATAATCAATAGGGAACCTGTAGAAACAAATAACATGTTTTAATCAAAAGCTGTTGCTGGAAAAACCTGATCAATCCTAAGAAATTAGCAAACAAAAAGGTGTCACTGCCTAAATCATGCAGACTCGTACTCTTAAACGACCAGCCTCTTCGTGACAAAACAAATCATAGCCTTTATTCCATGGATAATCATTTTAATTGCAGCTAAAACAGAAGTTGATACAAAATAGTATTTCTAAACAAGATGACTACTCCTACACTAACCGCTACCACTGTTGCTGTCATATTACAAAAGGCACAGAAGGTACAACAGCACTCTGAATTCATTTCAGAAAATAGCTGTGGAAGTAAAGTGATAGATGGATGGATGAGAAGATGATAAAGCTAGTTCTGTCACTTGAAATCATTCGTGTTTATTGGCCAGAGTAGAGTAAATGAGGTAGCCTTTCACACTGTATCGACATTCAGTTATTTTTGTGATTAATGGTTTTGAGAGCTGGGACTGATCCACCTATCACAGAGCAAGTCAAGGATGTAAACCAAAGAAAACAGGTGGACGAAATGCAGGTGTGTATGAAAATTGAAAATACTCTTGAGGTCCACTGAACGCTAACATTCTCCTTAGGAGGCACTTATTGTTTGTCACTCTTGTAAGTACTCAGAGGGTCCATCTTTTATAGGTAGGACACAATGGCAGTACCCCATGACATCAGCATTCGAGTAACCAATATACAGGGATGGAGCAGTACTGCGATCAAGAATTTTGGGTGTGGGTCCCAAAAACAATTTTACCCCACCCAAGGCTCAAAAATACCTTTGTCCTGCTACTGAGACAGACTGAGTGTAAGCTTGGCTAGTTTTATACAGATGAGAAAGCTTAAAATTGCAGTGACACAACCTTTTGAGCTATTTATCAGGAAGGTTAAGAGAGTTCAACTTAAAAAAAAAAAAAGAAAAAAAAAGAAAAACACACTAGCCAAATCTGTAGACAACCGTCATAGAGCCGTCATTTCTTCAAGCCAGCTGGTTTGCAATGGCTGGCCAACCAATGCAGTGGTCCAATGTGTAGCAGGGAGGAACGAGTGAGATCTCCCATAATAAATGAAAGTCAGGGTCAGCTGTAGACAAGGAAGCAAAAAGAAACATGTAGAAGATGCCCAGGTTAAACAAAGAGATCCCAGTTTAACTGGAAGTATGGAAATATAAGGATAATGACCTCTAAAAATCAAAGAATTCTAGCCAAGCACTGAGGCAAGCAAAACACACGGAGGACTAAGATAGGGCTCGATCAACTAGTCAATGTAACTACATCGGAACGGCAGTGGGCTTAGGGAAAGTTGGATGTAAACTTACCACAGTCAACAGTCCCACACACACAATGATAAAACATAATATCCTTCACATGAGCGTGTGCCAATCCAAATATTGTATGTGCATTTGTATGCGATGATGCTCTCCAAATTTTGATATGCGTTGATGAAATAAGGTGGTTTGACTATGAGACATGCAGACATGTTTGACTACGTGATTTCCCCCCCCCCCCCCTTAATTTTGGGATGAGGGAGAGTATAACAACTCAGTATTTTAGCAGTATTCTATGCCAAAATACAGTTTAATCTATGACCGAAAAACTAGAAATGTGATGAAAATGTAAAGCTGCCACCAGCAGCTGCTACAGTGGGTGGAATCAATTAATGGAAACCCTGAACTTGTGTAGTACATGTTCTGCTTGTTGAGCATTCTCTGTGCTTGTGGAATGTTCCTTTTACTATGTTCTAGGTTGCTTCATGCTTCTGTGTTCTCTCCTTTGGCAGTTGCGTTTGGCTTCTGCTGTGGAGAGTCCGCTCTTGTGTTTCCTGTTCTACTTAATAAAAGCAACTTGAGAAGAAAGCGGTTGTGGACCACTATTTATCTACAACAATTTTGGCGACGATTTCTTCATCAGCCCACGTTTGTTTACACTTCGTTCTAGTCTTCATCACAAGAGCGGAACATCTCTACGCTTTCACCCTCCAAAGCTCGATCCTACAGAACTGTCTCTGCCTCTAGTCAATACATACAGATGAGCTTTCCTGCGTGGTCAACTCTCCGTTTGTGGGTCTTTCTACGGATCGTCTTATGCGTCTAGCGTCTTACGCGTAAAGCGTGAGGGAAAGCCAAACCTGTGTGCAACGATTCGCTCTGGAGAAGGATTTGTCTCAATTTAACTGCTGTAGAGACACTTGCGACTCACCTGTTTGCCTAGTTCTGGTTGCGGGCACGATCGGCGTGGGAGTGACAGTTGGTGCAACAGGAGCTCCTCTTCTCGTCGAGGTTTCCCTCCTCTGATGACATCATGGAATCTTCACTGCGGAGTGGTTCACGGCAAGAATCCTCTTCGTCACGCTAGAAGCTCTCTGCTCACCTCCCGTCAAGCGTCTAGTTACGCTCCCACGTCTCTGCGTCATCGACGTGGCGGCCATCTTTGTTTGGTACTGTTTCCAGGACAACTCCTTCCCTGTCAGCCACCGAGGTACGCTACTCGGTTTTTGAGCGCATTTGGCTGGCGTTTCGTTCTCTGAGGTGGCACACGGGTCGTGTGTCTCATCCGACCTGCTTTGGTTTCAGGTACTGTTTTACTGCCTTGCTTTGTTTCTCTCTCTTCATTTATAAGTTTATTTTCTGTTCTGTACAAGGCTCAGCGTGGTCAGCCATGACAAACGAGAATCCTTCTGTAGTGCTTCCTCCTAGTTTTCTGGCTCTGCCTGGACAACCTAGCATTTCTTGGGATGATTGGTTCCCGATGTTTGACAACTATTTGGATGCTCTAGATGCTCAAGAATACTCTGCAAAACGTAAGAAAGCACTCTTATTGGGTTCTTTGGGCAAAGAAGGTCAACGCATTTTTCGCTATTTACCTCAAGCACTACAAGCTAATGGGCAACCTGTGCCTGACGAATATAAGGAGGCCATTGGTAGGCTTGAGGTAAGATATGCGAAGGAGGAGAACTTAGTCATGAATCGATACAGGTTTTACACAAAAAGTCAAAGAACAGGCGAATCTATCGATGACTTTGTTGCCAGGTTGAGAGAGATGTCAGTGAAATGCAAGTTCGGTGGAATGACAGAATAACTTATTAGGGATCAACTTATTGTACAGTGCAATAACAAGAAGATCCAAGAGCGTCTTTGGGCGGCGAAAAATCCTAACCTACTGACAGCCATAGACCTAGCTAAAATTGTTGAGGAGTCTCAAGGATATATGAAGGAACTTGAAAAGAAGAATTCTGGTGACGTTAATGAAATTTCCGGTCAGGAATGCTCAGAACAAACCCTCTTTTCCGGAGAACAAGCTGACATTGCAGTGGTAAAGAATAAGAAGCTTGTCAAAAAAGTTCCTTTCATCAAAAATCCCACTACACAGAAGTCCTCTGTAACTCGCATGTGCAACAGGTGTGGGAGCACCGTTCACTCCTCTGACTCTAAATTTTGCTTTGCAGCCAAACAAGAATGTTTGAAGTGTGGTAGGGTGGGTCATTATGCGAGAGTTTGTCGTAGCAAACCTCGTTCTTCTGTGGCTTCTGTGGACGATAGTGCATTTGTTGATGAAGATGGTCACAAAATTCTGGTGGTTGATGGAGATTCGTCTGTGGTGTTGAGTGATGAACTCAAAGTCAGGCCTAAGGCACTTTTCATCATAGATGGCAAAGAAATTCACTTAATGGTGGATACTGGCTCAAGGTACACTATTATCCCACATGATCTTTTCTTGCTCAATTGGGGTACTAGGCATCTTTTACCTAAAGACATTTCCCCGGGTGGTTATCAAGGTGAGACCATTGACATTTTGGGGTACTTCAATGCACACATTATTTTTTCTTATAGGAACATACAAGGGAAAGTTTATGTTTCTAGGTCAGGCCCGGCGATTCTGGGTTGGGTTCACCAGTATGACTTGGCGATTATTGTCAACCCTCGTGCTTCACCACAGGTGATGATAATCGAGGATAATGAGTTAGAGAAGATTTTGGACGATGCTAGCGCTGTATTCAGAGAAAGCTTGGGTCAACTCAAAGGGTATTCTCATCGAATTGTGTTGAGGGACCACTCCATTCCTGTGCAGCACAAGGTCAGGCGAGTCCCAATCGTTGTTAGGCAAGAGGTTAAGAGCATGATCGATGAGATGTTGGCCTCTGGAGTAATTGAACCAGTTGAGGCGTCACCCTGGGTTTCTCCCATAGTCGTCACAAAGAAATCGGATGGCAAGCTCCGTTTCTGTGTTGACTTAAGATCCTTGAATGATTGTGTGGTTGCGGACACCTTTCCTCTTCCCAACATATCCGAGTTGGTCACTACGTTACATGGTGCTAGAGTATTTTCTAAGCTGGATCTTAGAAGTGCTTATCACCAGATTAACTTGCATAAGGACTCTAAGCATTTAACTGCCTTCATTACACCTTTTGGCACGTTTCAGTTTACTCGCTTGCCTTTTGGGCTTAATTCAGCTGCCAGCGTATTTCAAAGGATGGTCTCCAATCTTCTTGAGGGAGTGGGTAATACGGTCTACTTTCAAGACGACATTTTGATCTATGGGCATTCAGTGGAGCAACATAATGTCACTCTCAAAATAGTGTTGGACAGGCTTTTGGCGGCTGGTTTGACTTTGCGAAAGGACAAATGCAAATTTTTGTCTGAGCGTGTAGACTACTTAGGGTACACCATTAGTGCAAGTGGGGTGAGCCCGAAGGAGGATCTGTGTAGGGCGATTCGCTCTGCTCCTCAACCTCAGGACAAGGACCAGTTACGGTCCTTTATGGGGCTTATCGAGTACTATGCTAAGTTTGTCAAGAACTTTTCTGACAAGACTTCTTGCTTGAGGTCACTGTTAAAGAGAGGAGTTAGCTTTGTGTGGTCTGCAGAGGTTCAAGAATCTTTTGAAGCTATCAAAAGAGAGATTTGTGAGGCAAAAGTTCTTACCCCGTTTGACATTAAGAAAAGTTCTGTGGTCACGGTTGATGCCAGTGCTACCGGTCTTGGGGCTATGCTTTCACAAATCTCTGGTCAGGATGAGCGTACTGTTGCTTTTGCGTCACGAACTTTAACAGAGGCTGAGAGGAATTACTCGGTTATCGAAAGGGAGGCCCTGGCGGCTTCATGGGCAGTGGAACACTTTCGTACCTACCTGTGGGGCATGAAGTTCGTGCTCAAAACCGATCACAAGCCTCTTGTTAAGATTCTCTCTCCGGGAGGGACGGGTAAAGGCTCGGCTAGATTAGCTAGGCTTGCTTCCAAGCTTCAGGAGTTCCAATACACTGTCCAATACATCCAGGGTTGGAGGAATACACAGGCTGATTGTCTTTCTAGGTTGTCGTTAGATTGGAAATCTGTGGGAGCTCCGTTCTCATCTGAGGATGATGTTGCTGTTGCTTCTATTGAAGATGCTGTGTTTGTTGGAGAAGGTGTTTTTCAGGCTGTTGATTGGGAGCGTGAAATGTCTGCCGATCTTACGTTACAAGAGGTCATTAAGCTTATCAGGCTAGGTTCTAGGAGAGAGAGTACAGTGTCAGTTTCGGTACGTCCTTTCCTGAAAGTTTTGGAGGATCTTTCTCTGGTTACGGATAATTTGATTGTCAAAGGTGAAAGGTTTGTACCTCCTGGTGGTCTGAGAAGGAAATTGTTGGCACTGGCCCACGAGGGCCATTTAGGCCAAACTCTCACACAACGCCGGCTGAGAGATAATTTCTGGTGGCCGGGTATGGATGCACAGGTGGTGGACTGGGTGGTGAATTGTCCTACTTGCAAGGAGGGCGAAAAGAGACTTAAGGTTGGTCCCAGCAACTCTCAAACTCACATACAGAACCCTGGTTCACCGTGGCACAGTATTTGCTTGGACTTTATTGGCCCTATGGGTGAACTTCATGAGAAGGACAGGTATGCTATTGTGGTTGTGGATGTTTACTCAAAATGGTTGGTGGTGGAGTTCACTCACAACATTACTACTGAAAGGACAATTGGGTTTTTGGGCGATTTGTTTAGAGATGAGGGTCTTCCGTCTGTGCTCATCACAGACAATGGTACTCAACTCACTTCTTTGGAAATGCAGTCTTTTCTTAAGGGTTGTGGTGTTACTCATCATCGTACCTCCTTGTACAACCCTCAAGGAAATGGCATGTGTGAAAGGGCTAATAGAGTGGTGAAGGGCATTATTCAAATGGCTTCCTCTGAGGGTCTCATTGTAAGGAAAATGGTCAATGAGATGTTATGGGCCTATCGCACCACACCCTTGGTAGATGGTCAATTGTCCCCTTTTCAACTGATGAGAGGGCGCACTCCGGGTTCCAAACTGGTTCCTGCTTGGATGAAGCGTGTGGTGGCTTTGCAAAAGAACCCCTCTGGGGTTGTTTCTTCGTCCACTGGGTGTTCTTTTCGGGTTGGTGACTTAGTTAAGGTCAAGAGTGGTAGAATTGCAAGGGGGTTATCTAAATTCAAGGGGCCTTTTGCTGTGAAGAAGGTCTTGGATAATTGTGTTATCCTGAATAATGGGGAGTGTTGGAATTTTAGACGGGTGGCTCTTTATGAAAAGGGTGGGTCTCTGGCCAGCGGGTGTGAATCTTCTTCAGCTGAAGGTAACAGTGGTTATCTTTTGGCGCCCTTGCCACACGAGGCTACCTTGGTGTCTCCTGCGTCTCATGTGGTTGGTGGGTGGGGAGATTCTGGTGCCTCTGGTGTTCACTCTGCTCCAGATGCTATTCCTCTTCCTTTGCCTTTGCCGCGGGGTAGGGTTCAAAGGTTTAGAAGAGCTCCAGCTTATTTGCAAGATTTTGTGTGTTGAGGTGTTTTTTTTCTTTTCTTTCTTTTGCTTTTCTTTTCATTAGAAAGAAAGAAGATGTGTAGTACATGTTCTGCTTGTTGAGCATTCTCTGTGCTTGTGGAATGTTCCTTTTACTATGTTCTAGGTTGCTTCATGCTTCTGTGTTCTCTCCTTTGGCAGTTGCGTTTGGCTTCTGCTGTGGAGAGTCCGCTCTTGTGTTTCCTGTTCTACTTAATAAAAGCAACTTGAGAAGAAAGCGGTTGTGGACCACTATTTATCTACAACAACTTGCAAAACACAATTTAAATTAGTAAGAGGCATCTCAAAGTCATAAGAGAAAGTGGAAACAAGACAGTCTGATTATACTGAGACAGCTGTAGGCACTGAGGCTTGTGGCCAGAGCTAACCAGCCCTCGCAGGCCCCAATAACTTCATTATCTCTACACATCAAGAATAGCAAGAATAGTTTAGTGCACCATTATCAATGGGAGCCTCTGATAAACAGATCAGGAGAAAGCCAACGGGAACAAGCAATCATTGCGCAGTGTCCTTCGGTGAAATAATTTGTTTTTCATGTAGTACTTTATCCTCAGTTTATTTGTGGTGAACTTTGAGCCAGATTGTACTCAAGGAATACGGAGCCCGATTCACAAAGTTTTTGCTATAAGAAACTGTATCCTGCTTGATATAAATGGGGTCTCTAGTTGGCAGTGGTTTGCATCCTGTCTAAGTAGGGACCCTTCCTTCTTGTTGGGGTAAGGGAGTTACATACCTAAGAGAACCCTGCTCGCCCCCTGGGTGCTTTGCACGAGCAGTCAGGCCTATCTCAGAGGCAATGTGTAAAGCATTTGTAGATAGACAGTAAAACAGTGAAAACACTACAAATGGACACCACACTAGCTTAGAAAAAGACCAACCTTTATCTAAGTAGAGCACAACCATATCAACCAACATCCAACATACATGAGCAAAGATATCACTTTAAAAAGATTTAAAATAGTTCAGTCATAGAAAAATATGCATGTGTTACTTTCTATTACAAAGTACCTGGGATTTGTGAAAATGAAAGACGAAAACAGGGGCAGGGCAGGTGAGGCACTGGAAAAGCAAAGTGATGAGTTGGTTCCTTACTACCAGGGGAGGTGATGCATTGGTTCCCTAACGACAGGGGAGGTGCTGTGTCGGTTTCTTACTACAGCGCTGGAGAGGTGATGTATTGGTTTCTTACTGTGAGGAGAGGTGATGCGTCAATCTCCAGAGACACAACCTCAGTTCCAGATTGCTGGGCAACGTCGATGAAGAACTTGGCGTACAGGTAAGATGCGTTGAAAATATGAACGTGCTGGGTTGATTTTCCAGCCACGTGACAGGTGATGCGTTGATTTCTTAAGCAGCACTTCAGGGCTCGCATCGGAGCCAGAGACACGGTGGTCTGGACTCAAGCTCGGTGACATTGGAACCGCACGAAAGGGGATGCATTGGATTTTCAACCACATGGCTAGCTTGCTGGGGAAAAACTGGTGCTGAAGACCGGTGCTTGGGTGTTCTTCTTTTCTTGCAGCAGAAGCTACCTCCATGGCTCCAGAACTGGAATTGGCAACACTTGGCTGGTCGGAACTCCAAACAGAGGAGTTCAGGGGCCACAGGTGAAGTCTTTGATAGCCCTGAGATTTCTTAACAGGAGGCAAGCACACACGAGCCCTTGGAGAACCTTGGCAAGCAGGATGATGAAAAAAAGTCAATTCCTTTCACTCTCCAAAACAGAAGCAGCAAGCAGTAGACCGGCACAACACAGCAACACGCAGATTGGCAGTTCCCCTCCTAAAGCTTCTCCAGCTTTTCTTCTTGGCAGAATCTCCTCTTAGTCCAGAAGTGCTCTGAAATTATGCGGTCACAGCTCCAGTACTTATACCAGTTCCTGCCTTTGAAGTAGGCAAACTTCAAAGGAAAGCCTTTGTAATGCACAAGACCCTGCCTTTCCCTGACATGGGTCCAGACACACTACAGGGGGTGGAGACAGCTTTGTGTGAGGACAGGCACAGCCCTATTCAGGTGCCAGTGACAACTCCTCCCACCACACTAGCTCAGGAACACCCGTTAGTCTGGTGATGGGCCATCAGGATATGTAGGGCACACCTCAGCTCCCTTTGTGAGACTGTCTAGAGTGAAGGCACAAACAGCCCAACAATCAGTCTAAAGCAGACGTGGATTCCACAGGCAGGCAGATGCACAGAATGGGAAAGCAAGAAAATGCCTACTTTCTAAAAGTATAAAGAACAAGGGGACCCCAGTAGCAAGACCAGGTGTGGTATGTATAGTTGAAAAGAACAATGGTCTCAGGGAGGCCTAAAAGGCCCTCGTGTAGCCTAGGCTACTTTTAATGAGTGCAGTATTAAACTACAGAAACACTTTCATAGGGAGTCCAAGCGGGACTCAATAAGCAATGTATGCCGGGACACAGAGTTCGGAGTGACATCACATTTATTAGCAGCATAAATGGATTATCATTCAATTCTTCACGATAAACAGTTCTAGTGCTCACACAAAAAAAGTGCAAGTGCGTGAAGTGAAAGTGCTTAGTGACATTAAAAGCTTTACATCGCATTGACAACAAACTACAAAACTCCAAACTAATCAAATACAGTGGAGGAGTTTAGGTTGTGAGGTCGACGGCGTTTCGATCTTGTTAACTAAAGATCATCATCAGGACTGTAGTGTTAGCAAGTAGAATCTGAGTTGGACGCTTCAAATTTAATTAAGGTCGTGGGATTGCAGCCAGCAACCATGATCTGATTACAGAGGTTGCGTGGGGCCGGTGCCGGCAGACGGGAGAGCCCGGCGGAATGAATCAAGGTCATGGAGGGCACATGGTTCGGGGTGATTCCAAAACCACTCAATGAGTCGGGGTGGGAATCTTCGGCAACGAGGGAACAACGACTTGGATGAGTCCGGAGTGTCGCAGAATGAATCTGTGGCAGTGCGGCCGCTTCGGAGTGACATGGCAGTTTAAAACTGCACCCACAAACACTGAAGTGGCAGGGCTACTCATGTGGGTGGCACAATCAGGGCTGCAGGCCCACTTGTAGCATTCGATTTACAGGCCCTGGGCACAAACAGTGCACTTTACTAGGGACTTACCAGTAAACCAAATATGCCAATCATGGATAAACCAATCCTCAATACAATTTACACAGACAGCATATGCACTTTTGCACTGAATTGCAGTGGTCAAGTGTTCAGTGTCCTAGAGCCAACAAAAACAGGTCCGAAAAAATAGGAGGAAGAAAGCAAAAAGTTTGGGGATAACCGTGCAAAAACGGCCGAGTCCAACACTGCTCAAGACTATGGACACCGGTGTAACGTATCATAAGGGGCCCCTCCCAGCAAACTGCATGGAGGGGGGAACCCGTGCTCCAGACCCAGTCAGAAGCTCTCTGGCCAGGGAGCTGCCACCCATGCACAGTGCCAAAGGGGGCCCCTGGAGCTCAGGGCCCCACTGCATTGCAGGGGCTGCGGCAACTATAGTTACTCCACTGACTATAGAGTGTCTTGCTCATTATTTTCCCCGAAGTAAGACATGTTTAGTCAAGAAAAAGAAGTTGGTGATTTGGGTCAGGGAGTAACCATGTCTTACTCAAGAGAAGTTTTGAGTATGTCTCATCCAAGTGTAGGCTAAGTCACAAGTAATCCAGAAATAACTCTGAACTGGGCCTTCGGCTACAAAGGAAAAACTAAAGGGAAATCTAAGAGGCTAATAAAAATAAAATAAAACACACATCTCTTTTCACATTGATGCATAAAATGACCACTTGCCAATAAGTTCATCTCACAACAAGCACCCTTGGAGGTACAGCAGTTCTGGCAAGGCAACAGAACAGGACTTCCAAATGGGTCATGGGAAAGTATGTCCAGGAAGGGAAAGGGCACTAGGGCACGCCAAGACCTTTTACATTTGTCAACAGAGGAATCGAAGGCTGGATTTTGGAACACAAGGAACACTGAAAGTTAATGAATTGGTGCTTTGTTTGCTGAAGTTGTTGCATAAAAGCGCACGACGTTTCTCCCAGTTTTCTTCCGCCTTCAGCCCTACGTGCCCCCAGTATTTTCAACCTGCTCTGATACACTGCAGCTTAAAGGCCTTCAAACGGAAGTGCGTCTCCTCAGTTCAATACAAGAATTTAAAGAACTCTCCACTCTCTTGAAAACACAAGTATTAATTGCATGAATTCAATAAAATCGACCAAGGGGAGTTGTTGGCCTGTAGCCACGAAGTGGGGGAGGGACAGCCCCTATTTATCTTTTGCCACCCCAAATGATCGAGGCATCTGGCACAGTATTTAAAGGAGCGTGAGTTCCAAAGGTGATTGAGCAATAAAAATGCATTGAAATTTTGATTTTATCTTGTTAGATTTGCTCTGTGTTCCAGGACAGGCTCACTGTCTTCTGACAAAATGTTCTTCTGAGGTGTTGTTTACTTTTCTTTTTTGACTGCAAAAAGAGAGGATCTTGTAAAGTGAACTATGTGACAATCATGCTGGGGTACACACAGGGTCACTGGAATTGTGGGACAGGGGAAGCCTACATTTTGTGGCAATTGACTAAATTATATGGCAAGAAAACACAAACTATGCAGCTTAATGTGGTGAATTGTATGATAGTATCACTTCATTATTTTATCATTTTACACGCACTGTCATGGCACTGCAAAGGTTTCACTTCATTAGGACCAGTTTCACATCCAAATGCAGCTATAAATAACTAAAAGATGACCAGTCAACCTTTGTGAAGAACTTTCCATTGTGTGGCAGCGTTCTTACTAACTTTTGTTCTGTTCCAGCTAGAAACAAAACTTGTTTTTTTCTAACATCCGTTGTTTATGCAGTAGATGATGGATTATGTGCCAAATTTAAAATTAAGCAAAAAAATTCACTGCAGCTGGAAAATCACATAATTCCAGTGGCCTTGCATACAGGGAGTGTAAAAGGAAATACAGTACGATGTCAATTTTGTTTTAGTTAACAAACAAAAAATTAAATACCTGTAAATAAACTGTCCAAATACTTCAACATATCCCAGCATTTATAGAGGCACAAATGAAGCACATTTTGTTTTATAATTGTAATGTCTAATGGGAAAAAGCTTTAATAATATCAAAACAAAAATTTGGTGATGCACAAATGATAAATATTGTATTGTACATTTGTATAGCACAAACTACCCCTATGTTTGCCACTGAAGCGCTTTGAAGCAAGCTATGCCATATAGGGTAGTGTGTGGCTGGAAGGGTGCTGTCTTAATTTTATGATCCTATGTGGGAAGTGGTCCCTTGTTGTGTGTGATAACCACCGATGGGCGGTTATCATGTTACGAGATGCATTGCGTAACAGTGTGGTGGAAGATGAGCTGTGGGAGACGCCGCTGCTCAGTTTATGGTTTTTCAGTATGCTGGCAGCTTTGAACAACTTTGCAGGTGCCTCTAAGGTGTTTCATATGATATGATCTGTTTTGCTGGTTACTGCACTGGGTTGTCCAGTCAGAAAGTTTGGGTAAAGGCCTAGGGCAGAGGTGGCATTGCTAGAGGGAGAGAGAAGTGGGGAGAGCTGCTGGGATGTGCATTGTTACTATCTTCTCATATCTGAAAGTCATTGTGAGATGTAAAGTAACAGCCATAGTGTATCCAAAAACAAGAGAGGGTCCCCCCACACACCAAAGGGACAGGGCACCGAAGCAACTGTAAGTCAAATAGAAGTTTTCCCTTTGGGTTCAGACAGATACCAACACTCAATTCCCTAATATACCAATCATCCATCCAGTTTTAAAACCAATATCACCAAGATACCATCATGATACCATATAAATAGTGAAATATACACTTTTATTTTTTTTTCAAGTTTTTTTACACTTGTTGTGGCAATACATATGTGCAAAGACCATGTAATCAAATTCTCGTGATTTCAAGGACATAAAATTCTTTAACAAGACCAACAGTAACATGAAGAGATAAAAAGAGATGTTCAATTACTTTTTGGATCACCCCAATGGGTGTCTTAGTTCTCTGTTAAAAAACACCTATACACTAGTCAATAAAGCTATTTAAAACAGGTTATAAAATAAAAAACAACAATTTGTAGAAAAAGGGAGAATTCATTAGACAATCACATTTGTTGTTATAAAATCACTAATCCCCGAAAAATCTTGGATTACACGAAGGATTTTTACAGTTTCAATGTTTAGTCGATTTAGTGTGGAAACATTGCTGCATAAACGTGTTTCAGTGGGTTCTTATTATTCACAACCACCTTCTTCAGGGAAATGTGGATGTCTCCCACTTAAATTATTCTATCATAAAGTATATGAAAAACATAAAAAACATTTATAAGATTAATAAGACCTAAAACCACATTCAGACAATTTATATATCTGCCATAGTTCTGCCCTTATTAAGTCTTGATATCTTGTTGTGCGCGCACATCAATAAACATGTCTTGGTGATATTGGAAATTTCTCTAGTGTCATTAGTTGTTATGACATTCAAATCATCTCTCAACCCTCAATTCTTTCTTCACATTTATACCTTCAACCAATTTTGTATTATTATTATATAATTATATCATGGGTATGATCCACCGAATCTCCCCAAAGATAGTACCCAACACTCACTATTCCTTGAGGCTGAGATTCAGACTCTTCCTCATCTTAAGGTTCCCAGATTGGTCCCATATAAATGTGGATCCGTGTAGTTATACTAAAGGGGATAAGAGTAAATATAAAATCTTTTTTAGTGTCATCCTCGTTAAAACTAAAACTCTATCCAGAGTCCTTGTTATATTTGATCATTATACCTGATATAGCTTTGTCTATTGTGTGTTTACCATACCCCCTCTATGTAAACCTTTGCTTCATATCACAAACAGTCTTGTCAAACTCACTATTTTCTGTACAGTTTCTCAGAGCCCTGACCATTTCCCCATAGATTGCATTGAACTGAAATTTAGGATGACAGCTGGTTGCATGCAGTAAGGCGTTACAGGATGTGGTCTGTGCTATTTTACTGCAGATCCTGTCACCCGATACATAGAATTTCACATCCAAGAACACAATACGTTTTTTACTGTACTGAAATGTGAATGAGAGATTATAATCGTTTAAATTCAAGTACACAAAGAAAACTCTCCAGTTGTTGTATGGAGCCTGTCCATATTAGCAGGCAATCATCTATATACCTCCCCCAGCAATCCAGGGCAACCCAGGCGGGCCCAGATCCGCTCCGCCTCAAACCATCCCATAAGGGGATTGGGAAAAGAAGGAGCGAATCTCAAACCCATCGCGGTCCCAAGTAGCTGTCTCTACCAATTGTCATTAAACAGAAACACATTATTTTCAAGAATGAGTATCATCATGGTAAATATAATTTCTGTATGGTCATGGTATACAATTGGTCTTCTATACAGAAATGATCTCCATGCCTTCAGTCCTAAATCATGGTGGATATTAATGTACAGGGAGACTACATCCATGGTTACCAGTGTCATCTCAGATTCCTATGTCACATCAGTTAGTAGGTTTAAAATGTGCTTGGTGTCTTATATGTACGACGGTAGGTTCGCGTCATATGGTCTTAAAAAAGTGTCAATGAAATGTGATATCTTTCTGTGGAACCCTCATATCCCAGACACTATCGGTCTTCCTGGAGGATTCACAGGATTCTTATGAATCTTGGAGAAATTGTATAAGCACAGAAACCGTGGACGGTCACTGAGTAAATAAAAGTATTCATCATCACTAAGCAGACCATTATCACACCAATGCCTAAGTCCTTTATTAATAATGACTGTTAATGCAGGAATCGGGTTTCTGTCCAGTCTCTAATAAAACGTCACATTATTGAGCTGTGACACTGCTTAATTGTCAAAGTCCGTTTTATTCATCAAGACGATGTTTCCCCCTTTGTCCTCTTCCCTCATTATAAGGTCATTATTCAATCTCAAGGTTTTCAGGGCATGTCTCGCTCATGTCATTAGGTTATTACACCACGAGGTCAAGTTCTTGTGTCTATTGACTTCCATGGTTTTGTCAATCTGATGGATCATCGCCTTATGGTAGACATCTATGCTGTTCCCTGATGTCAGGTGGGGAGTCCACTTGGATATGTTCTTAAGTTCTTCATTTCCTTGCTCCAACCTGTATTAAGCTCAAGCTCCTGTAAAAGCTTGGTCAGGGTCATAGGGTCATCCTCACTGTCAGTCAGTGAAAGTAGTGTCTTGGTGTCATAGACATCTTGTATAGTCAGATTGCTCATATTGGTTGAAACACTTGAATGAGAGGCTTCTTTTGGCTTTGCAGCCAAATTACGTCTTTCCTCGTTGCATACCAATCACAATTAGTCACAGAGTAAAATCCCAACCCATGTTTTAAAAATCATTTCTGGAATTAAAGCAAAATCAGAAAGATTGAAGACATCAATTTCTTGGTTTGAACTCTCAGAACACCCTGTATCTATTGTTTCTTCCAGGAGCGTGTTCGCATACCCTTTATTTCTTTTATGAGACCCCTGTCCTCTTGCACCTCTTCTGGTCTTTGTGTATATGTATCCCTGCGTCTTGTACCCATATCCCGATTGCCCATCCTTAGCCAGCGTTCCTCCTTTAAAAAAACTATTCTCTACAGCCTGATTAGAGGTACCTTCTCCCGTAAGATGGATGCGGTTGCGCTAAGGTATAGGCTGTTGGCATTGTCAAGCTTGGAGATTATCCAAGGTATGAGAGGATGCAACGTGTGTTTTCATTGTGCAGATGACACACTGTTTTACTTCTCTAACATGCGGTTTCAAAATATAGGCCCAAATCCATGGTTACCCCTACGTTTCTGACTTTTCTTGATATTGTTGGAGGGCCGCATGTTGGCGGTAGGCTGGTATTTTTGTCATTTTCTACAGGTCATAAGATCTAGTTTATAATCCATGTGTTTATGGCCCGAAGGCAGTTAAGTTTGAAATTGTAGGTTTCCAGACAATCTATATATATAAAATTATTTGGGTGTCATCTGCATAGTTGTAACAGGCGGGGTTGAATGATGTAGTCAGGTTTGATATGGGGTTTAGGTAGATGGATCCTGTGGAACGCCAGAGTGTTGTGTGTGAGAAGCGAATATGAAAAATGGTACCAACACTAGTTCACTTTCACAGCTGAAAGTCCAAGAATTCAGTGGGCATTAGCTGAACTCCCTTCATGCCTTTTGTTGGAAATTGGGTTACTGGTTGAGGGGGGTGAGACCCTACTCCAGCAGCAAAACCCAAATTAACCTGGGCTTAATCCTCTGGTAGCTTGGCACAAAGCAGAAACTCAGGCTTACCTTAGAGGCAATGTGTTTATGAAGTACTTCAAACATTTTAAACAGTACACATGGAAAATCCCACACTAATTTAGAAAAATTGTGTAAAATGTAATAAATTATTTGATACCAAAACAAAAAAAAACCAGTCAGTAGTACCAGAGATATGCAATTGTAAAGATTTCGTAAAACCAGTGCCTAAAAACACAGAGCAACTGTTAATATCTAGTCATGCTGGACCAGGACAAACTCACAAGTTCAGCCTGACCACTATAGAGCGCGGGCCAGATACAGGGACCCAGTTAGGCCTGCTGAACAAAGTACCTTAAATCCTGGTTTGTGGAGCATTGAGAGATCTCGCATCGAGTATGCGTCGTGCAGCGGTGGTTCTGAAGTAGCTGCTGAGCAGCGAAGTGGAGCCCTGCATTGTTACTGAGGAAGCTGGCGACGAGGTCTTTGCAATTCGAAGGCCTGCATTAAGAGTGCGTTGCACAGCAAATGTTCCATGGAGACTGCGTGCTGCGATGTGGAGTCTGGCATCAGGGATGTGTTGGGGAACGGTGGAGCCGATATGGCTGCGAGAAGATGTGCTGCGCTGCATCAGTTCTGCTTACAGAACCACAGCTGGGCTGGCAGAGCACGTTCAGACCCACTTCTGATGGTCCAGGACTGGGGTGGCACCTCTTGGGGGGCAACACTCACAACAGGTAGAGTCTAGGTGCTGGGTTCAAGAGGGTTGGAGCCTTTTCAATCCCTGAGGCTCTGTCCAGGCCAGCCAACTAGCCCTTAGAATCACTCTGGTGGTCCTGGGATCAAGATGCACGTCCTGTCCTTTTCCCATGCAGCAGGGCAGCAGAGTGGCAGTCTTTCTTGCAGAGCAGCACATAAGTCCTTCTGAGTCTTCCACAGACCCAGAGATCCACTTAAGAGTCGGTTCTGCAAGTCCATTATTTATACCATGTGATAGCTCTGAAGTAGGAGAAGGTTCTGGAGATTTTCACCCCAAAGGTGTTTGGAATCATCTGCCTTCCTGCCCTGGCCCTAGCTTATCTAGGGTCAAAAATGAATAGTGTCAAACCCTTTGTGAGTGTGCTCAGGCAGAGCCTTTGTTATATGGAAGTGTGGTAGGCGGCAGCTCCTCCCGCTCATCAAGTCAGAGGTGAACTACCTGCCAGATCGAAATGGCTGTTTTAAACTGCACTGAATGGCAGGCCTGAGACATGTTTAAAAGGATACTTAAGTGGGTGGCACAATCAGTTCTGGACGCCCACTAGTAGCAATTAACTTACAGGTCCTAGGTACACGAAGTGCCACTTTATTAGGGATTTACAAATAAATTAAATGTACCAACTGGGTGTACATCAATTTCACCTTAAAGGAGAGAGCAGAAGCTCTTTAGCATTGGTTAGCAGTGGTAAAATGCCCAGAGTCCTACAATCCAACAAAAATGTACTCAGAAGAAAGACGTTTGGAGGCAAAAAGTTTGAGAGTAGCCCTGCAGAAAGGGCCAGGTCCAACACCTATATGGTATGTCAAACAGGAAGTTTCAGTGTGAAAAGATTGCACAACTGTGCAGGGCATTTAGTCATGTTGCTCTTAAGCCAGCAACTTTCATGAACTTTCCTATTAACAATACATATGTGGTTGTCACTACCTAAATTTACCAGTCACTCAGAAGCAATGACCAATCATGAAACCCCAGATTGCAATATGGCATAGTGCTTTGATTAGCCTATTATGCTGGGGCAGAGTCATCACAAGTCAGGTACAACTTACATTTGATTAACATTGCTTCAGCCTACACTAGCCTGCTGTGAACTATAGCCTGGTGAGTTAACTGATGCTCTAGAGATCTATATTATGTTTGCAGGTAAGTAAGTATAGATTTTCTGTGCCTTACTCCACCTACATGTACCTACACACACATATATATATATATATATTCCAAATAAACCTTGACAGTAACGGACACGCATCCTGGCGGGTTGGGGCTTGAAAGCGACACTAAACATATGCATTGAGAAACTCCCGCACATTCACTGTGTGAGAAGCAAGCCCTCCAACGAGAATGGTTTATGGCACCTTCTTTTATTCAAAGCAAACAGGCAGACCACAGCATGGCATGACGCGTTTCGACCTGTTCAGGTCTTAATCATATGCAAATATAGAGTGGCAAGTGCAGAGCAGTTTAAATACACCACGATGAAAACCATGAAGGAAGGACTCATGTGCAGATTTTAAAGGTACACTGCTGGTATAAATCATATTTGTTCAATTGTTAGGGGATCGTGTGACATTTTTAGTCCATACTCTAAAAATATAATGCTAATGCATACATATCTCTAGTTTATGAGTTGGTACGTCAATGATTTTGATATCCCCACGTTCACAGGACTATCATGTCCACAATGCTTTGCTTCAGTAGATGGAATTCGTGGAGTCGTCCCTGTAGTATGTATTTTTATGTACTTCGTTAATAGACTTGAAAAACAATGCCCTCCAATTGCCTCATGTGGATCAAATTCCTTGTAGGGCAGAACGGCAACAGCTGCATCATATGGTTACTAAGGCGCTCATCCTCATGGATTCAAAGATTTGTTTCGAAAGTCGATGCCTACTTATTGCACTTTAGGATGTTTCCCTCCTTCTCGAGGTGCGAGAGTGAATACTCCTGCAAACCCTGGCCGTAGTCAAGTCAAATCCCAAATTGATCATCAGCAGGCAGGCCTCCCGCTCTAACGTTGGCGCAAGCCCCCTCGAGCAGTGACCCCCATCTCCGCCGAATTCTCTGTAACGTACAGAGCTCAGCCGGCAGGCATCCAGTCAGATACAGTCCAGATGAGCCTTGACGGTAACGGACGCCCATCCTGGCGGGTCGGGGCTTGGAAGCGACGTCACCGCTAAACATATGCATTGAGAAACTCACGCACAGTCACTGCGTGGGATGCAAGCCCTCCAACCTGTTCAGGTCTTAATCATATGCACATATAGAGTGGCAAGTGCTGAGCAGTTTAAATACACCACGATGTAAAACATGAAGGAAGGACTCGTGCAGATTTTAAAGGTACACTGCTGGTATAAATCATATTTGTTCAATTTTCAGGGGATCATATGGCATTTTTTAGTGCATACTCTAAAAATATAATGCTAATGCATAAATCTCTCTAGTTTACGAGTTGGTAAGTCAATGATTTTGATATCCCCAAGTTCACAGGACTACCATGTCCACAATGCTTTGCTTTAGTAGATGGAATTGTTGCTGTTCTGTCCCACAAGGAATTTGATCCACATAAGGCAATTGAAGGGCATTGTTTTTTAAGTCTATTAAACTAAGCACATAACAATACATACTACAAGGAATACTCCATGAATTCCCTAAAAATATATTTCTGGCAACGGGCCTAAAAACATCTTGTTGCATACACAGGCCCCTGAAAAGGCTTCATGCAAAGATAAATGCACAGCATGTTTCACAAACCGTGTACGGAAGTTGAAGAGAACCTTTACAAATAGGTGTGTCCATTGATGTGTCTTTATCTAATGTAGTAAAAAGATACCCTTTTGTGCTAATGTTTATGAGACAGGCAGAATTCTCCAATGTCCATTGTACGTGTTCTATTGAGTGAAGTCAGCCCCAGCGCCGACACATCAGACCTATGGAAAAATGCAGGCGGAAAAGTGTGAGGAGGGCATTCACTGGTTGCTCAACGTGTGCCCATATTCCCGAAGCAAAAAGTCAAGTTCACCCACATTCCACACAGATGTGTGGTCAGAAGGCATGAAGGAAGACTTCATGACGTGCTCCATACCTTTTTAGGAGCTAAATATATAAATGGCCGCCCTTAACATCCCGGGCATTTCTCGGGACGCGGTGGCGGGACACGGTTGTAGGCGAAATAGCTGATCTTCCTTTTCACCATATTGAAGGTGATCTTTCTGTCCGTGCTCTCGACATTTTCGAGGCATCTTTTCCCCGCATTACCAGTTTATTCCCACTGGATTTTCAGTAGGAATTTTTTTACTCCTAACCAAGGGCAGGGTACACCTTAGCGCGTGTACACCACCCTGGTTAGCACCATCACCTTCGGTCCTGAAGAAAACCCGGAGACTTTCTCCACCAGGGTTGAAACATGTAGACCTGACCTTTTTATATATATGACCAACTACACATATATATATATTTTTTCTCACTCACTACACACTTTATTACTAGATACCACGGGCCAATTTAACCCTATAGGGTATCCCCATTTACTCTTTTAACATTGATCAAGTGCTCTATGATTAAATATTTTCTACTGAGTTAAATACTTGACCATTTTTTAAAACACTACAATCACTTGCACACACAAATAACACCAGCTCCACTGTAATCAGGTGTCGCAGCACACCCAGATGGCACTCGGCCTCTGGGTGGGACCCCGATGATGAAGTATGTCACCAACTAGGTTGGTGAGTGAGGGGTCTTCAACAAAAGGATTGTCCCTTTCAGTACACCTCTCTTAAACTTGGAGGTATCATTTGACCTCAGAGGGCATACTCCTTCTTTTGTTTGCTAAATATTTGTCCAAGGGGAATAGGAGTACCCCCCAAAAAAAACCCTTTCTCTCCCATTGTTTTTCAACGCCCTTAACATACTCCATACATAACCCCATTTAAGGGCCAAAGGTATGAAAGACAACCCATGACGCACTTTAGCCACCTTCAGTAGGCTAAAGTGCCCATAATCCATAACACCTACTTAGAGTGATTAAAAAGCATAAAGGACTTCTAACCGCACCTGGAACTGTATCCATTACCCTTTAGAAGATTAATTATTTTGAAGGACCACTCCCTTACCACAAGTCAGTCATACACACAAAAAAGAGACGAAAGAAAAGAAGGAAACAGATGTTTACAGTCAAAAATACTACCATTTATGCCTTTCAGAAATTCACAAAAGGATTCCTGGCAGGCTGAAATGTTTTTACTATTGCAGATTTTTCCGTCTCCAGGATGGGATGTAGAACAGATCACGTGCAGATGATTTGGAGGGGTAGGGATTACTCCATGGGGACACATGCATTCTGCAGGGGAGGGAGGGAGGGATGTGTATGTTTGCACAGTGGTCTACATTACCCCTGCACTTAATTCCACGGGGATGAGTTAATTTGACATTCCCATTCATATATCTGGAAACAACTGGGAATGTATATGAATTAGGTATACTTTCACAGGTGAATATATATTGCTTTGCTGTCTCTTGGCCCTATGAAGTTCAACTCAATAGGCTTAGAAAATACCAACATATTCAAGGGACAAAATGAATGAATGCAAAATACTGAATATAAAGACATATAGCTAGAATCCGACTACGCAGACCAAGAAAAATATTCAACATAGCAATCGTAAAAGACAAAGAACGCCACATGATCATTAACCAGTAAAAGCTGTGTAGAGAGAACATCTCCATTAATGTATTTCTCAAAAAAATTATTGTACATAAATTAGGAACTTAAACTAAGTTACAGTTTGACATAGGTACAAGACAAACTTCCAAAACATGTTATAAAAAAAGCGAAATACTTTATCACAATTTCTAAAATATTAATTTGAATATTAACTTTAATTATTAGTAACTTGAAAGAAAACAAGACAAACCTCCAAAACATGTTTTAATAAAAATAAAAAAACACGAAATATTTAATCACAATTTCAAAACATTAATTTACATATTAACTTTGCATAATAGTAACTTAACAGGAAATAAAAGTACAAAAGGCAACTGCTTGCATATTACGTTTAGGAAGCTTGACTGGTGGCAGAGGACGGATATTTAAGCATGAAAGCACTTGGCAAGGGCATGGATGTTTTCTCTGACTGGGGCAGAGAATCAAAATCCATATTCATTGCAATAAGATTTTATTTATGGTCCAAAATCTACAGTCTAGCACTCTACCCTTCCAGCGTATTACCCACCCACCGTTGAGAGTGATTTAGAGCCTCATCAGGGCTCTGAGGTGCAATATAAATCGAACTGCAATAGCTTGCTATAAAATACCATTCCATGTTAATGTCATGGGCAACAAAGGTGTTAAAGGTGGGTTTCCGGTCTACCACACCCACCTCTGTGGCAGGGCGGCGATGGACATGAGCAGGGAAGAAGGGTTTTTTGTGGGTGCTATTGCCATCTCTCCTCTCTAAACACTACAGATGTTGGCCCTTTCCACACACTTAATCACCTCTATACATGCACAGACAAAATTCAGAATTGATAAGACAGCATGCGCTCTTCGTCATAGCCACAACTGAACAGCTGCAGCCTATTTACAATAATTTCCAAAGCACATTTAATCATGCTTGTGTGGATCAGTGACCAAAACATCAGCCCTTTTGATGTGATGTGAAATAACATTTCATCATTAGTAGCTTGGTGCGGAGCAGAGAGAGAATCCCCATTGTGCACATTAAACCAAGAGCTGCAGGACGAGGTAGCTAAATATACATTCCCCAATGTAATCCATGTGTTGATTCAGTCCATTTCAGTCAAAACAGGAGGGCTTCTTAATGAAGCAGGAGTCAAAATTGGTCGATCCAATTGCTATACCAGATGGGTCATTTCTTCGAGCTCCACTTACATAAACATGCAGTAAATCCGGGGAGACAACGGCCAGAGCTGGAAAGGTAGGTGAGCCACCCCAGTTCTTCACTAAAGATGCCGGACCTCTTTTGTGCTTGATGACAGTCTTGCCCAGATTCGGATGAGGATCACAAATAGGCCGAGGACTCAAAAAATAGTGGTCTGCATATGAGGATCGCAGTCTTTCATGAAACACTGCCGGATTAACACCAAGGGACTCATTTTTGCAAGATATGAAGTAAACTAAGCATTGCAAATAAGACTCATTAACATTGGCCAAGACTCGAAAAACTGCAGCTCTGAAAACAGAATACTTACTTGCAGTGTCAATGCCTTGCACAACGAAGTGAGATAACCCGTCCCAACCAACTACGCCATGGGCTGCTATGGCCCTGTAATCCCAGATGCAAAAGGCTGGCTGACTGAGCGGTTTTGGATCGTAAGGTTGTGGCTTGTTTTCTGCCTGGGCCTTCGGACATGGACTAAGCCACTGAAAGCCTTGGTCTTGTACGCCATGATTAATTCTCCAAGGCGGAGAAGGAGGTGGATTGGGCATGTTAAATGGCCCATCTCATATTGGATCCAGCGAGGCGGCTTAGGACAACCCGCCTCCCAACACACGTGGTGTGCAGGCCAGGCAGAGGAGGTTTAAACCGGCGATGGGCCGGTGCCTGGGGGTACCTGTGGGCTTATTTTTGTTTTGGGTTGAAATGTGCCCGTTTTAAACAGTTTTGGGTGGCCTTTGTTGTACAGCATAGTCAGTGACTTCATGGGACCTACGCGCCCTCTCTGAAATCCTACAGCAGAGGCAGACGAATCTGCTCTCCGCCCTACCCTCAGTGGGGCTCGCAGTGTTTTTAGCAGTCCCCTGCAGGGACGGCATATTAACGTATGGGGCTGGTTTGGGATGGATATTGACGGCCGATTGATCCGTGTTTTGGGAAGGGAAAGGGGCTGAGGACAGGGGAAGAGATGCTGTGCTGGAGGCAGGTGTGAAGAGCCACTTTCACCTCCTCATCTCCCTGTGGGCAGTGGTCTTCAAACTTCTTAAAGCCGCGCCCCCCTAGTGAAGAAATAAAATTAGTCGGGCCCCTCTCAGAATTTTCACAATTATTCTAATAAATTGGCAATCTTCAAATATGCCTCGACGTATTTAAACACAAAACATATTTAAACATTGCTAGTAAATTCTGTTACCATTTTAAAAATGCAACCAAATACATGAATGTTGAATACACTATTCTGGTCAGGCAGGCCTTACTAACGTGTGGCTGTTAGAAATGGGGGTGGGCTTTTTGAAGAATATTTGGAGCTTCTTCCTTTATGAAACATACTCCCAGCTAGGCTATCCATGATAACACATGTTAGTGATGGCCCATTACAGAGCGATTACTGACGCTAATTTATTTCCTGCTTAAAACAAAGCAATGCTCTCAGCACGCTTCTTTGGTCGGAGCCTGGCGCCCCCCTGGGATCAGTTGAGGCCCCCCCCCTAGGAATCCCGCCCCCCAGTTTGAAGACCCCTGCTGTAGGGGCTTAGACAGTGCCTGTAATCACAGTCTATGTATACAACTAAAGGGCCAAGCGCCACATGACAAGAGGGGGCATTTTTACCTCTGGTGACGCACAGCAGTATCCTTTCAACTGAACTCTAATTTAACAAGGCATGACCAGTAACACGGCTAGGAAAGTGACAAATGTGCTTCTTTCTAGAATGTCGTTCTCGAACACGAAAAACTGATTTTTGATCCCACCCTTCCCGAGGCTCATCCACTTCTTTTTTCAAGCGTTTAATTCAAACTTTTTTCAACTATCTTCTCCATGCTATTGTACGTCTCGTATTAGTAAATAAACAATCATGTTTGAAAATATCTTTATGGTGCTGTCTACTAACCATCATAGGTTAGTAGGCAGCGCCTTGAGGCGAGGCTGCTAAGGTATAAAGTGGGAAACAGCCTTTACCACGAAGCATTTTCTACGCGTTACGTTTACAACGGTACACTTACCTCGTAAACGTCTTCACAACGCGTATTACTTCAACGACGTCTTTAGCACGCAAGTAACGTCATCACGGAAAAACGTCTTCCTGGTCGGAAAAAAAAGCGTCAGTCCTTCGTTAATGTCGGCGAAGACCTAAGAAAAAGGAAAAAAAAAAGAAGAAAGGGGGTTTGGGGGGGTCTCCCCCCCCCCAAAAAACGAAAAAGCGGGGTAAAGGCAAGATCGAGGTAAGGGCAATGCGAAGAAAAAACATTCCGTTGTAACGCATGCGTGGTAAAGGCATGCGTTGCAACGGAATGCGTAGTAACGACATATATTCGTATAAAGTGTCTTGAGATGCGTTAATACTCACTCTTGTTTCACGCAGCACCTCCTAGTACCAGCAATGACAGCTTCATATGCTAGGGTCTATGACCGCCGGGCAGCCATTTTGTGGTTCGAAGTGCTGGCGGAAGTGATTTGTGTAGGGTCCCTAACCCACCTCTTAGACATCAATACCCTGGAGCCACCTTTCAAAGAGGTCACCGAGGCTAGAGCCTGATGGAAGGCAGGGTATGTGAAACAGGTCTCTGTGTGTGGATTTCAGGAACTGCCTCTCCTGGCACAGGAAAGGACTCGTTCATGTGGGAGACCTCTACCCAATCGGAATGGGGAGTCTCATAGTTAGTCCAAATACCTCCCGACACTTCCAGCACTAGGCGCTAACTGGTGATTTATCAACCTTTCCTGGCAAGACTTGGAACAAAGGGCGGCCATTACACACTATTAGACTGACAGACAGACTGTCATTACCATCCATTGTTTGAGAGCAGCCCGAGCCACTGGGTGATATTTCAACATTACGACTTCGATGGGGCTAGATGCGATGATAGTTAATTACAGCCACCGTTCACAGACTGAACAGCAGCTGCATGTTAATGGGGTGCTTAATACACACAGGAAAGGCAGCAGACTCCAATCACTGTTCCAGATCACAATTCTCAAATTTGGATTGAATAATAACAATAACAGCAACTATAATCATAACAATAATAACAGATTAATAAGAATATTAATTTTGAGTAGTCTGCAATCAACAACTGCCCGCGACAAAAAAATACAAAAAACGTGAAAACAGCAAAAAGTCAGCTAGGAGAACTAAGTGAATAACTTACAGCGCAGGCGCGTGGTGCATTGGCGTGTTCTGCATGTCACCTCACTAGGGGACTGGGGAGACCGAATATATTGGTAACATCAGCGAATGGTATATGCAGTGGTGTAGCAGTGTGCTGCCTGGGGCAAAACTAGACTGTGGCGCTGTTTTTGGCAGGTGAAGGATATCAAGGCCTTGGTCACCCATAGGGGTATCTTGGCAGCGCCCAGATACCCCTGGGTTGGCAGTGCTGCACTTTACAAATGCTGCTTGACTGATTGACTGGTTATGGTTTATATAGTTCAGGAAAAACAACATTCATATGTAGTTCTGCATCAGACTCCTTCTGTGATCTCAGTAGAACATTCTTCCTTTCAGGAGCTTGAGTTCTGAGTTTTAAGAGGTGGAAAAGAGATGTGTATTTTAAGTTTATCAGTTACCCACAAACTCTGCTAAAACACTGATCACAAAAATATAATTGCATTCTCTTTGGAGATAAGTTGCTCAGCTTTGCCAATGTTTAAATTGGAATGATCTATTTCTTAAATAATTTCAGAACCTTTGGGGAGGAAAAGCGACAGAGCAGTAAAAGTACATATTTTATAGCCACAAGCACGTGGTGCTTAAATGAAAAGTGAAGGTGGCTTCTGCTGCACCTCAAAACATGTATTTTTCTCATCTGTTCTGTAAAGCTACATTATACAATCTATTTAACCGTACTAAATTCATACGCACAAGGTGATAAAGATCACAGTGCGAGGGTTGTTGCCGGATGTTAAAACAAATATACATAAGAATGTACCCTCTTGCTTGGAACTCAACTTCTATATAGCATAAAACATCAG
The DNA here is from genome assembly GCF_964204655.1 of Triturus cristatus. NCBI lineage: Eukaryota > Metazoa > Chordata > Amphibia > Caudata > Salamandridae > Triturus > Triturus cristatus. The sequence goes on from NC_140590.1 coordinate 645,749,601, forward strand.
CCTTCTTAAGAACAAAGCGTTCACTAGAATTAAACAAGTACAGATGTCATTGGTATATTTAATAGGAATGGGGTAGGGTGATACACGCAGAAACAGAGCAGCCATTTTTAGGTACAGCCGACCAGACAGCGCAACACTTGGTTCATCGCCAATCCAATGCTTGCCTTTAGCTGGCTTGATAGTCACTCTCATTCACTTGCTTCTTATTCAATGGTTTGCCTTCCTCTTCCTGCATTTGTCCCCCCCTCCCCCCAGCATGGCCTCTTTAAGAACCTTAAACTGGCTAACACGTATCATTCCCCTGCTCACATTTAGGGGACTCTTTTTTTCTTTTTCATTCAGCACTCTATAGAGTGAATGTGTTTTCTAGCTCTCACTCCCTTGTGTGCTGCTTCACCCCTCAAATACCATTGCCATACCCCCCTGCGCTGTGTTACTCCACAACTTTCCCAGCCTGTCTGTAAAAAGCTTAGCAAAAGGGATATTTTTTGCTAGGGTATGGTTGAAGAGCAGACTTCAAGGGATGTTTTTGTTTTATATCCTACATTCCGCCTATTACATGAAAGCACAAGTTTTGGCACACAGAGGCCTTTAGGACACGGGGGAAGGGCCATCTGATGCACTCAGCTGGCATCTGAAGCAGAAGAGAGCTCAAGGACATAGTTCTGGAGGCCCATGAATCTGCTCCTCGGCCTACTTCAGTGGAGCAAATAGCTGAATACTGTTGAAAGTAAATTAGGACTTGGCAAGCGTTTGCCTTTACATTCTAACACTTCCTTATTCTTATTAAACACTGTTCAGTCCTGAGTGAAAAGTGTTAAAAAAATTAAGCCAAGCAATCTTTAATGATTGAAAAAATTGAATTCCATTTACCGTTTTCAGATATCACAAGATGTGTGTCTGGCAAATCCTTTAGTAGGAAAAGTCAACAGCTCAGCACTCGAATGATATCCGTGAGACCTATTGGCTTTGCCAATGATTTTAATTTTTTTTAGCACTTGCGGAAGAGGGGGGACCAAACCTGACAATCTTTGGCTATCTGCTCATTTTAGGGAGTTGCACAGCATTTTATACTCAGCTGAGTTTCAATAAAATATATTTCATCTCATATTAAATGTACCCAATTCCTTGTGAAAAAGGATGTCTTGAGTGGCTCCCGTTTTCATACATGTGATTACAACTGTTCACAGAAACTTGCTAACACATTAGCATAGCGATGAAGTATCGTAATGATGAACACATTACGATAAGGATCAAATCTCACTGTTGAGCCTACAGTGATTAACCTGGTAAATTCTACACACAGTAAGTAGATGAAAATGGATTCTTCGTCAGGAACGATGGAGTGTGGGTCCTTTTCCATACTTGGATTAGAGCCCATGTCATCTTTACTATGGCACTAGCGTGTATACAGACGTACAGTATTTTTGGTGTTCCTTACTTTGCTTCGTTATTTATCCGGTAATGATTTTGGGAGGTTGTTGCTATGATAAATAAACCCAATCGCTGTGATATCATAAACCAGATCATTGCAGAGAGGGTTTTCTGTACAATAGTTCCAACACTACTTGCAGGAAAACATCTGGGGGTAACTACCAGCCATTAAAGATTAAGGAATGTAGTGAAATGGTTCTGAGAATGAAAACCCCCAGTATTTTCATTTTTGGACCAGTGTTCTGCTACTCCAGATTGAGTCAGACTTATTGTATTGCTGTATGAAAACTGATTTATAAGCTGCAACCTCCAGTGCGTAGCTTTTAATACAAAGCAGCTAAGAGCAGACAGCTAGGTTAAGAAGCTCAGAGTAGGTTTCACGCAACACATATGACACACAAACACATAGTTTGAGCAAGGACGAAGATTGTCTCAACGTGTCCATCATCTGTGCACAAGTAGCCCTGCTGGCAATGACCCGGTCTAAATTACATGTGGTCTGACAAAGAGTGAAGCTGAGTTTGAAAGAATGCACAGTTCCTTTAAAGGTACAGTAGCTAATCTGTAGTGAATTACATTATGCACGTTATATCAGAAATGTGTTACATTTGATTAGAACATTTTACACAGACCAGAGTCAATTCATTGTTTATGGTAGCTTGGTCCAGAATCAAGCTCACAGGTCAGTTTCAAGCTACTTGGATTCTTTCATGTATTTTGTATGAAGCATGTTTTACTGAGTTTTCCAGTAATTTAATTAATTCTTTAACTGCCTAACTGGATGGGTATTATTGTGCTCCAAACCTGGTGGATCCCAGACTTGTAAACAATAGACCCCATTCCAAGCAGAAATAGTTGTACTGCCTATAGAAGGGGCAGAGGCTAAGCATGTCTGATGCATATAACAAGATTGCCATGTTGATCAGGCCTGGACATGTTTCGAGCCCTGATAAATTGAGAAAGGGCACACTGATGTCTGCAGTAGACCTCAGGGGCCCATTTGAAGTTTCAGTGATAAGGAGGGATGAGTAAGAGGGCAGAAAAGAGCACAACATTGGTGATGTTACCATATTTCAGAAAGTTAAGTTACCTTGAGATTATCCCAATAAGCAGTCAGTGAGTTAATCCTTCTTACATGAAAATTATGAATGGAGTGATGATAGGGTAATGTAAGATGAGGTGGAGGGTGTACTATGCCACACTTCTCCATTCCCCTCTATAATCCCCTGAGCAGGGAGGATCAACTGATATAAAGACAGAAGCTTCAGAGAAGCTTGGGAAGGAAGAAGGACAAGCTTTGCTGGCTGACATCTGGCAAGTGAACTAGTCTTTCTGACTTTCAGTTGAAGTCTATCCAGGGCTACTGGCACCAACTCTCCTATTCTCTGCTGGGCCTACTGGTGAGTGCCCCTGCTGGGCTGACAACGAGTACGAGTAGACAATGGGGGCTTCTGCCACAAAGGAAGAGGCTGTGGGTGGAGGTGAATGGAGAGTGCTATCACTGAGACTGGTGTCCTAAATTATACGATCTACACCTTTTACACAAAACTACTATACAAATCTTGCAAGGGGCACATAAGAGAATCGAGAATGAAGTTCCAAATTCTCAAATTCATTTTTATTAGTTACAGTATATCAAGCTCATTGATAGCAAACCAATTTGCTATTAGAAATCTTACCAGGACGCAGTGTGTCCTGGTAAGACTGCGTTTTTACTAAACTCTGTTGTTGCCAGTTGCTATGAGCAAGTGCAATTTTTACTATTTGTGAAAGGTTCTTATTGAATTTTTAACATTTTCTTTTTTAGACTTTTTAAAATGTTTAATCTAGTTGAGGAAGCAGCTCGGTGGAGACAGTAGTTTCTTAACTGTTGAGGGCTGTAGCAGAAGCCATTGATATTTGTACCCCTTTAAAGGAGATCAATTCCTCAAAATGATCGACTTAAAGTAGTATTCAGCAGAGTTGAGACATGGCAAAATGAAGAGGAAGCTATTTGAGAGTGGTTGACAGTCCACTAAAACTGTTAAGGACCAACTTACTCTTAAAGAGGTCCTCTAGAGATTACCATAACCAACTTAAGAGTGCCAAGGGACAGTATTTTGCCAAGAGAATTGAGGAAAATAGTGGTTCCTCTAAAGGACTGTTTAAAATTGTTAGGAATTGGCTCATCCATCGGTGCTGAACCAGACAACTATGGCTTCTGTTCCTATCTAACAGTACTCTTGAATAAATCACTGAAGGAAGCTGAGTATTCTTTGGTCAGGAAGCATGCTTTAGTTCTGCCACTGTTGAAGAAGTAGGTACAGATACTTCCAATCTGGCTAATTATTGTACCATTTCCCTCTTGACACATTTGGCGGAGGTTCTTGAAAAACTAGTCAACAGCCAGCTTACACACTATATGAAAAGCAATAATCAGCTGGTTCCCTCCAAAACTAGCATCGGAGACAAAAATAGCACTGAATCTACATTGCTGTCTGTGTCGAACAGCATCAGGCTCCTGGTCAATGAGGGTAAGTTTGCTGCCCTCATTTGGTCTATATGGCGTTCAGGTAGAATGGCGGTCTAGAACCGGGCTATCTTTTGGGGTGGATTGCGTGCTTTATAAATACTATATATGAAAATAAATGAATAAAAATGTTTATGTAATCATCAACACATGATAAATATTTTAATCACAGTTATTATTCTTCGAGTACCATTCCCATACCAATGTTGATCTCGTCATCAACATAGAATAGATATTTGAATCACATTTATAATTATTCTTTGAGTACCGTTATATGTATTAATTTGAGTAAGAAAGAAACAATATTGACTAGTTTGCATGGAGTTAACAGAAAGGACTGACAGATTGGTAGTTCTTTATTGATTCTATGAGTGGAGGTGCATGGTTGTTCTTAGTTGGTGGAGCGGTCTATATGGTCAATTCAGATAAAGGATTCTCATCCAAAACAGAACATCTTTTCTATTTTATATCTTCTTTACAGAGGACATCAAACATGAATAGGAACATGAACAGTTTATGCAAAGACAAGGAGGTAGAACAACAGAGAATCATTACATTATAAACTAGTGTGTTTTACAGAGCGGTCCATGCCGCACTAATGCTGTTTTTAAGCACACTAAAAATACATGTGTTACTATTACACATGTTAATGATACCCAATGCATTTACCTTGACGGGATGGGTGGCTGAGATTCAAAGTCATGACCGGCAGATCACAGCAGAAGTAAGCGGTATATGTATAATTGTTTAGTTGATGTACCCAGTTTGCAGAAATCAGCATCTCATTTGTGTATTTAGATATTTATGTGGCTTGTGCTTTAGCATTTGGCTGACCATTAGACAACACGGCAGGGGTACTGGAGAATTGTTGGGTTTTTTATATGTCATTAAGGAGTTGTACGATTATGGCGTTTTTCATTTATTTCATTGTTAAAAATAACCTCATATACACATAAACTAAATGCAAAAAATGTATATTTGTGTCTGTGAACAAAAGTATTAAAATTAAATGCTAAACTAATACACATAAAAGAACCTGAGAGTATATGAATGAATCAACAGAATTAGCTAAAAGAAAAAAAAGTCCATTGCAAATAATTGTATAAAAATAATAATGGATCAAATGTTCATGGCAGATATCTATCTACAAAAGAAATAAAAAACATGAACAACAAAGTGATACTGGCACTTTGATTTTTAGGTCTGGTGTTAGCCAAGATCTTTTTATTTTGCTAAAATTACATATGTAATGTACTTACTTTCCGTTAGCCTTCTTCATCGACAGGGGCTGTCATTCACACTTTTTTCTTCCGCTCATCACAGCATACAGCACAGGGTAATGGCCCAGCTCATTTCAGCACTATCTTACTTTACTTTTCTGTGAGTGACAGCATTTTGCTCTTTGACATGAAGTACTTCCACGCACAAAGTTGATCCCTTCAGTGCCAAGGACTACTAAAGCAATCTGTGCTTTATGAGACCAAAATGTTTTTGCTTTCAGCCAGTGAATTCTTTCATATTGACGAGAAGACAGCAGATTGGCCAGCAATAAAGTTTTGCAAAAGTGTTGATAGAACAAAAGAATGAGAGCAAACGCCAGACCTATTGGCTTTGCCAATTCTTGGTCAGCCTTCTGACAAATTTACTGAAAATGTCTTGTCTCTAAACCCTAATATTTATTTTTAAGAGAATGACAGGTTTCGAAGTTTGATTACATTTTATCTGATTTTTTTTTTTAATGACTTAGCTATACAAATAAATATTTTACTGAGTGAGAAAAAAAAGAGAAAATTTGTTCTGGCTAATGTCAATGCTCTATGGAGCACCCATCATAGAAGTGTATGCATCCCGCTGTACCTTGAGTAAAGGATGCGAAGCGCAGCAGCCATACAGAAGGCTCTTTTGAGGCAGCATGCAGTGTAGCAGAGAGATCAGGTGGGTTTGTTGAGCATTTATTTCAGACTCTTGAAATGTGATGGATAGAGAAACTTCAAAACTCAGCAGGGAACAAATACGAGTCGCTCAGAGACCAGCTGCAGATGCATGTACCGGCATTTAACGGGTGAGCACCTCAATTGCTTACCGCTCAACAGCTGCGCACCTTCTGCTGGGAGGAAGTCACACAAAGGCCAAAACATGGCATCTGCAGTTTACAGAATAGTTAACAACAAAAAGTGCTTGCCTTATAAACATTAGTACATATAGAAATCTCTAATCTCTCTAGAATAGCGTGTTACTGGTTTTTAACCATTAGCTCCCAGGAACATAAAATGGAACTGGATTTGCCTACATTTATTAACACATTTATGAATCACAGTCAATGTTGTAGCTGATCATAAACAGTGTTTTAGGTTCAGCAGTTAAAAAAATGTCACACCTACCCTCATGCCTTTGCTTCATTTAATTAAAAAAAGAAAATAAAAACATATGATCAGGAGTCCAATTATTTTTTTTAATTGTTTTTTAGAGATCCAGTGCCGCTGCTACCTAATGCTGGGTTTACCCAATACCAAATCTGCTTGGTTTTAATTCTACCTCCTGCCACTTTATTCCATCACCCTGTGCTTCACGTCTCTTGATCTCACTCTTGCAGGCTCTTGTTCATACCTTCTTTCCCCTTTCTTACTGTTTTCCTTTCTCTTCCTCCTCTTTTCTGCTTTCTCTCCCTTGTCCTGGACCAAATATAAAAAATCATTTTCAGTCCCCAAAAATAAGTATCAGAGTCAACCACCTCCATTTAGTGGCAAAAAATGAACCACTTCTTGGAATCTAAGATCAATACCTCCGTGGGAAGCAGCTCAGCAAGATAAGAGACCAAGGTTTGCAAGACTTGCATAAAGCTGAAGATTAGACACAAGGCTTTCTTCTGCTAACCCAGATGAAGTGAATACCATGCTAGTGTAAACCCAGCAAGGAACCTCGCTCCTCCCATTCAGGTAAGGGTCTAGTATCCACCTCTTTAAACAACATCTGCTCACTATATAACTGGTCTCTGCTTCTTCGTAGGTCCAACCGCTCTTTCCCCAGTGAGGCTACCTTCCAGCATCTCAACCATCTCCCCAGTGCTCACCCCTCACCATGCTATTCCTGCTGCTTCCCCCCTCCCCCATTTCATATACACTGTCTTCCCTTCACATCAACCTTTCCATTGCATAGCATTCAATTGTTTTGTAGTTGGGTTTGTGCTATATAAATCAACATAATCTGTGCATTTCCTCTGTGTTTTAGTCCATAATGTTCTGGTGGGGGTGCATTTGATGCCACCATAAGAAATGAAAGAGTGTGTGTGTGTGTGTGAGTGTGTGAGTGTGTGTGAGAGTGTGTGTGAGAGTGTGTGTGAGAGTGTGTGTGAGAGTGTGTGTGAGAGTGTGTGTGTGTGTGTGTGTGTGTGTGTGTGTGTGTGTGTGTGTGTGTGTGTGTGTGTGTGTGTGTGTGTGTGTGTGTGTGTGTGTGTGTGTGTGTGTGTGTGTGTGTGTGTGTGTGTGTGTGTGTGTGTGTGTGTGTGTGTGTGTGTGTGTGTGTGTGTGTGTGTGTGTGTGTGTGTGTGTGTGTGTGTGTGTGTGTGTGTATGTATATATATATATATATATATATATATATATATATATATATATATATACACACACACAGGGGCTGGGGATGTGAATTCTGTTCAGACCACTACGGGGGGTTGAGGTGTGTCCTGCCTTTCCTGGATCAGTCAGGGCTGGGCTGAATAGACCTGGGCTGCATTTAGAGTAAGGGGAGGAGATTTCCTTTCACCTGAATGAGTCTGGTCTGCCTTACAGAATGCTGTCTCCACCTCCTACCGAGAAGCTGCACCGGAGAGGACAGATACCAGAGAACAAAGAGAAATTGACTATAAATGTTGGGGCCAAGACCCCTGAACTTTAGATTACTTCTGAAATTCAAGAGGAACCTCTGCCAAGGAGAAGAACTGGGAAAACTGAAGGAGAAGTACTGCCCCTTTGCTGTGTGCTGTTTGGGGTTGGCTTGCAGTGGCAGTTTCTGCCAAAAAGAGGATAAAGACTTTGCTGTGTGCTGTGACTCCTGATTGAGGAAGATCTCCAAGGCCTTGAAGTAGAGCGTGCCTCCTGTTTTGAAGTCTCAGGGATACAAAGACTTCACCAACAGCTCCCCTGAACTTCCTTGATGGGAGTTCTGACCTGCTGAGAGGTGCCTGTTGCTGAGTTGGGCCTCTGGAAGTTGTTCCTGTAGTTGGGAGCTGGAAAAAAGATGCAACTTCAAAAAGCACGACGCATTGGCACCTGTTTGACGCATCGCAGAAGAAACTGATGCAGCACCTGCCCACGGCTCCAGATATTGCCGCACGCCGAATCCCGTGCATCAATCTCTGAAGTCTGAAATCACCCCACCGATTCTGACACAGGCCTCGGGACCGTGGCTGGAGAGATCAAGGCAGTGCTGTTGCTGCTGCATCGAGAACCGGCGCATCCCCAATTCCCACGCATCGCACCGGAGCACCAAGTCTACATCAACGCCCAAGCTGCAGTAAGAAACCAACGCATCACCTCCCCGCACAGTAAGAAACTAACGCACCAACTCCCCTTCAGTAAGGAACAAACACATCACCTCCCCTGCGTGACAGTAAGGAACCGGCGCATCACCTCCCCATGAGTAAGGAATTGACACCTCACCTTTCCTGGGCGCAAGGAACCGACGCATCACCTTCCCTGCGGCTGTTTTTGTTTATGATTTTGACGCACCCAAGGTACTTTGTGTTGAATGTGTCCAGCTACAGTTTGCTATGGACAGAACTGTTTCTACCTTTTAAAAGTCATAATTTGATTACTGTATAGTGGATTTTTGTTGTTTTGGTATTGTTTGGTTTAGATAAAGAATACTTATTTTTCTAAATTGGTGTGGTGTCCATATGTAGCGTTTTCACTATATAACTGTATGTGTGCACAAATGCTTTACACACTACCTCTGAGATAAGCCTGTCTGCTTGTGCCTAGATATCAATGGAGTGAGAAGGGGTTATTTTAGAAGTGTATCCCCCTTACCCTGACTAGGATGAGGGGTCCCTACCTGGACGAAGGTGTTATGTTATGTTAGGGGCATTTGTAAAGCGCCCTTTTACCCTGAGGAGTCCTGATGCTAGGCAAACCACTGCCAACTAGAGACCCCAATTTCTAACAATTTCTATAACACTTCCAGGAAGTACTTGCCACACACCACTTCTTAGTTGGACAGCCGTACCATAGACAGAAAAAACTATATTTCCTATTGGAGGTGAGGTGGAGTACATCTACCACAGACATTGTCTACCTCAAAATACACAGACAATATTTGCAAGCCTGTGCAAAGGTTAATATTAGGTACAAATGTGGAGAGATCAATATATTTAGAAATCTCTCAGGTATCCATCTATTTCAGTCCAATCTGATAACAGAGCTCATTTCTTCTGGAGCATGTCTGCCTGCCAAGCCAACCAAACTACTGTGAACCAAAACTGGAAAACTGATACTCCAACACCCACACATGCTGTAACAAACATTGGGAATGACAACAGGTCTGGCTTTACAAGAATGTTGTATGGCAATGTAAAGCATTCAAAGTAAATAGTATGGGAATGAATGCTTATGTGTGTGGAAGCAAAGAACTGTATAATAATATTGGTGTAGGTTAAAAGGTCAAGTGACCACTGTACTGTCAAGCTAGACCTAAAAATCCATGTTGGTTAATGACTGCCCTCCTGCCAGAGGAAAACAACAAAAATTATCTTGTTATTTAAGGAACTGTAATAGCATTACAATGTAATATGTGTGCCCCTGAAAGTTTAATCTCAGGCTGCCGGAAAAATGAATAAATAAATAAAATTATCACAGCTGTGGGGCAGGCAAGCACTATTTTGAGGAAGCACACAACTTCTTCGCACTTAAAACATGCACTCCTGGCTCCCAACATGTGGGCAGAGCCCAAGCCACTTTCTAGTAATTCTCAGCTGTGCTGTCAAGGCAGACTATAAAAATAATTAATTCAGTGTGTGTAAGGACTGGTGCCCGCATAAGGCTTTCTAGAGCTCTGGATCTTTGGCAGTCTCTGAGACTCGCTAAGCTTTTTTTTTTTTTACACACACTGTGGTTCAAACTGTGTTTTTCTTTCACACACTCTATAGCCACAGTTAATATGGGGCTAGGCAAGCACTGAACCAGGCCACTAGGATGAGAAGAAAGTGTCAAATATTAGTCTCCAGTAAATTAGAAATTCTCTGCAATAGTGCATGGCCATCTATGTTCAACTACAATAGGTATTAAGAGATGTGGCTCTGGCGCTGGATGTTTTTCCAAACATCCAGAAATGTTTGATGCATTTGTGTGTACAAACAAATACAACAGGGCTATCAGCATATGTTCCTTCACTGCAAAAAATATATGATCTTCATTAATCTATATAGCATGGTGGCAGCTATTAAGATGATGTTAACATTTAAGTTAAATCCCCAAAATCAAAAATAGATTTCAAATGGCTCAATCAGATATAATAATATGAGATTTTTAGTGTGTTACACTGTGTACAACTTAGGCTGAATCAAAGGGTAGTCACAGCTCTGGGCTGGAGAGAGAGACCGAAGATTGCCCTGCTGTTAACCATCCGCTGCTACAACCTATCAAGGGGCCCGGAACAAGAGGGGCTGATGATGGATGGAAATCCTGAAACTGAATGGATAGAGGTATCAATATTTTTTCTTACTCAGCCTTGATATTCCAGAGGACATCACAAAACCCAAGTAATCCACGCCTCTTCGGGTGAGCAATTTGTTTGTTGTGAAATGGGCCTAAACTGCACACCAGTGGGGAGAGTTTGTGGAGTTCTCACATACAAAGAGAGACTTTCACCATCTTGGGTTTTAAAAGGATTTTTCTGTGAGGTTTCTTAAGTCGTAAGATGAAGCTGGAATTACATCGCATTCCTGAGAAAGGAAAGAATGGACGTAAGGGACTTCAACGGTTTAGTTTATGGGTAGCTACCAATGTCATGCTATTTTGTACCCTATAGGAACCCATGCCGAGCATAATATTCCTCAGTTAAAGTCTGGAAAATTCTTGGTCTTTGCTGGAGAAAAAATATAAGGAATTCTATCCTGCCCCTCCACTGGAATACTGCCTGAAAGTACTTGTCAGAGGTACATGGAAAACAGTCTCCTAAACAGACTTCCAGTTATTTTGAAAGGTAGGTCTACTGCAGATATCCAGGAACCTACTGTGTATCAGGCTTCCAGAGATTGAGGTGTATGGAGCACTGGTGTAACGAAACTTGAGGGGCACCCCCTGCAAGGTACGTGGAGGGGCCCCCTCCAGACTCAATTAGGAGCTCTCCAGCACGAGTATTGTGCTGAGGGGGCCCCCTGGAGCTTGGGGGCTCCCCCGCACCATGGGGGCTGCAGAGGCCTGTGTTACGCCACTAGTATGGAGAGAAAGGGCTGTGAAAATAGCCACCTGCCCGTTTTGAGGAATATGTAGTAAGGAACGCAGATGCATCACATAAGAGAACATGGCAGAGATCACAGGTAAAAAAAAGGTTAGTGTTGTAAATATAAAAGGTATATAGCAAAGGAGTAGGAAAGCTTCCTGCGCAACCTGCATTGGCTTTAATTGCCTCCACTCTTAGTAGTATGCAGCTCCTTACCACTTTGCTCCACCGGATTGTGTTCGTTGTCTACAAGCCTGATACAATTGAAAGACCCACCAATAAAAAAAAGTTACTTTTGCCCTAGGATTGTGTTAGTTTGGACTTTTTGAGGAAAACGATTTCTTTTTAAGTGGGAAAAATAACTATTTTAGCAGGTTTGAGAAGATGTAGAGAACCAATGAAAATCGTTCCAAAAAAAAGCAAGACCTTTCCAGGTTTAATATTTTTAAAGTATGTGATCTCAATCGTAACATTATCTAGTTTAATAGTGGCTCTACTGTCTGTAGGCAAGAGCCTCTTGTGGACCATACCAAAAACTTACCATAGGCCCACCCATTGCTTACTAATAGTAGGCTTAATTTTTACTTGCATTTGCTTGCCTTTTAATTGAGAGTAAACCCTCCTCTTCTTGCGTTTGTCCCTTCCCTAGACAACACAGTCTTTACCATCGTTTTGATTGGCTGACATTTATCCTTCCATGGCTCACATTTAGAGAACTGCATTTTTTTTTTTACCATTAAGTTCTCTGTGAGAGTACATGTGTATTTCTTGCTCTCTCTCACGCACTTCTTGCCCACTTCAAATAATGCTATTACGTCCTCTTTACCGGTCCCTCACCCGGTCCCTCACCGATTAAACCTTTGATCCCCTAATTGTCATGGTACTATAATTTTAAAAAAATAAAAATATTTTACATTTTTGATAAGCCCTGTACCAGCCCTTTGCTTCCCATTCAAAAAAGAGGCTTTCAGATCCCTCAATTTTTTACTTGCTTCTCACTGCTTTCCCATCTGCTCCTCCATTGCTCGGACACCACATAGTATTTTTTTTGTTTTGTTACTTTACATTTTTTTTTTGTTGAGTGCTGCATTTAAAATTTTTGCTTGGCAGCAACGCCATCCAAAAGCACTTTGACGTAAATAAAAAAGAGCTTTTGGTACTTGCCAATCTAATTAGCCTCTCCCATCTAAGTTCAGTTAATAAAAAATAAATATGGTGCCTGCATCATTCTGTATACGTGCGCATGTGTAGTCATTCATACACATGCATACAGCATCATACACACATGCGCTTAAAGCACAATACGGTCAGCAGTGGCCGAGTCATCACATTTTTTTTCTGGCTGATGCTACACAGTACTGGCAGAAGCAGGAGGTCAATAAAGCTAGGGCTATTGCTTTGATAATGCTTGTTTACAGCTTCAAATAAATTACACAGCAAATGTTTCCTTTGAACTGTTGCATTTTCATTAATAACGTTTGAAACCTTAATCTGATTTACCCATTCTGTGACATTTTCCTATCTAAATGTTAACTTTCTACCTAAAAGCGGCTTGTACATTTATGTTCTTTATTTCATTTGCTGTATTGGTGTGAGCTTTGTTTGGTAACACACAGAGACACCTCAATGACATTTATTTGCCTTCCAGCTCACAGCAAGCAATGAAAGACAAGCCAAGGATATCCTAAGAGAAAACCTTGCATTTATGGGACCATCCCTTTACATAATATGGGAGCTCAGTCACAGCTCACATCCTATTTTGAACTCTCCTTCCCATAATCTTACATGCATTTGTAGGAGAACATTCACTCAAAAGACACCCTAGCGCCCAATACCAGATATTAATTATTGCCCAGCTCTAGACTTCTCATTTTATCGACCTCAGAAAGACGAAAGCCTGTCTGAGTGGACCCGCTAGAAATCGAACCTAAGATTATGAGGTCAAACAGACATTCCTGCAGTGGATGCATTACGGGTCACTAAACAGACAGAATATGGCACAGAGGGCAATGCTGGCCAATGGCAGGACCCCAAGACAGGTACCGGCCGTTTCGAATCGGGCAGCGCCAAAGGTGGTGCCGCAATTTCAAACATTTTCGCATGCCTGCTATCAAGGATTGGCCAGGGGACTGGGAGGGGGGCAGTCAGCCGGGCAAGGATAAGGAGGGGAGTGCCTCCCCACCTTGTTTACCTGTTTCCTCCCCTGGCTGCCACTGACGCGTCTACCTCACCGTCGTGCCTTGCTCCCAGGACCTCGCCACCCTTGCCTGCTGCTGCATGGGACTGCAGCAGTAAAGACTCCTTTTTTTCCACCCTCCCATCCCCTTAGGCGGCATCTTTCTCGTTGGGGCGGGTATGGAGTCATGTTTGGTCACAAAACAGGTGGACAACCTTGGCATCAGTAATTGAAGTGCAGGTGAATTCTAACTTTGGAAGACTTTGGCTTAAGAACCGGGGCTGGGGGTTGCAGCGGGGGTGTAGAGTAGGGGTGGGGACCCCCGATACAGTGACTGTCCCGAGCCTCTCACGGTACTCCATTACATGGCCCCAGAGGATGTTGGGGGATAGCGTCTGTGCCAGGGGCCTAAGGTATGGCCCTGTTGCTCAGGCCCATCCCCATTGGGTGCCAGGGGGGATTCCTTCTTGGGTTGGATCTGGCACGGTTATGTTGGTGGGCCCAGTTTTTCATACTGGCCTATGCTACCCCTATTTTGAGGGGGCAGGTGTGTTCGCCTTGTGATATGCAACTTGCGGTATGGTAGACCACAGTCCCGAATAGTCAATGCCATTGTGCATAGGGGGTGGCCAGCCATGACTCCTTTGAAGAACTGTTGACAGGAGTTGACATGTACTAGTTCTCCAAATAAAAGTATCTTTGTGTACATATTGTAACTATTTATGGAAAAGTTGGGATAATCAAACAATTTCTGTTGAAAATGTCATATTTGTAGTGAATGTAATAAATACTGCTGGAGAATTGTATATTCTCTAATGCAGTAATGGTGTCTGTGTGTCTCTGTCTTCCTCCAAAGAATTCTCAGTTGGGAGGGAGGGTTGGTTGGGGTAGGTCTCGGGCCGGTACCCCACCTGTGCTGCACTTCTTTACAACTAAGGAAAGTTGTAAGGCACAATATTCCTCTTTCGTAATGCATCTTAAAAACAATATTTGTTCTCTTTCATCATATTTCTAGGTGCTGTAACTAACAGACATTACTATTACTCAATTTCAAGGTACTCAATTTGCCGACCTTCAGAAGAATAGAAGGATTAGTCACTCTTGGCTGAATTCAAAAACTCATTCATTTGACTTGTGTTGTGAAGAAGTCATGTTTCAATATCAAGGTGTCCCATGTGGTGGAATGTGTCTCCAAACCCATCTCATAGGTGGCAGTGTTTTGACTCTACACACACACATACAGCTTCCATGTAAACTTAAATATAATAACATCCCAAATACACTGAGGTGGCATAGTGGGCACAGGAACGATAGTTTGGAGTGCTACCTGAGCGATTGACAGTGCTTAGACTAACTGCAAACATTCTTTCCATCACCTTTCAAGTGTTTTATGTAACGCCCTTAGTGGCCAAGGATATGTCCAGGCGTGCGTCTGTTGTTCAATGTGCCACTGCATCTATCCTGCATCGGACTGATAAGCCCCAATCAGGGTGAACTGGTCTTGGATTGCATGTGTCCTGGTTCAATAGGAAATTAGTCTGGTAGTTTGGACTGGACTATTTCTATTGGATCAGAGTCAAGACTGATTTGCATATGGATGGGTCCAAACTGAATGGGCTTAGTGGGCAAAAGAATGATGGGTTGCAATTGCCAGTGGTTAGACTTCTAGCAAGCACTCCTCGCATTACCTTTTGTGCGTTTCATGTTAAAGTGTCCGTAAACAACTTATTACAGCAACTTTAAAAAAAAGAAGACATAAATGAAATCACCATGTAAATGGGCACCCAAAGAGCAGGCAAAATAAACACCAGTTTTTAAAGGTAATATAAACAAAATATAAATTAAAACATATTTAGAACCAGCTGTCACTGAAGAGAAAGGCACTATTTTTAAGCAGCTGAAAACGATATGTACTCAGTGTTTGAGTGTGCAGACACTCAAAGTAAAGAGAGACAATGGCTAATTGGGCTGATCCACTGGCCCATGTTCTATGCTGAGGTGGGCGGAAGCAAAATGCGAATGGCAATTTACAAGATTATTGGATGAAGCCCAAAGATCAAAAGCCCCCCTATCCCCCATCTTTGAATGCTGTGGGAAAAACAGTAGTCTGATGAGGCAGCTAACACTATCTCAATGGCCTGTTTTAGAACAATTCGTTTTCTGAAAATCAGTGCACCCATTACATATTCTAATGTAGCTAAGATGGCAATATTTGAAATTTCTTTGGTATATATTTGACCAGGTTGGCTTTTAAAGTGGTGCAGTAAATTAGTGTAACTTGTATTCCTTTTGTTAGCAATGCCACATGTGTGCTTTATTTTTGTGTTGTGATGCAGCTCTGGTATGTTACAATTGTTTGTGTTGTTCTTCTGTCTTTTCAGCCAAATTTAAATTTCAACTCTGCCCTTCTCTCCCAATATAGAGGCTTCACGACCACAACGTACACCATCAAAACAGGAAACCCGATGCAGTGACACCGATCTGAGTTAACAGAACATCAACAGGCGCCACAGGGGTACTCCATAAATGATGCTAAATTAGGTACAGCTTCATTTTTGAAGTTTAAATTGTACTTTCTTTGTGATGATTGTTCTCATTATGTTAATTCTTCCAGAGCCATTAAATCCCGAGATAATCTCTTCGCCCTATTTCGAGATGGATACAATGAGAAAAGAGCCATGTTTTGAAAGGGACTCGCATGGGTTATGAGATAATTGGATTTCTGTGATGAATCAAACAATGCATTCTGGCTGTTTTGTTAGACTATTAAGAGTTACATTTTACATTTCATTGACCTAGTTTTACAGCGTAATTAGAGAGGTTCACCTCATTCAAATGTATTACTGTTAAATGTAAAATTCAGTCTTTGGTGGTTCCTATCACTAAATATCAAGGCTACGTCCTTAGTTTGCCAGAAGACTGAACAAGAAAACGCATAAATATTCCCAATATTCATTCAAAGTTGAACACTCCAACACCACATTCCTAGGGAAGTTACCCAGTCTACTGGGATGGGGAATATATGTCCTAATTTGGAAACTGCAGTCTATGGACATATTGTATTGGGGTAAAAATAACAGCTCACAAACTCCTCTCTTAATAAAACATTTTAATAATCAATGAGAATGTAATTGTTTGTTTGCCAGTCTGGTTGCCATCTGTGTCTGGTTGAATCACAGGTCTTGACATAATTCTTCTTCAGACCAACTACACTCAACAAAAGTGATTCTGTAGTTAAAATATATTTTTGAACCAATGAGGACATGCATTTTGAGGTAGATAGATACACGGTATTAAATGAACACTTTGAATATACAGTGCGTTTTCTTGAGTCCTGTTTTGCAATACATCGATTGTATTTTCCCACATTCACAAGGTGGGCAAATATGGGATACACACAACTGGTAAGACAAGCACAACATTTGCATAGGATCATGAATTATTTATTGGTCGAGTGTAAGGTATAAAAAGAGCCCAATTTCTAAGGAGAAATTCCAGATGAATCCGATAGAGCATATAAACCTGTTTGAACTTGTGGGACTAAATATGTATGGTTATTTCTTGGAGTTTTCAACTACATTTTATTCGTCGGTCGAACAATCATGATATTGCTTAGAGTCACTTGCATTTAAGGTCATTCTTTACAACGTTCTTCCACCTGTAATTTTTATTTTTGGTCTCTAGGGCTGAATGAGCACAGCTTTGGCTGTTTTTAGTCACACAAAACAACTAATGTACAGTAGCTAGAATTCTAATATTTGATTTATTATAGATTTTCTTCATAAATTGTCCCTAGGTTACACTACAAAGTATTGTTTACTACTACTCTGGCCTAGTGCCTCTAAAAATTGCATCGATTCTCCTAGGACGGTGAGATAACAGGATAAGGAGCATCACACAGTCAGAGAGTGTAAAGGGGAGAAGCAAGGATCGATTATGGTTTCTGCATAGCCTCATGGAAAATGAAGTAACAGAATGAGATATATTGGTAGGCTATGCATGAATCATAGAAACAAATCTGAAAAAGAAGACTAAAATACTCTGTGTACAAAAATCGAAAATAATATTGACCTCTAAAGTAAATTTTCTGTCAGTGGCGCTTTCCTACTTATTGTGCAAAGACACGCATGGCACAAAGGCGTGCCACAAATTAGATGTGATGTTGCTCTTGGAGGTGAAGCATTTTCTAACTCTGACTACACTTAAGCTTTCAGAATTAGAAACAGGAGTATTAATTTCATAAAAGAATCGCTGGATTCAATGACTATCACAGCCTCTAAATATGAATTTAGACCGCTATTGAAACCACACTGTCAATGCCTGCTCACATTCTTATCGGCCATGATTTAGGAACACTCATTAACCAGCCCAGGTTGAAAGACACCATAAATTAAATGTTTTGTGCCAAGGAGAGTGTATAACACTATCTCCGAAACCAAATAGTAGGTAACATTACCTTGAGTCTTTTTGGTACTTCATATGACTGTACAAAATCAGTCCTGGTCACGTGGCTTGCTTTGTAAGCAAAACAAACTGCAGTACAACTAGAGAGTTGAGAAAACATGAAAAGATGACACATCAAGAGCAATACAGTGGTATTCTTGCTCTTGTGTGCAATAAAAGCTCATCACAGATAAGAGGAACATGTGTGTTCACTAGCATATATCTGTTACAGTTTTAGAGATTCGGTCTACTAAGAAGACTTAATGGAAACAAGCACTGGCAAATTAAATAGGTCTGCTAGCCTTTTTGCTTTTTCAAATATTTGTTTTATTTTGTCAGGAGTTTCGCAAAATGTAATTTTTGAGGAAGATGCGAGTGGTGCTTTGTCAATCTAAACAAAAATGGCTAAAATTAAAAAATATTTTTTGTTCTTAAAACACACTCATTGCCATTATAATCCCTAGCACTGAAGGGATATACTGCATATGTGATTGTGTTTCTTGTTAAAGGGCCGAATGCCGTCACTCACACTGAAGTCAGCCAATGGCTGAAGTGGAATGACCCCATTGCCTCATGCTGTATGCTGTAAAGGAAGGAAGAAAAATATGAATGCCATTTTAACAGACCAATGGACGAAAAGAGCTGGGTAAAGTCACAATAACTATGATATACCTGTAATTTTAGTAATGCCATACAAATAGTGATCAGCTCCCTAAACCATATGAATATAAAATACACCTAGATCATTTGATTGCCATCTCCAGAAGCCAACTTGAGAGCAGGTGAAGTGGGCTATGAATCTAGGGGGCTTCAAAGTGGCAGAGCAAAACCACTGAATCATGTAGTCAGAAGCAAAATGTATGATGCACTGACTGCTTTGCATGTATGTCATATTTATGGCATACAGCAAGAGGATTGCTGTACAGCAGGGATAATCAAAGTCCTGACTTTTAATTGTGGCCCCCTGGTGAACAGCAGCCCTGGGCTGTTGTTCACTTGACAGAGCAGGAACATTCAGGAAGCTGTGAAATGGGCGTACTTTATTTGCAGATTAACTAAACTAAAGGTAAAGAAGCAAAGAATGTTTTATAGACAAATTATCTTAAGCATGATTCTGCTTTGTGTCCCCCTACGCCCGCCTTTCAACACCTGACCCTCCCCTGCTGGCATCAGTATTGCCCTTTGGTAGCCACAGACAATACTTTGTGGCCCCCGGGGAAATGTTTGCGAGTACCCATGCTCTACAGGGTCAACGGCAAAGATACAGTCAACAATTGCTTGAAGGAGTAGCTGGGTTGTACGCGAGGAAGTGGACTGTGCCTACATAATCCCCTGCACTATTCAGTTGGAGTCTTGTACTCTTCCTTTGGTAGGTCAGTGTTATAAAACATTCCCATAATTAATTATTTTTTCGTTTATGAGCTTTGTATAGCTGTTTCACCTATATCTTTGTGTGCTATGCCTTGTTTTCTACATATGACTTGTAAAGCGCTCTGATACTCGCAAGGGTCTTGTTCGCACTATATAAAACCTTCAAAATAAATTATCAGCCTACTACAGATAAGAATGTTTGTTCTGCAACACACATGGTTGTTAAACAAATCAATGAGAGGGTAGAAACTAGACTTGCAATGGAGAGGCATCCTGGGCTGCCTTAAGACAATGTGATGAATGCATTCACATTCACACAAGGATGACAGTGTTTTATCAGCAGAACACACAAGACAGCACCAGGCTGATTTCCTTGGTGATTCTTTACAGGCTTTAAACCAGAACTGCTGCCAGGACCTAAGGGTCACAACCGTCTTGGATTCAACAGTGTAGAATATTTCCTGATTGACATTCTTGATCACAACCATGAGCAACTTAATTTTTATCAAAAGAACTAGAAGCACGATTAATGTCTTTCTTCTGGGATGTATAGCCTGTTTTAGGCTTTAGAGGGGTGACTAATAGTCCTTCCAGCTAGGAATAGTGATTCTGAGAACACGGGTGACACAGGACCAATGTCATGGCCACTATATATGCTTACGTCTTCGGCTGCTTCACAAATTGACATGGTAACAATATGCACTGTATACAACATCAAAGCAGCATCTGAGACCTGATGTGGGACACACAGTGAATCTCTTATGAGAGACACTGGACATTTTCTAATTCAACAAGAAAGTTGTGGTATCAAATCAACAACATATTGATACAAAATGTGGGTCATAATCAATAGACTGGATAATTGGAGCCGGAATTATTACGCCATAACCAGCTGTTGTTAATAGATGATGGGCGCCACCATTCTATAATGAGTTTATTTAAGTGAGGGAAAGAATGCAAAGTCCTTTAAAAATAGCGCCCATGTATTTATTTAGAAGTTTTAAGGAGAGATTCCCATCACCAGTCCCTCACATCAGTGTGCTTCAGGTATTTATAATTCGGAGCTGGCGAGGTTGGTGGTTGTTAGAGTCCTGTTGGGTGCAGTTGGAAGCCCGTTCTGGTTTTGTTAAATTGCGGCTCGCGGTTCAGCTTTACGGTGTTTCCTGAAGTCTATTTGTTTTGAATCTCTCCTCAGGCCTGCCATTGAAGCATTTCACTGCCTGGGGCTGTTCGGGAGATCGCTTTCAATGTTTTAGCCACTTGGAATCTCGTTGGATCATCAGCGGTGTAGCTGTGGAGTGCAGGTTCCTGTTCGGTTCATTGGGGGGGGCAGTTCTAGCATCTATCGTGGACCTTTACGTTAGTAGGGTAAATGTTCACTGCAGAGTACATTGAAAGATATCCTGTTGTAAGGTTGGTGTTATGTGGTTGTGGCTATGTACATTGAAGCACATTCTGGCTACCAGATTTTTAACCTTACAAACTACGAATCACACCAAGAGCCCCATTTTCAACATTCTAAGTGCATCATTGTTGGCCTCTCAACTGATCCATCTGGTGATTGGTGGAGATGTGACCGTATTTAAGAAAGCTGGATACTCACTGCCTTGCCACTGTATTTACCAGAGGATGAAAGTGAACCTAGAGTCGCGTAAATCCCATAGTCTATCACTATTGAAAGCATTCACAAAAATAAAACAAGCACCTGCAAAGCCAGCTGCTCTGGCTTTAAAATGCTAATGCACACAAAATCATGCACTAATAAGCGTCTGTGCATAACTGTGTTTTAATGCATTAGCATAATGATGCTTGACCTACAAAATCAGTCCATAATGGCTCCTCTTGCTGTGTACTTTGCTCGTATCAGCATATAACAGAACTAATGTTATCTCTAATTTGCTGCGTACCATCAGCAAAAACTCAGAGATCAACTGCCTACGTAAAATGCTGTCTGAGCTTATTATGTAAAATTGACATAACCAGCATAAAATCACCATAGCACATACCAGCACTGTCAGAACATGGCATCCCATAATCAGTACATTTCTGCGCTTGCTCCATAATGCCCTAAAGCATATACTGACAATTTTTGTATTGTAACTGAAAACATGCGCTAACAGTTTCCGATATTCCACAGTAATGCACATATATGGACAGTTTTCACAATGTTTTAATATGTCCTGTGTTTACAATAAGACAGAAATTATATTTTTAGCACGATTTCCAGCAAGTCCTAGCAAATACACATTGTCAGTTTACAAGCAGATGACAACACACAAGACACGGTTACTCACAAAGAAAGGCATGCAGAAACACAGGCACATACCGGCAAATAGGCAAGCACTAGATACACAAAGGCACACGGATATGCACACGAACAAATAAACACAGACAGACAGAAAACCTTACAGTAGAGTAACAGCCTGTTCCAAGACGCAGGCACACACACCTCGAAGCCTGTGTAGCTGCACCCAGGCAGATAGGTTAACAGGAACAGACACCAGAAGCCACATGGACTCACATATGAGAACACCCACACACCGCACTGATGTATGCAGATAGCCATTGCTGCCACATCCCCACCCTTGAGCGCCACTGTGTCGTACAGAGAATGGCTACTGTTCTGCTCCTGCATGAAGCTCATGACCGGATGCGGTGCTACTGGGTGTTCCTCCAGTCTCCTGCAAGGCTGTCCAACCAGAGCTCTGACATCATGATATGTGATAAACAGGGCGGGGCAGTTAGCAGCTGATGCTGCAGACTGATGTGGTAAGTGCACAGAGGACACTTGGAACATTGGTGACTGTGATTGCATAAAAGCCTGCCCTCAAAACCCACCTATGCAGAGATTCCTCCTTCTCCCCTGGTAAGTATCTCCCTGCCGTCCAAGGCCACCACGATGAGCGCTAGCTGTTCCTCTGCTGCAAGTGCTGTCAAGGTTGATGGCAGTGTATAGCAACAGGATGCAAGGAAGTCCACACAGACGTGGAGAGAGACTGGGAAATGGGAACCAACAAAAGGAAAGAGAAGGCTGGAAGGGACAATAAGGGAGAAGGTATGATGAAGCATGCCGGTAGGAAAGGCGAAGGCATTTGAGAGTTTTCACTAGTGGCCTCAAGGGTTGGATGGATGCGAGAGGTGCCTCTGTGAAAGTGGAAGAGGAAGGGGAAGAGAGACTTGTGAGAGGCACCACTGGTGTTATGTGGAGAGGTCCTGGTCTCAGAACCGCCAGAGCTTCCCATGTGTTTAGTAAGCAGACGAGGCAGATCTCAGAACTTTCTGAGACCCCTAATCCAGGACTCAGGCCAAGGGGCAGTGGGGGTATCCCTAGCGAGGGTGTTCTAATGAGGCCACTCTTACTGTTGTAATCATGGGTGGGTTGCGGCTTCCTGCTCATCCTCTGCTGTGGGAGGAGGGCCCCTATGCCACCTGCTACAGTCTCTATCTTTCTGATGCTATTCGAGAAAGAAAGTGAAAGTGTGGTTTTCATGGGGGCTGTCATGCTGTGTGACAACGATAAAGGGGTGACAGTTGCATCAGGGCTAGGCTACTGCTTGCACATGCAGCATCACGCACATGTGTGTGCCAGTCATTTTGTGGGTGCTCTGCAAAGCGAGTCAGTGGTACTCGCTTCTGGCGAAGGGCTACTTAGAAGGGAGATCATGCGCTGTCAATACTCACTGTTCCTCAGGAGACACCACCCAATTGCAGTGAAGGACTTTTTTTTTTTTAACCCTTTCACCAATTCAAAAACACAGTGCATTATGCATAACTGTGCAAATCAACAATTAAAGCCCCACTCTGTATTCTCTCTTTTGCTACTGCAAGAGTTAAAACTGTCTGTAGTCTAACCTAATACAAATATTCATAAAATAAAAGGGAATCAAACTTTCTTTCCAGGATATGCCGAATTAGCAATTTCTAATTTTTTATGTGTATACTTGGACCAAGTAACTCCCTTGGTACTCCCTTAATTCTTTTGTTTAACTGAGTAGACACATTGTAATTCCTAGTTCAATAAATATTGGCAGACAGTCGGTAAGCGAGAATATAATTTTATTGTCAGAAATTGGCAACTAATAGTTGTCTACAACATTTAATTAACCTCGACCATTATTCACAGTAGGTGAGTTGGACTAAGTGTCGGTTCCAGTGAAGCCTGAGCCAGCCAGCATTCTGCTGCCTTGTCCTTCCATACCCCATCGGCATCACAGCTTGGCTCTAGGCCTGTGCGCAGGAACACTGCCTGCATACTTCCCCATTCAATTAAGTGAGGACGTCCTGTGATCCGACTTTCATGGTCATATTAAGCATCAAATGGGGAGGCTGGATTTTGGCCACTCAATTACATACACATGGCTACCTCCGTGGAAAAAAACAAGCAATAACCATTCATCTTTTGTAATTGTTGCATAACTGAGCGAGCCAAAAGCAACTCTGTTTTATCTCCATCTGCCTTCTTTTAGATAACTAAATATATCAAAGGCTGAAGTTATACACAGTCTCGCTCAGAATAAAAGTAGCGTACTGCCCGCCTGCCAAAAGCGCTTAGAAACATTCTTGGGGTATGAAGCCGTAGATAAATGCAATTGCAAAATCAGTGCTGTGCAGAACATATCAGATGCTGCAAATGAATAAAACATTTATGGAAAAACATATTTTATTTTAATATGCTAAAATGCTACATATGCCAATGTACCATGATCTAGTTATTCTTAAGGTATATCCGAGAGAGCAAATTGTATTTAAAGTTTAGGACTGATAACAAATTGAGCTTTCAGATCATCAGCCTATATTTTAATAAGATCATCAGCCTATATTTTATTATGACTACCACAAGAAATGAAATGCAGAAGTGAAGTGGGAAAACTGTGGGAAGCCATGACAACATAACTAACTGTCGAGGAATAATGTTGGAATGTGAGTTTTTTTTTAAAGATATACCCCTACAACAGTGGTAATGCAAAATGATGGCCCCACTCTCCAGAATGTGATCCTTAGCACCTGACCCTTCCATGTCTCACAAATAATTATAGGCCCTGGGGTGAATGATGGCCACCTCAAGGATTGGGGCCCCCTCTGCGCTGCAGATGCGTGCAATATGCTGCTGCTCCCCAAGCAGGGGGCCTCCTAGGTGGCCACCTATGCAACCTTTGACTGGAATCAGTTCAATGAAGAGTAATCCGGGCCAAATAGGCCGTAGCTTGCACTGGGCATTTCCCCAGTGGGCCGGAAGGGTGGGTGGGTGGGGGGGGGGGGGCGTTTTTGGACCGGTAGGGGCTGTTTTTTAGGTCTCGTCTGACCCAGCGCATGCGCTGCTCTGCGAGACATTTAGAAAGCAGGTTTTCAAAGTGCTACCACAGTAATTTTGGTGGCCTCAAGTTTGCGTGCACGCAAGCGTGCATGCGCGCAGCCGCCATCTGTCTTTCCTCCTGTCACGGGTCATTAAGTGCATCACGATGCACTTTCACTTTCGCATACTTCGTCTTGATGCATTAGTGGGGAACATTTTCACACCACCCCCACACACACAGACACACACACACACGGTACACCCATAAGCGCGCGCACACCCATTTTTCACCTTCTCCATCATGGTTTCCACCTCCCTTCTGGTGGTAAATGAGTGTCCAGTGTTACCTCGCCAGCAGCCTTTCACTTGTTCTTCGTTTTTTCTGGCTAGACTAGTCCTTCTGATTTATTGCACTAGACAGTTTTCAACATATAGTCAGTGCGAAACAATTATTCATTCAAGCCTAGTGACGTTGGTTCCTTACCTACAATGGCACCTGGAGGACACCAGCTGGAATGGCACCCAGAGGACACAAGCAGAAATGCGGTCCCAGCAGCCAGGGCGGCTCTTGGCCGTGGTGAGCTGGCTGAGTTATAATCCATTCTTAATGTGTCACAATTGCTGTATTTAACCCCCTATCAGCCGCCTATTGTGCCGGGCCCTTTCATCTACCTCTGACCCCCTGCCCACCCCCCACTTCCTCCACCCATCAAAACAGTTTGGCTCCAGCCTGACAGAGCTAAGGTGATTCAGGTGTGTTGAGGGAGTTGCAAAGTGTTGAGTTCAGAGGCAAGTCACTTCTTTAATATAGCCAGCCAGGGACTTTCATGTGAAAATGGGACCCTGTCGCCTCAATGTATAAATGAGGGAGGTATATTTATTTCCGCTCAGGGCCTCTTCGAGCAAGAGCCAGCTCTGCCGGCAGCTATTACTGACTAGAAACAGGGCCGATCTTACACTAAATCTCTCAAGTTATATATTGATACTGCGTGCTGACATCCGGCAATATTAGGGGGTTCACACGCATTCAGTTCTGTTCACCACGCAAAGCTGTAGTCTCCAGAGGTATGCAACCCAACAATAAATGTCTCTCTCTGGTGGACATTACTGATTTACTATGCCTGTGTTAGGTTTCTGCTGAAAGCGGTGCACGGTCATACACAATGGCTCATCTGGAACCTTGCATCAAAATTAATCAGGGGCACACCGGGACGTAACTTCACAATTTTCTAAGAGGCAAAATGATTTTCAGACATTCTCTTGACTCAACTTCTTTGTATTAATGTGAACATTTGATTTGTAGTTATGTCAGGTAGGTCTTTGAGTATGTGATTTACAAATCATGTATATAGCTCAGAATACAAAGTGAACGTTTTCAACACTTAATAAGTGTTTTCAAAACCCTACCTTTTAGGTGACAATCAGACATTTTCAGTGGGCTCACAACTCAATGAACATTTTTGCTTGATTAAAACTCGTGCCCTGTTTGATAAATAAGGCTGTTTGCTCCAAAATAATTAACATAAGGAGCTATCTTGTATAAACTAGAACTCTGGGTCGCACAGAGCTATGTAACTAATTAGACCTATGACCAGAGATTACACACACATTTCTCTAACAAGTGTATCAACCACCTTAATTATTTTGCCCATGTCATACCGTACAACTCAGCTCTGTGCTCCAGGTACATTAATCTTCTAAGAAGTCTTAAAATGCAGTGTATTTGTGACCAATGAAATAACTCAGAATATCTTCACTGTTACGTTTGTTAATCATTTATTTGGGGTTCCAGTTTGTAAACAAGCATTGGCATAGCCAATAGGTCTCGCCTTTGGGACCTTATAAGTATTTAGTTATGCAGCAGAATATCCTTGGTGCAACAACACCAACTGTTGCATGGCTAAACACTTATAAGGTCCCAAATGCGAGACCTATTGGTTATGCCAATGCTTGTGTTAATGGGGGCCGGTTTTGCAGCAGTCCAGTCTGGCTTAATTGCCAGGGTTGGTTTGCGATCTCAGTCCGGCCCTGGGAGTAATATAACTGGCTGCGAATAAACAGATCAAATTATGAAAATTCAATTGACCAGAAAAACAAGAGCATGAAGAATTGCAATTCATGATGTCTTCTGACCTTCCTACCACAGCTGGGAAGGACTATGAGGAGTCAGTGAAAAATCTAAGACTCACTACCAATGACACAAGCAAAAAAACATACAGCACCTCTTAATTCAGGTGAGACAAAAATATTATTACCGAGTATTAGACCTAGCATTTGTGGCGGGCTTTCCCCTTAACGTTTTGTCTTCAATCCTCCTGTTTTACGGACTTAGTTTTTGCTGGCTTTAGAACTCTGCACACTTTACCACTGCTAACCAGGGCTAAAGTACTTGTGCTCTCTCCTTAACACATGGTAAGATTTGCTTATACCCAATTGGCATATTTAATTTTTTACTTTTAAGTCCCTACTAAGGTGGACCTACATCTGTCTAGGGGCTGTAAATTAAATGCTGCTAGTGGGCCTGCAACACGGATTGTGCCATCCAATTAAGTAGCACTTTATACATGTCTTAGGTCTGCCATTGCACCCTGTGGGTGCAGTTTTAAACCACCAGTTTGACCTGGCAATACAAACCTTTTGCCAGGCCCAAACCTTCCCATAGGGTACACCATGGACAGCCCAGAGGGCAGGGTGCAGTGCATTTAAAAAGTAGGACATGTCATTTTTAGTTTTACATGTCCTGGTAGTGAAAAACTCTAAAATGTGTTTTTCACTACTGTAAGGCCCACCTCTCAGATAGGATAACATTGGAGTTACCTTATTACATTTAATAAGTGATCATTTACAAATGGGAGCAGGTAACCAGTTCATGTTTGGTATTTTTGGAAATGTAATGAAAAAGCCACTCTCATGGTGGTCAGATGTTAAATTATAATATCGAAAATTCCACTTTTAGAAAGTTGGCATTTTACTGTCTTAGCCATTTAGTGCCTGCAGCCTGTCTCTGGGTCACATGACTGAGGAAGCAGGCAGTCGGGCTTGGTGTATTCCTTCTAGACAGCTAAATACAATAGAGCTTAGGTGTGCTTGGATGGGCCATTACTGGCAGGTTGGAAGGGTTGAGCTAGGCACAGCCTAGTCTCACTTGAATAAGTTAAGTTCTGCCTCCCCACAAAAGGCTGAATATCCACCTGTAGTTAGCCTGGAGCCAGGGCAGGAATGGCAGGATGCCTGTAGACTTCAAATGGAATCCTTTAGAAGCTTCTCCTACTTCAATGGTAGGCCTGAGTGTAAATATTGGACCCCAGACACCAATTCTTCACTACACTTCTGCATCTGTCGATACTCTGCCAGAAAGACTGCTGTGCTGCTGAATGGACTGCCACTCTGCTGGAGTGCTTCTCCAAAGGAGTGCACCCTGCTGTGCTGAAAAGCTGCATGCTGCCCTCTTGCCTGGGTGAGAAGGACCGGACATGCATCAGTTAAACCTAGAAAACCAAAGCGACTCCACAAGCTAGTGGGCTTACCTCCTGACAAGAGCCTCAGGGACAGAAGGCTCCAACCACCTTGAACCCAGCACCTGGACTCTGCCATCTGTGAGTCCTACCCTGCCATGTGGAGCCACCCTAGTCCTGGACCCTTGGAAGTGGACCTGAAGGAGCTCTGTCAGTCCATCTGTGGATCCAGCAGAATATATGCATCACCTCTGCTGCATGGTGCAATCCGGAGCAGAACAATTGCATTGCCTCTGCTGCACGGGTTCTCCCAGAGCAAGGACTCACCATCGACTTCGCAACCCGCATCGGAAGTGCCGCTGACAGAAGCTTCACCAATGCAGGTCCTCACATTGAAAAATCTCTAGTTGACAGCAGCCTCTACACGCTGACACAGTTTCTCGCATCACAGCCTCACAGCTCTTCAGAACCAACGCATTGCCTTGACTGTGCAGCGCATTCTCGACACCAGACTTTGCACTGCAAGACCTCGTTGATGTGATTCTCGATGACATCCCAGCACTTCGGATTGCAGCTCCTCGGAATGGATGCATCGCCTTGGCTGCGCAATGCATCCACGGCGTGGGACCTCGCAAAGCTGCACAACCAGGATTTAAGGTACTCTTGTTCAGCAGGCCTTACTCAGTTCGCGTGGCCAGCCTGCACTCCATCGCAGTCAACCTGAACTTGTGACCAGATAGCCACAGTTGCCACTTTGTGCTTTTTGGTGCTATTTTTACTGGACTCTTTAAACTTGCTTACCTCCAGTTCTACTGATTTGATTTTTGTTGTTTTGGTCTGGATTTACTTACTACAATTTACTCTATTTTTCTAAATTGGTGTTGGTCTTTTCTTGCGTTGCGTTTTTATTTCATTACTGTTTGAAGTGCTGCATAGATACATTAAACTTTCCCACTGAGTTGAGTCTGACTGCTCTATGCCAAGCTACCAGACGGTTGAACGCAGGTTAATTTGGGGTTTGCCCTGACAAAGATTGTGGTTGCTGCTTCAGTAGGGTTTCACCCCCCTGAACCAGTATGCCTATTTCTAACACTGAGTGCATTAGGGGTACAGTATAATATATTGTGATTCTATGTATTACAAACTACGATGGAATAAGACATGCAATATAAGCAGCCAGACAGGTAAAGCAAAGACATGAAGACGCTGTATGGGTGGAAAGTTCTGGACTTACGGCGCTACAGTTGTCAGGGCCCAAATTTACATGTGGCACAATCCTCGTGAATGGCTACACCCAAGAGCCATTGAAAGGGTAAGGTTGAGAAATGGTGGAGGGCGGTGCCTTCTTAATTGGTCCACGTCAGTGGAAAATCAACATCAAGAACTTTGCTCAAATTGAAATTGCTTGTGATGTTTTTATTACTAGTAGACAATGCAGGTATAAATTGCAAAAGAAAAAGCAAACAAGCCGACACGTGTTTCGCCCTAGTGGCCCATTGGCCTTGGGCTTTTTCAAGGCTAGAATGATTTGAAAGTTAAGAATAAGTTGAATACAGAATTGGGTGAGAAAAGTGAAGGATAAAGGGAGAAAGGAAGAGTGTGATGGATTTACCAAAAGTGTAAATTTGGGAAAAAGGGAAAATAGGGAAGTAGTCAAGGAAACACTCTTTTCCTTTCCCCCATATTCTTCTTTCCTCTCTCTCTTTCCATCCCTTGCCTTGCATCTTTTGGTTTCCTCTTCCCTTATCATCATCTGTTTTCCTTGAATCCTTCCCTTCCCCCTGTTTTTCTCTTCCCTCCCTCTTTCTCTCTCCATCCCTCGCCTTGCATTTTTTGGGTTTCCTCTTCCCCTAACATCTTGTGTTTTCCTTGACTATTATTATATTTAAACAAATATTAAATATTGTTCGCTCAATAAACTGCTTAAAATCAAAGACAGAAAGTACACCCAGGTTCAAGTGAATGCATCATCAGTCTTAATAAATATTGCATTAAAAATCGACTTCATTAAACTGAATTAAAAAACTTGACATTTACATTAACTAACAATGGGTACAGTGTAGCAAATAATAAAATTAATACAATATGGATTGAAGGATACTAAATTATTGAGGGTGGATAAAACATTAGAACCAAATGGGTTGATGAAACATTAGAACTTAAGTATAGATACTTAATGATACAAATATGATGGACAACAGGCATCTTAAGCAGATAACAACCAGCCTGATTGGTCACGATCGATCAGGGAACAGTGAGCTATATTTTTTAATTAGCCTCAAAGTGACTTCCGATGCTTCGTGTCAATGATTCTACTGCTGCGTTCTCTACTCCAACTAAGAAGCCTAGAAACAGCAATAAATCAACCCAAAGGTTCATCTTGCATCTACAAATTTCATTTTAAACAATTTAATAGCAAATATTTAGATATTGTTTTAAGTACTGTCCAGGACAGGTCATGCTCTTGACTATAGTACATGACTGAGGCATTCTCACTATTCATTTTTTCAAGAGCAAGACCTTCTTAGTTCCCTTTTTTGGCTGTCATTGACACTTACTCTCTTCTTTCCCGCATTTTCATCCCATACTCTCCATTTTCTAATAAGGTAAAAGTTATAATTAAACCCTCCATTTCCGTTCTAACATATCTATATTTGTATTGAGGAATCAGATTTTGACCCTTCCTATCTGTTGTTTTTGTGGAATTTCTGGCTCATGAAATTCTAGTGTAAGCCTTTATTATCTCACATCTTTTCTACTGTAATTTCCCCTCTTGTCAGACTCCCCACCTACTAAACTATTTCTCTCATGATTGTGCAGAAATAGGCTCTCTGCTTCATTTTCATCCTCTCTCGTTGATCCACTCTTCCTTTTCTTAACTTTAATTTACATTTTTTGATTTACAATAACACATGAGCTCCTTTTCCATGCTCTTTATGATATCCTCTCTTCCAACAAATTCAAGAGATTAAGTTACTGAACTATTTTAATTGTTGAGAACTCCATAGCATATATTAAACTATTTGTCTTTAGGACCATTATGTTGCTCTGAACTCTTTGCGTTGACT
This sequence comes from Triturus cristatus, assembly GCF_964204655.1. Classification (NCBI taxonomy): domain Eukaryota; kingdom Metazoa; phylum Chordata; class Amphibia; order Caudata; family Salamandridae; genus Triturus; species Triturus cristatus. Next base: position 645,780,787 of record NC_140590.1, read on the forward strand.
TAATTCACATTTAATCTCTCAATGCACCCTCCTCAAATATCTTTGTATTATTTTGAAATTTGGACAACCCTGAATTTTCTCTTACTTTCTCAATTCTCCATACGTTTTGTGTCAACTTCTGAGTTATTTTCTCTAACCACTTTGTCTCTTCCTATTTACTTTTGTTTATATTACAGATTCTCGTTCAATGGACTCTTTCCAGCAGACCTCAGTCTTAAATGCCTTCTAACCACCTTATGTCAGCCTAGACACTCCTCATTTACATAAACTTTCAGCTTTTTCCCACATTCACTCATCATTTGTAATTTTAATTGTATAACATCTTAGATAAAGATGCAACAAGAGAACACATTCAGAAGAACATCATGGCATAACATGGCATCATTTTTATTGAAGTTTTAGGAACAGAGTCAGCAGAATGCTTTGTGTCAGCTCAGCTATCAACATAAACCAAACAGCATATGACTTTGGCAAGTACAAGATTGTAAAATACCTTTGAGACTCCCCTTGACATGATAGAACTGCAAGGATCTCTGGTCCATAAAGAGGGGTGAGTGTTTGCAATGTTCAGCACTCCGTCCATCATCCCCTTGTGTTTAATTATACGGGCACCAAGAAAGAAGTCGTCCACAAAAGAAGCTTCATGTCATCATCCTAAATAAGACCAGGGTAAGATCTTAAAAAGGCATGGAAGATAAGACTTGTTGAGCAAAGGCTAGTTCCTCTGGAACACATGTTGTGTAATGTAGGGATGGGTGCATCCCTCTTTCACACTCCATAAACTGGATTTCTTTCACCTCAGGGGTGGATGCAGCACTTAAGTATGAATGCCCTACACCAGCGCACAATCAGGCAATCCCATACTGTTCTAGGCTCAAAGGCTGGATGCCCACAGCAAAGACAATGTTGTTTTAAGTGCTTCCTGGAGAACTTACCTGACTAAAATGAGCCTGCTGCATTGTATGGTCCTTTCCCACAGGTCTATTGCCAGCCAGCAGAGGTGTGGAGCGAGTATGTCCCCTTTCTTCCTTGTGTAAAAAAGGTCTAGCTATTAACCAGGTGCTGAATCATCGCTCGCAATCTTACCACTGGAAGGAAGGCGTGCAATGCTAGAAATATCACCTCTAGCTTCAACATGCTTTTGATTATCCCTTCGGATCCTCTAATCTGTACTCTGATTAGGTGATTGTAACTGCAAATTACAGACCGGGTTAGCAGAAACGGTATCACACAAAAAGAATGGGAGAAGGTGGGCATCATTACAAAGCAGAAGCAAAGTTTAGACGACTCAGACAGGCTTAGAACGGTCACAAAGCACCTGATCCCTGTGCTCGGCCAGATACATTTGCAGGAAACACATGTAAAGCTTTGCCAGGGGATCTAAAGCTATACAAGAAGCCAATAGGCTTGCAAGCCTCAGTAACAACCAGTCTGATGCTGTCTCATTGATCAGTAAGTAGTTCACAGTCTGACGTATAGCTGCTACTCTCTATGGAGCAGGCAAAGCCTTGGCCAGGGTGACACCAAGGATTGCCCTGATGAACTTGGCCCTTGTGGAAGTCACAAAAGAGAATCTAGGGTAATTCACTGATAACTGTAGGACAAGACTGCACTGTGCCTCCTCCCTTGACGCTACTCTGATGAGACAAATGTCCAGACAGAGATATCCAACTGTGACATGATCTTGATAAAGACCACTAGAGCACATTCAGACCATATTACCTTGTCCTATGCTGGTAGTCTTGAATGTTCTCCATAAAAAAGGATGACATTCCAGACTTTCCTCCTTCAGTTACTTTCTGGATTTCTTCAGGATGAATACCTTAAAAAAAACACATGGCGCGGCTTCACCAGCGAGTTCTTATGTTTGGAAAACCTCTATGAAGATGTGAGCCAAAATGAGCATTTTAACCTTTGTACAAGAAGGAATGGATTTAGTTAGTAAAGAACAAAAGAAGAGGTAAGGTCTTCTGCTGTTTTTTCGTACAAACATTTACAAAGTTTGTACCCCTATTCTCTTATTGGAGGTATGGCTTGCTCAATTGCTGCCAAAAGGAGAATTCCCCTACCTCCTACAAGGTTTGTGGTCCATTGAATGAGGCAGAGGAGACGCAGATGTAGGTGACTGTGAGGCCTGTAAAACATAGCTATTCCTTATCAATAAGAGGGCCCATGCTTCAGTGATTACTTAGTCAACTGCTTGCCACAGAGAGAAAGTCTTCCTTCTACTGAAGTGGAATAGACCTCTTAAAATGGCACCAAAGCAGGATATGGCTTCCCACGCAAGTTTTTGAGACTTTGTTGTCCCTTTTGAGGCAAAGAGAAAAGGCTTGTTCTTCTCCCGAAACATTTCCTGTTTAGTTGACAATTGATTCCTGAGGTGGAGGAGTTTCCAGCTAGATGTTTGGACTGAAAGAATAATTTAGAATTTAATGCCTTGAAGGTTCTCTGGATGAAAGTAGGTAGTCCTGCAGCAACACCTAGATCTCACTAAATGAAAAAAAAACATACACATTTGGTTTTGCTGTACAACCACATATGTTGACGAATCAAATAAGGTGTTTCCATCAAAATAGGGATTTACCATTTGATTCTGAACACTTGGCTTAGTTGAGCCATGATTGCCAGTACATGAGAAGACCAGAGCTCGTGGTCATTGTAGCAATATACGTGAGGTCGAGGAAATCCTATCCACAGCTTCCTTTCCAGGTTGTGCGCAAACTTACATCACTCTTGGACATAGAAGAAGAACAAAGACGTCTATCTGATGAAGCCAAAGTTGCAGTTCATTGATAGCTATGATTGTACTGTCGTTGGGTTGTCTGAGGGATGGACTATCGGATTGCCATATTCAGGTGTCATCTATCGAGAAGTTTACTTTCCTTGTCCACCTTGGAGGATGATGGGCATTCCTTAAGCAGCTATCACCACCACATAATGGGTGCTTCTGAGGCAAAGAATAGGCCACCACTGGGAGCTATGCACTTAGTGTACAGAGAATTTGAGATTGCCAATACAGAGAATGGAGTATTCTAGCAGCTCTTCTATGCTTGCTTAAAGTCCTTGCACTCAGTGCCCAAGGTGGGAATCGTTGGAAGAGCTATAGTTGTATTAAGAGGGTAAATTGCCTTATTGCTTGGCAGAGGCGCTGGTGCCTGAGTGGTTAGCTCTTCCAAAGCCCTGGAGTTGGCAGAATTGCAGGGAAAGGTCGGGTGCAGGTCTTCAGGCTCTCCTGTGCCATTTCACTTTAAATGTGAGGAAGATAGCTAGGCACAATCCTGAGTTTTTAGTTCGCGGGAGATTGACTGTAAGTATCAACAAAGAATCCTGTGAGCGCTGCAGTTGCACTGGGAGACTGATATAAATTCTGGATTTGGAATGATGGTGGCAGAGTCACAAACACCTTGATAAAGTTGAGATTGAAGGAACTGGATCCAACTGAGTGGTAACATGCGCAACATGGAATACCGGAGAACACAGGCCTTTAGTGCTGCTTCTGCAGTAGAACTCTCTGCTTTCTGAATGAGTGGACAACGCCTTCCCACACACCACATGCACAGTGTGGACGCTGGAGACTACAGCGATAGAGGATGTTGATTTCAATGGTCAGGCTGAACCTGTGGCAGACTGGTCACAGGAGGAGCTCGGCTCCCCTCACTGCTGTTAATCTGTGGGGTCACCATAGTGAACTGAGGCTTGATCCCCTCACTCAAACCCAAGGAGGAACACTTGATCAAACTATTGATGCAAGAGGTCTGCCGCAACAGAACAAAATACAGAGACCATTTTGAATTGATGATGCAACAGCCACTTGAGACCTCCACACCCAAATAAGGAGCTGCTCTGGGAAACTGTTGAACCCTCAAGTTAAGTGTTTAGGCCACAGAGGGCCCTTTGCTTCCCACAAGCTTGGCACCCCTTCTTTGGGACACAAAACTGGGTCCAGCTTTAACAGGTTGTCTGGAATCGGAGGAAAAGAGATCTTGCCATCCACTGCTTTGACCTTTCCAGTGTTACTGATACCACTTGCATGCCCGACCTAAGACGGTGCCCTCCACACATGAAAGGAAGGGTGTGTAAGCAGCGGGGCAAGCTACCTCTTCAGTAGGAAGGTTGCTCTGTACCACGCATAGTCACCAAAATCGTGTACCCCTCACCAGATGCAAAATACTAATGAATAAATTAATTGTGTTTTCTTTGGGATCAGTATACTCTTAATCTGCACGCAAGCAATGCAATTTCAGAGTAACTTCCTGCTGACAGTAGCACAAAACACACTGACCTACATCTGAGGAGCGTTCCGTAAACTTTTTAAAAATTATTTATTTTCGTTTTAGAAACCATAAAAGGCAGTGGAGAATCAATGACTAAACCAATAAATGCAGCATGTCAATAATACACTGTGTAAATTCCGCACTGAAAAATCAGAATTTATTGCAGCCACGTTACAAGACTACATAACAGATAGACTGTTCCTTAAACTTAAGGTGTTCATGCAAGTGATTTGCTGCAAACGAACTGTAACACGATGTACATGACTTAAAAATGGCACACTGAGGCATAAACTACCCTAGATGAAGGGAGAAGGGGAGGAGGAGAAGATCAAAAAAGGCATCAAGGCATATTTTTCTTGGATTATTAAATCACCGAGCAATACAGAAGCAGGTTGCGATCCATTCAGCTCAAACAGGGGTACTAGTGAAGGTGTATATAGGTGATGGGAATGGGTATGCTGTACACTATCCAGGGTCGAGTGAGCTGGATTGGTATTCAAAACTCTGAATTAAAATCTTTAGAAGTAGTATACAGATCCACACAAGGTAACAAATGCTCAGTGTTTCAGAATGAAAAAAAAATACAACAGGGCATTAAAATACACATCTAAATATGTTATGAAAATTAAAAATTCTGGTCTGATATCTCAATCATTTGGACAATTACATGATACTTTTAAATGTCCACATCTCATGAATGTGTTTTTGAGGAATTATTTTTTTGAGTAATTCAGAGTTGTGTGATGTCAGCAGAAGCCACCTACATTTAATACAAATTATTTTGTTTCTGGAACACTTATACAGTTAAATACATATGGTGTCTTAATATTTATCAACAGTACCTCAGTAACATACATAAATTGTGATGAACGGGGAAAGCATAGCTAATAGTATGAGATTTGACTTTTTCAATGAGTATGGCTTATCATATGCTATATAATATCCTAGTTCTATGCCCACCATAATGTTCATCCTCAACTTGCTATGAAGCCCTAAAGTTATCACTGGTAAATTATGTTGAGCTTTATGATTAACATCTATAATCCTATTCCTTAATATTTCTGCTCCATGTAATGCCACACAATGGGGAGGTGGGTCAAGAATGTAAAAGGGAGCTAAACTTTGATCAGTAAGGCTACAAGAGACCTTTGCTCTTCCTATCCAGTGCTAATATAAGGACACCTTAAGCATGCCAGTTTAAATGCCTCTTACATTTCGGCCTAAGAGCTAAACGTAGCATAACTATTAACCAATCAATACTTGGAGCTTTCTGTACATTAGCAATAGTCACCTATCCCTGTGGAATTAAGTAATGACCTTAAAAATGTCAAACTCTACTGAGTGAGCTTTAGATCAACAAAACTAAGAAAAAAAAAAAATGTTGCCACTTCTGTCATAGAAGATTTGCAGACAACCCATGGCTCACCCATTTACCTTACGCTGGCAATCTTTCTATATATCGGTAGCCAGTGCTTAATTTGAGCCGGAGCTTTCCGCTGCTGAGCACCGGCACTTAATTGGTTTCCGGTGCTCGGCACCGGCACCTAATTGTCAACACCACACTTAGGGCAGTCTTCCACAAGGTGGCGCTGCTCATGTAATTTAGAGGGGAGAAGTATAAGAGCTATTTAGGGAACAAAATACATAAAAAAATACTAATACCTGCCTCCCTAGACATTCCTTTAGCTTTGGGGACCTGGAATAATCTGAGCTGTCGCATTTACATACGAGAGAGATGGTTAGTAGGTGTTTTGGCAGCGATGACAGGGGCGATGGATAGTGCAAGCTGCAGTGGCCTCCTGGTCAGAGCCCTGGCACTTACTATTTTACAAATTAAGCACTGTCGGTAGCTTCCCTGTTTGAACATAAAACCAACATCCTGTTGCATCCTCAAAACCCACTAAAATTCAGGTACTTTTACCCTAAGGAACCAGTCATCTGGATTTCCCTTCCCTCAGCCTAATATCTAGCGCCATCCTGAGCACCACCGAAGCAGAACTGAAACACTACACAGATGAAGCGATCCCTTATCTCTATAAGCTCTCCTACAGTCACACCATGGTCATAACCACTAGTCGGACTTCGATGTAAAATATTTGATGAAACCTCGTAATACTCTTGAAATGCCTCGTCACGCTCTCCCTCCAATGCTGTTTTCGTTTAACATTGACCAGTGAATATCCATGTGCTTTTTGAGGAAAACACTGCACAGCGTTTCCTGCTTGAGGTGCTCCGAAAATTAAATACAAATACTTATTTCATATTGTAATCTCTTAATACGATGCGGTTGTCTGTTATGGAATCCTTTCCTCATGCAAGTCCATGCCAGGTGATTACCTTGTCATGTAGCATATGGAAGTTATTTTTACGGGTGTTTACTCATTTCTCTACTTCGCTGCTACCACTATCAAGTTATTAATTTTACGTGTTTTTTTAAACTATCTTATCCTGCACCAACGTCATTGTCTGGATTATGAATTCATATTTTCCATCTACATCTTTTATGTTTCAATCCCATTCAATATATGTAGTGTCTTAGAAATGACAGATCCCTTTTGGCTCCTGATGGACGCCTCAGAACTGTGAATTAAGTGTTAGAGTGGAATGCAATGAAGGCTGGTTTAGAATGCTGAGTTTGCAGATATTCACAGACGAATAAAGACGTATCATACTAAGCTCCGTGTGTGGTGTAGTCATTGGTGGGTACCCAGGTCGGGAGGATGCTACAATATAGTCTCTTTTTATTGCTTTCAGATGTAGTTTAACATCTGACCTTTAGTTTAAAAGACAACCAACGTGATGAAATATGATAATCTATTGAAATAAACCAAACTGTCATTAATCATTAGCCATATATGACAAGAATCCAACACATTTCTCCAATTGCAGCCATAAATAAGCCCTTTGCACCCTCATATTCAAGTGTAAAGTTTGGACGCATCATATCATGCGCTGGTGGGACACAGGACAGTCTTCTGGCTTAGATCATCTTTCACTGGAGCAGTTTAGATCAAATAATCAATCAAAATGTAAAGTATTGTGTTGTATTTGTTTGCTATTTAATGATTGATCTCCATAATTGAAATTGCATTCTGCTCAATGAGCCATGTATTTCTTTCCCGTCCCTCCTGTAAATACACGGTGTCCAAATAGATAGTCATAAAATTCAAATTACCTTGATTTTGATTGATTATTTTATCAAAACCGCTCCCATGAAAGATTTATCTCATTCTTACAACTGTCCTGTGCCCCAAAAGAGCATGCTAGTAACAGTTATTTAAGCAAAGTGCATTCTAGGTATGTATCAAATCCAAAATCTTACTTTAGTGCACATGATGACACAAGTGTCCATTCTAACGATCCATCCCCTAAATCTCCTTTTCCTTTAACCCAAACCTTTTTAATCTGTTTAACAATTACATGATTTCCTGTCTCATGTAGATATCAGTGCTAGCTATTGCTGGGGCATAATGGGTGGCTTACAATAAATCTTTTTTTACAATACAGATGCTCCATGATAGAACTCTGTCACACCAACCAATGCATCTAAAATAGTCCAGCCACCCTTAATAATTTGCTGCTAGGTTATCCTTCATCACAGAGTATCTCAGCTCACTCCACCCCACCCCAATGAAATCCCATCTTCATTACCAACAGCCTAAGCAGTCAGACATGCAAGAGACCTGTGTTTAAATCCTGGTTTAGCTACAAAATTACAGTGTGCTCATTTCTCAGCCCCCATGCTGGTCCTAAACACTTTACAAAAATTTGCATTTATATATTTGAAATTAAAAAATAATGCGCACACACACCCTTTGGAATGCCCTTTAAGTAGTAGGTTTAGTAATATTTCCTTGCTTAATTTAGAAACAATATTGTAATAAATATTTGATATGAAAAAACATTGCAATATGGACAAAAAACAACAAATTACAGAGAATCAAACTGGCTCTCTGCCTAACAGAAAGAAAAAATTGGTTGGTCATAATCAATCCCTCGCCAGTTTAAACAAGTGCCTCAAACAATATGCTCCCTCCCACGAATCACAAAACATTAGATTTCCTATTTAAAATTTAATAAGCAGATCAACTAAGAACATGAATGTGGTAACCCTACTAATTATACAACTAGTGTGCACACTGAAGTAAAGCACAACTGCAGACTTAATAGTTATGTCACAACCTTCTCTGTAAATTGTTGGTGTATTGGCTTGACCAACTTCATACTTACATCAATAATGGCAGAACTGATACAAGAAATATGGTCAATTGTTTCCATTTCTCATAAACATAACAGTTTGACCAGTCACCGCTGACTTTCAAGAGCCATCACACTGCAATATAAATACCACATCATAAACTGAAGAAAACTCATTTTGATTGAAGAGATATTAGTCAAAACAGTTTATATTCATCTCTTTTGGGTTAGAGTTTTAATAATACAATGCAAAGGATGTTTCATCTTAAGAATTTCCAAATCCTTGTTAAATGACTGTGCTTATTATGGTATTACACAGTGATTATTCACTCTGGGTAAAAAAATTTGCACATGAGTCAAGATTATAGAGTTTTCAGAGTTCAAAGAGAGAGACTACAAACTAAGGCATTTAGTGTAATCTATGGGGAGGGTCTTACATTCCATGGCAAATATGTTTTAAAATGCCAGTAAGCCATATTACAATCTGCCATGTAGTTTTGAAAAGCCTGCTCCTTTAAAGAAGAAATAGAAGAGAGCCCTGAATCGAAAGTATCCAACCTTTTTGTGTTGGCGGTTGGTGGTTCAACTGAGTGTAATAGTATACAGAGCTTCTTACAGATTTCCCAAAAATACAACTGCCCTAAATAGCAAAATTGGTTAAAGTTTGACCTTAAATTTGGTTAAGAGATTTTCCATTGACTGGTGACAATGATAATTCAAACATTACTTTAGGTTACTGAAACATCGTGGTCACAAGATACACTGGTGTACTTCCAACTTCATACTAAAATAGAAAATCATGTCTGACTATGGATAAGGGAGAGGTTGACTTATTTAAGTGCTGTTAATAGTCCAAATAAATCCAGATCTCGGTTTTCGCAAAACTCTCTCTTTTAATTTTCTCTGTGTTAATTGGGGGGAAATTGTCCTTTTCTAAGTACTCTAACAAGCTTTGTAGGCTAAGTGGGTTGGATGTAATTAATTTTGTATCATCAGCGTTAGATAAAGTAGTGATTTTTAAAGTGCCTAACTTTGGAGATACAAGTTGAAGACAGTCTAGCATACCAGGAAGTTCAGACATAAACAAAGCAAATATAAGAGGAACCAGAATAAAGCCCTGTTCCAAGCTGTTTTCTGTTGCGTTTAGGAGTTATCCTCATCCACTTGATGATTTGACCTTTATCCAGGTGTTAAAGTCGAACATAATGTTCAGCATAATATTATATGTCCTTTAAGAGCCAAAATTATTTCATAAACATGACGAATCAAAACAGGCAAAAACTGTTCTATGATAGACATTGCAGATACAAAGACTTGCTGAATTACAACGAAGACCCTTACAAGCTAATGATAAAGACATGAAGAACCACAGATGAACATTTCTTTCAGAATTAGGTCTGAGTAAAGTGTAAAAACTTGTTTACCATTGCCCAAAGTAACATTATATTGCAATAACTTTGTCTAATGCTGCACTTCTAAATTTATCTTCTCCTAAACTCTGCATCCACTACTCACGTTATTTAATATACCTCAAACCCCAAAAAATATTTTTACTGCGCACGCTTGAAGTAAATCATATTCACAATATTTTCATATATCTATTTGTGATCTTAGCTCAGTAATTTGTATTAGAAATATCACTTAAAATAATTCACCAGGAGCCTACCACTATTCTGCTACATGCAGTATCATTCCTTAAACCTTTTTTCCAACAATCAGGTTTATATTAACATTTAAGTTTAAATTAGTTAGCTGTACAGTTCATGAGTAAATATGTTCTTAAAAAACATGAACCTCTCAGTCTGTGGTTATTTTATATGACTTCTGAATAAATGCAAACTTTATTTTCAATTAGTAATGACATATTTGGTTGTGGATTTGTTTAATACTTCCAGCTTATGCAAGTACCATTTGAGAGGAGTATACATTGGGAGGGGGCTTTGTCTGAATTATCTGTACATTTCAAATGACTAAAGTGTTCTCTAGTTATGGTCTGTTTGTGGCACATGTGAGTCAGTCTTGCAAATTTCCCCCCAAAAATCTGTTAAGCCCTTCCCTCATGGAACCAATGGACTGGCATAACAATGTAGTTTTCTTCTTTTTCTGGTGTCCGTGGAGAGAATCAGAAGATTCCTACTAACTTCTGTAATAACCCTGAGTGAGGCTGAAAAGTCTACACCAAAATTCAACTACAAAGCAGCATTCCTATCACAAGTCAAAGAAGCTGGGCAATGGGTTTGTGAGCTGAACAATGCAGTGCAGCATACTCTCTTCTCTTTTGGGTCACAGTAACAGCAGATCTTTATCCTGAGTGTGGTGCGTAGTACGGGAGGGAAGCCATGATCCTGTCTAATTCAATTATTTCTTAATTTAATTTCAGTCTCACATGGTCAGCAAATGTCCTTAAATAGTGGCAAACCAACCAGCCACTCAGAGTTTGTGAAGCACTTTAAATCGTAGAAAGATTTAATTAAATCAAAATATATCTTCATTTCAGCTACAACTCAGTCCTATAGTAACACATATATATCCTAATACTCACTGCGTCTCTGAATCCATAGTGATGCCAGCCATTTCATCGAAAGTGTTCTTCTCTCATAGTCAGACAGCCAATCAACTGCAGTTTCTTAAACATCAGCTATCTTTTCATAGCTAAACACAAGACATGGGAGCTGGGCAATTAGGCTCCTGACCACAGTGATTCTAAGGCATTGTTTCTTGCAAACTGTAGGGAGGCTTGTCCAAAGTGGCTTGGTCTAGTGAAGTACAAGAGTCTTTTCTTCTTCGAATCATAGTTTTGCTGATCTGAACCAGACACACAACAACTTGGCTACAAAGCCCTGTGCAGGGAGTATGACATCAATCAATCAACATCACTTGAATAGTGTGACTAATCACCCTAGAGGGTGGAAGACGCATTGAAGGAAAAGCGTGGAAACATGTAAGGGGTGAAAGGAAGAACACCTATATGTTCCACCTTCTTGGGGCTAAGATATACTTGAGGACTGACAGCCTTGGGTACACCCACAAGTCATGAACTTTGCAATGAGCTACCCATACTCCACTGGTAGAATAGAGGGGTCCTGATCATCACTAACTGTATGGATTCAGCTGGATGGAGCGATCAGTATTTGCCTAAGCAATCAGGCGGAAAGGGTCTATAACAGTTACCTTTCATATTATGGCTTAGGCACAGAGATACCAGAAACATATGTAAGAAGGGGGGGTTCAATATGGGTGAACCTCACCTCAAACAGACTTGATTACTCTGTTTGGGAGCAACTGGTACCAAAGCAATGCACAGCATCTGATATACGAGTACAGACAACATACCTGGTCAGTTTGAAATGCTGAATTGAGTAGCAGGAGTGCACATGCTTACGTGCCTGGAATTTGTGAGCCTACAATTTCAGCATGCACTACTTGTGCTAAAATCTATGTAGTGTATGTGGAGCCTTACAAGCCCATAATCCGCTTCTTCTTTAATGAGGGAGCCAAGGCCAAACTGCAAACCAAACGAACCCTTGCAAATATGTTCCAACCAGCCTCATGCTGCAGGACCATGAGACAAGTATGTGGGCTTTTATGGTTGGGTCATGGCAGTCCATCCAGCTCTGAAAGCAGCCCCCTCCGAGCCCACGAGGAAAATACCAATGTGTAAGAATGGGTAGACTGGCTCCGGGGCAGCCTAAATAAACATGTTGTTTTCAGATTTACCCTTTATTGACAAGATGCTACAAAATGAACTCTGTTACCGTGAAGCTCAACGCAACAATTGCTGAAAGCAGCAGAATTAATAGTGTGTATCTATATCCTCCATCACCATATGTTGCATACCTGCCACCTCTTAATTGATGATCTGGAGGAATCTGAATTCAACCTTAGGTTTCCAACAAGCAACCGGAGTGACAAGTGATGTGTCCAGTTAAACTGATTGGCTTTTGCGTTCGGCGGATGGGATACTCTGTCACAAACATGAGAGAAACATTGTATGCCTTATTACAAGCACATCATATCCTATAGCACTTGTAATATGGTGGCCACAATATCTGTCCAGTTTGATAGATATCCAAGTATAAATCAGGCTCTAAACTCTAAATGAGGCTCTGAATTCATAATGGGAAAATAATCCAGTGTGCTACTTGTAAGAAAATGTAAAGGGTTATCTCAGTTCTGAAAAAAAGCACATGTCTCTAATGGGAGCTCGGAAATAGCATCTGTGCAGGGACAGTCCCAGAGACAGTCTTTGTCACTCAGTTCAGCAGAACACTGGAGCCAGAAATACAGAGGAAGTGATAAGGCTGCAAACAGCTACGTTTGGCAGAGTCATTCATTCACAGGCCTAATCCTCTCCCTAGGGGTACACACACACACGCACACAGGGGACTCAGTCTGGAGAAAGGCCTAGTTTTCGCATTGTTTTTGTTGTTCGCGTTCACGACTTTAATGCAACCATCAGCAGTATCTGCTCGCCCACCGGTAATGCGAATCTCAAGGATGCCTACCAGCACAATTGCAATTATTGTTAAAAGAAATCACAAATGCATTAACAACAGGTCAATACTGAATGCAGTCGCAACTGGAAGAAAGACACAGTTATTTCATCTAAAATAACAGTAGAAACAATGCAATTTGATGACATCCTGATTATCTTGTAGGTCCCAATTCAACATTTTCACCCAGAATCTAGGTACAAGCTTACACATCACAATGCTCTCGACTTTGGAAATGTTGCATATATATAATGCGTTATTCTGCACATGTGCAAGAACTCGCCCACGATAAAACAAGTCGAAAGAAGAGTAGCAGTGAACAGAAGTGGTGATATACCAAATAATAATGCACAGGGGAAACTGGTGGCAATGTTTGTGCATTGCTAAGCAATGGTAAGAGCAACTTAACACCAACAATTTGTCTGGAAATATCTTGTATACTGCATTCGTGTATTATTAGTAGGGAATCAAAATGATGCAGGATGAGATTTCTATGTTTGCCTAGCACACAGAGTCAATTAAGTACAGTCCATCTACGAAATGAGTTTTACAAGACAGTGTAAATTCTTGTAAAACGGTTTCGTACTTGGGTTGGCAATTACTTTGCGATGTAACCTAGGATGCCGAACTTGCAAAACCAGCGCATTGTCATCCTGCTGAAAAATACTGGGAATGTGCCATATTGTTTTAGAACACCCCTACATTTGCATTATTTAGATATATTTGCGAAAATCACATTCTCTGACAATTTGATATAAGTATCTTGCATGAAGGTTCCTCCAGGCAACACAGTACCGATTTCGGAGAATCACTGTGAGGTGATGGAGCAGGATGTCTGATGCATGTGGCTGCTAGACAAGCATCTTACTGTTGTCAAGAGCCGCTAGTGGTACCCAGCATCCGGTAAGGTGCATCCACTTCACTGCTGACTCTAGATCAAGCTCCTGCAGATGAATAAATGCAGCCCGTATTTAATCCTACCATTTGTATCTTTATTCAGGAAATGCAACAGCTAATCTAAAGCGTGACACAACACATTCTGAGATATCAGGACAGAGAGTTTTGTTTATGATTCAAAACAGCGTAAGCTTTCAAAAGTTAAATTGCATTTGATAGCCATTCATGTACCAAATCACGCAGCAAATGCTGTTGGCAAGGGAGGAAACGTTCCCGGGTGCGTCTCCATTTCATCAGAACAAGCGCAGTGTTGTTCCATGAGCGATCAACTTAGACGCGTTGATTTTTCTTGCTAAAATAATTTACAAAGGAAGAAAGTGATAGTTGTATTGTAGATTACGTTTTATTAGCTCTAAATGTCCTACTCTTCAGAAAATGCTAAAACGTAAGGTGCAATTTAATACGCGATATTTTTAGTTACGATCATTTACGCGGCGTCTTACCCCGCTAACTAAAAACAACAACGAGCAACAGGCGATAATTCGCATACACAGAAGTTAAGTAAAGCATACACATCTCCAGCACAGCCTGTATTCCGTAAACAAAGTAACTAAAGCCACAACTTAAACTGAAAAACACAGCTTAGCAAATGGGCCTATGAACATGTCTGGGTGAAACTTTAATTACGCCGGCGTAATTACTAGCATTTTCCATTACACTTAATACGCAAAATGCCTGGAAATAAAATTACGAATTACACCAAATCACATAATTGTCGGTCGATTGGGGTTTAATCCAAGCACGAAGGCAACACAAACTAACAGAACGGGAGCAGTCGCTGTTTATGTCATGTGCAATTTAGCACTATTTTTATACCGCATAATGGATCCTCACAAAATGGTCACGAGGACTTATAGTGTGCAAATATAGTGCCAAATGCTGGGTTTATGGGTCATTTTCCCAAAATGTGAGTGACTTTTAAAAAACCATATCTATTAACCTAAATCCCCATACCACCGCACAGAAGTTGTCTCTGAGCCCGAACTGGGACCCTATGTAAAGTGGTCAATGGCAACACTCTCTCCCAGTGTTAGGACTGGGACATAAAATATGCAAGGGCACAAAAAAGTAGCCTGTAGTGTAAAAAAAAAAAAGCATTTGCAATGCAATAGGCGAGACTTTAAGCTATTCGTATTGTAATTGACAATGAGCTGCTGGACCGGGAGCTGAGCTGCGCTGCGCTGTGCGGCCGACTGTGCGAGGAGCTCCGTTCCGCTCTCTGCTCCCCGCGGCCGTATACGGCTTTTTCCACCCGTTTCCAGCCGCTTCCAGCACTTGACTCCATTTCGCTCGCGGCCTCGCTCAGCCGTTGCCCGTTGGGGGTCTGTTGGGTGCCGCTCAGACCAGGGCTCCCGACGCCACGACGTCATTCCGGCAGAGACTGCAGCCGGCTTCGGGACTGGACTTTGCTGGTGGGGCGAGAGTCTGGGAGTCCGGTGAGAGTCCGGTGACCCGGCGACGGCCGCGGGCGGCAGGTGCGGGAGTTTTCCCGTTTGACTGGTGTTCAATTGGTTCAAGTGTTTCGAGTTCAGCAGTGGCTGGCGGAGAGAGCCTCGGCTTTACCCGC
This sequence comes from Triturus cristatus, assembly GCF_964204655.1. Classification (NCBI taxonomy): domain Eukaryota; kingdom Metazoa; phylum Chordata; class Amphibia; order Caudata; family Salamandridae; genus Triturus; species Triturus cristatus. The sequence goes on from NC_140590.1 coordinate 645,796,275, forward strand.
GGCAAGAGATCCTGGAGAGCCGCAAGAGCTGGTCCCAGAACCGGAGCCTTGCCACGAGCTCCCGCCCCCTGGCATCGCCACAACTAGCAGCAGCACCAGCGGTATTAGTGGAGGAGCACATGAGGAAAGCTGTCGAGGAAAGCAGAAGACAACAGAGGTGAGGGGGGAGAGGCGGAGCTCACTTCTACCTCTGAAAACAACTGCTCCCTGACCTACCTTGCTTTTCTTTCATCCAGTTTCCAGTGCTAGTAGAAGTTGTCGGGCACGTTATAGCTGAATATTTTTTGCAGGCTCTTACCTCACTCGAAAATATAGAGCGGACTTACTTTCAAGCCGTGAGGGGAACGGGCAGCGTGCCCAGCAATAGCGCTCCAGCTCTCCAGCCGTGAGGGAAACGGCCAGCGCTCGCACACCGACGCCCGGGGGAACTTCAGTACCCAGGTGCCCCGGCGGCGGAAGTGACGCCGCACGAGCGCCAGGAGGCGCCTTAAGGCACGGAACGCCCCTCGCACTCGCGAGTCGCACCCGCGGGAGAAGCCCGGGAGAAGGGAGGGCCCTCTGTGGCCCTCAGAGGCCTGAGGAGACTGGACTGGGCCAGGAACTTTATATTGCCTCTTCTGGACCCCTAACGTGCTATGAGCATGTAAGACATTTTACACATTACACATTACACATTATCATTTTGTTATTTTCGTTTGTTTTTGTTTTGTGAGTGTTTAGACTTAAGGGTACTTGTGTGGAAGTCTAACATCATTACTGCTCATAATGTCTAAATCTAAAACTAACAAAGTGATGGTGGACCCTGCGACCCTAGACAATTTTCTGGTTAGGAAAGTAAATCAGATTAATAATGATAGACGTGTATCTCTGGGGAAAGGCACTGTGATAGGGGAAACACTCTCTGAAAATTCCCCTATTAGTCTGACCCAAGATTGTGAAATTAACATGAGTGATGTCATCTCTACTGATCCTCCAGCGCCCATTCTAGTGAATGTGGAGGTTCATCCCGACTCACGGGCGCTGTCAAGTTCAGACATTGGTGCGCTGAATGAGACCCAACCTGAAATCAGGCATCTGAGAACTTGTAGAACACTGTCTCAAAGGGAGAATGGGAAACATAACAATTCTAAGTCTAAAAAAAAGGATGGTAAGGCAATTATCAGTCCTGCTATAACAACCCCTTTTGTATTCACGGGCACTAATGGTAATGGTAATGGAGTAAATTTAAATCCTGATTTGCTTGCTTCACTTATAAAAAACTTAGAAGTTTCTTTAACAGCAAAAATGGAGGAGCTTATTAAACCATTAACCATTAAGATAGATAACCTAGTCAAGGAAGTGACAAGGCTGGGTGGTCTGTTATTGTCACAGAAGATTGTAACATCTAGTGGAAATGTACACCCTGGGGGGAAAGGGAGAGAATTGCTGAAGTTAATGATACACGAAATAAGGGGAGGGGGAATATTGCTGTTGCAGTGGCCTCAGGATCTGAAACACCTATTCGACCGGATATCCCTGTGGCAACTACCTCGCAGCAACAACCATCTACAAACCCCCAAAGCAGTAGAGCTCCCAGACCACCGAGGTACAACCACTATCTTAATTTACCACCAGACTGTGCTCCGTTTGTGGCAGTACTGACTAATGTGCCCCCCTGTGGCACCCATCCCGCATCTCCTTTTGATGAATCTCAAACCTCTTTGAAAAATAAGACAGTGTCATGGCTCAACAAAAACTGTGGTTTTCCCATCTCATATTTTGACCAGATAATGACAGTAAGGCGTGTAAACTGGGTGGGGCCGTCTAAAAAGTCTGGGTCTGGGGATTGTATAGTTGTACATTTCAAACACCCCCAGCAAGTGGCAACTGTTCTTCTGAGAGCTTCTGCACTGGTATATAATATGAACAGTATCTGTGTACGCCCCCTGGGTTACTTTTATGCGCATTTGTGCAAACCTCCACCACAACAGAGTTTGACCAGGTGGGGGCTTGAACCTTATACTCCTGTGCAAGAGACTCAATTTCTTTACAACATCACTAATCCCTGTGGGTCAGGTGGACCCATTGTAACTTATAACAGGAGCCCCAGTGCTGGACACTATCAACATGGGTCGAACTTAAACACACAGAACAGGTATGAAGTGTTATCCGGTCTTGAGCTGTGTGATTGACGGGGGGCACTTGTGGCCCAGGATACTAGGGCTACAGGTGAATCTATAAACTCCGATAACCCGGTGGGCAAAATGCCAGGATGTCTTGCTGTCTCTTGGAATATTGCTGGTCTTGCGGCCAAAATGTCTGATGCAAATTGGGTGACTTACATTAAGCAATTTTCGATTGTTTGTTTACAAGAGACCTGGGAGCTGGGCTGTAACCTCTTCTTAGAAGGGTATAAGGCCTTCTTTGTGCCAGCCTTGCCATCTTTGCGGGGTAGGCCCAAGGGGGGTCTTGTAATTTTTGTTTCCATACTAATACCCTGTGAAGTACGTAGAATTGAAGCACAACATACAGGTGTAATGGGCTTAACTCTAACTGGAGGTAATATCCTTGTGGGCCTGGTGAATTTTTACAATGCTGCTTATGAAAGTGCAGGCAGGAATCACATTCATATATTAAATTCTTTTGTCTCTAATTTTATGAAAAATGTGGGCCATAACCTCATGATTATGGGGGATTTTAATCTGCATCCCTGTATAGACCCATTGCACAAGTGCTTACCAGAAATGACTTGTGAACGTGCGGACTGTCTCCATATGGAGCACTCTAAGGAGGGGGAAATGTGCAATGACCTACTGAATGACTATGACCTCTCTCTGGCTATGTCATTAAAGGACCCGCTATATTGCTTTGATACCCCTACCTTTAAGGGGCATGGAAGGGGTACCTTTATAGACCACATACTTGTTTCGCGGACGATGCAAACTTTTTTAGATTCTTTTTGCATTGTTCCTAGCAAATTCAGCGACCATAACCCTCTAACAATCTGTTTAAAATGTCCCTGGTTAAAAAAAGGTAAGGGTAGATTGGGTACAACAGATGGGAGGAGGCGGTTAAAATGGTCTATGGTCTCTGCGGATATCCTCTATAAGAACATCTCTGTTGGGTGTGCAGAGGATATTAAAGTCTGTACCAATGGGGGGGGTGAATCTAGGCTGGTTTTAGAGGCTTATCAAAATATTTCGGAGAAGGTGTCAGGTTTCTATTGGTCCCTAATAAAACTCAGGTTAATATAGGCCCGAGATGGTTTAGCCACGACTGTACTATAGCTGCTCGCAAACTGAGGCTTGCACTGTCAGCCTCCCCGAGGAATCGGGAGGTCGTAAAACTCTGTAGAAAGGAATATAAGGCTATTACTGTCGCTCGCAAGGAGTTTCTGAGGAATGAGGCCTGGGAGGAACTGCTTGATCCCTCCACCCTGAATAGCAGCACCAAATTCTGGGCCCTGGTTAAAAAACCTTTTTTGACCGAGGACCCTGGAGATGGACTTGTCTGTTGCATAACCAAAGAGGAATGGGAAAGTCATTTTAAAAGTCTGTACTATTCTAAGGGCTCTGGAACCATGGCTGCTGCCCCCCATGATAGGGACAGCACCATTATTTTTGACAAAAGTGAGGTCTTGGCTGCCATAATGGGTCTCACTGCAAATAAAGCGCCAGGTCCTGACGGAATACCACCGGATCTTTACAAATCTGATCCAGTTTTCTGGGCTCCCATTCTGGTTGCTGTATTTAATGCTGCGGCCATAGTGGGTTGTCCGGGAACGTGGGGTCTGTCAACTATAGTTCCTGTCTTCAAGAAGGGAGATAGGGGAAGTGCTCTTTGTTACCGACCAATATCCCTAATCGATTCAATGGTTAAGATCATGGGGAGAGTTATACTCCAACGCCTAACAAGCTGGTCGAATGAAAATAACACCATGTCGATTTCTCAATATGGCTTTTGTGAAGGGCGCTCTACCATAACTCAGTGTCTCAACCTGTATCTTATTCTGAATAAATATACTGTCGTACAGAAAGGAGTAATTCACCTTGCCTTCATGGATCTGTCCTCAGCCTTCAACTGTGTTAACAGAGGGAGGCTGTGGCAGACCATGAAGGATAAAGGTATTGATAGGGGGATCGTGGAGTTCCTAGCGGATCTGCATAATGACACAAGAGCCAACGTGAGGTTCTCATCGACCGGGGAAACCACAGGAAGTTTTGGTATTAATAAAGGAGTACGTCAGGGGTGTATCCTGGCCCCTTTTCTTTTTAATTTTTATATAAATGATTTAGAGGCTGTACTACAAGAGGTAAAATCAGATTGTCCTAGAGCTGGTGCAAGGGGTATTCCTTTACTTTTATATGCCGACGATGCGGTTTTAATTTCACGAACAGAATTAGGTCTCCAGGCACTTTTGAATGCTTTTAATAATTTCATGTCTGACAGGGACATTATGGTCAACAATTCTAAATCTTACATAATGCATGTTGGCCGTCAACCTAAAAAGAAGTTCAATTTTAAACTGAATGATGTTCTGATCCCCATCACCCAGACGTTCTCATATTTGGGTGTTTTATTTGATACGAAGCTTAGTTGGGCCCCACATTTGGCCAAGAAGAAGGGGGAAATGACTAGAGTAAATGCCTCCATCTTCAACTTTGCCTCTAAATTGGGGAAAAAGCCAAATGTGGCTATGATGAAATTATACAACACTAAATCCATAGCCACCGCAGTATACGGAAGCGAGATATGGGGCTACATAAATGGCGAACAACTACAAATAGTTGAAAATAATTTCTTAAAGCGTCTGTTATGTGTCCCAGGTAGCACACCGAATTTAGCTGTACATGAAGAACTTGGTTGCCTGCATTTATCCGACATTGTTGGATTGAAACCACTGTTATGCTGGGTAAAATTATGGTTAAGTGATGAAATTCCTCTAACACACCAGATAGTGGAAGATCTTGTATCACTCGAGCATGCAACGTGTGTACCTTGGCTTAAATATTTGAAGTCCCAATTTTTGAAGCTTGGCCGCCTGAACTTGTTTGATAACCCAAGGGATATAGTTAAGGGTGATGTTGCAGCAATTAAGAGAGCTTTTTTCTTGGATTGTAATGCCCTCAGAGATGAAGTTGAGCTTTTGAAACCCAATGTTAGAAAGTATATCATGTTGAAAACTTGTGATTCTATGGAAATGTACCTAACATGCTCCTTTACCTCCCATGAGAAATTTTTGCTGACCCGATTCAGGTTTAACATCTTTCATCATCTTTTAATTAGACCCAAGTCGGACATTTTTAAGAAACCTGCAGCTCCCTGTGGCTGCGACGGGAAGTCTCCACAGGATATGCTGCATTTTATATTTTTATGTACATTTTATGAATATCCCCGTAGGCGGTATCTTGTTACTCTTTTAAAGAAATTAAATTTTAAACAAATTAGACCCGCCCTTATGTACTTACAGCTGCTGCACTCTGATGGTGTCCTCCAGGTGCTAGAATTTTTAAAACTAACCATGAGACTAAGAAAATGTTTAGATGAGTAACTGTGAATCATCTGCAGCCCAATGCACTAATGCACGTTTTCTGTAGGTGGGCACTACTTGCACTTTTCTTGTACTGATTTTGTCTATGCACTCTTTTAAGAAACATATGTGTTGTATGTAACTTAGATTGACTTTGTAATTATTGTGATGTTTTTAATATGAATTGTTTAATGTTGTGTACTTTTAGGGATTGCAATATATCCGAAATAAAGTCAATTTTGATTTGATTTGACAATGCCTTTTATTTATGTTTTAAAACCGAAAACATAAATAAAAGGCATTGTCATTTACAATGCTAGTAGCTTAAACCCGCTTGAATGCGAGACCTATTGCATTGCAAATGCTTGTTCTGTCACCCAGCTACCCTTGGACTGTCACTGGAGCGCTGCTCCCTAGGCTCAGGCTCCATAACAGACACGCACACGAGCAGTGAGCAGCCAGTTGTGAGTCTCCTCTCCTCTCGGTTTCTGAAGAATCACAAGTCGAACCCACGGTAAGATAGCTCTGCCGCCGAACACCACGGGAAGGTCTTTAGACAAGCCACAAGTGGTACCTAGGGAAATAGCTCGCTGTCTGCCACTAAGAGTAGGTCTTTCAACACACCACAAATGTTATACACAGCTATAATTCTTCTATACACAGGTCGTGGAAGCTCCTTAACAAGCCATAAACGTTGAACAGCAGTATAGCTTTGTTGTTTACTGAAAAATGAAGCACCTCAACGAGACAGTCAGCTCTGTTGCTCAGCGTTGAGTAGTTTCTCAAACAAGCCCCACACAGTTCTGCTGTCTATGAACAAGCCACAGGTGTTATATACTGAGAGGCAGCTCTGCTATTTACCTGGAGCAAAGCACATTCAGCAACGCACAAGTGTTACATAATGAGAAAGATCTGTGGTACTTGCAGCAGAGTGAAATCCCTTCAATATGTCACAAATAGTACATACTAAGATAGCTGTGCTGTCAAGCCCACGACAACTCTCCTTTAACACAAGTGTTCCCGGAGGTAGCTCTTCCGTTAACTGATTTGTAAAGCACTTGCAGACATCCAGTGCTTTAAATGGGTACCTGCACTCAGCAATGTGATAGGGAGAGTACCTGCACTTCTCAGGACTGCTGCGATATAATGGGACAGTACCAACCAGCACGTCTCAGCAGCAAACAGGTACTCTAAATAGTACGTATCTGTTCTTCTATATTTCCATTAAAGCACTGCAGGCAGCTAAGTTATTCGTGAATGAGTGAGGTAATTTATACACCATACACCACAGCGTAAATATTCATGAATTATATGCGTTAGTCTAACCCCTGATACAAGACATTTAGCATCTGAGGCTAGGAAACACCGCACGTCTCCATGATCAGTGGCGTTGTAAAGTTATGAAAACTCCTCTTCAATATTGTCTTGAAAAGTTGACTGGTTTGTGTTCCAAACCCTTTCGGCCAAAGAGTTGAGCCAGTCGCAATGTACTACATGAAACGTGATGCCACGTTGAAATGAGAAGCACTGATAATAAAAGGGACGCAAAAACTACTAAGAATAAGCTGATGCTTCCTCGTATTTCTTATTCAAACTTGTTTTTCAATAAGTGCATTAACATATAATTCAAAATCTATTATTTGTTATAAATGACAATGCGTTTTTTTATGTTTTAAAAACCAAATATAAATTAAACGCCTGCTTCAGATCCACCTTCCGTGGTGTGTCGAGCAACAAGGGAGAGAAAGAGAAAAACACACACACTGTTGTCTCGGCTGCGCACATCATCCTGACTGCAGTAGGAAAAAGGAAAATAGTGCTTTCAGACCAATAAACACACACCGTGTAACAACAGAAGTAAAAGGGCCAGTCGCCATGGGAGGTTACAAATGAAAAAAGGTGGTACTAAAGCGGGACTAACAAACCGATTACTGAATCAGAAGCCTGCATTTATGAAGGACAAAGACAGAAGCCAATGACAAATAGGGGAGGAGAGTGGGCAGGGATTCTCTTCCATACCCTACTACAGCATGCAAGTTGACTCAGGCTTGACCTAAAAAGGGCCCCACTCAAAAGAATTTGCCCTCAATGGCAAATTTTGGTAGCTTGATACTTTGCGACTTACTTTCTTGATGGTTTTTGAGAGCTGCAGAAACACACTTTTCTAGTTCCTGGTGGCACGGTTTGTGCATTTTACATGTAATTTCTAATAATGACACCACCCGTGTCACAGTCAAACCTTCCTCAAATTTGCCACAGTCACTCTCCTATGGTCTCCTGCAATATACTGCAGCAGTGCCATCTGTTGACTATGCAGTAACAGAGCAGGTTAGGCATGATCACAATTTGCAAACAGTACAAAAAAAAGTCCCACAAAATGGCCTATCAGAGAGGCCATTCTGGCAGTGCCAGAATTCCCACCAGTCCAGTCCAACGCTGTGCTCTTCCACTACTATCCAGGCAGAACTCTGAAAGCTGTTATTCTTCTACTAATCACATTTCCCAACCCCCTCTGCTCCCAATGATACTCTTGCTCATTTTATCTGCTTGGCCCTCTCCACTGGAACAAACTCCCTCTCCAGCTCAAGAGTACCCCCTCTTACGCATTTTCAAAGCAAAAACAGAAAAGCATCTCATAAATCGGAATGCCGCAAATGTTGCCTCTGTATTAATATAGCAATTATCACGTGGGACTCATTCACAAGGAGTACTTACTTATGTCTATTAGAAGGAGCCCAGAGTTACTCAGTCCTATTCATCGGATCAAAATTCATTACAAATCAAACAAAACACGGGACTGATATAGATTGGATCTTGTAATGTTTTAACTCCAACCAAGTGTAACAATCAACAAAATAATTGATCTTAGTGCAAACGACGCAGTGCTCCAATGGTGCTAATATATACAAAGAACATTGATAAAAGACATGTTAGACTTGGCATCTTTGGCGTGGTTTCCCCAGACTTTTTGCCTCCACCTCCTGTATTTTTATGATGCTGTACTGGATTTAGTTTTTGCTGACTTTGATGCTTTCGGCACTGTGCCACTGCTTATCAGTGTCACAGTGAAAGTGCTGTGTAAATTGTTGTTACAACTGGTTCTCCCTGATAGGCATATTTGATTTACTGGTATATCCCTAGTTAAGTGCACGAAGTGTGCCAGGGCCTGTAAATCAATTGCTACTATTGGTCCTGCAGCACAGATTGTGCCACCCACATGAGTAGTCCTGAAAAAGTATCTCAGACCTGCTACTGCAGTGTCTGTGTGCAGTTTGTTAACTGCCATATCGACCTGGAAAGTGCACCCACTTGCCAGGCCCTAACCTTCCCTTTTCTTACATGTAAGATCTGCCCTTTCTTTGTCACAGGAGTAGTGTGATAATGTTCTTCTGCACATACCCGGCAGGGAACATCTATACTCATTTAGGCCTGAAGAAAGCCTAGGACCTTTTATAGGCCAATAGACAGGCTGAAACATGTTGGCACTAGGGTTATAGGACCAATAATGCATCCAATTGACCCTTGTATATGCTTATTTGTAATATTCCATGCTGTTCCAAGAATAAAGGGATACCGGGAACAGCCTCAGGATTTTTATTCTATAAGACCCCCTGGCTAGATCTTTCAAATGCTCCTTGAGACATGGTTGAGCCCACCCTGACCTTTAGGGGACAGGGTGACCCGATGATGAAGCATGACACCACTAAGGTGTGTGAGGGTAATTAAAACAAAAAGGAATTTTTTCCTTTCCCACAACCCAGTGGGTAACATCTAGGTCACTTCATCAATCATCTCCCCAGGGTCATTTAAAGTTGTCTCCATTTCAACCAAGTGTGACTGGTAGGGTCTTTTTAGGACATAGTCATCTAACAACCAGGCCTCAAACAAGAACGTGGTGGAGCTAAGTTCACTCCATTTGGTACCAGTGAAGTGTTAAGCTATGACTACATCCTGAAGAGACCTTAACAGTCACACGGGGACACCGCCTTTTTCCAAAGGGGACCTCTTTATAGCAACAAAATAGAACACGTTTACCCAAAGGAGGATTGATACAAATCATAAAGTTGCAAAAGTACACACAGGCAGAAACAAGCAAAGCAAACATAAGATAAGATTGAGAGATAAGAATTTGAACAACAGATGATCCTTAGATGTTTACACAATCTATTGCAATCCTCTTTCAGGTCTTCATTCAACAATATCTAAATTGCACTCCATGCAACAATAGTAAAATGACTAGGGCTTCTACAAGCCCTTTGAAACACTCTGTAATTACTATCTGACAAAATATGCAAAAATCCAGCTAAAGTTCTTATTTTGAAAAAGTGTTTGAAAGGTTTTTTTTGTCAAAATGTAACATCTTTCTATTCTTAAATTGATAATTAAATGCAATTTGTTGTCAATTGTAAGAAACTCTGATGCACAAACCCCCTTAGTAACAGATGTAATTGTTTGAGTTATCACTAGAGCTAAAAAAGTTAAAGAATTATTTGGACCTACACAGGGAGAGATAAAACTGGCAATAAATCAGCATTAGATCTAGTTTTAATGTGTAGCACGTGCAATTTGCATTTGTGCATGTCTATTTCCAGGAATAGTACATTGCTATGGACTTGATGTACAAGTGGGACAGTGGGGAAGAGAGCGTTGTATAGCGAAAAAGATGGAGGGAACAAGATTTACAGTAAATATTGGTCAGAAACATCAAAGCTAAAAAGAAGAGGGTAGAATAGCTGGGGGTATCTTCCTGAAAAGTCCAGTTACAGGGTGATCCAGAGTGACAGGTGCTGTTTGAAGGCATACATATGGCACTTTTCTCCAGGGAAGTCCTACACATGTGTAGAACTCATGCAAGGAGTGGTGCAATAGAGGTAGGGGACAGTTTTGTTGGCAGCCTGTACTGCAGGGCCTTAAATATCATCCACTAATAAGAGTTTAATAAGCAAATGTGCATGCATGAGTGTTAGTGTGTGAGACACCAGGTTCTCATACACCAGTTCAGGAGTAGAAAATCAATTATTTCATTTTTTTTCAATACAGGAGCCCTTTAAGACCTTTGATGGGAAAAATGCACCCAAACCACGTGAGTGGAAAGGCACAACCTGCAAATGAGAGCAAATAAATTAGCAATAAATGCCAATTGCTTTAATATTGATGAAGGCCTGGCTCAAGGGATGCATCACAACACTTGCTCCTCTCACATCTGCAACTATATTTTTGTAAATCAAAACCTTGTGTTTTGGCCTTTACACATTTCACTTCTACTTCCTGATTTCTGTAACTGTCATTCAATCTCAAGTGAATCCATCACAGCATGTGGTTTTATATAAAGCACCCTATAACTGACATCCAATTAGTACAATTTGTTTATATATCTATGGAAGATTTGTTCAGTGCTTCATGTCACTGGCTGGTCGCTTCAGAGCCCTATATGATTAAGATTTCCTCTATAAGGTGCTCCTCTGCTCATTGAACCAGTGTCGTACATAATCAAATACCTAAAGTAAAGTATACAAGAAGGAAATGATCCCCACCCCCAAATTATATTTCTTCTGGTCACACAAGGGCGCACCCTGCCTCTCCCCATCACTCCTTACTTTAGCTAAACGGACCTCGTGAGGCAATAACTTACTTTATAATCAAGGGGATATGCTTATCAATAAGTTTCTGACACTTCATAATTGGTAATAGACTGCCAAGAAAGCGCTCTTTAGGTGATGTTTTAGGTGAGCCCAATCAAAAGCTGCACTGCCATACAGTATAGAATTTCACTTTCATAGAAAATTACAAAAAGCATAGGTAATAGTGGTGGTAAATAATGTAGGTCTTTACTGCATAATTTAGGAGAAAAAACGAACTAGAAGTTAGACTGGATCAATGATGAAGGCCAGAATGTACCTTCTGATCCTTCAAGTGTGCAAATAATAAACAGGAAGAAAATAAAATTGATAGTAAAGAAGCTCTAAGATAGTGATCTATAACACAAAAAGAAATAAGTGCTAGTATGCACAGTATTTGGAGATGGATAAATGAAACAACCTATTGACTGGCATGAAAGAAAAGTTAAATGGTAAAAACAAAACTGCCACCGGCAGTGAGAAGAAAGTTGTTCTTCGTTGTAGAAGCAATTATATATTTTGTAGGTAAGAGCAGCTTTTACTATAAGCAGCCAAAATGCTGCATGTGCCAAACTACACAAATTAAAAATAAATCTCTCCAGTGGTGTGAACAAATCAAGCCCTTTAGTGGCAGGAACAATTAGTTCTTCAAGGTGAAAATATATTGTTTCTATGTAGTCGTAAGTAAGATCACTGGGTCCTTCTTAGGGTAGGAGGGCGCTTGATGGCTGGAACACTGGGACCATTAGCATTGAACAATAGACCGCTGGAGGCAGATCATTTGGTACATTGTACCGGGAACAGTGAGGCCTTGGTAGAACAACAGGGGTTCTTATGATGTGATCAACAGGACCAATAGGGATGGAAACATTGGGGCACAGTACAATGGGGACATTTGTGGCGGGGTTAATATAGCTCCTGATGAGAGGAACTACAAAAAAATAGATTGAGTTGGTTTGGCGTGTCCCACTGGAGAAGAAGATAGTTCTGCTTATCTTCTGACATCAATTGAAGAGTTTCTTTTGAAAGGATTTAGAATGTGCCAGTCAGCATAAACAGAATTCACAAGTCAAAAAACATAACACAGAGCCTCTAATCAAAATGTTCTGCTAAAAGTGAATATACTTTGTTGACTAACACTTTGCTTTCTTTCTTGAGAAAGCAGCTGACCAAAACGTGCTCGGTCCGTTTACAATTCTCAAAGATTTGCATAGTTTGGATGAAACGACAATGCTGGTTCATTGTGGCGGAAGCATCTGCTAAGGCCCCTGCGTAAAACGCCAACTCGGTGCCTGGTGCCAATAAAAACAATAGGCTCTGAAGAAACTGGGCAGCTACTGAAGTCATTAGCATCATGAATGTTGATCACCTTTTCACAGACAGCTGTGCACGCTTGATTTATGGGAGGGAGCTGTGGCAGCGATAGGGATTAAAAACATCCTTTCCCAGAGCGAGAAACATATAGTGAAAGTAATTTTGAAGAAAAAAAGCAGATACAGTATGCCCAGAGAATTGCAACCAAACAGTGGAATAAAACCCAAGAAAAAGCAAGTAATCTTGATAGGACAATTCCTATCTTCATTAAGCTATTGAGTATTTTTGGTAGCTAATTTTCAGGACTTTTTCAGGACTATATAGGTGACTTCAATAATAAACAACAATATGCAGAAATTAGTCAGAGATCGAAGTAAGAGGGAGGATTGGCCTCATGGAAGCATGTCAAATTTTATATATATAAAAAGGATCAACGGTCTTATAACTAGGATATTTCTAAGCAATGTGCTAGACAAATGGATTTTGAGGTTTCGTGCAAATGGATTTTACCAACTGTGACAAACATTTATACTGACACCCTAATCTTTACTCTACTTAGAATGATGCCATTAAGTTGACCAAGAAGACGGCATATCAAACTGCACACTAAGATGCCCATTAGAATGTCGGGCGGATCGCCACCACCCGCACAGCGGTGGCGATCCGCCAGACATTCTTTCCCGCCTGCATGCCAATTTCCCCCCGCCATATTATTATGGCGGGGGGGACCCCGGCAGACGGAAAGACCGTCCGCCGGTTTTCCGCCGGAAGGCAATCCGCCCGATTGCCTACCAGGCGGAAAAGCTGTTAACATGGTAGCGGTGTCTGCTAGACACCGCCATCCATATTAATATGCAGGCGGGGACATGCCTTTCCGTGGTGGCAACGCCGCCATGGAAACGCATGCGGTCTTCGACATTGGGGGCCGTAGCGGGCCCCCTGGGATTCTGGGGGTGCCCATGGGGTGTACCTATGGTACCCCCCTACATTTCAATGTGCAACCTGGCAGGCACCGCGCGGTGCCTGTCACGTTGTGCATTGAAAGGCACTACTTGCTTTTGTGGCATTGCAGCCCGCCGCAATGTCATAAATACAGGATGCGCCCGCCAGTGTGGCAGGCGCATCCTAATTGTAGTTGCGGGACCGCCGCATGCGTTGCGGGGGGTCCCGTTTCCCGGGGGTATGGCGGATACTAATGCCCCCTTAGCCTTTTTGGACCACTGTGTCTTGTTCTCAATGGAAAGTGAGGGGGATACAAGTAAAGAGGGTCACCGACATTAAGAAAACAGATTAAACCAGACTTAAGAGAAGAGTAAATTATCTTTGACATACAACAGGTGGAAGGTGGGCTTAAGCGGAACTATGAATTTAAAAGGGGCCCATTTTTTTGTTTGACTATATTTAGTCAGTCTTTTGAAAGCCTACATTTTTCAGTCTATATTTTCACATGGAAGTCAGTCAGCAGCCAACACAGAATGTATTATGGATCAGTTACGAAACACAATCCCCCCCCACTGCACATTGTACTACATTGGATATATCTTTTCATAAAAATAAGCTTTTAAGACCCATTCTTAAACAGTCGATTAATTTGTAGACCTATTTTTAAAATAACGGATTCTTCATTACTAAGTTTGCTATGGTCATTCCAAGTTAAGGGTTCACTTCATCTCCTCTTTAGTCAATGTTTTTGGGACGTTATCCAGCCTTTCTGCTTTGCTCCACACTCGCCTCGTTTTTTCCCATTAGAGAAAAATCCACTTATGCCCTTTAAAAGGCAAGCTATTGAGTGCAAACCTGTGGTTTCTCTCGGTCTCTACACTTTTATCACAGGGTTACCTTCGCTTTCCCACTCATGCTCGGTTTCATCTCTCATCCGCCGTCCCTTTACACCGTCAGTGTAGTTCTTCGTATTCAGTCTACCCTTCTGCCTGTATTTTTTTTTTTTGCCGTGCCTTCCCCGTACAGTTTTAGTTTAAGTCCATTCTTACAATGCAGCCCTCTCTCACTATAGATGTAGTATCTTGTTCTTTGTTTTGCAAGGATATCTCTGCCATCTGACTCTACAGTACCAGTCTAGCTCTGTCCTCTCTGCATTCTCGGTCTTGTCTCACTTCCTCCTCTGCTTTTACTGTCCCCGTCCCTTGATGTAAACTTTCTCTGCCTATCAGTGCATCTTTGTTCTTTGTCACCATATTGCCATTCAACCTCGACTCTCATTTTCTGAATTCTCTCGCTCTGCTTTCCCATTCCATGTCTCTCTTTACTTTATTGCACAAATGATCCTTAAACATTTACATTTCTGCTATAGCTTTCTTCTATTTTTTCCTCTCTCATTCTCCATCTTCCATGTACCCTACATTCTAGTTGCTCAATTTCTTTTCTATTCCCCCTTCACCCTCTCAGAACTCTCAGTCTAGAGGTATTACAATATGCTATCTTTTATAGAATCCGTTATTTACCACAACAACGGCTGTTTGACTCCATGCAACCAGGGCAACAGCAGAAGAGAAGGTAACCATTGCCTTTAGTGCCAAGCAATAATTTTATGTCTGAGCTTGGAAGATCCCCCAGGGACCCAACGTCCCTAAGAAAATTCGTACCAAAGTGTGGCAAAACAAATGACAGTTCTCTTCCACGTGAGCCGCATTTACCACATGTCAGTAGATGGACTTTAAGCTCAACAGCAGCATGATACAGGGAGTTATTTGTTTGCTTTTATTATTTGTAGAACGTTTACAACAAATGTTCTCAAAACAGATTCAAGGCTCAACAAATTTAAAAAAAACTGCACCATATCTAAAAAATCAAACATTGTCATTCATTGATAAAAATAACAATTAAAACACATTGACAGTAATGTGGGAAATGCAAAAATGTATCTCAAATTACAAGAAGGTGTACTAAATACTAAAGACTTCTGTGCTGGCACATTTCTACAACTCTGTTTTACTGGCATCTAATTTGCGCCGGTTATCAGAAAAGATATGTTGAGTCTAAGCATCCGTGAATAACTTCCAATTGCTTTACACTGGACTGATCCTTTTTTCAATTGATAACCAGTGTAGATGATTTGTGATGGGCTGACGTTGGTTTGCACCCATCCCCATTCTTGCAGCAATGTTCTGAACGTGCTGTGTGCACGGTGTTAGATATCAAGATGTGCTAAGATAAAGGCCTTAACCATAATCAATGCCAGATCAACGTGTGCAATGGTTAATCAATCTTGACTAAGGATTAATGTCAGCATTTAATAAAGCTGTAAATCGAAATTTGGACGAGAAATGTAATAACTTGCACATTGACGGTTCGATGTTCATCAATCAAAAAGTCCAGATTAGAGACACTGGCAACCTATGTGGGAGACACACCCTCACAGATGAGGCAACAAATCAGGATGTACAGAGATCATCTATTGCTGGCAGTTACCAACACCTCTATTTCATTGGCATTTGACTTTGCCCGTTTACTTGTATCCAGTGTCTGATTTTTAAAAGTAGCTCCTGGCCTTCATTGCAAACCGCATCCTGCTGGTGTTTTACCTTAGCACCATATGCCCAGCATGTGACCCTTGCTGAAAAAAAGCCTTGGCCACAAGCAAACAGGACATCCCTAGTCACAACCATCACTCAGATTTCCCTCTGTGCAATTACTCAGTCAGCCATACTAACCGCAAAACTGAATGACAGACTAGCCCTCCCTCACCCGTATGAGCCTAACTCTCCACTCCAGGCACACAAGAAGCCCACACATGGGCCGCCCTCTGTCTGCACTTGGAACTCTTTTCTCAGGAATCTTTGAATACAAAACTAAGCCAAACTGTGAACAATAGTTTTGTAGGAGTACCGTCGCAGCCAATTGCTTACCTAGAATTTAGCAGAACACAGGAGCAACATGCCAGTATCAAAGTAACATTCTGTGAGGAAGACCTTGGTCCAAGCATTGGTTATCAGCCGCTTGGATTACTGCAACGCTTTACTGGCCTCCAGCAAATGAAACTGTTTTGAATAAACTGCAAGTTATTCAAAATACAACAGCACCTCTTATCAACAATTTTCCAGTCAGGACAGCTTCTTCTCCTCTCCTGGGCCCTCTCCATTGGTTGCCGATCTGTAAGAGAACTGTTCTCAAAGTACGCTGTCTGAGATACAAGTCCTTGAATGGAAAAGACCCGCGCTATCTATCCACAAAGCCCATCCACTACCGACCAGGCAGATCTTTAAGGGCAAGTGACAAAGCTTTGCTCACAGTCCCACAGGTTAGAAAATCCCGATCAGGAGGTAGATCCTTTTCATATTTAGCCCCTCTGTTTTGGAATGAGCTCCCACTCCATATTCATCAACGTATGGACCACTTCAAATTTCAGAAATTCCTTAAAACCGTGTTGTTTGTGGCCTATTAGCTCGCTGACTTGTCTGCGATCTGCGTGGCGCAGATATACCTCTCCCGTGGTCATTTGTGTGTGTTATAAATTAAAATAACAACATAACAAGGGGCTTGACCCTCTGGAAAATCGAAAAACAGCAACACCTAGGTGAGTGGTGGGTATGAAGCACATAGCTCCAGTTTCTAGGAAGGGATACATCCTCGGCTAGTGAGTTTTGCGAAGAAGTAAAGGGACACGTTTGTAATATCAGCAAAAACAGGATTCGATTTTATTTGTTGCTGTGTATATGTGATTAAAGAGTTACTCTTCAAACTACCTTGCTTCAGTTCCTTTTCCCACTTCAATCACTACATTAGGTTCTGTTGATAAATGACTTCTGGGGACGTGCCCTGGAAACGGAAATATAAATGCATGTACATTTTGGAAATTCCTAACCGATGCAAACAAGAAAGAAGTTGAAAGGTATTGCTAGAGCTAACACAGGCAATTTACCAATCCATTGACTTCAGCCACTGGACATAGCCCTGGCACCAATAAACAGACAGAAACATGAATGTCACCTTCAACTCCCCTCTGCGCACCCTCCCAAATCAAAAGTGAATACCATGTCAGAGAGCATGCATTTTAAATTCAATCCAATGACTTTTCAACAATGTGCTATAGCAAGAGCCCATTCACATAACATAATCCCCCTCCCCCCACGAGCTAGATTAAACAAGCATTTACAATGCAACGGTCTCGGCATTGTTAAAGTTAGAGCTATTGGCATTGCTCATGACATTATTTTTGTTTATGTTTTTGTTTTTAAAACATTTAAGGACACTGCATTGTTATTTACAATGTCAATAGGTTAATCACTCTCAAATGCGAGACCTATTGCATTTGCACCCACACACACAAAGCCACCCACAGAGCCACTCACATAGAGCAACCCACACACAAATAGAGCCACCTACACACACACACACACACACACACGCAGTAGCCCACTGACCTATTTACATTATGTGCACTTTGTGATCTGCATGGTACATGTTCTTTGCAGCAGGCACATTAACCCTATGGGCTACCTTTCCAGGAGTCAAAACTTCCACTAGACAAAACTCCGATCTCTCTCTAGGAAGAACATTAAACATCAATCATAAGTATACAGTTTTAGAAAAATACTTTTAGTGATCCTCCTAGGTAATAAAGGCCACGCGAAAACAACTGAAACATTGTGCACAAGTCTGTTGTGAGAGACACTGACAGTTCTGATGGCGTCAGCTGTTCAACTCACTGCCTCTATGAGTGACAGGCAGCTCCTTGGGAAACAAAGTGTTATCATGTATTTGTACCTTAACCCAGGGGAGGCCCCCACAAATTATTTGTGGAACACAAGTAGGAGCTGGGAACGATTTCTACTGTTTAGGGCTGGCACAATGAAATATTTACTATGCTCCTGGCTTGGATACCAGCACAAGCTTGATAATATGCCCATGTAATCTGTTTAAACAAATTATGTTGCACTTTCTGTTTTTTCTGCAGCTAAAATAAATTGTATACCAAACAATTTCTTGTGCGTTTCTGTGGCTAATATAAGTTGTATACCAAACAATTTCTTGTGCCTTTTAGGAGGCTTAGAAAGTTACGATCCTGTTCGCAGGGCTATCGTTTTTTTTTTACAAACTTCTGTAGTTGTGTTTCTTCAAGCTCCAAAACCCACTAGGAGGTCCGTGCTTTTAGAATGATTGTATTGATGGAAGCCTACTATTTGTTGGAATTTACTCAGCACCTCTTTCCAAAAGTCTCCTAATATGGTGCATGACCGCCAAGGGGGGGGCGTGGCTAACCGCCGAACATGGCGGCCACAATTTAGCGGAGCACCGCGTCAGAACCCGATAATCCTGCAAATACCTGTGAAGCTGGGGGGCAAATCAACACTAATCTCTCCCCCCCACCGAACATACAGAACGAAGTGCCTTGGCTGGAGCGGCACAACTCCGATAGACTTCATCAGAGTCACGAGATCTGCGGAAAGGTGTGGAGGCGAGCTGCGTACGACCCAGGCCCGACACACTGAATGAGCGGCCTGCGCTGTCTCTGATGGGCTGAAGGCTCCTGCACTGATGGACTGGGGTGGTGCCAGCGGCCTAGGGTGTCCGGCGGTGGCACTACCTGCAGTAGACAGAGCAGGACCTGGTCCGGCGGAGGAGACGTCATCTGGCCTGGGGCAGCCCTCCGGCCTTCCCTCTCAGCGTGGCTGCACTGTGGGGGCCTCGCTGGTGGCGGCCAGGCACCACACGTGGGAGGCCGCGATCCTGAGCAGATGCATCGTGAAAGGCCTTCCAGCATATCCGGGGCCTGAGACGTGTGGGGGCGATGGCGGCCCTTGCCTGAGGCAGTCGCAGACATGGGACCTCGAGGAAGTCAAAATTTGCCCACTGTTCGAGTTGCCGAGAGACGCTGGCCCAAGAGACGGACCACGGTGTACCCTTCTCCTAGGTGGTGAGTTGACTGCCGCTGCAGAGCGGCGTGGATTTTTGATATTCAAGCTTCCCTTGACCCTGAGCTTGCACTACCCGTGCCTGCAGCCAGCGGGCTGACTGTTCTGGGCCCTCTGTGCTGCGCGCTATCCGAGCGCTGAACCCGCCACGTCGAAGGCTGCCTCCGGGTCCCAGTGCACCAACAGGGTGAACGCCAAGTTGATTACCCCAGAGACTACGGCATAACAGATTATTGGCAGCCCGGCCCCCATCGGATGAAGCCCTCCCTTACCGCTAGCTGGTCCAATAGTCCACCCCTAGGTGTAGACTGACAGGGCCCTAGTATCTCTCCCAAACACACACCTACTATAGTTGGCAGCTGTGGATTGTCCCCCTGCTTCCCTGGCGTTGGAATCGGCTGACCTACAGGACTGTGTCTGAATCCACCGCCTTTCTCCGAGGTCAAGCAGAAATGCCTCGGAGAAACGCAGCGGCGTTTTCGGATTCGGGGGCGTGTTTTTCTTTCTCTCCTCTTGCCATTGGCTGGAATGTTTACATTCCAGAGGAGAGAAAGAAAGTAAAAGACACGCCCCCGAATCCGAAAAAGACGGGGCTTCTTTGGAGAGACAAAGCTCTTCTTCAATGGCTGATCAGCATTTAAGAGGCCAGCCAATGGAGAAGAGGGAAGAAGAGGGGCGGGCTAAAGCCCCACTTCTAAAACATCAAATCTCGCGAGCGAGACTGCACAAGCGCAGCCTTCACTAGCCGAGACCTAAAAATGATCACCTAATCCAACAGAGAGGTGTTTGGTATTTATCAGGTATGATCAAAATGATTGTTTATTGTAAATTTAGCCTGCGAAAATGTGGCTTGGTGAATTTTAACTGGGTTTTCGGCAAGGAGCTTTTACGGGGTTTTCAATTTACTGAGGTACTGATAATCGGGCCCTTTGAAATAAAACCAAATTGACCTTTACAATCTTGCATTGAAATTTTCCAGTTTCAAACCTTTGTGCAATTGTTCACGTCACACAATTTTGAAACAAATGTCTTATAAATCCAAAGTGACAAGGGTTTATGGTATTTTCTGGCGAGTAGATATCAATTTTCTTATCGTGTGGCACAATGTGCGAAAAATTGTTGATCCAAAACAACTCGCGCACAAAATCAACAGCCCTGCCAAGTATCACGCATCAGGCGTTAGACTAACGCATTTTAGCATGGCAGTCCACATCACCAAACTAAAATGCGAAGCCACGCATTTATAGTGCCTCCTTGCACCACCGGCGTGGAGGCAGACAGACACCAATGGGACGAGAGCGTCACCAAGCCCTCATTATTGCGCAAGCAGCGCGTACCCTGCGCTGGAGTGTGTGACTGCAGCTCTAAGCATGTTTTCATCAAGCCAGGAGTGTCGGTGGTAGGGCCGGACCCTCAAGTGTTAGCTGCAACATTTATATATCACAGCTCTGCTGCTAAGACTCAGCCTGGCTCGGCTACAGCGGCATTCACGTGACATGGTGTCATGTGACTGCACCAGTCCATCGGTGTGTCTACATTTGCCAGCAAGTGAAGTCGAGTGAGTGTAGCGCGGCCGTTATGGGTCTTTAGATATTGCCGGTCCAGCAGCCTGCCGTGCTGTAGAAATATGGTGCCTAGCCTTAATATGTACCATACGATAGCATGCATTGCCCTGTGAAGGTCGCATAGTTTGCGCACTCACAGAGGCAGGATCATCAAGAGATAATCATTATACTGTATCCGCCTGCCTCTGGTGCGTGTTTCAAGACTTGTCCTTGCGGCTCACTCAGGTCTGTGTAAATCGGTGTTTTAAAATTTATAAATTTGTTGAGCATATTTAGTTTACAAGCTGAGCATGTAGCTCATTGCTTACCTAACTCAGTTCACATGCAGATCGGCCCAGACATGCTGGCAGGCGGCAGCTTTGTGTTTTTCATTTCTGAGCTGCTCTCAGGAGAGAAGTAGCAACTACCAAATGCATGACCCCTCGCAGTGCTCTACTGTGGTGAGGTGGTCGTTGTGGCACTGCAAGATATTGTTGATTTTGTCAACCGGCCGTCCCACCTCAGGCACCCTCAGAACCCAAGCCAGCGGCCTGGCCTGCAATTGCCGGTCCGGGCCTCATCGGAAATCATGGTCGTTGAGTGACAAACGATCTCTATTACTGACCTAGTGTCCTGCAGTTACACATGTTTGTTTTGGGAGCCCGGGGCACAGTGTTTGTCCAGTCGGAGCTTGGCCACAACGATGGCGGAGCGCACAAGTTTTTAAGTGCGACCACCAGCCAGCTGGAGCCTTGCTGACCACTTTTAAGCTTCTCTGCCAGAGGTCCTACACCAGTATCGATACATGGGTCCTTGGAAGGAAAAGGCTGTCTGTCTGCACAATTGAGACAGAAACAGCAGCCTGCCTAACAACAGAGCGTGACACCACCAATATATAAAGCACCTGACAGTCTCTGCAGCATTTTAAAGGCTAGCCCAGTAGTAAGTCAAGTGGCCATTAAGAACTTTCAGTTTGTTATGGCGGTAGAGAGGACTGTGGTCATAATACTGTTCGTTAGGATTGGCAATGACAATAGGCCTGGTTTGTTGTTGTAGGTTCAGTCTGTTTTTCATGTGGTTTAGTGGCATTCCATTTCTGGTGCTCTGCAGAGTTTCTACTTGCTCAAATGGGTGCAATTTCTGATATTTATAGGTTTCCCTCATCTTCCTTTCTTGAATTTTACTTACGAGAAAGTGTCACTCATAGTCATTGAATGCCACTCATAATTACACTGAAATTATGAAAATGTCACACATAACCAATCTGAAACCTTGGCAACTATATGAATCAATCGTCCTGGGATAATGCAACTATCTGCAGGAACTCCATTCCTGCAGATGTTCAAACTCACGCCAACCTGATGGTCTTCAGCAGGCAGCTAAAGATTCATGTATTCTAACTGTTTCTAAATGAAAGGAAAATATCTGTTTCCTTATAAGAATTGACAGTTACACGTCATAATATACGTTTTTTAATTATTTATTTTCTGTATTTATTCACTGTTTATCCGGTTATGATTATTTGTAAAGCGCCTGAATACTCTACTGAGTCCAGCATATGTGCATTTCACTGTCAAATAAATAAATAATATTTAACTTATGAACATGGGTGACAGATGGCGGTGCCTACTGGAAACCGATAGGGTTTATTGCTTCTTCCTGGTACCTCAGCAAACTATCTAACAGTTCCAAAGGACAGACTGATTCATTTTTGCATGGTATCTTCCCCCTCTTTACTACTGCTAGATAAAGGAAGGGAAATGCATTGTGGTCGAGAGTGGTTTTGTGTTCAATTTTATGAGTATACTCTGCACTTATCTATTAGATCATAAACGGCAGTGCACTTGTGAGCTCCTTTTAGTCAAATAGTAAGCAAACACTTGACATTCAGACACATATGTTTTTTAGCAGATGTGAATGATTTCTCTTTCTTAACAATGTTTATACCCCACAATGTGTTTAGGCAAAGATCATGCAAGAGCTGCTATATTTTCTAAGGAATATGCAAAATTTGAAAGGTTGCGGCCTGGTGAAGTCCACTAGTTTCACAAACCCACTTGTAGGCAGAACGACTAGTTGTATGATTTGAGTGATATCTAGGAAGTCAGTCCTGGCAAGTCATTCTAATGAAAACAGACACATGCAGTATATGCTTCAATTGAATCAGGCTGTGAATACAAAACATTTTCCCTTAAGGGATGTCAGTCAAGGTTAAAGTACAAAACCGCATAAATAGGTTGACTCTGAAGAGCTGCACACTATCGGGCAGAGCGTAGACACTGGCTGGTAGCTACGCAATGTCCTTATGAGGGTCAGTGGAGAAGAGTAAGGCCTAGCAGGGATGCTTATGGAATTGATTCTCCAGGTAGAGATATAGATCACAACTATCCTAGAACTGTTGTTCAGGTGGATGGCCACAGGAGCACTGTAGGAGGCGGAGACATCAAAAGAGAAGTTGCTCCTAAGAATGTATAATCGTACATGTAAATGATGCCAAGTAATTCATCAATGTATGAGCACCGTTTCCTCCTAAAGATGATACTGGTGAATGAGTTGTAAATGAATAAAGTTTGTTTACAAAAAAAACAAAAATTAGGGTCAGTTGAGCTAAGTCCCTAAGATAGGGGCTCCACAAGGTTTAATACTACAAGAAGATACATCACAATCTGAACACGCGTATATCCCTACCCAGAAAATGTCAACATCTACTACACTTTTCGAACTCCATTTGATAAAAAGAAACTCCCAAAGAATGAAATGAGGTTTTTCTGTTTCCATGAGGTAGACAAAGCACTTGAAGTTGTGGACTGAGCAGTGAAATGTGTGGTTAGCTTTGCTGGCGAGCATTAACTAATTGGGTAAAAATTAGATGGATTATGGAAAGTAAATGCAACCGTAACACTGATAAATATGGGCACTCTTATTGTACGCACAACAAAGTAAATATTGGATCAATCATATATGAAATTTTGACAAAGAAAAACGAAGAGCTTTAGTAAGAGGCTTTAAGAAATGCCAGGAATATAGTCTATATCAGGAAGGCGAGCAGTAAGTTGGGGGGTAAGCTGAGCCCTCTCCAAAGCGAGATCCAACTTTGCCTTTTACTCGATAAAGTGATATCCATCCCATAAATGATATACTTAGTATCAATTAGCTTTATGCTAACCCCTCAAACACACAATACAGAAGGAGAAATATTGACTTTATATGCAAATGTAAGTAAGTATGTGGCATTTCTATTACGCAAACACAGCCCAGAGCCAGCGGAGAACTGTATAGGGCACACAGGCATATGAAAGATATAATATTTATTTTGTGTACTTTCGATATAATACAATTTTGCAAACCCCCACGTATTGTGAATGGCCACAGAGTACTAAGGGAATAAAGCAAACTTCCACTAAGATAGATGTTGCACCTTCATGCATACTCGTATTTACTACTTCAGGGAAAAGCAAAACTTTTTTAGAGCAAAATGCCATATCACCGTTTCTGTGTGTTAATTAACTTTTAATGGGATCTTCTTTTCTGCTTTTCATATTTTA
The DNA here is from genome assembly GCF_964204655.1 of Triturus cristatus. Lineage (NCBI taxonomy): Eukaryota > Metazoa > Chordata > Amphibia > Caudata > Salamandridae > Triturus > Triturus cristatus. The sequence continues at coordinate 645,820,677 of NC_140590.1, forward strand.
ATCTAAAGTGTAGCAGAATACTCTGTGGTGTCGAGTGTATAGGAAAGGGATGATGCTAACTGCAGCTTAAATTTCTGGCCTACTGGCTTCACACCCTCTCCGAGAGACTAGCACGGAGCCAGATTCAGGAATGGAGCTATCATTGGTGCTGCAAAGGCCCACTGCAACTACCATGGCAATACTTTACTATGCAACAGTGGATGGTAGGCCATCTCCTTCTTGCAGCAGAGCCCATGACACCCTTGCCCAAACCACTATCCTGAGTCATTGCCAGATATCGTGCAAGTAAAATTATATTATTGGCCCACGGGAAGAACTGGCTAGTCCATCTTTGAATGGTCATCAGAAGAAAGCAGGGGTTGCCCTGGATGTGCCTTGACTACCTGGCCTACCCTCTTGAAGCAGTTCTGATGTCCATAAATATTTATCTTCATTTGTAGACCATCCATATTTGTCAAAGTTTGCCTATATTCTCTCTTCCTCCATCTTTCTCCCTTTGTCTTTGGGTCAAAGTCTGAAGATGAAAAGTTATCTGGGTCCTAAAAACGAAGGCCTCATAGCTTCTAAGTTTCCCAGGGCCATGTGTGACGTGCTTCTCCAGTCCAGGATTTTCCTTCGAATTCTGGTACATGTAATTCTGTTTTATAATGGAATACACTAGACTACAAGTGCCAGAATTCAAAGAAAAACCTGGACTGACGTGCCTGTTCCCACCACTTGGAACCATCCACACAAATTGAACACTGGTCATGTGAGCTCAAGCATCAGTTTGACCAAGTGTAGTTTGTGCCTGAAGGCGGATTCTTTTAAAAACAGGAACAATAAATCACTTTAAATCTCCAGCTCATTCACCCCCCTCCCCCCTTCCTTCATGACGGCTGCAGACGAACATGAACGCACTGCTGTGGATTAAAATACCCACCGGCATGTATGTGACCTTAAAAATCAACGGAAACAACTAAATTCACATGGAGTTTGACACACAGCCTTGCAAGCGTGCAATAATGCTCGCTTAAGAAAAAATTACTATTTTTAGTAGTGTGCAGCAGCTCTCATTTTGCAATCTGATGAACCGCTCTGGAAATCCACCTGAGCTCAATTCGCATACTGTAAAAGAAAAGCAATAAATTGCCAGGGAGGGCCCCGCGTGGTTAAGCTCCACGGCGACACTGGGAGAGCTGAAAGCTTTATTGTGCTAGAGTCTTTCAAAATCCCATAAAGTAGATGAGTCAGGCCGCTATAAATCTCACGCCATGATGAAATCGCGGCCAAGGCACACATTAAAGGAATGCGGGAGACAAATGCTGCAAATTAGTTTTACATTTTGGGTGAAAAAAAAAAGAAGGGGGACCTTGTGAATGCTCTGGCGCCAGTAAGGCAGTGCTTGCAGCACCTCAAACCGGTCATGTCTACTGATGGTGGTGGAGGCGGTTGTTTATAAAGTCCCTCTCCCATTTTTTAATAACGAAAATGCATGGATTCTGGGGCCTGCTCAATCCACGTTAGTTTGGGACAGTGTGGGCTGGAAGACAATGGCTGCACAACCAAAGTGGGGGGCAGCAGCTGAGGAGGGGGAGGGGTAGTTTGTAGGACGGGGGAGAGGGTGATTGAGGGTAAAACTAAAATATAAAAACAACAAAAAAAAACATACCTCTCGCTGCCCCGACGCTGAGGGTCGCCTGAGTGCTTCACTACGGGCAGCCTCTGGGACAGCACAGGCTGCCCAGTCAATCCAGACACTGCTTGGTCTGAGCGTCCTGGTGTGCTGCTCGGACACTGCCTGGGAGCCTGCGGATTTTTCCCAATCCCGGGTTAGAGAAATAGCAGTGTGCATTTCTGTTTGTCCAGCCTAAGACGGCCAGCCAAACTTACATGTGCACTTCTAAGTGCCCCCCCCCCCCCACTCCTGCCTGTCTTGGCCCGGCCCAACCCCGCACGCACCGTCATCCAGAGTCCCATGCAGCAAAATAAAATATTATTTAAATAACATTTTATTTTTCTGTGACGGACTCTGACCAGTGGGGTGCCGCTCCTCTGTCATTAAAGAAGAGATGTCCCTGCTCTCGGAGAGCTTTGACAGCAACATTCCTTCCGTAGTTGAGTCGGCTGGAGAGGAGAGCTTGGGTGACTTTTCCTGTTGGATATGGGGATCCATCGGAAGATCTTGCAGAGCATGCGGAGGGAGTGGAAGCAGAAGGAGAAGACAGCCTTGACTTTGTTCTTCATGGTTAGTTGGCAGTCCAGGAGGATTCGGAGGCTGCCTGCATGGTTGGAGGGGGAGGGAGCAGGGCCGGGTGAGGGGGGCCAACGGGAGTCTTCCCAGGGAGAGGTATTGTTTCTGAAGATGAGGCAGTTGGCCTTCATCCAGTTTGCAACGTTGGATATGGTGTTCTGGAAGTTGGCTCTGGTGGTGTCGGTGTCTTCTGTGAGGGAAAGGATGAGCTTTGTGTCGTCGGCATACGAGATGATGTTGAGTCCGTACATCTGAGTCCGAGTATGTACTTCAGTTGTACAGTGGGAGCAGGAGCACCAAACACTTTTCAAAGCACAATTTGTTTTATTCTTCAGAAAGATCTCTGCATGTTAACTGTTTGGTTACAGAACACATGCAACATAATTTGTGAACTCTGTAATTTATACAAGCATGTGACAGCAAACAGCTGTTGTTTAGTTATAAAGGACATAACATCAAAGCAAAGAACACAAATTAAAATCCCATGTTCCCAAAGCAGGTCTCCCGAGCCTCCAGCCTTGGAAGATGATATGGATCCAATCAAAGTTCACGGCTCCTGTAGGAACAACATCTTCGGTGCTTCTCAGAGTTATGGGACAGAATTATTGTCTATTAAAGTGGTTTAAGATCTTTCTATCCGACAACAGATAAGTACTGCCATAGCAGAGGCATCATCCACGCCAATACAGCCCAAAACACTAAATCGCGGCTTAAAAACCACCATCTTGAAAGACCTGCCTTTTCGTTTATTTGCATTATCCTAATGAAAGCGCTCTCTTGAAGTTCGCAGGATGGGCAAACAGCACAGGAGGTAAAGCGTCACCGAGCCGAAGGAAGATAACCAGATGATCGCAAGCCAATTAAGTCAATTAACGCGTTTAATTCCCTCACAGTTGTAAGCCTCTCGCAGGCCGCACCGCCATGCTATGCCTCATCAAACAGGACCATGAACGATCCAGGTCCCTTTAATTGCACAAATGTTTAACGTTATCAAAGTTGTGAGATTCTGCATGTAAACACTGCAAAGATCAGGGCGAAGGGCTGACAGGTTCGTAAAGAGCTCCAACTCCCCAAAGCTGAGCAGGGAAACGCGGCCTCTCGTGCACTCACTCAGCCATTGCCACGGAAAGTATTACAGCCATTCAGGAACAAAACCAATTAAACCTAGATGTGAAAAGCTGGCATTCTCGGTCAGTGTACATTTCACCTCATGTCCCGTCTGGCTTCAGGGAATGTTTCAAAGGTTGTAAACGATGATATCCACCCTAAAACCGGAGACGTGTATTGTCTGCTGTGTATGCTGTTTTTTTGTTGTTTGCAATTGGCCAAGCATCTCAAACAATCACGCCACTAGCATGGATGCTTTATGGATATTTAGTAGGGGAAATTAAAATGTTTACGTTTCATAAAGGATTCCTAAAAACCGTTGGAGAGTGCACTGTTATACTTACTCAAAAGCAAAAATGCTTTAACAGATAGCATAACTGGCCATGAAGTATTTAAACAGGAGGGCGTCTTTCCCAGTTATCTAAGGAGGTGCAGATGCGGGGCCGCAGAACCAGGCAAAGCGGAAAGCACTTACAGCTAACAAGTCATTGCTGGTCTGCAAGAACCCCTACCGCTGTTAGAAACCTAGTCCCCTACCCATCCATACACACGACACGTGACTGGTCTACGTAACCTGGTGGAGCCGGTTAGGGGTCCAGTGTGAATGCAGTAAACATCCCAAAAATGTATAATGCGGACTTTTAGACTGTCAATTAAGTGTGGTTACTTCTAATAAGCTGTTGATTTCCTTACGATGACCTACCTGTGGTTGCCATTCCCTTCACTTGAGTATTTCTTAAAGATTTCTACTAAAAAAACAGATGTTCTGGCCTTCTTGGAATATATACAACAAATATGTACGGCGAGGAGGAATCATGTAATCAATGTCTCTTGTATTGCAGGGTTAGAGTCTTCCTGAAGAGGACTAGGGCTGGAACAGGATGAAGATTAACGAACGTAAGTACAGTGTACACAAAATGGTGCAACGCATATCGCCGGAGGTCTGGAATGCCGGCTCACGGGACCTGTGCTGCGCTCACATGTGGTAAAAACTCATGGAGCGAAATAGTCCAACATTTGCATACAATACCGAGGGGAAAGGTTCATCTAAGCAAAACCTTTTTCAGTTGATAGGGCTCAATGTGGTAACAGGGCACCACTGTTTTATCCGCTGCAAGAAGGAACAGAAATAAACAAAGTCTATTTCAAGATCAACCATCACCCAAGGAAATACGAAGCTGTACACTGTAGATTTGATTTGAAATGAAGCATTTCCTCATTGTGATTACTTAAAGGCTGTTCCCAGACGGCAAAATATTGAAGGCCTGTATGCTGCAATCACGCAGTTCCTCTGGGATGACTGTTAGTTGCATTCTCATGAAGAAAGGAGAAGTTTTAATAATCAACCACAATGCTATTTTGCTGAGAACCAGTCTGTAAAAATGGGGAATTGGAAAATGCCAAGCCCTTTCACTCAAGCAGCAAGGCAACAGAGTGGCAGTCCTTCTTGCAGAGCAGTACAGTAGTCCTTCTGAGTCTTTCACAGGTCCAGAGGTGTATTGAAGAGTTGGGTCTGAAGGTCCATTATTAATACCTGGTGCCCACTTTGAAGTAGGAGACAATTCTGGAGGTTCCCCCTCAAAAGGTGTTTGGAATTTCCTGCCTTTCTTCCCTAGCCCCAGCTTGTCTGGGGTCACAACAGACTAGAGTCAAACCCTTTGAGAGTGTGATCAGGCAGAGCCTTTGTGATGTACAAGTGTGGGAGGTGACAGCTCCCCCCTTTGATGTAACGTATTGGGCCTACTCTCTTATCATAAATCCTCATCCAATGAACCTTTCTTATCCGCACTGAGGGGTGAGGAGAGTTAGTGTTTCATCAATCAATAACAATTAAGAGTGCAACCCATTTGACTATAGAATAAGGACCATTAGCTAGTAGTTAAGACGGTTTATTACAAACTCAAAATCAAATTAAGGTACATGACTCTTAACACCATGCTATAAAGGTACAAAATAACAGGCAGGCCCAACCCACGGAAGAAATTGAGGCGAACCAATACTAGGCGAACAAGCAGTTCAGTCAGGACAATACAAAAAAATCAATAGGAGTATCTGTCATCAGAGAAGAGTTGCAGGTTTTGTTATCTATACATGGGTAAATTTAAATCACCCAAAGTAGAGTTTCAGCTAAAAGGATGGTTCTAGAAATTTAAAGGATCTCAAAAATCAGGAATTTCCATAAAAGAAATAAGAACTAGGTAAGGAAAAAATTGGTAGGAAAGGTGTCAGCATTTCAGAAACTCGGTCAAGAGTCTTCTTGGGTAATGCAATTAAGTGTTAGCCTAAGCCACACTCAGCAAAGAATCAATGAAGCATAGAGGTTTAAACCTCTCAAAGTCCTAAGAAAAGTGCTGTAAGCATTCAGGGGAAAGTCTCTAGAAAACATCTAAAGGGCATCTGAAAAGCATCTAAATCTCCAACGGTGTGAACACTAAGTTATAACACACGAGAATCTTCTTGGGCATCAACCCTTTGCACACATCATCAGGGGTCTATTGTCTTTCTCCACTTCTCATGTTGTAGACTGCAACACATATCCCACAGCAAACATGCGAACAACATCGTCTCCTCACGCACAAGCCAGGTTGAAAGACTGCTGAATAGGCCTTTAATTTAACGCTCTGACCCTCCATGTTCTTTCATCAAGGGCTTCTTTCTTTATATCTAGTACAGTAATGTATCTGTTCTACAACTAACAATACGTGTGAATGTCTGCAAGAAATGTCAAGTTATCAGAAAATGGAAACCAGTATTTAAGCAGCATGAAGAATTAAAGGCCTGAATTGTGAACCTACATTATTAGTATGAGTGCACATTTAATATGCGTATGCACATTTAAACACCAATGAATATGAATGATCAGTGCAATAGGGTCACGTTACAAAGCATACAATAAATCCTTTGAATAATCATGTGTAAGTATTGCTAAGAGCTACACTAAATATATCAAATATTAATGGACACATTACATGAACTCTTTATCCTTTCTAGTGTAATCATATTCTACATGGTTGTATGACATTACTACGCATTCCGTTGCAATTCATGCCTTTACCACGCATGCGTTACAACGCGAATGCCTTCTCCACGCATATCTTTTACCACGAAAATGCCTTTAACATGCACACTTTTACAACGATTTTTGTTGTTAAACTATGCATGTTAATGGCATTTTTATGTTAAAGGATATCTCCGTTCACTACTAATTTACCCTAAAAAATGTACCCTTATAATTTACCCCTGTGTGACAACACCCCCCTCATTCCCCCTTACCTCTCCACGTCCTCTCCACTCCAATCACTTCCGATTTGCGTCGTAAAGAGGAAGTGGAAGGGTCTTTCCGTTTCCTCTAACGACGCCGATTGCCTCCACACCTTTTTTCTTCAGATTCTGAAAACGACGAAATCAGGCGAGTTTCTTTTCTTTAGCATACATGCCTTTACTACGTATCTCGTAGTAAAGGTATGCGTGGTAAAGGCTTTTCGTTGTGGTTATGCGTGGAAACGGCCGCGTTGTAGTGGCCGTTTCCCATTCTACATATGTGAGAATGGTCCTTATTCAGTTATCTAGGCAGTAAACGTTATTGAATGTATTAAAGCACACATTATGAAATTCAAATTACGTCTTTTAATTGAGTATATGCCTACAAAGTAAGTATTGTTAATTAATATCTAATGTAATACTGTTAAACACATAGTTTGAGTAAATTCACTAGTCCTACGATAAATTTACCTTAAAAATAACGTCAAGTGCAACACTTAATTGCAATATTGTTAGACCATACAAGAATAATGTGCTAAATGCACATTCATGTCATGTATCTGTTATGAAGTTGTGACAAATCTGTGAAATGTAAAGGATGGGCAAAATGTGCGCTGCACCACCCTCATGAAGTCAGAGATGCCCCCCCCCCACACATCTTTGCTCCTTTGTCGCAATGTCTGGGAGCAATACACAAAAACAAACTGCCAGCTACTCCTGGTAACGTAACCCAGAATGCAGGCAGCAGACACCAGATAGTTGGGACAAGAAAATTCCAACTTTCTAAAAGTGGCATTTTATGGATTGTGACTAAAAATAGGACTTTAACATTAAAGAGGGCTTTAAATTAAAATTCTTCAGAAACCAAACTCCATATTCCTACCTGTTCGCAATTGCACATTATCACTTATTAAATACAATAAGGCAACCCAATGTTATCCTATGGGAGAGGTAGGCCTTGCAGTATTGAAAAATGAAATCAAGAGTTTTTCTCTACCAGGACATATTAAGCTTAAAAGTACATGTCCAACTTTTTATGGACCTACTCTAGTCGCCTACTCTAGGGGTTACTTATATGTATTACAAAGGAAGGTTTAGGCCAAACGTTTATTTTGCCAGGTTGAAATGGCAGTTTAAAACTCGCAATTCTGTAGCTCTTATACTTCTTTATCTGTTGGCCGCGTTTGATATGGTCTCACAAGCAACATTATTAAAAAGGATTACTACCATTGGTCTAAGAGATAAGCCATTTGCAGAGTGTGAATCCTTCTTGATGAACAGAACACAGGCTGTGCAGGTGGTATCTTTTTGCTCTGTATTTAGGGACATTACCTGCAGGTTGCCGCATGGATCGGCCCTTAGTCTTACCTTTTTAATATATAGGTGGATCCGCTAGCTGACCTGATTGCTTCCTTGGGATTTCAATTTCATGGGTATTTGGATGATACTCAAATTATCATCCACATGGAAGGTGGCATTTCACTAATTCAGGAGCCATTCAGGAGCTGTATACTTAAATTGGCCAGCTGGATGAATAACACATCTCTCCGCTTTAATTCTGATAAGACAAAAGTTTTGAGCTTTGGGAACACCTTCATCTAGTCCCATGAGTGGTGACCTCATTCTTTGGCCAAATGCCCATCACCTGCAGCTTCGGCCAGGAACTTAGAAGTATTATTTGACAACGGTCCAAGTTTGAGATGCACAATAATACATTTATGTCAATCTTTTTCCTACATTTGAGACAACTTAAGAAGATTATCCAGCTTATTCCTCAATATTCTAGAGAATTGCTGGTGCAAATCTTGGTCCTTAGTAGACTGGATTGCTGTAATGCCCAATATTTCAGGCACCCTGAGTACCTTACCAGCAGGTCACAACTTATACAGAACGCAGCAACAGACTGATCTTTGAGGAGAGAAAATATGACAGTGATTCCCTCTTAGACAGATTCATCTGCTGCCTATCAAGAGGGTATGCCAGTTTAAAGCCATTTGTATGACCCGCAAAGCTCTTTATCCTCCAACTTGAGGGTCATACATTTCAAATATGTTTAAAAGACACTGCCCCTCCAGACTGCTACGGCTGTCTTCTGCTCATCTGATTACCACTCCAAAGTTCCGTAAAGTATGCCTAGGTGCCATGTCCTTTTCTGTGGTTACTGCCCAGGCATCAAACAAGATGCCTTTGGCTCTCTGTCTTGAGCCAGACTTAATAAAATTCTGTAAAGCTTTGAAATCTCAGCCTCATTTAAGAATGGTTTTTACTTTATTTCTTACTGGTATGTTTCTTGGTCTAGCACCGTTGGGTAGTCACATGCTCAATAATAAATAAATAAACTGCACAAACTGCAATGGCAGATCAGAGACATGTTTTACAGGGCTAAATAAGTTAGTGGCACAGTCGGTGCTGCAGTCCCACTAGTACCATTTAATTTATAGGCCCTAGGTACATGTAGTACCACTTTACTAGTATTCCAAATAAATTAAATGTGCCAATTGGGTGTAAGACAATTTTACCATGTTTAAAGTAGAGAACACACACATTTTAGCATTAGTAAAGTGCACAGAGCCCTCATGCAAAAAAACAGAGATAAGCACAAATGGAGAAATAAGGTAAAACGTTTGGGGGAAGACCAATATAAAATTGGCAGGTTTAACAATATTGTATTATAATACTTAATTCCAAATTAGTTCCAGTAGAAACTACAGAAACAGCACACCAAGGTGTCACAAAACATTAGCTTTATTTTACAAAATCATAGAAAATCTTTAAAACAGAATTAGGCAAGACTCATGTCTCTTCCACTTCTTGTATGCACTTTATCTGACAGTTTTTATATATTACACAGTGGCAGAAGTTATACATGATTGAGGGTTTCCATAGGAAGAGCATTTTTTTTCTTCTAATAACTTTGGAATTTTTGACAAATCTTCATGAAACTTTCCCTAAAAAGTTCATCCGCCTCAGCTCCTTCCTGGAAAGATTCAGGGTGATGCATCAAATGGAGGTCGTGAAAAAGGGGGAGGAGGGGCGGAGGTCCCAAAATACTTTTTCCTCATGCAGTTTCCATAGGAAACATTAGACAACAATACCGAAAAAAACCTGTTAAAACGAATTACACCAAATTGGGCAAAAACCTAGATATTTACCCAAAAAGCATGCTTGTTGTGGTTTGTGCTTTTTGTGGTTGTCGTTTTAGACAAATTATGCAGGAGAAGCCATGAGGCCCAGCAGCCTCAGTCATTCTCACCGAAATCCAGGATAGAGGCTGAAACATCAGTATCATAGCCTGAATATCCTGGACTCGCCTTTTGGGAGGCTAGGCCCAAAACTGCACTATGTCCAAAACAGTTTTGATGAAAGGGAGCGTCTAGGAAGGAGTCTGGTGTGACTTCGGCACATTAATAGTGAACCCCAGTGAATGCAGGAGGTACCCCATAGTCTGGAGATGGGAGACGACTGCCTGGGACGAGCCCGCCTTCAACAGCCAGTCATCGAAATAGGGGAAGACTGGAATGCCTGATCTCAGCAAATGAGCTGCAACCACCGCCATCACTTTGGTGAACACCCAAGGGGCACTGGTGAGGCCAAAGTGAAGCACGGCAAACTGAAAGTGCTTGTGGTCCACCGTGAACCGCAGGTAGCCGCGATGGGCAGGCAGGACGGGAACATGGAAATGAGCATCCCGTAAGTCCAATGTTACCATCTAGTTTACTGGGTCATGGGCAGACAGAACCTGAGAAAGATTGAGCATCTTGAACTTCTCGTTTTTGAGGAAGTAGTGAGGGTTCTGAGGTTGAGGATAGGACGAAGGACTCAATCCTTTTTGGGGACCAGAAAGTAGCGGGAATAGCAACCACTCTCTCTATGGCCCCCTTGGCCAAGAGAGTTGTGACTTCCTCTCGAAGCAAAGCAAGGTGATCCTCTGTCAGCTGATCGTATGTAGAAGGCATGGAGGTAGGGGTAGTCTCAATGGAGAGAGTAGCTCCTTTGGAGTATCTGTTGAACCCACCTGTCCGAGGTGATGTCCGGCCAGCGGTGGAAGTGATGGCGTATAGTGCCACCAACTGGGCGCCCATGATCTGGGAGGATCGGACTAGGAGGATTTGGAGGAGGAGGGGGGGGGTTGTGGCCTGACCTGACCTCTGGCCACCCGACCCATGGGGGAGCCATGCCCACAGCAGCATAGAGGTTGCTGAATTTGTGCAGTCCTCTGGCCAGGATAGGGCAAACTCAGTACGAGATGATACAGAGAGGCCCAAGGACTTGGCAGTAGCCCGTGAGTCTTTGAAGCTCTCGGGGGCCGGTGGGATGTGAGGAATGCTGGGTTGCCCAGTGCAGGGCGATGGTGGAGGGCAATTGTTCTATTCACAGGAGCCCCTGTGCTGGGCTTCGACCAGGTGCCCAGGAGAACATCAGTTATGGCCTCATTAAATGGCAGCAAGAATTCTGAGGTGGAGACGCCAAGCTGCAGGACCTCCGAAAAGACATTAGCCTTTACCACCACAGTAGGAAGATGCAGGTCCAAGACCTCCACAGCCTTACATACCACCATTGCAAAAGAAGCTTCCACCTCCGTAGCCAGGTTAGGGGGATAAAGCATTCCAGGCTTTGGAGAGGTATCCAAGCCACTGCCATCACCCAGTTCCCAATACCAGTCCAATTCTTCAGGCTAAGGCGAGATTTCTAAGGGATCCATCCTGCATCACCTCCCAATCTTCCTCCAATCCTAGCCCTTCCAAATAATGCAGAGGATGTGACAGATTCCGAAGGCTCTGCCGGCGCCAGCCTCAGTGGACACCTGCCCAGCTACGTGTCGTCGGGGAGGAGAATGGGGCTGACACAGCTGGTGGGCGCTAGCAGCATCAGGAGTCTCGCTGTAAGACGTGGCGCCGGGGAAATTCATGAAAGGGGTACGACCGGCTTAAGTCTGGATACAGAAACTGATCCATGAGAAGCCATGGGAGCCGGGGCCGGAGCCTATGGCACGGAACCCGATGGAACTCCTTCTGCAGAACCTGCGGGGCCCAAAGGCGCTGGGGTAGGTCAGCCAAATATGGCACACATGGCATCATAAAATTCTTTTAATTGGGCAGGGGTCACTCCCGGTCACGGAAAAGGGGGGAAGCGCAGAGCCCACCCAGGAACATGCTCCACAGGGCGAGGCCTCGAATGACGACACTACTCCGTTGCGTCGGGTGACTGACAGGGTGAAGTCAAAGCACGCTTTGACTTATTATGTTTTTGTGGTGAGTCTTACCTGACCGTTTGATGACTTTGAATGGGAGGATGACGCCGGGCCGCAAGTAGCTTTAAGGACCACTCCCTCAAAGCCTTGGCCCAGCAGTCATAGCACGACTGCAGGGCGTCATTGCACTCCAGGCACCAAATACATATGACGGGGTCTGTGACCAACATCACATGGTGACAGACCCTGCACTGTTTGAATCCTTTTGGACATGATAGATTCACCTGCACACCACTAAAAATCTTCGACAAAAAGTTTAAAAAAATGTTGGTCAAAAAATGACAGAGGGTAGTGACACGATATCTGGGCTGGAGTGGGAGACTAACGCAGAACACCGCTTTACGGCAGACGGGTAAGCTAGGGAAACTGGGCAAAAGCAAGGGGTTTCAACGATGGGACACTATAGGGATCTCCCGTCTAGGCGACCTCTGGAGCGGGGTGGAGTCGTCACATTTGCCCATTTACAAGAACACTACGAAATGGCGCCCACTGAAATGTTCCTCTACTTACAGATTAGGCATGCACTTGAAGCAGCCATTCCACGAGATACTACCCTCCCGGAAGCATTCCCATTAGGAGACAGACTCTTGACGGAATATTTAGATAAAAAAGCGATCGCACATACATAAGATCATTAATAATCAGCTAGACCCTATGCAATCGCTGAGGGAAAAATGGCAAACTGATGTTGGCGAACTAGACGACGTGGACTGGCAGGAGGTGCTAGAATACCGTAAGGAGGGGGCAATACCCTCTAGGCTGCGTCTGGTACAGCTCAAGGTGTTCCACAGGACGTATTTTACCAGAGTAACATTATGTAAGATGGGAAGGATTACGGACTGGTCCTGTCTACGCCAATGTGGTGGCTCAGGCACCTTTTATCACACACTCTGGGACTGCCCTGTAATTGCAGTATATTGGACTGCAGTAATGAACATTATAACACAGGTCAGCGCCAACCCTGTTCCGCCTGAACCCAAACAATGTCTCCTAAACATTTGGGAACCAACAGACATGAATCATACAGCGCAGGCTTGGGCAACCTTGGGGTGAAAATAGCGAAACGAAATGTTGCAAAACACTGGGGGGTGGCGACGATCCCAACCGTGGAAGACTTGTACAAAGATATGGATATGGCCATGGCAGCAGAAAAGGCTACGTACTCTCACAGAGGGTGCCCTAAAAAATGGGAGAGAATGTAGGGAAAGTGGAATGCCTTCAAGGGGACACATTGGTGCACCTCTGGTAATACACTCAGACTCAGAAGATGACGTGTAACAAAGCTTCACCATTCACAATGACTAACATTGTATAGTAAATGTGCGATATGCTTCGGTCTTGAATGTACAACGATGGAAACTTTTATTTCGCAGACATGCTACGTTGTACCTGTTATTGCTGCAAATTCAAACTTTAATAAAAATATATATTTTTTTTTAAAATGACAGAGGGTAGCTCTCTTCAATGGATCTGCTCTGGTTGGTGCGGAAAGTAAAGAACTGACATCAGCGCGCCGGGGAGGCACTTATATTGGCGACACAGATGTCATGATAACTGACATGCAGCTGACGATATCGGCACGCAGGGGTACTGCTCAAGAAAAAGCTTCGGATCCAGTCTAACGCCTGGGAAGTTCATAGGTAAGGAATCTGATGCTAGATATCTCTATCAGATCTGTGCACGCAAAAAGGACTCATGCCATCTACAAAAGAGCTTTAAAAAAAACATAAAACAGCTCCCACACTCATTTGATTTCATGTTCCCCTACAACTACCATGGGAGACAACCCTGGCCCAGCACTGGGGTCTCAGGTTAATAGAACTGAGGCCAGCAGAAGGTAAACATGCACCTGAATCACCTTCCTATCAGACACCATCACAGTCAGAGCTGCATCTCCAGTGCTGGTCTGCTGCCTCCCCCTAGCACTGCAGCCTCAGCAAAGGTGGCATTGACTGAAACCGGTACTCGGATGCTTGATTCCGGTCCAGGGAAGACATGGCTTGGCAGTTCGGGCTAGACTGTTCCCATGAGGCACAGGGTCAAGACTGATTTGGATAAGGCCATGTCTGAACTGGGGTGGCGTGGTGAGCAAAATAACGATGGATTAAACCCAGATCTGTGACTGGGGGTGAATGTTTTGCAAATGCGCAACATTCCGTCCATCATCTTGTGTGTTTTGCCATTGACTACCTGCCATCGTCGAGAAACGGACATCCAAGGAGAAGCATCAAGTGGCAAAGACCGGTACACTGGGGACTCCATGATTCCATTGCATGCTTCTTAACCAATCTGCCCACACACCCATGTTTGCGCACCTCACCCTCTGCAAACGTTACACAACCTCTATACACAATACTGGAGCATGTTTAACTAATATTGTTTTTGCTGATCTGAACTTTGCTCCTTCAATAGCTTAGCTAGAATTTTACTCTATACCATTATTAGTTTTTCAGGTTTGGAGATGCTGTACATTTGCTTTCACGTTCTTTAATTGAATTAAGTGCACTGTTAAAAGAAAAAGGCAAAGAAACTGTAGCACTTTTTGAAGAATATAATCCCTCGTGTAGTGATTCTCTTTTTCTTCGTACATTAGCATCCACTTAAGTTAATGGCCCGATGATGCGTTCCTGAAATGGGCATTTGCAGATTAGAAGAGAAAGTGATTCGCTCTCTAACCAACGCCATATAAAGGGACATTTTAGGAGCAAAACTATCAGAAAATGACGCTCATTGCTTTACACAAATGTAGAAAAAACGTGCAGCTGGGTTGGAGGTTACCTCGTAAGCATTTTTGCTTAAGAGATTTAGGAGGACTTTGTTGTGGATTTGCACACCCATATATCTGTCTATATTCACAACTACAGTTGTAATACACGAATGCTAATCCATCTGTTTATCCCTCTTTTAGTTTGAATTTTGTAAACAAATATGTGTCACGTATCTTCTAAGGAACATTATAGACCAGAGACATTCAATATGCTTTTATTGCATACCTTCACCACTGGCGTTTCTTCGTTTGTTTGTACTCTGTCGTCGCATTGTCACAACTGCTTATGTTTTCTTGCCGAGTATGTAGCTGTTCAGTGTAGCTCACACAATGTCATTATTTGATTTGATCAACCCCAGCATTAGAGAGTTGTTGCCAAATTGAATGTGCTCTATTAAATTCATAAATAAAAAAGGCATAACCATTTGCATTACAACCAACCTTTGATTTGGTGGATGTCAGGACACTTCTTCAGTCTGATTCTACTGCAAGCCCACTAAATGAACTGTGTTTTATTGATGTTTAAATGATTTATGAGGCATGGTATTGAAAAATTAATAACCGTTCCATTCAAAGGTGTAGAAGTGCAGCCGGCATGCCCCAGACCAGATCGAATGCGTTACTGCAAAAGCATAAGAACCGAAGACACGGTGTTGGATTCTAGGTTTACAGAGGGGTGAGTGTGTTGCACAGCAAAGGGGCTAAAACAGAGACTCCGCGCTGCTGTTTGGATTGGTATCCGTTCATCAAAGTCACCAGCGACTGCTGGTCCATAGGCTGTGTGCCGCTGCAGAGCTGGAAGCCATGTTCCACCTGTAGAATGCAGATACAAAGGAGCCAGACCCTGGGCCACAGCTCTCACAGTTGTGTGCCATCCGTCCCAGTTTTGTGCATTCTAGGTAGCCCTCTACTGTTAATGAGCTATTTATAAAAAAGCCATGCGGATTCAAAAGGGTTTCTCTGTGAGCCAGTGTCTAGGCTAAGGCAGATGCAAAGTATCAAAAGGCGTTCAAATCAAAGATAAGTGTGAGAGAGAGTTTCCTTCCAGAAATATACCTGTCCTGGCAGTTCAAGCTGGACTGTTCCCACTGGGGCAGGACCAAGGTTCTTTTGCACATGGTGGTATCAGTCTGGAGTAGCAATGTAGTCAAACAAATTCCACCCATCATTTGTTTGCTCTCTCAGGTGAGATGCACTGGGTATGGCTGGGTATAAAAACTTCGAAGTGGGTCTTGTGCACGCTCTGACACTGGAGTCAAGCTTCATCTCGCGGGGACTGTACAACAAAGCCATTACTGGCTTGGAGTCGCTTGTGCTCCTTCCCAGTGTCACCTGGGCTGGCAGATTAGGCAGGACACTTCCTTTTGGAGTAGGGCGAAGTTTGGTTTGCATGTTTGGTCTGTGTCTGTAGTGACATAGTGGGTAAAACAATGATGGACTGCAATAAGGTCAGACCAGTTTACCTGTGGCTGAGATTGATCTGAGCTTTACATTTATAACTTTCGTTTTATTAAAAAAAACAAAAGAGGCAACAATAATTTTGAAGAGGATGGTGGTCTCGAATTACTCTTAGAAAATGCAGTGGATCATTTTCAACTTGCAAATGGAGAGTCTTCTGTGACTTGGCTTTACCGGATACATTTTCCATTTGAGGTTTGCTGCTTTATTTAATAATCTTCAATTTTACTCAATATGTTGATCTATTTAGTGAAACTGAATTTATATGATAGTTAATACTGCATTTTGAAAATAAGTGAATTTGTTTTAAAGGGACATTAGAGTGCTGAGGGATGAAAACTACCAAGGCATTAAAATTAGTGATTATTTCAAAATCAACTATACCTACGCTGTTGCCTGAACGTGTGATAAGGAACAGCTACACTAGTAAGTGGTTGTAGATTTTGAAAGGATGCATCAATGGAGTCCATTTACATGCATGATCATGACAGTGCAGAGAAGACATTGAGGCGCAAGCGCATGGGTTTCCACACGCTCACAACACAATGCCGAACACCTTCACCCCTGCACTATACTGTGGCATTACACAATCCAGCAAGGGCAGGTGAGAAACTGTCACGGCAAGATGGAAGAAACAATGGTAAGGAGAAGCACCACCATTAAAAACAAGCATTTGCAATGCAATAGGTCTCGCATTTGTGAGAGAGCTATTGGTGTTGTAAGTGGCAATGTCTTTTACCCATGCGTTTTGGTTTTGTGCGGGTGTATGTGGTGTGGAGTGGAATTATGTGGTGTGGAGTGGAGTGGAGTGGAATTATGTGGCATGGTGGGCAGAGGAATTATGAGGATAGTAGAGTGGGATTGTGTGTCATGTAGTGCAATTATGTGGAATGGTATTTTGTGTTGTAGACTGGTATGTAGTGGGTTTAATTATGTGGTTGTTTTGTTGAATTATGTGGCATGATGTGGAATTCTGTGGTGTCAATTGGATGTATTTGGTGTGCTGTGTAATTGTGTTGTTCAGTTGAGTTATGTGGTTGGTTGTGGAATCGTGTGGTGTGCAATGGAAATGTGTGGAATTGAATTGTGTGGCGCATAAGTGTGTGGAGCTGAGTGAAATTATGCTAATTGGGAATTATGTAGCATGGTTTGGAGTGCAACTTGAAAATGTTATCGGAAAGGAGGGTGGAGGAGTGCTTTGGCTAAAAAAAAAGATATTAATAATTACAAAAGTGCAAAACAGAGATTATATCAAAACCTATACTTTAACTGAATTATGCGATTCTGCAGTGTTTTCCACATCATTATGAATTTGCTGCATTCGATACAAGTGAGCTCATATTTAAAATGCGCTTTGACAGCTACCACTGGGAGTGGTGTAAATCTGGCCCATTTAGGACAGCAGTGAATAAAAATATTGACAGAAGGGATTTAATGCACACAAGACTTACATTCTGACAAAATGAAGCACAAACATGCTTCACGACTCCATTCAAGCACTGCTTGCCCTGTGGAATATAAACCAATGTAATGTACTCACCTGGACCTCATCATCATTGCAGATTGGCATGGAACCGACATTGTACTAATGCCTCAATGTATTGGACAGAGGAGTGGACATTATCTTACACATAGGACGGTGCATTGAAGTGCCTTTTGCGGTTCTTGCTGCGGTTTGAGTTTAAAAAGGGACTTAACGTTATGGTGGCTGCATAAAATGATAACGCAAAATGATAACTTACTAACAAAAGGTGAAAAATAAAATCCCTCTGGCAATCCAAATCCAGGGATGATAATGGAAAAATAAATTACATGGTGATTGATGCACTATAATGTCTTTCAAAATGCTAATTTAGCTGAAATTCATTTAATATTAATTTGAAATTGTGGAAAACACCATACAAAATAGTCCATAACAGTTGCTAAAGATGTGCTGCAAGGACAAACCATGTGTTTCAATTAAGTCTAACAAAATGTCTAATGGATTGCTTTAACCCAATTTATTAAAATATGTTACTATGCATTTCAAATTAATGGTTCTCCGATAGGCTCATTCTTATGGAAACCCAGGGTGTTCACCTTGATTCCACCACATCAGTTGGGAAGCACGTGAACCTCCTTAATTGCTACATCTGATTTTGCATTAACTTCTTGGAAGAAATTGATCATCCTGTCGTTGAACCATTTGGGATCCAAAATAGGTTGAAGCGCAACAGATCCTAGTAAACTCAGAAGACTTGAGAATCTGCTGAAACCCTATTTCCATCAGCAGTGCTAAGGTTAAGCACTAAATTAATCCTTGAAATGCCATGTTGATAGATGGTGGAAGCAGGGAGGACAGGTCCTATGCCTCCTATGTTTGCAATCTGTGGAACCCCTTGCCACTATCCTTTCAGGAGACTGGATACTACATCCTCTTTCCATAACTGATCTTTATTTTTTGATTTATTTATGTAGGATGTCTATATAGCACCATGTTTCAGCTGAACTGCTTCAGAGAACTGCAGCAGGAAGGCAAACCAGGTAAAAATAAATCTGACAACAAAAGAGTCCATCTGGATACTCAAGAAAGAAAACTTCTGACAACATAGGAGTCCATCTGGATATGTAGGATATACCTTAATCTAACAATCTCAAGTTGATCCCAAAGCTGATGTAAAACTAATGGAATATCTGGTTTTCGTGAGTTTCTTGAACTGGAGAGGGCTGAGGCGCTTTTATCGTTGGGATCATTGTTCTGATAGCCATCTTCTGGAACGGTGCTAGTGCTGAGGTATCCTAATTCAGTGTTTAGCGAATCTGACAATGACAAACAGTTCTACGACTATACTTTTATCCACTTGGTTCACATGATAGTCACAAAAGATTAGTTTGTTTAAATGAAAGCAGAACACTGAAAGTGTTTCCATTTTATGTAATCCTTGCGAGAGCTGCAGATCATTACTGAATTTGGCCGGGGATCCCTTGTGTACAACAGGAACCGCGTGTAGACTAAAAGCATTGGAGCAAAATATTCTAAAAACAGTTAAGCATCTCTCAAGCTTGTAGAACTACTTGCACAAGGAAGCTCAACTATGTCTTCCTGAATAGCAAATCAGTATATATGCCTTTGCAATCCAATCCATTTGGTGCAATAGTTTATAAATCTCAATCCGTTACGATACTAAAAGTACTGTAAAGGTTCTTAATTTGATTTTATTTTTCATTGTCTAGGTGTAGAGTGCCCTTTGAACTTCGGAAAAATCTAAATGAGCTTCTGAAGCATCTAAAAGTCAGCTCTGAACTATATACTTGCTTCTCTATTACAGGCTTTACAACAGTGGGATAGGGTGTTTGCTCAGCCCTTGCGCTCCTCTTTTAGGATCTTTATAACAGTGGAAGATGATGTGGACTCAGGTCATGTGCTCATCAGCAATCAAAGATATCCCCAAAAATAAAACACCAGGCATACGCAGGCAGGGCCGGCTTTAGGGCGGTGCGACCGGTGCCACCGCACCGGTTGCTGACTCTTCCAGGGGGTGCCGTCCTTGGAAGTATTTTATAAATTTAGAAGTACCTGCTGAGGCATTGCTAGCCTCAGGCAATTCTCAGACAGCAATATAAATGTCAAGATAACTAAGGTGATTCATGTTCTTCTTGGAGAGAGAAGGAGTTTTCTCTAGTGGAAGTTTTAACTAATTTTATGGTACCACAGAGGGTTTATATGCCTGCTGCCAAGAATGTGTACCATGCAGATCAGAAAGTGCATATATTTTAAATCAGTCAGTGCTTTTGACAGAGAGATCCTTTTGTTACTGGCAGTGTAGATGTTAAAATCCTAACATGGAACAGTGAGCTAATAACTATCAAAGAGCTGCATGCAAACTGCAAGATATAGATTAGAGCATTATGATTTTTCCTCTGTCTTTAATTATTCTAATATTTCAAAAAGGGTTCATTTTGGTAAGAATAAATCTCTATTATTAAATGTAACCCCAAACCATGGGGATATGTGTTCAATTATGAGTCTGTGCTTCTCCAGACCAAGCACTCAAACTAAAATGTCTACCAGTATGGATGACATGTGACTCCTACACCTTGTAGTTTTCTGGCTTATGTAACATTTTCTATACACTGATTTACGCACCTATGATTGATTGTCTCTGTGTAGTGTGTGTGTGTGATGTAAAGTGCTCTGACACCCTACACTAATATAGGAGGTGCCATACAACTAACTAAATACATGTGAGAGAGAGTGATTATGGAGACTTGAGGGGGCACTGTGAAAGGGTGGTAGTGATGGAGTCTGTGGGGGGCGCCAACAAACATTGTCGCACAGGGCCCCACCAGTGCTAAAGCCAGCCCTGTACACAGGTTACCAGCGGAACTGTATGCCTCATACTCCCAATTGTTGTCTCCTAAACTTAAAAAACTATATCAAGAGGCATTTAAGACTGAAGTTCTACCTCCGACCACAGAGCAAGCCTTAATAATGTCACTGCCCAAACCCGGTAGAGACCACTCTAACCTCTCTGCCTACCATCTGCTTTCTTTACTAAATACAGAATATAAAATACTCAGTACAATTGTATCCAGCCGCCTCCAACCCCTCCTGGCAAAATTAATGCATATTGACCAATGCAGATTTATACCAGCAAGTAATACATCTCTCAATATACGCAGGCTATGCAATGTTATGATTGCCTGCCCTGAGGACATGGTAGGTCCAGGATGAATAGCACTCGACATCTGTCAAGCATTTGATACACTGGATTGGGAATATATGCTAGCTGCCCTACAAAGATTTGGGATCCCATCCGAATACATACAATGGATTTGGATACTCTACCAATCCCCTACGGCCTAGGTACGCACAGGGGCACACATATCACCAGTATATCCAATACAAAGGGGCAGAAGACAGGGCTGTCCCCTCTCACCTATGATGTTTGAACCTCTCGTCCATAGACTGTGCACTGGATCCACCAACTTGGGAATTACGCTTAATCATACACTCCATGCGGTATACTTTTACGCAGATGATATCATCCTTTATTCCAAAGACCTACGGGACAATCTGTGCACGGTTGCGCAAGTTTTCAATCAATTCAAATCCATTGTGGGACTTGCCATCAACTATGAAAAATCTTATGCATTGCCCTTTGGAACTGAGCTAAATAAACAAAAGATCTCCTTTGAGGACTGAGACATAGCAGTGACCTGACCCCTTTCCGCTATTTAGGAATGCACGCTTATAGAAATATCCAAAACCTCATTGAGGGGAATATATATAAGGCAAGACGCTCCCTGTGCGGCCAGGTCACTTTTTGGACATCTCTGCGCCTTTTGATCACTGGCCCTCTGGCAATCTCTAAGATGGTGATGCTACCTCGACTTCTTTACTAATTTGCCGGTGGTTATCCCCAGATCAGTTTTTAAGACACTAAACTCACTGCTAGCTGACTTAATATGGGTCTCATGTTGCCAACAAATTATTCTTGCGAAACTGCAGCTCCCATCAGACGCCGATGGAATGGAAGCTCCTGACTTGTACGCCTACTGTTGAGCAGGCCAATTGCAGTGGCTTTCTTATTGGTTGGCGGGCCGAAATTTGCATGAAACAGCATACACAAACCAAATGCTTGACCGAGGTACACTAAATGCGCTGTTGTGTCCGGGGGGAAACAACCCCATCAGCTCCCCTTCTTCTCAAAACTGTGCAAAATTACTGGAAGCAGGCCATAAAATACACAGCACACACTCCTGCCTACACTCCCAATGTACCAATTTTAGTGATACCAACCACTATGGGGATTCTCACAAAACGCAGGATTTCTCTGTGGTTACAAGCAGGGGTGTCGGAAATTGGTGAATTGTTTAGGGACGAAATGCTACTGTCACATGCTGATTTTGTAAATGAGCAGGACGTCATAGGGGCACTTTATCTGGTGCATGCCAACCTGACACACTTTATTGAATGGCACTGGGCACCCCGGGGAAGAGACCTGCCACAAACAAACTTGTACATTTATTATACCTCATAGGAAAGGGACAACACTTGATTCGATGGTACTATCGAGGAATCAGGGCACACCAACTGTCCCCCTTAGTTACTTCACAAGTGAGAAGGAGATATTAAGAGACCATTCACGGATAAGGAATAGAAGACAATACTTGAATATCCTAAACGAGTATCCTGAAATACACACTTCAAATGTATCCAGTATATGATAAGACAACGCACCTACTTAACGCCACACAAACTCACACTATCTCCCCCACCATTACGGTAGACTGTCCTTGATGCACGGAGCAAGACGCAGACTTACTATACATGATCTGGTCCTGTAACTGCTTACGCAATTACTGGGGCATGGTCAAGACAACATTGAAGGAGGTAGTGGGCGACATGGTACGGCAATCGGCCGAAACATGTATACTTGGTCTTTGCACTCGGCGGAACAGGGGTGAAGCACAGACCAAATTCACAGACTTTGCACTTATTTTAGCAAAGAGATGTATTACAAAGAAGTGGAAATTAACAACCTCCCCAGGATTCAGACATGGAAAGAAGAGGTTGAATTATGGGGAATAGCAGAGAGTGGGACCCTTCGCAGAGAGGAACATAGGTTTTCTCCGGAAGAAACCCATAGCAATGCATTGGGACTTGTTATTAGAATCCTTTAAAGTATCAGATACACGCTATCCTCAATTGTAAAGACGCTGGACAGCTTCACAACACCCTAGACTGAACTAGCCACATGAGTCATGATCCTATCTACCCACCTTAACCAAGTATACTTTTCTCGCAGATTTGAATGCAAGCACAGTTGATATTAGTCCGTACCAGTCAGCCCTGACTCCCATGACCCCTGGCCCCCAATCTCATGATCACGCATGCCCTAACCCAACGCAATGGACACTGGTCCACTAGCACGATGCTCTTAAACTCTACCGGTCAGTAGGGGGGATACCCGGTTCTTTCATTGTTTTTCTTTATTGTTACATGCATGACTTTGTGATTTTGCTTATGTTACACTTGAATAACAGCCAGGGCCTTAAGCGCCCACTTCAGTTGCAATGCTGGAACACTAATCAGTCCGTAAAATACATTTTTTGTGAGGTCCTGGCAGCTGCACACTACTGCAGGGCTACTTGCATCCCCCTCTGTTGTTCCAACACTGCCAACAGCAAATCGTTCCACAGTTACTGCAGCCACTGTGTCAATTACTTGCCTGTCTCATATTTTATTTTTGAAACAAACTCGGGTCAATTCACTAAAAATAATGTCCAAAAACACTCCAATTCGACCATGGAGGCCAATTCACTTAAATGCTAGGGGACATCACACGTCCTTTGACCTCAAATTTCACTCACACACACATAATTAGACATACGCAGAAATTCCAACATGTACACTCTTTCACACAAACACACTCTCACCCGTAAGCACGCACACAACATACATTTAAAAGCATTCTATACTTACCTTAGCTGCCATGGAAGGGCATATTCAAGCTTGTTGTACTTCATTTTTATTACACTATAATACATTTTATTAATTCACTATTAGTGTGAAAACAAATTGACAGAAAATAAAGACAATGGGAGCACCAGCTGCCCCAGTGTTCCTGGCATTGAATTTGCCACCTCTGAGACTAGAGGTCGTAGAAGCAGTGCTAGGGGTAGCAAAGGGCAAGTCAGGGGTCGCAGCTCCGACCCCTAGCGACTCCTAAATGACGTCCATGAATTCCACAAAGATGGAGCTCACCAGCAGCCAACTAAAAACTTCGGATGAAGAAAAGAGCACTATCTTTCTAAGTTTTAACTATTCTGCAATACACTTCACCACAATATGGCTGCCATGATAGAATATAGTCCTTCTTCAATGTTTGGTTTATATGGGAACACAAGCTCTAACTCTGTTTCTTTATTCTCAGAGCTAAAAGATATGCTCGGCATATGTATGTATAAATTGGTTGTGATGCTTCAGCCGCCATTTTGGCATTTTTAATTTACTGTTTAATCATGGTTGATGACCTTTTTAAAAAGATAAATTAGAAAAAGTATTGATGCATGAGAGAGCCAATGCAAACAATCATTTAAAATGCCAATAGATCGGCACTTCCCTTTAAAAGGAAAGACCTTCTAGCTTTGCAACTGTTTGCTTTTCCAGATTTGGGCAAGAAGACGTGGGTGAAGAAAATTGGGTTGCCAAGGTCTGCATAGAATTTTCAGGCAGGAGCACCGAGGCTTCATTGTGACACCCTGCCACACTATGTGACTCCAATGTAGGTACATTCAACATCACATGAATGGACAGTGCATAGCCGATTCTCATTACCATTACAAAGCACCTAAACTGCAATGCCCTGGAGATCTCTGTGACTTTGGGGCTAGGGTAGAGATCTCTGTGACTTTGGGGCCACTAAGTTCAGGGGAGTCATCCATTCCGTTGCCCACTACACCTCCAGTTCACAAGCAACACGCAACTGGGTGGAAGTAAATATATCTGCATGTCTTAAATCACAGAGAAGGCTTACTGGAGTATATTTTTTTTTTTACATGCTTCTTGCCAATGATTAGTCCAATAACGATTTGTTAAAAATCCATATGGTTGTGCAGAACATGGATATCGGCACACAACGTGCAAAGAACTATTCTTGGCTGATCAAGTACATGTACACTTCAGGAATACTATAGGAGCAACAGCTTGGACTGTTCATTATTCGGGAGCGATGCTGTCCAATAGAGACGTGGATGTTCGTGCTCCAGAGCACTATCGACATCTTGACGAACGAGTGAGAAAAACACAATTACTGAAAGGGAGTTCACACTTCTCATTTAGGTGCACTGAGAATTCATGCGGGGAAGCGGAACTTTCCAATCAACAAACTGCTGTAAAAAGCAGAAGAGGAGGGGGAGTAAACATGGAGCAGACAATGTGCAGATTGACTGTCGGGGAATCATTACAGGAAGCCAACTGAAGAGGGCAAATGCAGTAGTCAAGAGCAACAACAAGGGGAAACAAATTTCAAAGGGATATTGAAAAGTGATGAATGCTTTCTGACAAGCCGAGAAAGTTCACCGTCCTGAGATTGCATTTGGTCCTTTGAGTAAACTCACAATGAGCAGACACCAGAAAATAAAAAAAATTTCAACAGAGAGACTGCAGAACTGATCTAAAGTTGGGCCTAAGAAAGGTAGATAACCCAGTAGTGATAATGCTCAGTACACTAATGACTACAGTGTATGTATGACCTTGTTCCTACCCTAAGCATACGTATTTTTGAGCAAGCTGTTCACTCCGCTCTCATGCAGTGCTTAATTTGAGCTGGTGGTTTCCGGTGCTCGGCACCAGCACTTATTGGTCAGCTCGGGCTCTAGTGACAGTCCACCACATGGTGGCGCTGTCAGTCAAAATTTGAGAACAGCACAAAAACAGTGTTTAATAAGTCAATATGCATTAAAAATTATTAACACCAGTTGCTCACACCATTATTGTAGCTTTGGGTGGCCTGGAATGGTGTGAATTGAGACACTTGTAAGAGTGCAAGGGTTAGTACTGGTGTGGGTTCTGTCATTGGCAGCGATGGCAGGGGCAATGGGTGGTACAGGGTGCAGTGGCCTCCCTAGAAGGGTCCTGGCATTTACTTTAGCTACTTTACTAGAGCAAATCTTAACTAACGTGGAGATTTTTGTCTATGTGGTTCACAGTGTTCATATATAAAATTCATGTTTTCTGTACTTGAGTTAAAATATGTACTCTTTCGCATTTGAGGTAAGCACAAGCCCGGAGCCTTTTTAATGTTTTAACCAAAAGGTAGCTTCAAATTGAATTGCAGACAAAGGCAGATTTGAGCACGTTTAAGAGACCCTTGCAGCCTCTTTTATGGAGTCTGTTGTCTGACGTCTGACTGACCCCTTTCCTTTCCTCTCCTCTCTTGCTACTCTCTGGTACAGATTTTTAAATGCCAAAGAACACAGAATGTTCCCCTTACCCGACAGATGACCCCAAACCTGTCAAGAAGAACCCAGCAATGAACCAGCTCCACCTAAGGGACACAGCATGCTTGCCCTGTCTTTCCCCATTATAAAATTGCTCGATCAATGCCATTGTTTCTGCAGGCAGAGCATCCTCTGTGGGATTAACAGTTACCTTCCAAGAACTAACATGCATAGCACATAGTTCTCTTTTTCCCAAGAGCAGCCAGAAATTTGTAATCACATCATCAATATGAAGCCCTGGAAACAATAGTACCTGCTTCCAAAATGAACATTTGCCACTAGAAGGTCCCTTGTCTCTAACTCCATGCTATTTGCTACCTTAAATAGATCCTTCTTTTGCACTTTGGAACGAGGACAGTTTACCTTTCTGGCACTTGGCATAAAGTAATGAGAGTCTGAGAAAGTATTGATGTAAATCTGGTCACTGAGAATCATATACCTTTAGCTAAGTAGTACTGTGCAATGCAATAAACATTCCCAGAAGGCACTGAAGTTATGCACTTTTTTTAAAAACAAAATGATAGACTAGATGTACTTTCTTAAGCTTAGTTAACTTTTTGGACTTTTGCTGAATGAATTGCAGAAATTGTTTTTTTGTATACTAATTCCTGGTAACCACCATCATTATACAAAACAACACAAAACAAATAGAAAACAAAGAGACAATAAATACAATACAGATCAAGCAATCAATACTCGAGTTGTAAAAGTAATCAATGGTTAAAACAATAAGCCTCACCGATTTTGAGGAACTTTGAATACTGAAGAGAGACCCTTTAACAGTTCTTTATAAATCATGGAGCCAATCATGTGTACAGATTTTGCTTTCCATCAAGGTTTCACATATTTTATACACCAGTTTCAGGAACAAACCAAAAAGAAAACGTTTTCCTAGATTTTCATACTAGGATCAAATTATTAAAGTGAGCAGTGCAAATGATTTTTGAGGCAATCAATTGTTCAATGGTTAGCCAATTGAGCTCTTGACTAGCACGAAATACAATGCAAAATTTGTACAAACCTACATGCCAACGTATAGCACTGGAATGCATATAATGCATCTATCTGGATTATCATTATGCAATCAGATTGCTCGGTATGGCCAAATTATATAGTTACAAATTAGAAACTTTAACAATGTTTGTTTGGATCAAATGGAAGCAGTGGTCATAAATCACACTAAGGGTTCTTATATCACCACTGGGACTAGGGAGAAAATAAACTCCCCCAAACATACAAAGGGTACCACCTCAAGACAGACAAATACAAAAACGATGTTTCGTTACCACTTCAACAGAGCTCGTTCACACCCATTACTTCAAACTTTTCAAATAGCCAGAAACCACAACAGCACCGCATGATGTCTCATGAACATCAAGCAGAACCTGCGTGTCACTGACATACACATGATAATGCTGACCATAACCCATGATGACTTCAACAAGTGGGAATGTGAATGCATTAAACACAGTTGGTGATAAAACTGTAACATAACAAGCAATAGGCACCTGCCCTAAATTTAATCTGCCACACATAGTTATCTGTTCTTTATTTGGGAGGAAATAAAAAATCCATCCAATTACATAGCTCTAAATTCCAAAACACACGACAAGGTTTCAATTATGATTTAGTTGTCCACAATAACAAATGCCATCAATGGATCTAACAAGGTCAAAGCAGATTGCCCACCCATTGGGACAATGAAACACATTCTCCCTCACAAGCTCCTCGAAGCAGAAACTTGGTTGGGAATTGGCAAGGCAATTTTCTCAATCCAAAAGAATCTTACAAGTTAACTCCATTTTAATAATCTTCCTAATTTACAGTATGCCCTGGATGAAAACTTGCTAGATATGAGTTCTCCAATTTGGTGTTACAGATCCTTGCTTATTCTCTCAAGTTGGCCACTGCAGTCAGTGAATGTAGGCAGCAGAGAAGAAGCATTAGAATAAATCCATTCAATGTCATGCCCAATATTTTTGAAGACACCTTTCCCCTTTGATTGAGCGGAACGTAGAAATAGGAAACACATATTTTTCTTCACACTTGGAACAGTCAATTGGAAGTTAGGTGGAAAAATATTCTTGGGAAGACTAATGAGAGAAACTAGAAAAAAGTATCTTTAGTTGCAGTTCTTGTATGTTTTAGGCAGTCCAGTGTTCCTTTATATTTAGGATAAAATGGATCTGAATACAATAATTGTATTCAAAATTGTTTTTACGAAGTCAAAATGAGGCTTAACTACGTTCTGGGTATGCATTAAAATGTAAATGGCAAAGGCAACATTTTAAAGTCTTAAGTTGTGCAAGAATAATAGATGGGAGAGATTATTCTTATTTTTATGAGTGCTAACCAAAGGCTTCCACCAAGCCACACAGATCTTTTCATGGGAAACATTCCCCAAACTGCAGAGGAAGAGAAGTTAAAGGTTTCATTCGCGGTACCAAAACCACGCTAATATACAACTTGGGTATACACTAACAGAGGTGACCCAAAAACTCTTTTCAGTAGTTAGGCCAAAGGCAGGGATGGACCATGCAAGAGAAGCAGAGGGATGCCGGAATCGACTTCAATGAAAGTAATTAAAGGTACAGAACAACATTTCCAGCTAAACACTATCCAGAATCAATAAGTATACACATTTATTTAAAAAAAAGGTTTATTATGATTGCAAAAAAAATCATGAAATTTATAACTAGAAATAAAGTGGTGCACCAGCAAAGAGATAAGCCCATACCACTTTCAAGACCATTTCTTGCAGGAGGCAGTGGTACTGGTTGACTGCTAAGAAGAACGCCCTAGTAGACCACAACGATGCCAGCGCAAACCGCAGCAAGGAGCTCTTTGCCTTCGTTAAGGAGTTCTCCAATCCTGCAGCCACTGAGAACGACATCACCCCCTCCCAAGAACTGTATGACACCCTGGCAGACTTCTTCCACAACAAGATCTTAGCCAGCTATGAAAACTTCAAACCTCAACCCTAGTCCGCCAACAGCATCAGCCTGCTCACACCCACAAACTCAAACCTCGAACACTTGCTCACCCACTGGGATCCATTCAATACTCAAGCCATAATCTCCATCATGAACTCCATGCACTTGGGAGCACCCATGGACCCCTGTCCCCACAACCTCTTCAACATTGGGAATATGACGATTGGCAACAAGCTCAAGAAAGTCCTGATCTCCTCCATCACCTCCCGCTCCTTCCCTGAGGACTGAAAATACGCTGGTGAGGCCCCTCCTGAAGAAACCTTCTGCAGACCCAGCAGAACTGAACAACTACTGGCCCCTCCCTGCTCCCCTTTCCAGCGAAGGTTCTCGAGAAGGCAATAAACCAGCAACTAACCAAACACCTGGAGCACAGCAACCTCCTGGGCCCCTCTCAATCCAGATTCTGAACCAACCACAGCACCGAGACAGCGCTGATCTCTGCCACCGATGACATAAGGGCCCTCCTGGACCACCTTGGAACCCAAGAAAATCATGTGCGGCGTTCCCCCAAGGATCGTCCCTCAGCCCCACCCTCTTCAACATGACATGACCCCCCCCCCCCTGTCCAACACCGTAACATCGCACGGACTCAACATCATCTCCTACACAGATGACACCTAGCTCTGCCTCTCACTGTCAGAAGACCCCCTCCACCACCAGAGACTACAGACAATACAGAGTGGCTAGACTCAACCTCGACCTCCCCAGTTTATCCCACATCACACCTCACCCCATCTTAAGAAGCTACGCTGGCTCCCGATTCAGAAAAGTTGCCAGTTCAAGATGTTGACCCATGCATTCAAAAACTATGTATGAAGAAGGTCCAGCATACATTAACAATCGCATGACCTTCCAGCAACCTACAATCCACCTCCCTCTTCCTCGCAGAAACTCCTTGAATCCGCTGAAGCAACAGCGGAGGATGCTCCTTCCCACATATGGCAGTCAAAGCTTGGAACGACCTTCCCCTACACCTCAGGACTGCCTCATTGCTCCAGCCATTCAGGAAAGGACTCAAGATCTGGCTTTTCGAATAAACAGATCACCATGAAGCAGCTAGCTACTTCAACGCCTCAAGACTCTCATAGGTGATTTTACGTGCTTTACAAATCGATTGATTGAGAGTCATTTGGTGTTTTTTCTTTTACTAGGAGTGGTATGAAGGGGCAAGGCTGGGCAAATAGGGGCTACAAAATGTCTGTGGTACAGATTGTACATGATGAAGAATATCATCTTTGTGATTTGTACTTTACTGAAGCTCATTTCAAGCCAGCTGTAGGCAATAATCTGACCTAGAAGTTAAGGAACTATTCTGCTTTTATGCAACAAGGAAAAACTCAAGCACCAACTTTATTACCACAGTACAAAACAACATGTAGTTTATACCGAAAATGGCAACCATTAAAAGAGGACATCAATTATATATTTGACTCTTACTCATATGCTTTGCTGGTTTGTTTGTACCGTTTTTAGGTCGAGCCTAGGCAGCGCATGCGCGGTCTTTTCGAGACATGATGCAATCACTCTGTTGGCTTACAACCCGCCCATTGCCTTTTTATTCATCCCTTCGATTATCATTCAAAAATGCTAATCCTTCCTCTTTGTCCCTCCTTTTTGTGTTTGGTTTCCTCCCACAGAGCACCGGCAAATTACTGTTAACATTATGCTTCTGTGTTAATTTGGGCAAATATTTTTTTTTATTCCTCCTGTGTGACTGTCTGCCTGTCTTTGGTGGTTAAGCTTCGGCGTCCGTCACTTAATCTCCCCATTCCGATACCGAGATGAAATGTCAGACGCTTCAGACGCTGTTTTCAAAATCACCTCCTTCATTTTCTCTCATTTCAAAATTGGAGGATTTCCCCCAAACCCCTCCTGCTTCGCTGTTTGCTGGTATAGCGAGCCTTGGTCACCGGACCTTCAGCAGCCCAATCTTGCAGGACAGTTAAGGGCAAGGCTTCGGCAACCCCTGTCTCATTTTTCTGATGTCTGTTTATATAATGTGAACTTAAGCGGCCCAAAGGTGTTGGAGTGCTTTACATAAGCACTTGTTACATTACACAATGTCAGGTTCATTTTTGGGAGCCTTTTTATAGAGCGCAAAATCAAATGACCCAAAGGTATTGAAGCGCTTTACAAAAGCACCAGTTACATTCCACATGGTGAGATTAATTTGTTTGCTTTTAGGTGCGAGGAGATTAAGTGACGCTGACGCTGTCCCTGTTTATTATTTCCCTTCTACCTGACAAATGGGAGCATTTTTTTTTTGTTGCTATGTCCAGTGCTCCTATACCTAGGGGGCTGGGACAGAGGGCGGGGTCAGGGGCTTGCTGGTAAACGGATGGTACGAGCAGTGTTTTCAATAGGAAACTCTGGAGAAGAGTGCCTAGTGAATAGAGGCATGTGGAGGAGGGATGTGCATTGGAAAGTACTTAACTGCTTTTTTCATAGGCTGTTCAATACTCTAGTGATGCAGTCGCACACAGAATGTTATAGTGCTGTTGACCTGCATCAAGGCACTTGTTTTTCTGTCTGTACATTAAAAAGCCTTACAATGTGTCCATAAATGTTTCCTGAGGCAAGCGTGGATTATTGAATCACACTGCATGACCCGGTGTGTAGTAATTGTATAGCTCTTGGTGGCACATCACCCGGGATAATGTGCTGCATGGCTAAGCACTTATAAGGTCCCAAAGGCGACACCTATTGGCTATGCCAATGCTCGTCTTCCTCAGTACCTGATCATCCCCTCATTCCTCTCACTTCAATTCTCTCACCCTCTCACTGTTCCCCCTCCCCACCAGTTCACCCCAGATCCCAGCATCCTACCATCTCTTCCTGACTCTTCTGCTCTCTCAAACAGTTCCATGAACGGCATTCAGACGGCAAATGCTCAATGTTAACGCGGTTTAAACATATGGTACTCAATCAGGGAGAATTTATAGCAGTGATGTATTAGGAGACGGAAATTCCATATTAAAGATGGCATCACTGAATTAAACACACTTTAAGGTATGTTATAGGCTTTTAATGGTTGTACATTGGGATAGCCCGGCAACACCTTATGATAGCTCATCTAAGGCAATTCATGGGTTAATGAGCAGTGCGGCTAGTTCACCTTTTCACCATTACTATATGCAGACAATGAGTAGGTCTTAAATAGGTAACAGAACGTTTTGCAGCACTTGAATACACTAAGATTTTATAAGGATGTCTTGCAAATATGTTTTTTACCATGCACCACATTTGTTTCACCTCTCCTTGGCGGATTCATTTACTTTATAACAGATCCAGTGAGAGGAAGTTCCTACCTTGGAGCAAAACACTGAGGTATGGGTCTCATATTTTCCACTTAGTCCGCCCCCTACCTGCTTCTCCCTGGGGCAAAGGTACATGTAAAAGAGTCCTATGGATCCGATTTGCAGATGACTGAAACTGTGTTATATGACATGCCCCATTACGGAGCTATGAAGGAGCAATACATGGAATCAAGCCATTATTACTTTGATTATTGTTACCTCTATATTACACCAGGCGACTCACGGTGGCATTAAGGAAATATGCACAATGGCGCTGAGTGGCCTCGCAAAAAATGCTCATAGATGAGGGTTTCCTGGTGCATTAAACACTGGATATTTTTACTTATTCTATCAATTAAAAGAAAAGATAATAAAGAGAAAGGTTTCTCAGAGACTGAGAGTCTGTCTAGATTTTAGATAATGTCAGAGTGTGACATATTATGAAAACAGTCTCTGAAACATTTTGAAAACAAGAATGCTAATTTTCTTGCCAGAGTACAGATGTGGTTCAATGAGCTCTGCAAACAAGCAGAATGTGTGCTGCAGAAATAAATTATTTAGGAGCATGTCTGCCTTAGGGATGCAGGATGCAACAAAGAAGCTGACATGATCACGAGTGTGCTGCCAGAGCTAAACAACCTAATGCAGTTAAATGCCCTAAAAATATTTAAGAGAGGCTTTACATGACAACGTTGTGCTCAATTAGATAATGCAAAATTGTGCCGTGGGGGAGATGTGTGTAGGGGCCAAGAGAGTCATGTCACCTGTGGTGTAATCTGCAAGCCTTCAGACCCTATTTAAGTCACCACTCAAATGGTCGAGCTTGCTTAATCATCTTCCATGGTATCTGTCTCATGGGCTGGACCGTACCTTGGAGAGCAGCCAATGCACAGTGCAGGGAGGTACAATTGACTGCTGTAGTATGCCAAGACCAATGGATTTTACTAAAAGCTAAGACCTATAGATTTTACTAAAATTATGTGTGTGTAATTTACTTTCTTCCAGGGGATTTCAGCCAGCCCTCATCAACGTTGGTCTATTATTGCTGCATTTTTTCTTCTGCCCACTTCTGTTACTGGGCAACTTCACTGTGAGTAAAGACATTCTACCCTTTCACAAGGAACATACCCACACACAAAATAGTACCCTAAAATGCCAGGGAATACCATGGCAATGTGTGCTTTTTGAGACCCAAATTTTTTTTTTGCTTTTAGTCAATCTATGTGTTTTAGTTTGACAAGGGCTGGGCAGCTTCCCCAACAATAAAGTTTTGCAAAAACCATGACAAAACAAAATAAGCATTAACAAAGCCAAAAGATTGGCAGCCAACACCAGGCCTATTGGCACTGCCAATTCTTTTTATATTGTCTATAAAAGCTGTCAGTGTGTATTCCTGCATCTACATCCGTGACCACCTGTCCAGGTTTTTGATTTCAAAACTCTCAATCAATCAAACAGGAGTTTGTATAGCGCGGCTACACACCCGTAATGGTCTCAAGGCGCTGAAAATTCTGTTCAACCTGTGCTTCTGATTCATGGTGGTGAATAGTGCTTTGGAACGTGGCTTATGAGCATTGCTGAAAAGATGATGTACCTTGTTGTGGTCCGTTCCAGCAAATGCTGAAACCTCCACTGCTCTGTAGGGGTTCAAATCTACACTAAGCAGCACCCCAGCAGAAACTTGATACCTATTTAAACTCAAACTACTTTATTAATGAAAAACTCTGTATGTCATGACCAGCAGGTACAATCAAACAATGGTCAGTGAATGTGAGCTGATCAATACGTCAATGACATAACAATTCATGGCTAAGAGGACAGCCTTTGTATCCCTCGCTCGATGTAGATACTGTGAGCTTTTTATAGCCAGCTAAATCTATCTTTAGCCAGATGTAAATGTATGATGCATCTTTTGCTAATTAATAATGTACTGGTGTAATGGAACAAAGAATATCTGCCTTGGATAACGTGGACTTTTTCCATTACTTTCCACGCAAACGCAACAAAAATTATGCAAAATTAAAAAGCCCATTTTTTTTTGCCCCGGCGCCGGGTTTTATGTAACTTTGTCTAAGTTATCTTTGGAAAAACAACTGTTGAAAATGTGCACAATGGATTTGTATCTTTGGCACACTTTTTCAGTGGTGAAAACCTGTGTGTGAATAGTTAGATGTTTTGCTTTTGATTGTGATAGCTTAAAGCGCATATAAAGCTTGATGAGTGACAAAAAGGTGATGTACCACATAATGAGTAACAAGAATAAGGAGAAAAAACGTCCGAAGGCAGAAACTGAAAAGGAAAATAGTAAATGAGCAGTTTTTCCTGAGAAGTTGACAAAATTACAGTGCTTCTTTCAAAATTTTAAGCAAAAAGGACGTACACTACCCGCAAAAAGAACATACATTGATGTGAAACATCACAGAGGAGCACAGTGGTCTACTGGTAAGAAGTCACGGGGAGGTTCTTCTCAGTAAATAGAACAAGTCGCCCATTTTATAATAATACATTGATTCGTATATCATTATGAGGCATTCATGGATAAGGTGTGCAACTTTAAAAGACAGACCTGTACTCAAAAGCAAAGCAATGAAAAGTTTGTGTGAAAGAGAATGGGGGGGCGAGGGGGGAGGAGACAGCCGACCGCGTGGGATTTGGGCCATTGGTGCAGCCGGGGCCCAGTGGACTCTTTTTGGGCTACTTTCCTTGGGCTGGGTCATAAGGTATTTATTCAGCCATTTTAGGCTCAATGTCACCATTTTAAATGAGGAGACATGCCAGCCGACTATTAAAGGGAGCTAGGTTTTTTCTCACTCTTGTCCTACCTTACTCGTGGAGGTATGGGAAGTAGGAATTTCAAGGTTCTGGGCAATTTTGAGAACAGGTGCATTGGGTTGGGAAATTTGTCATTTGGTTGTCGCTTGAAGCAGGTGCAAGGCGTTTTGGTAGTTAGTTTTTATATGGATACAGGTTAAATTTAAGGTTCTGAACAAGTTACTTCGAGAAGAAGCAATAAATGATAAGTTATGACAGGAGATATTTAGATAGGTAGATGTTTATAGAAGTAGGTAAGAGGTTTTAGGGGGTTAAAGTTCAACAGTTAATGACCAAGTAGGGGTTTTAAACAGTTGCAAGTAAAGGATATAAAGGGGGGGAACCTTAGGGGTGGAGGGAGGAGGCCAGTAGGTGAACAAATGTATAGTGACGTATAGTTTTGTAAGGCAATGGCAAACTGTAGATTTAGAGAAGTAACCAGTATTTAAACACTGTCACACTTGACTTAAAAAAGGGCAAGGGTAACATTGTGAGGTGCTCCTGTTTTCAATGAAGCAGCCTTTTTCACATAGAAGAGCGGGTTTGAGGTCTGTGGTTCGCCCCTTTGGCCCAAAAAGCAGTCATTTCTTACCTTTTTTTTTTGCACTGTATACATCTATTTCCGTGTGTGAAGAACTAACTGAACTTGGGTGACACCCGTCAAATGAAGTGTCAAGCCTAATACATACACTGCCCTACCACGCCCATATGGCCGGGGCAATTTGGACGCAGTGCAGACAAAGTAACTGGCTCAGATACTCCCTTTGTCAACAGTCATCATATATACAATCGCTCCTAGAACACTGCGTCCCCTCATGCCAGCACTACAAGGTACCCACGAAAGAGCGCAAGCTGCACTGCTACTGCAAACATTGCTTCCTGGATGATGATCAGACTGCAGGTTGGAAACCACAATCTTGTGAGGATTGACCAAAAGCATTCCAGCGTCCTTCATTCGGTAACAAAGGGAACAGAATGTTAATTACAGTTCTTCTCAGGTAAAAGTAAGAATTTTGAAGGAAACTTCGAATCCCGCCCAGTACGTGACGCTGTCTCACTTCTTCATGAATACGCCGCATGCCACTTTGCTCCACCCCCGGGCTTAGACCCTAAAGCACGTGCTACAGCACCGCGCCATGCTCGACACCGCCCGCTAAAATTACATTGGTACAATAAAGAGGTGCATTTCCAGGTACAAATGTGTTCTCTAAACACGGATTTCAAAAGGCTTCCGCACAACCCCCTTAAAACGTCATAATAGCAAAGTCATTACTTCCTTGGTTATGCATAAAGACCAAACAACATCTGTCCCTGAAATAATAATAATGCTATATTCATAAATGGAAACAATCTGTGAAGAGTTGGAGTTGTGTCCTAAAGCTCACATTCTTATCACAGCAGCAAGCTATTAATTTTCAAAGCTTTTCTTACGATTGTTTCTACTGCTGTGGTGTGACAAAGAGAAGCCTTCCTTCTACAATCCAAGCCAAACTGCAACTACAAATAGGAGGGGCCCACAAGTTCTGAAACACATCTAAAACTACCAAGAGTGGATCAGAAGTTAGAGGCAGGGCTGACAGCCCCAGAGTTTACTTCATTTTGAGATTCAGCGTCACTTTAAAAAGACCAAATGTGCTTCGAGGACTACAGTATTAATCTCTACAACCTGGTGCACCTCTTGCCACTCAAAATCTCTATGTCGCTTGGTAACGGTGGAGTACTCTTTATGTAACAATGCACTCAAAATATGCTTTTGAGGCACGCCTTACTGAACGCTGTGATGTGCCCAGTGCTAAATGTGCCACCTG
The DNA here is from genome assembly GCF_964204655.1 of Triturus cristatus. Lineage (NCBI taxonomy): Eukaryota > Metazoa > Chordata > Amphibia > Caudata > Salamandridae > Triturus > Triturus cristatus. The sequence continues at coordinate 645,857,649 of NC_140590.1, forward strand.
TATACAGGTGACAAATACCATAGGAGGGTCTCAGTTTGCAGTCCTCAGAGACCACTCTTTGCAACATGGATCCAATATTGTGCACATCTAAGCTGATTACCCTTACAGCCTGCTTGTATCCTTGGATAACCTTGATTTAAAAACAACATGCAGCAAGTATATTTTACCCCCATTGTACAGTATTACTGAATAGGAAGACCTCTTTCCTAAACCTCCCTGGAGCACACTAGTAAAAAAAAGAAAACAGGTTGTCAAAGATGGCCATTGCTGCCTACAGGTACTGCAGAGTCACCAACAACCCAACTGGGAGGAGGAGAAAAACGCAATGGAAAGCTCCAATGAGCAATGTCAATTTGATGAGGTTGAAAAACACTGCACATTTACAGAAATATCCTGTAAACTTGTGTCAAAAAATGGAACTCTACAAACAGAACAAGCTTGGTATTAGCGAAAGAAAAAATTAGCAGCAATGTTTCCTAGAAAACTCCATATTCAAGAGAACATCATGACGAGTGTCGTGTCATGTCTAGCGTTTGGAACCCTGGCGGGGTAGCCATTCGCTTTATAAAACTTTATAATAAGTACAGAAACAAACGTTTGGTGAAGAACATGAAAGCAGGCAATGTGTGCATGTTCACAAGTGTTGGGTAGTTTAATGTGTGCTATGTTAGAGGTGTCGGGTGCAAGTGCTGAGTGACAGTGACTTGAGTAAGTACAGGGTGGGCAGTGTGAGTGCAGGGTGGAAGGGATGCCTACTTAGTTACGTGGAGGGTGAGCGGTGTGAGTGATGTACCCATAGGAGAACTTGGTGACCAGGGTGCTCTTGTGAGTGCATCAGGAGAGTCAAAAGTGAAACCTTGTGAGAGCAGGATGACTAGAGAACCTGTGTGAGTGTAGTGTGAGCTGTGTTAATGCAGGATGATTTATTCCTCGACACTAAGTAATTCACCAGGTCCTTGACATTTGGCAAGTGGGGATTCAGGTGTAATTTGAAGTATGTTTATCGAAGCTGATCCTGCACCAAAATGTCATACTTTTGGACATGTGCAAAGTTACTTTTTTAGAGGTGGGAGAGCCATTGCAGGCCAGAGCCAGTTGCTGAGCTCTGGCTCTGGAAAAAGTCCACTTGGCACTTAGAGTCAAGTCTTCATGCGACTTCCGCCACCCACGCCCTTATGTCAGTCCCCAAGCCCCCTCTCCTTTATCTAGTTGCTAAATTGTGTACTCTAAAACCAAGAAACTTGGTTTCAAACTCGGTTTCCCTGCTAGACAAAAAAATGTTTACCCTAGGAAATTACCTTATTTTACTGTGCCGCCATATCTTTTATGGTCAATTTTAAGAATACCTTTTAAAAAAACCTCAATTTAGGATGTGCCTTCTACAAAAACTTCACTTTTATGTTTTAATAGACTTTAATGTTGCTCATGTTATAAAAATCTAAGCGGGGTTCCCATGAAAACTGACTTGCCTCTTGGTTCACTAGTATCCAGAGCCACTGAAACTATGCAGCAGAGGGCGATCAAATTATGCAGCAGCCCTTTCAGCCCAATGGGCGTTGCGCACCTGCCCCCTTGTTTTACAACTAAACTTCGGTCTTTCAAGAATCCTAGCTGCGGTAAGGGAAAGACTTCGACCGCATCCCCAATCACAGAAAAACCACAAGGACTAAATCAATGGCAAGGCAAGTTTACATTTGGTAAAAATATAAGGGGGAATATAAGAATAAAGAAAGGAAATGAAATCCGCTGACCACCTATTTAAAGAAAACAATAAAGTATTCTGGCACCAATTAATGCTCTCGGCTCCTACTGTTGCTAGGCAACCTCTTAATGAATGAAAAAGGAGGCATACAGTGAGCGCCTGCGCACAGAATGAATTTCAGCCCACAAAGCAATCCACATCAGGAAAACCATGGTAGCCGAGGTCACCATGAGTTCATATTTCTTCAAGATGAAAAAGGCCAGCCCTGCCCCAGTACATCTCCATAAGGAAGCTTCTGGACTATCCTCCTGTGGAGGTCTTCCCCAGACCAGGCTAGAAAACAAGGTAGAGCTACAGGAAATGAGGCACCGGAGAGGCTAGCCCTGCAAATACCATAGCCTCCTGCACTACACCCCTTCAGGAACCCCCAACCCGGAAGAACTGTTACTGTTGGGTGACCTGGGACTGGCACACTGTTTAATTTGTGTTGCATACTCCTCGTTCTAACACGAAATAATCTCTTGGTAAATACTCTGGCACCTACATTGAAACTACTTATCAGAACTGGTTTTGATATGAAACTAGAGTTGTGTATAGTCCGAATAAGTAAGCATTAAATACATTATTATCCCATGACACTTTTGTAGACAGAATCAGTACATAAGAAGATATATAGAATGTACACCAAGATAGAGACAAAATCATAACTGTAGAATTGCAGAATTTACGATTTAATCACAGCCTCTTTGTTGTGGTTCTGCGCTACTTTCTCCATGCTTGTTTAAAGTGGTGAAATAGATACGTGATGGCATTAATACAGAAAATTAGATAGCTGCACATTGTATTTGGTTGGAACTTAGGAATGCAGTAATATTTGCTTGTGTTTGAAGAAAAAAAATTAATATGTAAACCAATACCAATGCCTGCACATTTAATCTCTCAAGTGTCTTTTTGTCAAGATTTTATGTAAACCATTTTCACATGCCTGTTTAATCTAATAACCTAAGTAAATATCATATGTTTATATAATTTCTGCAGTAAGGGCACATGAAATGAGTCGACCAATGGGTGGGTGACAATAGTCAATGTTCACAGTCTGTCTCACAGTTGTGCTATGCTCATGGTCTGAACAGTAAAATGGTACAGGAAGAGACCCCTTAAGCTAAATATCCCTCATCTTGCCCCTTCCTGTACCCAAATTCTATAAAGTCAAGTGTAAGCTCCACGCTGCTATCAGGCCGGATATAGGTGGAAGATGAGTTAACCAGTTCAAGAACAGATGGATAGAGTATACATTCGGTTCAGGCTGCAAGCCTTGCGTACGTACAGAATGCTAATTGTCTTTATTTGTTATGTACTTCCTGAGAAGTAACAGCAAAAAAAGTTGGGAGGTTCTGTGTGACCGCAGAGTTACAAGTTAGTAGCAAAATGTTGGCTGAGCAAAGTTGTTGGCTCTCTGAATGTCAGTGTTACTGGAACCTCTTAATGTACATGTTACATATGAACTTGAATGTTAAGCTGCCTGGTTAAAAAGTGACCCTTGTAGGGAGTATTGGCCATTCTCTTCTTCCTCCAAGCCCACTAGAACAGGGAAAACGCACGCACCAGGATCATCAATGCACACTTTCAATGCCAAGCTAGATAGCAGGTGTGTGTGACATATCGAAGGCATTAGTCCCATACAGAAGGCATGTTTCTCTGTAACATGCAGGGGGAACCTTTTAGTGTATGTCCATCTCAAAAGCACTTTAGGGAAGATACGGGTTGTGGCCAGGCACCAAACGGAGATTGGTCTGAGTAACTGCAGTGACCAGTACTGCGGACCACCTTGGCTGGTGATCTAGCAGTGCTGTTGACCTCACTATAAAAGGAAAAAGAAGTTACAGGCCAGTGGCATGCAGGGGAAACAAGGTGAAGGGGCACACCAGTGAACGAAGGTGCAAAAAAGGGAGGGAGCGACAGCCAAGAGATCAGGGGGCTGCCTAGCAATAATCCCCAAACATGCATGCAAGGGACAGAGACGTTTAATGAGCCCACGGGTGGTGCAGGATGGGGACAAATGGAGGAAGCTCATCTTCCCTGGAGCTTTAATAATACATCAATGGAAAGAGATAAAAGAGGAAACTGAGAAAAGGGGAAGCTTACATGTTTGGGCCACCTTAAAACAAATGAAGCAAATATGAAAATATTTTGAACCATAAACACTTTGGCTCCAATTTTGGTCTTGCACTAAATATAGCAGAAGAGGCTGAGGTGGTGAAATTTTTACTTATAGCCCTTGAAGCCATACTTAGGTGTCAGGGAGGAATTGAGGGAATAACCAGTAGACCCATAGGTTATGATGGCTATTTCACAGAGCTGCTGGAGACATCTCCAAGAATTAGCAGGAGATGCTTGGTGTTACTATAGTCATCTACCAGTAATATCACTTCACATTGGGGTAATACCAGAGAGATTTTCATAACAGAAAAGAGGAAATAAGTTCTAGGAACCCTGTTGCTGTACATTTTTGCATCTCAGCGCACTGTGCACTCATCATCATCAGGCCAATGCCAGAAAATACAGTATGTGAGTGAGGAAAGACCACAGTAACCCCTCCCACCCCCTATTTACCTGACTTCAGGTGCATGAACAGATTAGTCATGTGGATCTGGTGGCAAAAAGAACAAGCATTGGCATAGCCAATAGGTCTCGCTTTTTGGACCTTATAACTATTTAGTTATGCAACTGTTGCATGGCTAAACACTTATAAGGTCCCAAAGGCGAGACCTATTGGCTATGCCAATGCTTGTTACATTCAAGAAGTCCATCGACTGCATTTGGTGAAAATGCATTTTATTTCTTTTTTTAGTTTTTTTTTTTTTTACAATGGTGACATTCTTTTCAAAACTAAAAATCTGAATTAAACGATTAAATTCAAATTTGTTTTTAAAGTATAAAGAGATTCCTGCGCATGTCCCCTTGACACTAGTGTTTGCGTGAATCCGAGCTGTGTCAGCCGAGTGGCCCTCAAGCCGAGCTCAGAGGCCCGGGGGTCTTCGTGAATGCAGATGTGAGCGGCCAGCGCTGTCCCTGGCTCGGGAGGCCTCTGGGCCTGGGAGGAATCAAGCGCCTCTCTGAAATCAGGGCGATGTGCCTGAGTAAAAGAGCCGAGGGACTGCGAGTGTTCCCGCAGCGGTGGGGACACGGCCAGCCAGAGGATGAAGTGTGAAGGGGGTGTGAGGAAAAGGGGAGACGTAAGGGGGAGGGGAGGACGCGTGGGTTATGGGAGAGGTGGGGGAAGGGGGGGAAGAGGCGCATAACTGAAAGAGGCGAGAGGACAATGCAGAAACCGGAGAAACGCAGAAGAGCGAGGGGAAAGAAATATGAAAGAAAATAGCAAAGAGGGGAATGGAAAAATAGGAGAAAAATAGGAATGAAGAGCAGGATAGAGGAGTGATTGGGATTAGGCGAAAATGGATGCGACGGGTTGAAAGGAGAAGGGGAATGAAAATAAAGGAAAAAGACAATATTAAAGGGACATAAGCAAGAGGTGGAGGAGTGAAAATGCAAAAGTGGGAGCAAGGAAGAATCAGCGTAGATAGGAAACTAGGGAATACCGGTTAAAAATGGGAGAGGTGGAAAAAGAAAGGAGAGAACAACGAGCTAAAGAGGTAAAGTAAAATCGAGAAACTGAAACAAAAAGTCCCGTGCACACGTTGGAAGAGTATTAATAAAGTCTGTGACAAACCAGCCGACACGTGTTTCGTCAATCGGGTAGTCACCCGTGACTCTTCAGGGCTGAAGTGTATGTACATCCGGACAAAGTCACGTTTCTTTTTTCGCCCTGATTATAGAGATCCCCGAGTGACGGCTGCACCCGCCCGTTCACTACTGTTTGCTGCTATCGTGGGATATGACGGATTGGTCCTCCCTTTATTTTTTGCATACCCTTGCTGCCACTATTGGCTTTCTCTCCTTTCAGTTGTGACCCGATCTGGCCGGGTTGGAATTATCACCGGTCCGACGAGCCCTGAAGAGTCACGGGTGACTACCTGATTGACGAAACACGTGTCGGCTGGTCTCTTCTTTTGATGTTTTTCCTTCTGATGAAGGTCTAAATATACCTCACCCATAAGAAACGTCTTGTGTTCTTGGTTTTTGGCACCTTGATCCTATCTCCATTTATGCTTGAACAATACTACGTTTGTCACAGACTTTATTAATACTCTTCCAACATGTGCATGGGACTTTTTGTTTCAGTTACTAAGTGGGCCCTCGCCACTTTATTTCAGGGGTTATATCGGGTTTCCTCTGACCTTGTAGCACCGTGCTACTTTCTGTTGTTCTCTTTTTTCACCCTACCGCTACCAGTTTTAAGCGCCTATCTTCCTGTACACTCAAAACCCTACGTAGATTTTCCAAAATCGAGAAACGGTAGTAACATGAGAGACAGTGGAGTGGAGTAGATAGAGAGAAGGGGATAGACTAGGTGGAAAATGGAGGGCGAAAGGGAAATAGGACCGGGGTTGTTTCGAGATAAATAGCACAGGTAGAACGGTCAGAAGGAGAGAAAGGAATGTAATATAGGGAAAAGAGCAAAATTTAAATAAGGACAGAAAAAGAAAAGAGGACAAAAGAAACAAGCATTGGCCGCGCAGCAGTAAAAGTAACGCCGCGCGGCCGTAAAAGCGAAAGTCATCGCGATCGCTCTGAAAGTGAAAGTGATCGCGATGACGCGCTAAAGCATGAGTTTTCAAAGTGCTGCTGAAGGCTGGCGGTTTGCGCGTGCACGCTCGCGTGAACGCACACGCTAGGCCAGCCAGCAGCACTTTGAAAACTCACATACAAAATGTCTCTCCGAGCAGCGCATGCGCGCTGACTCAGCGAGACCTAAAATTGAGAGCTGTCCAGATAGCGTCCAAGTCAAAAAGAGTAAAAGGAAAAACATGGGGCAAGCATAGAGGAAATGTAGAGAAGGAAGTGTGGTTTGCCAAGCCCTGAAGCAGGTCCAATGGTGGCAAACAGATGGCAGAATTACAGAGGATAGAATATTGAGGAGAGATGTCCCTGGTACAGCCCCACTAGAAAGCAACAAGAATATGGGTAAAGAGAACTCTGGAGACCAAGAGGGATGACAGAAAAAGGCAAACAAAGCCATCAATCATGCCAGGCAGAGAAAAAATAACAGAGATGGCTTTTCAGCCCAACAAGAAGAGAAGTTAAAAACAAAAATAAGCGAGTGTTCCGATGGCACCAGAAATATGCTACATTATGGTTTAAGCTTTCTTTTAGGCACTTGACGAGTTTGATGAATGAAGAAAGATGGTAAAGCTACTAAAAATGAATATAATTACAACTCAAAGCGCATTAAAACAGTTAAAGGTGGACTTGAAGAACAGCAATCAAGAAGCTGACAAAGAGGATAAGGTGGAAGAGGGGTATAGGACGATGAAAATGAGAAGAATGTAGTGAGAGAAAAGAATGCAGGTGTCTGAGTATGAAGATCATTTGAGGGATGTGCCATTGAGCCTCAAGGTTAAAGAGCCCAAATCTAGGGCTATTTTAAGAGAAGAGTTAAATGATGCAACAGATATGGGGCAGGGAAATGGTGTGTGTTTCAGCGGAGCACACATGCCTACTGCATCGCACAGTGAACTGGAAAAGGGTCTGTAGATCATATGGTCACACACACTTAAAATGAGCTACAATGGGGCACTTATAAATTTCTCGAAAAAACTAGGGGGACGGCCGATCATCCCCTTATCACAGATCTACCGTGCCAAGTGCGTTTCCACATGCACATATGGATCAGGGATTTGGGGTATTGATCAGGCAGACCCCATACAACGCTCTGAGAACCGTTTTCTAAGATACCTTTTGGCAACACCACCCGGCACTTCTGTTTTTGTTTTGCATAAAGAACTTGGTTTTACATACATTAAGGACATGATAAAATCTGCACCCGTTATATTATGGCATAAAGTGTGGACTACCCCTGAAACACACCTCAACAGGGAAATTATTATGGACTGTCTCAGCCTGAGCAATGTGCATAGTTTAAAATGGCTGAACTATGTCAGAAAGATGCTACACGACATGGGACACCCAGAATTTTTCACTGATCCAGCCACCCTAAATAACATCCCTAGAGTGACTCTAAAACGCTTGGCCATTAGCCACCTGGCAAATCGACGCTGGATCACTGAAAACACCAAGTATACTGTACAGGAACATCAACTCTGCACTACTGTGGAAGGGATGCAACACTATCTTTCTGTAATTCCTTCTCCTTTCTCCCGCATGCTCGTGACCCGGCTCCGCACTGACACTTTTTTCAGACTGTTGACATTCCCTAATCAGAACTGTTGGTCGAGAAACTTAGAGAAATGCCCATGTGATGGCCTGTCATCTCAGTCCAACATTCACTGCATCCTTTTTTGTAAATTTTACCAACTGCCAAGGGTTGCCTATCTGAAACCGCTGCTCAAATCCTGGGGACTTCGTTCCTGCAGGGCAGCCTATCTTAAAATGAAAGCTTTAGACAGCCCTCTAGCTATCGCAGTGATTTCTTTTTATTTAAAAAAGATTTTAATGATTAGGGCTTCTATGCACCCATAAAAGAACACATTGCTTTTATGCTCATTTATTGAATTTGATATGTCTACTATCACTCTTTTAAACTTTTATTTTATTTCATGATGTGATAATGTGATTTTATTGTACTTTCATGATAATGCTTTTGCATGTCGAATAAAGAATTTTGACTTGACTTGAGCTACAATGAACAGAATGGGAGGTTAGGACATGTTTAAAGAATTATAGCAGAAACAGAGCAAGGGAGACAGAAACAAAAAGAAATAATGAGAGAGTATTAAAGAGTATGTGAGACTCAAGGGAGAGAAGGTCAGGAGATGACTTTAGCAGAGTGGCCATTAGAAAAGTAGACGGTGGGGAGAGATATATGGTTTGATTTAGATAAGCAAGCTAGAGATTACCAAAATGCCGGATAATGCAAGTGTTAGGGAGAAAAGGCAGGTTTCATGCAGATCCCTAAAGGGGGGGAGGGGCAAAAGTTGAAGGAGGCAAAATGGCTATATAAACTAATAAAATTTGGATTGTCTGATGAATCTGTAGGAAATCTGGCATCCTTAGAACAGTAAGCCTACTGCTGGTATCTCATGTTTTGTGGGATTTCTTTAAGGGAGAGCGGGCAATGTTAAGGGAGGGGGGCTTCAGAAAATCTAAGATTAGGATTTGCTAATAACTTTGGTGCAGTTTTAAGGACTCGCAGGAAAGTTGAGATCCCAGAGCTAGGCGTACTGTGCTAACAGTCTGCCAAATTGCATCACCCATGATATCAATCTATAAACAAGTATAGGGCATGATGCAGATTACGTGTTGCATGCCATGCAAGCATAAGAATCGATTAAAGGATTATTGAGAACTGATTAAAAACGCATTGACCACACCTCTATAAAATCAATTTAAACCAGCACTTTGTACAATTATAACTTGAAGAAGGGATGAGATCTCAAAAAGTGTGCTAGAAGAATATACTGATTTGTGTAACATGTACTTTACACCAATGAACTCTGTGTGCCCTGGGAACAGAGAGAGGGTCAACCTAGCCCAACACAATGGCACTTAATATAAGAGCCAAGGGGAGAGGCCTCAGAATGTGAAAAAGGGGTATACTTTTTGCACAGTATGTACTTACTGGCTTAAGTATATCTTGGACCGTTATGATGCACTGTTAATGACCTCACATATTACATCACTGATAACGGTTGAAATCTATTGCTGTACAAGTTATATATATGTCATTTATGTACAACTCCTGACTTTTAGTGATTTTTGGTTTTAAAATGCGGTCAATGACCCAGAACCTGCCCCACACAGCTATTTCCTATGGAAGTTTCGGCTGCACCTGGAGAGGTTGCGGCAGGCGGGGAGCTGTTGAGCCCTGGACTGCTTTTAAGGGTTCTATGATGTTGTTGATGGCTCATGAGAAGGGCAATTCTACAGTTGCCCGGAAACAATTAAAGCCCTGCCCTACACCAAGGCAAAATAACTGGTTAAACCTGTTGTAGCTCAATAGTTAAGTCAAGCAGAGAGGGAAGCAGAAATAATGTTAGGAATTCCTGTTGCATTAAAGGGCACATAATACAGTGAAAGTTTGAAAAGGAAATGTACACATCTGGTAGAGTATGGGATTTGTGATTGACGAAATAACCTTCCTAGATCTTCAGAGTGTTTCTACCCTCTGCATTTCACTTGGGAAATAAAAAAAAAAAAACAGAGCTGGTCTGGTGTTTGCGGCTTCAGAGCGTCCACAATCACAGAAGACAGATTTTCCGCTGTAAGTCAACAGAAGTGAAATTGCATTACACCGAGAAAGAAAAACGGTTTTGTTCCACACTCTTCCAGGGGCAATCAATAATAGCTTCTCGGAGTTAGATAAGCACCCACGCTGGCCTTTGCGTTGGGATTTATTCAAAGCATTACCATGGAGGACAGTTATCTTTATGACACTGCTTTATTCTTTTTCTCAAATAGAGTTATTTTTGTTTAGAGGCTGAAAGCCTAAAACTGCAAAATTGTCAAGTTTCCACTGGGGGATTTTTTTGGCAAGGCCTCAACTTCTTGAAATACATGCAGTGATCTATTCAGTGTACTTAAAGTTAAATGTAATGCGCAGAGATCACTTCACGCTCATCTAATGCCGTCCAGACATCTGACAAGAATTGGCGAGGCCAAAAGGTTTCGCCTCAAGGACCTATTGGCTTTGCCAAATGTCTTTTGGGATGCTGTACAGTGTTGGGAGGAAAATTCTAAATGTTTTTTTCCCGATGCTGTGCAGCATCATTAAAAAAAGATGAAAATAGCACTATGTTGCTACCACATACGTAATGATACATGCATGGGAATGAGTCACAACACACGAGGATCAGCTTAATGGCACAGTGCTATTTGCTGTGTTTTTTTCACCAATACAAAAAGGTGAACAACACTTGTATCGGTAATTAAAAAATGAAGACTTTTCACTGCAAAAAAAGGTGGGGGGCGGGAGGTGGATAAAATGGAGGCGTGGCTGAGGAGTGAAAAGGTAGCTCACTGAGGAGAGAATATGGAAAACACAGAGGGCGGGGCAATCAGAGAAGCACACGAGAGAGCAAGCAGAGTGCGAGGGTGACAACAACAGGGGGAGAGGGAGAAGCACATGACAGAGAAGTACACAAGAGAGAAAAATTGAGTGCTAGGGTGGACCTTTGGGGGTGGGGGGAATCGAGTGTGAATGTTGAAAAATGCATGCACTCTCATTGCATCTTTAATCAAAAAGAAGAAAGCAGTTTCCTAACAATGACACAAGTCAGTCAAATCAAGAGGGTGGCATAGAAGCAAAAGAAAAAACAAAGGAGCACATGCATTAAGCAATTTTGCGATCGCTAACAGTGCGATTCACAATAATAGGCCTTTTGCGATCGCAAAATGGCCTTTTGCTATGCATGAACGTTTTTGGATTCGCAATTTAGGTAATCGCAATATCTTGTGATTACCTAAATTGTGAATGGAAATAGGGTATCGCAATTTGCGATTCCCCAATGCACATGCAAGACGCCTTTCCTAAATGCAAACTGTGCATTTAGGACACGCTAATTAAAATCAATTTGAAGTTGAAGTTAACCATGTGCATACTTTCAAAAATGCACAAACCTGCATGCCAAACATATGCACATATTTTTGTTAGGGGCGCCTCAGGGGGGGGCTTTAAGACCCAGGGGCACCCTTGCCTCTGCATTACCTAATTTGTGATTACCAATTGGATAATCGCAATTTAGGCAATGCATGACCATTCCCCCTAGGAAAGAATGGAGTCGCAATAGCAAAAAGTGGTTCCTTAATTGCGATTCTTAAAAAATCACAATTAGAGAATCGCTATTTGCACTGTGTTTTTATGCATTGCATTTTGCGATTACCAAGTAGCAATTTCCTAAAAATCGCTATGAGGTAATTGCAAAAATGAAGTTTGATGCATATGTCCCAAAATGTACAAAAAAACATGAAATAAGAAGCAAGCAAATGAGGGTGACAAAGTAGACAAATGCTAATCAATGGGTCAACGAAATGCCTGTTGTAAGGTCTTGGTAAGCCCACCATAGGTTTTTTCCAACCAACCAGCTTGCACTGTCTGGCAGCGAGAGCTAAAAACAGCAAGTGCTGATTCTCTTTATTGAACTGAACAACCTTTAGATGCTCCGAACTGGAGAAGATATTCTCCTTGGATTCAGCCTGGACTGGTTCGTATTCTCCAATGCAAGAAACTGGAGACTGATTTGGAACAAAGTAGTTTCGCATGATGTCGGACAATGTTAGAAAATACATAATTATGAGCAGAACTGCCTTTTGCTTGTGAAACATCTCTCAAAGTGTAATAATATTAAAAATAGATTGTTTCTTATTGTTAGAAATTGGGGTCTCTAGTTGGCAGAGGTAGGTACCTTTGTCCAAATAGGGACCCTTGCTTCTAGTCAGGGTAAGGAGGATACACTTCTAAAATAACCCCTGCTCACCCCCTTGGTAGCTTGGCACGCGCAGACAGGCTTACCTCAGAGGCAGTGTGTAAAGCATTTGTGAACACATACAGTAATACAGTGAAAACACTGCAAATGGACATCACACCAGTTTAGAAAAATAAGTAATCTTTATCTAAACCAAATAAGACCAAAGCGACAAAAATACACAATATAGTAATAAAATATGACTTTAAAATGGTAGAAATAGTTCAGTTCAAAGCAAATTGCAGATGTAACACTTTTCACACAAAGTGCCATGGATGCGTCACGCACACAAACAAAAAGGGCCGCAGGGAAGGTGATGCGTCAGTTCCTTAGACTCAGGGGGAGGTGATGCATCGATTACTTACTGATGCACAGGGGAGGTGATGCGTGAGTTCCTTACCGGAGAGGAGATGATGCGTTGATTTCTTACTAAGGAGGAGGTGATGCGTTGATTTCTTACTGCGTCCCCCAACGATGCGACAGACCTTGCGCCTCACTGCGATGCGACGATCCTGAACAATGTGTGGTTTCTTGCAACCGCACAGCAGGGCTTGCGTCGGAATCAGTGCGGTGATCTCGGACTTCGGAGACCGATGCACTTGGTGCAGTGTGCGGCGAATCCTCGAGCCGCTGGCAGGCGCTGCGTCGGTTTCTTCGGCGATGTGTCAGAAACAGGCATGCATGTGTTACGCTGCTCATTGTTGCATTACTTTTCCAGCTCCCAACAGCCAGAACAACCTCCAGAGGCACCTCTCTGGTGGCAGAGAAGCCCAGTGCTCAGTCAAAACTAGTTATGTCCTCTCTGGTGCAGCTTCCTGGCAGGAGGTAGAGACAGACTTGTGAAAGGCAGACCTAGCCCATTCGGGTGAAAGGAAATATCCTCCCCCTACTCTAAATGCAGCCCAAGTCTATTGAGCCCGGCCCTTACTCATCCAGACTCTGGAGCAACTGCACCTCCCCAGCCGCTGTCACTCCAAAGCCCACTAGCAGCATTTGATTTACAGGCCCTGGGCACACACAGTGCACTGGACTAGGGATTGACTAGTAAATCAAATATGCCAATCATGGAATCAACAATCCAAACAATAATTTACAAAGAGAGCACTTGCACTTGAACAGCAGTGGCAAAGTGCCCAACGCATCTAGAGCAGCAAAAAAAGTTTAACACACAGCAAAAACACTGGAGGCAAAGGAAAATATACAGGGAAAACCCACACCAATGATGCCAGGTCTACCACTTCTACAGTACAAAATAAAATCCACGCTTTATAAGCACTCTAAAACATTTTTTATTATTTTAACCACAGTGAAAGAATGAATCTGCTTTGCCAAGATCTGAATTTATAACCTTGCATATATTACATTTGTCAGCGCTGAGCGTTCCAGGGGCTGCTAACAGTGGGTAAACGCTGGCGAATATCCTGGGAAGAACTAAAGCTGATGTGTGTGGAACTTGTTCAATATCCAGCACAGCTACCTTCCCACAGCATGCAGTACCACAAGAACATGCAGGAGCAATGAAATAAATGTAAATTGCTTTCAGTAATGTGTGCTGAATCAAATGAATTGGACCTTGGTGACTCATTTTGTAGTAAAGATTATTATTTTTTATTATACAATTTATGAATACAACAGCTATAATTAAACAAAAATAAGTGAAACTTTTTTTCTATCCTGCAGCACTGACTTAATTACAAGCAATTAAGTTTCAAGATGTATATATACTGGCTTTGCAGTGGCTTGTTGTAGTGGATGCACAAGACTACTGTATGAAAGTCTCCACAAGGGAGTTCATCCCTACTTGAAGAAAAGAGTGCAGTTCCAACCTGGTACAAGCAAACTGAGATCCTCTAACGTAGGATTACTTAGATCAGCATCCTTCCGCCATTCAGTCCATCCAGCATGATGGAGGAGGAGGTTACTTAGTTTGAAGATCATGAAATGGAACTCCTTACCAGGCTCAGAGAAACCTCAAAACTCTACTGTTCTTAGAAATCTTGACTATTTGATTCCTGTGTTGATTCCTAGGCTCAGGCTCTCTCTGATGAATGATGCATCTTCATTTATTATACGACATATATAGAATCATAATACTGATCAATTTCGAATGCCTAGGGTTTCCAAGAGCGTCTACAAGGATGAATGTTTTTCAAAGGAAGTGATACAGTCCAGATTATAACGCCTGCCATTGCTCCAACTTAGACTGGCATTTTTGCAGTGTCATTGGATGTGCATGTAACACTCAGTGAGATTATTCTTAAAAGCACATACATCAGTTCTGGTAGTGCACACTTATAATTACATTTGTGTGGCTGAAACAATTTAGGGCTTCAATTTAAATCACTTCCCCACTGGACTCGTGTGACTATTGCTGAAACATAGGATTCCCCTTTTCAAGGTGTTGGTCCCTCTTCTCGCAAATCCTGTCTGAACAATGCTTACTTGGTCAGGTATCTATAAGGAGAAACTCACAGACCGTTGTGTACTGTCCAGTCTACTCATTGACCTAAATGGGTAAAGGGCACTGAGGATTTTTGCATCTACAATGATCTCTGAGATGTAGACTTAATTTGTCCTGTACATATGTTTTCCATGTTCACTACTAAGATTACAGTCTGTGGTCACTTCTGGTCGCCACTTCTGCCCTCCTGTCTACCCATAGTCCCAAATGGGTCAAGAGCAGTGAGGTTCTTTGCATGTATAATGAGCTTCTCGAGATATAGGCTTAATCTGTACTGTATTTATGTTTTACATGTTCTCTACTAAGATTATAGTTTGTGGTTACTGCTGGTAGTAAGACGTAGTGTGAGACATATTCATTATTTTATTTCTTAATGAAGCCATCTGCTGCCATTCCATAATTAAAAGGTTGTCTATGTACCCAATCCAAATTAGAACATGATTTGTGATGCCCAGACCACCTGTACCTCCCACCGAGCCATTAATAAATTTGCGTTGCTAGTGGTGAAGCAGGTGCTAATTACAGTTCCTATGATCTGCCTAAAATGCTCTTGTTAAAAAATGAAGACGTTGTCATTGGGGGAATAACTGACCATAAAGGGATATTGATCTACTGCAAAAGAAATGTCTGCAAGCTGCCAGTCCATGTGAGTGCTAAAAGCGAGTTTATAGTGAGACTGCATCCAGCGGGATCATTAAGAACAGTTCCCAGTGAATGTTCCTGCAATATAGTGGGAGATTCAAGACCAGCGGTAGCAAAAAATGATTGCAATAGATGGCAGTGTTCTCTAGAAGGTTCCCATTTGAGAATACTATGGGCCTTCCTTGTGGTTTAGCTGGATGTTTGTGTACTTTAGGCAAGAAGTAGAAACATTGAACAGTTGGGTTATTATTATTTTTTTTTAAAGGATTATTCTTCTGAGTCAATTAAACCCTTTCCAGGTCGGTCCCACAAACGATCATGATATTGCCCGACTGTCCACATTCTCGTCAATTTTTTCACATCATTTGAATTCAGCAACTGAGAAAATCCTTCTTGTTGGTACTCACTGACATCCATTTATACTACATTTGCTCCCTTTTCAGTTGGTTTTATGATGATACTGGTGCCAGCCTGTGCATAGTGCCTCCCTCTGGTTTGGACAAGGTTTCTCTCCTATGACTAACCTTGCTGTTTTAATATGGTACCCTTAAGTCCTTAGCGACCGAATCATAAAATACATTAAGGATGTCATGGGGCATAGTAGAGTTGAAAGCAGAATTAATTCTAAACCCACTACAACGTGATTTATTCCCACTCATCCAAGTTATTAATGTCTCATTCTCTAGACTCAGTGTCACAAGACTGTCAGTGTCTCCTTTCCTTTATCAATGACAGCCGAGGTGCGCCTAATTCATCACCTGCTTGCTTTGACATGCTTGTTGTACAGAAGAAAAGAGAGTAGAGCATCGTCGAGCAACTGTCTCCTCCTATTTGGTTTGATACTGGGGTAGGGCCCTAACCCCTAAATATTATGGACCATGGGAAGTTGGGCCATTTGGCAAGATAATATGTGCAAAACCGCATCACTCATCGGAGGACAGTGTAATACAGGAAATGTAGCCCTAGTATCAGGGAGGATGAAAACACCCCTATCATGATCCATACATCTCTTGCACATTAGAATACTTTGAGCACTGGGAGAGTATCAGCATGGACATTTTAGAGTCCTAAGTGGACCATATTGTAGATCGGTGTTATATAGACTGTTAATTGATCCTTGATGCGCAGGTGGTAGTGACTGTGGGCTGCTTTGTGGGTGGCTCTGACAGAGGGGTCCTTGGGGATGCGCCATTGCTTCTCGAGTCGGTAACAGTTTCGCTTGGTGGTTCTGAGCTCTGGGGTATACCAGACGGCTTGTCTTGAGGATTTGTTGGTTTTTGCCAGCTTCAGTGGGACGACTCTGTCAGCGCATTTGTTGATCCAGTTAGAGAAGTTATAAACGGCCCGGTAGAGATCTGCTGAAGTTTGGGGTGGTGTGGAGCGGAGTGTCTGGGTCCATTGGGTCTTGGTTACCTTGCCCCAGCTACAGTGGGTGGCGCTCTGGTGCTTGGTAATGGTATGTTGGGTGCTTGTGGTTCAGCCGTTATGCCGCGGTGACAGAAATCTTAAAAGCCACTAGCCATGTTTAGCCTTTGAACTACCACACATTACAATCACAAACTGTGAGAAATATTAATCTGGAAATTAAATGATTAACATTTAAAAATGTTAAACTGCTCAGGACTAGTAAATCAGTGTTTCACTTGAAGTTAGCAGTTCCACTTCTGCTTAATCAGTTTCTCATATCAACAAAAGAACAGTTGCTTTTCTTGTCCCTTTTGTTTTTCTCTTTTTAATGTTTTTGAATGTTTTATAATTGAACATATGCTTCTCAGTACTTCATTAGGAGTGCCGAGTTTTATATTAAAAAAGACAGTTTGGGTTGATCTTGAAGTTGTGATGTGAAACGTTTCCTGGTCTTTGCAATGAAAATACTACCAGGCAATGGTCTGTAGCTGATTGTTCCTATCCGGCCTTCCTACTCTACTAAAATCCAAGTGCTCAGGAAATGGAACAAGGCGCTATTATGCTGTTCACTCGAAATGTGGAGCACTTTTGGGGGCGATTCAGTTGGCAGGCAGACGTCCTACCACGCTTGGAGTTTGCTAATGTGTCCATTATCCAACTGGGTGGAGGGGGAGGGGGGGGGGGGGTTCAGACTCAGGAAAGGCAGTGGTGCATCAACAAAGTCCTCGTTGGCAGGTCTGGAGGAACACTGCTGCTATTTTCGGAAATGATGTCTTCCAAATGGCAAATGGGAGTCATAAGGTAAGATAGATAAAAAAATAAAACAAAGTAGGATCCCACCATCCCCCACAAAGGAATACAATCTGGGAAAATAAAATACTGACTTACTTCACTAAGGGGTTTACCATGTCGTAAAAGGCTTTTAAAAATCCTAATATGCCCGAATTTGGCCGGAAGTGTTCTTCTGCCATGAGAATGTGGTGTGCTTTTCAAACACACTCCACCCCCCCCCCCCCCACCCCCTCCCTCGACGGGCCTGCTAATATTTAAATTTGCATGAGAAACTGTAAATATTCGCCCCGAAAAAAAGTCTGATTGGGCCACCATAGGGCAAGCCAGAATCTCACAAAGTGATTAAATATGTTTTCAGCTATACGCAGTGCAAGCACATAATATTTAAGCAACCACATATTCAAACTTTTGGAAACTGCATCAGTGATGCAAAGTCATTGCGGTACAAAGCTAGGTAAGATTACACGGTCATGCTCTCCCCTCGAAATATTCTTTTCTTCTGACCATTCTTCTAGCTGATAAAATACCACATCAAATAAAATGCCCTTTAGGTAAGAAATGCTTATTTAGGGTACCTTGGTATCCTGAAAGGATAAAACCATCTGTAATATATGTTTTGCTATGGGAGTTGCAGGCCTGATGAAAAACACAGCATTTTAGAAAGCATTTCAGTCGAGGTTTTATACTGCACCTGAGAAATAAGCAAGGCACCTCAATCCAATAACCATGACA
Source organism: Triturus cristatus (assembly GCF_964204655.1). Lineage (NCBI taxonomy): Eukaryota > Metazoa > Chordata > Amphibia > Caudata > Salamandridae > Triturus > Triturus cristatus. The sequence continues at coordinate 645,875,926 of NC_140590.1, forward strand.
AATCTCAGTGTTTTGGGGGGGAAAGCAAGGCGCAATTTATAATAGTAAATTTACACAGGAAGCTCAAATTGTCACTGACCTCTTAGTGGCACTGCCTGAAATAGGTTTGGTAATTCTACTGACCTTTTGAAGGCTAGGATAGAAAGTGCCTGCCACAGAGCCAAATAAATTCAAATTATGCACCTTCCTTAAACATTGCACAACATCTAAGATATATTTGCTTGCACCCAAGTGTTAATCTTTCCCAATTGTTAAACACTTTAAGGCAACCTTTTTGGAGTGATAGCATAGTCCCATCATTGCAAGTTTGACATTTAGGCATCATTACAAACTCTTTCCTGAGGTGCACATAAATGTGGCGGTCAAGGTATTTTTTGAGTAGCACTTCATGCATGCGTTTTTAACTACTTTCAGTTTTCAGTAAAGAATCAACAACTGACAATATCTTTTATGACTCCCAACCACAGCAGTTAGAACAAATAATTTGCTTTTGTGACCTAACCACAGCAACTGCCTCAATTGTGATGTGGTTTTTTACTTCATCTAAATCTCCAATTAATTTTGAATACTACCCCTCTGATGTGTTTTTAAGAGCATATATTTCGATTCATGTCTCTGAGAATAATGTTATTGGAATCGTGCGCCTCCTATTAGGTGTTCTTGATAACTTGATGGGGTGCTGTGCTGTTCTAACCATTGTACTTTGGTTCCAATGAAAACTAATTAGCATTTGCACTGATTTGCTCAGCGCTGTCCCAGACAGGCATGTGTGTGTTCATTGGGGTAGCTAAATAAATTCAGTATTTTTTATCTTTTATCAAATATAATTTTGCAACGTGAGTTTGCCAATATGTAATCGGGTTCAAGTATTTTATATTGAAAGGTACCCAACTTCCAAAAATTTGTGTGGAGGTGCTACCAAAAGGAGAATTTAAAATTGAATGTAATACTTTAGATATCTACAGGCCTTGCTTATGTACAGGCAAGACAAGTACACCTTCTGTGAACTAAGAAGCAGATCCTTTCATCCCTACTTGAAATGAAGATTAAAAATCACATACAAAGGGAAAGCTTTACATGCTCTCTAAATAAATAAAAAAACTCCTATGTGCATACTGGCAGGCATACAGCATATAACGTTACCAGTATGGCTGAGGCACAAACCCAAGTCTCAATTCTGAACAAGGGTTCAAAATGAGAGTACAGTATAGCGAAAAGACGTGCTGCTCCCACTCTGTAGATCTGCTGTTTAGAGTTGTCTTTCAGTATTACTAAATAAGCAGCATCCCTCCATTTTTCAGGCTAAAATACGGTCATAAAAACAAATGTCCCCTCACAAAAACAATATCAAAAATATATTGCAGATTTGTATTTTGTCTCCAATTTCCAACTCCACAGTTTTTTTCTGACTTGTCACAATACATGGCAAGTCTTAATGTGTAACAAACATTCATAGATATTCTCTGAGACTACACTAATCCCAGCATTAGTAAAATATAAACTTGAAAAACATTACTAGGCAATCGGATTAACATTAACGGCCAAATTACGAGTTTGGTGGTCCGTAGGACTGCCAAACTCTCACGGTGGAGGTGAGGTGGCGGTCGGGGACTGCTACACCAGTGGTCCGACCACCGTATTACGAGTACCGCGGTCGAACCGTGAGGGGACCACTGCAGCTGCGAGGGATCCGTGATCCCTGCCGCTGGCACGGCCGTCTTGAGACCGCAATATGCGTGGCGGTGCCGGGGCGGTGAGCCCGCATTGGAAAGAGTGGCAGTGAGGAAACAAAGAGGGCCCACATGGTGTGTCCCACTGTCTGCATGCACTCCCTTTCCTGCACTGCAGGAACAGGCTTTGACGTTTCCGTGGCAGTGCTTTTTTGAAAGGCATCGCCATGGGAACGCCAAAGGGCCGCCCATCAGACTATGAGGAAACTTGTAATCTGGCGATTGTCCGGCAGCACTGTTTGGCAGTGTGGGAGCGGGGGCAGTGGCATGACAGCCAACTCCCACATCACCAACTCAAAATCGGACACTAATTGCCGAAGAGCAAGGGTCTCCAAAACTGTATAATACTGCAAAAGTGCCTCTTGCCAAATTGCCATTTCAGGGACAACTTTCCTTCTTTAAAAAGAAAATAACCGCACCACAGACCGATTATAAATATATGTCAATTTTACTGGCAAATTTTAATAACGACTTCAGTTCCCAGGAAACCATTTTGCCTGCAGTTTTAAGACTTTTTTGCTTCAGTGATGAAAGTCCCACGTCAAGTTTCTTAAACACTCCATAGAGCAAATGTCTAGTGGAAGCGAACAGTATGGAGCGCATCTTATTTGGGATGAAGACTTCATTTTTCTGGCCTCATCTATGTGTCTAGCAAAATACAAAATACCCCTTGTAAACCATCTAATCTGCTCTAACTTTGCACGGATTCACATTGAATTCATTGATATTGCAGATACATATACATGTTTCCCAGATCCTCTTATGAACTGAATAAACAAAAACCTGTATCGTATATTACAGGGAATTATTATCAGTCTTATGAATGAGAAGTGCTGACACTTATAACATAATTAAGGCACTGAACGGGCCTCTCATGTGTTCTCCTTGATGCCAAAATGAACCTGGACATTTCTAGGAGTGGCCAAGACTACAGAGGTGCAGAATGGAGCACCTCTCTAAATGCCTTAGCTTTATGCCCTGAGGAATGGAAACACCCAGATGATGTTGATAAAAGTAACAGAAATGTCAAACTGAAATACAACTCAGTTTTCAGGTTATTCATTACTTGCATTACCCAATGAAACATAACATCCCCACCCCTGTCTTCAGTCCTGGTTACAACTGTACAGGCTAAAGGCGCACATGAGACAACTATCAGCAACCACAAAAAGAGTGTGACTACCATGAAAACTATTAACATGAATGAGTGAAACAACAGGACTCGAATGCCAAATTACAACGAAACTAAACCACATGTGGGTTACTACACAAATTAATCACACATTTGCATTGTAAGAAGACAACCAAAGCCAAATGGTCCATTACACAGCGGACAGTGAAATGACTACAAATGTAGGCATGCGACCTCCAGAAGTGATGCTATAAAAGTGCAAGCTCAGACAAGGGAATGCCTCTCTTACCTTCAGGAGGCAGGAGAGATTCATGCATGGAAAACGGCTTAATAAGATTAATTATTCATCATCATATTATGCGAGACGCGTGTGCGACTCAGCTCTTCCTCAAGATTTTCCTTCCATACATTACACGTGGTAACTTCTAAGAGGTTATTATTCTTCACACTTGTAAAATACTTTGTTCATTTTAGTACCTTTGAGCATTTCTAATCACATCCCATTCGAATGCGTGATTTCTAATCTTATGAATCAGTTACCACTTCCATCTGTAAGGTCAGCAGCGCTCACTCCCCGTGACTAGGTCAGAAAAAATATAATAATAGATCATTTACTCCGTCCATTAATAGCTGCAGGAAATCAATATTTTCCAGAAAATAATTATTAAATTTTACTAATAACAGCTACCTGCGTGTGGTATTAAAGATCTCAGAGGGCTGGGTGTAGAGGCACTGCAACCAAATAGACTTCGTACTCAGTTTAGGGACATCTTAAGGATAAAAGGCGGAGTCGGACTTGCCAAGATTCAAATCTGTAATCTAGAGGTTGAAAAAACCACCTATAGTAGATGTCTTGACCTACTGCGCGATCTATCCACCTCTGTATTTACTAGTGCCTAGTAGCGATGCAGTTGGAGCACGTTTAGACCACTCTGGTCTGCTTCGGGTATGCTTACACAATAATTAGAAATGATGGTGAGAGTTGGGCTGGTTGACGCAGCGTGTTTCAAAGCACTAAATAGTAAATCTTTCATTGAAGGCTTTACAAAGATGTTTTTGTGGTCCAGGTAATCAATACCACTCGGTGCCCACTATAAAATGGTCATTTTGAAGGCAGCATCACTAGCTGTAGCTGGAAGCACTTTTCATCCTTCGTGAAATACCGCTTTGGAAGAGGGAATGCTGATCTCATGTGATCAGAGTCAGCCCGGAAGCAGGCCGAAGAGTGAGCACTAAACAAGGTGACGGAGGCAGGGCTGCAACCTCCAGGAGTGGTTTCAGCCAAATGGCCTGACCACAAAAGTGAACGTGATGCAGAGAGATCAATGGCGCTCTCCCCTCTAAAGCCGCAGGAAGCTATTAAACAACATTATGAATGCAGCATCACGTGTCAGTTCAAAGGGTGCCACAGCGTCGACATTAAGGGACAACTGAGACACCTTGGAGCTGGAAGATGAGAGCATGTACCCCGATATTTCATGTTTACCTTTTTGACTGAGACAAACTAAAACTCACAGCCCTCTGTTGGTCACTTCAATTTCGAAAACGGTGGCAAACAAACCAACAGTGCTGGCAACAAAACAACAGTGCTAAACCTTTCAACAGTATCACGTACAGGCTGTTGTGTAACGTACACAGAATGTTTTATTGTTGTTGTTGAAAAATACAACCAAAAGAGCGCAGAAAAAACGACTAAATGATCAGACCTAGGCACAGCAACAGCGCCGTTATTTACAAGGCCTCGATTGCTTGATCCGCAGTTCGTAAAGCGATTAATTTCCTTTATGTCCATGAGTCAGACTCGCATACGTCTGTCGCCATGGCAACTGCAGCAGCACCACACAGGCTGAGAATTCAGCGAGGGGAGAAGCTCTATGGGAAAAGTTGCAACATAAACAGGGAAGCACAGTTAGGAGCAGCAGCCCAAACATTCGCTTGAGGCTCACCCACAACACAACTACAGCCGTGCCAACCATAACAAGCATTACTGTTTGTCTTCGGAATGCAGAGAATTAAAGATGCTGTTGTCTTTAACGCAGGGGATACTTCATCCCGCAAGGAATCCGCTCTCAGGGCCAGCAAGAAAACAACCTCATCACTATTAAAAAAAAATACAGCGTCCCATTTTTTAATAACAGTTTTATATTCAGATTTGTTGTCCCTGAATAAACTGCAGTTAAATTAAGATTCACGACTTTAATTCAAAGAAGGCACAGGTGGTAACATAAGTATTCGGTTCTGAAGCGATTTTGGCTGCACGGATTTGTGTTGCTCGCCTCATTTAAGAGGCCTTTCCGTGAGAGCTCAGTTTCCAAGGTTCAGTGCTTGGGGTCTTCATCTGCTCTTGAAACGAAATATAAGTGGTCACTGTGTGCCCATCTTTTAAGTCGCTTAGTGCCCGGTGTCCAACAGCGGTATCAATGAGAAGGAAAGTGGATCGCTGCGGGGAATAGGAAGAACACCCCTCTGCCCCATCGCAGGACACTAGCTGGCAAAACATTTAGCGGACAGGTCTTCGAAAGATAAAAGTATGCATGACAGAGAAGGAATATATCACTTATTAAAAGGCTGCTCTTTTTAACGGATTTTAAAAAAAGATTTTCCAACCCACCATCCAGCTCAAAATCACAGTGGTGCAACGTTGTCTGCGGCACCCTAGCTGCTCGCTGTGACATACCGTGTATATGTAACGCACACGTTCAGCCAGAAGGGTATCTTAGCACTGAATAACAGATGTTGATTGATGGCAACTCAATGGTACTCATTACAGGCCTTCAATAGTATAATTCACAGCCAATCCCCACCCGCAAACATCTGGAAAAAAATCCCAGAAAGTCTTCAAGGAATTCGCCATAGTGTAAAGTGGTTCTGCTGCCTCCAACAAAGACACAATGGAGTTGCCAATAGTGGCTACATCAGCCCGTCTCTGTAGGGAGTGAAGCTTGCACAAGGTTCTTCTTTCTCCACCAGTGCCCAACCTCAGTATGTAGATACTTTGCAAAGTTATCATGTCTTCCCAAAATGGGCTCCATATCTATCCGAATGACACCCTCCTCTACATAAAGACACAAAAGGAAGTTATCTAGTCTCACAAGGATCCTAACAAAATAGAACTGTATTGAGTGCGAACACATATTTGAATGCCCTGTATACATAACTTGAGTGTCTGGGAGGCATTGCCAATTTACTGGAGTCCTTCCACCGCTCATGTTATTCCACCACTGACTTTTAGGGAACTACTTTTTTTTAAAGCACTCCAGGAGAGTGCATGTGTTTTCCAGCTGTCTCCCTAGTGTGCTTCTCTTCCCCCCTTTGTGCGCCGGGTTGCTCTCTCTCTCTCACCCATGTGCCCCTCCTGCACCCCTCAGAGATGCATTCACTGTTGTGTGCTTCGGCCCGCGTTGCTTTCAAACCAGTGTGTTTCTACCCCCATCCCAAGGTCCTCGTTGCTCATTCTTGCCAGTTTTCTCTTTTCCATCCCCCAACCGTGTCCTCTGTCTTGCTTCCCATACCTACACAACCATTGTAGATTCTGTCTCTTTCCCTGTGCCTGATGTGGCTTCTCCCACCTATGCCCCGTGTTGCTTCTCCCACTCCTGCCCCTGTGCTGTTCCTGGCCAGTGTTGCTTCCGCCCTGTGTGTTGCTCCCCCACCCACTATATTAATTGCGCCTTGATCAGTAAAGAAAAAGTGGCTTATGTCATTTTGTAGGCACCCATGCATGATTCATGCGTCCACAAAATGACAAGGGCGCTTCCAGCATAGACTTTTGTTTTATTCTTGTCTATCATCACTAAAAACCATTGACAATGCCAATAGGCCCCAAAGGCGAGAGCTACCGGCTTGATTTGTCTGGTATGAAACAGCACAAACCTTTACTGTTGCTAATTAAATGCAAGCTTAAAGCCTCCACATAAATTCCACATGCCACAAGTATCATTTGAAGATGCTACCTTTTCAGAAGAGCTCATACATGCATCTCCCATTGGGCATGTCATTCTAACACACGAGGAGAACGTTCTGAATGCTACATTCTTTACTGATATGTTTTGTTGTTACTGCAGCTCACCACGTACATTGTCTATAACCTGATGCCCACCAAAGACACACCTCAGGAGGACCCATCTTGTTTGCTCTGTAAGATGTAAAGATGTTCTTTTAAACAAGATCTGAAGAGAATTCAAGACATTTGGCAAGAAGTACTGAGAATATTGCAATTATGGCATAAGGTTGCATTTTTTAGCTGGTGTTACAGAACAGAACATTACTGAGGGAGAGGATGGCATATGCCTCTTATAAGGAACTGATGCATAATTGCAGGAATAGTTCACAGCTACTGTAAGGCAAAGTCATATGTGATGTCAAGCCAATATTTCAGAGCTATCAGGGTACGGGCTCAGTCTAGCTTTACGAGAGGCAGACAGGGAAAATATTTCATGCCGCAGTGCTAAAACAAAATGGAACAAGCATTGGCATAGCCAATAGGTCTCGCCTTTGGGACCTTATAAGTGTTTAGCCATGCAACAGTTGCATAACTAAATACTTATAAGGTCCCAAAAGCGAGAGCTATTGGCTATGCCAAGCGGCCGTGAAAGTGATCGCGATCAAACATCAAAGCGGCCGCGAAAGTGAAAGTGATGCAGTCAAGCGCGGCGCGCGCGCGCCCGCGCACATGCACTGTAGCTCTAGGCTGGCCTGGTAGCACTTTTTGGAGCCCTCGCAATAAGTCTCGCCAGACCAGCGCATGCACTGGGTCAGGCGAGACCTAAAAACTGGCACACTAGAACACTTTCAGGCACTTTCCGCGCTCGAAAAATAACACTCTTTTTCAATTTTGTATTAAAATTTGCATGCATTGCAGAACAACGATATAGGTGCTCTAACACCATAACTCCATCAAACATAAAAAACACAAAAAGTAAGGTTTTAATTGACAAGAGCAGATGTACATGCTCAGAGCCCTACGCACAAATCAAAAATGTTTTCCACGCATTTATTAAAACAAAATGTGAGTTTCCACATTTGGACGTCCTTCTCAATGAGGCACTATGTGCAATTCTACACAGGTGGCATAGGTAGCCGGAACAGTCACATTACAGGGGTAACAGTATGCTTTGAAAAACGCGGAGAGTATGACTTTCCGGATGTATGATGCACCTCTTTGTGAGTATGAAAAAAGTATAAGAGTGTGTTCAGGCTGTGTCCCAGTTCTCCCCCTGTGCGTTTACACTTGTTGGTGAACAGGGCCTTCAAGTGTTTCACCACATATTGTTTAAACATATAATTGAAAAGAAGCTTTGATGCAATATTGGTTTGGGGGAAAAAAGAATAAACTCTGTGGGGGTGAGGATACCAGACATCTTTAAAACCATGAGTATCAGTTTTGTATCAGTGTAACAGATATATGGATTCGCCCTTGGGATCTCAAATGGCTTTCCCTTGAGTCACAAATGACACGAATTAGCAAAGACTCGAAGTTTATATTGCATAGAAATTGGAATCTTTGGATGTGGGTGAGGAAATGTAGCCATCATTTGTCAAATTTGCCAGATACTGAATAAATCAAAAGTGTTTGGTATGGGGGGGGGGGAAGGGGGGGGGAGAGTGTGTACATAAAGAAAAGTATGGCAGCACAGACACTGAGTGTCAGAGACCTGGCTATAAAGAACAAGAATTTCTGTAACTATATTCTTGGCCTTTCACCTACAAACTACTTAAATGAAAAGTAAAAGCAACTTAAATTTAGATTTGGGAAACGCATTTTTCTGTTAGGACAGTTTGGTAGGTTAATAGTATCACTTCAGATATCTGTGGGTCTAACTCGATGGTCTCTGATTGGAGTCCTGGTCGATGCCGTGGGGAAATAGTTACATGCATTTATAGCAATGAAAGGTCCTAGCCAATGACATAAATCACTGTGAGGAAGTAAGTCTTTATCCTAAAACGTGTACTGCACACAGTATGAGATAGGCCGAACATTGAGTCACAAAACGTGCTATTGTTTAAATGTGTACAGTACTTACAAAAGTTATATTTTAATAACACACTGATTATACCTAGTGCACACCTTCTTGATAGGTTTCTTTTAAAAGGACAAACTCCAGGTTCTATCAATTAAAGCCTATACTGGCTCTCAGGCAGCCTTTAGATTTGCTGATTAACCAAACTACATAATTTACATTAATTTTAGGTAGTATGCACCCTCGAGAGAAGGCTCGTTTCTTCTTCTTTAGCTTCTCTCAGTCAGTAAAGAGATCCTTCATCTACCCTTTCAACCTGCAGCAACTAAGCTATTTAGGAATGGTTGCTTTTTAAACAAGCATTTGCAATGCAATCGGTCTTGAATTTGTGAAAGTTGGAGCTTTTGGTGTTGTAAATGTAATTTATTTTTTACTTATGTTGTTTTTGTTTGCAATGTGGCCTTTAAAAATAAAGAAAGGCGTTTGGTCGCTTAAAGATAAATCAACTAATTTAAAAGTGTTACCAAGCATGAATCGCTGCGGCTGGCTGTGAAGCAGGCAGGGGAGGGAGCGTGTTTAAAAGATAGTCATGCAAACGAGGCAGGTTGGTAAGCAGGAGAGTGTCTCATGACTACAAAGAAAACAAAAGAAAGGTGCGCGGTCTCGCTGATCGGGGCATAGTGCGTGCAGGAGTGCCGCGCCATGCAAAAAAAAAAAAAAAAGAAAGGCATGAGGTCACGATGCTTAAGGATAAAGCATGGGGTGCCACACTGATCAGGGCATAGACGTGCATGAGTGCCGCAATTAGCAAAAATAAAGGTGCGTGGTAGTTTAAAGGTAAAGCAACTAATGTAAAATTCTTGCTAAGCATGAAGTGCAGCAGCCGGCCGTGAAGCGGGGAGGAGAGGGAGAATCTTTAAAAGATAAAACACAGAGTCCATGATTGGGCGCTGCGCTGAGTCAGGAAAACAGGGCGATTTGGGAAGCGGGAGAGCGTGTCGTGCCTGCAACAGAAGCTAGGAGAAAGTCATTTAAGAAAATAGTGCTCACAAATTGTAAATACAACATACTGAGTAGCAACATATGTAACAGGGGTAGTCCTCATGGGAGGTTACAACAGGAGAATAGGAGGTACTAAGGATGGACTGCTCAACAAAGTAACCAATGAAAAAAAACATTTCCAAAAGACAGTCAAAGGAGCCAATAAAATACAAGGGACAAAAATGGGCGGAGCTTAAAGCCTATATTCTGAATACAGCATGTCTCGAAGAGACAGCAAAAGCTATGCCTAGGAGAGAGCTAATAAAAAGTATGGGAACTCTTTTGATCAAACTAATAAAGAATGGGTGTGTTGCTCTCCCATTCCTAAGCCCACTTGGTTTGTTGGTGCATTCATTAAAATGTTGATTTGTTCACACCTTGAATCGGCAAATAACTTTGCAGGAGGTGGCTCTGTTATGGTGTGTTAAGACAGATAGAGTTTTGCTGCTAACCATGTTAAAAGGTTACAGAAAAGACAAAGGAAAATATCCTTATTTTATGTAGATTTTAGTGTGTGTGGAATAATCCACTCTCCATTATTGGGACACTGCGAGGGAGTCTAGACAATTTGCAAGGCCGGGAGCAGTTTACAAGCATGAAGATCCTTTTTGAGCATGGACACATCCAAAGCAGTTTGTAGGATAGCAGGGGAAGTATAAATTGAGTAGGCATTTGGGGGGTTATTTCTATAATCTCCACCTCCTCTAAATCAGGCCCATTTAAAAGATATCACTTAGCTGAAGCACTTGTATTCACCAACAAAAAGAGGGCACGCATTAGGAGCAAAACCAGACAAAGTGATACACTAGAGTCTAGCATATTGCTTTGTCTTTTAGAGTGGCTTTCAATGGGTTTCAATAGTGATTCAGTGGGTGTCTGCAGAAGTCAAGTCTCAAACTTTACTAAATTGTTTAATCCTGGGCAAATCATACTCTCCCTGTGCCTCTGCCCCTGATGTGACAATATGCTGGTACCCTGATGGTGGCTAACAATAGAAATAAACACCAAGGGCATATTCCTAGTTTGTGCCAACTGCATGGGTTTCATGAACACACTCAGGGTTAACTGCTGTCCCCCACACCCCATTAGCCTGCTGGGCTGCACCTCCTCTCTCCCAGCTACAGACTGGCACCTCTTTCACAGGTCCTAGATTACCGAAACAGTGAGATGTGGACACCTAGCCGGGCAGCTCAAGAAGTCTCATCAAGCAGCAGAGTGCAAGATTTTGCATTTGACACCAGCTGATGGTGGGAAATGGAACATACCACCCAAATGGATGAAAAACCAACAAAATGCAGGATGGATGACCACCATAGTCGAGATGTCTATGCTCCTCAAACTCCCTACAGCTGTCTAAAAGACAGGCTGTTTTGCGCTTCTAAAATGTGTCAAGAATCCATATACAAAGTCAAGTTCATTAGTTCTGGCGTTGAAATTGTTCATCACTTTCTATTCACAGCTTCAATTTGATTCCATTTTTTGCAATTTAAATATTCTATCTTTGATCTCTGCATGTTTTAGTAGGCGTGATACGCACACTTTCTGACTATAGTACCACAACGTTTGCTGTGTAGAAATAGGTTTCTTTGTGTGTGGAAGTACACAGAAAACAACACATTGAAGAATGGAGTGTTCAATAATTTTTGTGATAAAATTAATATTGACACAAACCCTTTTCAGATATGAGGCCAAGAGTGTAATTACTGGATGCTATGGTCTTTTGCTAAATATAGGAACAACTCATTAGATTTGGAGAGGGCTCTTTATATCGAACAGCCACATCAAGATTTGGACAGCAACTGTGAGTAGTTTGTGATATCCCTCAACATGGATAAAGAGAGATTGTAAATGCATTGCAAGTGATGATGGATTTTGCCAAAACACAGTTGGTCACCTGAAATAAAAAAGGTAATCTAAAACAATGTCTTTACTGTACTGTGATTACACACAGATGAATTTAGCATTCTCGTGAAGTTCACTATAAGTTCTTAGATCATTTCAGCTGTTTACTACTTATCTCCCAAATGGGTCTATCAATGCAATGTTGCCATTGCTTCCGGTGTGCTATCGTACGTTTAGGAGGAGGAGGTTGCTCAATTTTGAGAGGGGTTGCTTAAACAATGATGCTATGCTTAGTATGATAATAGTCCTACAGATTTTTTAGTCTGTCTCTTTAGATCCTGGTGTGAGGGTAAGAAACAAATGTGGCAGGTTACATCCACAAGATGCTCCTCAAACAGACAGGTATTTGCTAAACAAGATATTTTCAAGTTCTGAGAGAAGTTTTATAGATCTGAGGAGTGTTTTGCTAGAGGTGTGTGAGATTTTCCAAACTTGAAAAGGATTTACAGGCCCACTAATTGTGTTCAGCTACTGCAGTTCTGTCCTCTTTACTGGACTAAAACACACCCCTCTCTACTGAAACTACCCAATGTTTTCTCTCTCCACCTATTTAACCTTTTGTTCACAAACAACTTTTTGTAAAAATGCAGGCTTCAAAGCCAGTACAAATCTTTTACTGTGAAGCACACAGACACTTCACAGAGTGGAATAACACTATAGGAAACAAAAACTACAACCTTAACTGTAAGTAGATGCGAGAGGTTCAACTGATGCGAGGATGTTGCCAGATGTGAAAGATTTCTCTAAGTAGGACAGCAGGTCCCTAAATTCCAAGCGAGGCTCTCAATACGTGAGATAAGTACTAAAGAAGTGATAATGGATTCTTAAATGGAAAATAGGTTGACTTGATGAATAACTGGAGGAAGGCATGCTAGGGTAAAAAAAAAAAGTTGCTATGATCAGCCTCCCATATCTAATGTGTTTCCCAAAATCTAAGAATAGTCTGCTATATCCAGTAGCGTTATTCTAGTTCCAAGAGAGGTCTCAAAAGTCCTGGAATATTCAACACAAACCTGAGAATGTAATAGCTGTATATAGAGTGTTTGGGTGAACCCAAACAAGTTTGGATGGACTCAAAAGTAGTCTGGGAGAACCAAGTACCTTGTTACATCAAAAATTAGCAAAGATGTGGTTGAGCAGATCCTTCTGTTTTTCATTTTTAGACATATGAGCAACTAAGTAAACCAAAAAGTGGCTGGGGGTTAACAAGTTTGGTCAGCTACAACAAAGAGATTAGATAATTCCAAAACTGCATTCACAGTGCCGGTCACTTTTAGGCTAAGAGTGATACAACTGCTGCTTTTGTCACTGTTCTGACACTCTTCATGTTTACTCCTGGTGTAGTCAAATGCAATCACCACTCTGGGAGAAGCCCTTTAAATTAATTGGTAACCAAAGAGTAAGGGTTTCATTTTTTAGATATACTATAGTGTCACTAGGACTCAGTAAATCTTTTAATGTAACCTCTTCTTGTAATTGTTATTTGATTACTTAGAAATGAAGTCTATCAAATGAGGGCCAAAGGTCAATAAGTGCCAGTGTATTTTCAACAAGGTCAAGACTACTTTAATTTCTAGATTATATTTATAAATCTCATCACATTTCAGTTTTTGTGAGTTACTCCAATTGTTTGTCTACTGTTCCTTGAATTCACTAAATCATGGGTACTCTGAAACATTACCGCAGTGGCCAAAAAGAATGGCCTATGGTAAGACACAGATTTGCATTGATGCCAGTAGGGTGGGAGTAGGGATTTGGAGGGGTGTGAAGTGGGCGTAGGCCAATGGTGTGGGCAGTACATGGTGTGGGCAGTGAGTCATGGAGTTATTTTGAGTGTTTAATTCCATACTGCCCTATAAATGAGCCTATAAACACTAGAAGATTTGACAATACTGTATTATGCTGTATCCGAATTGCAATACCTCTTCTGCACCTTCTCTGCTTGCTTCACTACTTTTGGAGAATCAAGTGTAAAAATGAAATAACTATATTATTGAACTGGAATGTAGTAGAACTGCACAATTCGAATCCAAAAAACCTAGAGTCAATCCCAGCTTCCACACTTGACCCAATAGTGTGATCCTAGGCAGTTCTATTTCACATTGCTGCTTGTTTCTTCATTATCAGAGATAAGAGCAAATAAAAAAACCATTAGTTCAGTGCAAAACCTTCTCTTGAATTTGATTTACTAAAATATAACCCTTCGCATGTATAATAACAACCCTGGAGACCCAGAGGAGTCTGCATGACAAATGACTTGCTTCTCAGTCCACTACTGGCATTGCTGTCAGGGTTGGAGGGGGCATACCGTTTTTACGCTCATTTTGAAAACTATCACTTCAAAAAAAAAATTCGCAATGCATTCATAAAATCTAATGTACTAAGGTGAAACGCTTCTGCAAGTTAAGGAAATACATATTTTTGTAGAGACTATCACATTTGTACACGTTCTTTGCAAGATGTCCTTAAAAATGAAAGTGATCCTGAACTTAAGTGGTGCAGGGCAGCTCGTTTGCTTCTTTTCTTTTACTTCTTTTTTTCTTTTACAGTTAGCACGTGATAAATGCTTGTCCCTTCATGATAGTGCTCTATCAAGCAAACACCAGCCCAGTGCTATTGTTCACCAGGAGGCAACACCTAAAGTCAGGAGGGCTGCAAGCAGGCCCCGGGCCATACTTTGAGTATCACTACACTAAGTGTTGTGATTGCACTTACTGTGACTAAACTCCAGGATACTGGAAGAGTTTTATTAAAATGACCAAAGCAAATCTTTTAAAATGCGGAATTGTATTAACTGCAAAGCAACTTTTGTGTGCCCATGGTTCTTGCTTGTTAATTTAGGTTGATTCCACTAAAACAGTCGAAAGAATTATGGAAAGAGCACCAAAGAGCCATCAAAAACGTGCGATTGCATATTTTTAAACAATTCATGTACACAATGAGAATAAGAACATTTAATGGGGATTCATCACGTAAAACCTCCCTAGAGAAAGGTAAATAGAGAACAAACATGAAGAGAAGGAAAGTTATCGGATTGCAAAATTGCTTGCTGTAACTAAGGGTTTGAATACATTTGCTGAAATTCAACCTTTTTAATAAAAAAGACGAATCAAATCTGTTAGCTCCTTCCACAATCTCATTTATTTCTAATGAATGAATATTCTGAAATTGAGCTAACATTTGAAATGAATGCACAGGATTGATTATGAACACATTCTACCCAGGAACTCTTATGACAAAAGACATGAACATTCAACGCACTGGCACAGATATAACGAACTTGTAGCACTGTGGTTTATTCCATTGCCTATCAACACGATTCCAATGCACTAAACAAAGATTTCTTGCCTCCTATTTTGAATCTATCATGTACATGTTTCTTTCACTTCCTTATTTGCTTCTTAAGAACATATCACAAATGGTTTAAAGTTGGATTCAATTAATAGGATAGATTATTAAAACAGTTTGTCTAGAACTTGTCAGGAATTAAACTTAGAGAAGATCTGCACATCTGTCATTTGGACAGAGGCACCGGCCAGTTAGCTCTATGATTTCTCCAGAGGTCTATTAGTAACAGCACCCTCTGCCTGAGATGTTCGAGACCATTGTCTTCATGTTTGTAAATAGGTTGAAGTAGTTTAGATTTACATAAAACATATGTTCATGTTCCATTGTTAAGAGTGCATTTCTTCAATTATTAAGAAAGTATTTTCTTTGACTATAGTACACTTGCTGTATTATAGATGTAACATTTCAGGATGCCACCACTGCTTGTTGCTCCACACACAAAGGAATTTCAAGGCTTTACAGTCTTACTTATTATGTATTGTTAGAAATTAGGTTTTTGGTCAAGGGGGGTGTGAACACTTTTCAAGCAGAAACTACAAGCCCTGTTAGGGTAAACCACAAAAAGTCACCAACTTAACCTGTGCTTACCCCTGTGGTAGATTACCACAAAAGCAGTCAAGCATCATGTAAAGTATTTATGCAGTACGTAAACATTAATAAAGTGACAACATAAAACAAGAAAAATCTCACACCAATATAGAAAAATGGAGTACAATTTAGAAAATTCTGATAAATGAGGTAGACTGGGCGCAGTCTCCACTTACCGTCAGACTTAGATGAAATTTTGAAAATAAATGTCTGACAACGTTCAAGGAAATGCAGCCGGCGGTGTCCTATGAGGAGGAGCCACATCGGAGAGCTGCTGGACAAAGTTTAAGTGAAGATTTCTACATTTTGGACTTGGTCTCTTTTTAAGAAGTTTGAAATTCATGAAGGACGAAGCTGCGTACTATAGCCAACAAGGCCTCAACAAGGCCAGATACCCCTTCTGCAAGGGGCAGCTTATCAGAATGTGCTGCTACGGAGAAGAACATGGAGGAAACTACAGTGAAGTCAGGCCGACTGATGATGCCCCTCTGCGGAACAGTTAGCAAGGTAGGTCCCGGTGTCTCGGTTCTCTAGCCACTTTGGCTAAACATTTTTTGAGGGTGAAGTTTTGCTTCTAGGCTGTTGGGCATATTTAGCACCACTTCAAAAGTTCCAGGACTGGGTGGGCACCACTTGGAGGGCTGGACTCACTTCAGACAGTGTCCAGGGTTCAAGTTGTTGGAGCTTGTTGTGTCCGTGTAGCAGAACAGGAGGCCATTCAATCCGCTCTTGGAGTCATTCTGGTAGTCCTGGGTTCAAGCAGCAAGGCAGTCCTCCAGTAGCAGGGCAGTCCTCTGAGTGTTCAAGGTAGACTTCTAGCAGCAGGGCAATCCTCTGAAGTGCAGGATAGGCCTTATGAGTGTCTTCCACAGGTCCATGAGTAAACTGAACAATGAATCTGAGGGTTCTATTTCAATACCTGGTGCCAGCTTTAAAGTGGAATGAAGTTCTGGAGTTTTCCCCAACGTATGATTCTGGAATTTCCTTCATCTCTGCCCTGGTGCTAGGATGTCTGGGGTGACAAAAGGCTATAGTGAAGTCTTTTGTGACTGTGCTGAAGCAACTCCTTGGGAATGTAAGTGGGGCTGTGCAAAGCTCTGCACCTCCCATCCTGGCAGGATGGTGCAGCCTGCTAACACCTAGTACCCCTCTGTGTCACTGTCTGGGAGAAATACACAAAGGCCAACTGCCATGCTAATCACAGTCATGTGACTCAGGATACAGTTTGTAGGCACTACATGGTAAGGACAAGCAAACGCCATCGTTCTTAAAGTGCATTTTCAGAATTGTGACTTAAAAATCAGACTTTACCATTAAAGAGTATTTTAAATTACAATTCTTTAAAAACAAACATGACATATCCACCTGTTCTCAAACAAAAGTGATCACTTATTCAAAGTAATAAGGTAAACCAATGCTATCCTATGGGAGAGGCAGACCTCACAGTAGTGAAAAATGATGTGTTGTTTGGAAACTGACTTGGGGGGGACTTATACGTATTAAAAATTGAGGCCTGGCAAGGGGTTTATTTTGCCAGGTCGAATTGGCAGTTTATAACTACTCACACAGGCTGCAATGGCCGACTTGAGACATGTTTCAATAGGCTACTTAAGTGGGTGTCACAATAAGTGCTGCAGACCCACTAGTAGCATTTACTTTACAGGACGTGGGTACATGTTGTGCCACTTTACTATGGACCTATATATACCTATATGTACATTTAATGTGCCAATCAGATGTAGGCCACTTTTTGACTATGTTTAAAGAGTGAGCACAAGCACTGTAGCACTAGTTAGCAGTGGTGCAGTGCACAAAATCCTAAAGCCAACAAAAACGAATTTCAGCAAACATGAGGGGATTAGGCAAAGTGTTTGGGGGAAGACCACCCTAAGGCAGCCAGGTCTAACACGTCGTTGGTGTTTCACTTGTTACAGGAACCGATTAGACAAGAAGCAACCATAAACCTGGTTTATATATGGATTGTAAACATTTTACTATATTCTTCAAAATTGATAGTCTCCTTGCTTTATTTGCAAAGAGTGCCAGATAATGTCCAGGTATTATTAAGGATATTATTTCCTTCCTGAAAGGTGGTATTATAGCTTACTAGAAATACTGTAGCCCTTTATGAAAGAGAATATGCAAGAAAGGTAAAGACTCTACACATTTTTAGTTTTGCCTGCAAAAGATAGGAAACGTACAATACTGAAAACCAACATGGAAAACAGGCTGTGTGTGCACAAATAATTTAATTATTAACTAGCATCTTCATTTTTTTCTTCACTAGGTGTTTGCTTTTTCACATTTTACTCAAAGCAGCAGCGTATTGGAAACAACTTTTGTGATTCCAAACATTATATTAGGGAATATTTTAAGGTTATTTTTGCTAGTTGGTCTACCTAGGTCAAAAGTACAATGATGTTGTGATACACAGCAATTGCACTTTCTCTGATAATATAATGGACAGAATTTACCATGATTTTCTGATTTGCACATGCACTTTATGAATTGATAAAGAGACAACTTAGAAATCAAAATTCATGGTGGTTCATGAAGTCAGTTTTGCATGGAGTCATCTATTCTACATGCCGAACCTACACGAAGTATCCAGTAATATTTGTAACACCTAGAAGCCTGGAAGTAAGTGTTCGGCGAGGAGTTTCAGTAGAGGGACCGGGGAAAACAATGGAAATAGGATTAACACCCAAAGGGCCATATCTTGTCTGTATTCAATAAACAGTGATAAAACACTTCCTACACTCTACATGATCCACTTTTAAAAGTGCAGTAGATGGGAGAATTAAAGTGCCACAACAGTCTCCATTTTCACGTCAGTGTAGGAAAAGAAAGTTGTTTCGCGGAAAATCATTTTCTATAGAAATTAATACGTGATTTTTAATATTTTACCCAATAACTCAAGTAGAGCCTTGTGGAATCTCTGCAGAGTTGCACTTGAAAACTGAGCATTGTTGTAGGAGGTGCTATAGCTTGTGTAATTTTAGGCCTGTAACTCAGTGGGTACACGCATATATGTTATGGAGTTGCAAATGGGGTGAGCACATGTACAGTTCTACAATCTCTACAATGCGTTCACATACATTGTTCATTATCATTACATGTGAATTAGTGAATCAAGTCAATTTACTTTAAATACATAGAGAATGCCAGATACAACTCAGTAATGTTAATAGCTGAATGCCTGTTCGGAAATATTGCTGTCTAAAAAAACATTGAGAATACTATATGACCATTCAACAGACTCTACTCTGACCCCTCCCTTCTGGTCTGTTCTGCTAAGGGCTTGTCGATATCCATGCCTAAACAATGTTAGAGAATGCATTTCAATCCGCGAGGAAGCCTTAATAGCTTACATTTAAAATGGAAAATGTTGCAAATAATCTGGAAAGCAATCTATTTTCCACTGCGTTGTGCTGCAGGTACAGAAAAAAACGGAAGATTGAAAAGAAAAAAAAAACAAGACTGGGATGATAAAAGAAGATGGAACACAAAGGTAGGAGAGCTTACAATCTCACAAATCAGTAACTGGCACAGAGGAACGAGCCAATAACGAAAATGTTATATTATTAATAATGCCTAAAAATAAGGTAATAGGAAAACAGGACTGAACAAAAAATATATAGCTAATTGTGTACCATAAGCTAATAAAGTTTTACACCAAATGTTAAAAAGTAAGTAGTGGGTGATAATTAGAAGCGCTTAAGATATTCTAGTAAACAAGATGCCACAAGATTGGGTCACAGAACAGCAGAAATAAGCAGAAAAATACTCGCTATTAAAATATCATGAATTAATATAGCTTACGGTGGATTTTCCGAAAAATGTAAAATGGCCATTGAGAGAAGCTTTGGTCCAAACAGTGCTTGGAGAGGGTTCAACGAATTAAGCGCTGTAATTGTAAAAATAAAAAATCCTCACTCACTCCTAGAGATCGTCAGTAATTATACTGTTTACAATAGCATTTAACAAAAAACAATCTTCACAAGGAACTCATTTATCTGGAAGATGCCGTTTCTGCAAGATTAGGTATGGCTTGCGAGAATAAATCAGAGGTTCACAAATCACGTTGAAATGAAAACGTACATAGTGTAAATACATGATCAAATATCTCTGATAATTCTTGTTTTTGTGTGTACAATGAATACGATGAATGCAAAATAAATTATGCTCATTTCGGCTGAAGTGAGTACAGTTTCGATAATTGTTATGTGGGCTTCCACTTCTATACATCCATACAATATTGTCTGACTGAATTGAACTAAGGTCCTATTTTAAATGTTATTCTAGTCTCTGATTTATTCACGCAAGCCATACCTAATCTTGCAAAAACCTCATCTACCATATAAATGAGTTCCTTGTGAACATTGTTTTTTGCTAATCAGCAACACCCAGTTCGCAAGGACGTATGGGTCGCTCTTGTTTCTTGTGAATACAATAGCTTTCAAGCAGCACCAAATAATGGCACGATTTAAACTGATATAGCTAAGATCCAATTTTGTGTTTGTAGATCGTTATTCACACACACCTCGGGTGCAATGAAACACAGTCAAATGCTAACTTGTTTAAATGGTTTTACGGTGAACGTAGCCACTGTACTAATCACTCAAGCCATATGTTTGATTTATAAACGAGTATTTTTTCCTAGCACACAACCTACTAAATTAAAACGTAAATATACTTTGTTTATATATCTTTTGTGGCAAATAATATTACATAATTAATAGCTGGGGGGAATGGTGTCTTCTTTTTCTGTATGTAATTAATGTTGCTGCGCTTGTATTTTTGGACTGTATTTGCGTAGCTACCAACTTTTCAGACGCCTATGTGTGACATTTCGATAGTTTGACTGCAGTCATGAGTGACATTCAACTGCCAAATGTGTGACACTTTGAGTGACACATTTTCACGAGTAAAACCAAGCAATTAATTGCATAGAATGCAATAAATATAAATAATTACACCCCTTTGAGGGCTGAAAAGCTCTAAAAATATTCTAAATATGCTGCGAAACCCCTAAAATGGAAGGTCATTTGTATTGTTGAACATCTGAAGGGAAAAAAAAGAAGAAGAAGAAAAGCATGCCTCTTATCACTCTAACTTAATCTAACTGGAAGGGCAGCCGAGTACGGTTAATGCACGTGATGCAGAGCGATCAGATGAGTGACAGCACTACTAATATAAAAACAAAAAATCATAAAGAAGAGAGTTTCAATTCGTCTGACCAGCAAAAATTAGCATGGTTTGTATTAGGCAAATAAGATTTATTTTTGGATGTTTCACTAGTTTAGTGATATTACCACTAAAATAATTATAAAAATATGTATAGTTGAGTCAGGATTACGATAAAACAAATGAACCGTTTTGTGATCAAAAAGGATATATTGTTATTAATATGAATTTTAAACATATAGGCAAGTTACATGGCGTAAACAAAAAAGCAAGAACTGGAGAACATAACACGCATGCTGTAGAACCATGAACATTTTCATCATTGCTCAGCGGGGTGGCCGCTAAATTTATGTCAATAAAGGATGCTTTTGGAGTTTGTGTATTAGAAGACAATCTTCAAACAGCTTCTATCTTTGAGTACTACTAACAACACTATAATTCTACAAAAGAAGGAACTATATTTGCAAACCCATTATGAATAAAAAACCAAAAATGTACTATTTTTTGTGTAATAGCTTTTAGTTACTGGAATTCAAGAAATTAGTGAGGCAAGTCCACATTTATATATAAATTATCTTAATAATGTTTGATTTAAACATTTCCACTGTCTTTAAGTGTGAATGGAGGGAAGGAAGAAGCATGAACGTTTGGTGCTATATGTGCAAACCTCTATGTTCATGTTGAAAGATAACAACACGTTTTTATATACAAACAATTGCAGAGCGTGTGTAACTCACGTGAGTAGGTTGGCAGTCCAGAAGTACCTGAGGAGTGTGTCTGTCAGGTTATTTGACCAGGTTTGGGGATAGGAGGTGTTCACTTGGCTGCTACAGTTCATTGAGGCAAAAGCTGTCATGAATGCTGACGGCTGAAATCATGGGCTGAGTCATATCTGTCCTGACTCCCTCAGTCAGCTATGTCTGGCTTCCCGAGGCTGCAGCAGTGTTGTGTGCCCTTCGCTGAGCCTCCTGCACCAGCCCAACAAGAGGGGAAACACTACCCTGCACCCCCGGCCACACAGTTGCCAAGTAAAAGCAATAGCATGTTGTTGGTAAAACAACTGAAGCTGGCTGGCGAAATCCATTGGGCGGTTGGTGGCTGGCAGAGAAGAGAGCTAGGAGATACACATCCTGAGCTGTGCCGCAGAGCCCGCTCGCTCTCTGTCCGAACACAATCCAGTGTCCACTCAGTAGGCGCCACTTGTCTATGGAGGCGCAGCACACAGTGTGAGATATAAGTACAAATAGAGACACTGGCGCCTGAACCAAAGATCTGCAGCACATGCCATAGGTGTGTCTCCTAGAGAGGCCACCTGAGCACCCATTTGTTTTTGCCGCGTCGCAGTGCAGAAACTATGTATTCAAGACTCTGGTAAGAGTGTTGGTCATCATAGCAACAAGTGGGCCTCCAGGCCGGCAGGCTAAGCTATAAATTGTCTGAGGCAGGCAGAGTGGCAGTCCCCAGCAGGCGTGGATCCCCTGCGAGGTCTGCTTTTTATTCATAAATATTTCTGCACCATGGAGCACTTAATCGTACCCATTGTGTCAAGGAGTTTGGTAAATGCGTGACGCATGCATTTCAGTGCGGTGATGCAGACACCAGTACTAAAATGAGTTAGTCTTATCCCTGATGCGTGGTACTTGGCAGGGCTGTATATGTATAAAAATGTCTTTAGAAGGCCTAAGCTTTCTCACTATGACACATCTCCCTGGCGTCCATCTCTCACCTCGCCCGTTTCCCCTCTCGTAGTATCGCCCTTCCATTCTCTGCTGTCTGTCTGGCTTTACAGAGCGCAACCTTCATGAACTCCTCCCACATAACTCTTTGCGGATCCCCAAAGATATGGAACTATAATAAATTCCTTAATTTGCAGTGTTGTTTGACAGTGTAATCAAAGGGAACACATGCTTGTAGAAAGCCTGTATGGCCTGTTTTAGTCAGAGGGTTGGAAGTGTAAATGAGAAGCATATCACATATGGTATCTTAAGAAATGCTTTAACTTCCTTTATTGTAATGATTTTGAAATAACTTATTTCGTATTGCACCTAAAGGTGTGTTATCTTTCATATTATACATTTCCTCTATAGTTCATTTCTACATAGGCCATGCAACTAACAACAATATATCATTTATTTGCACGATATTAAGGCACGCAGTCTGCACTGTGCGTTGTATTAAACCCAAGTCGATTTTAACTTGAAGACAATTGGTCAGGCTGGTGTGATGTGTTTTCTGGGGTGAAAATATAAAATGGCACAGGCAAGTTTATGTTGTGTCACTGGTGTTATATATATTGATATATATGTATGTGGTAGGCAAAGTATGATTTCACTGAAATAGCCTATTCTTGATAGAATTATATTATTCTCAAGGTTGTGCTGACGAGATATTGACATGCAAAGTGTTATTTGAATCAAGTAAAAGATAGTCATTTTAAGGTAGGACAATGTAGGTTTTCCACAGCCTGCTGAAAAGAAAATCTGGATTTTATTAAGGACACGGAGGCTAAGATTATGCAATCTCCTTTTATTGCCAGCTCACACAGCAGCAACAATTAGTGAGATCGTAGAACTTTCAAAACATTCTGAACATCTATATAGACTAGTAACAGGCAGCCATCTTCCTTCTTTTATTGCTGTGACAATCAGGTTCAGTTGTAGATAACGTGATCACATATGATATCCTCGTTTCAAACCCTTGGATGCAGAGTGGGTGCAGGATCTAAACATGATGATCTTTGAAATGAACCATAAATTGAAGCAAGAATATAATTTACTCTTCCATATGGTACCAGTTAGGACGGTGCCTTATGGATTTGTGTGACACAACTGAACAATGGCCCTATTTTTTTTTTTTTTAATCGGACTCTTCTACAAGCTGGGCACCAGTGGTTAGGAAATATTAACCTCCAACCTTAGGTTTGAATAGTCTTAATATTGTCCCACACACACCACAATATCTCTTTTTTCCACGCCTTATGTACCTTGATATTGAAATGCAAATTTTACTGTTTTACTTAGTATTTTTGTGTTTTATATATGTATGATCATCTAACCTCCACATTTGTATTATCGCCTGCAAATCACACTTTTATATACTCCTGTGATAAGCCCTTAAAGGGGTGCTTTTTGGTAGTACCAGTATACATATATTTATTTGAAATCAAATGAATTGCAGATCCTAAAAACTGAGCCGCAGCAAACATGCTACCCTCCACACCACAGCTCCAGAAAGAACACTCCAAATAGAAAAAGCACTATCAAGTTCAATGATATAGGCAAAAAACACAACTTTGGAAGTCTAGTTACTCACGGTAGATTGTAATCAATGCTTTTAATATCACTAGACTGACTGCACTGGCTACTGCGTAGAGGGAGGAGTATTACTTCAATATGTTCATGTGAATTAATTACTCCTCGTCCAGTCTACCGGGGCCTTCACTCTCCAGCAACAAACTGATCCTCCATAAGTTCTAATTAACACATTCTTCCCCTGTGTTAATATGTAGGGCTATGGGTTGAAGTAGTGTTGAACCTACCCCTTTCTGCAGGGTCACACCAAACATTTTGCCTTCACTCCCTTACTTTGCTGAGCCCGGTTTTGTTGGCTTTTAAGACACTGTGCACTTTACCACTGCTAAAGAGCTTATGCTCACTCCCTAAAACATGGTAAAGCCTGCTTACACCCGATTGGCATATTTAATTAACTTACCAGTCCATAGTATACGGTACAGCATGTACCCAGGGCCTGTATATTAAATGCCACAAATGGGCAGGGTATATGGCATTGAAAAAGTAGTACATGTGGGTTTAAGTTTTACATGTCCTGGTAGTGAATAACTCCTAAAGTCATTTTTCACTAATGTAAGGGCTACCTCTCAATAGACTAACAATGGATTACCTTATTTTATTTAATAAATGTGAACTTCGGGTTGAAAGCAGGTAGAGATTTGCTATTTACATTCAAATGAATCACAATTTAAAATCCTTTTTATTGGTAAAGTAGAACTTTAGATTGCAAGTTTGCAAATCCCACTTTTATAAGCTGACATTTTCCTGCCCACAATTTCTGGGTCCATTAATGGCTCTCATTAAAAATAGGCATTGGACCCAGACAGTGAATAATGGGACCTGGTGTCACTGGGAGATGGCCTTCCTGACAGAATGGCTGAGGAAAGCTGTACCCTGCACCACTTGCACATCAAAGGGCTTTGACTCCAGCACACACACAGGAACCTGACACCAGGCCTGCCATGGCTTTTGTCACCCCAGACAATTTGAAGCTCTTACCATGAGAAGAACTCTCTAAAACCAGTGCTAGGGGTAGGACATGGAGGTCTCCCCCAACACTCAAAGGCTGGCACTAGCTATAAAAAGAGGACCCTCAGAACCCCTCTTCTGTACACTGCAGGGCCTGTGGAAGATACAGAAGGGCTGCCATAAGGACTGACTTGCTTCCTGAATAAGGACTGGGCCTGCTTGCCTTCATCCCAGGCTACCCACAGTGACTCCAAGGGTCAGTTGGCTGACCTACTGTGCGAGCTACAGGGACACATGCTTCTAGAGGCCTCCTTCCAACTGTCCTGCTGACCACCTGCAACTGGACCTGCCTGAGCCCTATAACTAGCCACCGATAGAGTGAGTCCTGATCCCCAAGAGGTGTCACCCCAGGTCCTTGACCCATGGTTGGCATCGGTGGAAGCTCCTTCAAGAAGACAATGGTGAAAATCCTGAAGCTGGGCTCCTCTTGGCCTCCTCTAATGTGTACAGAACCTTTCATGCTGGAGTTGAGAAGATATGTGTAAACAAGAACAGGAAGGTTACTGTTCAGCTAGACTAACCTGGTCCCTGTACCTTATCTAGCCCATACTCAATAGCCGTCAGCCTGAACTTGTGACTTTACCCCGGTCTAGCGAAACCAGATATCTGCGAGTGGCACTTTGTGGCGCTATGTTTTACTAAAAACATTAAAAAATGAATATCTCTGGTTCTACTGATTGGATTTTTGTTTTACTGTTATTATTTGTTTTTTATCGAAATTTACTCGGTCTTTCTAAATTGGTTTGGGATTTTTCTTGTGTTGTGTTTTTACTTTATTACTGTTTGTGTACTGAATAAATACTTTACACATTGCCTCTAAGTTAAGCATGCATGCTATTGTGCCAAGCTACCATAGGGTTAAGCGCAGGTTAATTTAGTGACTTTTGAGACCTGAGCGATGTTTAAAAATGGTTATTTAAGTGTGTGGCATAATAAGTGCTGCAGCCCAACCAGTAGTAGTTCATTTACAGGGCCTGGGTACATTACTACTACGAACTTTCAAGTAAATTCAATGGGTCTACTGGGTGTAGGTCACTTTTATTTTGTTTAAAGGATAGAGCACACGCACTTAACCACAGCAGTGGAAAAGTGCAGTCACAAGAGCTAACAAAAAGGGTTCAGAAAGCAGGAGGGGAGAATCAAAACGTTTAGGGGTGAACCTGCAGAAAGGGCCAGGTCCAACACTGAGTGGGGCTTCCACTGCTTCAACCAATAACACAAATTCTTACTGGTAGCATAGGCCAGGTAGATCACGCCTGATCCAAAAGTGTGCACTCTAATGCTGACTGCATAAAGCATAGCACCACACAGAAACGGATTGCTATACGCAATACAATTCTGCATTAGACATTAAGAAGTCTAGGGAATCCATCGAAATATCTTCTGCAATTACAGTTAATGAACTAGAAGGGCGTTTCAGTTATTGAGGATAATGGAGAATGATTAGTTTCTCCTTACGCTACTTGCGGAGCTCTCAAATGGACTCAAGGGTGGGCAAAAGCATTTTTAATGGTAATATCCTCTCATGCAACATTTATGAATGAAGCCCTGCAATGCATTCCCCAGCAGCCCAGGTGACTCAGTTTTCAATCCCACAGAAGGCAGCCTGCATACTAAGCAGAAAATAAAATCCTTCCATTTGTGTTTTGGGGCATTTTCCTGCTGCATCATCTATACAGGAACCATAAACTGCTGCACAGAGGACAAGGGGACTCTAGGGCAACAATCTAAATCATACATTCTCCGACGAGTACAGATCACCTCATAGAGTCAGAAAATGGTCAAAAATAGCTAATTTAAATGGATGCTCTACAAAACTAAATGAGTGAAGATCGGTTGATTGACATGGCTATTCTTAACTAATACATGACCAAATCTATCATTCATCGCTCAACACATTTTATTTACAGACATTTTTATGCACAACTGTGCTGACTTGCATCTGACCCAGCGAGTAGAAAACCTATTCTGAATCCATTGATGCTGTGAACCCTTGAAATAGGACCAGCTACATATGCTCAAACATCATGTAAAAAACAGTAACACTGCCATTGCTGGAGCCCGCACATTTTCAAACCCAAAACACATTCTTGTGACCTCCTCCTGTTGGGTGTAAAACGTGCACGAGTGCGGTGATATCTTGCATGCGGTCACGCGTGTGCTCTCTTACAGTCCTTTCAATGTATATATTTAAGATGTGTTTAGATCTGTCAGCACGAGCATGGCCCTGGTTGTGTCGCGCTCGAGGAAAGTATTAAGAAATGCTCACGGGGTAACTGCTGTGATGTCCATGTATGGGGTCTTTAAAGGGTGGGAGCGTGAAGGTGAATGGGGATAGGTGTATACGATGGGGTTGGGTGGTAAGCGGATTCATTACTTGGGACGTACCTGTAAGGCTGCATGTGGATATTTTAATAAAGGATATCTCCGTTCCTGTGGTATTGGTTGCTGTGGTATCCGTTCAAGTGGTCTTCGTGTTATAATCATTTAGAGGATTCCGATGAGCTTTTTTTAAATTGTTGACTTGGTTACCCACCTTGTGGATTTATTAACGGAGCCCAGCGTCATTTCTATGTTTCTACACCTCCTCCCATGTACCCCCCTGATGCCGAGTCCTCCTGAGACCCATGAACATTTGTTCGTATATTTATTGTTTCCATTATCTGCCCCCAACTTCCAGTAATACAGGAGTTTGTAAACCCACAATACCAGTCACAATATTTCTATTTAGATTAACCAGAAGTGTGCTCAATATTTAATAGACAGATAAAGGTTTTGACTAGTACCAGAGACACATTTGATTATCTGAACTACTTTAGTTACCATGTAGCATCAATACAGTTCTTACTTGTAATAGAAAGGAATGTATCATTTTCAGTATACATTTACTGGAAAACAAATACAACAAATAACCACATCTCAGCAACAGACTTAGTTTTAGAAATTGGTTTAATATGAGCATAAAACCCTGTGTTTTTTGCTGCGCTTCTCATTGATTTGGTAATGCTATGATGCCATGTAAAGTTGCACTTTTATTCGGTGGCGGCTCCTCCGTTATGGAGGAGGAGTATCATCTCCCCAACCCGCTGACAGCCAGCAGAGGTAAGCATGAAAAGTAAAATGATGATAAAAACTATTTTATCATCATTATAATTTTCACTGAGCCAGAGCCAGCCGAGTCTTAGGGAGGAGCGGGGCCATCCTGAGGGACAGTGAACAGCAGGGCGGAGGAGTGGTGGGCACCATAAGTGCGCATGTGGGTTTGGACAGCTGTCTAAAGACGTCCAAACCAACATGCACACTTAGCATTTCTCCAACCTGAGCAGTGTCGCAGAGCCGGGTGGAGAAAAGGTACAGGCTTCCAGACCCTGTCTGAGCACCAAGCCCGGCCGCTCAGACCAAGCCCGGCACTTATCTCATGCTGGGTAATGGTGTTCTGAATCTGGGCAAATCACTTACACATGCCTAAAAAACGTGAAACTAGTCTGGGTAACTCTAATGCCATCAGGCGAAGTCCGCGCTCCATAAAAAATCTGCAGAAGTAAGTATAGCTAAAAGAATTCCAATTACATTGCTTTTCATATGAAATATTACCATCTTTCATCAATATTTGAGCACACATTTTCCAATATTTTACATGAAACCTAAGCGACTGCAAGGAAAGTTATACAGTGAACGTAATCAGTAGGGGTGTGCAAAATATATATAGTTTGATTTCATGTAACTAGGTGAAATTTTGGAAAAACTAAGTGAAATGCAAACATGGCAATTGGCTGGAAATACGTTCTCACATCCATTTTGGACACGAGGGAACATTTTGCGCCAAAACACAAGTACTATGAACTACAGCGATGCGCGCTCAGGTCATGTTCATTGTTCCTGCGCTTTTGCGCTATAATTTTGCTGCAAACATACATAACGTGGCATAATAGCGAGGTTTCGGGAATTTCGCTTAACAAGCACAATGCAGAGTTCCCGAAATTAAGCCAAAGGAATTGACAACAGTACACACATGACAATGACCATTGTCAATGGGGTGAAGGCGCAAATACCACACTAAGCGTGCACCAAATGGTCAACAATAAAAAAGAAATGGAGGGAACACTAGTATATTCTAAACATAATGCCCTGATCTTTAAGATTAAATCTAACAAATCAACACAAAAGGACATGAGAGGAAACAATGTATATGGCTTTAGTACTTAATGTATCTGTACAGCCGCTGAAAGTCTTAAAATAACGCATGCATTAAGCAGTATTATCATGAATTAAAGAAGAGTGATGGGGTACTCACGTCAGTATCAGGTCCTTTGTCCCCGCCTGGGCACGCAAACGTGACAAATTCATGGCACCGCTTGTGAACGACAAAACCGCAAACTACAATAAAAATATGCATCCGATTAATCAACTTGCCAATAAGGGAGCATATTTGCTGGAGACGTGCTTCACGTCTAAACAAAGACAGGTGTTTTTACAGTTTGTGTCTATTTAAACAACGCACTTTTCAGTGTTGGCCAAAACAGACCCAGCCAAGCCAGCTCTTAAAGACACAGCCAGCCCTGCTGGCGAGAGGCGTGTTGTTGTGCCTCTGTGCACAACAATGGACTCAAGACATTCTCAGTGATGCTGGCTTTGTGCGATGTTGGTGTCAGATAAACAAAACGGACAACGCTCCTGCAGATCCTATGCTATGTGCAATGTAAACACAGAAACAGAGATAACAAAGGCACATCAGCTCGTTAAAACAGCTACAGTGTGTATTGTATATTGCAGGCAGACCGTATATCAGTTCTACCCACAGGGGCTCAATGTAAATACACCTGTAAGGAGATATCACACCCAGACTTCTAAAATCTGAGACTGTCACTGGCTGTAGCTGTACGGTCACAATTCATGATATTGGCAGAGAAACTCATTCACCAAACTTCCAGTAGTAGCAGAAGTAGCATCGTGCCCCCTACCCCCCAGACATCAGTAGACTGTTTGTGTCCCCTCCCCCACACACACATTTTTCCTCTGGCAAACCATTTCCTGCTCACAACCTAGAAAAGGGCAAGACATAGAAACTGCAAACAGTAAAAAGGCTTTTAGAGACCCGTTTCTGTCTTTTCCGCTGCCTACATGACCTTGGGGAACAGTGGTAGCAATGATAATGCCACGAGTACCCAAGGGCAAGCCACGGGTAGTTGTTGGCAACAGGGAGGTCTAAATTGAGTTTTGCATTCCCATCTGTACCTAATGAAACTAACATGTCACCCATAGAGCTCAAAGCACACTAGAACACCTGCTTTGAGGACAGTGAAGCCCCAGGTACATTTTTAAGTGAATGATTGGGAAGATTACATTCGCTTTATCAGGAAAGCGTTTAACTAACCTTTACGCCCCTGGCTCCTACAATTTCTACATCATCACTCACGTACCATTTTTTAAAGAAGCTTCAACTGAACGTTCAGCGGCCAGCCTTGGGAATCCATTTTATTTTATTAAAGCAATGGTACATGAAGAGGTGATGACAAATAAATTCTACCTTAATGATATATGGCTGGCCTTCGTTTACTATGTCTTTTTGATGTTGTTGCCAGCAGTGATGTCACGAGTGTATGTCAGTGCTGTGCAAAATTACCTTGTTGTCAATGGCAACAGTTGAAGACTGGTCACCTTATAAACAAAATTGGAAATAATGTGCGTCCTAAATGAGTAGGAACACGTTGGTCGAGTGAGCAATATCTGAGAGATAAACGGGAGATGTGCTGGAAAAATAAGTCTCCTTAGAGAAGCTAATATAGGAAAGAATATTTCACCCCCATCAGTCACACTGGGGTTTATTCTAGGTTTCTAATCATGGATTTAATCAAAATGAAAAGTAAGCAACTGAAAAAGTAAAGGTTATGAAGCCAAATTAGAGCTCTGTGGCAAACAACATCAATTAACTACCTGGTCATCTCTTATAGGTCTGCGTAGTGATCACACTGTATGCAATTTAGATATTAAGCAGGGCCTTTTCAAAACAAAGTAAAACAATGATTTATTGAAAACTCTATACTTCCCTTTATTTTTTTGCCATATTCTCTCTAAACTTTAACAGGTCTAGAATGCTCTGCTCAGCAACCATAGAGCCTGCAGTTTGGAAATAGCTTGACAGATGGCAAAGAACCCTTCCTGATGAAAAAAATGTCTGGCCCCTGAATCCAATGCTTTAGAATGCATGTTGCTGAAGATTTGTCGTGATGTAATATGTATTACCGTCCCTTAATCTCTCTGAATATTTCAAAGCAAAAGCTGGCAGATGTGCACTGCTGCAAATTCACCTGAGAGCACACACGCATTTCAAATACGGACAGAACCGTGGGAATTCTGCAGTATTTGAACGTCACACGTCGGTCAATTAAAATCAAGTATAAGTTTAGGAAAAGTAAATATCACAGGATTACAGCACTGCACTATTACAATAAACAGTGCTTCCTCCATTGCAAATAAAAACAAGCAATGGCAATGCCAATAGCCCCCGGTAATCCGAGAACTTTTTATTTTTTTGGGTGGTTTTTTATATATAGCGCGAACTAGACCTGAAGGTATCAGAGCGCTTTACATGAGCACCAGTTACGTTACAGACGGACATTCATTTTTGTTAGGCACGGGGAGAGTAAGTGATTTGCCCAGAATCCAAGAATGTTGAGCAGCCTAGACTCGAACTCGGTCCCCCAGCTCCGAGGTCGACCGCCCTAGCCGTTAGGCCACATTCTCTCCCCTGTTTACGTTGTTCCTGTTAATGTTTTTTAGTTATGTTGTACAGGAGCGCAGCAGCTAAACAACCAGGTTATAAGTCAGAAAAAAGTGGTATATCGAGGCCACCGCTGGGCATGTTCCTGCACTTTTTCCATAGTGCTATAAAACGGTATAACACTTTTGTTTCAACTTTCAGCCATGCTGCATAGCAGTCTCACTGCTGTACAACATGGCAAACAGACATTGAGAAAGCCAATAGCTCTCACATATGTGAGATTTATTAGCTTTACCAATGTTTGTTTCTTTGTTTCAGCATGTGCAACAAAAGGTTAAACAGCTAATGAAATAATCCCCCACCCCCAAAAACATATGTCTTTGCAAAACTGATCACTGCATGGCCCAGAAATGTCTATAGCTAAATTGTGGCTTTGAAAATGCCCCAGGGCAAAATTGGCACTATTGCAGCGCGGAGAGCAAAACAATGATACAAAATCCTTAATCACAGCGCGAGCAGGGTAGAGGCACACAGATGCCCCAGGCTAAATTGTATAGTTGGAGAGGCCCACGGGGAAAGCAGCATTATTGTAGTGGAGAAGGGAAACAAATGAAACAAACGAGGAGAGGACAAGCAGGACGACAGGCGGGAAGGAGGAAGCAACACCCCGTGATGGGGGGAGAAGGACAGGAAGCCAGTGGAGGTTCCTCAGGTGCTGGGTGATGTGGGTACGTTTGGGCAGGTTGAGGATCAATGTGGCCGCTGAATTTTGTAGCATCTACAGCCTTCTCATGAGTTAGGTGGTAGTTCCTGCATAAAGTGCATTGCCGTAGTCCAGACGGCTGGTGATTAGGGCTTGCATGACTGTTTTTCTCTTGCTTGTGCGGAGCCATCTGAAGATTCTTCACAGCATTTGGAGAGTGTGGAGGCATACAGAGGAGACTGTTGGTCTGTCATTTCATGGGGAGTAGATTCTTCAGATATTTTGCTGAGCATAGAATTTTTTGTTTGCTTTTAAACCAGAGGAGTATAGAGTGTTTTATGGAAATCAATTACTTGAACTCCAGCAAACAGTGTTAGTGCATTTGTGTTCTTGCTTCAGATCCTATCTTTTCTTACTTTCCAGACTGCAGGTACATTGCTTGGTTTATTTTAGAATTGCAACAAATCATCAGCTGGTGCTATAAAAAGCCATTCCCGAATACACCATTTACTTCATGGAAACACGATTGTGATCTAAAAGGATCCTGACAGCACGTTGATGGTTGCAAAATGTGGTAAACATATGTTTATAAGCATGTAACTTCATAATAAAGTTTGAAGACTACCACAAGATTTCAGTTTAGATGTAATCAAAGGCCCACACGATTTAGGTCCAAAAAGGTAACCTCTGTCCAACATTATCTGCCTGCTCAGCCTTTGTCTCAACATGGCCTCTAGACTGAATCTAAATAGTGATAAATATGAGCTCTACCAATAATTGTTTTAAAAAAAAATCATTCCTCTTAAAGGATGGCAAATAACAATGTACCTTAGGCACACGGCACCAACAATCTGAATTATACATTTTTAGAGCCACATTTTATATTTTGAAAATCAAATGTATTCCCATCTTTGGAACTTTGCACACTAACAGGATTAAGAGCCAAGCACGTAGGGAGACTGATCATTGGATTCAATATTACAGTGTACTTTTGAGGTGAGTTAGGAGATGCAATACTGGCAAGATAGGTGGGTAGAAGCGGGGTGGTCAAGAGGTGAGGTTTTTGTTCTTTCCCGAAGCATGGAAATGTAATGTATGAAATGCAGGGTTAACTCATTCCAGTATCTTGGGAAGCAGTCAGAGAATCATGTTTGTCAGGATCATTCCTTTTGTGACTTCCAGATCTCCACCCTCTTGAGGAGCAACTGTAACTCTCGAAGAGCCATCAGCGATATGGAAATTGACCGCAAAATATTGCTTCTCCCTAAAAAGTACTCATTGTGTATTTGGGAACATAAAAATGCACCATGGCTCACATTTTCCAGATATGTACAGGTCCAAAGCAATTCCTAAATAAACAGTTCTTATATGGAAGGGCTGTCATTCTAAATGCACAGAAAAAATATAATGTGATCTCCTTAACATTGACTTCAAGAGGTAGCTGTGGGTAACCCAAAATTCTGAAATGGAAGTGATTCAGAAGCGACCAATCCCCAATTTTTCATACACTCAGGCAACAATAACCTCGAAGTGGTCACTAACAACGTACTCTCTGACCATGGTATGCATCTGCAGCTCTATCAACCCCTAAGCACCAATAAAGATCCTTCATTTCTAAAAAAACAAACTGTTTAAGTACATGCAAAAAAAAAAAGCAACTAAACAATATCCCAGACCACGACTGTCCAAGACTCCAAAAAATGGGAGAAAACAGTGACTATGTCCTGCATGTAATATAATTGCATTTTAAACACATGTCTATGCTCAGTGGGGGTTTTATGGCAATCAGAATTAACTGTTCAGAGAAGGAGAAAATAGTGCACAGATTTCAAAAAGTGTGTCACTGTTTGCAAGTAGGCACAGGAGTAGGCACTGTACAGAAATATTTAAAAAAAATCATGAACTTTCAGACAGTGGTCAATGAACCATGCTTTAGAGCAGGCTTCTCCAGTGAGTAGCTTGCGAGCGACTGGTAGCTCTCCAGCTACCTATAAGAAGAACTCCTGTGTCCTGTCCAGCCCACTACATTAGAAGCTTTTGCTTGACTGAATATTTATATAACACAATTGAAAAGTATGTATTAGAGATGGAAATATGTGCTTTTTCATATCTTGTAAACAGATGTCTGAATTCCCAAATCTATTTAAAGAGAATATTTGAGTGATAAATCATGTGGCGTTTCGGAGGTTCATTACTAATATTATTCAGTGCAGTGACACTATGCTGAAGTCAACTGCAGAACTGCGAAAGAAAGCTCTGCATTCGGCTGAATGTGTTCCAGTGTTTGGGAGCGTCGAGCCGAACAACAAAGCTCAAGGTCTACCGAGCAGTGGTGCTTCCAACTCTGCTTTGTGCCAGCAAGACATGGCCTGTCTTCTGGAGTCATGCATGACAGCTCAACCACTTCCACATGTGCCGCCAGTGCAAGCTTCTGAAAATCAGACAGCAAGACAAAGTGCTGGATTCTGAAGTCCGTTCCAGAGCCAGTCTGCCGTCAGTACATACACTACTGATGAAAGCCCAGACCAGATGGGCAGGGAATGCCAGATAAGCGCATCCCAAAACAGCTCTTCTACAGTGGACTGACTCAGGGAAAGCACTCCCGAGGAGGACAAAAGAAGAAACACAATGGCACGCTGAAGATCTCCCTGAAGTCCCTCGAGATCAAAACGGCCACCTGGGAAACCCTCACACTGAACCGGTTAGGGTGGCACAGCCTCATTCACAAAGGTTGCCAAGCCGCCAAGGCAAGGCGTACTGCTGAAGCTCAAAGAAAGCGTGAGCTTCGCAAGTCCAGAGCTGCCTGCACATCGCCAACAGTGTCATCACAGGTCTCCCTGACATGTGACAGGACGTGCCACGCCTGAATCGAACTACTCATCATCTTGGATGCACAGAGCAGAGTCAACCAATCAATGAGATGTTGAGGTCTTCATCGACAACGATGGACGATCATCACCGACATTATTTCCTTGGTGTAAGGGGAATTCAAGCAATGGCCGTTCTGCACAAGCCCCATGAAGGCATACAACATGGCAACGCCTTTGTTCACCCAACTGCTGGCAACCCTGCCTGATGCACTGGGGAGCCACTAAGGTAATCTACTCTGATGTGGTTAATATGGCAACATTAATGATAGTAGAAGCTCAGAATGATTTTCATAGCTCATAAGTAACTCTTACAACAGAAAAGGTTGGAAACCTCTTCTTCAGAGCTTTCACACGGATTTGTTTACATCCAATATTATCTTGTAGCTCTTCCAATTTACAGACCTTACTGGAGATTAAAAGGCATGATTTATAAGTGGCAGATTCTTGTCTTTAATCTCATTTCATACTTTCCTCAAACAAGAGGCAGCTCAACGATAAAACAAATGTGGCATTCAGCATGTTTGGCACGGCGCATACATTTGAAAAAAATGTTTTCCAACTATGTACATGTTAAAAAAGAAAAACGACAAATATTGTAAATTTTTCATATAAGTATTTAAGAGTGTAAGTCCCTTTCAAGTATTCAATCATAACTATGACAAAGATTAATTTACAGTGAAATGCTCAAAGTATATAAAACACAAACACTGGGTACCAACCATCAAGATCTACATTGATTGATAAACAAATGGCCCGGCACGGTAATGTCTGGATTCTTGTCATTCGCCACATTGCTAATGCACTATGAAACCCCCAGTCTCTGGGGCTTCATCATTCAATAAATTCAATTATGCTGAAGAGAGAGCATATTTATCTGTGTCTTTCCTATATATACATGCTCTCCCTGGAGCCTGGCCACATTGCCTGCACTGGCTTGGCCATTTATCTACGGGACAGTGACCACATTGTATTGATGACAATAAGTAGGTTTGTATAACCAGAACTAGATGAGACTGAAAGGTAGAGCGCTGCTAAGCAAATGAGAGAATGATGGAGATGTGGTATCTAAATGAACATCTTGTAGTGTTAGGACTGAAACATCCAAGCATATACGACTACCATTAATTATCTCCAGAGGGAACGGTGAAAGGCTAGGCAGCTGAATAAGGACCATTAGTAATGGATGCACAATTCTCCCTTTTTTTTTAAATCACTTTTTCCAATGTTTTACAGCAATGTCATCTGTTGATGCAGAATCAGAGTGCATTTATGTATATGGTATTTGTAAAGTGCAAAACCAGCCGAAAGGCAGTGGAGCAACGTAATGGGTCAAATGCAAAGATACAAGTCCACAAACTAGCTAGCCCTCCTGTTACATATTGACTGTATGTCACTTCAGTGGCAAGCAACATAAGGGACTGATTTATCATTTTACAGACATTGTACTCCAGCGTAAATGTGACAGACTCCCCTCTTTAGGGTCAGGCGGACCATCAGATTTCCATCGACAGAACACCCATCGGCTCTGTGGATAGTAAGCTTTCACCGGCCCATCGGAGGAAGGGCATTATACTGCCTGCACTATTTAGGGTGGACTGTGAGATGTTCTTTTTCTTCTGCCAATCACCATCAGGTAAGGGGCTGAAAAAAACAAATATTGACCCCCATAGCCAGGGAAACACTCCCCAAGTTTGGGTGTCATTAGGGATTTGTTTTTCAATAAATAAAACTCCCACTTTGTTTATTTTTTGAAAGCAAATAGTTTGTTAAAGTTTGGTGGATGGCCATCAAAACCGATGGTGGCTGTCTCGTAAACCTTTTGTACTTTAACAGGAACCATGATGACGGCTATCATTGATCTCTAAATTTTTGGACGGTAATACATCATGGTGGCAGACCTAATGTCCTTCGCCAGCTTCATGGATGAGTACCATCAGCTAACCTCTAGATCTTGCCAATAGTTCTCTATTCTGTCTACTCAAAAATACTGTTTTCTCTGTGTCACTTGCTTTCCCAATTTTCTTTGCATGTCAGGGCCCAACCATCATTCTCAGACAAGGGCCTCAATCTGGCTTAATCAT
Organism: Triturus cristatus; assembly: GCF_964204655.1. Taxonomy (NCBI): domain Eukaryota; kingdom Metazoa; phylum Chordata; class Amphibia; order Caudata; family Salamandridae; genus Triturus; species Triturus cristatus. The sequence goes on from NC_140590.1 coordinate 645,913,508, forward strand.
CAAAGCAACACAATTAGTTAGCATTGGCCACAGTTCCTTGGTTGCGTATGAGCCAAGCTGTTCCACGAGCAATAAACACATCAGTGCTTTTGTGAGGGAGGCTTGGGCTTTCTGCAGTGGGCAACTAATTGAGAGTAGTTGGGCCAAAGATTTAAGAATAGATGTAATTTACTATGGACTGCCGCATGTGCTAACAACCCTATGCAAGAAGGTATTCCTATATTGATACCACAGTCAGCTATCTGATATTCAGCTCTCACTTCTGAGTAGGATAAGACCCACAAATACTGCTATTAAAGGCGACCAAATATGACTATGTCTTTTTTTACATCAGCTTATAGATTCTGGTACAATGACATTACGTTTTCATCAAGCCCATAACACACAAATATCATATCAGGCAATTAAAAAAATAATCAAGTCATTAAGATCCCACATTACTGGCTAAAAAAACAAATTGGACTCAATGTCGTAGAGAAAATCTGGTTCAAATTCCACAAATTATCAAATTGTGTGATTCCCAGGCAAATCAGTTCCCTTTAGCAAATAAAAATAAAACTGTAGCACCAGTATTGAGCACAGGATTAAAAACAACAAGCTTTAATAAACCAATACGTCTGGTTTGCATTTTGATCCTGAGAAAAATGTTAAAATAGAGTTTGCTTAAGCAAAATAAAACTTTGCTTTCTATATACCATACATGTATATATATTAATATAGCCACTACACTGGAACTTTAGACGCGACGACTATTCGCCTTTCACTCGGGAGTGGAGGTCTCCCGATCCCACGGACTGACACGTCCGTTTTATTTGTGTTTTCAGATTACTTCTGAAACACCTAGGAAGGACGACCCTTTCCTTCCTACCTGTCCCCATTGTCTGATGAACCCGTGTCCGTACCGGGTTGGAATTATCACCGGTACTGCGCCCTGAAGAGTCACAATTGTACCGCGTTGTGACGAAACACATGTCGGCTGACTTTTCAATTCTGTATTTGATTTGGTTTGATATATAAATATCTTCAGAAAGATTCTCCTGATGTCAACCTTCATTTTTCTTTTTGCACAAAGAACACTTGATTATCGGTTTCTACACTGGAACCATCAAACTAAAAACGTGTACACAGGACTTTGTTCAAATGAAAATGTAAAATGTGATGGTAGAGTGTACTTCTGGAATGTAAAATAGTCCCACGTGTACAGCAATGTAAGCCATCGATAGAACATGTAATAATGCAATAAAATCAATTACATGAAGTGAGAGAAGTCCACTATATGTATATTTTAAACAGATCTCTTTGCCCAGTCCTACTTCACGAACAGTCAAGCCACAACTAAAAATAAAGATTTTGACATTTATCCCAGCACTGCATCCCTGTCCCCATCAGATACAAACTGAAGTATCACTATCACTTTCAGAATTCGAGATTTTTGTGGCAATATTAAAAGTAGCCTTCACTTTATGAACCAAACAGGGAACTGCAAGTCTATTAAAAGCAATTTTTAACGGAAACCTTGCAGAGGTTCCCATTAATGCACATAATACAAATATGCATTCCAGTGAACAAAGTACACGTCAATAATGGCATGACATAGACAAGCGGTCATGATAATCTACACACAAGAGAAAGTTATGATACGTTAGTTTGATCAAACGTAGATAAGTAAAATCAACTGCAAAATTGGTTACAGCTGTCGAAGCAGTCCCTGAACCATCTTTCCAGGGTGCGAAGGACAACTTGGTCTCCTTTTTAAAGGCATCCATGCAGAGCGTCCTTCCCCACCTGGCTCTGCTAATGCAAACATACTTCTTGTCATCAATACGCAGTGATGACGCTCCCTGGGATACAGGGCCAGTGCAGTCAGTGTGGCCCGCCGCCAGGGCCAGTACACATACAAGAATGACAGCAGATTATGCGCATGCCTCAGCACAAGTGAATTACTGATCGATGAAGCCCCAGACACTGAGGGCATTAAGGCACATTATCAATATGGTAAATGAAAATAATCCAGAGGCGCATAATTTTGTATGCGCCCAGCCGTGCCACCAGGAAGCATGCACAGCATATGCAACCAAGTTTGTAAACTTTACTGACACTTTTTCTAGCATTCATTAAATACATTTGATCTCAAGCATTGCGTCACATGGAGTGATTAACATATATTTTAGTGGTTAGACGTGTTCGAGGCTGCTCCTTTCCCCATTAGGCTAGGAAGGTTGGGGGAGTGCCTTTATATGTTAACATCATATGCCTTCACGAAACAGATCAGACCACTGTGGCTCTAACTTTCCCCAAACGCCAGGCGGTCTCTAGACCCGCTCTATCATGCCTTCATACCTTTCGATTATTTAGATGGGGGTTCCAGCCTACTACCAGACTGAGAAGGGTTTGGCAAAGGCAGGAGTGTTCCATGCTTCACTTAAAATGCAAAAGCAGCATATTTGGCTGAATTGAACCTAAGGAATAAATATGTTGCCGACCAGAGGTCTCGATAGAAGCCTGCTGCTAAATACAAACAAAAGGTTTGCATTGAGAGATGAATCTGTGCCTTAAACAATACATAAAATAAGCTATGTCCAAGAAGCGCTGTTCTTAAATTCTCCTAAAACCAAAATGGATTGTCCGGATTATGTTTGTTGTCGATAACTAACAGGCTAGAACATATTTCCTTAGCCAAAGGGTTGTTGCTCATCCTTGAAAAAGACACAACTAGTGAGCTGCTATTGAGTTGAAACTAGCCTTTGAGTACAGTGCAGCATGACGAAGAATGTAACAACACAGTACAGCCATCATACCTTACTTATAAGTGTTAAAAGATATTATTGGATCTGCAAAGGTGGGGCCTCTTCGATGTAATGGATTCGGACCAACGACTGCATGCTTTCCAAACTCACCTACTTCTGACTTGGGAAAACAGCACAATGAAAGCTAGAAGTGCTGGAATCAACGAGAACAAGACAAAAATAACAAACAGAAGAAGCGCATGTAACAGATCAAGATACCAGGAACTGAGAATATTCTTGCGTCGCGGAGGCAAAGGCACCCTCTGCACAGGGGCAATAAACTGGGCCAAATTCATAAAGAGTTTTCAGTCAGAAGGGGCGACTTAGTGTTGGCTTTCACCTGAATTTCCTGGAGTAACATCTGCTCATGGGAGACATCTGGGTGAATCTGGTCTGTGTGACTATCAGTTAGTTATTTCTTGCTATCCCACCTGTTTCACTGAAAGCGACCGGCTCTCTTCCTGTCATTTTGTCTCCACCTCTAAAACAGTAGGACATCTCCTTCATGTGTAAAACCAAAATGACAGGTGGCAGGGTACTGATTGAGCAATTTGATGTACCTTAATGTATTAGCACAATTAAGTCATGTATGAGACTGCTCACAGGGGCATTGAACAACGACCACCCAACGTTGTTAAAAGAGTGCAGACTAAGCCTACACGCATATGACTTACAAAACAAAATCAATGTCCTGCGCATTACTCATATATTAACGTAAAAAATAAATCCACACAGTGGTCTTCTCCAATTGTTCTTCTTGATTTATTATGCCAAGTCTTGTCAGACGAGAACTTCAATTTTCAGTAGTTTCCAATTTCTTTTTTCAACAATTGATAGCCACAAAGCCAGGTGAATACTTCAGTTTTCAATTTCTTTTTTCAACAAATGATAGCCACAAAGCCTTGTTGAAATTGAAAACTACTGAAAATTGAAGTACTCGTCTGACAAGACTTGGCATAATAAATCAAGAAGAACAATTGGAGAAGACCACTGTGTAGATTTATTTTTTACATTAATATTTGAGTAATGCTCGGGACATTGATTTTGTTTTGTAGGTCCTTTGTATGTAGCCTCTATGGTGAAGGCACTCTAGGCCTGGGCGGAGTTTTTAATACACCGAAGTGTAGTAATTTTGGTAATTTCGTATTACTCTTTTGATGCCACATGACCAGAAATTAGGCAACACATGTAATTATGAGTAAGTTGCGCAAAAGTCCTACTGCTGGAGCACAGGAAGAACAAACTTAGCGAGTGCCTGCTGCTGTTCATGTTCTGTTGCATTTAGTGCTATTGTCTAAGCACAAAATGCATCATCGGGTCCATTTTGAGGCGAGGGTGCATTTTGCACCAAGAAAATTGCGGTAAATGCTGGGTTACGCCTCTTCTGCAATCTTGCATAATTTTGCTGTAATTTAGCATAATCATGCTACAGCAAATTGTGCACGTTATGCCCTGGAGGCAGAGACTATCTTTCTCAAGTCTCCATGCCTGGAGTAGACCGGCCACTTGAATAAGTCAAAAACCAGGAGGACTGTTCAGAACTCCTAGGCAGTGGCTTTCCCCAGTGCATCCCCTCTAAACATGCTTCTGCTGAAAAATTACTGATATTGATGTGTTTCAAAAACTAATTTTTAGGACTGTCCTATTTTAGATGAAACAGTTCATGGGCTACTGTGGAGTACTCAACCCCCAGCAACCACGAAGTGGTTCAACCTGAATCTTAACAGATATATTAGTAGAAACTTGATACTGATTCAATTTTTATAATTTTGGTAGCACTACTTCATTTAAGTCAATTTGTTAATCACTTGCCCCTTTTTTACCAGGCCTATCCGCGGCCTGACCTTGAGGGGAAGTCTCTGATACAGAGCGGTGGGGGTGTACAGGTGTGGCTGTAGCTGTGCAGCCCCTCCCCAAAACACTTATGGTAGAAAGCAGTCTTAGGACTCATGAATAAACTTGCCCCGTCCTGCACTGGGGCGTTCGGGATTCACAAAAGCCACTACGTAGGTTCCAGACATCAAGCACAAGCCTGTCTGCACTCTCTGTGCGATCTTTTAAGCCACTCATTTTTAACACAAGAGCTTCAGCCTTCCTTGGAAGTACATTGAGCCTGAAGGAGCACAAAATGGAAGACATCATCTAATGAATTATGTCACCTAATTTTAACACCAAGAGAATGTATTCAGGGCTTTTCGTATGTGAAGTAATAAACCATAGTCAGAGCTAATAACATTGTGAGTTAATATAACCATGCAGCAGTGATTGGCTCACACACAGCAACACGGTGTCATTAACCTACGCACAAGCTTCACACTGCATTCAGGGAGCATGCCCTGGGGTACATGCTCCGGGTCTGCCAGCGATTGTAATCTTGTGGAAACAGCAGCCACCCCAGTGACCTTGAGCACGCCAATTGAAGGCGGGGGGGGGGGGGGGGGGGGGCACATGGAGAAAGAGGAGTGGTACAAGGTGGAGGGCATGGTTCCAAAGGAAACTGTATTAGTCCGGGTTGAAACAAGATGAGGCCTGCCTATGCGGAAGAAGTATTAAGGGCACAGCCAACTGAATGGCACCCATCAGAGAAAGAGGGATACATGTCTCCAAGCACAGGTACAGGCACTCATTCAGGGGTCCGTGTAGTGAAGGCACAGGCCATGAGTAGAGCAAATAAGCTCAGCAACACCGTTGAGAGGATTCCTGCTCGTGACAACCTGAGTGGAGGCACAGAAACAGGACACATACTCTATTACAGCATCAGCCCGACAGCAAGTCGCATGCTTCCTGACACTGGCTGCGTAAAGGCTGCAGTGCTCCCTTAACCCACCCCATAAACAAAGGAGAAGGAGGGCAGACAAAGACATTTTTCCCGAGCCCAACAGGGAGTGAACTTCCTCAGAGCATTTTATGGCCTGGAGAGGAGAACTGGATGGGCATCTGAGATGCAGGTAAGTGAAAGTGTCACTAGGTTTTGAATACCAGTTTATCTGCAGGGATGGTTAGGGAGGATACTGTCAGGCGGGGGAGCCTCCAAGTGGCACAAATAAACTGCAACCCAGGACAAGAGGCCAGGCACGACAAGCTACCCAGCCACAACAAATGGAGCTGAAGCATTTGCTGCACAATTCTGAGCCATACTGCAGAGGTCCCCTTCAACCAACACAGAGGACCATATCTATGGTGAGTGGGCTCGACCCACTGCTGTGGGTGCAGGGCTTGGACTCGTGTTGCTTGGCCACAGAAGTAACAAATACTCGAAGGTGTGTTGGACTGAGTTCACAGGAGGCTGAAGAGCATGCAGAGGGACAAAAAGTAGCCTGATTAAAATAGAGAAATAGAAAATTACATATGGAAACCGCTCCATCCTGCACTCCCATTAATGCCCACTATGAACTTGGTGGACCATGCTGTGGCCACAAAATGACAATATGGCAGAAAAGAGCATGGATACACTAGGTGCCATACTAGCAGTTACAATGAATACTAAGAAAAAGCTAGAACATAAAATACATAATGTGGTGATCTATGTCAGCGTGCTCAGGGATAACCAGAAGATGAGGTCTGGCTGGGCTGGCAAAGCTGAGGCCATACTGACGGTTCTACAGCTGCCAACTGACAAACTTCGCAAGTAAGTGATAGACCTGATGGAACAGGTCCAGTACCTTGAGTACAGGGCCAAAGATTCAAAAGACCGTACTGAGAAAATGTCAGAGTAATTGGGCTACCAAGAGGGAAGCGGAAGGAACTAGCATGGTCGCTGATCAGATTGGATGGAATGCGCAACAGTTGTGTCGTGTACACTGACAACATTCTAACGCTTGAAAGAGTGCACAGGGTGACGACAAAACCACCACTGCCCGAAGTCCCGCTAAGGACAGTTGCGGCAAGACTGTTGAAATTCCTGGCTTCCGATGTTGAAAACAGTAGGGTAATGGTTTTCCTAGTTTAAACAGAAGCCATACACCATCATCTAAAGTAGTGCTTCCCAAACTTTTTAGAAGCGCAACCCAATTTTTAGAACAACAGTCCCAGGACATTGGAGTACTTTAAGTGGGCGCCAGAATATATTTACAAGGTCAATGCAGCAAGTTTAACAACTATTTTTGGGACAACACGGGCAAGATGTCCTCCACCCTCTATTTATGGGGGGCATTCAAAGAGTGGTTGGAGTAAGACTGGTGCTTACCGGAGAGACAAGCAGGAAGATAATAGAAGGGAAACAAGAGAAAAAGAGCTTGTTTGACCACTCCGTACAGGAAGAACTGGTGGAAAACAGGGAAAAGGCAGCATAATTCACAGAACAGTTTAGATGCCTCGACTATAGGACATACAAGGGCATATTGCAATATGAGTGCAATAATGCAGGGTGCCTGTTGGTGTGGCTATTCAACCCTGAAGCAAGAGGAAACCCCATCACAAGTATCTATACATCGATGTGAAGGGTCAAGGTCTCCTGAAATAACCGTGCCAAAGTACAGTTTGAGCCACTCACACCCAACTTAATCAAAGTGCCAAGGATCAGGGTCTCGGAGGGGGCAATACACCTGGTGCTCAAAGGAATGGCCAGAAAGAAGATGCCTGGCACTGATGGCCTACCAGCTGAGTTTTATGTATAATACATGGATATTTTAGTTCTGAAATGCGACAAATTATATGACACAGCACTCTGTGAATGTTTATCACCACCACACACTCAGGGAGCCCTTGCTGGTGTAGCTGAAAAAGCCTCGGAGAGATGCAAGAGAAATCATAATGTACAGACCCCTAACAATCTTCAACTTCAATTACAAAGTCTTGAGCAAGGAGTTGGCTAATAGACTCCTGCCACTGAATGTCACATAGCTCACAAAGATCAATGGAGGGTCATACCACAGCCCTGTGCAGTCTTAAACTTTAGATGATTACTTCAGGGGAGAGACCAAGAGCTTGTCTAACTAAGCAGCAAACTGAAAAAGCGTTTGAAATATTGAACTGGGGATTCCTTCGTTGCCATGAAGGAAAATCTCAGACTAGGAGATGGGCTTTGTAGATGTACCCAACTACTTTAGAGGCAGCCCTTTGCAAGAGACTAAAAAGGGCAGCTAGCTTCGGGTCCCTAGGCAGTCGCCACATTTACCTTCCATTGACGTCTCCTCTTTCCGTTCTTTTTTGCAGAAGCTATAGAGACATTTGCAAAACCTATCGAGGCAGGGTAACCAGACTAGGAGAATAATGGTAGGCACCCCACCAAATAACACTTTATGCTAGTGACCTGCTATTGTTCCTGAATGACACTCGCAGTGAGGGTGATCGAGTGGCTGGGATACTGGGACTTTCAGTGGGTTGTCCAGTCTACAGGTGTACTGGTACACATCAAACATCTTCCCACTAAACCCTACCTTGTAGAAGGGAACATATCCAGCATCTTCCTACTATACCACACCATGGGAAGGGGGAGACTGCTAGAGTATTGCTGGAGTCCAGCCAATGGTGGGAGACCATCGCCTTTCATTCTCATTCTACCCTTTGACACAACCCTAGGATCACCAGAAAAGCAATGGCGTCAATTGGGGTTGTTGCAGCAGAATTAATAAACTTCGAATTTTTAACCTTAACTCTCCTATTGGGCCCATACGGGTCAGAATTTTACTCAGATTCAATACTTCACTTCAGAGGCGATGGTCCTCCGATGGACCTTTCTCTGTCTTTCAGCGGTGAGAAATCAGGATGTCCAACTGTCGGCCACCCAATGAGGACTATTAATTTGTAGCCAACTAACAAATTGGAGATCAGGTTCAAATATATTGCTCTTAGAACCATGATATAAAAATAGAGTATTGCAAATTGGAAGACTCAACCGCCAAAAGAAGTTTAGTCTCACAAGAATCATACAAACCAAGAGCTCTGCTGTGGCTACACAGAACAAGAGCAAAAGCACCTGCTTTTCTGAAAATAATCTATTACCTTCGCTATTAGGCATTTAAAATCAGATAATTGTAAGCACAGTTTCTATGGAAGAACATTTAGACACAAATAAAAGACTCAGTTGAATTTAGATAATTTGGTTATTGTATGAAATATCCAAATCAATGCATCTAAGTAATATTTTCAGAAGCTCAGTCATAAATCTAACAACTAAAACTTTAAACCACACATCAGTTAATGCTAACTTCAGACATCCATAAGGGGATGGTCCCTAACCACTAAAGATTCCTACCACCAACAAGGTCAGGAGGACGGTTCACAAAGGTTCTCTTGGAATGGACAAAGGTATTAAGTTTAAAGTCCACTAGTGGACTCTGTATGGGCAAGGGGAATGGAGCATAAATCAGGAAAGTTAAAGTCTGGTCTCTCAGCAAACTGCTCCAAATCTTCCAGCAGACAAGTTCATCAGCAATGGCAAAAAGGCAAGGGGCATAAAAGAGAGAGTTTGGCTGTTTTCATTCCCACTTTCCTTGCTTCCTGCCTGACTGTCAGAGCTTCTGCCCCCTCCTCCTAGTAAGAGCTCTTTTACAGTTCATACTTGTCCATGTGACATTAATGGTCGTTCCACAATGGTCTGATCATCATGTGATCATTCTTCCATTCTCCAGGTACAAATTGATACTCCAGCATACTTTCCCATACTAATCATAAGAAACGACGGTCCGTTACGTCCTCACAGGTTAGTTGACAAAGAGCTTATTTGCATTGGGATTCTTTAAAATTTAAAGGACATAATAATGCATTTTGGTTGATTCCGTTGTTAACTTGAAACTATGAATTGAATTTCATATGATTTTGTGAAAAGAAATGAGAAATATATAATACATTCAACAACGAACTTTAGATTACCTTCTTTATTTGGAATGAATCTGTATTAGAACCCACACAGGGTTTGCATTGTGCCAAGGGGGACTCACCCTACTGCGGGTGCGCTATTTGTTTTGCTTGTTCTTTCACGCTCTTGACCGGAGAGCGATACTCCGGGAGCACATCAGAATACGTTTGATCACACAAGATTTTTCATTGAACATTTTCGTATTGAATATGTTTGTGCATGTACATTAACGTTTTTGATACTAAGTGTAAAAAGGCCACAAACCGATCAATCCACCTGTAAACTGTATAAGCTAAACAACAGAGTGACGAGCTGGAAGGCAGCCCATGGGCCTGACTTAAATAAATGGATGTCAGAACTGCATAGGTGGGCTAAATGTGAGGGACAGGCGGACACTTGACTTACTCCAGGCATGGAACACTACACTATTCGCCCAGGTGGGAAATGCCGCAGACAGAAACTCTAATTAGACCAAACATACATAATGGAAAAATATCAAGTACTTGGGTACAATTCTATTGGATTGAAGGAGGTGTAGACAATTGAGAACGGGGCACACAGACACATTCACACTGAAATCTCCAAGCCAGGAAATTGCAGTAGACAGAACAGTGAACAAGTGCTATATTGCACCCAGGTTACCCTATTTCAAATTTTAGTTTTGGGTTCCATAACTGTGCCGTTGCACTGATGTGATTCAGTGCTGGTGGCCAGTGAGAGACAACGCGAAGAAGTTCTATATCAGAAATGAGACAATAGATGTGAACTACATTGCATTGCCATGAGAATGTATTTAAGAACTGATAAACTTTTCACTGTTATCTTCTGTATAACATGCACAAAACAATAAAACTTTTGTTTGATAATAAAAGACCTCATATTGCATTCCTTGCTTGTGTATGCCAGTGCCTCTCTATCCTTATAAATTGTAAGACAGTTAGTTCATCACCATTGGAAAATAAACAAAAATATCTCCGTGACCACAAATACTCCTAATTTTGGATTACAAGCACAAGCATTTCGCAAACAAAAAGTATATACTTTTTAGCAGTTAAAAGCTTTCATGGAACTAACAAAGTTAAAACAAGTATTCGCTCATTATAGTGGGTATTATCAGAGAAGATGTAGCCATGTGTAAAAACTACCAAATAACATCTAATGTGTTCAACGCCTGCCAAAATAACGAAAGTGATTAAAAAACAGATACATTTTTTGTATTCTATGTTTGCATATCTATTCTGCTAGATAGCGGTACATAAATGTTTTACCAGTTTGAAAATGATACGATATAATGAGCCTTTTTTAGTTGTTTTTTGTTGGTGTCATTACAGCAGCCACCTGGAACGTTGAAGGACAGAGAACTGCAAAGAACATCCCAAACAAGATATAATATTTGGGGCAAAGTGCCCCATGCCATATAATATAAGGATACTGAAAATCACCAAGGAGTTCCAGGTCTACATACAGAAACATGTCTGAAGGAAGAGTTCCTTTATAAAGTTATCATGTATGGCAGGGGGTATTTTATACCTTATAATTCATGGTCACAAGAAGAGACAATATATTTGCCAACTTGAAGAATAAACATAGAATCTCTAGTGCTTATTTCAAAAGATCAAAACAGTGTTACATATGTGTTCCAAAAAGGTATTAGATTGTGTTTAAAACAAGTTAGTTTACAAAAATATATATATATACAAGACCCTGTGGCTTAGATTGTGTAGAAACATGCAGAAATATTCTAACTTTTCGATAATTATCTAAAGAGTGCACAAACTAAACATGTTGCCATAAATATCTCCATTCTACTCGTCACTGTACAGCTGGAGTAACAGAGCATAAGAAAGAAACCCAACATTTGTTTTTCGTTCTTTAAACAGCTGCCATAATTGTGCTCCATGACCTGACCTGCCCCCCCCCCCTCCAGCTGCTGGCTTTGTAAGCAGGCACAATAAAGTCAGAGCTCAACTGTAACAAGTTATTATAGTTGAAAGGCTACCTCATTTCATTACAATATGTGACTAGGTACGTCACAAGTCACCTATTATTCAGATATTATAGACTGGTTTTTATACAGGGGTTGCAGGAACCCATGTTTTATGTTATTATTATTGTTATTATCAATAAAAATAATAATGATAACAATAGCACTAGTGAGAATGATAATAAAAACATCCTGTGTTTACTACTGCAGTCAGTAATGTCAATAAGGGTCGGCATTATTACCTAATTTGATCAGGGCCGGCTCTAGGGCGGTGCGACCGGTGCCACCGCACCGGGTGCTGACATCGTGTGGGGACGCTAATATGATGATTTTAAAAGCACCTGCTGCTTTCCTGGGCTCCGGAAATATTCAGCCACCAATAAAAATGTCTAAATGACTGCAGTGATTAATGCACTTCTTAGAGAGAGAGGGAGAGATCGAAGTTTTGTGTAATGGAAGTTTCTACTCATCGTAAGGTATGTGCAGAGGGTTACTATGCCTGCTGCAAGGAACATGCAGTGCATATAATGTAATGTAAATAGGTCAGTGGGTTACACGTTTGTCAGAGAGACCATATTGTTGCTAACTCTTAGGGAGTTAAAATCCTAATGTAGAACAGTGAGCAAGTAACTGTCATCAAAGATGCATGCAAACTGCAGGGTATAGGCTAGAGCGTTATCCCCCGTTTTTCATTATAGTAATGTTGCAAAATGGGTTCATTTGGGTAGAAATCAATTCTTATTCTTATTATTGAAGAGAACCCCCCCCCCCATCCATGGTGCTAGGTTTTAAATCCTAAATTTCTGATTCTCCTGACCAAGCACTCTTAAACTATCCTGCCTACCTGTATGGATGACATGTGACTCCTACACCTTCTTGTCCTCTCTCTTATGTAACATTTCCGATGCACTGATTTACACACTTATGATTGTCTCTATGTTATCTGTGTGATGTAAAGTGTTCTGACACCTTACACTGATAGGAGCGGTGCTATAAAATGAATTAAATGCACCTGAGACTGAATGGTTACGGAGGCTTGAGGGGCACTGTGAAAGGATGGTTATGAAGAATCCGTAGTAGAGGTTGTCATTGGGGGCGCCGACAAGCATTGTCGCACTGGGCGCCACGAGCGCTTAAAGCCGGCCCTGAATTTGATTGTCCTATCCTGAATTTACAGAGCACTGAAGGATGAAAAACCACCCTAGCCCAACTTGTCCTGCACGAATGTCACGAGCCTGGTCTTAATTCACACAACCGTCTGCAAGCACACACCTCAAGAGAGTCCAAAGGCACCAGGTAGAGGAAATACACTCGCCTGCTCTTTATAACAGAGAGGAACTATGGCTTTAGCTAAACTAAATACTGTGAAAGGATATGTGTGTGTGGGAGCAGCCAGCTCATGAGGGAGAGGGAGACCCCAGAGCCAGAACAAGAAACACCAGGAAAAAAAACACAGAAAGAAGGGAGCGAAGGGAAGGATCCCTCCATAGGAAAGAGGGGAAAGAGAATGGACATTGAGGCGAAATGCAGAAGAAAATGGCGGATTCAGAAACACACATATGGTAGTATTAAAAACTACAAGGCTTCCTGACACCATTAGTATAATGGATGCAATTCGATATGGTAGTTTTCTCATAACACTGGGATCAAAATCTTCAGCCTTTCCCGTAGCTTTCTGCGCCCTCCGACCTGCCCCCTCCCCACCCGTACCCGGCCCTTCAGGCAAATAAATCGGACATTACCAGTTAAGGATGAATTGCGAAAATAATCTTCCCTGGCAGATCTTTCTGAAATGAAAGCAAGCCATTTATTTTATAATATTCCGTTCCCTAGATTTCACAACATTCAATCAGATGACATTACAATTTTAATATTCATGGCAGACAACGCTAGACTAGTGGCACTCAAATGTAACTTTAATCTAAAAAATATATATAATCAGATTTTCCTTTCAGAATTGAAATCTATATGCCGGGATAAATGCTTGTATGCTGCTGATGTTTTAGAGCTGTTGGGTTATCCTTTTCATAAGAATGAAGGGAAGAGTGGAAGCAGAGCGGGGTCACAGAGGGAATTATTTTAATGTACTATGCACACTAAGTCTAGAACTGCCATGCACATGCCATCATCCCAGATGCAGTGCGTCATTGATGGAAGCGCTATTACCTGCCTTATTCGCTAAGACCCTTTAATGGGTGTCTCAGTTCAAAAAGCCTAAGCGCAGGACATTTGACGTGGGTTTGGTTTGCTGCTAATCATTTGGTTACGGGCAACGCCCTCAAGAATCCACATATTTCTTAGGACAGCGACTGGTAGAATCATAAGTATTACTGTAATATAACCCCTGATGATTTCAAGAGGACTCTTAGATCTGTAGCAATTAGCAATATACTGAATATTACTTACCAATCCCAGGCAAAGCATCAGTTTATTCAAAGTGCAATAATACCACCCCACACACCCACATGCACCATCCGGCAGTCCTATAAAAGATCTCCGACAAAGAGACCCTTCGGGGGACCCGTAGGGAATTGCAGCGCCGGCCCTACGAGGAGCAACTGCCCGATGATGAAGCATGACACCCTTTGGGGTGTGTGAGGGCAACAGAGGACACATTATGGTTTTCCCTTTCATCTGAGGGTCCCTTCACCTAGGTATTTCTCTCTTTCTTTTTCCTTCCTCTTTTCTATTTTTTCTGATTCCTCTTCTTAACATATGGTGACTGTTTGCACCTTATTGTATGGGTAACTTTTTGCACCCTACTTTTCAGGAACAGTGTCCTTTTTGTGATATTAATGCAGATATTAGGAGCGTGGACACTGGACCTTTTATAAGCTCCCGGTCCCCCCCTCTTTTGTATAGCTATTCAAAGTGCAAACCATAGTCCCACTGAACGGCACAGTCCCTTGTAACCAGAAAGTCCAAAGTAGCAAAGAAAGCACAAAAAATAGCAACAGCAACGTGCCTTAAGACTCCTCTCTGCTGCTGCTGCCACTTAGCATCTGCAGGTGGCCCCAGGTGGAAGTGATTTACAGCATTATCTTCACTTCCAGCTATAAGCAGCTGATACATAGATTCACTTCAGGCAGGGGAACAACCAAGGATCCAGACAAGTTCAAATAATGGTCAAAATATACCTTCTCTACAAAGAAAACTATTTCAGCCAAGCCAATGCCAGGATGCCACCATTCATTCAAAAGACAAGGTGATCCGGCAGCAATATCAACCCCAGCATCTTGGAGTTCGGTTTGGCTTGGAGCTCTCTGTCAAACAGCTCATCAAGCAGTTATACAAAAACAACAAACTAGGAGATCACATCCTTAAAAGGTATCTCTACATTACTTTGAACTGACCACCTTGTGGAAATCATAACAGCATTAGCCCTGTCCCCTCTGTACAGCAGAAGAACTCGCAAAAACTGCAACAGGTCCAGAATATGTATGAATCTGGGGTCTCCATCCTTTTCTGTAGGGAGAGCTACTTCTGCTCATGGAAAGTCCACCCCGGATACTAGCTACTTTCGTCACTGTAAAATAATGACGACATGGGTCAACATTAAACTGCGATCACCCTAAGAAGGATTATCACTAGTGACCTCCCATGCATTCCAGGTGACGTTACCAGCAGGAATACTAGGAACAAGTTATCAATATTATACCTTCACCTGACTACTGAAGTAACATTCAAATCTTCACATGCCCTCACAAAGGACACAACCACAGCAATAGGTCTCACTAACTCAGCTTGAATTATCATTCAACTTTCAATTTTAAATATGATTTGGAATTGCAACCTTTTGTCATTGTCAGCCTACGAGTTTCTGAAAATACATTTCTTTTTCTACCAAATACCACTTTCCATGGCAAACAAACTATTTTTTTAAAAAGAAAACCATTTTCTGAAAAAACATAATTTTGCCTTCAAAATATAATTTAAAATTTTTAGGAATCCCCCAGTCCCAACACATCAGCTGGTCATTTTCATTGAGTATATACATGTACAAATGTCCCCCATAGACTAGACATGTTCTGCTTTGAATACCCAGGTGTTACAAGTACTGGCCATGGATGCTCACCATAACGCCATGAATGCCTGTGTGTTGCCAAAAATGTCCACCATTATATCAGGGCCACAATTGAGCCAACACCATAATGGCCAGGATGCCCACCATATATCACTCATGGCCATTATCATGCGAGCAGCCGCCACCATCATGTCAGGAATGCCTAAATTAAACCAGCCATGCTCTAATATGCCAATGACGACTGCCTGTATGGTATGAGTAGACCACAAATGCCCAAAATGACCAAGGGTGACAATTATTATGCCACTGGCACTATTATACCTTGAACAGCACAATCTTGCCAGTGATAAACCCTTATGATGGAGCCTGCCATACACATCTGGGTGTCCTCGCACAAGGCACAGCTTCCAGGAGGGAAGACACACACACATAAGGAGAGGCACGTCAGCCAGACAAACACTTAAATAAATGCAGATGAGGCTCTTAATTTTCTTTACTCTGAATCCATACCCTGCTCTCCTCATCATATACCCAACTAACAGGTTTTCTTTTTGGCTCCTGCAATCCCACACTTCTGTGGGTCAGTACTGGTACGGCTCTGGCTACTGTTGCCACTCTTCTTTCATGGTCCATTGTTTACATATATGGTGTGATTGAGCAAGGCCTACAACCTAGCCAGTCTCCTTTCGAGTTAATTATATTGAGAGTGGATACGGATGGTCATGTGGCTTACCCAATAGGTTGACACAGTATGTGTTTGAGTGTTATCAAAAGGCATGGTCTTTGGTTCGGCTGGCTGTCATTCCAAGAGTCTGAGATGAGCAGTGCGGTCTTCAACATTCGCATTCAACATTCTGAATGAGATACTGAGCTCCGCTTCACCTCTGAGAGCTACTTTGAGGATGCTGGCAAACTACCTTTGGTCTAAATATAATCTGATTTAAGAGTCTATCCACTGTGTATAAAATCTTCTGTGTCAAGGTCCCCAAACCTCTACCAGCACCATCCCCACAACTTTAGATCAGGTAGTGAAAAGCTCATAAGTGAAACCACATTAATGAGGATCAAACATCTCCGCAAAACTGACCAAGTTTAGGACCCTCAACTAAGTAGACTTTCCAGCATGAAGGCTGTGAAGACAGCTTTGAAAATAACCCTTTTCAAGGAAGCCTCAAACCATCAACTAGCACACTCCAAACCCCACAGGATGACCAGCTGCCACTTTCTAGCTTTCTAGGATTGGTCCTCAGAAGATCTCCACCTTATTTAACATTGTTCCACTGAAACGGTCAGGCCAATGCCCTTCTTCAGACTCCTGGTCATCTGGAGATAAGTGTAAGCAATATCTAGTATAACAAAGTGCCTTTAAGTGTCATGCCAATGTGTTAAAAATAAGCAGATCTATAAATATATGAAGTCAAGGAAAGGTCAAAGGAAAAGGCACACATCTTAAATCGATCAAGGTGATAGAACCTGCAGGTTCGAAAGGGAATAACACCTTAGGAGCCACATGAGAAGAGTCATCCATCACGTTGTGATGCATGTAACGTGCAGGCACTAATACCACCGCAGCACAAAAAGTGAACAGTTTTTTCAAACATTTCGCAATTTCTTTCCTTTATCAAGATGAGGTAAATGTATACATTTCTATTCAACTGATGGTGCATGACAGAATTAGCACTATACATGTAATAAAACTTGTTGACATTCAAACAATATACAAATTCTAAAACACTGCAATGATTGAAACAACAGCCCACTTGGAAAGCATCAATGCATATAGGTATATTCATAACTACTCTTCTTTTTTATGTTGGTTATAATTTAAATATACAGCCCGATGAAAGGGCACCACATCGTATGGACTGCAGACAGATGGACAGGTGTCCTTCAAGGAGACTCGCCTGCCTAATGCAGGAGTCTAGAGTTGTCTAGGCCATCTGGAGGTCTGGTGGAGGTGATGCTGGGTCAGGAAGACAGCCAGGTCTGTGTGGTGAGATTCTGAACTGCTGTGCTCCGTAGGGCTGTTGCAGCCATGAGATGTTGCTCTTGAATCTCAGGTGCTGGGTGGTCTTGGCTCAGGGGAACTAACAGGGGGTGCAGTCTAACCAATACTTCCCCTGAACAATCACCAATAATAGGAAGTAGGTAATGACAAAGGGGAGACACGCCCACAAGAGATATCCCTTTGATAGACACAAGAGAGTACCTTCTACAGAGTGAAATAACCGAGTGCCTGTCATGGACACAACAGGGGTTTCAGTCAGACAACAGAACAGAGTAGTCAGCAGAAGAAAGGACGTTTTAATGGAGTAAATATGCCTTTAAACCCCTGTGACTCTGTTTCTGGAGGCAGCTAACGAGTTCAAAGATGCATAATGGTAAGGTTCATGGAACCTACTAGAAGAGCATGAGATGAGGTAGCCCGTGAAACCATGTGGGTGCATGGAGTGACGTTTGGCAAACAGAGCTTTTGGAGACCCATGCAGAATCTTCAGTAGGACATCAAACTAAGGGTGTCTGAATTCTAAGTGGCATGGCTACTTATCCACAAATTGCTTAACCTTTGCTATTTAACACTGCTTTTGGATTTGTCCCCATTTGTGGGTTAAAAAATACAAATCGTCACAATTATTATAATTGGATATCCTTATTTATTAACTATTTAGTGTTTCTTCTCAAGAAAACTTCGAATTACAGTTTTCAGCACTTTAATAAACAAATGTATTACATTTATTGATTCAAAGGGTAAAGTACAGTGTCATCGTACTTTGGTTCATCCTACTCTGGATTGGATTTCTATACATTTCCCCTGCAGCAGATAAAGACTGCAATAGAATTCCAGGGCAAATAGAACAGAGCTCCAAACATCACCGAGACCTATACAAAAAGAACAGGTTATAAACAAAGCAAAAGCCATTGTTTAGATACCAGAATGCCTTCAAACATGATGTACGTACCACCTGAACAAGTCTACTTAACTGATTTAACCCTTGTTGCCTACACTAGGCTGCTGTGATGGGTGAGGCCTATCAATACCGGTCAGCTCTTGTGCCAACATCTACATAGTGTTGGACTTAGCCCTTTTGGCAGGTTCACCCCTAAACTTTTTGCCTTTTAATGTGACCTGATGTTAGTTGTTTTTGGCTTCTGCGCACTTTCGCACTGTGGCCCAGTGTAAAGTGCGTGCACACTGAGTGTGTGTGGTGAGATTGGCCTGCCCTCCCATAGGAATGCATGGGGGATATGTGAGAGGAGTGCAGGGGCGAGTTTGGTATGTGCGAGCTTGTGAGAATAAATGCTGCGCAATGGTGTGCGCAGATTTATTGTGACTGGTGGAGAAGTGCCACTTTCAGAAGATGGCATTTCTGTGTACAGTGTGATGTGAATTGCCTGTCTGGCTTGTGAGTGACAGGGGCTGGATGGTGTGGGGAATTCCAGGAGCCAGGATGGGTCTGCTCGGTGGTGAATGGAGAGATCTGCATGTAGATGGGAGGGAGGAGTTACACCTGGGACTTGAATAGGGCTGTGCCTTCCCTACACAATGCTGGCTCCACCTCCTGTGGTGCGTCTGATGTCCCTAGCCTGTCCTGTGAATAGGGAGAGGGGCTGAGCATAACAAAGTGCTCCAGAACCAGTTGTAACTGGTTCTCCCCTTGCCCTACAGTTTTTGACAAAGGAAATGTGTGTATAAGGAGGGGCTGTGACCCCATGAAAATGTTCTGGTGTGCTGTTCTAACTTGAGGGGGACCTGCTGCTGCACTGCTGGGCTCCAAGAGGAACCACCACTAGGGACTGCCTCCCTGCTGGAGGGCCCTGTGAGCTGGCCTGCCTGCTCCCAGCCTTTGCCCCCTTCCTCCTTTAAGACCTTTTCCTGGACTGAGCGCCTACCTGGAATCTGGCTGAAAAGCGCTACATCCTGACTAAGAAACACTGCTTTGTGGGAGCAGCGCGTTTATTTTGTCCAGCTTGCCCCTCAGACCTTTTTGCTGAATTGTGGGCCCCGGCGCTTCTGTTTGTAATTTGCAGCATGGAGAGGCTGCCTGGGGATTCCCCCGTATTCTATCGCCTGGCGGGTGCCCACCCCGCATCTTGGCCGTTTGATTTGTATATCTAAAACGGCGGGTGCCCACCCCGCTGTTTCCTGCCCACCCCGCTTGTAACTTATTTAATTAACGGGAGCCTACCCCGTATTGCCTGCAAGGAAGAATCACCGCCGCGACCCAGGTGCTGTGGAGCACGAAACAGGAAGTCTGGCGCCCGGTGTTGGGACGTGGGCGGGGCCGCAAGAAGACAGGAAGCCGACGGGAGCCTACCCCGTGCTCCTGTGAAGCCAGCCGTAAGGTAGCGTGTGAGACAGCGGGGCCCCCGTGCTCGTGGAGCACCCTGCCGGCTGCCGAGCCTGACCCGCTGATGAGGGAAGCCCCGCACATACCGGGTGAAGCGGGGAAGCCGAGAAGTGCTTTTGACCTCAGCAGGGCTCTCGGCGTGGAAAGGAGCCCCGCAGCCCGCCTCCAGCCAGCAAGAAGTGCAGAGCTGCCTAAAGGACCGAGCGGAGACAACGCGGGAGTCCCAGGTGAGTGGAACTCCACGTGGTCGGTGTTTGTGCCTGTTCTGCCTGTTGCCTCACAGCGGCGCCGTAGTTGCGGGCCGCTGCAACGTTGTGGGGGCATTTCTTCAGTTAGAGTCCCCAAAGGGGGGACTCCCCCAAGCCCCTGGTGCCTGGGCTCATTTGACTTGGGGGCATTTCTTCTGGAGGGCCGTTAGCCCAGTGGTGCCTGCGCTCTTATTTCCTTGGGGGGCATTTTCATTTAGAGCCCCAGAGCGGGGCCCAGAGGCCCTGTAGTGCCAAAGCATGTTCACTGGCCATCTTCCCCAGCTGCCTTGCGAGAACGCAGGCAGCTGCAATGTTTGGGGCCACATTTATTTTGTTAGATTCCCAGTGGGGGACAGTGACTGCCCGTGTCCATCCTGTTGATTTTACAGCTGCCCAGCAAGTAGTGGGCAGCTGCCACATTTAGGCTGTGCTTCTGCGCACTTTTGCTTGGTTGCTTTTCCAACCCGCCCAGACATTCTGGACAAGGGCCATTGTGAGCCCCGGTGAGAGGCCAGTTGGCCTGGGGCCAGGTTCAGTGTGTTGTGCCCCCGATTGGGGCCCACTGCTTTTAGGCTAATCTGTTGCCTAGGGTGTTTACGCGTAGTATGCCTAATGCGATGCTATGGTGTTTATGCATAATGTATTTATGCACCTGAGGTTTATGCAAGATATGTTTTATACCTAATGCTAATGCTGAGGTCATTATTGTGCCAGTAATTACTGGTTGTGCTCTACATTTATAATTGGTGCTACATTTATTATTTGTCCTACATTTACAATTGGTGATTTGTGATTATTATGACAGTGGCCCTGTCGTGTGTGTATATAATCCCCTGAAGATACTGCCCAGTGCCAGTTGGCACAGTGTATATTATGTGATTATGATCTAATATGTTTATTATAATACAAAGGCTATTTTTATATATAACCTGTGTGTGGAGTTCCTTTTGTGGTGTGCCTTGGGTGTTGTTGCTGTGTGCGTGCGTAAACGCTTTACACATTGCCTCCGGGATAAGCCTGACTGCTCCTGCCAAGCTACTAAGGGGGTGAGCAGGGGTTATCTTTGGCGTGTAACTTCCTTGCCCTGACTAGAGTGGTGGTTTCTGCCTGGCTTTGGCGCAAGCCTTAGCCAACCAG
Organism: Triturus cristatus; assembly: GCF_964204655.1. NCBI lineage: Eukaryota > Metazoa > Chordata > Amphibia > Caudata > Salamandridae > Triturus > Triturus cristatus. The sequence continues at coordinate 645,934,835 of NC_140590.1, forward strand.
AGATCCCATTTCTAACACATAGAATGTCAGAAGTTAATAAGAACCATCATTCTTTCTTCCCTTCCCTTCTCTTATCTTTCCTTCCCCACTTCTCCCCTTTCCCTTCTGCCTGACTTTCTTTATTTTTCTCTTAATATTGATCATGTGGGTTAGCTATATAAGCGGAACACACTGTCTTGGGACTCATATGCATAAACCTTGCCTTGGATAACTTATGCTAACCCTGTTACAGACTTTGTTTCCCCTAGTTAAAAAAATCAATAACAAAAAAAAAACAATCAAAGTATTTCGAAATCAAAAACATGATGTAGTTAGGACAAGAACTCACTTCCGCAGGAGGGGTGAAAACACGGCCCCAGATTATAGGCCACCAAAATATTTTAAAAAATGAGTGGGAGTTTATTTTTTCTTGCAAAAAAATATATTTTTGCATACGCAGCCCACACCTACTAGTCAGCAGTTTTCTGTACTGGATCTGATGTACCACAACCAGCAGTTTGTTGATAGAGGCTCAGAGTGAAAGAACTAAGCTCGCTCACTAAGCTCTAAAACACAAACCAGACTTTTCCAACATGTAAGCATTTGCCTTTAGTTCCATCACTTCACTGCTGAATCAATTTTTACTTTATGCACCCAATGGCGATAACTCACTGGGTGCTTTACGACTGTATTACCTCGGACTGAAGATAAGGCTTTAAGATGTCCCAAACTGCTTCGAAGACTTACAGCTGCACAGTACAATCCAGTGAACTAAACTCACGTTATTCTTGGATTTAATCTTTAGCATAAAACACTGAATTTCAAAAAGATTAATTACTGACAGGCTGATGACACCTCCATAGACGCAACATATCCTTAGAGGTAAAACATGAATATCATGACAATGGCGTCAAAATGAAATGGATGGAAGAGGCTAATGGATCACAGAATTGAAGGATGCATCACGGCATGAAAAAACAGCAACCTGCTCGCTAGCGGCTTATACTGTTCATCCAACTAACGCAGCAGAGTGTTTTCAATCATTTCATGTGTGATACTTGTATGTGTGTTGAGATACTCTCCCTACAAAACTGTTGCATGACAGGAGAATCTTTTACTAATCTACAATTATCCTGCAAGAATTAAACACAATATTTGCACCTGCAGAATTGCATAAAAGTGATGCACATAAATCACCACAAAGAATGATTATATAAAAAAAGCATAATGAAGGGTATAGTAAAGGGACCAGCAGGAAGAAACCTTAATGTTCACAAATTAGCAATTGGAGATATAATGTAAATGAAACAGCGACAGATAATCAACTATAAACAAATTAACAGCCAGCAGACAAGGAAAATAAATCTATCAGCTGAAATGAGATACCTACTTAATGGGAAGAACAAAGAGGAGCTGATGGCATTGACTTGCCATTCATTTGTCAATCCACACTAACAGAACTCTGATTTTTCCTTTAACCTCTTGAGTGCCCATGACGAGATGGTCTCGTCATGGGCCGCGGTTGCGCTGTGCCCATGACGAGACTATCTCGTCATGAGCCCCGCCCGCTAATGAAACGCCCGGCACAGGGCGTGGAAAGGGCGGGGCACTCAAGGGGTTAATAGAAGAAACCTAGTTCCCCAACGTATACAATCAGCATTGTAGCAAAACAACAGAACGTGATAAGGCAGCAGAAAAAGCAGGCACAAAATTAAAGAATAACTAATATGGAACAGCATGATTTGAAGTTTTCAAAAATACAAAAAAGCAATGGCTTTACCTAAATATGACTGAAGGAAACTAACCAACTGCGGCTACTACAGCACTAGAGAAAGGAGCCAAGGGCTACTTTTTGAATTGAAGGGTATCACCTGCCCTGTCTGGAGGGAGTCATAGGCTCGCCAGTCACTCCTGGTACCCTTCAATGGGCCTCTGTAACTCTTCTCCAAGGACCCACCACTTGTATTCCAGGTCGCAGGGCACACTTTCTGCTCTCGGTGCTTCAAACATCTCGGTGAATCCCATTTTTCTGTTACCGACTCCATCAGAATGTGGCTTATTAGCAATTCACTCTAGAATGTTCTTTGAAGCCAAGAAATGTAAGTGGGGTAGGCAGCTGTTTTTTCAAAGAATCTATCTTGAGAGCAGAGATTCTTTGTCGAAGCATCTTTAAGGCTTATGAGGAGAGCGGTGAAGAGGCTCTTGGAGTCCGTTGGTGTCCAGCATAGTTTCTGAGGTTCCGGGAAAAGAGCATTAAGCTGCAGGAAAGTGCCTTTGTGTGCCAGGTCGCAAATACGAAGGGAGGTAAAGAGGCAGTGGGAGATGGAGCCACTGTGGAGAGCCAAGGTGGTATCAATGAATGTCAGTAACTGGCCCCCTGAAAGATTCTCTGAAGCTACAAAATCAGACAAGGTAGAGTCTAATCTCCATCTCCATCTTGGCCTGTTATCCTCCAAAAAATGACTGGACGGTGCGGGAAGGCACTTTCAAAGGGAGCTTGTAAGAAAAGGCCAACGAAAATATTGGAAAAGGGCACATAAAGATATATGAAGGGCACAAAGCCAGGAATATGATGAGCTATTCACCCCATACTAGTGAGAGTCAACCTTCTAGCTGGTCTCAGCTTGCATTTTGTGAGGTACCCACAATGACACCGACACTTGCCACTTTGATCTTAAAGAGTGCTAATTTAAATCCGCAGAGGGTTACCTTGTCATTTCTACTCACAGACAACATGAATTAGTTAATTAACTGCAATCCCACGTGATAAACACGCCTGCCTTGTGGATGCTGACACCTACTGTGAAAAGCATAAAGCGAGCTGAGGTTTTGGTTTAATTTTCAGTGCATGAGGAGGTAAGAATTCAATGTGTCACTTTCAATCTTCTTGGAGCAACTAAAGTGTGGTCAGGCAGTAGGGTATTGCTAAAATAGCATATTCGTGCAGGAAGCAACCATTGCCTTGCACTCTCCTTCCATATACGAAAGGGAAAAAAAAAAAAAATTCTGTTAAATGTAGCCACTGGAGCAAACGTGAAAAAAACGGCACACTGTAATTCATATTAATAATCACTACTCTCAGACATAAATAAATTACTTATTTTCTTCTTTCCAAAACCACCTAGCTTTAATCCTAATACTGTACAGTAATTCCACATTTATATCCCCTTGGACACACTATTGAATCTAATCCACTATTGAATCTAATCCATAAGGAGCTGCTTCAATTACTGTTGAGATTGATTCCCAAACAAAATTTTTAGAAACACAAGTGTTACCCCAGTGATTGACAACTCCACAACCCCATCATCACAATATGGAAAAAAGACCTCAGCATAATTGTTATTGTACGTCTTTGCAAGGAAAAACCTTCAAAACCTAACCACGGAACCACAACACCATAACTACGTGCAGCCGAAACATTTTAGGTTCTCTTCAATGCATGCTGCAAAATGCTCACTCACTTCCTCAGGAAACAGAAATAGCTGGTACGTTATGTGCACATGCATTAGTTCTCATTTTCCTGATGGAAATCTAGTCACATTGACCTGCTTGTTCTGTTGTCTCCACTCTTAACAGAAAATGTGGACTTTCAATGATCGCTCTACTCATTATTCAAGCACTTATCAATCTCACTAAAATGTTCCGCATCTAAAACTCTCGAAGTACACATTATTTAGAGCCCACCAGGCAGCGGCATCCAATTTAATGGACAGATAAATGTCTGTTGTGTCTAAGTTCTTCAAAAATGAAAAAATGTATTCCTTATTGACTTTAGGATATACTGGAACATAGAAAAACATCCCATGTATAGATTTAAAAAAAAAAAGACTCATTAAGACAAGCCAAGGCAGCAGGATAATTTGAAGGATCTTGATTGTTAATGCAAGACGAAGATAATAACGATAGATTCCTCATGGTCAAATACACTAAAGGCATGTTTGAGCCTGCATGTAATTTTTTTCTATGCCCATTTGGCTTGTGTGATTAGGACAGATTAGAATGGTTTCATGGACAGATCCTGTGAATCATGAACCTTCCATTACTGATCCTCCTGCAAGAGGCTGGGTGATTTATTTCTTCACGAGAAGCAACAGATAGGTGTTTGCCTATGCCACTGAATGTACAAGCAGCGCTCGATTTAACTTGCACAATGGAAATATCTACACAGGGTATCCTACACATCTATAATTATGCACAGAATACACCCACTCAGACCAAGCATTTGACCTAGATGTGAGAAATATTAACCTACCTTGATGCATATGATTTGGAATTTCCCTGGCCCTATGGTGATCCAGTTTTGGTAAGCAGTCGTAGAGAACTTGTGGGGAGCTGTGTGGGATATGATACAATGTTTGCACCCAAGCCCCAAAAAGAAAGGACTGAGATAGAGGTTTGCTGCATGGTGTATAGTTCTGCCAAAAAGATGTGGCACAATAATGTACTGTGATATATTTTTTTAGCAGAACTTTGGCAATGGTTTGCAGCCCACTGGACTGAATTTTGATAAATGGCAGACACAGTTTGGGCAATGGGCTGTAGAGAAGGAATGGTGATAGGCCTTGGACTGCATTGAAGATAAGCTGACAAAACATCTTAGAGACTGGGACCATCAACTGCAAAGGTTTTTGGAAACTAAAGACTGTCTAGAACTTTGTCCATAACAATAGCTTAAGAGAACAGATAAACTTTGTGGTATTATGTGATTTTATATAATATTTTTATATAATGTATGTTGTGCGTTCAATGCTGCTGAGCATGATTGTTTTTCGATGTCTAATGAAATAAACACCAATAAAATACTTTAAGAATCTTATTAAAATCTTTGACTAGCTGGTACACGCGAAAAGGGGTGTACCTTAGTGCTCTCTTAATATACATGTAAAACAGTAAAAAATCATCCTCTGATTCAGCTGGGTGGCTTTCACCATCTTTATATTAGCACAGCACTCTCGCAAAATTTCTTACATACCCATACCCTCCAGGAAGAAAACTTCAAACTCAAATCCCTAACATGAAAGACTGCCACTTAACACAAAAAAGAAACATATCAGATTGTGTTAGAATGTCCACAAATAACTGGAAAATATGAAACTACCTTAAACCCTTGAGTTATCCTAAACAAATCGGAACCAGCACACTTCACTAATTACATAATTTAAATAAATCCAAGATAAACATCGTTTTCTGTGCGTTCCAGCCTTGCTCTAACCCAATCCAGTGTGCTGCCATACAAATTCCCCAAAAATTTACTCTACTCCCACAAGACTTCTTGAAACATGCCCTGCTGGACAACATTTTAATCACTGGACAGCCATAAAATGCTTCAAATCAGATTATGTACAAGCACTGATTTGTACTAAAATGATTAACCACTCACCTCATTCATCAATACAGACGTATAAAAATGCTTCCATCCTGAATGAAAATTATTGGTGCTTTGCTAAGACAAAGGTTCTTTGCAACTATTTTTGTCATTTTGGTAGTTGTTACTTAAGTGTCTATTATCTTGGAATTTACCTTTTTGGTTATTGCATTTCTTATGTCTTGAGTGTTGTTGAATTATTTAGGCCTCATTCTCAGATGTCAACAACTTTTCAGGGAATAACCTTGACCTTGGACAGCTGTTACAACTGTAAGCCAAGACTACTTTCTTTTTGCAGATTTATAGAGCGCAAACTCGACCAGAAGGTACTGGAGCGCTTTACATAAACACCAGTTAAGTTACACAAGGACACATTCATGTTTTTTGGTAGGCTTGGGGAGATTAAGTGATTTGCCCAGAATCACAGGATGTGGAGTCGACCCGAGGCTCAAACCTTGGTTTCCCAGCTACTAAGTCGGCAGTCTAGCCGTGAGACCACATCGTCTCCCAATGAATGATGAAACTTCAGAAAGTTTCATCCTTTGCTCATAATTGACCCCTGGTTTACCATGAGTAATGTTTGATGCCCTCCTAGGGTAGTTATATGAACCGACTAGATCTCTGGCTAGCTAAAGACAATTCATACCAAGCTTTTAAAGCACTGTATGAAACTTGGAACAGGGACATTGGATGCACACTTGAAGAAAAAGGCTTAACGGCTATTTAATAGGACTTTCAAGCTTTCCTCTACAGTAATACAAGTCTATGTTTTTTTGCACTTCACATGACTCGTAGACATCCTCTTATGGTGTTGAATGTAAACTGCATGTCTTCCTCTGTGACCTAAAACACAGTTAGAGTATTTGACCTACATTATAGGGTTAGAAATGGCTTGGTCGCTGTTAGCACAGCAGTAAATAATGGCTTCTGTTGACATCCATATATTACAAGGAGCAGAGCAAAGATTTGGGCATAACAGTATATCAGTAGAGGTGTTTTGCAAGCTGGGTCGATCATGCAATGATAAACTGCATGGCATAGGTGAATGGCTTACACCAGACCATACATAGCAAAAGAATAGTTATCCCTTACAAGTGGAAGCACTGCAAGTCTACAAAGGGTCATGAAGGCCCCATATAAACCTTCTGTACACCATTTAGATGAGTACTAAAGCTACACTTGAAGGCACGAATGAACCAACTGCATAGCGTTTTATACAAAGCGGAGAAATGTGAATGTATAGATGCTAAGTATGCTTTCGTGATTAGGGTAATAAGAACGATGGCTCAGTAGGTAACATTTTTCTTTTTTTTGCTTAAATTTCTTTTATTGATTTAGGAAAGAGAAAAAAAAAATGAACAAGCCATTGTGCTCTTAAGTCATCAGGGTGCAACCCGGCAGTCGCATTGCTGAGTTCGGCTATCATAAACAAAATGAACGAAGTAAGAAACGATCCCCACCCACCCCCCTACTCCTCCTTGAAAAAGAATACACCCCTGTGGGAGGGCGGGTCGGATATACAGACGTGGAGCCTGAATATATTTTCCAAGTGAGAATGATTTATTGTCAGGTAGGCCACTCTTTACTATGGGGGTTGGAAAGGTATCGGTTCCTGTTACCGAAGAGGTACTGGGGCAACGCTGGTCTTCGTCTTCTTCCTCAAAGCTGGACCTCAAAGGTGTCTGCTTCGCTTCTTCGGCCGTGGTTGGTTCCTCCCGAAGGCTCATGAAAAGAAGAAACAGTGGGCCGTCAGTGTCAGGATCAATTAGGTCTAGGTGTTACTTTACCCGTCACCTCACCCGTGTTTCTAGTTGGGTTGTTCCTGTTATTGGGAACACCGTGCCTCAGCTTTGTGGTGTAGGATGAGATCGACCGTAAGGGGTTTTAGACTTCTCAGGTCCCACAATAACCGGGATGAATTAACCCACACGGAAAAATAAAAAGAAAAGGAAGACCAAAAGGTCGTGTCGGGACTGATACGTTTTGTGAGGAGGGTTTGTCCGGGCTGTAGACATAAAGGACCGCCGGACGCACTCTGTGCTCAGGGAAATCAAGGAGAGGTGCTCAGGACAACCAAGTGCAGGGAATAACAAACTAACAGTGCCCTGGGGTCCCGCCCGTGCCAGTTCCACCCTCCCCACCCTGTGTCCTCCCTCCGCCCTCTACCCTGCCAGCCTTTCCCCTGGAGTTTCGTCACTCACCCGGCCCCGCCGCAACTCTCCAGAGCTGCGGCCGCTCCACAGCCTCCTCCGGGGGACACCACCAGTCCTCGCTCCAGAACTCCTCCGGATCCTCTGACTCGATCTAGTCTTCTTTCTCGTCCTGGTCCGGTTCGCGGTCGTTCTGCTCCTCTTCTCTCTGCTCTACTCGCGTCGTCCTTCGGCTTACTCCTCCTGCTCCGCTCCGAGAGAACACATCCTGGTTCAGGTCTCCTTTGAATGGTGGAGACGGACTGCTTCCGGGGTTAGCCCCTCCCTCTTGCCGCGTCTGGTCTGTGTGTAGGAAGAGAGGAGAGGGGGGTGTGGTAGACGGACGTTTCGGAGCTGCGTCCCTAGACCTCCGCTGTCCCTCGGGCGCTCGTACTACCCGAAAACCAGGTGAGAAAGGGGTTGGACATCGTGGCCCCTGCCCCACCTCCTCACAACCCCTATGTACTAAAGGAGCGGACAGTAGTAGGTAACATTTTTAGGTCTCGCCTGACCCAGCGCATGCACTGGTCTGGCGAGACTTATTGAGAGGGCTCCAAAAAGTGCTACCAGGTCAGCCTAGAGCTACAGTGCATGTGCGCAGGCGCCGCGCTTTACCGCGATTACTTTCACTATCGCGGCCGCACGGCCACTTTGATGTTTGATCGCGATCACTTTCGTGGCTGCACGGCCGCTTGGCATAGCCAATAGGTCTCGCTTTTGGGACCTTATAAGTATTTAGTTATGCAACTGTTGCATGGCTAAACACTTATAAGGTCCCAAAGGCGAGACCTATTGGCTATGCCAATGCTTGTTAATGCTGTGGTTAGTACGATCCTCCAGTTTTTTGTTGTGTGTTTTTATTCTATTATTGTTAGAGAATCAAACAAATGAGCATTCTATTCTAGATCTTTGCTTTTGTGATGTATAACTTTAAAATGGTTGCTTGAAATTGCATTGAAAGAATAATGCATAATGGTAGCCTCCGGTTTTCTAATGAAATCATTTACAGATCAGAGATGTGTCTAACTCAACTGTTCTGAAGAATAAATTACTATTTTAACTTACTGACCTTATTGACCTTATAGTGGTTTAATATTAGACTTTGGCACTGCACTACCTATAGATGCTACTCCTTACAATCAGATAGTTTTCTTTTGCATTTAAAGACGAGCCTGCACAATACAATACATTTTACATGCGCCAAAACATTTTTGCCGCTAAAACGCAAACCATATTCGGTACTGTTATGGGTCCAGGGGCCCAGGAGACCTACGGCTTGTCTGCAAAGATCATGCAAATCTGTTATGTAACTGATTTGACATTAAAGTTACATCGACTCTAATTCAAAGCACCGAAAGCAATGCAGTTGGGCAAAACTTTCGCCTTCAAAACAGCGTACAGTGACCTGACATTCTGATTTGAACCCACAATTACCTGTTCTGGGTATCTGCTCTCAAAGAGTAGATGTGGAGTCTTTAAAATATCCCTACCCTCCACACGCGGCTGGCAAATCAGTGAGCAGGCATAAATGATATCTCAAAATGAATGCATCATCAGAATATATCAAACATGAAGTTCTGCCCATTAATGCAAAGGATCGGGAGACAATGCCACGCGATAAGAGAATATTGGGATTTCGCAACATCCCTGACACTTGCCAATGTCATAGATATTAAACCCCGGACAACTGTGTACAACAATGGCACCATGGGGAATGGTTCGTCCTTTATACTAGTGCAGGGCTTTAAGTGGGAAGAAAAAACTGGGGGGTCTCTCGAAGGGGCGTGGCCAATGTAATTAATGGCGTGGCTTAAAACACGTAAACTAAAATTCTGTGCTTAGCATAGTGTGCCGCCCGACTTGTATTTTGCTGTTTCTGTCATTGCATCCAGATATATTATACAACAAGTAACATCATACCTACAACAAGTCAGGACTATTGGCTTCGTCAATGGTTGTTAGTTGCATAAGATAAATAAGCAGCAGTTATTGCTTTTATACAATATTGAAAAAGCTTCCACTTAAAGCCCTTGTGACACCACGACAATGTTGCTGCTCCTGAGTTTCAAAAAGAGAAGTGGCAATTTACCGTGTGCGCTATTCAATAGTGGCCCCTGACTCGCAACAGCGTTTGGAGTCTTGTGTTTTAAAAAGCAGACACATGGGAGATGTAAGAAGCAAGGATTCCCCTTCTCCAAGAATGCTCACCTGGCATGACGTCATGCTGTAACCAGTGCTTTAAATGGGAAAAAATAAGTGCAGGTACTCATTAAAATGAGCTAGAGGTGTAGTGAGTGGGCGGGGCTAAGGGCAAGAAATTATGATACTTAACGACTTCTTTAATAGTTGCAGCGCACACCAAAACACATGATAAATGTGTTTATATAAACAAAGCAGGTTAACTCATTACACAAAATGAAAGAGAAATGCGAAAATATGGTAACATTTCCTTTATTTGCAATAGTTGCACCTTCTTAATGCCATACTGTTAATTGCTGTTGTTTGGCACAATACTATATATTTTTGAGCATGTGAGTAGGAAGAGACTGAAAATACCCCCACTTCGAACCAAAGCTCTTATGGCACCAAGCAAATGAAGCAAATCATCATGACCCTCCCAAGAAGATGTCTCTTGTCTCTTCCATCAATCTATCCATTCACCCTTTCATCCTACCATTTACCTGCTAATGTCCACCATTTACCATTTGCATTCTGTTGTCTATTCAGTTTTTCATCCATCATTCAGTTTTTCACCGTTCCGTCTGTCCACCCTTCATATTCAAACATATCCATCTGTCCATCTTTAAACCTATCCATTCATCCTTTCACTCATCCATCTCTTTATCCTCCCTTTCACTCATCCATCAATCCTTTTGCCCATCTATCCGTCAACCCTTTCACTCCTTTATACCATCCACCCTTCATTCCATCCACCCTTTCACTCAATCCCTCCTTTCACTCATCCATCATCCACCTTTTCATCCATCCTCCCTCCCATTCATTCATCCATCCATCCAATCTTTCACATATCCACCCATCATCCACCCTATTATCCAATCATCCACTCTTTCACCCATCCATTCACTCATCCATCCATCCATCTATACATCCACCCTTGCTCACTCATCCATCCACTCACTCACTCACCCACCCACCAACCAACCCTCCCTACTATGTTATTTATGAACCTGTGTCACCGAGCAAACGTACACAACAAGTGCCACCCATTTTCTTTAAAATACCTCCTGAGAGTGTCTTGATTCTCTCTCTCGCTTTTTTCTTACAAAAAACAGGCATACAAATGCAGGCAAACACACAAACATAAGCAGACACACAAAAGCCTCCAGTATGTTAAAAGCCATGTTATACTCTTCACCTTGGCTTTTTTAATTGCCACTGCAAGGGGACTGCCATGATTCCTGTGTTTGCGCAAATGCAGAGGATAGTGTGAATGTGGTTGACATCACAGGGCCTGAATGGACCCTGCTCTGTCAAGCACAGCGTGATGGTGAGCACCTGGACAATATTCAAATGAGCCCTGCTGATTAGCTCAGCTGGGGCTCAGATCGGGGATACAAAAGCGGTGCCTTCGCTGCCAGACACGCTCCACTCCTGCTCATTAGCAGTCTCAGCCTTTGAGCCTACCTTTTCGTGAGTACCGGTACTCTCCTGGGAAGTAGAGAAGTGCCGGTACTCAGAGTGATGAATTTAAGAAGTGCCGGTACTCAGTACCGGTGAGTACCGGCCCATTTAAAGCACTGGCTGTAACATCTCCACTAGTGAGGTGTGAGCAGCGCACATCGATGTGGTCACTGCAGTCGGGAAAACAATGGACACAAAACAGAGCCCGATAGAGACCCGTTTCGAGGCCCCCTTGAAAAAACTGCCGGTGCTCAGACCCGGCCCACTTAAAGCCCTGTACTATTGTGACTAAACTACCATGAAGATGGCAGCGCGCCCCTCCCGATTTTCTTTATCCTGATGCATTCTGATGGGAAATACAGAAAATAAACGGACTTTCAAACAAAAATCACACCACATGATTGTTTCTCAAGAAGCATCAAAACAAAATTGCCTTCCCTTTTCAGCATGCCAGCAGGAATGAATCCATCAGGGGTCTGGTTAAAGTGGGTGGTATATTTTGCCATCTACAACAAAGGGATGACTACTGCCTCAGCAGGCTCTGTTTATAGTATTTATTTGTGCACTTCTATAGCGTGCAGACCAAGTTTAAGAAAAACGATTACGATTAAATGCTGACAATATATAAGAGTAAAAACAGATCTACCAAATAACAAAAACACTATAAAATCAGCCAAACAGGTAAACTGATCAGAGAGGCTCAAAAGTCAGCAAAACTATAAGAAGATCATATATACGAGAAGAATTGACTAAAACAACAACTTTAAAAAAAAAACTTTTCCCTTCCCCCCCCCCTCTTCCTTCACTTGCTTCCTTATCTTTCATTAATCATAGAGCAAAGAGATGAACATGCACACGAGTTTGTTATTCGAAATGTCCTTATGTAAATTGCCTTGATGGTTAGGGCAACATGTTTTTTTTCGTATCTTGAGGGTTAAGTTAATTCAAGAATCCACTCTTCAGTTGCTGGTTATGACACTCCCAACCTTGTCCTACAAATGATTTTGAAGTGCCACAAATGCCCGTACAGCCACATATTTTGTTCCAAAGCTAATTGCCAGCAAATCCAAACCACACATAGCCGTCATTGATGATCACTGAATTGTTGATCATCTAGGAGATCCTCTCCCTCAAAAGCACCTCATCCAAAAAAGAGGACTATAACAATTTCAGTAAACAAGCCTCAGTGAAACCATAAATGTACATGCCCTGAATAGGTTTGAATATGTAAAAGTAATGTTTTTCTGCTTTTCTGGAGTACAGAAAATTATAAATGTCAGCTTTAGTTGAATAAAATGCAAACTCAAATCCAGATTTGTCTTTAAGATGATGGATACAACCTGTGTGTTGACAACAGTATCAGATAATGCCAAGTCTACGGACTATATTTCAACTAATTTTGTGATAAAACAAGGGCCCGATTCACAAATGGTGTTGGCGACTATGTGAAGTAGTGCTACTAGTTTTGTACTACTTCACATACTCGTAAATGCAATTCACATTGCATCACGTTGACTTAAGTCCATCAGTGTCCTGTTTCACATGCGCGGAGTTCTCTGCCTTGAGTATGAAGAATTACACACATAGGTCTACAGTTTAGGTGTTAATGTGGGTGTGGCATTGGTTGGAAAATGAAGAATAACTACTACAAATTGGTAGAAGGAATTTAGTTCTAAAATGAGGCATAAGAAAATACAAATACGCACCTACAAAAGGGCAAGTCGTTTGCAATTCACTAAAGCTATACCCACATTTACTCTGGTAGTACTGCTTTCAAAATAGAATCAAATGTAACCTTGCCAAGCATTAAAGTTACCCACATGTAGCCTCTCACAGATACTGCAAGGGAATCACATAGAAATCACTGCAGCCGGGTATAATACAATCAACACAAAAACATACACCCATCCAAAAATGCATGGAAAACAAATTGCTGTATAACATATTACAAACAGCTATAAAAATGACATTGTAAAAATACAAAAAAATAAAAAACATTACACAAATGTTGGTCAGGCAGGGATTATTTTCCTCCAACTATGCCATGTAGAATTTCCTTTGTGAGATTAAAGCCCAAGACATAACCATAAAGTTCAGTGGCGGCTGGTATTTGAAGGCAGTGGTAAGGCAGATCGAAGGGGGCAGTGGGGAGGGTGGAGGAGGGAATGAAATTAAAACAATTTAAATACACACCTGTCTGCCTCTGTAGCTCGCTGTCGCCGCCTACTCCTCTCGGTCCTCTTCCCCGCTTCCAGGGCAGGAAGCAGGATGCACCTGGCTCCCAGCCTCCCGATAACCAATTGCAGCGTTGTGATTGGTCTGAGCGCCGTGGATCGGCGCTCAGCCAGATATTCATGTGCACTTTAGGGAAGGAAAACCACTCCTCCCCTGTTCTGTCAGTAGAGCAGCCCCACCCCTCCCACCCACAAAGCTGCAGCAACTAGGAAAAAATATAATGATAATAACTTAGAGTTATTCTCATCTTATTTTTCCTTTAGTGACGCTGCTTAAAAGTAGTGGGGCATACATTCACACATATAGAAATTTCCATGAGAACTAGGTCCATGATCTTTAGCCTGGTTTCTTTGCGGAGGGTTATTATTTTCAGAATGAAGCCGAAGATGTCTAAGTGTTGTTGGGTGCACATACAAACTGTATATTGAACTGCAATGTTCATGCAAAAAATACCTCCTTATGATACACTTTACATTAATGCATTTATGCATATTAATACATATCACACCACAAACAGCAGCAAAACATGCTGAGATTTTGAAAAATTAGAAGAAAAAGAGATTTTAAAGAACATTTTATTTACAAGCAGCGTAATGCTCAAAATTCTGCAAACTGGTTATCAGTTGATTTTCAAGCCTGCACTGTTTCAACATCATCGTCAGTTTTCATTAGAGAGAAAGAGTGGTTCCAGGGATGCTTAATCTTATTTAGAACAATTAAGGCTGCATGTTGAGATAACTGATAACCCAGGCAGTAGGATGCTCCTCTTTACAGAAAAGTATTGGGCCCTTCTGTGTTTTTTTCACTGAAAGGAAAATTTGGACATGTGAGATACCACATCAAACATTTTGAGTGAAAAGGGTGGTTTTGCCACATAATTTTGAATGGTTTTCTAATTCTGATAAGAAAACCTAGAGGAGCATTAACGTGTAGACCTAGCTGTAAAGTGGAAGATTATGCATAGGGTCCCATTGTATGGGCAGGCAGTGCTCTTTGAAGAGATGGACAGTCAATGTTTTCCGAATTGCAAGATGGTAGGAGCCATTCTCATGTAGGTAAGTGTGTGCTTCCATCTCTTCCTTGTATTTTTCAACAACAATCAGGTGATGTCCCAGATCCTAATAAGGTGTTGTCCATTTGAGGTGGTCATTTCATTAGCCGGGTAATCGATGGTGCAATTTCTGATGGCCTTGTAGATGATGTCATTGGCCTTTCCTTTCTAGCACTGAACAAATGTGAATGGAATAGATTTCCTAGAGGGAGTTAACCATTTCTAATAATGGATGTGCACATCTATTTAAATAAAGGAGATATAGTGGGCGTTTCTGATATTACAGGTAGATGTTGAGTTGCTTCTGGAGAAAAAGGTCATGATTTTCCTCTTAATTCACCACATGAACTTAGCTAGGCATTGCCTTGATATTTCTTTCTATTGAGAGGTTTTACCTATTCATTTAACATGAGGTGAGGCTTTATGTGTATAATCTTACAAATAAAGGTGTTCACGTCTGGGTTTAGATTTGCATTTTCTGCTTGACGCTCAGATGCTATAATCCAAAATGTCTAGCATTTACAGTCTGCCAATCAATTTGTCAAACAAGCTCTACTACTTTTCCATAGGAGTTTATGCTCAAATCAACGCTGTGCAACCAATATGAAAATTAAAGTGAACGTGGAATTAATTCCACCTTTAAGGTAGCTATGCACCTTAACTGGCTTTCAATTAGGGATACTAGGAAGAAAATAAACCTCTAACATGAAGCTACTGTCAATACCCTGCTAAACTCTCTCCACTCTCAATGCGAAAGCAGAGGGCACAGCTTTGGGCAGGGAGTAAGAGGTCTGGCACAGGGGTGGCATAAGACATTTATGTTTTGGGGTAAATGTAGAGGGGGTAGATTTGGCAGAAGGCCAGGTATTGTTTTAAATGTATCCAGGGGAAAGGGTAAATGTAGAGCGTGGTTAGGCTTGGGTGGCAGAAGGTCAGGGTTTTTGTGTACTAGGGTGGAGTGCATGTAAACGTGTTAGGAGTGGATGTCAGGAAGCCAGGAGTTTGTTTTGTAAGGTTTGGGAGAAGGGGGTGGACACGTTATTGCTCTCATTGCAAGTCTAGTGTCATTCACGACCTCATTGAGAAAAACGTAACCGTTCACCGTTAACCATCTATAATTCCATTTGTTTTCCAGTCTGCACAATGTGCTTGTTATACATTTCCTAGCAAGCTAACACGGACGTTTTTCCAGGAACTGAAAAAAAAAATACAGCTGGCTTAAAAAAACAACAAAATCATTTTAAAAGTTACATCATGATAAGTGAAAAATGGTAGTTCCAATTTGCATATCTAAATGAAAGTAATGTGCAGCAGATTATCTTAGACCACTCTATTTTAATTGCAGCTTGGGTGAATTATGGTGTTTTAATTTTAAGCAGAACAATTGGAATTGTGATGCCTCATGTTTAATGTGATTGAAATTTGTATGCCGCTGAAAAAAAATGTGCTGCACGCCATCGCTGCTATTTAAAAAGGCACTGCAGGGTTTTAGGTTAAACTGTTCGAAAATGACTTTATGCTATATACATAAAGACAAGGCAAATATATTTGACTTGTTTGCTAGTCCTGGTGATAAGTATGCAGATTATAGATGTTTGACTAATACTTTCTCAATCCATTTGTTATTTCGTAAACAGCTGAAAACTTGGTTATTTAATCTGCAGTTCTTCCCTATTCCTCCCTCTTGACAGGCTGACGCCGGGAAACCCCTAGGGGTAGCTGTGCGCCTTATAAGTTTAATAATACTGATAATAAGTTGCCCTAGAAGAGTAGAGATAAGTGTTTTTGATTTATGTTGGGCATCCTGTCCTCCTACTACATAACTTTTCCTCTTCAATGACTTCTTTGCAGTCTTTGAAATGGGAAAACAAGTTGTATCTGGCTGTCATTTAGGAGTCGCAAATGGAAAAGGTACTGAGTGTCATGTCACATTTTGGGTCAGATAAAAAGCTTTTTTTTCCACTTGAGGCATTGAGTGAGTGAGGTGTGTGTTCACACATTAAGCTCTATAAAGTAGTTCAAGCTTTTCCTCTGTCTGCCAAAGTCCTTGCATTCCAGGGTCTGATTTCGAGACCTGAATAAGCTAATTCCCTGACCTGGTCCGAAATACTATTTGGACTAACTCTGATGGGAACAGCGGTCTGCCTGCTAAAAGAACATCCCTTTTGAGCACCTTAATTCCTTGAGACTGGAGAATGTACAGGACTAGAAGAGGCTGCTAGTTATGAAGATCCCAAGTAACTAGTGGGCTGCTGGAGAGACAATGAAAGGTCTGCATCAGCTAAGAGGTTTCAATTACAAGTGAATTCAAGAGCAACAGAACATCTGAGGGCAATCAGCTAGAAAAAAGAGCCTATTTGAGGCACTTATTTTGCTTTGTATGACAACTGCCTGATTTGTAGAACAAAGGTTCCATATTTGCAGGTTCCAGATAGCCAACATAAAGCAAGCATATGAGTTCAGCCAATGAGTTACCTCATTAATTAAGGAAAGAATCCTAACAAGGGTTCAAGTAATATATTACATATAACATAAAGTACAAAATATTGAGCACATGAAACAAAACAAGAAAAGTAATGAAAAACTTTTAACAAGAGGTACCTCTACACAAATTCAAAAATGTACAAAATGTAATAAGACAATGATTAAAAATCAACAAACAAAAGACAATGGCGCTCAATAAGTTACACAAATAACCATAAAGACAATGAGCTGTGTAAACATAAATAGTGGCTGAGGAAAATTACATATATACAAGAATAGCAGAAAATGTGTCCTCTTCAATCAAGGCCACATGTAGGCATTGACGGCGTTTCGACCACATTAAACTTGGGTGATCATCATCAGGACAAACAATATTCAATACTAGAGCGTCCAGTCAAAAAATCCAGTGAAATAATCTCTTCACGACGAGTCTGCAAGCAAAGGAAGTAGTGAGCTCCACTTGCATGTAACCCAAGTGCAGTTGCGCAAAACAAGTAAATCAAAGAATATTTATTACACAACACATAATAAAAATCCAATACCAATTTATAAACATAGGAAATATTTTTATCTTTAAAATGACACCAAAACGACAAAAATCCAATGTAGGGAACCGGAGATATGAATTTTCAAAGATTTTGTGTCATTTTAAAGATAATAAAAATGCAATACCAATTTATAAAAATAGGAAATATTTTTATCTTTAAAATGACACCAAAACGACAAAAATCCAATGTAGGGAACCGGAGATATGAATTTTCAAAGATTTTGTGTCATTTTAAAGATAATAAAAATGCAATACCAATTTATAAAAATAGGAAATATTTTTATGTGTTGTGTCTTAATTATTTACTGAATTGGTGTTTTAAATTGCTTTACATACCTGTCTTTGAAGTTAAGCCTGCCTGCTCGCAGCCAACCTACCAAGGGTTGAGCATAGGAATAATTTTCAAAGACCTATGCTGAGTCCTACCATGTGTTAGTGGCCATATTGCCAGTGGCAGACCTACATTTGTCCCTTCCAATAACCAACTTTCCAACATTTGGTGCTCAGCATTGTGGATGAGGACTTGTCTTTAAAAGTACAACTTTTCAGTAAAGTGAATTAAGATTATAAAAATCCTCTAAATTGCTTTAGAACAAAACTTTTGAGTTTGATTTTTGGAATTTGGACTAAACTGTTTTTAATCCATTCTTTTGATTTTTCTAAATTGTTCTAAGTCTATTGTGCATAGTTTTTGTGACCCAAAACTAGGGAACCATGGCGCTGGACCTGGCTAAACTGTCCAAGTTCAAGTTTGCTGTTCTTAGGGAACAGTGTAGGCTTAGGGGGCTGCCTGCTACCAAGAAGATGAGGAAGGCAGGGTTGCTCGAGTCCCTACAGGCCTGGGCCGGGGAAGGTGAGGAGAACCAGGGGGATGGAGGATGTTCCCCCCAACCTCACCCAAGAGGGGGGTGAGGATGAGACCTCTTCCATTATTACTAGTGTTAGCCAGGTGATTCCAGGTGGTGGGAGTGGGGAAGGGTCCCTTACTCAGGAACCACTACCATCCATTTCAGAAAGACAGCTTCAGGCTCAATTAGCTTTGATAGCTTTAGAGCAGAGGAAACTGGACTTGGCTGAGAAGAGGTGGGAGAGGGAGGAGTTGAGAAGAAATGGTGGCAGTGAAAAAGATGAAGATTTTGAGATGTCCAGGGGTGGTGGAGTTGATCCCAAACTTTCCAAGGCTATAGTGCCCAAATACACTGAGGGGGATGACATTGACAAGTGTCTAGCAGCTTTTGAGGGGGCCCTTAAAATTAGTAGGGTCCACTCTAGGTATTGGGGTGCACTCCTGTGGGAGTTGATTCCAGTAGCTGGAAGGGATAGGCTCCTGACCCTGAAGGGAGAGGATGCAGAATACCAGCAGATGAAGAAATGCTTAGTCAAGAGATTTGGTTCGACTCCAGAGCAGTACAAGTTGAAGTTTAGAGGCACCCAGAAATTGAGTTCAAAGTCTTGGGTAGACTTTGTGGACATTTCAGTGAAGGCACTGAAAGGCTGGATTGTTGGTAACACAGTTGACACATATGAGGGATTGTATAATTTGTTTTTGAAAGACCATATTTTGACTCATTGTGCAGAAGAGAAGTTACGCCAGTATCTAGTGGACTCCAAGCTAACAGACCCCAGAGAGCTGGGGGAAGCAGCTGATGAGTGGGTGAGAACCCGGGTTTCCATTCAGCACCAGGGGGGTGACCAGAAGAAAGGAGGACAGGTCCCTCCCCAGGGGAAAGCCCAGGGAAAGGAAGGTCAAAACCAGAAGGAGTCCTCCAAAGACCCGCAAAAACCTGCACAGGGAGGGGGGGGGGGGGGGGGGCAAGCCAACCCAAATTCAAAGGGAGGGGGAATCAGGGAAAGCCTGGAAGGTTCTTTGACCCCTCAAAGGTGGGTAAGTGCTTTGACTGTAACCAGCCAGGGCATACGCAGGGAGATGCTGTCTGCGCCAAGAAGCTCCCCCCTAAGGGGCCATCCACAGGGATTGCCAGCGTCAGTGTAGGGGTGGAGAGTGGTGCCCCAGAGAGGGGTAGTCAAGTGGTGGAAGCAACCTTAGTGTCCCTGGGTGGGGTGAATATTGCAACTCTTGCTGCCTTACCTCCAAACATGGACAAGTACAGGCAGAGGATTAAAGTGAATGAGACTGAGGTTGAGGCTATCGGAGACACTGGGGCTAGTGTAAGTATGGTCCTGGATGACCTGGTGCCTCCAGAGAGGTTGCTACCTGTGAATTTAACCAGGTGACTCATGCAGACAGCACTACCAAACTCCATCCTATGGCTGTGGTGGATTTGGAATGGGGAAGTGTGACAGGCCCTATGAGGGTAGCTGTGTCAAAGGTGCTCCCAGTCCAGTGTTTACTGGGCAATGATCTTGAAGCCTCTTTGTGGTCGGAGGTGGAGAGAGGACTCCATATGAAAATATAGGAGCTCCCTCAGTGGGTATGTTCTGTGACTAGGTCACAGAGTAGTCAGAAGGAAGGGGCTGGACACTTGGACCCTGGAACAAAGGGCCAAGCATTCAAGGACAAGGGTACTGGGCCTGGTGGGCCAGCCCAGGGAACCCCAGAGGTGCAGGAAGAATCTAACCCTGATGGGGAGGATCTGGCATGTGAGGGAGGGACTCCATCCCTGCCAGAGTTGTCAGATTTGGCAGAACTGACAGGAACAGGTGGACCCTCCAGAGAGGAGTTCGGTAAGGGACAGCGTGACTGTCCCACCCTTGAGAGCTTGAGGCGGATTGCTTCTAAGCAAGAGGAGGGAGATGCCAGTGGGTTTCACAAACTCTACTGGGAAGATGGACTGCTTTATACTGAGGCCAGAAACCTCAAGGAGGGGGCCACCAGGAGGTTGGTGGTGCCCCAGAAGTGCGGAGAGTTCATCCTGACTTTGGGTCATGATATCCCCTTGGCAGGACATTTGGGACTGCCAAAGACATGGAACCGATTGGTGGACCATTTCTACTGGCCCCATATGTCTGAAATGGTAAAGGAGTTTTGCATCTCCTGTGTCACCTGTCAGGCCAGTGGCAAGGCAGGGGGCAAGACAAAGGCTCCCCTCATACCACTGCCAGTGGTTGGGGTTCCTTTTGAAAGGGTGGGTATGGACATTGTTGGTCCCCTGGACCTACCTACTGCATCAGAGAATAGGTAAATCTTAGTGGTAGTTGACCATGCCACTAGGTACTCTGAAGCCATACCTCTTAGAACCATTGATGCTCCTGCGGTGGCTAGAGCACTGCTTGGTGTGTTCACCAGAGTGGGTTTTCCAAAAGAGGTGGTGTCAGATAGGGGCACAAACTTCCTGTCCAGCTATCTGACTGCTATGTGGGATGAGTGTGGTGCTAACCACAAGTTCACCACCCCCTATCACCCACAAGCAAATGGTCTTGTTGAGAAATTCAACAAAACCCTGAAGGGCATGATAAATGGGTTGTCAGAGAAACTCAGGAGGAGATGGGATGTTCTCCTCCCATGCTTACTGTTTGTCTACAAGGAGGTGTCACAGAAAGGGGTTGGTTTCAGTCCCTTTGAGTTGTTGTTTGGACACCCTGTGAGGGGGGCATTGAGCCTGCTAAGAGAGTCTTTAGAGAAGCCTCTTAAAGAAACTAAGGACAATGTGCTTGACTATGTGCTAGGCCTGAGATCTAGAATGGCAGAGTACATGTACAAGGCAAACAGGAAACTGGAGGCCAGCCAGGAGCTAATAAAGCACTGGTGTGATCAAAAGGCTACTATGCCGGAGTATACTCCAGGGCAATTGGTGTGGGTGTTGGAGCCTGTGGCTCCCAGGGCCCCTCCATGACAAGTGGAGTGGCCCTATTTTGTTGACCTTGGCACCCCCAGGAACCCTCACAGGGTTCTGCATGTGAATAGATTGAAACCCCACCATGACAGGGCAGATATGACCATGTTACTGGTCACTGATGAGTGTGTGGAGGAGGAAACTGAGCCTGTGCCCGACCTCCTCTCCACTAATGTGCAAGATGGGTCAGTGGAGGGAGTTGTACTCTCTCCCAAATTGACAGACGAGCAGCACAGAGACTGTAAGCAAGAGCTGGAGCAGTTTGCTGGCCTGTTCTCTTTGACTCCAGGCATCACTGAGTGGTGTGTGCACCACATTGACACTGGTGAGAGCCTACTTGTCATAAATAAACTGTACAGGTTGTCTGACCATCTCAGAGCCAGCATTAAAGCTGAGGTTGCTAAAACGCTGGACTTGGGGGTAATTGAACCGTCTGAAAGTCCATGGGTGAGTCCAGTGGTGCTGGTAACTAAACCTAACCCTCAGGCGGGACCCAAGGAGTTAAGGTTCTGTTTGGACTACAGAGGATTGAATGCAGTCACAAAGACTGACGCTCACCCTAGAGCTGATGAGCTCATTGATAGGTTAGGGGCTGCTAAGTACCTGAGTACATTTGATTTGACTTCAGGTTACTGGCAGATTGCAAAGGAGAGGTCAGCATTCTCCACACCAGAGGGACATCAGTTCAAGGTAATGCCCTTTGGCTTAAAGAATGCACTTGTCACCTTCCAAAGGTTGGTGAAGAGGGTCCTGTCTGGGTTGCAACAGTTCAGTGCTGCTTACCTGGATGATATAGCTGTATACAGTTCTACCTTAAGCCACCTAAGGGAAGTGCTTCAGGCCATGCAGCAGGTAGGCCTGACTATTAAGGCAAGCAAGTGCCAAATAGGGCAGAGTTCTGTGGTGTACCTAGGCCACCTGGTAGGTGGGGGCCATGTACAGCCTCTCCAAGTGAAAATCCAAACTATTTTGGATTGGATGGATCCTGTTACCCGGACACAGGTTAGGGCATTCCTTGGACTGACAGGGTATTATAGAAGGTTTGTTCAAAATTATGGGACCATTGTGAGGCCCCTAACAGAACAGACTTCTAAGAGGCCCAAAAAGGAGTATTGGACCCCAGAGTGTCAGAATGCTTTAGACACTCTGAAAGCTGCTATGTGTTCAGCACCAGTACTTCTGGCCCCTGACTACAAAAAAGAATTTGTGGTTCAGACAGATGCTTCAGGGCAAGGGATTGGGGCTGTATTGTCACAGCTAAATAAAGGGGGTCTTGATCAGCCAATTTCCTTTATTAGTAGGAGGCTTCTTCCCAGAGAGCAGAGGTAGAGTGCCTTTGAGAGAGAGAGACTTTTGCTGTGGTGAGGTCCCTGAAAAAGTTGAGACCATATTTGTTTGGGACTCACTTTCGTGTTCAAACTGACCACAGACCTCTCAGATGGCTCCTGCAGATGAGATGGGAGAATCCCAAGCTGTTAAGGTGGTCCATTTCCCTACAGGGAATCGACTTTATAGTGGAACACGGACCTGGGGTTACCCATGCAAATGCAGATGGACTTTCCAGGTTTTTCCACTTAGCTGATGAGGACTACCAGGGTGTAGGTTAGTAACCCATCACCTTTCGTTTGGGGGGGCTGTGTTGCAAAGTCATCCTGTGCCCTGGGCACAGCCCAACTTTGTGCGGACTGATACTGGTGGTAACTGACTCTGACTGACCCTGGTCTCTGCCTAACAAAGCCTAGGGTCAGTGCTATGCTGAAAGTGACACATTAGAATACAGTTGAAGCACCTACATACACTAGGGTACACAATGGTATGGTGGGGTACCCCTGTGATTGGCATGCCCTACCCTATAAGCCCCTAGTATATAATAGGGCAAGGGGATTGAAACTACCTAGAAGTCCCTAGTACTCTAGGGCATGGCAGTTTAGAGTCCAGCAGCTCTTTTTTGCACTTGCATGTGTGCACTGCTGAAGCCTGAGGTCAGTTTAAAAGCAGCCCTGAGTGCCAGGACTGCTTTTAAAACGTAAATTGTGCCGAAACTCGACTTTGGGTCACTTAAAAATGGATAACCTACAATGTTTTGGCATATTAGGAACCCCCGGGGTCTCCCCTAGGTGTCCCAGGGGTGGGGGGTGGGGTCAGATATTTATAAGGTACACCCTTATAAAATTAGTTTTATATGCCCTGGGTTAAGTGAAATTTCACATTTCACTCCCCAAATTGTGGTAAAGTGCTGCTCACATTCGACTTTGATGCTAGGAGCACTGTGGAGGGAGGATCTGCAATATTTCTACAGATTTGGAACCCCTAAAGTCTCCCCTAGTTGCACATGGGGTGGGGGTCCTGTAGAAATCAGTATAGAACTTATAAAATATATTTGTGTAATCCCTAATGCTGTAAAAATGGCTCAAGTCATTTTTCCCATTACAAATCCCCTGCTACATAGGTTAACATGGTAGGAAGTTATTGATTAATAACTCTTGATAGGAGAGGGCTAGAGGTGCCATTCAAAGACTTCCCCGAATGTTATTAATAAATTCAACAATATGATATTGTTGAATTTCTCCTAAAATGTGCATACAAGTTATAAGACTTTCTTGTTTGTAAATCCAGATTCAGCCTTCAAGTGGTCTGCCCTGATTGGTAAGAGTTAAGTGGATTAGCCAGGCTGCCTTGAAGAGGTGATAAAGAGCCCGTGGGGTCAACCAGCTATGCTGGCAGGGCAGTGTGCTGTTTCATAGGAATGTCAGGCCAGGGGGAGTAGTCATAAACTATGTCCTTCAAAGAGGAGGGCAGAGAACAGTGTCATGTACAACTCTGAACTTTCAACCTTAGGCTGATGGTAGGATTAAGGAAGGTATGAGCAGATGCGGGGGGAGAGTCTAAGTAAACTAGCCATCCTAAGGGTGTGTTTAGCCAGCTTTTAGCTCCTTGCTGGGAAATCAGCCGTTATGGATTTGGAAGATTTGCTGCACTCTGGGACAAAATAATGCCACACTCTACAGGATGTGGTCATTTCTTTGAGGAGTTACCCTGCTCCCATTGGTCATGAGTGACCTCCTGCCTGACTCTGAGAACTTGGAATAAGTATCTGAGAGGTGCAGAGCCCTCCAGATCTGCTGCTTGAAACTTACTGAAGCAGGACATTGCCAAGCTGAGAAGATTGCTGTGCAAAGATTTCTAAGGCCTGACCTCTCAAACTGCACCATCTGAAACTACAGCCCATGGATTATTTTGCTAAAAAAGAACTAAAGAGTGGACTCCCTGAAAGCTACAGGTTAAAAGATCTCATCTGGAACATCACCACCACCTAAATCCACACCTTGGAGACCCACCAGTTGATTTTTAAGGGTTTTGTACCAGTGGATTGTGGGAACTGAAGTTCTCAACTTTCAAGGACCATCTTGGAGCTTCCAGACCCTTGGAGTGAGTTTGAGACACTTGGGGATCCCTTGAGGAACTTCAGGAAGAAGTTCAAGAAGCTTGGAGAACTTTGGAAAAAAGCTCCGTAGAGGGACAGACTCAATCTGGCCAGCCAGGCCGCCTGCCTTCAACCGCGAGCCGGCAAAGCCATCCAGGTTCATCCTGCTAAAAGCTCCATCGGTCCAACTTCCAGAGTTTGTCTGGGACTAGAAGAAATCTGAAGCCGGCGAACCCTCACCGGATCCGGCTACATGAAGAGCATCGAGAGACTCCACGAGAAAAAGCTCCAGAAAAGTTTCTAAGTCCGCTTTTAGAAAAGTTGACCGGGAGCAACCGTGAACGCCAAGCCACCTGCCTTCCATCACATGTCGGCCTGGATGCCTTGGTTGCCCCGCTGAAGCGCTAAAGAAAAAGTTTTCAAGTCCGCTCCAGGGAAGTTGACCGGGAGTTTGTCGAAAGGCAATCCGACAAACCATCACCGAATCCGGACTGGCTTGGAGCTTCGAGGGACCTCGGGGAGAAAAGCTCCAGAAAAGTTTCTAAGTGTGAAGGTAGAAACTGAGATCAGGACCTGCCGCGAGCTGTAGCCCCCCCCCCCCCCCGCCCCCCCCCCCCCCCAGGGCTCCATTGCGGTCGGCCTCAAACTTTGATCCGGTCTATTGCGAGCAGGTATCCCAAAATGGTACTATAATCTTCTAAGTGCTATATTTTGCTAAATCTTTGGAAATTCATATCTCCTGTTCCCTACATTGGATTGTTGTTGTTTTGGTGTCATTTTAAAGATACAAATATTTCCTAGTTTTATAAATTGGTATTGGATTTTATTATGTGTTGTGTCTTAAATATTTACTGAATTGGTGTTTTTAAATGCTTTACATACCTGTCTTTGAAGTTAAGCCTGCCTGCTCGCAGCCAAGCTACCAAGGGTTGAGCATAGGAATAATTTACTAAGACCTATGCTGAGTCCTACCATGTGTTAGTGGCCTTATTGCCAGTGGCAGACCTACATTTGCCCCTACCAATAACCCACTTTCCAACACTCCCCCATCCTCATCAGGTGCATATACAAGACTGGCACCCAAGGACCAGCTCTCCACTGGATCTGCTCCTTCATAACTTCTATAACACAAGCTGCCAGCCAGGCACCTTACTCCTTGAAAGCCCGCAAACTCATATGTAGAGTGCCTCAAGGTTCATAGCTCAGCCTCATCCTGTTCAATGCATACATGAGTCCTCTGGACAACGTCATCCACGCACACATCAACATCCTCTCCTACACCAAAGACCTGCTACTCATACTCACCCTCTTGAACAAGACCTCCAACACAAGAAACAAGTTCACCATCTGCATGACCGAAGTTATTAACTGGATGAAAGCCAACTGTCACAAGTTTGGCACCGATACAACAGAAGTTGTGATCTTTAGCAAGAACACCTCACCATGGGACTCCAAATGAGGGCCGTCCAAACTTGGAACCACACCCACGCCAGGAACCACGGATTAATCATCAACAGCAAAACAGATATGACTGCACAAGTCAACACTCACTGCATCCTGATTCCAGACCCTGAAGATGCTGAGGAAGATCTTCAAATGGCTCCCAAGCAACACTAGAAAAATTGTCACTTACGCCCTAGTCACCAGCAAGTTGGAGTACGAGAATACCCTCTACGTCGGGATCACCAATGCATCTCACTACAAGACTACAAACCATCCAGAACTTGGCAGTCAGACTCATCCTCAACCTCCCACCTCACTTTAGGGAACTTCACAGGCTCACTATATACAAGTGCACTCTTTTCAACTCCTTATATACACATTCAAGGCACCACACAACGCACAACTGAGACCCCCATCTACCTGAACAGTTGCATCTACTTCCACCAATCACCCAGACACGTCTGCTCCTACTCACACTCCTACTCACACTCATCTCACACATACACAGAACAAGATCAGGAGGACAGCCATTCTTTTACATCACTCCTAAGGCATGGAACACGCTCCACATCAAACCCTCCTCCTCTCTTCTTAAATTCCACAGGAAGCTGAAGACTTGAATTTTCAATTATTCAACCTCCCATAGGAAGGCCTAGGTAGACAGACCTGCTCGGAGGCAAAATATCACCAAAGGTGATAGTTACATTTACAACTATACATACCACATTCTTATCAACAAGATGTGATACGTTCACTCCCAGTTTCCTTGATTAGGCTTCATCATAATCTATCTACTTAACATTGATAGGTATGCCTGTCAGCATACTCGCTCAAAGGCAGCCAAAGACAGGGTGTAATACAGGGCATTGGACAGAGAGAATTGGGGTGAGGTCTGCTGTTCAGTTCTGCTGTTTTGTAAACAGAAAGCCATATGGTGTTGCTGGGATTTCCCACAAACCGTGTACAAGCTGTTTATTTTACTTGCCTCATTGAACACTAAACCATTCGGCATACAAAAATTAAACAATCGAATTCAAACAATCCAGGGCTAAAACATATAAATGGCAAATTTTTTCAAGGCAGTAGGGTGGGTGAAGGGGCATCTAATAAAATGCCTAGGCCTAGATTCAGAGACTTGCTTGTCTATCATCATTAACTAACATATGCTGATGTGGTCACTTACTTCTGACAGGTGCATAATTAACATGCAGGTCTTTGTTGCTCCCGCTGCACCGGTCCTGCTACTAGTTCTATAGGCCACTTATGTGAGTACAGTGCCTTTTATATACATACACCACTGTGTGTAATGGCGACTTTTACTACCCCCCCCCCCCTCCTCAATTTTGGGTGAAGCACTTACATCATCTGAATACGTACAAAGCCATTTTCACCACGTCTGCTCATTGTCTAGGGTGGCTGGTTGAGTAGATTGCATGTCACACCACAGACCAAGCGCACTGGCAGTTCCTAGAAGAACCGTGCATTTACAGTTGCGCAGTTCTGCATTGAGCATGTTTCACAACCAATAGAAAAGTTTATGCTACCAGGCTTTTCATTACACCAAGGAAGTAAAAGCCATGAAGTTAAATACAAACTGAGCGACTTGCACCAAAAGTGAATTTTAGCATATAAATCAATCTGGTTTTGTCCTGCTGTTGTTATTTTTCTACCTTACACCAGAAAGACTAAATGATGCATTAGGAAAACTACTCCATATTCAGTTAAATGTTTTTTTTCGATTAAGCACCCAGTTCTGACCTAATTGCGAAAAAATTGCATTTGTTCGTGAGACAGCTGTACATTTGAAATTAATAAAGGAGGGACCGCCTAACTAGAAATCAGAAGGCCTAGGATAGGATAGTTCACTATCAAACCAATAGGGCTTGGTGCCTGGATGTCAAACATGTTTAAACCATGTAGTTCAGCTAGGCATAAACAAGGAATTGGAATGAAAAGAAGGGATGAGTAAAATGTGAGGTGATGTTCGGACAGGAAGATGATGTCACATAAACCTCATACTGCGCCAGGCAAGTAAAACAAGCACGCCTGACCCTCACAAGGTGTACTTAAGGAGTGGGGGACGGTGCCAACAATACTTAAAAATAATAATAAACAACTCAAATACCGTGCATCTATGTCAGCGTCTACCGCGGCAAATCAAACCTCAGGGTGGTTACAGCGCTTTGCACATCGACCTTTAGGTTTTTATCATTAAAATCAGGTTTACATAATTTTAAATTGTAGAGAGCCATCCGGACTCTCTCATACAATGTATCAGCCACACTCACGCACTCCTACATCCCTCGGGGCGGGCTCGCCCCAAGGGTATAAATAAATGGGTCGGAGACCGCTCGGGGTCTTCCAGCCACGAGGTCTAAGTGGTGTCCCTGTGTCCTTTCCTTGCACGCTGCTGCCGAACTGCGACACAGGCCCCGCCACGCTACATTGGCGACGAGGCCGGTCGCCGTCGATACCCAGATCCGGGCCACCGAAGGGTTCGCCAAGTCTCGCTTGCTGACCCGCCACCAAGCTCGGAAGACCAGCCACAGGCACGACACCTGGTATATGAGGACGAAGACGACGGTGTGTTTGTGGGGTCATATGTCAGTCGGACAGGCTCCCGGAGAAGACCGCCTCCCATGTGCTCAGTCTCAGTAGCGGTCACGGAAGTACACGCCCTCATTGACACAGGGGCGTCTGTCAATGTGATGACTCTGACCAGTATGACCGCCTGTCACCGCGACCCCCCTGACGCCGTCCAAGGCGCGAATATACACATATGGAGGCACGGATCCTCTTCCCCTCCGTGGCGTCATTCATGCCACCATCGCGGGCGGAAGCTACTCGACCCAGATCAGCACCGAAGACACCATCCGCACGATGAACTCCATCCACTCCGGATCACCGACCGACCCCTGCCCTCACCACGTCTTCAACAAGGCCGACGCTGTCATCGCACCCCACCTGCGAGACATCATCAACACATCCTTCGACACCACCATCTTCCCTGAGAGCTGGAAACACGCCGAACTCAGCGCTCTACTCAAGAAACCAACAGCGGACCCCACCGACCTCAAGAATTACCGCCCCATCTCGCTCCTCCCGTTTCCAGCCAAAGTCATCGAGAAGACCGTCAACAAGCAGATGGCCGCCTTCCTCGAGACGAACGGATCCCTCGACCCCTCACAGTCCGGCTTCCGAGCCAACCACAGCACCGAGACCGCCCTCATCGCCGCCACCGATGACATCCGAGCCCTGATGGACAATGGAGAAACAGCGGCCCTCATCCTCCTAGACCTCTCCGCGGCATTCGACACGGTCTGCCACCGCACCCTAGTACGGCGCCTCAGCAACATCGGAATCCAGGACAAGGCGCTGGAATGGATCATCTCCTTCCTCGACGGAAGAACACAGAGAGTCCGCCTACCACCGTACAAGTCAGAGGCCTCCGAAGTCATCTGCGGCGTCCCCCAAGGATCATCTCTGAGCCCCACCCTCTTCAACGTCTACATGAGCCCCCTCGCGGCCATCGTACGCAAACACAACCTCAGCATAATCTCCTACGCCGACGACACCCAGCTGATCCTCTCCCTGACCAACGACCCCGCAGCCGCCAGAGCCAACCTGCACGAAGGGATGAAAGAGGTAGCCGAGTGGATGACGACCAGCCGCCTGAAACTGAACTCGGACAAGACGGAGGTCCTCATCCTGGGCTCCTCACCCTCCGCCTGGGACGACTCCTGGTGGCCTCCCGCCCTGGGCACCGCACCCAAACCGACAGACCATGCACGCAACCTGGGCTTCATCCTGGACCCCTCCCTCTCCATGTCCAGGCAAGTCAACAACGTCTCCTCGGCGTGCTTCAACATGCTACGCATGATACGGAAGATCTTCTGGTGGATCCCCACCGAGACCAGGAAGACCGTCACCCAGGCCCTCGTCACCAGCCGACTGGACTACGGCAACGCCCTCTACGCCGGTACCACCGCCAAGCTCCAGAAGAGACTCCAGCGGATCCAGAACGCCTCAGCCAGACTCATCCTCGACATCCCACGAACCAGCCACATCTCCGGACATCTGAGAGACCTTCACTGGCTCCCCGTCAACAAAAGAATCACCTTCCGCCTCCTCACCCACGCACACAAAGCCCTACACGACCAAGGCCCGAGCTACCTCAACAGCCGAGTCAACTTCTACGCTCCCAAACGCCACCTCCGATCAGCCAACCACGCCCTCGCCGCCGTCCCCCGCATCCGAAGAGCGACTACAGGAGGAAGGTCCTTCTCCTACCTGGCCGCCAAGACCTGGAACTCCCTCCCTCCCGACCTGCGCCTGACCCAAGACCACCTCTCCTTCAGGAAGAAGCTGAAGACCTGGCTGTTCGAGCAGTAGCTGCACCACCCCCCCCCCCCCCAGCGCCTTGAGACCCTACGGGTATGTAGCGCGCTTTATAAGTGTCACTGATTGATTGATTGATTGACCGACACCCAGTTCCACGTCACTGAAGGCAAGAAAGGGACTCTTCTCAGCTGCCACACAGCAGAGGACCTAGGGCTTGTGTTCTTTGTGAACCAGATTCACGACTCACATGCGGAGACAATACTGAGGGAGTTCCCGGCACTCTTCACCGGCCTGGGGAAAGTCAAGGGCAAGAAGTTCAAGCTCCACATAGACCCGTCAGTACGACCGGTGGCCCTCAGACATCGGAGGGTGCCTTTCAATCTACGACCACAAGTAGAAGAGGAGCTGCAAAACCACGAAGAGCTTGACGTCATCGAGAAGGTCTCAGGCCCCACTCCCTGGGTGTCCCCGCTGGTCGTGGCGCCCAAGCCCAAACAACCAGGGGCCATCAGACTCTGTGTTGACATGCGACTGCCCAACACAGCCATGAAGAGGGAACGGCACATCACCCCCACGATGGACGATATCATATCGTGGCGGACCTCAACGGGGCGAAATGGTTCTCGAAGCTAGACCTGAACGCCGGCTACCACCAGCTGGAACTGGACCCGGAGAGCCGGTACATTACCACCTTTTCAACCCACGTTGGCCTCCGGAGATACAAAAGGCTCAGCTTCGGTGTGTCTTCCGTGAAACACTGTCAGGGCTGCAAGGGGTGATCAACCTCAGTGATGACATTCTGGTATTCTCCGCCACGCTCGAGGAACATCACTCTCACCTCCGGGCCCCGCTGAAGAGGCTGGCGGAGTGTGGACTGACCCTACACCAAGCCAAGTGCTCCTTCTACCAAGACAGAGTAGACTTCTTTGGATACACGTTCACCCGTGAAGGGCTCCTGGTGGACCCGAAGAAGGCTGAAGCAATCAGGGCGGCCAGCACACCCCAGAGTCCCACCGAAGTAAGGAGTTTCCTTGGAATGGCCACATACTGTGGGCGGTTCATCCACAATCTTGCAGCCATGTCCGAGCCGCTACGCGCCCTCACGCGCCATGACCACCAATGGGAATGGACGCCAGTGGCCAACAAGGCGTTTCAAGATATCAAAGCGGGGCTGTTAGACAAGATGGTCATGGCGTACTTTCACCCCCGACGGCGAACATAACTGGTCGTAGATGCCAGCCCGGTGGGCCTAGGGGTGGTCCTCATGCAGGAACATGGCCCCGAAGTGTGGAAGCCTGTCGCATTTGCCAGCAAAGCTCTCACAGACACTGAGACGAGGTACGCACAGATTGAAAGGGAAGCGCTGGCCATCAAATGGGCGTGCCAACATTTCCATTTGTACCTGTGTGGGCAAGACTTTAGTGTTGTGACGGACCACAAGCCGCTGCTCCCACTGTTTGCTGGATTGTCGAGGCTGGCGCCACCGAGGATCGAGCGATGGGCAGTGCAGTTGCAAGCATACAATTTCAAAGTGATCTACCGTCCCGGGGCTCACAACCCAGCAGACTATCTGTCCCGTCACCCGGAGTCACCGTTGCTACCAGTTTCATCGGACGACACCTGCAACACCGAAGCGTTTGTCAGCATGGTGTCGCAAAGGGCATGTCCCAAGGCCATGACGCTGGAGGAGATGGGTCACGCCACTCGAGAGGACCCCACCCTCTCTCGCGTTCGTAAAGCGCTCGACAGTAATGGGTGGGCCCATTTCATGGATGGAGCTCGTGCGCTACGACAAGAAGTCAGCCATGCTCGCCAACAGTTGTGGCACGTCCGGAGCGAACTCAGTGTGGGGGAACAAGGAGTCATTCTGAGGGGACGCCTCATAGTGGTCCCGGAAAGCCTACAGAGAAGAATCCTGGCGCTGGCTCATGTGGGCCTCCAAGGGATGGCCAAAACCAAAGCCAGGCTACGCGATAAGGTCTGGTTCCCAGCGATGGACTCGAAAGTGGAGGAGATGGTCCGACAATGCCACGCCTACACCATCACCGGAGGAGACCCTGCGCCAGCCCCGGTAATCACCGAAGAAGTGAGCAAGACCCCATGGACGCATCTCAGCATGGACTTTGGGAGTTTTCCAGACGGTCGTCACATGCTGGTCGTGGTCGACTCGTTCTCGAAGTTCCCCATCGTTGAAGCGATAGCGTCCACTGCTTTCCCCCATGTACGAAAGGTCCTGGATCGAGTGTTTGCAACGATGGGGCTGCCTGAAGAGGTCAAGTCAGACAACGGACCCCCCCTTCCAGGGGCGAGAGTTCCAGGACTACCTTGCAGGCTTAGCGGTCTGCCACCCGAAAATTACCCCTCTATGGCCCCAAGCAAACGGGGAAGTGGAGCGGCTCATGAGGACGATCAACCGAGCCCTGCGCGTCGCTGTGGAGAACGGAGAAGACCCGGAAGCCGCTTTGGACCAGTTCCTAGGCACGTACCGCCAGACGCCTCACAGCACCACCAAGTGTGCTCCGGCTCACATTCTGTTCAAGAGAGCTCCACGGGATAGCATTCCGTCAGACCCGCGGTGGGTACCGGCTGTGCGGGATGAGGCGGCGATTCAGGAGAGAAGGAAGACCACTAATAAGAAGGCCAACGAGGCCCGCAGAGCCCAAGAGCCACAGCTAAGAGTGGGAGACCGTGTGGTGATCAAGGACCGCCACCCAGGGTGGAAGTTCCGGACTCCCTATGAGCCTGAGGTGTGGGGAGTGGTCAGTGTTCAAGGGACCATGGTCACGGCCAAACGGGGACTGCAATCCATCACAAGGAACGTATCGAGCTTCAAGAAGATCTCGGAGGCGGATACAAATCGAGATGGGTCCAGTTATCCAGACTCACCGGTACACCTCCCTGCCCATGCGTCACCCAGAGAGGGGAGCGCCTCAACGCTCACCCCGTCGCCAGTCCGTCAGGACCATGAGGACAATGTCCGGCCAACCAGCCCGAACCCACTACCGAGGGGGGCGGGAGTGTCCCGGTGGGCATCTCCCCGGAACCCTGTGTCTGAAGCCAGAAGTATGGTCTCCGGCCGAATCCAGTCCCGAGTCAGAGGCTGAAGGACTTTGTATATACGTCTCCATGACGGAAGGACCTTGATGGTTTTCAACTAAAAGAAAGGAGGGATGTAGAGAGCCATCCGGACTCTCTCATACAATGTATCGGTCACACTCACGCACTCCTACACCCCTCAGGGCGGGCTCGCCCCAAGGGTATAAATAAATGGGTCGGAGACCGCTCGGGGTCTTCCAGCCATGAGGTCTAAGTGGTGTCCCTGTGTCCTTTCCTTGCACGCTGCTGCCGAACTGCGACAAAGGCCCCGCCGCGCTACATAAATAATGTCATCTATTGGTTTTTACTCGGAACTCAAGTGTACTTAATCATTTTAAAACTGATAAAGTAGGAACTACTTTTAAGACAGATTCTGCGAATTACTGCAGAGGAATAAGAACATGCAAACAGTAGTGCATGCCATGTTATCTTCCCTCCACCCATCGCATTTCAAGGCTTCATGCATTTTGTATTTGAAGAGTTGCCTCTTAGAACGCTAAACATCACTTTACTGAAGTTACTACGCTGAAAGGATTCCTTCTTCGTGAGGGTTATTATGATTTAGAGCAAAAGTTTAAAATGATCTTGCCCCCAGAGATGCCAACCGTCATAGTTAATGTCACTTGTGTTCAATTTACATCTTTACATAAAGTACATTCGGAAATGTGGTAGCTGCATGTGCGTCCTTTCAAATTGATTTCTGAGCTTCTTCAGAGCATTACCAGTGCTCGGGAAGTGCAATCAATACCCTGCCTTTGACTCCATAAATCAACTGCGTAACTGCCTCATTAGCGGCACAAAACATCAGTGGAAGCCTCGCTGTATTTCATTTCGCTGCTTCGCTTCATAAGAGGCACGGATACCAGAAAGGACTGGGTACCAGAATGGAAACCCGTGCGAACAGCTGTGTGCTTCTGCCCTCAAGTAACACAGGAGGGTAATGAGAGATCTGAGCAG
Organism: Triturus cristatus; assembly: GCF_964204655.1. Classification (NCBI taxonomy): domain Eukaryota; kingdom Metazoa; phylum Chordata; class Amphibia; order Caudata; family Salamandridae; genus Triturus; species Triturus cristatus. Next base: position 645,969,385 of record NC_140590.1, read on the forward strand.
CCGTATGCCAACAAGAACATCTGGGCAAGGCGCTTTTTTCAAAGCAAAATGAAAGGAACTCCTGTCCCCGTCTCTGGTCACTTCTTCCACTCTGGTTACATCCCATGATATCAGGGCTCCTTCGTCAAGCTGTAGCTTCGCGCAGTGCTTAATTTGCCCAAAGCTCTGCACAGAAGCTGTCGGCCGGGGCAATTAAATGTTGCTGCGCCCAATACCACGCCTGGTAGTCTTTAATCCACTTCAAGACATTCCCTTTCCCTTTTTCTGGCTCTTGCAGGCAGTGACGGCCCACACAGATAAAGACCTGTGGGGCGGGTGGGGAGGGACCCAGTGGGAAGCGTGTGCGGGAAGAGCACAGCGGATGGGGGTTTAAGAAAAAAAGAAAAAACAAGACTAACCTGGTGCTGCCGGCTGCCTCGCGCTCCTCTCTTCCTGACAGGAAGAATAGCAGCGTGGGGATTGGCCTGAGCGGGCTGGACGAACGCTCGCTCAGGCACAGTGAGTCTTTGCTGTTTCTCCAACGCAGCTGTGCAATACAGCCTGGTTGGAGAAACCTAAGCGCGTATGTCAGTTTGGCCGACCTAAGACGGCCAGACAAACTGACATGCACACTTAAAAGCGCACATCTACTACTCCTCCTCCCCCCCTTCCATGGCCTCGCCCCTCCCAGCACCGGCTGGCTCAGACACAGCAGCTGAAAAGTAAAACAATATTAAAATATCGTTTAATTTTTCAGCTGCTGGCTCTGAACCAGTGAGGCGATGCCTCTCCACCACTGCTTGTAGGTTCTGGCTTTCTCCTTTTGTGATGGTTTTGCAGCCTTTCTCTTCCTCCCTTTGTGTTTCTCCCTCTCTTGTGCTAGATAAATTTCTGATGCTGGCATTGGCGTAACAATAGCCCCGCAGCCCCCAAAGTGCAGGGGGCCCGAGCTCCAGGGGGCCTCCCTAGGCATTGTGTACAGTCGGCATGCCCCTGGCCTGGTAGCTCTTGACTAAGTCTGCAGCATGGGTGGGCCTCTATGTACTTTGCAGAGGGGGGGGCCTCAAGTTTTGTTACACGTGGATGCTGGAAAAAAGTACCGGTGCCCAATAAGCATTGGCTTCACACCTGTGCCTTGTTGGAGCAAAAAATATGGTCAAGGTTGAAGATGAAACTAGGAAACATCCGGATTGTTGGCACATACATACGTTCAGAGGAAAAGTGGTCCTGCATGGTCTACTGGCACTAGGGTAGGTGGTGTCCCACCTGTGCACCTTTTTAGGCCATCCTGGTTTCACACTGGCTCACATGCGTCAATCCTTTCTGCTGCCAGTCTAGGAATCTCCTTTAACAATTCAAAAAAACTGCAGTACTAAAAGGAGTACATTTAATACAGCAGGATCTGTTTAGTAGCCTACACAATTCATTATAATAGGAAGATAATGAAACAGATACATGCTTAATTTGAAAACCCTTCAAGGCTAGCATGCAGTATTATATGTAAATTTGTTCAGGAACACAGGTTCAATTTCACCATTAGAAGGAAAGCTTCATGTGCACCACTTGAGACCTACAATGCTTTTTATGGTCTGGCTTGACAGCACAGCTGTTGTCAGACAATTGAGAACCTGAAACACACAAAAGGCGATGGGAGGCTGCTTGCAAATAAGTCTAACCACTGGCAATAGCTGAGGAAAGCACCCCAACCCATTGTTCTTTTGCTCACCATGCCACCTTAGTTTTGACCCAGCCATATGCAAATCTGTCTTGACCCTACCCTTCATGGGAACAGTCCAGATCGAACTGCCAAGCCAGGTTCTCCTCACAAAAGGTTATGGAAGACTGCTTGCAATATGTCTCACAATAAGTCAGGCAAGAGTTCGGGGTAGCGCTCCAAACCATCGTTCTTTTGCTCACCATGCCAACTCGATGGGTTGGATTGCTACCAAAGCTATTGGCTGTGATCAGACTTATTGCAGGCAGACTCCCATCACCTTTTGTGGGAATTATGTGAGAACACTAGGGAAGGGGTTTAGGCTCCAACAACACATTTGGAGCCAGGAGTACATGTTTTAATTGGGCAGAAGATGTGTGCTTCCACAAAAAAGCACTTGCTCTCCATACAGATGTGATCATGCTTTTTGTCAAGCTCTTTGCATTAAACTTTTGTCCGGGCACAATATCAAAGTGACAACATACATCTGATGTAAGCCATTATACAAACAACCAAATGCTAATGATGGGTACAGTTGCTTATGACACAGCTCAAAAAACATTTCAAACAAAAGTACATGAACAGTGTCAGCTAGTCAGGTTCATAAGAATTTCAGTACCCCATAAATACCTCTTACCCCCAAACCAACAATAAACAACAGTCCAAGCAGGAAGATCTAGCAAATAGGGGTTCACATAATATTTGGGAAGATGGGTACTAGCTGGACCAGGCACACAGGGATGGGACGAAGAGGCTAGGACTGCGTTCTCCAGGCAATCAATAAGGTTCAAAATTGAAAGAGATTTAAAGCGCTAGTGTGGGTTGGACAGGTGGTAAGCGGTAGGCCTTCTGAGAGAAAAGCGACCAACAGCCCCAATTTATACGTGGCTTGCATTATATCTGTAATTCGTTCAATTGTTAATGCTTGCCATAGCCTGGCATGCCATTGTGCAATGGAGGGAACCGTCGTTTTCTTCCAGGTAGCTACTAGGGCAATCTTGTCAGCAAAGCCATAGAATGGCGCGACAACTTGAATTCTGGCTTTTTAAGGAGTCGTTGCAAATTTTTCAATAAATGAGAGCTCCCTGGTGGCTGCCTGGCGGACCTCAGGTTGCAGGGCCCAGTGTTTCAATTGAGGGTAATCAAATGTGATCATTTTGTCTATTTATTCAGCTGTCTGAGGTTGAACTTTCAACAGCCCACACCTGCTACTAAATTGTCTTAGATAACTTGATAATTTATGGTGTATTTCTCTGGCAGCAGCACAGATGGAAGGAGGGCAGTCATTAACCTATATGGATTTTTAGGTCTGGTCTGACAGTGCCACTGTCACCTGACCTTTTAACCTATACCGATATTATTCTACAGTTCTTTGCTTCAACACAAATAATATTCATTTCAATGCCATCTACTTGTGTTTTTTCACATTAACATACAATATTCTTTTAAAGTCAGACTTACTGGCATTGCCAGTGCTTGTTGAACATGCAGTAGTTCACCATGCCCGCAATGTCCACGTAGGGGTTCACTGTGTACAGCACTGTAGTTGCAGACACTTTTGAGAAAAACATTGTCACTCTCTGTTAAAGTGACTTGTTTACCTTCTTCTGGCAGAATGCTATTTAACCCCTTCAGTGCCACGCCCTTTCCCCCTCCTGTGCCGGGCGTTGCACTAGTGGGTGGGGTTCATGACGAGATAGTCTCGTCATGGGCACAGCGCAACCGTGCTCCATGACGAGACTATCTCGTCATGGGCACTGAAGAGGTTAAGCTGCTATCTAACGTTCAAAGCCATGCTTGGAGTGTCTGAAACATGGTCAGACCTTTTGGATAGATTACATGCTCTCCAGGTTAGATTTTAGACAACTTATAAAGTTCAGGGAGTGCAGCAGGCACCAGAGAAGCACTATAGAATTTGGTAAGAATACTGTTAGACCTGGCATCCTTGTTTTTTCACTAGAAAATAAGATACATTTATTGTTTACCTGATTTATTTATCCATAGATTTCCCCTGAGCAAGGGTGAATTTATACCCCCGAAATGCATTGGGATTGATGTGATCCACGCTTGAAATGTTTATTAGAGATTTTGAAATTCAAGAACGTCTTCAGTTAATGCTTCAATGAATAAACGAGTTTTTCGAAGCCATAGCAGGGAGTCATGGACATTTTTTGAAAAGTTTTTAAAAGATTGTATGTTTGTATCATGAAAAAAATTTGTAGAGCATTTTTGAACTGATGAATTTTGTGTTGAACACTTGTTAGACACTCGGCTGAGTGCAAAACGTAGTGCACGTTCTGTCTAAGACTGTTTGTCCTAGTACGCTTCTTCACTATTAGAAGGTTGGCATTTTCTTGCCCTAGCCATTTAGTGTCTGTAACCTGTTTCTGGGTCACATGACTAGGTGTAGTCGACAGCTGGGCTTTGTGTATTCCCCCTAGACAGCCACATGCAATGGGGAGCTTAGGTGTGACTGGATAGGTCATCAATGGCAGGATGGGAGGGAAGAACTGGACCCAGCTCCAGTTACACTTGAGTAGGCCGTGTCCTGTCTCCACACAAAGGGCTGCATACCCCCTGTAATTAGTCTGGAGCAAAGGCCAGGGAGGCAGGGCATCTGTGCACTTCAAAAGCATGCCTCTAGAAGCTTTCCCACACTTCAAAGGCACAACTGTGTACAAATACTGGACCTCAGACACCACCACTTCAGTACACTTCTTGACCTATGGATACACTGCCAGGAAGAAGGACTGCTGTGCTGCTGACAGGAAGCTACTCTGTGAGACTACTGCTCTGAAGGACAACATCCCTGCTGTGCTGACCTGCTGACTGCTGCCCTCTTGCCTGGGTGAGACAGACTGAACCTGCATCTCTTGAACCCAGGGTGACTCCAAGGGCTAGTTGGCTGGTCTCCTGATCCGTAGCCTCGGGGGCACAACAGGCTTGCAACAACCATTCAACTGCACCATCTGTGCACCTACCCTGCCAAGTGGCGGCACCCTTGTAAGTGGGCTTAAGGTGCTCGGCCAGTCTGCAGCTCTAGCGGAACCAACGCATCTCCTCTGCTACGTGGTGCAAACCTGAGCAGAACTAACACATACCAGCTGCTGCGTGGATTGGACCTGTTGCAAAGAACTGCATCTCATCGCAGCCCATGTGAGCTGCTGCTGTGTGATGCAACCCTGGATCAGGCCCTGGTATCTCTTCTCGACGGCAGCCTCGACGACAATGCCTGACTCAGCATCGCAGCCTCACGGCTCCTTGTAACCGACACATCTCTCTTACTGGGCACCGCATACTTGATGCCAGACTTTGCATTTTAATCCCCATTGACGGGATACTCTATGACAGCGCTGGCCCCTGCATTGCGGCCATGGAATTGAGGCCTTGGAACTGACGCATCGCTTTGGCTGTGTGATGCATCTTCGATGCAGACCCTCGGTACGGTCCGCAAACCAGGTTTTAAGCTACTCTGTTCAGGGGGCCTAACTGGGTCCAAATAGCCGACCCATGCTCCATCGCAGTGAGCCTGATCTTGTAAATTCTTTGTCCCCGTCTGGTACAGCCAGATATCTACAGTTGGCGCTTTGTGCTTTTTGTTGCTAATTTCACGTAACACTATAAAATTGCATACCTCCAGTTCTACTGATTGGATTATTGTTGTTTTATTGTTGTTTATTTATTAAAGATCGCTCTATTTTTCTAACTTGATGTGGGACCCTTTTTGTGGGCTGTTGTTCACTTTACTTCTGCTTGATGTGTTGCACAAATACTTTACACATTACCTCTACGTTAAGCCGGACTGCTCTGTGCCAGGCTACCGGAGAGCTAGGCACAGACGAGGGCTAGGCACAGGTTAATATAGGGTTGGCTTGTTCCTCGCTTTAACAAGGGTTGTGGTCACTGCTTGACCAGGGCTCACATGAGAGTCAACCAATAACCCAATTTCTTATAACTACTGAAAGCACCAGTAGTATAATAGGGTAGGATTCTGTTGGCATCTCAGGAACAAACCAAGTGTTGGGTCCAAAACAACTTTCATTTCTGAAGAATTTACATGGCCTGTATCTTGCCAGCTTGGCTGGAAGGCCTGATGGAGACTACCATTGCTGCTTTTCATTATAGATACAAGTGACTATGACAGGGATCCACAATAATAGGGATCATGTTTCTGGTGAAAATACCCAAAATAGTCCTGGCATGAGTCACTTGATAAGCCTTTGCAAAAACAGTGATAGTACACCCATAGTTCTTCTGTACCGAGGGATGGATGCAAGATAAATCATTATCATTGAATAATTCCGGTCTAAACTGACTAAGAACTGTTGCTCCAGTACAGCATGTGGTGCTATGAAGAAATGCATGCAGGCATTTCCATGATACTATCAGTAGATGCTTCCCCATTACAGAGAGACTCTCCTGGTTATAGATGCGACTCTCGCTGCTTTCAAATTACAATAGTTTTCTGCATCCCTGGTGATGAAGAGTCAGGCCATCCAATGAAACAAGCACAGCTGGGGTGTTATGGACAACCTTGCCTTCCACCTTCAGATTGACTGGTTATTGCATTAATTGCTGGTGGAGATCTCCGAACCAGAGCTAGGTTGCCTACACCAGAGGTGCCAAGATCATCAGGTACACTTATTTATTCATTTTGGCTAATAACCTCTGAATTAAGGGAAAGAATGTCAGCGCACAGGAAGACAAACAGACTTCAATATAGCATAGCATTAATGTTTGCATATTATGTGCATTACAGATGTTTAAAAAATAACATATTCACAAGTGTTCCTTGTAGCCAGTCCCTGCTGAAGGAGTTATCAAGATGTATTTGCTGTTTTGTATTGCAAACAAATGCAGGGGCACAGGGGCCTAAGGTTTGCAATTGATCATCATCCAAATGCCACTCATGACTATTATGTTTGCTTCTACTGAGTGAGTATGAAAAGTAATTTTCTTTCCCTGGTAGATGGTCTATAAAGACAGGGAAAAGATCTTTTGTGAGGTCTTGAGCATTTTGTCACCATAATAGCAGTGTTTTCAAAGAATAAGCCACTCAAAATTTCCCATCTCAGTCTTTTTTTCCCCCATTGATTGCCAAGCTCATCTTGCAATGTCAGCATCCGCAAGTAACAATAGGGTTTGAGTGGGTGGGTGAAGGTATTATCAATAACAAGAACGTGTACAGGCTCACTGTGCATGAATGCTTCTTTATGGAAGCTTGGACTGATGTGATCGACTGAGCCTCTGGGATATGAGGTTTTGCTTTGCATTGGGCAATACATTTTCTTTTCTGCTACGTCTATGCTTCTCTTATATAGTTTTCATTAAGAAGCCAGTTGCGGAGTGTTGAAAATAATCATCTTGTGTGTGGCACTCCCCCAGATTTTTGCTGTCTTCCGTTGAACCTGTTTTTCTTGGCCACGGGATTCAGCGCACTTTATACCTGCTAACCAGTGCTCTCCCCTTTAAACCTGATAGAAATTCGGGCCTATAGACTAAATGCTGCTAGTGGGTTGCACCACTCATTGAGACTTCTAGTAAAGTCGCATTGTCAAACATATTTCCAGTCATGCGCCTGCAGCCTGGATGTACAGTTTTAAAAATGATATTTCACCCTGACAAAATAAACCTTTTGACAGGCTTAAAACATCCTTGTTTATGCTTATAAGTTACCCCTAAGGTGGGCCCTAAATGTGCATAGAACAGTGTGCATGGCATTTAAAAAGTAGGGTGTGAGATTTGTCAGCCTTAGGGTGGTCTGTCCCCATAACTTTTTTCCTTCACCCTCCTATTTTGCTGAATTTGTTTTTGTTGGCCTTAAGACTTTACCACAGCTGGCCAGTGCTAACTGTGTTTGGCATCACTGCCTAAGACATTTGCTTACACCTAATTGGCATAGTTAATTTACTTATAAGTCCCTTGATACCATATACCTACAGCCTGTAAATTAAATGCTACTAGTGGGCAAACAAAGTAAACACAAAAAGATGATGGATGGAGCGCTGAAACTTTTCAGACACTCACCCCCAGTCACAGATCTGGGTTGAATTCATCATCATTCTTTAGCTCACTTAGCCACCTCAGTTCAGACCCCGCTATATGCAAATCACTCTTGACCCTGTGCCTCATGAGAACAGTCCAGCCCAAACTGCCAAGCCAGGTCTTCCCTGAAACGGAAACAAGCATCCTGGGACCGGTTTTGGGGTAACACCCCTCATCGGCCAGGATAGCTTGAATCCAGTGGCAAAGTGAACAAGGGACCCACGTCTGGGCATACCTTGCCAACTTAGGGCGAACAAAGTAAACACAAGGAGATGGCATGGGGCGCAAAAAAATAATGGATTTAGGTCCAGATCTCTGTACTGGGGGGGAAGGTAGGACATTGTTCTGCATTCTGTCCATCAATTGTTCTTTTTGCAGAAGTGGGCCTGCAGCACTTGTGACACCCACTTAAGTAGCCCCTTCAAACGTGTCCCAGGTCTACCATTGCAGCCTGAATGCCATTTTTTCCTTCTCCCTCCTTTAGGAGCAGTGTTGGAAGTCAGTCAGCTCCACTCAGGTGTACAAACCAATCTGGAAGGAGGGTGAAGAGAGATAAACAATCAGAGCTAGGGGTTGACTAGGAGAGAGGAGGGCATGCAGAGTGAATGGCGACAGTAATCTCTGGTTACGACTGAGCCTTTGATGTACTCTGTCACCGCAGACTTTACGTATGTTAAGGGGGACTTCAAAAAAGATAAACCATCTTAAGTTCTCCCAACACAAGCCTATAAACTGCACATACATTTAGGGGAAATGATGGGGTCCAGTTATGACCTACTACACAGATTTACCAGACAGAGCCAGAAGGCAGCCTCCCACTAGAATTCAGAGCAAAAGAGCCTGCAACCTGTTTCTATAATCGGCTGCCACCACCTGTTAGTATTGTCATCTGGGAGTATTATCCAATTATGTTGCAAGTACAAATGTGGGTGGTCTCCAAAGACTCAAAAGAGAATCTAACACTGTTTTTTAACAAAACAATAGCACTTGCCATGAAACTACTGACAGCCAGTACGCGCCGAAAAAGCACTTCAACATCTCATCAGGGGTACCAAGCGCAATATAAATGCAAACCTTTTTCCCTATACAATTCCTTCGATATCCTTCACAATCCAAATAACTGACTAAGATATGCACCACTCAAATTACTTTCATATTTCCCCATACTAATTCACCACTAATCCTTTATGGGTTTCGAAGTAGCGTGGTACTCACCGAAAAAGCGCTTCAACACCCCGTCAAGGGTAGCAAGCGCTATATAAATGCACACCTTCTTCCCACTCTTCTATCCCTCCACTATCCTTCTCAATCTGAATAACTGACTAACGTATCCACCACTCAAATCACTTTCATATTTCACAACACTAATTCACCACTAATCTTTTATGGGTTCCTGAGTAGTGTGCTACTCCCGAAAAAAAGCACTTTGACTCCTCGTCAGGGGTAGTAAGCGCTAAATAAATGCACAATACAATACTGCAGATCATAAAGGTAAGGAGCAGGTCTTACACAGGGCCGGACTGGGAACTGAAAGCAGCCCTGGCAAATTTAGCCAGACCAGCCCCCGTCCGGCGCGACGCGAGCGCGCCCGACCGCCACTGGGGGGGGGGGTTCTCCCCAAGAAAATTTTGGAGAACGACAGACCAAAATGGTGAATTTTACAGCACATTTTTCATTACATATTCAAATTGTATCAATTTTCAAAGCACAGTAAATAGTAGATGATGACCTTAAAGAACATCAGGACGATGGAGGGAGAGAGAGGGGGAGAGAGTGACAGAGCGATAGGGGGACAGGTGTAGAGAGAGATTGAGAGGGATAAATAGAGAGCGCGTGAGGGAGCCAGAGAGAGGGAGAGAGAGAGAGAGAGCGCTTGAGAGAGAGAGAGCGCGAGAGCGATCACACTGTTCCCTTTCCTGTCCGCATTTGTCTTTTCTTCTTACTTTCATCTCTCTACCACCTTGATTTTCGCTTTTTGTTTCACTCTCGGTCCCTTCTCTTTGTCTCTGACCCTTTTGTACTTGCCTTTTTGTGGTTTCTTCCCCTGAATGTAGATGAAACTTGCAATCAAAATAAACCGATGAGATCTTTTCATGCTGTCCAGGGACAGTGCTACGAAATATAAGAGGTGGGCCTTCCAAAACATAGTTCTTTTTTGTGTGTTAGGTTTTCAATATTCCAGGAACGCCTGCATTAAAAATGCATTCATATGACAAGGAAATATAAAGCTGCTATAAAAACGAATAAGGCGCTCTAGACCATACAGATGCTTTATACACTGGAATCGGCACAACCGTGGGCTCACAAACTCCAGCTAGTGCGTTATTGTGCGATGGGTGTATCCGGTGGGGCCTCCCATAAGCTTGTAGCCACTTTTTATAAGATATGTAATGCACCTGTGATAATAGGAAATTGAGGTCACGTCTGCATCACAGAGAAGTCCTGGTTGAACACAACGGCGAGCACACGCGCCAAGCCCCCCCCCCCCACCCTTTTTAAGGAGATTTGCTTGTACCTGCTGGGTTTACAGTCAGGCAGCCACTCTCTAAAAAAGGTACATTTAAAAGGAGGGCTGCTCACAATGCAAGAAGAAAAAAAAAGAAGGAAAAATACAAGCCATTTATTTTATTTTGTCGGAATTGCCAAAGCGATCACAGTTTGACTTGTGTGCCTCGTCGGATCAGAGTGAATTGGTAAAAACAGGCTCACCCCTGCAGTATGGACGGGGCACGCTGGGGTGTTCGTTATATGCACGAGGTTCCATCAGATATGCGGCGGGGAGAGAGTGCCCCCCCCTCCTCCCATGCCACAATTACAGACATCGAAAGGTGGATGGGTCAGTCAGATCTTGCGCAGGCTGGAGGTGCGGCATTTCAAGCCATCTTCTGTAGTGAGCAGAGTCCCTGGCACGGGGATTTGTACTGGCAGGCGCGAGAGTGCTTGTGTACAGTTTACACCTTTGAATGCGTCCGCAGTACCGTGTGCCCAACAGATGCGCGTGACAGCAGACCTTCCAGCCTGCAGCAGGGCATGGCCCCTGCGTTTCTGTAGATGTGGAAGGCAGTGCGAATGAGCTCCCCCTCCACCCACTCCCCCAGTGCGCTCTTTCACCAGGAGTTTGGTTGGGCGGCGTTCTCAGCAAAAAAAGCACTTGCAGCAGGTAGAAGTTAGAATGTGTAGGCGCTAGAATTGCAGGGAAGGCAGTTCTCTCTCCCATATGCCTGCCAGTCAGTAACATTTTGTGGTTTCTCTGATAGAAACGGGTACTCACAGCAAACAAGACATGTCACAAAGACTACATACATGGGCAATCACATGCATGGCCACTCTGTTATGGCATAGTTGTTCTAGAAGGAAGGATAAGTACATATGTTCAGCTGCTTTGAAGTGACAACTCATGACTGCATGTTTGGGGGCATGTCTGGCTGCTAAACGTTTTCATATCAAAATAGTGAACACTGCATGCAGTCTCATGGAGTGCACCATGTTAGTAAACATTCTCTGGTCGCTTTCACTCCTGCAGTGTGTGCATTGTCTAGTGGCACGACCTCCCAGGAAGACCCACACACATACACTTCACATTTGGGGACTGTGGCTGTTGAAGCGTTTCATGTAACCGTGTGTAACTATAAAAACAGTGCTTGTAGGTTCATGTGCTGCACTATTTTAAAGGTATGGCCACACTTTTCAATACCACTTTAGGCAGAATGTGGAAGGTGACATATAAGGGTATTTACAGAGGTAAACTAACCCCCTAACCAAAGAATGAAAAAAAATCCATTCGTATTTCTCTGTTTCACCCTCTCACACACAGTCTCCCCTTAATCTTCTCTCTCACACCCACACTCTCGCTTGCACGCACACACCCCCATTGTGTATGCGTGTTTCTGCTTCCCACTCAAACATACGAACAGAAACAATATGGCTTTTGCACACATGTAAATACATACATACTTTGTCTCGCTGTCACACACACACAAACAGATTTGCAGCTCTGTCTCGCTCTCACACACTAACAAAAACACATTACCTCCCAATCTCTCATTCCCCACCCCTTCTACGCAGTGAAACACCTGTATGTCTAAGCCTGGCCTGCCATTATTACAGCCACCGTACGGTAATGCTCGTGATATCTGCACAGATCAAACCAGACCCAGTGTCGCAAGGAGAGTATCTGGTCGCACAAGCATCTTTCTTCCCCACTGGCTGAACTACTGAGGCAAATCACATTTATGTGGCTTCTGAGTTTAATTGTTGAACATTAAAGAATGTATAATTTGCGACCACAACACACAGCAGCCATTTCTGCATTTTCAATACAACCATTCCGATTTTGAGAGGAGTAATCTAAACATCTAAACATTTTTTAATTGGGCCTGTGATTTACTTTCGGTGGCCCCGGCCCCCCCCCCCCCAATCCCCCCCCCCCCCCCCCATCCCCCTGCAGTCCCGAGAGGCTGAGGCAGCAATCACAGTAGCCTTCTCATTCTCTGCATGATCGGCTCTCCAAACGAAGTCACTGCTAGCCACACTCAAGTAGGCTCTCCACCCCGACTGGCTCCACTTCAGCCACCTATGGGGCAACATGCATGCTAGACAGAGCACGTCCCAATATTGACAGCAGGCAACACTTAACCGAAAAGGTCCATAGGCATTGGGACGTTTTAAGGTTATGGACATGAGATAAATGCACATCCACCGAGTCTGAAATGAAACACATTACACAGTCTGTGCTTATCCCAACACCAGCCAAGGATCCAGCCTTCCTGGACCAAACTTGGACGCCTCCGAGTCCGCATTTCAAAACTTATTGTAAACTGCAGCAGATCCAAAGTAACAGACAACTTTTTTTTACATCACGTTTGTCAGCCTCACTTTCCTTTGCTCCTCAAAGTGCAAAACAAATGTGTGATCATACAATTACCTTCGGTTTTCAGTCAAAAATAAGTAGATTTCACTGTGAGGAGTTATCGTTAAGGCACATGATTGATATGGCAATTTCAATGGACACCATGGGGCCAGGTTTACAGGATGCACCGCTGGGTACAGTTGTACTACAATGATGGTCTTTCTGGCTCTAGGGTCAAGAAACCCTGCCGACTGGTCATCATGACCTGTGTTTTAAATTGGCCGGTACTCGTCGTTATGGAATTCCAGCATTTCTCAGTTTTCTCTCCTGGAGGACTGGAGCTTCTCCTTAGACAGGGAGAATACCGGTGCTCACAGGGTTCCAGCAGCAGTGCAGGCGCTCCTCCTGGGCCTTGATTATACAGTGGGTCACCTGTTTGGCAAACAGAGAGCAAGCTCTGCTGCAAGATCACACGCTGCCAACCTTACCAACCAGTTAATTTATTGTGTGCGGCCCAGCGAGCTCCCTGTTCAATTGTAAACGAGATAGGGAAATGTATGACTTGACATACCGCTCAAAAGAGGGAGAGAAGACATTGCAAAAGTATTGTAATGGCACAGAAACACGATTTTGTTCATTGTATTCGTGTAAAAACAGAAACAAATAGCTACGAAATTCCAAGCCACCAGTCGCCAATAAGATGGAAGGAAGGTACAGTGATGCAGAAGCAGGAGGCAGTGAGAGGTAAAGATGGGGAAAAGAGACGAAAGAACCCCTATAAATTCAAGAGGAAGAGAATTAAGAAAAGCAACTGAGCGTAGGTAGAGAGAGAAAAAAAAAGAAAAAAAAAAGGGGGAAGAGACTGAATAGGGGAGAGTAAGACAGACTTGGCAAAGGAGAGAAAGGGAGACAAAAATATGAAGAGATACAAACAGCTGTAAGTTTTGAGGGACAGAAAGGAGGAGTTTACATGGGAAAGGTTTAGACATGGGGTATGGATAAAAGGAAAGCAGTGAGATTAAATGCCCATGAAAAAGGTTTCATGCGTAGCTCTGCCAGTGATTTACCACAATAAAGTGTGTCTACATCTTACTGAATAGTTTCTCAAACTAAGATCAAAAATAGCTCGGTGCAGCCTACAGATTTCATGACCAATCCCTTAAAGTTACAGCAAATGCTGATCACTAATATTGATCAAACTCATGCCTAGGCCGTGATTAAAGTAGGAGAACGAAAAAAGCAGCCAGCCAGCCTGTTGCATTAGCTTAGGTAAATTATCCTACTTTAATCGCGGCCTGGCCGCCCGCACCATGCGCGCCACCAAATCAAAAATTGTAATCATGATGATGATTGATTCATCATCATAATTACACATTTTGATTTATTGCCTGCACCCGCGAAAGCCCCGTGAGAGGCTGAGCGCACAACTCAGGCTGAGCCTGAGTTGTGCGCTCAGCTCAGAAATGGGTAGCTCAGTGAAGGTTAAACTAGGCGCTAGCAGGCGAGAGGCCTCAGCATGTACACAGAGGACAGAGCTGTGCATACACGGTAATGGAATCTCCAAACCACCACCCGTCACCACCACTGCACGAGGCGCGACGCCCGCCAACTGTTTGTGCCACCCACCATGATGAATCAATGTCATATTAATTGATTTGGTCCAGAAAAACGTTACGTACTCACCTGCTGTTGGTGGCAGTCTGCAGACATAGGGGGGCTACGTCGGAGGGCTAGCCTAGGAAAGAATTATTAAATTATGGCTGCCCAAGATCAAGAAGTGCGGACCTCTGCTCGTCGTCACTCCTGATGCTGCAGGCAGTCGCGCAGTTTAATTCGCGCGAGGCCCAATGCGCATGCGGGGATGACATCAGCCGCACCCTAGAGAGGCGCGCAGACGCGGCGGAGGAGGAGTCAGTGCATCTTTCTGCGCGCTGCGCAGAGGCACCTCCTCCTCCTGAAAGTTCGGTTCCACTTGCACACTGCAGGGGTCAATCAGCCTTGCTGCTCTTTTCCCTGCAGCTGCACTCAGAGAGCGGACTCGGTCGGAGTAGTAGTCTTGCTTTAGCTAGGAACTTGGAAGTCTGACTGACTGTCGGACTGAGAGTCAGACAGTCAGTCAGACAGTCTCACGGTCCGACGACGGTCGGAATGAAAATCGGCCCCCCAGCCACAAAACCGGCCCCCTATCGGAAAACCAGCCCCCACCCCATCCAGCCTACCGGGGGATTGCCCGGTGCCCGAAAGCACCAGTCCGGGCCTGGTCTTACACATCACACCAGGGACTTCTACTTGTTCAATCCGTCTGAGGTCTATGCTTTCTTAGGCAAAGGCACCCTTCCCCTCGATGAGGAGAACGGAGGCCCCTGCAGACTTTGGAAGCCCCTGTAACTCATGCCCTGAGAAAGCCGTTGTGAGATCACAAGGCCCTCCCTGGGCCACTCTGCTCATTTCCACGACCGGTGAAGTCTCTCTCACATTCATCATATCAGGTTCGAGCTTCTCAGTAAACAGTGCCTGTCAATCATATCACCACTCTTGCCCAGTAGTGCCCTGACAATGCCCGGGAACAAAAAGTTTTTTTTTTAAAGATGTACCTGGGCGTTCTACGAAGCCCTTCGCTCGAGGTGGGCGATGAAGAGAGCGACGGAGCCTTCGTGTGTTTTCAAACATGCCTCACACAGACATCAATGCATGAATCAATATGGCCACAGGGCATATGTAAAGTGGAGGCATTAAAGCCGATTATTTTCTCACAGGCAATTGCTACAATACAAACTTTTAATGATTCGATTGATTCCTCAAACAAACAACAAAAAAAAGAAGAATAACGCTGGTATTTTCCCTCTCAATACAAGTAGTCAGCACGGTTTTTTCTTGACACGTGTATAAACATGCGTAGGTTTGTTTTCGAACACGTTCATGGTCAATAGGAAAATAATGACAGCCTTTCCATTCATGTAATGTACACGGGGTACAACAAACACCATGCTAATGATATGGTACCAAGCGCGTGCATCGCAGACTGCAATGCAGCAAGGCAGGAGTAATCCGGACCGCTGAAACCTCTCAGCCTCCCCAAGAACAACATTTCTTGCAATCACTGACCACTTCCTAAATGTAATTTCGGTTTCCAGGCGTCTGGCCAGTGTTTGCGGATTCAAATAAAATGCCGTTCCTGCGGGGAGAGGTTCTGCTTTACCAGAAAGGCTGGGCTTCATTTACATCTGGACATTGAATTCAATATCACGAATCCTAGGGGCTGCAAGCCGAGTTATTCATGTTTTAAGGTTTTTTTCTTCTTACAGAGATGTAGATGGGAGTACGGCATAAGCGTTGGCACTGCATAACTGAACAGTATTGGTTTGCACCGGACGAACGGAAGAACAAGCCAGAATTATGCATACAATAAACAATATTTCCGCGTGCTATCAACCCGTAGTCATATTTCTCCACTCACTGAAAAGGAACCTTAGCAGACGGAAACACGTGAGCTCGACTTCGATTTCACATAACATATGGGGGCATATGTATGAAGCCCTTTTCCCGTTCGCAAACGTTTGCGAACGGGAAAAGGCCTTTAGGGATGTTTCATCCCAAAAGGGCATCGCAAATTACAGAATCGCAAAATTTGCAATTCTCTATTTTGCGATTGCATTTAAGGAATCGCAAATTGCGATTCCTTAAATGCAATGTAGAAAGCACCTAAGTTGTGCGAATTTGGCATAAGAAATCGCAAATTACCCCCAACTGACAGTTGCTGGTAATTTGCGAATTCTTTGAAAAAATCACTTTTTTGCTTTTTCAAAGGGCTATGTGGCACACATACATGCCCTTAGGGCATGTATGTGCACCACATGTGCACACATGCACATTTCAGGGGTGTAACAGGGTGTCCTTTTGGAACCCTTGCACCCTTGAAATTGCGTGTGCAATTTGCGAGTACCTATTGGATACTCGCAATTTGCACACACAATTTCTATTCATTCCTATGGGCCTCTTGGCCCATTGGAATGCATGGGAAGGGATTCCTTAATTGCGAGTCGCCATTTGCGAGTTGCAATTAAGGAATATGAGGGAATCGCAAAATATTTGCGATTTTTTAATTAAATATCGTTTTGCGAATCTCAAATAGCGATTCTCTAAAAATCGCTATTTGGAAATCGCAAAACCTTTCATTGATACATATAAATAGACGTAAAGAACTATAAAACATACCAAACTGATTATTTTATGCTGAGAAGCGCTGGATTTTTCGATAAGTATATTAGATAATTTGTATTTTTACACAATTTGGTTATGCTGTATTCAATTCCATGTGTGTGTTCAAAGATAATTCAACTTCAGAGAAGCACACTGGATTTGCCTATATGTGTATGATCCGTTCTGGCCAACTCAAGTTGGATAATTTGCGGAATTACATTTTACATCTGAATCTAGGGCAGCAGGTCTATGCTGCAATGCATGTTCATTGGTCCTACTAAAATCTACCTGGTACCTCTTCCAAGACACGCGAGCATCCCCTACCGAAGGTCAAACTAGAAATGAGCAGATAAGAGTGAATAATTGAAAACATGGCGTGCAATTATTTGTTGAACTAACCACCCATATCTGTTGAGTCCTCTAATTAAAGTATACAAAAAGTGGTGGATGGGCCGCATCACAGTCCATCTTATTTTGCACACTATGCCACTAGTTTCAACCCACCTATACGCAAATAAGTCTTGCTCCTGCCTCAAGGGGAACAGTCTATCCCGATCTGCCAAGCCAGGCCTGCCCTGAAATGGAACACAGTCTACCTGGGACCGGTGTGCTTGGGACCAAAGTCTGGGCATACCCATCTCACTCAGGGTGACAGACTAAAGTATACAAAAAGTGATGGATGGAATGCTTGAATTAATATCAACCACTGATAATTACTCAGGCAGAATCACAATCCATTGTTATTTTGCACAGTTTGGACACAGTTTGGACCTAGCTATATGCAAATCAGTCTTGTTCCTGCTTCAATGCAAACAGTCCAGCCCAAACAGCTAAGTTTTCTAATTAGTCATCAGCAAATTATTTCAAAGTTTTCTAAACTCCATGATCTTTTGTATTTTTAAGGGTGCCTAGCAGAGAGAGGTCAGATTTCCACTATTTATCCCGCTCTTACATTAATGTAAGCAGGAGGCAAGTAGTAGAAAAAGGAAATGGATGACTGGAGATATTATTCAGAAATACCTATAGTTAAAGTTTGTCTACCCCAATTTCAATGTAACAATGCAGAAATTGAGAAGATTTAAAGATGTAAGACATGACAAACTAAGTGTTTTAGTTTACAGTGAGGAGGGAAATAGTATTTCTTGAGTTTAAAATGGACTTGTATATCCTTAAACTTTTAGCTCAAAGATATTCACCATCTAAAATCTATTGTTTATAAATTTTCAAAATGTGTTCAAATTTGCTTCTCCAATTGCAATGAAAGTGCAGCACAAGAATAACCAGTAGAACACTGGAGAATGATGCGAGGCAAGCAGGGGTAACAATATAGAAAGAACATAGTGTGCAAGATAGGATGGAATGTAGCAGGTTTCTATTGCAAAATATCTTGCTTTTGTAGCATCTCATATTCTAACATTCACTGGATCATGCGAACACATTCAAAGTCAGAATTGTACCGATAAGCATTAGTGGAATGGACACAGACTACTGGAATTGAAGTGACCAACCCAACGTCTAAATAGGACCTGTGATCACCATATATGGAAGAGAAACAGAGCACACAAAGCATTTGTTTATCGTGCTGATGGTAATGGAAATATTCTCCCAGACATTAAGAATGCTGTATTTGACGCTGTAAGTCTGCGGAGTGGCTGCTAAGACAGCACCCTGAACCCTAACTTACACTGGCCTAAAATATCGAATTTTCATACATTTCTAGCTTTCCTAAGATTTTCAAATAATTCCAGTTGCACTCTTGAGAACCTACAACTAGTACAGATTTCCAGGAGCACTCACATGCCTAATCATTTTCACATGCAGCAAGTCCAAACTCATACATGCAGCAATCTAATGTTAGAGTCTGAAAGTAGATGGCATTGCTTCCCTGTGGGAATGTGCTACCAAAGGTTTGTGGATATGGACTTGTGTGCATGTCTGTGGGTCATTGCTTTACATACAAGTCTTAAATAGATGCACAAATACCTTTGTCCAGTGGCCTCCAAACGGTATCAGAGATGAGAAAATATTTGATTGAAAATCCTACACTTGTGAAAAGAAAAGAGCAAGACACGCAAAAAGGAGAGGGTGCAGATGTACATAGTACTGACATATGTTTTTCAAGTTCCAAAACGGGGTTTAAAAGTATTTTCTTTCGAGGTAAACATACATCTAAAGTATCTGTCGAAGGAAATTTAAGAAACATTTTCCCCAATACCCTCACAAAAAAATGCATTAAAAACATGGCATACAGATTTTTGTTTAAACTCAGTGTCATTTTTTTCCCAACTCTTTATTTAGGGTCCTTTACTATTTATTGTTCTCATTTATAATTGTTCACCCACCAGTTAATTCAAATGTAGCTTATTTAATTTAGGTGTCTTGTGCCATACAGAGAAAAATCAATAATACGTATTCAAGTTTCCTCAAGAGAACAGTTCATCAATTTATAAAGCAGAAATTAATATAGAACTATCATCCGCTCTTGAAGGGTGTAATTTAATCTGGTACGAAAATAGACAGCAAGCATGCCATCTTAAAGGCGTATGCTCAGAACCAGTCTAGGAAAAGAAAAGCTGTAGCCCAGAGATTGAATGTTTTGTAGTGATGGGAAAACTAACATTAAGTTTAATTGCTGGGTGAGTCTTTTGTGTTATTTCTTTGCAAAAGAACATCTTCATCTTACACAATTATACTAACTAAAATAAAAGTCCAATCTAAAAAGTAACAGAATAAAACAGCTGTTGCTACACGTCCATAATTCACAAATCTAGCCTCATCTACAATGGCAGATGTATTTAGTGACACATTAATGTAGTATTAATTTCCTTCTAATACAAACCTCTAAATTGACCTACATTACACTCTATAAAACATGAACTCTGGATGCACATAATGAAACAAAACAGCCCCACTGCAAGGAACGTCTGAAGAATGTAATGGGAGAAACAAAGTGGAGAAGAAGAGAGAAGCTTTGTGTGGACTGAAATACATTTCACTACACAAGAATTCAGCTACTCAAAGACAAGTGTGGGCTAAATGTTTTCAAAGGAATTCCAGGCTCTTCATTTTGGGAGCATGGCAACGCTCAAGGATTGCCCTTGGAAGAGCCAATGGGTAATGCAGGAAAAAATAAGTATTAATCTGCCTGATACTGGTAGAAGATGAAGACTGCAAAATCCAGATTAAGGTATATATAAAAAGTAAGTTTTACTAAAGGGATGAAACATAGTTTAAGGGGAAATCCTCCCTCTCAATTCTTTGGAATGTGAGGGCACAGTGAAGTGAGTTGGGTATGGGAGATCCAGGTTAGGAGAGAAATAATTAGGTCAGAAAGTGGTCTAATGACAACATGTAGTGAGCTAGTGAAGACATACAGATTTCCGTCGTGTAGTACAAGGAAACTGATGGGAAACAAAAGCTTTTTTCTTTTTCACGTATTGGTAGAAGAGAGAGGTTTTTTTTGGGGGGGGGATTACGAGGGGTAGTTGTGTGATAGCTTCTGATGAAAGAGTTCACTAATGTCGTATGGGGAGCATGAGGAATGTGTACGATCTCGATCACTTTGTAATTTGGGAGTTTTCAGTTTTATGCTGTAACTGCATCTCAGCCATTGAAGCGAGCCTCGATGTTGGGAAGTTTTTTTGGGACAGTTATGTAGGGTTCTATTTGTAAACAGTTTTTAGAATAACATTTTTTAATGAAAATCATGCTTCCAATAGTAATTAGGGGGGGGATCATGTGATCTTATTATCTGGTTCAATGACCGGGTAATTCACTGTCAGTCAGGAACCCTAGAGGGGAGGCAAGGGAGGAGGGGTGGAGGGGCGGAGTGGGAATGACATGACCGAAGAGGGGAGGCCAACTAGTACTGCACACTGTGTTGATGTGGGCGATTCCACTCGGCCTGCACCATAAAACACATTTCTGTTGTTGGATGAATTCTTTGATGCTACTTAGTACATGAAGCTGGAAGATTAAGGGTTTGTCACCAGGACATTTAGGGTGAACTGAGAACCAAACATGAAGCTCGTCAGTTTCACTAGTGTTCACTTTAACGTTCTCCCTTCCACATATATTGGCTGAAGACAAGCTTTGGTATACATTATGAGGCATTATGTTTTTTAGGGTTTTAGTTGCAATAAGAAAACGTTAATATGGTCATTACATATTATAGCAAGATCCCAGGGAAGAAGGTTGGGTGGCATCAGAGGAAATAAAAAAAACCAGTAAAGATCTTTTCACAGTAAGATGACAAAGAATGCCTAAGGATGCAGGGCTCGTGTGAATAAAATCCATGCTAATTACAATTTTTGAATAAACCATGCATGGTGATTGAGAAATAAGCGTGGGGTGCTTAGTTCTTGGTAACTTTTCATTAGCTGTACACTTTAGTTGTAAAGCTTACTTTTAAGCAAACTTCTCAGTGCAGCAGTGACTTCATGTATGAAAAACAACACCCACACACCAACACAGCAAGCTAAGGTTTATCTGTTTCGGTTTTTACAAAACAGGGAGGGAGGTATCATTAAAAGAACTGACAGCATACCAAAAATAGAAAATGAAGGTGCTTTTCTTGCCTCATGGAATTCCTTTTCTTTTTTTTATTCACTGAGTCAGTGTAGATTACAGTGCAGCAGAATACAAGCAACATGAGTGAATATCAAACATAGGCAACAGTCAGCTGATAAAGATTCATAATGCTTTAAAGTCTAGCACAAAGAGAGGAATGCAGAAACTGAAGTAATTGTTCTAAAAGGTGTTGTTTGATCTGGGGAAAGCAGTTCTGTTTCAACCAAAATTAACCCGATACATTCCTATGACATTAAAACACGTGCCCCTTTGAGAACCTTACTCAATCAAGTGCATAGACCCTGTTCCATGTGGCATGAATACTTATCCGAACAACACTTTAGGACGAGCAGCCCTAACTAAAGTCAGCCATCGCCTCACTGTTCCACACATGGAATTAATACTCCTTTGCAAACATTCACACATTTGTTTGAATGTGTTTAATCTGGGTAAATACACAAGTGTCAGAAATAATAGTTGAACTAAAACTCTAAGGGGAATTTCAATGCAACCTTTTTTGCTAAAGTAATGTAGGTGAATACTACCTTTCAACTAGATCAGCATGGCCCTTATATAATGCCATGGGTAATGCCACTGACAATGAAATAGTGGTATTCACCCTACAAAAGGATTGACTCCACTATACCAACTATCACAATATCGCCAAAGATATGCAGGGACGTGTTGTTTTACTATTCTTAACTCCACATTGAAGTACTTTGATGATATAGTGGTAGCTGATATTGTAGAGATGATGTCTTTGTAGGTCAATATTTCAACCATTATATAGTTACTTCCACCTATTGAGCATCTCCATTAGGGTATTACAGTGCAAATTAGAGATGAGCTGTGGGTGATCATGAAGCAGTATTTTCATTACCGATAAAAAGTGAGTAAGTAATCACCTTTTCAATGTCATCTTTTATGAAACAAGGAATGGCAATGCCAGTAGGTCAGACTTATTTATGAGAGTGCCTCTTAGGTCACTGGTGAGTTTAGGCACTCAATAATTCATCATACATGTACTCTGTTATCCATTCATGCACCCATGCATCCTTTCATCCACCCACTGACTCATTCTTGCATTCACCCATTTACAATAAAGCACACATACACACAAACACACTGCATGTGCAAGATAAATTAAAATAACAGAAGTACAATGAAGCAAAAATGCTGCTGCATAAACATGGGAACATATAAGAAATAAGTATAAAAATAAACACAGCAGAGTTTTGCCATGGTATTGTGCATAGTGTATCATTCCAACATGGCTGCCACATTTAGAAGGTATGTGTTGGTCATCCTCGAACAGTGAATAATGATACACGTTTTACTGCATAATAATAATACCTCTTTAAAGATCTAATGCATTTAAATGTTTATTTGCTATATAAGGCAGTCCCACTGCGTTTGACATAACTTTTCATAATATTTTTCACAATACCAGACCAGATCTATGATGTGATGGTATGATGGCATTTGACATCAAATATCTCCATCAAATATCTCCAGGAACCAGTCAGGGTTACAGCCTTTATCAATGACTTGGCACCATAAACAACTGCTGTTTCACAAGGCAGCCATCAAGCAAGCAGTCATACAATTACAGAATTGTACAAAAATGCACTTGTCATAACAATGTATAACCCTTACTAAGAGGGCGTACCAAGAATTCTCACAGTGCAAACCTTCTATGCTCTGGCTAAGTCAGCACCAAATCCTTCGCCTGCAAATGCAGGCTATTACGTTCCAGATAATGAAATGCTTGTCTAAAAGGTTTCACACATTGTGATAACAATCCACCCTCTAAGTTCTATTGCCTTTAACATATGCTATTTACAACATTGCCTTTGTCATGACATTTTATGATAAACAGATCAGAGCTTTTTTCATCTGCCATCTGGAATCACTAGCTAGACGCCATACCCAATTAAGGCCTACTGCATGGAGTATACGTTTTCCCGAAAGACATACAGGGTATATAACCACTCCTTTTCAGTAGAAGTCACAACTTCTGCCCAACCATATGCTGTAAGAAGTAAGACCAACATGTCCACAGAGCCAACGACCCTTTCTCAGTAGTGTTTCTTAAATCTCCTCTGTTGATCATATAAGGTACAATGATAGCTTTACTGAAAAGCAAGATCTAAAACACTCTAAATAATAACACTTGAATACAACTGCGTCCGTTGTTATGGCTTTAGTTTGGAAGAACGTCCATTATGATCAGTGACCACATTTGTAATGGTTCTTCAAGAAAAACACAAGTGAAAAGTAGACACCAAGTTATTACAGTAGTTTATTGCAACTGCTACAGATACCATTATGTGACTTAATCAAATATTGTAGTCCAAACAAGAGTTCTGCAGTCTTCATTCTTCAATGTTAAGAACTATTAACTTCTTTTTTCTGGGTTGGAAATCTTCAGTGAGTTTTTCCATTTGTCAACAACGCAGAGGTTTGCAAATATTGCCTTTAGCAATGCCCTGTGTCCAGAAACCTGCTTTCTGTGTGTTTCCAATGTCCAGCAGGCTGTGGGCGGATCACATGCACTAGACTGAGTATCCCTTCCTTTGGGCTATTTACCCTTTCTTTTATGAAATCTGTGCATTTTGCAAGTGGCTAAAGAGTCTTCGTGCCTACCGGAGACCTAACAAGGATCCAGGGATCAAAAATACTGCCATGATGTTTATTAGACCATTCTCTGATTGAGATGATTGTTGGGGGTACCGAGGCCCCCCTGAAGGCCAATGGTGCATAAATGCTTTTTTGTTGCTTGACGGGCAATTCTCTGATAGAGTCCAGGATGATGGAAGAGAATACCTGGAACTCAACTACACCTCAGTTGCCTCCACCATAACCATATGTGAAGCGATGAAGGCAACAGTGCGTGGTAAAATATTTGCATACATTGTAGCACAGCGCAGGGACAGGGCAAAAGCAATCACTAACCTGGAGACTCTAGTACCTGGCAAAGGATCGAAATGCCGTCGACACCAACAGAGACAGACCTTATTTCTGTATAAATTAAACACTGGGATCCTACCCGTTGTGTTTAAATAGATGTAATGCATTTGGCTGTCCTATAAAGTAATAAACAATATACCGTACATGTTCACACATATTGTCACTTTTGCTTTCTGTATGGTTTTGTTTTTTTCTTTCTACTTGGGGTTTTTGGAAACCATCTCTTCACTGCTCCCCAGATTGTTCCATTTGTTATTCATGATTGTGCAATTTAAAAAAAAAAAAAAAATTCAGTTAGGCTACATCGAATTTAACTAAGAAATATTGGTTGGATTTCCTTAAAGATTAACTCTTTTCTGTCCAAAATATACATGTCCTTGATTAGATTAAGTCTATACAGGACTTTCTGCATTATTATATAGAGTTTTTGAAAATGAGTTCCATTTGAACACTTGTTCCAAGTTCTACACTTGATACCCATGTTCACGTGGAGATTCAGGGTTGCTCTTGTTGCTTAGTTTATTAACTTTCTAGAAGTGGCATTTTCAATCTGAAATCTAACATCCAACTTTACCATTGAAGAGGATTTCACATTACAATTCATTTGAGCCCAAACATGAAATTTCTACCCGTTTCAAATAAAAAGTTAGCACTTGTCAAATGTAATAAGGTAACCCAATATTATCCTATGGGAGAGGTAGCCTTACAGTAGTGAAAAATGAATTTCAGAGTTTTTCACTACTAGGACATTTAAAACTTGATAACACATACTACTTTTGAAATACAATACACCCTGCCCTATGGGAGTTTTCAGGCCTATCTTAGGAGTGACGGATACGTATTAAAAAGTAAGGCTTAGGTTTGGCAAATGGTTTATTTTGCCAGGTCGCATTAGCAGTTAAAACTGCAGTACAGGCTTCAGTAGCAGGCCTGAGCCAAGTTTTAAATGGATACTTATGTGGGTGGCACAAGAGGTGCTGCAGGCCCACTGGTAGCATTTAAGGTACAGGCCCTGGGTACATGTAGTACCATATACTAGGAACTTATAAGAAAATTGCATATGCCACTCAGGTTTAAGCCATTTGTACCGTGTTTTAATGAGGGAGCACAAGCACTTTGTGCACTTTTTCCCTTGAAATAAGTGGTAGAGTCCTAATGCCAACAAAATTGAAATTCAGAAAATTGTTTGGGAGTGACCCTGTAGAGAGGGCCAAGTCCAACAAAGACACATTGTATAAGTAAGTGTCTTGTGAGGTATGGAAGGCTGCATGGATTTGAACTTTCCACTGGCAATGTTTGTTTTAATATCAGGGAAATCAATAGTAAAAACTGGCCTAGCAGACCATTAAACCGGCTCACAAACACCCAAACAATGGCACACACATTGACTTGTCAGAGCAGCCTATCAGCACTTCCTTGTTGCCCTATAAGCCTGTCTGACCTTGCAGGTATAGAAGAGTGGATGAGTACATGACGAGAAGGCAAAATGCATTGAGGATCTGCATTGCTTAGGGGACTGCACTGTCATGCTGCGATGTCGAGGAATGGGGTGGAGGCGTGCAAGATGACCTGAGCAGCCCTGGGGGTGAGACATTCTTTGCTGTAGCAAACTGGGATGTGAGGAGCACAAGAAAGGAGGCAACTGGCAAAGTGGTAAGGCAGCACCGAAAGTAGGCACACAAATTGGTGAGTGATATGCATAAACTCCTAACAATTTGTTACGGCTACAGTTAAATAGGATCTATATTACAGATATGTGAACCACTGCCTACATTTTCCACAGCATTTCTACCATTGGAAGTCTACCTCACTTCTTTATCAATGGATCTATGAGCTGGTGTTTAAGAACCACTGCTGTCCCACTGTCCTTGCTAGGGTACGGACCAGGGATGGTGGGGGCTGGGGCTGCAAAGCTGCTTTAACAGAGAAAAGGTGTATGTGGTCTAAAACATACCACCAATATATCTTTAAGCGAATCAAGATTGCAGTGAAGGGATATTGTCACCCGACAATGAGCAAGCACAAAAGACAGGCAGATACAAGCAATATTACCAAAGAAGGGATAGTAGGAATGGCCCAGACACCAGCTGCAAATATAAAGGCAGCAATGGGAAAAAATTTGGATGATCAGGCGACGTTAACCCCAGAACGCAAGTAATTGATCAAAGATGGCAACAAAGAACAAAAAAAAAAAGACAATATGGCCATAAATATCACCCTACTGAAGCAGGACTTTGTTAAAATCTGAGACAGAACCACAGGTGCCGAACAAAAGAACTTGAAGATTTGTCCATAACCCCTGTGAACCATATAGCTGAACTGCAACAACTAACAAAGAAGTACAAGGGAAAACTTCCAGACTTGGAAGACCCATTGCAAAGAAACCATGTGTAAGAAATTGGGTTAACAGCTGTGCAGGATGGGAATCCTGCTCAATAGATCTACAATGGTCTCCTTACTAAGAACCAAGTTTTCCACTGGAGCATTTGATTCTCCCAGGGTAGGGCAGCAGAGCAATCCAAGGCCTATTACAGGGAGGTGGTGTGGGCTAGTGATCTCCATTCACTGGCAGACACCAGCACGTCCACTACTGAATACTACACATTGATTTACAAATATATGCATCAGGCAGATGAAAATACCTTCAGTGACATTCCCAAATCACATCCGATCCTTGGTGGGTCATGACCCCCATAAATATAATGCTCCCACCTATTCTAGATGCAACATCACAACATAAGTCAGATTTGTCGAGGGGTCACCACATCAATGTACAAAGCAAGTCTATTGGAAAAAAGAAAAAAAAAAGGACTGCAATGTTCACATGATAAAGTTAAAACCCTAGGTGTGCTTAGTGACCAGATGTGCTTGTACGCTCCTGTGATACCACTATCGCAACATCTCATTATTATCTCAAAGTTTTGATGCACATGGAGCCTTCTCTTTATAACTTTAGTAGAACTGCCATTGCCAAAGCTAAAATAGACAATTACAATTTCCTTTTGATTAGATCATCTGACACACTTCAACCCATTCAACATTTGTGGGACAAGCAGTTCTTATCAGGTCTTGGAGAAAGCACATTACCCTATCCCTTAGGAAACTACACTGGTTGCCTGTTTATTCACAGTTCACGCTGTGGACCCTACATTGATCTGTAAGACCACTGATGCCACATACTCCAAATATTTTAGGAACTTGTGAAATTGTATATCCCCCAACTCGCCCCAGAGTTCAGAGGGTAAAATCCTCCTGTTATATCTCGTTTTCAAAGATCTCAGATAGGGAGATGACACTTCGCTGGACTTGCTAGTGCACAATGATGAAGCGAGCGAGAGGGTGCTAAGAACTCATTGATAAAATATTTTATTGAGGAAGGAGATGGAAAATTAAACCTCTCCAGCAATAATATTTTTTTATTAAATATATGTGAGAAGTCTCTGAACGTGCCAGTTACTTTTATACCATTTGGGTCTGGTCTGCTACTGCCTGCAGAGCATTATAGGCATCCCCCTTAACTCTCCCCTAGCCCCCCGCCCCCAAGAACCCAAAAGTACCTTCATCATTTACTTTTTGAAAAAGAAATGTTCAGATAAAGAAAATGCTTCAGAGAGCAGGCACATAGTAAAAAGAGTCATAACAACCTTTAATATAAGAAACTTAATTTTTATTTAAAAGAGCAGTGAAGATACATACCATTAGTGCATGACTGAATACACAACACCACCACATAATAAATACCAACAG
Organism: Triturus cristatus; assembly: GCF_964204655.1. Lineage (NCBI taxonomy): Eukaryota > Metazoa > Chordata > Amphibia > Caudata > Salamandridae > Triturus > Triturus cristatus. The sequence goes on from NC_140590.1 coordinate 645,997,458, forward strand.
GCGATCTACTCATTTTGCAGAATGTTGAAATACTATATACCCTGCTCATGCTTCAGTTCTCCTTCACCTTTTACTACAAATGCCGTCACTATTCTTAAAAAATGTAGTCGTCATTAACGGTATAGAACGTCTGTTGACACAACTATGCAGCATACTCCATTTCGGCTCCCTCCCAATACTACACTGCCTTAAAAACTGTTATTTACAAATGCTGACTAACACAATCTTAATTTTACGCCAGATTTTGTATTTAAAAGATAAAAATATATGAATACCAACACAAAACCGGACGCATTGACATTACCTACAAGTGTTTAACATGAAATATTAAAGGGCCGCATCCGCTTATGCTGCTCACAGTATATCAGAATGTGACAGTGTTCATATTTCAGTTGGAATTAAAAGTCTCCGTTTACACCTACATCTGCAGAGTACTTTTTAAGGCCTTGTTTGCAGGGGGCACTAACGACACACCTCAAAGTACCATGAAAAATAGTTTGTGACTTCTGACATGGACAGGTCACATTTAACATATAATGAACAACTCCATCAGAACCTACATTTCTTTTCCATCTAGGCAGACCTATGTACAATAGGGCTTGAGAGAGGTACAATCATATAAACAAAACTTTACAGAGTAAACTTTTTCATTGTTATTTATTTACTTTTTATACATTTTTTTCTACAAATATCAGATAAAGATTCATTTATTTTCTCTATTATCTTATTTCTTTAAAAAAAAAAAAATTCAAACATGTAGAAAAATCAGCAGTGTTGCCACAAAATACCATTGGACAAATAAACCCAAAGAAAACGAATCTTTACACATACCAAAACCACACAATATACAACTCATACAAACTAATACGGACTCCTACAACATTCACATGGAGCCACATCTGAAAAAGAGGGAGACTATAGATTATAACATCTCCACGACCAAGTATGTTCTATATGTTCACCAGAGTTTGAACATTGGGTCGCCACACGTTTCGGTGGCATAAAGGGAATGGACCGGCCACCTTCTTGAGGACCTTTTCAGATAATCACAAAAAGTACCAAGACACAGGGGGGAAACCTAAAAGACAATAATGCAACTTATTACAAGCCCATATAAAGTTTAATATAAAAATCAATTTGACCTCGATTCAAGATATGTGTGATATTATTTATCCTATAAGTTAAGGTTCACAAAGAAAAAACAAAGAAAAACATCTTTAGCAGAATGCCCAGTGAGAGATTTTTAAGATTATGAGAGACCTCTCATCTGCTGATAGAGTTAGCCAACCAGTACTGCCCACCCAAACCCGCTGCAATGAATTTAATAATTATTTTGTGAATAGGATCTGCTTGATCAATGAATCTATGAAAGCCAGCCCTTTAATGGAGTGGCTAGAACCAGAGGACGTGCCAGAGGCTACTCTTACTGATTTTGCCCCGCTTAAAGACGATGAACTTTTAAGACTTCTAGATAAAATTCAATCAGGCTCCCCAAATGACCCTATCCCCACAGGAGTAATGCAATTTGTATCCCCTATTATACTACAGCCTCTTAGTAGTTGGCCCAACTCCTCTCTCAAGACAGAGGTGGTTCCGAGTATCTTTAAAAAATGCGATCATAGTTCCTCTATTAAAAAAACGTAAATGGCAATCCGACCGTGCTAATGACCTACAGGCCTATCTCATTACTCCCTTTTGAGCCAAATTACTGGAAACGCATGTTGCACTAGGGATATGTAACCATCTTCATACTGGAAAATTCCTAGACTCTCAACAAGCTGGGTTCAAACCTAAGTACAACACTGAGATGGTTCTAGTATCGCTCATTGATGATCTGAGAATGGAACTGCATGCAGGCCATTCTATGGCCTTGATGCTGCTAGCTCAATATGCTGCTTTCAATACGGTACACTATGGGATTCTTTTAAAGTGTGTGAAAGCAGCATGGTTCTTAGGAACAACATATAAATGGATTAGCTCATTCCCATAAGATAGAACTCAAGTGATTCATCTCTCTCCCTTTAAAGCTACTGAAGTAAAAGTAGATTATAGAGTCCCTCAAGGTTCTAACCTTTCGACCCATCGGTTCAATATCTATTTACAACCTTTGATCAAGGACTTAGTTGGCAGAGGATGTCAGATATTCAATTATGCTGATGATTCTCAGATGCTCCCCTACTTACAGGACCATCATAGGTCTCATGTCTTGTTCCAATATTTGATGTGTTTTATCTAGGGCAGAAGGAGGGCAAACAATTTGAAGTTGAATGCTCATAAGACTGAAGTGATGGTCTTTAATGGGAACCACACAACGTGGCCAAATCTCTACTGGTCAACTGCATTAGGCCCTCTACTTATACCTAAAGGAATAGCTAAAGATTTAGGCTTGTTAGTAGACCAACATTTGTCGCTGAAACCACAGATCAGCAGTGTGGTCTCCAAAGGAGATTTTAAGCTCCACACGTTGGAGAAACTCAAGTTATTGCTTTCTGCTGATGCCATGAAGACAATTATGACGGTGGTTATTGGGAGCTGTTTAGATTATGCTAACAGCAACTATTTAGGACTGGCAGAAGGTGACCTGAGGAGTCTTCAGCTACTTTACAATGCGGTGACAAGGATGACGTGTAAGGCTCCATTAGGACACACAGTCGCCTGCTATTACGGCAATTTCATTGACTCCCAGTCGCCCTATGGATTCAGTTTAAATATGCTTTCTAGTTTTCAAGTCTCCACATGGTTTACCACCATACTTCCTTCTTAAACATTTAATTAGACACCCCTAAAAGGACCTTGAAGTCTTCTAAGGCCCATCTGCTGGTTGTCCCTCAGTTTTCCACATCTAAGAGAGGCGGACGCAGCTTTTTGGTATTGGATCCCAGAGTCTGAAACTCGCTACTTTGGCATATTCACTCATTGTCTTCTCTGGCTATTTTAGGTGCTCATTGAAGACTTGGCTTTTTAGAAGGACTTTTGCCTGAGACATAACTTCTTCAGGGTATATTTAAGTCTCTCCTTTGAGTTTTAGCGTCATGATACCTTTGGGTGACCATAAGCTTTTTAAATTCCACAACCATAAACCAGAAGTACGCTGAAACACAATGAATATGCCTTTTGAAACCTATGTTGATCAGCATTACTATTGTGCCACCGTGGAACTCCCCATGGATGAAAGTCAACAACATCCTCAAAAAAAAAAATAGAGACAATTGTTTGATGACACCCGACATTTAAAAAATAAAAAGCAGGTTTGATTTGGAGGTCAGAGCTTATTTCTTCAATCAAATTACTTGAGTACCGCTGTGAAATTGACAAAGGACTTCACATGTCTACCGGCAGTTCTGCGGAAAGGAACAAAGAGCAGCAGGGGCAACTGGCACAGTTTTATAATACACCAAACACAATAAATTACAGCCTATGAATATGGAACCATTACTCTGTGGGGGCTGCTGTAACATACAGGCAGCGTGTTTGCAACACGGGACAGCACGTTCCTTTCCTTTTTCAAACTCCTGCAGAGTTCCACAGCGCCCAGAGTCTTTAGATGATGCTTGTGAACACGGATTACAAAATAAAAAAATTTAAAAACCTGCAGGACTGTTCAGGGTGAACCGTTGTAACCAATTCTTCCATCCAGCCCCAGCGATTCCTGACAAGTAGCTCGGTTCTACACTCACTTTACCTCAGATTACCATTCTTACACTACCTGCCATTTATACTAGGGGTGGATAGATGTACTTGCCAAATGTGCACTAGGTTGAACAATGTACTAAAAAGTTAAATCACATATTTTGTGCCTCACAAATCCATGTGCAAAACATTTATGAGAGCTACCTCACTCGGACTTACATAATGAATTCACTATTTGAGAAATTGAGGAGAGCAGAAACATGGAAAATACAGGAGGAGTGCATTTGTTGTACCTGAATGGCAATATTCCAATGAAGGTAGAAAGACCACTAACAGCGAGTCCAGCTCAATCATCATTGAAGATACAATTTCTAACTGAGAGCCTCGCACAGGAGCCATTCATTGATTCATCCATTCACACCCAAAGGAGCCATTCATTGACAACAGACACAAAGGTACTGTGCTCCTTAAACCTCCTGGCAGCTGTCTCTTTTCAATTAATGTAGCCGTGGCCAGGTTGACCCAACCAGAGTACTCAATCCAGGTCCTTCAAGGCCTTCCTGAATACCTGTTAACCGTGATCAATAAATACATGGCATTTCCTACACACCCAGGAAGAGTGAAGCAGGACATCTACAGTGTTACTAACATACATAGAACACCGTCAGAATCATTGATTAATCTCACTCATAATTTCAACAATGTTATTTAAATACAATCAGTTACGAAATGAGTGATTACATGTAACACGTCATAAGTGAGGTAATGTGCAGATCATGATGAGGATGCAAGTTCTAGTTAGTTCACTTAATTATAACAGTGGTTCTTGGGTTTTTTAACAATGACTCGTGTCTCATTCCAACATCTAATTAAATGTCACTTTAACTGTTGTTTTTTTCTGTGAGTTTTTTTTTAACATGTTAACGTCTTGACACCTAATTTATCTATAACATCACTTTAACTATTGAGTTTTATGACTAAAAATATAGATATTTACGCCTATGAAATTGTTAGTTTTGAAATTAGGGAGCTGTTAAGAGATGGAGTTAATGGGTAGGCTGGGTAAACAGATGTGGAAAGGTGATGTTGTACTTATGCATACATCTCTTTCTTTAACAACTTCTAGCTTCTTTAAAAATACATAATGTCTCAAATTATTAAAAAACAGTGCTTAATTTGAGCCGATGGCGGCGACCAGCACTCAGTTGTGGGTACTGGCACTTATTTTTCCACATCAGAGATTTACCAGGAGCAAGAGAGGGAATATACACAAAGCGGAAAGACTAAGGAAGAGAAAGATGAAAAAAATCACAAAGAGAGAAAGCAGGAACTGTAACAGTGAGATACAGGGACAGGGAGTGTCTGATAGTGGATTAAAGTGGCATGAGGTGGATTTAAGACTAGGCAGCCTTGGTAGTCAGCACGCTGACATTTTAGAACACTGGTTACAGGCTTCTTAGCAGAGCTTTGAGCACCAGCACTCATTCATTTACAAATTAAGCACTGCTAAAAACCCATACCTTTTTTTACCCACTGGTTTTATACCTGCATTGATTTCTCAAGACTCATTTACTTTAGTCTGCTCCTCAGGAAAGGCTTTAAATGTAACAGCTTTTTGTCCAACAAAATGACATTTTGGAGTGCCTCACTGTTATATTGAATATAAATTGTTAGTGCTCTTGTTGCATGTTAGAACTTTGTGGTGTCGCTGCAGTTGCTTACTAGCAGTTGACAGACTGCTGCTGGTGTTGAAAGTACATGTTTCACCACACATCAGAATGTAATGCATGAGGAAGATATTTAAGAATTCACAGACAATGTGCCCTCATTTTAGTTTGCTCGCGCACTACCCATAATTTCTATGACAACATCAATCTACTCTTTTACTATACTCTAAAGGAAATACTAACAGTTTTACAACTTTGATTCTATCTAGATGGCTTTCAGGTGTGCCACACTTTTGTAATAAATGCAGCGGGGCACAGGCCCTCATCACCAGCCAACTGAACTATGACAACGCTCTCTACCTAGGAATCGGCGCACAGCTCCTACAGAGACTTCAAACCATACAGAACACCGCACCAGACTCGTCCTCGACCTTCCCAGATGAACCCACATCACAACCCAGTGCAGGCGACTCCACTGGCTCCCCGTACAGAACAGATGCCAATTTAAGCTTCTGACCCACACACACAACGCTCTACACAGCAAGGTCCCGCCTATATTGACAAAAGCCTGAACTTCCACCAAATAACGAGATTACAATCCACCTCCCAATCACTGCCCACACGTCCTGCATCCACTGAAGCAGAAGTGAAGGATGATCCTTCGCCTAAATTGTAGCAAAGACCTGAAAAAGTCCTCCCAATGCAGCTCCGGACCATGATCTCTCTTCCGGAATTCCAAAGGGGCCTCAAGACATGGCAGTTCTAATAAGCCTCCAGTACTGCAAGCGCCTGGGTAATTAGCAGCGCTATATAAATCCTGAATGATTGATTGAATGTTAGAGCGCCAGTTGATCACTAGAACACTGTGGTGAAGCTACAATAGAACACTGGGGAATTAAGTAACAGGCTGCTGATGTTGGAAGTACTTGTTTTACTCAGAATATCAGACTTTATTCTCAATGGCTGAAGAAGATAGTGTGAACTTATGGAAAATGTGCTCCCATTTTATGCACTGGAGAACCTTCCATAACTTCTATGAGAAAAGCATGAGGAAACCCGTTCTCAAACATGGTTCACCAAATATTAGCAGAGGGTCAGCATTTTTCACAGGGTAAAATCACCGGAGAACGTTTGATTCAGTCCTGTGTATCATAAATTTCTCGACAAATCTATTGTAAAAAGTTGACATCTTTAGTAATGCCATGTTATTCATATGATGTATTGCCCTGGATCCTCATGGGCTCATTTTGCCTGTCAACAATAAAATCTGATGTAAAAAGAAAAAATCACCAAAATTCCTGAAAAAAGTAGAACACCACCAACAAATTAATTATATTGTGACTGAAACCTGTTATCACCCTTTATATGTGCTTCTTTTTGTGACCTCCAAAACCTGGCATACACTATAACGCATTTCAATTAGGTCCATATCCCAGAGTCCTGTAAAGGCTGCCCCAACGATGTCCATGTTGATGGTACTTTGTAACCCCAGGCACCACCTCCCCCTCCACCGCACCCCCACCCCTCCCGGGGGTCAGGGTGTGCCCACCTTGACCCTCTTCAATTTTTTTCTTAATTCATTTTCAGGATGCAGGGATCATGTTCCCAAGTCCTGTCATTGCTGCCACAACATATTGTTCCTGTTGTGGCAAGCCAATCAGGATTGAATAATACCCTTCAAATTGGCCACTCAGAGCATATCTGAAAACCAACAGTCCAGATCTACCTAACGTCTAACCCCTACCAAGCCCCTTTTGAAATGTTAATTTCTCAAAAACGGCTGAACAAATTTACATCACATCACTAAAATCACGTTTATGAGTAAAGTTCTAACTTTTTGCCAAATGAGGAGCACCTCTGTTCAGCCATTTTTTCTGTTTCGGACAGCAAAGTATCCTGTGGGAATTAACATGTAAAATCACATGTTTGGATCACCCCTTTTTCTTGGCCGCTGCTTGATGACTCAATGCAAAAATTTCCAAGAAGGAGCAGCAGAGTTCTGTGCCGATTTGTTTGAATGCCACCAAAGTTATTAGAAACAAAAAACATTCTGTCTACAGAGACTCCGACCTATCTAAAGACAGAGACAGACAGGCAGAGCTGGATGGAAGGATGGATGGATAGATAGATAGACGAACGGACGGATGGATGGATGACTTGGGCATATCTACTTCAGCATGTTCTGACTCAGGAGACAAGTGGTAGTGGTAGTGCAAATTCTGGTACGTCTTTTGATGGGCTTAATTTGCCTCTGAGCTTTCTCAAGCCGAATTTTGCCTAATGCTGTCATGAAGATGTCAAAGTGTTGAGATAGTAGATCTTTCATTCCGAACTAATGTTGTCAGCATTTAATGCTGCGGTCTTGCCAGGCCTCTTCTGTACAAGACACTAACAACATTTCTTTCACTGTCCCTTGTAAGAAGTCATTTAATAGACCACACAAAAAGGCTTCTAAACTGGTGTTCCTCTGTTAGATCAATCGAAAACGATGTAAAACATAAAACACGGTAGCTCTTGTCTTTCCTTCCATCTGTTGAGCACAACCTCGACACAATCCTCACATTATCACCCTGTTCTAATCAATCTCTTTGCTTATAATTACTCTGTTCAGTTCCCACTGCCAAACTGTGGTGATTCACAGACATCTCGCTGTGTCGGGAGTCAACAAATTCATCGGCATTCTGTGCAACACATTAAATGTGGATCCACTGCGAATTGATAAGACAGTGGTTTGCTTCTGCAGAACATGTCCTGTTGTTTAGTTTTAGTATGTAGCTAAATAAATATTCGTTTGTGGCTCCTTGGACGAGTGGGTTAAGTTATCTTTCTTAGCAAAATAAGGGGTAGGGCTTTGCGAATACCACATGATGTAACAGATGGAGGTCCCTTAATATTTAAGCATGGATGATGCTAAAATATCATAATGTTGGTTTACTCCAATAAAAAATCCAAAACCAAGCCTCTACTAAGGAAAAAGCCATGTTTTCAGGCTCCTTATGAAGGTGTACAAATTTCCTTTACTGGTTGTTTAATCCATAACTGCACTATCCTAACCTGAAAGGAACTACCTGCAGCCCTTGCCTTCCTAAATCCAGGTACACACACTAAATTAGCTGATGAGGACCGCAGGAGCCTCCGAAGCCTAGAATGACATTTTCTTTGCAGTAGTGTGGGCCCTAAACCATTTTTGGCTCTGAAGTCCACACATGTTGATTTAAAAAGAATTATTTATTTTACTGGCAACCAGAGAAGCTCTCTCACTGTACTTGAGGCAGAATCAAATCTCAATTTATTAAGTGCAAGTTTTGCTTCCATTTTTTGGACCCTGTCCAGCTTTTTAAGTAAATAGTCTGGGACTCCAAGCAAAAGTGAATTACAATAGCCAATTCTACTTAACACTGTACCACCCGTTTCCTGGCCTGCTGTGGAAGTAATGGAACAATCTTTCTTAGGTTTCTCAAAAGTCCATAGCAGGTAGCTGCCGTCTTGTTAATATGGGTTTCCACTCATAGATTTTCCTTAATTGAGATCCCCAAATTTCGAACTGTCTGGCCTGATTTGAGGTTCTCAGTTCAATTCCAGGGCCAAAGATTACTTGGCAGCAAATATAACACTTTAGACGGTGACAACATAAGAACTCTGACTTTGCTCTTAGTAAATTTCTGAGTGTTCCTCTTAAGCCAATTTGCCATCCCCTTTAGGCAGCTGCGTAACCTATTTGAGCTGTATTGTTGTTATCTAAAGATGGGTGTCGTCCACAAAGTTTATGAACGAAAGCTCATATGATTTGATCAGAGTTAGTAATGGCCGTATATATACATTAAAGAGAATGGGGCTTAGCACCGATCCTTGAGGTATCCTAATGTAGAACCTCTTTAAAATCTGACGGGTTTGTCTGACAGGTACGATTTTATCCAGTTCAGAAATGGACCATCCACCCCTATCTCTTTCAGTCTGCTAAGTAGCAGTTGATGGTTGGTGGTATTGAAAGCAGCTGACAGAGGAAAATCAATACTGCCACCTGCCCTCTGTCAAACATCATCCTTAATTTGACCATTACTTGAATTATTGCTGTTTCCGTACCATGTGCTGATCTTAAAGCCGTCTGCTCAACTTTCAGAATATTGTTTTTCTCCAAATAGTTAGCTAATGCTTTGCCGACATATTTTTCGACAATCTTTACAGGGCAGGGAAGCTGGGAACTAGATCGATAATTACTGAGGTCATTCATGTCTGCCGATGTTTTTTTAGTAATGGGGTGACTAGTGTTTTTTTCCAGGCAGATGCCACTGTACTAGTGGACAAGGATTGATTGCAAACCCTTCAATAGACCTGGATATAATTAATCCGCTCATCCTTTCCAAAGCAGAGGCGAAATTGGAACCAGCCGTGAGATGGAGGAAATAGACATAGCCAGTGACCTGAATTCATTTACAGTCATGATTTCCAAATGTTCTAGTTTATTACTTGACCCTTCTGGTTGAGAGCTGCTGGGTAGTAAGATCTACCTGATACACCTCGCATCAGGCTGAGGTACATACTCGTCTTGAGGATCACTATCGTCCTTTATGTCATTTAAGATTAATTTAATTTTATTGTGAAAGAAATCTGACAAAATATTATACAATTCCTGCGATGGCTTCACTGTTTTCTTCACACAGTCGGGATTAGCCAGGTCTTCCACAATGCCGAATATTCTATGTGACCTGTTTGCTGCTTCAAATATAGTCCTAGTTTAATAAATTTCTTTGGCTTTCTTAATTTCCAGTTTATAGTTATTTAATGCAGTTTTAAATGCCTTTTATCATTTTCGGAATAGGGTCTATAAATTTGCATTTCCAACTTCATGCAGTTGGATTTACTTTCATACAGAGTTACAGTGTACCACAGTGTTAACAGTCTGGGATTCACATTCAGGGATTTCATAGGTGTAATTATGTCTAATGATTCAATAATTCAGTTCTGTAGATATATACTTTTCGTCTACTTTAGCCGTCTTATGGTAACATTTTTGTGTATCAAATACTTTTCCCTCTTTTATCTTCTGGCAGCTGTCAGTTTGTAAGAAAAATCCAGTGCATTGGGCATTAGGAGATAATTTGCGAGGGCGAAAGTTCCATCGCGGTCGGCCTGAAACTTTGACCCGATCTAGCGCGACCAGATGTCCCAATAGGCACTATAGTTTTCAATGTGCTATATAGTGCTGAATTTTTCAAAATCCATAGCTCCGGTTCCTTGCATTGGATTTGTTTTGTTGTCACTTTAAACAAAAAAGTATTTCCTATTTTTATAAATTGGTGTTGGATTTTTATTGTGAGTTGTGTCTTAATTATTTACTAAATTGGTATTTTTAAATGCTTTACATATCCGTCTTTAAGTTAAGCCTGACTGCTCACAGCCAAGCTACCAAGGGTTGAGCGTGGGAATAATTTTCAAAAATCTGTACTGAGCCCTATATTGTGGTTGTGGCCTTATTGCCAGTGGTAGGTATACATTTACCACTACTAATAACCCACTTTCCAAGAGGGACAGACTTTATTACTATGGGGTTCAAAGGCAGACATCCTGTGATCCGATGTTTTAACTAACAAACATGATCCCCAGCCCTGTTTAAACGGTGTCAAGTCAGGGGTATTAATATTCTTTCCTACCTCACCAGAAATCGTCTTTCTATGGTAGGAGAAACGTATAATTGATAACAGTTTCTTAGATTCTAAAACAAGGGAGAGTTCTAACCAGAAAGCTTGGGTATAGGTAGTATACACCGTGGGATATCAGTGGCATATGTCACAGTGTTAAGATGTGTGGCCAGGGAGAACTAGAAATCACACTTCTATGATCTCTAGTGACTTTACCAAAGATACGGAGGGCATGGGTAACTGTTAGAGCAGATGACCCATGAATGATGTTAAACCAGTATTCCTACTCGTCCCACGGTAAATCTGCTGGGGGCCCCTGAAGACCCCTCCCTCTCTGTCCCCCCTCAAGACCTACGATAACCATCACTCACAAGAAGTCTCATTTTATAGAGCAGTGCATTGCTCACCGGTCAATCCACTTACACAGTGAATGTTCTTGCAATCCAAACTCATACTGCACTTTCAAAAGAAAAACCTCACAACCAAAATGGCATCAGCCCTAGTCACTCCCTCATGCAAAGACAACTTGCATTGGACGAAGTTCTTCACTTTACAGAAATTTAAGCTCTAGAACATACTCTTGAAGAGAAAGGGATCACTGGCTGTTACCTAGTTTTCAGGAAAGCAAAAGAGACCTCAAAACTCATCAAAATATGAGTTTAACTGACGTCAGGCAAATTGTACATAGTTTATACATTAATGTAACTAATATATTACCCACACTCCTTGCAAATAACACTTCTTGCTTAAGATGCTGCTACATTCGCAGTGATAGGATTTGAGTACCCCTCCAAGCCTTGTGCACAACATCAAAACATGGTGCTCAAAGGTAACACCTCAAGCAATATTTTTTTGACCATGTCCAAAAAATGAGTTGCTACTAACCTAAAAAAAACTAACAAACAAAAAAAAAATGGGGCATTGCAAGGAGTAGGAAATCACTATTGCTTCAATAAAATGTCATACATAATTTCGGGAACTGGAAGCAGTGGCAGCCCCACTGCTTTTAAGCAGTGTAACTAAAGGAAAAATAAAATTATAATAACTCAATGTTATTATCAGTTTATTTGTTCCTGCTGCTGTGTGGCCTGGCAGGTGGTGCTGCTCTGCCCTCAGAGCAGGACAGGGGAGGAGTAGTTTGCCTACTCTAAGTGAGCATGAATGCTTGGCCGGCCCTCTCGAGCCGGCCAAACATTCATGCGCACTTTGCACATTCTCCACAAAGGGTTGCATTACAGCCTAGGTGGACAACATGTCCATGCCCCCAGTTTCCATCTGAGCGCCGAATCATGGCGCTCAGACTAATCACAACGCTGGATAGCCTCGGTGCTTCCTGCAGAACTTTTTTTGTTTTTATTTTTTAACATTACACCCCCCCCCCCACCTCTGTCCACCACCCCCAATCCGAGCTGGCCGCTGACTTAAGTACACCAAATGGTGGGGTAACCAAGACCTGGTCATGAATTCTATAGCACCACTACAACAGCTCAGCTTATAGCCAGAAGTATCAGGGTATACTAGCTTCTCCAGGATTTTGTAGTATGTTCTACAAAAGTAGACCAGTAAAATCACTGAGTGCAAGTCCCATGCTCAATTTGTCACAGGACTCAAGCAATATCTCACAGAGGACATGTAACTAGGCCGAATCTGGTCTGGGTTGTTTATGTACTGTCTGGAGGGGACATAGTCTGGCAGTTTCAGCTAGACTGTTCGTATTGGAGCAAGACTACGACTGATTTGCATAGGGCTGGTCGCTGCCTAGAATGACATAATGGGCAAACATGGTGGTCTGGAATGTGGTCTGATTGATTCCCAGTGGATGAGATCAATTCATGCATTTCTTCCATCATGTTGTTTGTTGGACTGTGAATTAAACAGTTTCATTAGAGATCATTTAAAAATATGCCTTTTTCTTTTGCTGGGTTTTGCCACTAGTTATTTGTGGCTGCCGTCAAGCAGAAGTTATACATGCTAAAAGCTCAAGTCTGTAATAAGGATTGTTATAAAGAGAAGCTATGTCCTGTGATGTCATCTGGGGTATGGTCACATCAAGGGCCCCTGGAATTATACGATTGTGCAGCTACTCTCAAAAACTTGTTTCTAGCTCAAATATCTCAAACATTACTTAAAATACAGAGACGTGTGTTGTTGCGCAGTGGAAGTCCCTTTGCAAAGGGTCACTGGTAACCTTTCTGTTGCTCATTGCTATATTTGAGTGTTAAACTGATACTAATGAGGTGTAACCAGTGCCCAGACAGTGTTATCAAGTGTAAAAATGACAAACGAATGAAGTTTTACTATCACAACATATGCCGTGTTACGTTGCATAAATTGCCTTTACTTGCTGCATAATTTGCTCGACCTTGATGCAGTAATTGACTCCCACCTCACCACTCTGCTGCATAATTCCTGTGGCCCTGGTCATATCATGTCAGTTCAGCTGATGAAATGCTGCCACTAGAAGAAAAGGTCCCAAACACTAGCACCATCATCAATATAAGGAAACCAATGAATACAGACAGTAAGGAACAAAGTGAGGTGGTGTGTTATCAAGTGGAATACCAATATTATGTTAGAATATTTTTTTTAAACTCTTTTTATTGAACAAAATAACAAAATCACAGCAGTACAGTTAGCCATTTGACAGCATCTCAACACCACGTATGCACATTTCTTTTGCGGAGCAGCAATACTGAACATATTTTACTATCTTATCACTAACCCTGTTCGGTTAACAGGTTTTGTAGCCCCTGCTCCCTCCTGCGATGTTCAACCGTGGGGGCCAGGCATATTTCGTCTCTGTGTTTATTCCATGCGGCCCATTTTCGATCCCATTTTTTGGGGCATCTTCTATTCTTGAAGACGTCCTTCTCTGACATCATATCCCTATCCATATTGCCTACCCATCCATGTAGCAGTGGTGGTTCCCCAATTCCGCGTTTCTGTGCTATACTGCGTTTCGCTAGTGCCCACCCCAGTGAAGCCCATGATTGTTCCATTTGGGTTAAATCTGTGGCCTCCCATATGATCAATAGGCAGAGTGTCGGGGTTGGGTTCAGCTTTTTCCTCCCTACGTTCTCCATTTGTGTAGTGACTGCATCCCAGTTTGTTTGGATAACTGGGCATTCCCATATTATGTGGACGTAAGTACCCTCCATTGCGCATCGTCTAAGGCAGTAAGTGTCAGCCCTTCTTCCCATCTTCACCAGAACCCTCATGGCAAGATAGAATCGGTGTAGGGTCTTAAGATGGATCAATCTCAGTCTCATGGGGATGGCAATTTCCCTAATTCGTCCGCATATGCCTCCCATTGCTGCCTAAGTTGTTATAATAATTTATTGAGCGCCAACAATTACCCAAAGGTGTCTAGGCACTGCTCAGTGGGAGCAAGACAACAAGTACTATGATTTATTCAGTGAAGAGGCAAGTTTTTAGGTTCTTTCTGAATAGAAGCAGGTTTGGAATTGACCTGATAAAGGGAGAGCATTCCATTCCTTAGCAGTAGAGTTTACAAAGCCTCTTCCTCCCTAGTTTGATCGTTTGAAACTATTGAGCTGTCGGGTGCCCGTGGACCTTAAGCTTCTTCCTGGACAATACCGCTGAAGTGCGTGTTTAAGGAACTCAAGGCCAGCTCCATGGAGAGCTTTGTGGGCAAGGCCAAGAGCTTTAAATTTGATGGGTTGCCGGACAAGCAGCCATTAGAGAGGTTTGATACCTTGTGTGACTGGCTGATGTATAGGGATTCTGGTAAGCAATCTTGCTGCTGCATTTTGCAGTACCTGAAGCTTAAGTGTTGCTGCTGTTAAGATATCAAGCATTGCAGTAGTCAATTTTGGAAAGCAAGAGAGAGCAGTGATCACAGTTTTTTGGGCGTTGTCTGGAATAAAAGAAAAATACCTTTTAAAGCATCCTCAAAACATGAAACGTTGAGTATGTGACTGCACTGACCTGCAATCCAGATGTCAACTTGTTATCCATGATCACTCCAAGATTTCTGGCATTACACACAGTAAGGGAGCCCAATTATTTTGGCCAACAGGACGGCATCCATAGGGAAGGGGAGTTTTTCTTTATTGTCTTGTGTTTCACCCATCTAATATGTGCGATGCTTTGGAAAATACAGTATGACTTAGACGATATGGAAGCTTGAGAAAGAAATGCAGAAAAAAAATGCAGAGATACTATAACATGTTCCGTGTCTTCTTTGACAGAAGATGCAAATCGTGTGATATAGTTACACTAACTGGAGGAAAGCCAGAGTACATGTAAATGTAAATGAAGAGATATTTAGTACGATTAAGTAACAGTGAATAACCGAAAGGCCAAAATCCATACACTGAGATGGAGACTAAGAACACAGATGCCGAAGAATAGTATGCAAAAAAATATCTTCGCAAAGAAATGCATGGACAGATGAAAAGAAAAATACGTTAAAGATGGTAATGAAGAGTATGCAAGCGAGACAGAGGAAGACCGACAGAGTAAGCAAGACAGAGTTTCCATATCCTGGTTTGTGCACAAAAGATCATCTTCCATTAGAAATGTCATGAGAAGCAAATGGTACTTGACCTTTACAGAGCTTATGCCTGAGAGAATTTGTATTATCTGTCTCTCAACCAAGGACTTCTTGACTGAGAAGCTATAGTTTTGAAAACCACGTAAACATGCGAAAATGTTCTTTTTTATTTTATTTTTAACTCGCAGCACAAATAAATCCAAGAATTTATATTCGAGAGCACATTAAACCGAAGGCTCATATTCTAATCATGCTATTTTCTATGGATGCAAATAATGTTCCACTCTGTATTTGTTGCTTCAGGAACCACGCACCCCAGGGACCAGGCAGCAAATAAACCTTTCAGCAACTCTGAAGTAACCAAAAGGAGGCAACGCTCCATGGCATTTCTTCATAAATTAACTACTTAGCAAAGACCATTCTTTGAATCCCTTAAAAACCACAATATGTCTCTATCATTCATACAGGGAATACTTGGTTTTCCTTTTAAACCGTATGAAAATTAGGCATTTTGGGAAAGTACCGCGATATATAGCTGTAAAAACTAAAACACACAAAGAAAAACACAAAGAAAGAAACACGTCCTGCATAGGCCACCCGTGGGATTGTTAAGAGAAAAAAATGGCATGAAATTTCAAATTCTCTTTGACTCATTCTCACAGTACTTCTGTATTTAGTATTAGAATGAATCCCCAATCTAGTGACTTCTTAAATAAGGAAAATGATTTTATATAAAAGCTTTGATTGAGTGGTGTCAATTTTTTTATTTTATTTTTACATTAAAGCAGACAAAGTGGGCCTAAAACAGTTAAATTGACATTGGAATTTGTCGAGACAATTGATTATGGCTCTTGGTCCATGTCCATCTGTATCTCTTGGAGATGTTTAATGGAAATACATGTATTTTGTATTATGTCAATGTTTGGTTTACATGTATAGCATCAGGACTGAATATTGATTTTCTATTTCACATAATGTAAAGGATGATGTAAATGTAACAGTGCTTCATATAAATATAATATTTATATCTATAGTATGATAATATTTTATTAGTTACTTCTAGTGCTCTCACATGCACGACCAAGACAACGGATGCTGGAGTTTGTCTTTATGGTTTCTGTGGATAAACTTTGTAAGCATCAATGTGCCTGCCACATCAAAATCTAACAGGGAGACAGAGCAAGGGTGATGGGTACCATCCTCTCTAGTGGTGAGAAGATAATGCAATTCCCATACGCAGCTAACTTTCAGCCTTTCAAAAAGACACCAACAAATGATCTGATCAGTAATGCATTATCTAAGCGGTTTCTAAATCTCACAGTGGGTACACATTCCCAACGGGAACTAGACTCAAACAACCAATTATATTTCAGAGAGACCACAGTCCAGCTGTTAGATAGCAAAAACGTGCAGTCAAGCTGAACCACAGCCAGATTACAACCTATGGACTTTGGAATAAATGCTCTGCAAAGCCTGTCAAGCCTATTCATTCCTTATCACCTCATCTTCTTTCATGAGTGACAAGGAAATCCACTTTAACAACTTCTCTAAAAATGATGCATGGAAGATATCGGTTTCCTTTAAATTGGACGGGAGGGACATAGAGTACGGATACACCACACCGAAGTAGGGCCGGCATTTATTCCACCACCAACCTCCATCCTATGGGGCCTGCATAACAAAAAAGGAAGAGGAAACAATGCTTTCTCCATCAATCTAGATGAGTGATCCTAGTCACAGAAAGAACACACCAGGGGACAGTGTCCCTGCTAGAAAAAGAAAGGGACCCTCTGTGAGGGATTCTATATATATTCCCACACAAATCTATTGCGGTTTTTAACTTTACCCCTTCCAGGTTTCAATAAATCAACTAAGTCTAGATAGGATGTAATTTTAGATTTTCTTCACTCTTGTTGTGAATCCCACTTGATCTCTTCGGTCAGAGAGATTACCTCCTGGTGGAGGAAACAACCCAGTGATGACACTATCAACTACTAGTACACCAGTGGTGAAAACATACCAATAACAGAAAGTAGTTGTTGAGGGTCCCTCAAATTTTCTTTCAGGGGTCCTCCCAGATCGCATCATCCCACTCCCCTTTCATGATTTTGGTATACACGTATGTAGGCAGAATGGGATCAATAACCGTTGCTCTCCTTCCCTCTATTGATATTTTAGAGAGAAACACCAAGCAACCACATGGGCTTTTGACAATATGTGTCCATATACTAGATTTACACTGAAAAGTAATTAATAGCAGTTAATTCAATGAATGCATAGTTTCACTCTAAAGTGATTAATACTCATTGAATATTTGAGGAAAACAGCTATTATATGTCAAACGACACCTCAATAGTACAATATAGTTTCAAAGTGGGTGTGGACCGTTGATTTGCATATGGCCAATGGTTCTCTGTAATGGTAGGGATAAGCAAGTGTAGACAAACGATTGAACAAAACATACACAGTGTTTAGCACCCAGATATCCACCCATCACTTATATAATATTAATATCAGACTTTTTGTCAATTACTAAAACTTGATACGATTGGTCCTTACAGATGTCTTATTATCTCAAGATAATATGCTAAGAGGGTAAAGTAATCAATTACTAATATTATTATAATATATAATTCTGCTATCCTGCAAAGTAAAACAAACATTGGGAATATTTCCACCACACAGATTGATAAGCTTTTAAGATCTTTGCACACCCTTTATTTTATATTCATGTGATTTGTCACGTGTCAGTATTCGAGTATTAGAAATTGCGGTACCTATTAACGCATTAGTGTCAGTGGTTTCCTATTGTCACAAGTTTTAAGTTCTATGAAAATGTGTCGTCACATTTAGTAGATCGCATTTACTCTTCTGAGAGGTCAATTCTTTTTTACTTTTTTGAAATATTTTGTTTTACTCTCAGTTCCAGTATTTCAACATTGTTGAGGCTTTAAAGATGGCATGCGTGAGGCAAAGCTTTCACACATGTCTGAAAAGTAGGCCACACTTAGAGCAAAGAGTACCTCCTGTTGGAAATGTGCCAGGTTTGGGAGATGGACAGGCTCCCCACTACTAAAGACCTTATATCTAGAACATCAAGACCATTCCTGCTGAACCTATGGAAAGCTTCCTGGGATTTCAAAGCTGGTACCTTAACTAAAATAACCTTCACCAATACCATATAGCTAACCATTTTATATCCAACACAACGGTATTTTACTAGATATTCCATAGTGGCGAGAAGACGGAATGATGGTGCAAAATCAAATGCATAAATGGTAATGTGATATTATGAAGAGGTCATTTAGTCAGCAAAAGATAGAAGCAGCCTTCATTGAATATATGCTCGTGTTTACACATTGCCCAGGACTACTTGTATGAAAGGCAAATGAAAGTACAATAAATCAATAACACCAGAATTCACTGTGAATGAATATACAACTTACATTTCCTCACATTTCTGCTGTTCATCCATTGGAAACGCATAATGAAATTGCATTTGAAAACTCCCTCTTAGGTGCTACATAAATAGCACACAAAAATAAAATTGATGTCTAGTGATTCAGACGGGAATCATGCCACGGCATGCCCAATGGAGAAAAAAATACTGGTAACGTAAATGAAGCCAGCAACAAATGCCCTGCCTGGCATTTCAATGACACGACATAGGAATATAAGCCTGCAAACAAAATTCACTACGTGATAAAAAAAAGGCAATGTCACTGTCACAGTGCAAAGGTCTTGGCTAAGCAGGGATGAAGAAGTTGTGGTATTCACAGATGTGTCTTAAATGTATGGCCTTTTACTGCAAAAACCTTTGCTAAGTAAAGATTGCTTTAAAAGGTGAGTCTCCTCTGAAGTTTGAAAAACATATATGTGGCCTGACCAAAGCATCTTTAACCATCGTGAGCTTTAAAAAGCTTTGGTCTGGGCCCTAAACCAGGCCATCACACCCTGTAACTTACTTAACATGGTGTTGGGTGTTGCATGAACCTATCGATTGGCGCTCTTTGCCTTTAGGTGGTGCATAGGGCCTGGTGCCACATAGCTTCGTGAAAAAAACCACAAATTACCAGGCAGAACGAACAAACATCAACGTGCTTTTTAAAGGTTATCAAAGCTAAACAAATATGCAGTCAATAACCCAGGAGAGGCCATGCTGGTAGAGGTTTTGCTGAATGTGAACAAATATAATATTCCTACTTCGATTGCATTCAAGGATGCTTGCAGGTCTTTACATATGGCCCAGTTCCATTAAGAAGAACTCCTCCGTTTCCTTGCATGGTGCTACTAAAATACCAACAAACTAGCAGAAGATTAACGCACAAATGCAGAACTCTCGAGGCTTTGAATTCATTAAGAGGGACATTATGGGCTGACACACAAAAAGGCCCATACCCAGAGAGAAAGACCACAATAGTTCAGCTGACGGAGAAGCAATAAAATTGTGCATCCACCGGTAGCTATGCTGAACATCTATATATGACTGCCATTAGTAATGGGAAAAAGTCAAATCCACACGTTTGGAGGGTTTTTAAGTCATTCTACCATAACATTCAAAAGGGGTGGGGGGCATTTAAGAGTAGAGTAAAGCTCTACTCAAATCAGTATACGTGTTTATAAAAATACAGCATTTAAGCTCCGCAAGGGAGAACGTAGCAATCAATTTAAGAAGGCAGGCAGAGTCATATGCAGTTATGTTAAGAAGCCTGTCAGTGGGAAAAGCCCACACACATGGAAAACATAACTCGGGCTGTCCCAGAACACATGGCTTCATAAACCTCCCTACCCCGCCTCCGTAAGTTATTTTTATCAATATCCTGACTTAAAATCTTGTGAAAGATAGTATTTCCCTTGGAAACAGCTCATCCAGTCAGTATTATTGGAGGGTTCCACGAACCTTACTGACAATGGCAACTTGACAAATGACTGTCATGGAATCAAAGGGAAAGGCAGATGGTAGTACTCAGATCTTGTAGTAGCATTCTAATGCCCTTCTAAAAGCATCACACCTGAAATAAGAAATTAATTATTAATTTAGGAGAGTGATACATCACCAATTAGCTACATTCAATTCTTACTAAGTTACAAGGGAGTTCACTGAAAAAAATCAAGTAAGCCCCTTGGAGGTAAAGCAGCAAGCTGTTCTCCAGGGAAACGTGTGACATTTTCAACCAGTACCAAACAGCCCCCCCTCTTCTTTTAAAAAATGGTATGGCCATTAGAGATGGGGTGTCCGAAGCCTATAAAGGCTTCTGCCCCCTCCCCTTTGATTTAGGGATAGGGTCCCCGGGGTTTAATTAGACTCAGGGAGGAGGGCCCACCTCCCTTTAATAGTTACTCAACCTGGGGATGGGGTAACTGAGGCCACACGTCCCCCTCCTCGTATTTATGAAATTTGATCCTAGGGGTTGGGGTCCGCCAGGCCTGATAAGGTTTAGGGGAGGCCGCACGCCCCTCTTCCCTTAGAATTCGACTCTGGAGCATGGGGTACCTAGGGCCTATTATGGTTTGGGGAGGGAGGCTGCATGAGCCCTCTTCTTAATATATGTTTTGACCTGAGGGTGATGGGTCCCGGGGCCCAAAGGCCAACCTTATACCGCATCGCCAAAGGCTGTGCGTGGCGTGGGGATGGGAGCCAACGCGGGGTTGTCTGTCTTAGAGGGAGGGTTTGCTACAGGGCCCGACCGTGCCTGGCCACGCACGGCCTTTGGCCAGCCCACAGGCCAAAGGCAGTGTGGGGAGATTGGTTGGCTTTATGCATAGTAATAAAATATTACTTTACGTTTAAAAAAAATCCTAGTAATTCAGTGAAAAAACAAAGGTTAAAGTAACGTTATAGTTAGGTGAAATGTTCAGCAACAACGTAATGTTTTAAACTCTAAAAACCACCGAAATGTATCAGTAATAGTTCTAGTTATCTCAAGTAATTTTAACTCATGCCCTAAGGTAACTATAACAGTCACACCCTCGCCATGTACAGATAACTACCCCACCTATTACATCACTCATGACATCTTCTATAACATCATTGATAATATCACTGCAACATTTGCAATGAAATTAATGATTAGAAAACTTTGCATGCCAGGGGCATGAGTTATAGGTACTTGAGAGAACTATAACTGGTGAATTTCTATGGTTTTTAAGAGTTCAAAATGTTACGTGGTTACTGAACAGGTCTTTAACCTTTGTTTTTTCAGTGAATATATATATATATATATATATATATATATATATATATCTCCAAAAATTCAATTCATCCAAGTGAAAAGATGACGACGCCGTGTCTTGCTGAATAACACGATTTTAATTGTCAGCTGCTGGACGCGTTTCGCCTGACCTGCAGGCTTGTTCACCAACAGTCTACAATAAAGTTCATCACCATTTTGAACACAGAAGGGTCCTGTCACATGATTAAAACTACCACAATAGTGTGTTAGAAAACAGACTCGTAGTTTTCACAAACTTAATGCTTAAATGCATTAATATAACCGATTTCAAAAATACAAATTAATGAACAAATGCATTTTACAGGTTATACATCGTGAGTATCACAAGAAAAAAACGAGAAAATAATTTTCAAATAGTTAATGACTCCACCCATTCACAAATGTTCAAAGTTATAAACTTTGTTTGGCAAATCGGATAAAGACGGTAAATGACGTGTGGTATAAAGCCCAAGTGGGCTTAATAGTACAGGTAGTTAATAAACATTTTATATGGCCCTTCTAGTGTGTTCCACCCTGTGTAAAAAACCAATCTGTTTTAAATTAACATAATATTCATGTCATGCTACCGCACGCATAAATAAACAAAAATGGTTAAAAACTATAAAGGGAAAAAGCTTTCATACTCTACATAATCTACAAATGTGTATGGAGATCCTCCTCCATATTTAAACCTGATGGTACTTTGCAATTTAATTTAATTATATATGAGGATTCCATTTTTCTCAATGTTTTCTCCCTATTTCCTCCTCTCATGCTGGATTTCACAGAGTCAATTACAAAATACGACAGACCAGTTATATTTTTCTGATGGAATCGCTCGAAGTGTCGAGCTAATGGGTAGGCTTTGTCGCCATTTTTGATGGCTCTCAGGTGTTGGAGTATCCGTTTGTGAACAGGTAAGATCGTACTGCCCACGTATCTTAGTCCACAAGGGCATTGTAACACATATACAGCATGATCAGTCTTGCATGTATAGTGTCTTCTGATCTTGAACGCCTTGTCAGACAAGCCGGTTGTGTATTTGGCAGTATTGATGCCATGTACACAAGCTTTGCATTTCATGCATTTTACAAAACCTTCTCTTTTTGATAGCCACATGGTAGCTGCCGTTTTGGTAGGGTGAGTTTTTAAAACATTGCTAACAAGCATTTGTTTGAAACTAGTAGCTCGTCTAAATGTCAGCTGTGGTCTTTTTTGGACAATTTTGCTCAGAACTGGGTCACTACGTACTAGATGCCAATGTTTAGACATGATGCTTCTCTCTTTTTTATGTTGGGCATTATAGGTGGTTATCATTCTGCCCTCACTGCTATTAGAAATTTCCTTTTTCTTTTTGGTGTTGCTTTTGTTAAAAAGGATTTCCTCCCTCGATCTCTTTTTTGCTTTCAAAATTGCTGCTTTAATGCAATGTTCTGAGTACCCTCTTGCCTTAAAACGAGTCTGTAGTCTCAAAAGTTCTTCATCACAACTTTCTTGGTTACTGCAGTTGCGAATTGTCCTCAGACTCTCACCATAGGGAATACTTCTTATTAAGTTCTCAGGATGAAAGCTTTTGGCATGTAACAACGTGTTTCCTGCTGTTGGTTTGCGGTATAGGGCTGTTTCAAGTTTGCCATCTTTAATGAAAATGGACAAATCTAGAAAGTTAATAGTGGAGTTGCTGATTGTGCTTGTAAATTTTAAATTGAGATTGTTGTTTTGTAGTCTCATAATAAATTCATTTAAAGACTCCTCTGAGCCTTTCCATACCACAAATAAATCATCAATGAATCTACTCCATTGCATCACATTGTTTTGCCATTCATTAGGATACAACTTTTGGACTACCTGCTCCTCCCACCAGCCCATATGCAGATTCGCAAAGCTGGGGGCGAAGCAGGTTCCCATCGCTGTACCGCATATTTGATGAAACAATTCACCATTGAAGAGGAAATAGTTATTCTTGAGGCAGAAGGACGTCATGTCAATCAACATTTGAGTATGAGCCCAAAACTTGACAGGTCTATTGCCTAAGAAGTGTCTTATTGCATTTAGCCCATCTGAATGTTTAATGCTGGTGTAAAGAGTTGTTACATCAATAGAAGCCATCACAAAATCCTCTTCCCATGGTAGATCATAAACCTGTTTCAAAAAATCTCCCGTTTCTTGTATATAAGATGGAAGACATTTAGCTAAAGGACACAAGAAGGAGTCAACAAATTTAGAAGTATTGGCTAAAGCACTATTAATAGCCGAAATTATTGGTCTCCCTGGAGGATTAACTTGGTCCTTATGAATTTTTGGAATTAGGTATAAAACAGGAGTGACCGGATTACTGATTTTCAAAAATGCCAATTCCTCATCTTTCAACAGACCTTGCAAATGCCATTCCGCTAGTTTGATATTGAATATCTCATGACTATGCAGCAATACAGACTCAGATATTTTTACATAATTCAACCGATTACTCAATTGCTTATAAGCCTCTTGAAGATATTGCTGTTTACCCCATAAAACTACATTGCCCCCCTTGTCAGCATTACAGACAATACAATCTGAGTTTTTAGACAATTTACTGACCAAAGCAAAATAATCCCGTTGATATTGTGGAATTTTTTTATGTGATGATAGTGTATTCGTACTTAACTGCTTAAGGTCATTAATTACTAGATCGTTGTAAATGTCTATTGCGTCTCTTCCTGACATCGGTGTGAATCTAGAAGTGGGTCTGAATGGAGTGGGATCATTACTCATGATATTAATGCCTTCTTCTTCTGCAATGAGAGTTGCTTGATTAGTGTTCTTCTGCGAATCTTCCAATTCAATAGATTCAGAATGTTCTTGCAGATGAAACATGTCCAGCATCAGGTTCATATCATCAACCACTAGCTCATTGTTTTCTACAGATCTCAAGGCTGACTTTGTAGGTGGTTTACAGTTCTCTTTGTTGGCAAAGTGTTTCTTTAATTTCAAAGATCTAATGAACTTGAAGGTGTCAACTCTCGTTTTGACGTAATCGAACTCCTCTATAGGACAAAAGGATAGACCAAGCCTCAAAATATTTTGTTCCTTCTCGGTTAGAGCAATATTCGTCAAATTAATGATAGAGGTTTTATCTTCTGAATTCATTTCGGCCTGTTCTTGGGAAGCGATCCGCCCTCTATGTTGTTTGGCGTTTTTCCTCCTCTTCTGCCTCTGCCTTTTCCTCTTGGTGGTTTTGCGTGTTGAATTGGTGGTCTGGGTCGGAGATTGAATCTCCTCTCTTGCTCTAAAAAACCAAATTCCTCAAGTATCGTAGGTGCAGGGCCAATTCGTACACTGGGACCTTCGTCACCGTCCGTATCGAGTTCTGAGCTCGGAACACTGCTCAATTCTGAATGACTCTGGCCTTGATCTCTTCCTCCCATGTTCATTTTTTGCCGCTGCAAAGTGCCGAATTTTTTAGCGAAAGTATAAATATGGCCTCTTTCGTAATCCAGCTTATCTCGCACAAATTTTTGTGCTTTTCTCAACTTGATAGATTCCTCCAATTTGTGGAGTCTGCTCTGCATATCAGTCTTAAATTTGATTATAGATTCCTGGTCAGTCTCTTTGTCAAGGAGTGCTGAGATTTGTTCGATTTCTTCGATAATTTTGCATCTGTCGATTTCTGCATATTTTACCAGAATAACCAACATCCTCTCAGAGGATTCCTGATTGTTTTCAGCCCATTCTCGTAGCATGTTTGGGTTAGGGTCCTCATATGTTGGAGCCACTAGGATTCTCAGTCCTCTCGGAATGCGCTTTACTTCAAGATATCTTTTCAAGGATTTAGCTTCCCACCACTTAGATAACTCAGTTCGTTTTAGTTTTTCTAATCTTTTCAGGCGGGTAATTGTATCTGTTTGGACAGGATCATTAGATGTAGCATGACTACTTTTCGAACGAGTCACTGTATCATCAAAAATTGAGAGTGCTGCTTCTTCCCTTTGTTTGACCTCGTCAGCCGACATGTTAGAATTAAATATAATGTACTTATGAGTGCGACAGACACACTCATGCAAGAACCGTCATTGCCTCTGTTGAAAATAAACAGCGTGGTTCGGAATACACAATGACTTTCCCTTCTCCTTAGCGCAAATGCTGGCCCTCGCTCACCTGAGCTTCAGAAGAAAACCGCGGGTCCTCCGACACACCGGTAACTCACTCTCCACTGCAGGCTTGACTCCGGGCGTTTAATTCTCGGCACTGTAAGGCTTCCGCTTTCATGCGCTGAGGGGGGCGGCAGTTATCCGACACAAGCACATTTTTGAATGCCTAGCTCCAACCGCCACTAAAGCGGCGGTTGGAGCTAGGCATTCAAAAATGTGCTCATATATATATATATATATATATATATATATATATATATATATTCAGTGGAAAAAAAATGTTACAGGAACATTACAGTTAGAAAATAGAATTTTAAAAAACCTTGGAAATACAATAAACAAACAAAGGTCACAGGGACGTTATAGTTAGGTTCAGATTTTGCACACACAAAACCATACCATTTTATCAGGTATAATTTGCATTATCTCAAGTAACTATAAATGTCTAGTTTATCCTGTTAAACTAGATTTTTTTATTTTTTTATCATCTCTTTTTATTGGTTTTTTTAACACCGTTACAGAAATTCGGCTTACTTGCATATGAGTACCTTTGTCATAACAACTTTATACATTACACATGATAGGGACATAGTTGGGTTGCAGAATGGTAACTCTACCCAGTGGCTCTGAGCCTCTGATAAAGTGCAGATTTTAAGCTCTGCTGTGTACGACCCCCTATTCCTCTACATGAGCATGTCAGGATGTCTCAGCGAGTCCCTCAGCCTGATCCATATCTACTTCCAATAAACAGTGATGAAACAAAACATTTAGAACCTCAACCACCTCGGAAGTAGACCAGCTCCATTATCCATCTCCCTATCTACGCCCCCGTCCGCTCCCCTTCTCCCACAGTATTTTGCAGTGGCTAAACTATGGCACGTAATCTTGTGTCTAGGTGCGTATTTTCACATCGCCCATTCTAGGTATAAGTCATGTGTAGAACACTACGGGGTCAGTCCAACGGCTCTCGCTCGTCCCCCCCCCCTCCACCTCCTCTACATGTCTGAGCGCTCGGAACAACTCCTCCCACTGCTCGGCTATGGGCGTCTTCCTCAACCCTAATGTCTCCTCCCGTCTGATGGCAGTCCCCTCCGCTCCAGCCCATGCTGCAAGTGAGTGCCTCCATGCCTGCGGGTGAGGCGGGTCTTGCGCCTTCCACCTCCTAGTTATGAGGCGTTTTGCGACTGCAAGTCCCAAATCCAAAAACCGAGACGTCACCTTGATTGTCTGTGTCCTGCGGAAGTGATGCAGCAGGCAGACCGCCCAGTCAAAAGATATGTCGCGTCCTGTTATAGTACGCAGGGAGTCGTGAATTGTGCGCCAATAGAAGTGTAGTTTGCAACAGCCCCACAACATATGTATGAGATCAGCCCCCGTCTCAGCGCACCTAGGGCACCTTGCATCCGTGCAACGGAAATAACTGTTAAGGGCCGCGGGGGTAAGGTATGCCCTATGTATAACAAACAGCTGTATCTGTCGGAGGCGCATATTTCTAGGTATACGCACCGGGCCTTTCAGTATGCGTTCCCACTCTTTATCTGCCAGTTGTCACCTCAGATCTACTTCCCACTTGTGTCTGAGCGGCTCTAGGGTAATCGCCGTGTGTGTCCGCAATGATGCTGCAAACCAGTGAATCAGACGTCGGCCCCTTCCCATGACGTGTAAATACTGTATGGTGAGGTGCTGGCTGGGCTCCGCGGTCATGTCTCCCCACCTAGCAACCAAAGTCCGAACTAAGGTTTATCCTGTTAAACTAGATGCCGGTACTCAGGTACTTGCAGGTTTCTGAGCAGATGCCTCATGTTTAACATCTGCATTGCTGAATGCAGATTTCTTTCTCCATAATGGATTCAAAAAGGCAATGCAGACTAAACATATGGAAAAAGGCAATGCAACCTAAACATATGAAAAAGGCAATCGACAAAAGGAATTCTTTTCAGCATCATTTCTAAGCTGAGCATAAGTGAAGGAAATGTCATTAGTAGTATATTGCTGAGTACAAACAACATATAAGGGAACCCAAACTGTGAAAAGAGCCTACAGGGCAATGAGTCGGTGGAATGTGGTCCAAGCCCTCCTTGCTCGGCTGCATCTTCAGAATCTACAGTATTTTTACTTGGGTGACTACAGAATATTTCCATATATGGTCAAAGGGTATGAACCAGTTTTACTGACTGACAGATTTTTTCTGACAAGGCATGCATTTTTTTCCGAAGCCGAAGTTCAAAGTTGTATAGTTTCTATAATAATGAATGAGGCAGCGTCCAATTTACACCGTACTTTGGAAATTGAAAGCAGTAAGCGTGTTGGAAAGATTTCCAATACAAATAGCATGTACAACTACTAATGTAACTGTTTTGTTTAGCAAATTACATTTATTGTGGGCAATATGGCAAGCATGTTTTAGTGAAATGCATGTGGGCACAAGAGATGGGAGAGCACAAAAACAATCAACCATGGGGGAGTTACAGTCGATATAGAAGTTTTCCCTTTTTCAAATATGAGTCCATGGTGAGAACATCTGATTTCACCAGCAACTCTAGACCTGCCCCATTTTGTTTAGCTTTGTGATCAGGAGTGGTCCCTGTAGGATGGCCTTGATCTGCCAAAGATAATAACAGTCCTGGAAATCTTGCAGACACCTTCACTCTAGGAGCTGCAAAAGTAACACTTTGGAAATATTTACCACCTTCCCCATGCACGGTGTCTGGGTCTCTGACAAATCAATAATCCAACAATCTTAGTTGCACTCCTCTCGCATGACTTGAGCACGGCTGGTGTGTGTGGCGAAAAGGCGGTACTGCAAAGATTCTTCAATAGCCTCTAGAAGCAAGCAAGATGAATCTTGCTGGAAGAGATTCAAAGGAGGAGCCCGTGCTTTAAAACTGGGTTTCTTTTTCCTTAGCCCAAAATATAAGTGAAAGAAGCTTTGGCAAAGCAAACAGGTCTGGTGTTGGGTGCCAGCCTTTCCGTATTTTCAATGCTTGTTTCTCTTATTATGGCTTTTGTGAAACGTTATTGTTGGTTAAGATACAATGCCTTCGCCTAAACCAAAAACAGCAAAAATATTTTTTATTCTCAAAATGCACATGTTGCCAGAGTAACCCCGGCCACTGACGAGATCTACTTTGTGAAAGAGCATAATTACATCAATCATGGTGACGTTAGCCAATGGGTAAAGGGGGCTGACCCATTGCCCCCTGCTATGGTTGGTGGGAGAACAATTTGGCCAACTCAACAAAAAACACAGTCTCACAGTGTCTGTCTGTCTGTCTCTCTCTATATATATATATATATATTTATATATATATGAAAATTAAAGGTCTTGGCTAATGCATATGCTATTGGTACAAGCAGTGAACCTACCTGTTAGCACTGTAAGAAAGTAATTTGGCAGAGTTCATAGTGTGCAGAGAAGTAACAAGTCTCTAAGATTATAACTTCTGGCTTTCATTTTTCTGAATTTTAGCTGGTAGTCATGACAGCCTAAAAGGAGACAACCATCGTTGACAAAGTGTGTAAACCTACTCATCATGTTATTTTGACTGCGCAGGTGATTGTGTCGTTTATTTACTGTTGCATTTTTAAAGTGCTGCTAACTATCCTTTTGTATCCTCAAGGCACTTCAGGCAAGATGAAAGTGCCATTTGATGATTATAATGGTTTTGTGATTTTCAGGTTTCAACTGCACAGCAATTGCGCTGTGCTTGAGAAATCTATTACTTTTAATAGAAACTTAAAAGGGACCCACGTCCCGCTTCCTCTCTTTCCTAGCATCTCATTGGTTCCTGGGCGTGGCATTTACCTTTCCTTCATTTCTGTTGTCTGTAGCATATTTTCCTGCAGTTCCTTGTCTGCTTCTCTTATAAGTTTTCCGCCACCGAAATACTGTTAACATCTGCTTTGATGCCACTATATTTTAATAAAGTTTTGCCTTTTACTCTTGCAGCATATTTATATAACAACTTACGACCCAGGGAGGTTAACTGGTTTGCATAAAATCACAGGCTGTTGCGCAGCGCCGCCGACACTCAAACTGGATCCCCAGCTCTTGAGTCAGCAGCTCCGGCCCCTACGCCACATCTTCTCCATTCGCGTGTTATCTGTCAGAGAACTCTTTCCTTCTGCCGGACGATGATTGATGAAAACAGCTCTTTATTTATCACAAGGCGAAACCGGTGCATTACCAATGCTTGGTTTTTTTTCTACTGTAACTCCCGAATTCACGTCCATGCTCGTTCGTCATAGCAACACATCTCCCGCGGCAGCACACCAGTGAAGAGATGGTTTGTGGTGGTCCATCAAAAAATACAATCAGTTGTGCTGCAAGGTGTCTCAGGCTGAAAAATAACTCGATGCCAATGCATGGGTAAATACAGGATCAGCCGTATTTGCACCCATCAATGCTTTTCTGCAAGGCACCTACAACATTAGTCTGTACAGTACGATAGAACAGGAACCAAGCAGTAAAATATTGAAATTCTGGCCTTGGCACTGAAGGGCCGCAAATTATTGCGCCATTAAGGCACGGGAGCCGAGTGAATACGAGCACAGAATATGCGATCGCCTGGCCCGAGGGCTGAAGGAGCGTCCAGGCGCCGCGGCCCGCACTCACTCTCAGCGGCGCAGATCGCCTGGCCCGAGGGCTGAAGGAGCGTCCAGGCGCCGCGGCCCGCACTCGCTCTCAGCGGCGCGGCCGCTCTGCCAGGAATCCGCCTCTTATCCGCTGCAAGCACACGCACAGGCTAGAGTCTCCTGTGTAGGAGGAGGCTGGCGTTTCCTTGCTACAGTCTTTCTGTCATAACGATTACCATTTATTTCCAGAACATTATTCCAAAAACAACACTAGGGGAATGGGTGCAAAGGCCCGTCTGCACACGGGCACCGGAAGCAGAGCTAAGTAGTGATGTTTGAAAAAACACAAGGAAATCCACATCGAAAGACACAAGGCGCATACGAAAATGGTGTGAGGTGGCCGAACGGAGAGAGCGAAAACACCGACAGAATTCTCACCCAATGGACTGTAATGAGGGTCTACTCGGACTGATATCTGTGGAAGCAAACATTTTTCTGGATGGGGAAGAGGGTTCTAGTAATAGCCAGTGGCTTTGTGAAAGAAAGGAAAACAGGCCACCCGATTGCTGGTTAAGTAAAACAATATGGCACTAAGGGATAGATCTACGTAGAACTGGTCACAAAATACTGGTCGCAATTTACAAGTATGTTGGGGGAAGGAGCAGCAGGTTCAGCGTAACTGAACAAGAAAACAAGGGGTGTGTCCATGCCAGGTGGATTCTGTTCTAAACTTTAATTCTCTGTGGGCCTTAAAATACTGTTTTGACAGCCCAAGTAAGGTTACTGGCATTTATTTTCCTTGAATCATGTAAACTGCAAAACTCAGTTGCTTCTTGGCACTTGAGAATGGAATTGGCATGCAACATGAAGAAATTTACAATTAATCACCGCCGGTTGATTCAGTTTTGATTTCAATTACAGTGTTTTTGTCAGCGTCAACAAGTCATGTACATGGAAACGTCTGACTGAGGTTACAGGGGTAAGGATCTTGTCCAGCTGAAGTCATGGCTGGATAGTCATAGCTATCATGTAGTAGCAATTTCTAAGGCAGTATATTACACAGAATATATACACAGGACATATGATGGATGGAAAACTAGAATTCGAACAGGTGTCTCTTATGTTTGGTTCTGAACTTTATCAAGGATCAGCTGCAGCAGATTTCCCACGGCAGAATATTCCGTCAGATGGCGGCATCCAGCAAGAAGCACTGGTCACTCTGTGTTTAGCATCGAGTCTGGAAGTGACCAAGAGTTGCTCTTCAGCTTAGAGTAAAATACGTATGGGGATATATTGGATATTTTTTTTCTTGTATATATTGTGAGCGTGTGTGTGTGTGTGTGTGTGTGTGTGTGTGTGTGTGTGTGTGTGTGTGTGTGTGTGTGTGTGTGTGTGTGTGTGTGTGTGTGTGTGTGTGTGTGTGTGTGTGTGTGTGTGTGTGTGTGTGTGTGTGTGTGTGTGTGTGTGTGTGTGTGTGTGTGTGTGTGTGTGTGTGTGTGTGTGTGTGTGTGTGTGTGTGTGTGTGTGTGTGTGTGTGTGTGTGTGTGTGTGTGTGTGTATATAAATTCACAAAAAAACAAAAGGTTACAGGGACGATAGGAAATAGAATTAAAAAAACCTTAAAAAATACACTGAAAAAAACATAGGTTACAAGGATGAGTTGGCCTCAGATTTCACTCATACAAAACCATTGAAATTCAGCAGTTATAGTTAACTGAGCTAACTATAACTTATGCCCAGCAATGCACTGCTTATGACCTAACATATTAAATCGCTCAAGACAGGGTCAGGGACATCATTCATGACATCACTGAAGGGGCAGGCCTCTGACCAGATCTCAGCAATCTCGCTGTATAGGACTAACTAGTAGTAACAGGAGGGGTTCTCGGCCCCTAAGAATCCTCAGCTTCCAATGGGAGTTTATCCCCAACCAGTAGTGAGCCAGGATGCATGTTTGCAGAGTGGTGTAGAAAGGGGGTGGGGCCTCCGGCGAGCTCTCAGCAATCCAGATGTATGGGACTTACTGGAGTTAACAGCAGGGGGTTTTGGCCCCCAATGACCCTCAGCATCAAAAAGGACATAATCCCCCAACCAGTGGTGCGCCAAGAGACATGTTTGCAGAGTGGTGGACAAAGGGGGTGGGGTCTCTGATGAGCGGATCAGGATTCGCAGTTTTACAGGGGATGGGGTCGCACTGAGAACTGCAGGGGGATCCACAGATTTCCCTGCATTGAGAAAAAAAACGTTAAAAGGTAATTTATTGGCCTTTATGGGCCCCTTTGAGACCCCTCTAACAGACCCATGGGGTCAGATGGGTTTACACTGAGCACTGCGGGGGATCCGCAGATTTCTGCGCATTGAGAATTTTTTTTTTAAAGGTAATTTATTAGCCGTTATTGGTTTCTCTGGGACCCTCTAACAGACCAATGGAGTCAGAGTACCTCTACCCTGATCCCTTTATTCACTTTGCACAGAAAATGTAAGACCCAGGGAACGTCTCTCGATACACAAAATGACGGCTGTAACTTCCCAGTCAGGTTGCGGCTAACCGATCAGGGCCCTGCTGTGGCACGTGGACCCGCGGAGGATCCATGTCCCTATATATACAAATGTGTTTTTCAGTTAATATCTTTAAATCTGGTGAATGGATTTACATTTACTCGCAAAAAGTGTGATCTGCGAAAATTTATCTTCCTGTCAAATTTAGTGTCATTCTGTCCAGCAGTTTGGGCTGTAGTCATGTTCAAAACTCTTATGGGAATTAACATAGGGGGAAACACATTTTGGGACCCTCACCTTTTTCTCAGCCCCTGCTTGACGGACCACCCCGAAACTTTTCAGACAAGCTGAAAGGATTGTTAAATGTTCGGGAAACATTTTGTGAAGATTTGTCATCTGGTGCCAAAGATATAGGTAAATAAAAAATGGCTTTTCCTAAGGAAACAAGGTCCTACCTATAACTACCTACATACATACATATATATTGTATATATTGATTGTTATGTCTGCTGCATTATATGTTAGGAATTGGATCTTGGATGCGTCGCTCTTCTAATGTGAGCCAGTGGCTGAGATGGGTTTTTAATGGTACTGACTTTGTGCATTTGTTTGATGCATTACTGGCTTTTCCGTTTAAGCCCTGGGCCCAGCAAGATGATCTGACCAGTCACGTTTGACAGGGAAACTGACATTTCTTAATGTCTTTTTTTTTAAAAAAAAAGAAAATTTTAAGTGCAGGCGCATAACGTTTTTCTTAGGATTCCGCTGCTGCCTGTGCCAAATGCTGGCTGAGGCTGCCAAATACCAAGGCTACCTAGTCGTTATTACAGATCATGCCTCCTTTTTCCACAACCATTAATTTCCCGTTTCTTGTTATCGTTGCTGCAGGTTCTTTTTACAACTATACTTACTCTCTTTGTCACTCTTTTCCTATCTTTCACTTAGTTCTTGCTCCGTGTTATACCTTTCTTTCTCTTGCTCAGGGTATGCTGATGAAAAAGAAGTCCTGATCCCAAAAAGTAAGAGGGTTGGTGCCCACCACTAGCAGCCACCGTCATCAATTAAGCACTGAATGTTGTGACTGATCATCAGAGGTACATTACTGGAATTGGGGGAGATGTCTTTGATGTTTGCTAAAAGTTGGCTGTTTTTGAAGACCTATGGAATAGTAAAGTTACAGTCTTGACTTTTTGTTGCGGTGATGCGAAGGCTGATATGATGTGGTAGTATTTGATGTCCGGAATGGGTATATTTTGTGGAAACAGATAATAGTGAGCGCAGCTAAGGATTATTTTGTTCTTGGCCTATGCAACTGCGATCAATGAAAATAATCATAATGATGATACAATTTGAAAGCTTGAAGCACACACTTAACAGTCTTGTGGTACTTAAACAACAGGTGTTAACAATACTCAGTTCATAGAAACTTGTTTTACTCTGCCCTGCTGGAATTCAAACAGGTCAATGTCATAGGCGATCACTCCAAACACAGTGTCACACGTTGGTGTGTTATTCTACAGTGAAAAAACAATTTAGGAGTCATCCAAGTCTCTGTTGTGGCTACTTTTCTTTATACGCAAGCGACC
This sequence comes from Triturus cristatus, assembly GCF_964204655.1. Lineage (NCBI taxonomy): Eukaryota > Metazoa > Chordata > Amphibia > Caudata > Salamandridae > Triturus > Triturus cristatus. The sequence goes on from NC_140590.1 coordinate 646,031,912, forward strand.
TTAGACAACCAGCCATTCTGGCCATGTGTTTGTGCCACAACTATAACCAAAAATTAATTTAACAGTGAGCACCAATACAAAAAGACAGTTTTAGGTAAATATGCAGCAGAGTAAATTCTGGACAGCATTTTTCATCGCAATTTATGACATCAGGAGTAGCAAGCAGCCTTGAATAGACTGCCAGCCAAGCTGTTGCCTTAACTTGTATCCTTATCTATTCTGGCACACTTAAAACGGATTTCTGGCATTAAATAGGTCACCTGTGAAATGTGCAATTAAGCCTAGACATCTAGGCTCATAATCTTTAGAAGTGTGGTATGCAGAGTATCTTACTGTTTATATTTCTGTAGTAAGACTCTAAAAAAAGTACTATATACTGACCAGGAAAAAGACACTTTTCCACTAATGAAAACTGGTTTATGTTTAAAACATTTCCGTGTGTAACCTGATTTAGGGAACAGCTCGAAGATGCACCTTTGCTACTTTTTAATAAGTAGAGAACATTTAATTAATCGACAAGCTTAGGGTTTTAGTGAAAATCTTACAAACACGATTTTTACAAAGTTGTTCATAGCAATCCTTGCCAGCCCTAAACTGTACAGTCAGGCTTCAACTCCCTGCAGTGCCTATATACAGACTTGCCATAACAGTTCTCCCCAAGAAAAACGTGTGAAGTAAAGTTGTTGAGTCCCTTGCCAAGAAGACAAAAAAAACATTCTGGTGTAGCAGCCCCTCAGGACCTCTTCTTCAGCAGGATTAGAGAAATATAATTCCAAGGAGACAACACTCTTTGGGAACACCACCCAGTACTTATAGGTGGAATGTAAATGGGGGCGGAGTGGGGGGTGAAGGTGAATAAACTGTTCACCGAAGTGAAAGCATAGCCTGGAAGTATCACACACATGGCATATATTACAGGGCCTAGACTCACTGACCTCATCTTACCAAGTGAGTACAATAGACAACAGATTTGAGTAGGTGTTTCACTGATGGGTAGAATTTGGCGCGCACAGGAAGCTGTGGGGAACTTGAGCAGCCGAGTTAGCTTCTCATCATTTTGTAAAAGTTCTAGAACAGGGATTTCCGAGATAGATTATGCCATAAATCAAAGGAAGTAATGACCCATCATGGGAACTTTGTGAGGACAGGTTAAAGAATCCCACCATCCACTGCCGAGTTACCTCTATTATTCGGAGCTCCCACCACATGGAAGGTTCAAAGTTCAAGGCAAGACTGCGAAAATTAGATATTTGAACTAATTGAGCTATGCCTGAAAGCTCATGTCCTACATTGCCCTGCTGAGGAATTTCGAACTCAAAAAAGTGACCAAGTCACAAACACGCCACAGGTTAACAGAGGGATAGATCTGCAAATTAATCCAAAAGGGTAAATTGACCTCTGCAATTTTAATTTCAAGTTTGGTCCGCTTTAAGTGCCAAAACTCAAGACTTTGGCCTCCTGGAGGCTATATTGGCAACATTGCCTGTTAATGACCACTGGAGGACTTTGACATCCTTTTTAAAGACTCAAAACCTGACTTGGGGTTTGACGAACAGGTAGTCAGTCACAAATGAGACAGACATTGTGTCTGCCTTATTACAACTGAATTATATTCTACAGCACTTAAAGCGGATGGGATAATTATCAAATTTGTGACAGAATACCCGCCCCCAAACTCTAAATCAGATGGTAACTCTGGTGGCCAGGATGAATGGCTAGGGTTTACATGAGTTGCACAAAAATGTCACCAAGGGACCCGGTTATTCATGTCTATAGAACAACATTAGCTTTTACTTTCCTGAAAAGGATTGTGCTCCATCAACTACTGCATCCAGAAAAAATATAGCCAAAATGTGGGTGCAACAGAAGCCTGCTTCCAGACACACGAGCTATTCATATAGACGAGTCCATATATAGTGTATTCTAGTTCTGTTGACACTTGGCACTAGCTCCAGGTTGCTAGTGTACACATGTTGGAATCATAGTTTGGATTACAAAAATGACATTGCTGGATTAGATTTAAAGAGCAGTAACACAGCACTACCAAACAAGTTTCACAACTGTTCAACCAAGTCGCAACGCTGCAATGAGAGAAGGCTGCACAAGAGCTTGCTGGACAATTTCTACAGTCATGGAAGACTGCCAAGAACAGCCCTTTTGATTTCCTCCTTGAAAGGAAAGTACCAGTAAACACGTGCAACAGACATCTGCACGAACACTACCCTCGCTTTGAAGAGCTAGAAGAACAGCAGGTAAGCAGATACGACTCCCATATGGCAACCTAAAATAGCAGGACGGTCCTCATGGAGCGCTTGCAGTCAGACGCAAGCATTGAAGGGAGCCAAGTCTCAGCAAATGGAGCCAATGCATGGACAAAGCATGCCTCCTGTTTTCATTCCTTCAATGTTGATAAACACAGCAATGACGTCAGAGAGGCTTGTGCTTATTCCTGGCTATTTACACAGCACCGAGTGCAGAAGAGACCCTGTTCCTGAGCGTTGGGAACTGGTCGTTGTGGGCGCAGTACGAGCCAAAACAAACACTGAAGCATTACAAATTACAGTTGTTTTTATGCACATCCTGTATCCACTTTCCACATGTTTCTTAAATTCAGAGCAGATGTCTAGCATAAGCCAGCCAAGGTTTAAAATGTGGCTATTTCCGAATTTTAGATTTTCATTGATATTGTTGCGCTTTGAGTGTTTTGCCATTTCTTTTCTTCATGTTTTATGCATTGCAGCGGATACTTGGCTGTCACAGCAATGTCAAATATAGTCTGTGAAAACTTCTTTGGTCGTCAAATCTGTGTTTCCAGGAACCAAACTATTAAGCATAATATTACATAAAATTAGGGGTGGGCGGAATTTGCGTAATCGCGTTACGCAAATCTCCGCGAAACGGTAAAAAATCTCCGCGAACACGCATAAATTCCGCGAACACGCGGAATTGCTTGTTCGCGATACTTTTTTCCTGTTCGCGATCGCTGTTTGCGTGCTCGGGGTGAAATATCTCGCGAACACGCATATTGAGAACGCGAACAAGCAAAAAATTTCGCGAAGTCGCGGAACGCAGATTTGTGGGCAATTTCGCGTTCTCCGCGGAACGCGAAATTACCCAAATTCCGCAAATTCCGTGAACGGAACGGAATTTACCGCCCAGGCCTACATAAAATAAAGTAACCCTGCGGAATTAAGAGCAAATGAGGGACACAGCATATTTGCAATTGAAAATCTGTGCAGACAACTCGATTCTATAGCCCCTTTTTCGGTCTCTACATAAAGCTTTAGTTGTCTGTTGCAGACCACATTCTAACCAATACTTTAACATATACTAAGTGTAGGATTCGGTCTGCCCTTCGGATGTTTTCTTCTTTATTTCAATTCCCTACCTGCGAGTCAAAGGATTTTCTCCTTAGTGGTGTGTTTCACCTCTCCCAGCAGCAATTAGGTTTCATTCGGCTTTTTGAGTGGTTGAGCATCCCCTTCTACTGCTGATGTCAGTGATTTACTTTCCTTTATACTTTTTAGGTCAAGCCTGGGCAGCGCATGCGCAGCTCTGAGAGACATGCTGTATTGGAGTATGTACTTAAAGCTCCGCCCACTCTCCGCCCATATTTGTCATTGGCTAGTGTCATTGTCCTTCGTAAATGCTCCTTCTGATTCGTTATTAGGCTTGTTAGTCCCTCCTTAGTACCTCCTTGTCTTCATTTGTAACCTCCGACAGGACTGGTCCTTTTACTTTGGTTGTTACATGGTATGTCTTCTTTAGTCTGCAAGCACTATTCTCTTTAATGAGTTTCTCTTACGGCAGGAGGGTCTCTCATGCGCAGTTGTGACCACCGGCTTGTTTATTTAACTCGTAGCAAACAGGGAGCTCTTCAAGGGCCAGGGGAGACAGAAGGGGGCAACTCAGCGATGCCTTCAATCATTTGCAATGCAAAAGGTCTTGCATTTTGAGAGTTTAAGCTATTGGCATTGTAAATGACAATGCCTGTTACTTATTTCTTTTTAAACAAAACATAAATAAAAGCCATTCATATTAATTCATTCTCATTCTCTCATTCTCATTCTCTCCCTCTCTCTCTCTCTCTCTCTCTCTCTCTCCCATTCTCTCTCTCTCTCTCTCTCTCTCTCCATGGTAGACATTGACATTGGTTACGGTAAATCATTGTGATGCTTAATATCTGAAAGATTAACTGCAGGGAATATTTGGGGGAATTAGGGCTGTGTCCTGGTGCCTGTAATTCTCAAGGATCTGCCCACAGGTTGACATTTTATAATGCATGGCAATCTAAATCCAGAAAGATCATAATGTTCTTGGAGGGCTGTTCCTCCTGCAACTGATGAAGATGCAAATATGTTGAGGTATTACAGTTAGAGAATGTGACTTCTTTCAATACTTCAGCCATAAAGAAATTTTATTCCAGAGGGCCTCCCAGTATTCTTGTTTTGTAAGTTTAGGGACCATTTTCATAATGTTTCCCTGGTCAGAAGTCAGTTGCTAGATCATGACTTTCTGGGTTGGTGAGTCTTTCAAGCTCATACGTGAATTGCTTTCAAGTACTAGAAGATAACACTATTTCACAGCACTTTCTGCTTTGAGGAGGGAGGCGGGTTCCCTTGGTTTTGCCCTCTGCAAGGCCATCCACTTTGGAACCCTCTTACACCGGAACCAAATCAAACTTTGGCTTAGACGTTCCACTGCATATGTGAAATTTGCATTATTTTGATTGCAACAGGATCGTGAGGATCATCTATGGTGATTTGAGACTTACCAATATGCTCATGTCTAGGGCATTTGCATCCTCGATGCCTCCCATTCTAATTGCTGATTTGTTTCCTTTAGAGTCTACCTGGTGGCTTGCGTTGAAATGTGCAGTAGTTGCATAGAGGCAATTAGGTGGATCCCGACTCTGTGGATTGATAGGAGGTGAGTCTTCATTCAGGGTAGTCAGCAGGTCTCCTACTTGTGGGCATCTAGCATGGTCTACATTCACATTTTAATTATTTGAACTCGGAGAAAGTCAGGGAATGCAGTGTCACTATTCATCCTTTTATCTATGCCGTTCAATTATATGCAAGAATCGCTAACACAAGATTATACCACCTCTGGTTAGTTTCCGCTTCTAGGCTCTGTTTTGGAACCAACTTCCTACCTGGACTGCGAGTGTGCAAATGGGAGTAAAGTGCATCTTTATGGAATCCGGAGGCAATTTGCCCAAAGAGGATGTTCGGTCTCTCTGATCCGGACTTCCATAGCCCTGGGCCACTGGAAATCCAGTGCACTAACTCTCGGAGCAGGATTAGATAGGGAAGGCTTATGTGAAAGACATTCTGAAAACCTTTATTGACTCGTGTGTCCTAAGGGAGCTGGCGATGCTTGTATTATCATCTGCTGTATTATCCTAGGCCTCCTGCTTTATTCCTATTGGAGCTACTCCTAATTAGAAGATCCATGTGGTTATTAATAGGAAAATTCTTAATTTGTGAAGTGAATCTCATTCATCAGTTGCCCGAACAAGTCTGGAAGCTAGGGATTTTAGCTTTGGGTATTTCAAACCCTGACCTCTCAGAGCCCCTGTGAAACATTTGCTTTTGGCTATGCCAATGTTTCTGGAAATATTCAGAAAAATTTAAGAGGGTAATGTTTAGATGAAACTCTAGAATACAAACACACATGTGGTATCAATGAAATACACACAGGTGATGGTAGAGGTAAAAGCCGCTGTCCATGAATTATTACTAAGGGATGAGGCCAGGATACTATTGCACACATTAGCCATATGTTAATTTGGGAAAACTATGTAATAATAGCGAAAGAGAGAACTAGATGGAGAAAGCCTATAGCAGTTATCAGTGATCACGATCCAGCATAGAAATTCATACGGACGAGCCCAGGGAGCTTCAGGGAGATTATCAGAAATTCTGGACAACAAGAGAACTGGGTGTCATCAGCAACACTTCACAGAGGGGGAGCATTTACCATACCTTCTTGCTATTTAATAAAGCATTACTTGCCATTGATTTTTGGTGGGAATTCTGTGAGCCTTTGTCCTCGTGTGGATTTGTTAGGGCTGCCACATAGGCACTTGTGTTTAAGAGTTTTCTGTTCCCACCACAGTACCTTGAGATCCTCGCAGGTGATTTGCTGCACTTTATAAATCCTTGGTTGATTTATTAACCACAGTGCACACCATGCTAATGTCACTGCAGCGCTGCTACGAACAGGGCCAGACTGAGAACCAAAACCGGCAAGTGCTCGGCTGCCCTCCCCCCACCGGGGTGGGGGGGGGGGGGGGCGTGGTGCGGCCGACCTCTTTGCCAGGGCCGGTTTCGGACGATTTTGTTACAGGGCCGATATTGCAGCTATGCTGCAAAAACTCCCTGTAACAAAATCGGCCCCCCAGAGGTCCAAAACCGGCCCCTACCCTGGCGGCCTACTGGGGAAACGCCTGGTGCCCGCCATGGCCAGTCCGGCCCTTGCTACGAAACTGTTAGTACGGTAACCACCAATTGCAGAACCCCTTTCTTGCCCATGGACTCCAACCACAAATAACACTGGATACCTTCATACACACCAGTCACTACCCATGTCCTGAGTCGGTGAGCTACAGGGATAATTCAAGGGTTGAAAAGAAAAATACCTTCTGGTGCATGGTCTGGAAGTTGCTCATTACTAAAGGATAGTACCGGGACACTCTTTTGAGTAGCTGTCACGCTCTACAAATCCTCCACTACAAATCCTTAAATAATAATAATAATAATAATATGTCTTTGCCCCTTGAATACTAGATGTCCAAAGATAGAAATGAACATTATATCAATTTAAAACGTCCTGGATATTGTCAAGCTTTTTCTCTGCTTCATGAATCTACTCCCCAACACTTTCATGTCACGCTCCTGACATCAGCTATTCCATTCATTCATATAGTTTCACCGTTGAGGTCTGCCCTTGAGTTTGATCTGACTACTTTCTGGACAATTTCATTTTGCTTTATATGGGCACCACCCACCATTCCAAATCCATATACTCCTTCCTTGTAAATAATTCAGGTGTCACACTGAAGAATCTAAACTTCAAGCTGTGTTGAGATGATACTATTCCAGATTAATTCAGAGTCTTGGCACATTAATGAGTGTCGCAGCGGGGGGAGGGAGCGAGGTGGGGTCAAACTATGTCATAATTCTTGATGGCTTTGGGGCATGGATGCGTGGCAAGTGCGAGCAGAAGGGTCTACGAGAAAATGTAGTTGCATATGCTGCAGTTATATTAATGTATGTATTGTTCAGCATAGTGCTTACCATCGCAGACAGCATCTTCAGAGCGCTGAGCACTTTAGAATAGTAACACTGGTCAAAACCTTTTGATATTTACAGACTACTTCAAAGTGGCCGATAGGGGTTCGATCCTTAAACTTTCTCTTTAGGCGATCCTACCAAATCGTGGATTTCCATTAAACCCGCAACTCTGGTCGGATGTGGCTATTTTTTGGGTACAGCGATTACTTTGAAGAGGGATTTCGGTTTCCACCCACCCCCAAAATACAAACTGACTTGTGCATTTATAACCTCCAAAATGTAATTGTAAAAAATGTTTTGGAAATTCTCATCAGCAGCAAAAGGTACAATTGGTAAGCAAAGTGGGTGGTGCTGCATCATGCAAAACTGAAAATACATTTTCCAAATGCAGGTGTGAAAAATTATACCCTTCGATGCCCAACTGCCCACTCCTCACCTCCCACAACATCGCTTGCCTGGTAAAAAAACGCAAGCCATAAACTGCTAAGTGACATTGCAACAACTATTATTTGCATTACTAACATTGAAAAGATTACTTCTTGTGCTCTCTGGTGTTAAGAGCAAAGGTGGAGCCTAAGTGAGAGATTGGGTCATTGGATGAGGGAGGAATAAGCCCTTCCAAAGCAATAGCCCAAATCCTTGTCAGGGTGAACCACAATAAGTCAGCTTTGCACAAAAGCAGTCAGACTTAACTTAGAGGCAATGTGTAAATGTGTAAAGTATCTATGCAGCACACAAACAGCAATAAAATGAAAACATATGACAAGAAAAATCCCACACCAATTTAGAAAACAAATAGAGTAAAATGTAATAAATAATTTGCCACAACACAACAAAAATCCATTCAGTAGAACCGGAGATATGCAAATTCAAAGATTTAGGTGAATATAGTGCCTAAAAAGCACAAAGCCTGTGACAAAGTCACAAGTTTGGGCCAACCACAATAAAGTGCTGTCCGGAACCAGGGACCAGGTTAGTTCTGGTGAAAAAGTTACCTACTAAAAGTCCGGCATGAAGTGTACAGTTCGTGGTGGAGGAGGCTGCAAGGAGCAGGGACAGCATTGCGGATGGTCATCACTGTAGCAAGAAGATCAGGCTGGATGTTACGGATGGTTGTTGTTGTAGCACGAATATCCTGTGGGGCATCATGGACGGTTGTTGCTGGAGCTTCAAGCTGGTTGTCACCAAGGGTTCTCGATGCTGAAGCGCTGAGTGCAGATCTTACACGGTTGTCACTGGAGCGCAAGTTGGCAGTCATCAAGGGCAGTGAGATCTTGCCATGAACGGGCCAGCTCGTGGTCACAAAGAGCTCAACACTTCATGATTACTCCTTTTCTTTAGAGGAGGGACTCAACTGATGCCAGCCAAGGGTCCAGGACCTGGGGAGGCACGCAGGGCTCGGAGGTACAGTTGAAGCATATCAGCTGGGCAGTTGCAGGAATGCCTCTGGAGCTTGTTATTTCATTGTAACTCGAACAGGAGGTCTGTCAGCTGATTCTTGGAGTTTCTTCAGGTAGCCTGGGATGAAATTAGCAGGTCAAGTCTTCCTTCTCAGACAGCAGGGGCAGGCCTTGGGTAGCAGGACAGTCCTTCTGTGTAGTCCACAGGTCAAGAAGTGTACTGAAGAGTGGGTCTGAGAATCCAATATTTATACCTGGTGTCAGCTTTGAAGTAGGAGAAACTTTTAGAGTCCCCCGCCATACACAGATGGTTCTGAAATGTCCTTCCTCTCTGCCATGGTTCCAGGATTGTGGCAGCTTTTTGGAAGTGTAAGTAGGGAAGTGCACAGCTCCACCCCTCCAGTCCTGTGTGAATGGCCCATCCTGCCAACACCCAGTCCCCCTTTTGTGTAACTGTCCGAGAAGAATACACTAAGGCCTACTGCCATCTATATCTAGTTATGTGACACAAGCTGCAGACACCAAATGGTTAGGACCAAAAAAATCTAACTTTCAAAAATGGCATTTTCATAATTGGGACTTAAATTCCAACCTAAATGGCTACTGGTGCATGGGTTGGTTTACCCCTTGAAAAGAGAGTATGTGGTTTATGCAATTAGTCCATGCAAAACTTGGAATATGTTTTATTTACCTGTCCCTCTGCACTTGAACCAATATTTTTTTTAAATATGATGTACGCATGACAAAAGAGGAGACTTGTTTATTATTTAAGCCTGTTAATGAAATGATGCTTTAAAAAATATATATATTTTTAACGTTTTTTTTTTAAATGTACTGATTATATCGGATTGCACAGTTTTAAGCTGATCTCACTGAATCTTGATAAATCTTGTACTTACAATTCAACTTTATCAAACATGTTAACTTATTAAAGGTAATAAGGTAACCCAAAGTTAACCTATGGGAGAGGTAGGCCATGCAGGAGTGATGAATGAATTTAAGAGTTTTTCACTACCAGCACATGAAGCCTCATGGGCTGTTTAGGTCCTACCCTAAAGATGGTTTATATGTATTAAAAAGGAAGGTTTAGGCCTCTCTAAAAGGTTTCTTTTTCCAGGTCAAAATGGCAGTTTAAAACTGCACACACGCTGCAATGGCAGAATAGAAATGTATTTTAAAAGGTTTACGTAAGTGGGTGACATAAAAAGGAGTAAAGTTACTGCAGCAAGTGTAAACTTACACAAAAGTGTACGTTTACCTTTGTGATTCAGTCCCATTGCGCTCTCACTGCACGTAATACTCAAGCAACTCCTCGTCTTCACACATGTAGCCACCACGCCAGCTAGAAGGACTCTCAACTCTCATATTTACTAATAATGTCAATGTAGCAGGTGACCAGTGACAATATATTCCACAGTTTGTCCACCTACTCCCAGCCATTTCTGCATTTTTGGAATTACTCGGAACCAGAAATTACACTGAAGGTATATAGCAGGGCTGGGAGAAGTCAAATTTCTTCATGCTTGCCAGAAGAGGTCTTAATAAAAAAAGGCAGTGAGCGACGGCTGCCATGACCACATTTCGCAACAGAGTCTGGTGGAGAGTGAGTGGATGGTCTCTGATAAATCGCATCTGAAGAGGTTTGTGGCTCCTCAGAGCATATTCAGCCTAACAAGATAGAGGGACTGAAAGGAGATGGTGAAAGTGGAGCACCTTGGTTTGAGGAAATGCAAGCATTAAGTAGCATGTGGCCTTCAGATAAGCATACTGTTAAAAATGGGGGTCTCTAGTTGACAGAGGTAGGTACCTTTGTCCAAATAGGGACCCTTACTTCTTGTCAGGGTAAGGAGGACACGCACTTTAGATAACCCCGGCTCCCCCCCAGGTAGCTTGGCAGCCAGGGGGATAGTACACTTATCCCAAAGGCAATGTGTAAATTATTTGTACTCAAAACACACAGTAATACAGTGATAACACCACAAATGGACACAACACCAGTTTCGAAAAATAACGTATCTTTATCTAAACTCAACAAGACCAAAAAAGACAAAAATTCAACATACATGTAATAAGAATATGACTTTTCAAAGGTTTCAAGCAACTGGGTCCATAGAAACTATGGATGCATGATTCTACACAAACTACCTGGAGATGCATCAAAATTCACAAGGCTAAACAGCCGCAGGGAAGGGAAGCGTCGAGAAATAAAGAGATGCGTCAGTTCCGGAGTGCTTGGGGAGGGGACACAACAGATCTGCTGCACGCAGGAGAAGTGATGCGTTGAATCCTGACTGTAGGGGGAAGTGATGCGTCAACTCCAAGATGGTTCTGGTTCGCAGGTGATGCATCGGGAAAAGTTGCCGCACAGGTGCGATGCGGAGGGGGCAAGCGGTGCTGAGTCGGTTCTTCAGCCACAATCTCACAATGCATCGGTTCTTGCATCCGTGACAGGCGCTGTGTCATCTCTGCAGCGACGCAGCGGTGCATGGAGATTCTTCTCACACGGCGGTGCTGTGTCGGGAAAAACAGCCGCAAGAAGGGCGATGCATCGATTTTCTCAGCTCTTCAGGTTTCTTCCAGCTCCCAAAAGCAGGAACAACCTCTAGAGGCCCCAACTGGAATAGGCACCTCTTGGTAGATCAGAACTCTTAGCAACAGAGTTCAGGGGAGCTGGGGTGGAGACTTTTGTGTCTCTGACACTTCAGAACAGGAGGCCAGCACACACAGGCCCTCGGAGACTGTTCTTCAAGCAGTTTCACAGCAAAGTTCCAGTCTTTGTCCTTTCCGTGGCATAAACAGCAACTGCAGGCCAACCCCACACAGCAAAGGGGCAGTACTCCTCCTCACAGCTCTTCAGCTCTTCTCCTTGGCAAAGGGTCCTCTTGAGTGAGTCCAGAAGTGATCTAAAGTTCTGTGGTTTAAGGTCCACTACTTAGACCCCATTTTGTCATTGTTCTTTGTGCAAGGGTCTCTGAGCCCAGCTCAGCTTAAACCAGTTTTGTCCTCACTGGAGCAGAATGACCACAGGGGGTGGAAAAGGCATTGTGCAAGGGAGAAAGGCCCTATTCAGGTGCAAGGAAATCTCCACTCACTACTCTAAATGCAGCCAAGCCCCCTTCCGCTCTGCTCCGAGTCATCCAGGAAGGACCAGGCAGACCTCAACCTCCCCCAGTGGCTGTCTACAGTGAATGCACATCCTCAGCCTCCATCACTCCAAAACCAGTCAATCCACAAACAGGCAGCGGCACACAGAATGGTTAAACAAGAAAATGCTTACTTTCTAAAAGTGGCATTTTCAAACACACAATTTAAAAACATTCTTTACTAAAAGATGTGTCATTAAATTCTGAGTTCGGAGAGCCTAAACTTTATTTCTCCATCTTGTCCCAGTGGGAAGTTATACTTGTAAGATGTTACAAAGTATCTCCCATTCTATCCTATGAGGCAGATAAGCCTTTCAATGGTGAAAAATGAAATTGGCAGTATTTCACTATCAGGACATCTCACAGTCGCCAGTACATGTCCTCCCTTTCACATACAATGCACCCTGCTCATGTGGGTACCTTGGGCCTACTATAGGGGTGCATTACATGTAAGAAAAGGGAAGGTTAAGGCGTGGCAAGTGGGTGCACTTACCAGGTTGACATGGCAGTTTAAAACTGCGCACAGACACTGCAGTGGCAGGGCTGAGATACCTTTTCAGGGCTACTCATGTGGATAGCACAATCAGTGCTGCAGGTCCACTAGTAGCATTTGATTTACAGGTCCTGGCACACTCAGTGCACTTAACTTGGGACTTACCAGTAAATCAAATATGCCAAATCAGGGAGAACCAATTGTAATAACAATTTACACAGGGTGCAATTGCACTTTGTACTTTGACACTGATCAGCAGTGGCAAAGTGCCCAAAGCATCTAAACCAGCAAAAACGAAATCCAGCACAGGATCAAAAATACAGGAGGTAGAGGCAAAAAGTCAGAGGAAACCACGCCAAACATGCCAAGTCTAACACATACTAAACTCTGCCAAAAGTGTCTGAGTATCGGCTTCCTCAAATTATTATAGTTGTACAATTACATAAATAACCAATTAACTGTCTAAACTTGTTTTAGGACTAACTGAAAAACCATCAGCCTTTCTAAATACCCAGTAGTAAAGTTTGTCCATAATTAACTACTCAATCCACAAAAGGTCGCGCAGTAAAAATATCCACAGTTTGAAGATGGTTAACAGCACATAATTGCGGGCCTGTTAGCTCAGTGTACCCTGGCACCACACATGCACATCATTGATGGGGCCCAACAAACGGCGTCCATGCTGGCTGGTCTCAGTCTTTAGTAGAGCGCTGAGCAAAGAAAACGATGGACTGGAATGCAGCCCAAGTAAGCATCAGTGGTTGAGAATAATTGAAGCATTCCACCCATCACCTTTTGACTTTTTGTTATTCTTGTGGAGACAACGCACCAGACCAACCTTTGCCAATGGAGAAAAAGGTGAATCTATAATGGTTTTACATGTACAGCTCAGATACTAGACCTGTTCGGGTAGCTGGGAGTGTTGTTCATTGTGGTTTAGTCTGACTGGTAGCCGGTTGCAAAGAACGTTTAGTGGGCAGCATATACTTACATTTGAGCACTGAAAGATTTAAAAAAATGAGTGAGGCATGAAATACAAACATAATTCCATCCCAAAACAAAACTGAAATTCCGCCAATAAACAATTTTTTCCTACTTTGCTAAATGAGGAATCATTCTAATTAGACATCCAGCCAACTCTAGTCAGTTTTCAGATGCAGATGTGTTCCCGGCTGAGAGTAGACACGTTGTTTCAGCACTCAGAAATTGTGTTTCCGACACATTTTCCTAGTCTACTCCAATACCGCAACCACTAAATTTAATTTCCAAGACTTGCATCCAAACAGGAGCTGCTCGGGTCGGCCCGCTCACTTGAGAGGAAAACGTGATGAGTGGAAGAATTTCTACAATTTTCCACTTAGGGCAAAGAGCTGCCAAGGCCCACTCGCAAAGATGGAGCAGCGCACATCTGAAATCAGTCTGGCCAACTCCCGATGCTGCTGCTCATGCATTCTGCCTCAGCAACTAAAAACCATTTTGCATTCTAAAGCCGGTTTTGTATGACTCAAAACCACTCAGTCGCAAGTGGGCAATAAACAGTAGCAGGCATGCAAGAGAGTCGGAGCCGCAGGCACATCTGTTGGCTCCGAATTAAAGAGCAGCTTCTGTCCGCAATCCGCATGTACAAAAAGAGAGAGCCACATGGCATTTAGGAGATGCTGCAAAACCTGCCTGGATCAGCATATGACCAACGAATATACGACGTTACTTCGCATGCGTTAAGTACGCATGCCATTACTACGCGGTCGTTAGTACGACCGCGTTTTTAGTTCGCATTCCTTTCCTACGCAATTCGGAACAACGAATTGCAGTAGGGGGTGCTGGATGTTGGAATAGTATAATTTACTATTCCAACTCCAGTCTATGCGGACACTAGGGAAGGTGTTGGATTTTAAATCCAACACCTTCCCCCCCCCCAACGCAAGTCGCTGTTCCGACTTGCGTAGTAAAGGTTTTCTAAGTAACAACGCGTGCGTACTAACGTCCGCGTAGTAATGGCATGCGAAGTAACGCATGCTAAGTAAACGCCGTTTACCATGACCAACAGGTACCGTGCCTATTTAACACACCCACAGCCAGCCAAGGGTTTGAGTTCTGTACATATGCCCAAGGGAACATTGTTTTATTAAAAAATAAAGTTATGAAGAGCAATCAACACCTGCCTGAGAGATTGACGAGGAACAGTAAAGCAAACCAAAAGCATACGAAATAAGTGAAAGATGCCCTCTGCCACAAAGTAGCAAAAGGAATCCATGGAACAAAATCTTGGGAGATTATTAATAGGACCCTAAAATGAACTAGAAAGTCCGATTTCTTAAAAATGTGCAGGTGTTTTTTTACATTTTGCTAACAGCTACCTTTGCGTACATGAGCTGTGTGTGAAGCTTGCATTGTGTGGCTGCATGTGAAGGAAACTTGGACTGCAGCAATTCGATCTCTACCTGTGCAAGCCCTTCTCCACCTGTGCACGTGACACTCCGACTGCTGTTGCTGTGTGTGGGAGAGAAGGTCGCTGTATCTGTGCTGAGATGTGAACAGCTGCTGTTTGAAGTGCCCGAGAGGTGTAAATAGCGCGGGCACTGCAGAGGCTCGTCCTGTACGCCTTTCCTGCAGGGGAGAGAAGCTTGCACCGCTGCTGCTCAGCTTGCGCCTACATTCTGCGAGCTTCAAAGGAATCCTGCAACACTTGCAGTTATGATGTACCTGCTGTATGTGCGCAGGAAGTTTGCAATGTCCCGCCCATGTGTTCTCTGTTCAGTGCAGCTGACTGGAGTAAAACAAAACCTTTTCAATGCATAAAAGCAAAACAACCGGTGGCTTTCTGAATGCTTGTTTTCTGTATTTTTGGAATGACAGTGAGCACCTTGACCAATGAGTGCGATTCTACATTTCGTCATCGCTGACATTATCAGCGCTTTTAGTAAGAAATTAATGTTTGACTGGATCCCCTTGTTTAAAGACGTATGAAAATGTTATCCACATACTGGAGATAGATGTGTGTAATGTGCACTCAGTAAATTCCGGATGGAGCTCACGAGACATTCCTCCTTCCAATGTCAATAACATGAGTATCCTGGATATAGGTAATTAAAAAACATCCTTCAATGTCACGCCGGAAATTCAGTGTGTAATGTGTGCTTTGCAAAGGGCCATTCAAATTATAGCCTCGTTTTATTTTGTGGCATAAGTGTTACCAGACACAAAAAGCCACAGAACAAAAAAGGCTGTCACTCCGTTGCCTTCAGCAAGTCTGTCCATAACCAGCTGAGGTTCCATGCTTTATAAAAACAAATTAGAAAAACACATTAAAGGTTTAAATGTTCAAATTAAAACATTATTAGCAGGAAGTAATCAGTGAAAGGCATCCCAGTTTTAAATCTGCTAAATTTACAAGGACATTTGGCTTCTAATGCCCATTGAGTCGGCGGTGTAAATTTGATGCACAGGCAGCCCCAAAGCGGCTTAGCCTCAGATCAGCTCTAATCCATCCCATGATGCCTTGAGCCACCGCGGCACCTCACCCAGAGACATGGGGAACAATTCCCTGCCTGCAGGGCGCCTGCTGAGAGCCCTGGTTCCTATAGTATGAGGGAGGCCTCAAAGACAACAGGAGGGGGAACCTCGTAATTAAGTTGGCAAGACTAACCATGATTAGTCGCTGCCACACATCTACCAGCCCATATAATAAGGGAGTACCCGCTCTTGTAAAACCTGCTTTTTTAGATAGTTATCAACACAGCAACAATTAATTACCAAGATGTTTTATTTTTTTCAGACCTCCGAGTTATTTTTGGCAGACTTTGTGCGTTAATCATATTCAGTTAAAAGAAACAGAATTGCACAAACGATTTTCTTTGCAGGAGATAAACATGGGAAGGCACACAGGTTTTATATCTATTATCTTCACAACATAAAATTCAGGTCACAAGAGCACGAACCACAACGGGTTTTGGCATTTTATGTAATTATAGCTAAGGAGTGCAAAAAGGAATTGGCAATTTGAAATTTGACACACTGAATCACAACTTTTTTAGATTTTGGAAAGGTGCCAGCATTCGGGGGCAGGAAGGGTAGGTGGTTGTGCGAAATGTTTTTAACTCCAGAAAACTTATAGGATGGGGATAGTCACAAATATTTTGCAGGTAGTTTCCCCCTCCTTAATAGGTATATAAACTTTATCTGGTAAAGGCATGAGAAATTGCCTTTCTAAGGCGTAGTGGACAGAGTTTTCCCACGGACAAAAAATGATTTTCCTATGGAGAAAAAACATTGGCTAAACCAATCTAATGCAAAACCACTAAAACTTTCCCTTTAGGGAGGAAAAAGTTGCAGATTACACAATTTCATAACCCTACCCATATAACACTTTAATCAGAAAGACGGAGACACCTGGCAAGTACATATATTCCATAAATTCAGAGTCACAGATTTTGCTGCCATTTACCTTTTTTTTTTTTCTTAAATATCATCTTTATTTCCAAGTTTACTATGAATCCGCACAAAAGGACAACTTCAGACAGTTCAGTATACAAGACACTATAAGTGTCTATTATTCTGTACATACTCATGGAACCTCCCCATCCCGCACCCTCTCCATTAGAGCCTCCAAACGCTCTATCCCTAGTAGCGGCTACCTATTTGTATGATTACTACAGACCAGCTTGTGTAGGTGTACCAGTGTCTGAGCCATTGTCATAGTTCCCTTCTGAGACTGGGGCTTATAGTTCTAGCAGTATTCCTGCCCACTCAAAACAGTCTTCCCCTACCTTATTGTCTGTTCTTACTTCTCGCATTCTTCATTTATATCCCTATTCCACTGATCGAATGTTGGCCCACTGGGCTACACCCATCTAATAGCAATTTTCCTGGTGGCCAATACAAGACTCATCAATGCAAATTTATAATCAACCTTACTCCTTCTAGGGCTTGGTATGAGGTGTAGAAGACAGTGGCGGACCGTGTTATCTACATGTAGATTAGTCACTTCTCGGAGTCTGAATGCTTTTGTACCCCAATGTGACGCAACCATACACACCCCCAAGCAGTGTGCAGAGAATCCACCTCCACTGTTCCACACCTAGGGCATGCATTCAACCTAGTTCTGTATATGTTGAGTAGTCTCTTCGGCAGTAGGTGAGCACAATGTGGAACATAGAAGAGTGCCTATTTAAAACGTGCATTATACAAGACTCCTCACACTAATATCCCACCCCTGCCTCCCCACAATCAAGGATCCGGGCCTTTTCCGCCTCAAAGCTCCATATAACTGGAAGACCAACATCCAAGGAGAGTTCATGTCCAGCAGCACCTCTAATATGTGCGACTAGTCAGGGGTATGTGGAAAGCCCACCCAATTTTCACTGGCTGTATTGGCTAACTTTTCAAATTGTAAAAACTGGCTGGGGTCCACCCCCAATTGCCTTCTGTGCCTCCACAAGCATAATGCACCTCTCCCCTGGGTACAGCCTCCATCTTTCTAGGTGGATAGCGGCATATCACGTTTCCTATACAAGAAGGGCTGTAACAACCAAAGCAGTCATTTTTTTAGAGAACGGGGGTTTACGCAGTAAGACTTGTTTGTTAGTTCCCTTGTCTGGGCTGCTTGATGCACTATGTAGGGGTAGCTCTTGTTCAAATGAGTGGCCTCCATGAGGTGCTCAGGCAATTTGTTTGCGCCCCATGTACCAGCCAGTAATCGTCTAGTCTGCATTGGGTCCATACGCACATCACTTAGCAGGGTGGCTGAGCTGTGCCACTATATAGTATAGGCCTAGTTTGAGCACTTTTATTCCCACTCTGCTATGCTTTCTGGCCCATATGAGTGCAATTAAGAGGCTATTTCGTTTTTTAAACATTGACAAGCCAATGGGGCTCTGAGTATTCTGCAATCCTACCAGCAACTGACAATTTATTTCAGAAGGCCACTGAGGGCTCTAGGCCAGCCAGTACTCTAACCATATTATACTGATATGTCTTCAGTTGTATGCGTCATGTGCATACCCAAATACCAGAAGCTATCTAGTTCCCAGCTCAAGCCCAGCTTGGGGAGGGGATCTACACCATCACTGGCCCATCTAGCGACAGGAAATATTAAGGATTTGGCTAAATTCACCTTAAGTCTCGACATCCTCCCAAATGTCCGCACTCCATCCAGTACAAGTGGCACTGCTTGACCTGGTCGTCACAGGTTGACCAGGGCATCATCTGCATACAGGAAGGACTCCAGGCTCCATACACCCTACATGTATCCCTAGTTCCTGCAGTGCTGCCCTCAGGTGGGCTGCCAGTGGCTCTATTGCCAGTGCAAACAGGAGGGGAGACAGGAAACCTATATAGTTCCCCTCTGTATTGCCCAACTGTCAGACACATACCTCCCAGACCGGATCCTGGCCATTGGAATGGAGTATAACAGGGCTATCCATTTCAGCAAATTCGAGCGCGCATCCCACGTGCGAATAGACTGCCCACACGAAGTCCCAGCCAATCGTATCAAATGATCTTTCTATGTCGAGAGCAACCACTGCCATCTCTATCTGTGAATCCTGTATGGAGTGCATTACATGAGCGAGCCTGCGTTTATTCATGAGGGTACTTCCATGAGGAATAAACCCAATCTTCATGCACCAACTGTCGTATTACCCCTTATAAATAAATAGCCAGGATTTTTTTTTAGAGGATTTTGACATATACGTTAATCACGTAGAGTGGGGTGTAGGAGTCAATCTTATCCATTGTCCCCGTCTGGCTTAGGGAGCATAACTGTAAGTGGTTCCCTGAAAGGTTTGAGGAAGAATAAATCTATCCGATGTTTTGCTGTAGACCTCCAGCAGTTTCTCAGGTAGCACTAATGCTTGTGTAACATAAAATTATGTTGGGAACACGTCTGTACCTGGGGTTTTGTGACTCCACATGTCCCCTATCACCTCTAGCATCTCTTCTTTAGTTAGCGCCAGGTCCAAGGCTTCTCTTTGTGAAGCCTCTAATTTCAGCAATTCTAGATGTGCCAAGAACTCCTCCACTTCAGTCATGTAACAGTCATATTGTCTCAATGAGAGAAACAACAAATATCTATGGAGTTCCCTGTTAATCGCGGCCTGCGTCAAGAACATTTGATCATCGTCTGTCATTAGGGACATGATCAAGTTGGTCGGTCCTTGTCTCTAGATAAGCCATGCCAAAAATCTACCAGGTCAGTCCCCTTACTTATGCAATAATTGACAGTACTTTTTCAAGGTCAATGTATCTAGTCTGTCCCATGTCTCCCTCCTCTCCCTCGCTCGCCTAGAAATTGACTCTCTTGCTCTGCAATAGGGGATCATCCTGCGCCCCAATTTCAAGGTGTGCTAATGTATTTTCCTGGGCCTGTAACTCCCTCCGTGGCTGATCTTGATTCTGTACACCCTAGAAAGGCACACCCCACATAGGACTACCTTAAGTGCATCCCATCCATTCGCTCTGGTGGTAGTGGAACCCCAGTTAATTTCAAAGAATCGCTCTAGGACCTCATGTATGTCAGCTAGAAAGGCCCCATCTCGCAGAGCCTCTGACTTTAGGCATCATGTAGGGATAAGCGGGGTATCCTGACGCCACCCATATGTCAGAAGTACCAAGGCGTGGTGCCATTTACCTTTCACTCAGACTCCTACATACTACCAGCCTGGACTATTTTTTCTTAAGTTTCATGTGCACTCAGCTATAGACAGTAGGATGGCAATAATTTCCTAAGATGAGGCCTCTTATTGCAGTGGAAAACAGAAGCACAAATGGATTGACTCTGCAAATCAGGGGGCATATTAACATGCCTATCACAGCCCCTCCATCAATTCTGATGTGCTATCAGGATACTGTTATTGATAAATGATGATCCGCAGCACACTAAGGCAGCAGTGTAGATCAGGGACGGCTTCTCCGCTATGGCAGAGGAGCGTCACCCCACTGCTTTTAAGCAGTACACTGCAAAGGAAACATAAAATTATAACTTTGAGTTATTATCATTTTAGGTTTCCTGTTGCTTTGCAGGTGGGCGGGGCTGCTCTGCTCTCAGAGCAGGGGAGGAGTGGTTTTTCCACTCCCAAGTGTACAGTGACTGTTCGGTCGGTCCACTCCCCTCGTGACTTCCCCCCAGCGCGCCCGCACCTGCCCTGTCACCTGCGACCCATGCTGGCCGCCACTGGTGTAGATCATCGGTTTACATCCATGGTACTTCAATACTTGAAAGGCCTCCGACATTCTAATATTGCACTTACACAGTGGTGGCCCATGAAGCTTGTAATTTTTTTTTTTTTTAAACAGTAGACCGATTTAGACTGCAAAACCAACAACTTTATATTTGCTGTTGTTGCAAGCACACACAACAAGTCTTTGGATGGCCCATGGGTAAGTCTCAGAATACAGCAAAAATATAAGAACTACATCTATCAGTTGAAAACTCAAATCTTTAAATAACTTATTACTCCTTGAATCTTCACCCATTTGAACAAGCGAACAGGGTCATGTAAATCTGCACAGTGGGCAACATTAGTCTGTTCATCACTTTGCTTGCTATTAAAAGAAATATAAATAAAAGCATTTATGCATGCAACACTCTTCATGTGTTTTCTGGCTAAGTGTCCAGACCCAGTTCCAAGACGTATGGAAATGAGGCCAACCCATTCATCTGTACTTGTAAAGGCAAGAGTAATTATGCTTTCAAGTGAAGCTTTTAGGTCATCTATTTAACACATCCCACGGGAAGCTTCTAGGCGCTACAAAATCGGCATCGGAAAATTCGTAGCAAGAGATTGATCATGGCTTGTTGAATACACTGCCATCGTGGTATATTCTTTGATTCAACAAGAAAAATGATAAACAGATGTCATAACACTTTCATTCAGCCCAGATCCTGAACAAAAATGACAGATTTTACCCTAAAGGGTGCTTTACTGCACATATGGGACTACTACTAAGTGACTAGGACATATCCAAAAAGAACCAACAGTGAAACCCTGGGCATCGAAAAGGGCCTGGCATTTTTTAGCACAATTCTCAAACCTGATCGTGTTTGCTGTAAAACAACACACATTTGCCCTAAAAAACCTTTGTACAACCTTCAAAAGTGCTACAGTACAAAAACACCCAAATGCCTTTCAGTCAATAGGCTAATAAATGCTAGCATACACATAAAAATGTCAAAGCTAATAAATGTGTGTCTAGAAGTGCAACGCTTCCTTTACCAGGCTCTTATAAATGCAGTACTGTGCGCCTGGGTGCTCCTTTACAGATTACAGTACAGATAGCCACAATGTGGGACATTTTACCAATTGTAGGAAGGCCTAGCTTCACAATTGCTTAGCACTATTCAAAGCATAAATGTTTATTGATTTTGTCAAAGGGTTTTACAACATCATAAAGCCTAAATAAAACAAGCACTGACAGGGCCAACAGGTCTGGCTTTAACGTGATAATGCACGTGAAGGCATTCACAAATGCTGTTTGGAAGCGTCAGCTTTTTTGTTCATTATGGACATACTGGCTGACTTTGACGATGCTGGTGGAAAAAAAGTAGCAAAAATTATTGCTTTACGTGCAAAACGCATTTAGGGGATAAAGATCTTGCAATGTTTTATAGTGTGATGATGGGGTGTTCGTTTTAGATGTAAAATATTCTCTTTCTTAAAGGCGTAATTATATACCAAACAACTAATAGCATAAGGTGAGCGAGTAATACTCCTCGACTAGAGCCAAAGCCATCCTATATATGTATAGTATAAAGTATTGCTAACAATAGGCACGCAGACAGCTGTGCAGTCAAGCCAGACATGAAAGCGGCAGTGTACAATATTCTCAAGTTCAGACGGCCATATTTCGTGAGCTACAGGGCACAAGTCCTAAAAAAAGAAGTGGGGGGACGCTGTCACCGGAAGTGACGTCACAACAGGAATCTCATGAAAAGAAGTGGGGGGACGCTGTCACCGGAAGTGACGTCACAACAGGAATCTCATGAGTATTCATATGCCTTTAGATGACGGGGCATTTCACAGCACTGCTACCCCTGGTCTGTTCCTCGATGTCCTTTGCAACCCCCCCCCTCCCCCCCACTCCCCCGAGGGGGTGCCCCAGTTGCACAATGAAGTGCACAAGATACAGAAGGACACACATTCCAAGCGTTAACCGCCAACGCCTGCTCGCTCCGCCTCCCAATCACTCCAGCCTGCACACACCACCGGTGCCTCTTAAAGTCTCCAATTACAAATATTAGCATATCTTTGGTAATTTACGGGAAACTTCCCTCCCACCCGGGCTCTCTGCTCACACAATGCTGTCCAGCTTTTGGGCAGGGGGGACGGCGTCCACCCGGAAAAACCTGGTAAAATAAGTGGGGGGACGCCGTCCACCCGCGTGGTACCCCGACTCGAGCCCTGGTGAGCTACAATAAGTACGCAGCCCTAAATGCCACAGTTGCAAAGTTAAGTCAAACTAAAATTATCGTTGTCTGGTTTGAACTTGTTTTAAAAAAGTACAACTGCATAACAAAGCTCATTAGTAAGAATATTCCTCAAGTGTTTAAGTGCACCAGCAGAGATCAAAAATTAGATTTCAGAAAAAATGTTTTAAAATGACATTCACCACAGCCTTAAAAATAGGGTAACTGGAGAAATATAAAGAAACTGCTTAGAATTTCACCCTTATATAACCTTCAGGCAGTTGTTACACCCTATTTTACGTTTTCAGGTTTGCAGTATGAAGATGTCCATACCAAAAACCGCACCAGTGTCTCATCTAGAAAACCTGCATTCTTGAACAAAAAGTTGTGCTGCCACTGGAGATATTTCCAGTAAAATCCAGACTTACCTTTTTCCCACCCAAATAAAGATAAATATAAGGCAGAATACTATTATTTTTCCTGCCCTGTGCTAGAAATGAATTATGATGACGCCTCGATGTGGAAGGTTTGGGGATGTCACTAGATATCACTGATGTGACTGCAGAATATTGTTATGATATTGCAGGCCCCGCTTACACAAGCAGAGTTAGAGAGGAGCAAATTAGCATCACGAGGTCTTAAGTCAGAAAAAGATCAACTTTCCATTTGTATTATTGTTGAGTTCTTTTGCATACCACTTCTGCCACCTGGTTGCTGCTTCAAAGCCTATTTCCTCATTTGCAAAGCATGTTTATTTTAACTGAAAATTAGGAATTCTGTCTGCCTGTGGTATTTTCCCATTTCTTGAAATTTTCCTAAAAAATTCCATAACACAACACATGAGGATAATCAAATCTTTCAGCTAAGCTCTAGCTCTGCAGATCACCCGGAACTGCAATGTATCCCTATCTGAGGGCCCCATCCTGTCGTGGAATAAGTTGTGGTTATCACTTTATTAATTGGAATGCCAAGAGTGGTTTGTCCACTGGATAAATTAGAGGTATACTCCCCAACAACATTATCCAAAGGAAAGGTTTAGTAACACTAGCTGCAGTTCTGTGATACCTTTGTATGTTCAGGATTAATGACCCCTTCCCCGCTCCATAATCATTTATGATCCCTTCTCCCAGTTAATGTGGAAGGGGCTCTAATTCTCCAACACAAAAGGCCCTCGGGTTGCAGAGAGGTGAACTGGCCTTACTGTTTACGGTTGAAGATGTGATGCCTGATTTTCTATCAATTCCTCATCTCAGCCTCTCATCAATTATATATACAGCTCCACCATGCCTACAGGGGAAATCTCTAAAGAACCTTGAAGTATGCTACATACACATGGGGGGAACACACAATTACACACTGAACGATAAAACAAAAAAACATGACAACCTTGTTTCCACTGCTCAGAGTTTCTCTGCTGATTGTTCAATGGACAACTATCACATTAGTAATCCGAAGTGAAGATGTAGTTACCTTTAGTTCCTGTGGTTATCAATTACCATCTGGTGACTATCTGGGGTGCTCCATGGTTGTGGGTCAATTGCCTCTTAGAACCTTTCCTTTTATCTGCTGGTTTAATGAATGCTGTTTTTAAAAGAAAAAAACACCACCTTCTTCTGGGTATTGTGAACCTCACAATACAACAGTTTGATTGCTGCTGAAGGATACCAGAAGCACCGGATGCAAGATTGAGTATGGAGTTTAAATCTCCAAAAACCGCCATAGCAGGAAAGTCAGTCAAGCGCATGCCTGCAGCTTACAGGAGCAGCCAGCATCCTCTGCTAACCGAGGTCAAAGGAAAAGCACAGTGAACTGGCACATGGAGGAGGCGTGATGGGCGGAGCAATGCGAGCAGCCATGATCATGCATGCCTTAAATGGCTGAATGTTAGGAAGCAGGTTGACCCACAGAAATCATGGGCCCAAAACGGCCTCACGTTTGTGCAGCCACACTCCCTTGCATGCAGACAGAGACTGGGCAGGTTTGAAAACAGAGCATTCTGCCTCCGCCTCTGAGATGACAACCTGTCTTCAGCATCGGGGCAACCTCATGGGCGAGGCCACATTTGCAAGACTCTAGGTCGGGCTATCTCTGATACCGGGCAGTGCGTCATCATGAAGCAGCGGGCAGTGTGTTGTAGAGTAAACCAAAACTGCAGCGAAGCACGAGCTCACATCTGGACACAACTGGTGATTATGTGGTATATCAAAGAATTAGCCTTATACATGAAAGAAGGCGACCGCCTTTTGTGAGAGTCTCCCTGGCTCCTCAAACTGCAGGGGTAGGGGGCGCAGGGATGCATCAGACCCCGGCACCCTGCTCTGGTGAGGAGATGTTCAGCATGACACGGGCTTGCTCAAAGCAGTGATTAATCACACCAGCACGCCAGCGCCACCGACTGGGAACAACCCACCCGCTGCCTCCTCGCGCCATTCACCCGTCCTGTCCGCCTCTTTCACAGTGCTTCGTTGTCACAGTAATGATGGGGCTCCACGCAGCCGTCGGCACAGAAGTCAACAAAAACACTACTGGAATCTATTGTATTGCAGGCTCGGTACAACTGTGGCTCAGAGTTACAAGGCACGTTTTTTTTTATAACATCTGATTACGATGCGCAGCAGTTTTTCGTGTTGTCAAAAAATATGACTGTTTTGTAAAGAAACAGTCCTATGTACCCATCGCTCCTGGAGAGGCCACGTTCGTGTTGCCACACATTTATGGACTGATTATTGTGAACACACCAGGTCTCTTCAAAGCACGCGGACACAGATGCCCTTACGTCAGTGTTTGGCAGCCTATTGCGAGGCACGTGGCGCTGCATAATACCTTCGGATGGTCCTTAAGTGGAGTCCTGTGTCGTGTGTGAGGCACTCTCGTGGAAGCTGCTCCTACTAAATGTCCCTAACGAATGGATGCCGGGATTGCCAGTGAGTGGATAACACGGTGTTAACCCACACAGCGGCAACTTCTGACCCGTGCAAGCGAGCTTGCATTTCCATGTGTTGTGTGAAGGCGATACGCAACCGCCTTTATTTGCAGTCCTGCGAGCCAGATTTTAACCGAGTGCCACATACGAATTTTCAGTCCAAAGGCACCCACAATAATCAAACACTGGCCCAACAAATCTCATTAGCAGGAGACAAGAGATGTTTACCTGCATCAGTGCAGTTTGAGAATCATGCTTAAGAAAAATGTTAGTCGAAACATTTGCATATTTTTTAAATAATTCACAAAGATGACACTAGCAAAGCAACGCCTAACATTTAAAATCCAGAGGAACCTCTACAATAATCCATATTGCTGGCATGTACAAGGCCCCAAGAAGGCCAGCTGAATTGATTAAATATTGTTCATGCGCCAAGTGTAGGAATTCTGGCGATGAAGCCTGCCTCTTAGTCACGAGGCTGCTACGTCAGGTGCCTACAGCGATAGAATCCTTCTCCCTCAAGACAAGGCTTTCCATGTCAGGCTGCGCACCTGATCTCGCTTTCAAGTCACAAAACAGGCCTTTTCGGATTTTTTGCGCTAATGAAAACACCATTCGAGATTCCTGCGGATTTCACTGGGATATAAAACATTCTTGGTATAGGGATGAATTTCACGGAAGAAGGGCTGGGAACCGCATGCCACCTGTAAGCCATTAAGGACTCGCCAGTGTCTTCAAGGGGTTTGCTCGGTGGAAATGGTTAAAGCTCCTATAATATTGATCAGAAAAGTACAAAACGTGTGCAGAAACATGACTGCATCTGAGCCCTGTGGAATTAGGCTGCAGAATGCGGATAGAAAAGCACGCGCGGGAAAGCTCCTCTGGGTGCCTATCGTTTACCTTACAAGGCCCGTCTTTGTCAGCTTTCTACTATAGATTATGGTGTGTCATTTAGTCCATATGTTAAGGTGGAATATTTCATGATCATAGCAAGCAATTGGAGACATTTCAGCATTGGAGTGAGGGTTACACGTCGCCACAGTATAGCACACTCAACGTCCAATACTTAGTGTATTCAGTAAAATGATGTTGCAAGCTATCGCCGAGTCTTTTTCTAGATTTCCTACACCTTTAAATAGTGGTACATTTGGGTTTCCCTTATATTTAGGAAGGGGTTTAAGAAGCCATGATGGAAGAAAGATCATTTAAAAAAAGGAGGAGGCGATGCACATTCCACAAGAGATCTGTAAATGCCTGCAGGGCTATTACATGAAAGGATGGGCTTCCCAGGGGCAGTGAAATAGGTGGGCTTTCAAGTGACAAACTAATGCATTCTAGATGTTGTAGTCTTGGTTTGCTTCAACGAAGCTAATTAGACTAACTTGTGCTAACATTGCTTTATTAACATGTTCAATAACAAAGGTTGCACTTGTTTGGGGAAAAGAAATCTGTAGTCACACATGTGAATCTGAAGAAGGACAGTGTAGAATACACCACCTGCGCCTGCATTTAATTAGGGTTTTTGATGTCACTGAACCCCGTCTGTTCATTACCATCTTATTTTCATCAGGTGTTGCAGAAACCACTTCCTGATATGACAAGCCAACCATGAGTTTGCGTCATGCATAAAAAAACCAGAGTGAAGTCTACAGAGTGTTCAAACACGAAATGTTCGGGAATTATCCAGTGCTACCGACATAAATGAGACGCTAGCTATGGAGTCCGGTCATGATAAAATACATTTCTACTTATATATTCAATAACTGATATAGAGGAATTACATTAGAGCGGAAAGGTTCTCTACATTTTCAGTCACATGAAGTGGTAGTGAGTTATCACTACATTATGACTCTTGAAATGTTAGCCAAAGCTTTCAGGAGCAGCACCTGAGGGGGCTTTCAATTACATCCCTGTTCCTGCTCACAGTCTCCATCAAGTTCACCTATTCAATCAATCCCTGCTCTAGTTTTACCACAACCCCTGCTCAGAAACTCTCTGCTGTCATCCCAATAATAAAGAAGCCAGCAGCAATATCCATCAACAAACACTCTCCTTCAGTTTCACAATCTCTGCTTATCAGAGCCATATCACCTCCCTCTTTAGCCTCCTCGCTCGCTCCGTTGTCTTCAATACTGTGATTCGGGGCATAGTTTGACAACTTTGTCAAGTTTGGGCGTTGCTGGAACTACATGCTCCTTAAAAACATTTCTACTCAGAATACTGGGTCCTCCATCTCCATGCCTACCACATCAACAGAGGGTTGAGGGGAGGCCACTGATAAGTCCGCATCCTCTTCCTCGTATTCACTAACTTTCTCAGCCACATCTTTTGCGCACTATCATGCTGCTGGAGATTCTAATGTCATCTTTTCACTCATGCCTCTTGGTTAGAGCCGCACTCATTGTGCACATTTACAATACGTTGCCTTCAGATACTTTTTAGTCACATATGATTATTGTGCAATCCCACTAATCCTAAAATCACCCGTTTCTCCCTTCTCTGCTGTACTAGCATCATTTTCTTCTCTCGTCTCAATTTTAGCAGACGCAAAAAGCTCTTCATCTTAAAAGGCTTCAAATCTTAGAATTCCTTAGAAAAGCAAAAAGAGGCTCATTACATTTATCACCTAGACTGGTATCTCTGCAACTGTGGTTTCCATAAATAAAAAACAAAAATGCGGCCTCATTTCCTCTTCCACTCTCGCATTCTCAAATTACTCCAACATCATTTTCCACGACCTCCATTACTATCGCAATCCTGTGTAGTTTCTATAGAATGTTCATTCTTGCTCTTAGAATGTTTGTTTTTGAGGAGCCAATGTCTGGCAGGCTCCCTCCTGGTACAGTTCTACCTAATAACCATCCTCGGCTTACTTACTGCCTTGTCGTGTTGAGGGGACTTTTCACCCAGAAATACCTGTGTTTCAAGACTGAGTTTTTCCCACCTGACACCCCTACACTGGTAGCTCTCCCTCCCTCATAGTTTGAAACTGTCATCACCCCTTCAAAACAGATCTAAAAATGATGACCCTAAACTCATCTCCACAACCATTCACAGTATCGCCAGTGCTTAATTTGAGCCGGTGATTGCTGGTGGGTGCACCCGCACTTATTTTTGGGGCCTGGCATTATTTTTCCCCAAAAGATATTTACCGATTGCAAGAGAGGGAAAGACGAACAAATCGGGAAGTCGGAGGAACAGAAACACTGCAAAACCGTCACAAAAAGAGAAAGCTGGAACCTGCAAGAATTAAATAAAGGGGCAGGGAGTGTCTTGCAGTGGATTAAAGAGGCAAGAGGGGGTTTTTAGACTCCCAGCACCGACGTTCAAATGCACCAGCCTTGGGCTTCTCAGCAGAGATTTGGGCACTGGCACTCTTCCATTTACAAATTAAGCACTGGTATATCATTTGGATTTCTTGTTCTCTAATGTACATAATTTCTTGTACCAGCTATAACTGTATTGCACGGTTTGATTCATCATGCGCTACATGCTAATTTATTTTTTTGACCACCCACTGATAAGGGCCAACATACTACCTGGTGCAACCTCTGCACTGCCTTATGCTTATCTTCAAGAAGGCCTGCGAGTAAAGGTGTACAAATATGCAAGAAATTTCAGGACCAAGGCAAAGACAACCGCTTCAATTGCACATCACTTTTATTTAAACAGACATACTATAAAGAAATGCTATTAAGGTGACTGGCTGCAAGGAACAGGGAATGTTATCAGCCATTTTCCCTCTATTTGTGTCTCCGCAAAGTAAGACTAATTTCATATCCCAGCCATAAAAGAGACATAAGCTCACAATAGTGGATCAATAGCCCCAGTTACAGGATTACAAGTACTCAGTTTGACCTAGTCAATGAGGGGTTATTGCATCTCAGGCAAATAAAGAAAGAAAATCACTGTTTATTTGAAATCTTGTAGTCAATGAGATGAAAATGAAGCAGTAGGGGTACCCTCTAAAGGTAGCAAGGTAAGAAACCTAAATGGCGTGAAGGGCAAAGTTCATATGCAAGTGTCAAAGCAATAAAGACACAGCAAGAAAGAAGGGGATTTGGAAGCAAAGGGCACCAGAAGCCAGGCAAACATATGAACGTTGTGCTTGATATATCCTGGCACCGCTCTAATTCAGCTTATACACAGCAGACCTCGGAAGCGCGGCGAATAAAGCACATCGTTTCCCCCCAAAGCACAAGCGGACAGAAGGTCCCGTTTATTCCACACGCAGATGATCTGGTCATTTTAGACCAGACCAGGCAACGGGTACTGGATGAAATTAATGAATACAACGCTCTTAACAAGTTACCGGTGAATACAAACAAATCTAAGGTGATGGTGCTTGGGAAACCCAAACAAAAAAGCAAATGCATTTCTGGAAGATAGGTCAGATAAGGATCACTTTGGTCAGATAAGGATCACTTACACAGCAACATACAGCTATCGTGGTGTCCGGCGCTCGGCCAGTGCCACTGTGCAGATAAATAACACCAGGAACGAAGCAGGCGTACTATCGCATGCCCTGTGCAGACTAAACACACAGCTGCACAGCCCCTCTGCAATGCCGATCATAAGAGTTGCTGAAGTAGGTGATTCCAACTATTTCCCATGGCCATCTCTGCTTTCCCTTCTTTAATTTTCGCAAGAGTTAAACAAGCTAAAATGCATCACATAAAGAAAAATATTGTGCCTTCCACATTTTACCCTACAAGCTCAGATTCACCTTGAGTTTGCCTTTCACAAGCAGGACCTGCAATGCCAATCAGTAGCCATTAAATATTATTATACGTCAACCAAGATATGCAGAAACTGGAAAAGAAACCCTGGTTGACATATTTAGAGGCAGCTATTAAAGATCTAAACCTCGTTAAAGATGGCCTACTAGGAAACCTGCCTTACTCAGCCTAGTGTAGGGCATACTGAAAAGACAAGTAATGGCATTATCACGGAAAGCCGACTTAAGGAAGCTGAAATCTGCTGGCCATTGATCTAATATGCAGCTCTTGTGAAGTGCAGCCATAGCTAAGCAGGGCAGAACCCGCATCTTACATGCAGCGGCAGCTCCTTCACTATGGCGAAGGAGTCTCACCCCCCACTTCCAGCAGTGTAAAAAAAAAAAAAAAACGATAATAAACTCGGGTTTATTATCGTTTTATTTTGTTTCCCGGAGTCTTGGGGGCGGGGCCTGGGGGATGACAGGCACCCACGGGCAGTGGTATGCACCAGAGGCGCAAATAGAGGCAAATTTCGGGAGGGGTGGGGGGCTAGTAAAAATTTCGCGGGGGGGGCTGATTCTTCCAGCAAAATGCAGAGTAGAGATGCAGGGGCTCTAAGAAGGGGGAAAAACACAACAAATCCTCGTTAGTAAGTAAATGGTCTTTTAAAGACCTGTGAAGTACTCGGGTGCAGCTATATGTGTGTCCGTGAAGCTGTCTCAGCTCGGGCTGACACACTCAACGGGGGGGAACTGAAGCCCTTTGAGCCCAATGGGCATTTCGCGCCTGGGATGCACTGTTATCAGTGCGGATGGCGGTTTGGCCAACCACATCAGGCCAGCCAAACCGTCATGCGCACTTAAGCGGTCTCCAACCTAGCTGCGTTGATGAGTTGGAGACAGCAGCAAAAAGAACTATTGATAGACAGAATGCAGAACAATGTCATACATTCACCCCAGTACAGAGATCTGGGCCTAAATCCATAATTCTTTTGCTCACCATGCCATTCCAGTTTGGACCCCGCCATATGCAAATCAGTCTTGACCCTGTGCCCCATGGGAACAGTCCAGCCCGAACTGCCAGGCCAGGTCCTCCCTGGACCGGAAACAAGCATCCTAGGACCAGTTTCGGGGTTTCATCCCTCTTCAGCCAGGATAACTTGAATCCAGTGGCATGGAGAGCACGGGACTCACGTCTGAGCATACCCGTCCCACTCGGGGTGACAAATGCAAAAAGAACTATTGATGGACAGAATGCAGAACAATGTCATACATTCACCCCAGTACAGAGATCTGGGCCTAAATCCATCGTTTTTTTGCTCACCATGCCATTCCAGTTTGGACCCAGCCATATGCAAATCAGTCTTGACCCTGTGCCCAATGGGAACAGTCCAGCCCGAACTGCCAGGCCAGGTCCTCCCTGGACTGGAAACAAGCATCCTAGGACCGGTATCCACCCTAAGTGCGCCGGGTATGCCTAGACGTAGGTCCTGGGCTCACTGTGCCTCTGGATTCAAGCTATCCTGGCTGAAGAGGGGTGAAACCCTGAAACCGGTCCTAGGATGCTTGTTTCCGGTCCAGGGAGGACCTGGCTTGGCAGTTCGGGCTGGACTGTTCCCATGAGGCACAGGGTCAAGACTGATTTGCATATGGCCAGGTCTAAACTGGGGTGGCATGGTGAGCAAAAGAATGATGGATTTAACCCAGAACTCTTGACTGGGGGTGAATGTTTTGATTTGTTCTGCATTCCGTCCATCAAATGTGTGTCTTTTGAGTTGGAGACAGCAAGCACAGGCTCCTAGTCTCCCTGGGAGCGCAAATCATCGGCGCTCAGGCCAATCCTGAAGCTGCTCTCATGTATGAAAGCAGTTTCAGGATTGGCTGCAGAGGAGTCAGAGAGCCTGTGCCGGCAGTGGAGCCATGTGAGGAGCAGAAGACCGCCGATGCGGCGGGCTGCAGGCGGCAGATACGTTTTTATATTTTACGTTGTTGTTTCCCCCCCATCCCCCACAAGCCACTCTCCTTTGACACCGGACGCTACTGCTGACATCATTTTAACAAAATGAAATCGCATTTATGAGCGAAGCTCAAACCTAATGAAGAATCCCAGTTCTGTGGACCCCGCAGTGTAAGTGTGCATCAGAAGCACTTTTAGCAGTTACCCGTTATTTTACCTTGTTTTAAAAATGGTATAATTTAATTTATCGTATTGGTGTTGTATTTATTCTTTTTATTAATAGAATCAAAGTTATACTTGCATACTTCATGTATCTAGATATAAACATATGGGGGAGGTGGAAACCTTATATTTTTGTAACATCTGAGGTCACGAAGTAATTTTGTGACTTTTATAACTTGATGTGCAGTTGGAGGGGTGCATTACTGAGCGTATTATCATTAGGAGCAGAAGAGCAGTTCAGTTCTTAAAACAGGTTAGCTTCAATGCAATATTTTTAACTATAACAAGTTAATTATTACTGTCCTCTGTGATTCTCCAGAAAAGCATACCTGGCTTGCAGGGAAGTTTAATTTGAATATGAAATAATGTAAGCTTGCTTCTCATTGGTAACAATTCAAATTGTTCATTTCTATTTCTGAAGCCTTTTCTGAGACCTAGCTGGTGCTCACCGGATCAGCTCACTTTGCAAGTCTCACCTGTCACTCTGTCTCTTTTTCCTAGTGTTGTGCATTATTCAAAGGTTTCCAAATTTCTTTGGGCACAATTGTCACAACCAAGAGAGCGCCCCGATCTAGCTTGTAAGTCTACAGACTGCCTCTTTAGCCACCCATATTGTCTGCCAAGAACAAAAGCGATGCATTTTAATCAGATGAGAGGATTTCATCAATGAAGCTAATTACCGCTAATGTAAAACCTAATCAATCTCTGACAAATCCAGACACCTCGCGAGCAGCATTTAGCACTTAAATGATCATTTGCTCCTTTATTAACCTTCTTAAGCTATTATACACTTGCATCTTAGCATGACATCCTTAAGCTTCCTTCCATGGCTTTAGAATACATTCACTCAATTTAATCCTCCATGTGGATCAGCCTCTGCATATTTCATGTTCATAGTAGCCGAGCCATTGCTCAAGCTGCACGAACATCTACCTGCGCCGTCCACAATCTCTGCATTGTCTTGTGCCCCTATACGGATAATGTAAAAAACACCCCAGGAGATTAGCAGCTTCCTCTTGCAAGCTTTTGCTTGTTTTGGGGTGCAAGGGAATCTTTACAAAAAGGGGGCAGAAGTGCCTCTTAGGCAGTTCTTGTCACGAAGCCACGACCCTTCAAGATGCCACCCTTAACGCACACTATTCTTTTTTTGTAATTATTTTAAATTTGCATAGCTGCCAACTCACACGGTGCCACCGTGTGTGACACCTTTTCGGCTCCCTTCACACGGTCACCCTTCGAGGAGCCAAAATCACACGGTGCCGGCAAAAACGAGCTGAACACCACTGTTAACAGTGGATTTTAGCTCGATTCTGGAGGCTGTAAGCATCCGATGTACATTAGGAGGGGTGAAAGCACACCAGGACCTTGCCAACAGCATAAATGACCCTTTGCTTTTATTTTTCTGGGAGAGGCGGGAGGGGCTGGTGGCTTGGTGAGGGGGAAGAGTGCCTCTCCCGGCACGAGGCCCGCCCCCTCCAAGGCCCCACCCCTCCTCACACAGTGGTTTGTAAATTGGCAGGTATGAAGTTGACAGGTCAAGACAAATTCGTCCTTACAGTAAGTGAGTGGAACCTCAAATGGATACAATAATTTGTAACGAATGGTAAATGTTTCTATTTATACGGAAAATGTGTTACACGCTAGTCTTGTAGGTAGCGCAAGTTCCCGTGTGGCGCTTCATACAGCCAAGGATAATGTGTAAAACGTCCTTCTCATAGTGAATGTTTTCGCATTTGTTTAGGTGTTTTTAGGTAGAGCAAGAATGCATAATGAGGGCTGCCTGAGAGGGCTTTGAGCCACATGCCAATGTAGGGGCGGCTGGTGTTAAGGGGCGAAATGGGCGTTGCCCTGCCACTCTTGGGGGAGAGGCAAGAAAAGAATTACAAAAAGGCAGCTGAAACACATTTATTTGGTTACTTGCTGCTCTCATGAGTCATATTTATGGCAGCTGTGAGCAACTTTGCAGAGGTACGGTCCTGCTGCGCATGCCTGCTGGGCGAGGTATTCTTCGACCAGCAGGCACAATCTACAGCAGTGACATCATGGCAGAGGGCGTGCCGACTTTGAATGCCGTGAATAAGGGTTCTTTTTGGGCGCTTACACAATGGCCCTGGGAGGAGTTCACAGAACTCCTTTCTTTTCAATGGCAGGGGGAGTGTCAAGCTGATAGGAAGAACGAGGGAGTGGGTGGCACTGGCAACGATTAAACACTCGTCGTCACAAGAGGGGGCAGGCTTAGGATGGCGGAAGCAGGCTGCTGTCTTTATTCCTCCCCTGCCGTCTCATTAAGCAAGAGGAAGTGGGAGAGACGATGATTCATAGCTTCCCAGCTCTGTCGTCCTTCCTGATCTGGAATGCAGCAGTGCCCGTAGCATTTGCATTCAAAGTAAGTTAAGTTCCACTTCCTAAAATCCTAAACGGTGAAAATTAAAATATGGTGCAACAGTAGTGCTTGTTCTCCGCTGCCAAAGGAAATCCGATCACTCGGAATAGAAATCAGTGGAGAATCAAACTGGATTTAAAGCGTCTTTGTTGTTGGTAAATTAAATCAAAGAAAATGTTTTTTTGCATTTTACTAGTGTGAATCAAACATTTTCTTTGATTTGAGTTGCAAACAGCCAAGACGCTTCATGTTTGAATATGAAGTTGTGCGCGCGCTTGTATGAAAAAGATAAACTGTGACTTGCTAAGTCAGCGGCTGCGCACTGAAAGCCAACCAGCGAGGGAAAGAATTGATTGCTGATGCTCGTGATGTAACTGGCCCGTAATGGAGGGAAGTGTACAGTGTTGTAGGGTGTGTGTTTAGCAGAACTATTTCCGGCTCCTCTTCCTGCTGTCACCGGTCAGAATCATGTTCATGTAGCGCCAAGAATCCACACCTGGTTATCTAGCTGGTAGCAGCCATCACCGTGTGCTGTCTTCTACTGGTGGTGTGGCTCACCATTACCAGGCAAACTTTTCCAATGCCGATGGAGCAGGGCTACAAACCGCTGGTTGCCACGGCCGAACCTAGCCCCGCTTGCCTGAAGTCAGTCAGTCAGTGATAGCATCCAATAGCTGCAGACTGACTTCCAAGTAGCGAGGCATGGGCAGGCCTGGTGCAAGCGAGCCTGCGGTCTGCCAGGAGCAGAGGCCACTGTTCCTCCATTGCGCCCCCTTCCCCACGCTTGTCTCCACTCTCTGCCTCCTCCCCTATGCCCTCAGAAATCTGCGTCAGGTTCAGGCCCTAGGGGACCCTGGGTCAAACATGTTCTCTCCAGCCGGGTTGTGTATCTCATCAGGAGGATATGATGATTACGATACACCTCTGCTGGAGAAAACAAATGTGTGCCAGTGAGGGTGTGCCCAGCGCACGACTGTCCACTGCTGCCTCGATGTTACATGGGATTCGCCATCAGCGTGGATAGTTTTTTTTTATGACTGAGATGTAGTTGTAATTCAGGGGTCTGTTTCGGGATTAACAGCTTTCTTGTAATCTGCTGTGCAGTTAAGACATTCAGGCCATTTTCAGCCCCTTGTACCACCCACCACCCCCAAAAAAATGTAATGGTGTACAGTAGGCATAATGAAACATTTAAAAATAGTGAATATATACACCAGTCAGTAAAATGCTGACTAATCAGAAGGGAATTGTGTATATCTTTCCAAAAACATTTGCACTGTTGTAGATCTCACAGGACCCTTTAACTTCTGTGCCTAATTGAGCATAACATTAATGTTAAGATTAACTGTTCTCCACTTGCACATTTTGCTGCTTAGAAATGTACACCTGCATTTTCTTGTACTGCAAAATGTTTCCCCCCTTAGGTTGCTCGCCATGTTGCGCGCTGCCACAAATTTTACGCCTCACCACTTACAAATGTCACCAGCCGTCCCTGTGCCAATGCAAAGTCTCTGGACAACCACAGTGAGCACTGTGCACCAATGGGGATGCACCAAGAGGAGATGCGGTCTTCCTGCTAGCCTTGAATCCCTACTGATGATCCCTCAGGGTACCAAATGGCCAGATCTTCTTCTTATGAAGTAATCTAGATGTTCTATATATAAGTGAAGTGTACGGGTCATGTGACACATTCAGATCAAAATGAACTTCTGTCTTTGGGTCTTCTAACTGCAAAAATACACAGGCATAATTCTTTCCGCACACAAGCACTGACAGCAGACTGAGAGTGAATGAGGGCAATTGTAGAGTCTGTGCTTGACCTAGGCCTGGGATGGTTTCTTATGAGAGTTATTAACATAGGCAGTCCTTTCTGCCCTCTCGCTCTCTGCTGCTGTTATCACCTTCAGTTAAAGTATACAGGTGATATATCAGTGACTGAGAGAGCTGGTTTTCATACAGGTCTCAGGCTGATAAACTCTAGGGCTGATGGAATCAG
Source organism: Triturus cristatus (assembly GCF_964204655.1). NCBI lineage: Eukaryota > Metazoa > Chordata > Amphibia > Caudata > Salamandridae > Triturus > Triturus cristatus. The sequence goes on from NC_140590.1 coordinate 646,068,846, forward strand.
GCAAGCATGAGTGAGTGAAAGTGATGACTTTAGTGAGGTTTATAATGAAAATGGGCAACACATTCACCTCACAGCAGTGTGACACATATTGGAAATATGCACAACTTTCTTTTTATAGCAAATGTGGCTCCTAATAAGGATACTGTGTAGCAGCTCCCTCTTGTGGTCACTGGCCATGAGGATTTGTAATTGGTTTCGAAACCTAGGACTGGGAGACTGAGTGCATACTCTGCTTGAGAGGGGGGAGCATTGCATGTGTGCCTGAAACCCACAGCTGATCAGATCTATAACTATCTAGAGCCATAGCAGTAGTGTGTGAAAGGTAATTAAGTCTCTTATTTTCACCAAGCATCCTTTCTGTTGTTGGTAGCTCAAGTTAAGCTCAGAAGAGCTCACTTCGGAGTACAGGCTGTCTACAGTAGTGTGAATGATCCATCCTGTATATTTTACAAGTTCCGCAACTACACCTCTGGACACTCCCAACACTCCAGCAACTTCTGAACGTTTTGATAAATTATTCATGCAGAGGCAGGAGGAGTGTGTAAGTATCTGGTGTGTCGCTATACCCTGTCTGTCGGAGTTGGTGCCTGGAATGCTGAGAGTGAATGATATATTAGACTGACGGCATGTGGTCTGGAGTGGAAACTAGGAGACAGTGAGTGGCAGCTGGATAGAGAGAGGAGCCCTGACAGCTCCTACCTGCTGTTGCAGTAGTAGACTAAGTGATACCATGAACTATATAACCCAACTCATACCCAAGTGGCTCCAGACTATGTATGTAGACTCTGCCTGTAACTTCCACATTTTGGCAAGGGTGAAGTTGAAGGTCATTGGTCTTCATGCAAGTCTGGAGTCACTCGGGTAGGAGGCGTTCTAGCACAATTCCCTCTCAACTTTCCAGACCACAGATCAGATACATATGGAATGGATGCATACAGGAGATTACAGTGACTCTCTTAGTAGAATACTTTGGCATCACACCTCAGTTTCATCAAAACAGTCACAAAGCCTCACGTGCAATGTCAAATTTTATAGGAGGGCTGATGTCGTCGGAAAATTAAAAATTGGAAAAATATCTCCCTGAGAAGACAGACGCTTGTGCTTAACCTTCCCCTGGCATTTTCTGGTTAGACTTGCAAGCTTCATCGTGCGGGTTTCGATTCTGTAGGAACTCAGAGAGCCTTTTGAAATCACTTAATAACACCGACGTTTCTCAGGGTTCAAGACGGGGTCATCATTGGTTGCTGAGTGTTGGCTGCTCAGAGCGCATTCTTGGTTGTGTTGGCTCTAAAACCTTAGTGGATGTTGGATTGGACTCCTGGCCTTCAGAATTTCCAAATTATGTGCTTCATTTGTGCTTTGCGAATTCAGATATATTAAATGATTGCACAGTTCATTTAAATGTTGTGCGCTAGAAAGAAGCCTTTTCTTCTATCCACAGTATCCTGCAAAAATATCACATAAATCCTCTCACTTTGAAGTCAGAGAAGACAAAGCCTGACATTTGACCTCTGTCATTTAATGTACAGCAAATGTGATAAGATAATTACAAGATTTACAGGCTTGTTTACAGAAAGGAGCACTCTTGGAAGAATACAAGACATGGTAGTGTGAAAAGACTCTGCTCCTTGGGAGAGCTGAACTGAACCTGGACAGACTAAAGCAAATAAAGCCAGCAGATAGAAAGCCAGAAAATGTGAGTTACAAACCACAAAGCCAGTGGTAAGCAAGGGGCGGAATGCATTCCCAGAGAAGCTTTCTGAATGCTCCAGAGATGTCTTTAGTAAACCAGACAGCTGCCCTGTCTGGTAGGCTTCGACCTAAAGATGGGCAACTAAATTAGTGGGTATTACAAGACCGTTTTTGCTTTTTAAGTTTCTTTTAGATGTGTGGCAAAAAATATATTAGAATATCAAAACTATATAAAAGGCAATTGCATGTATACATTTTATTTTTTTTAATATATGAATATATAGTTGTTTACTATGTAACTGATTACAAATTGATTACATTCCACAATTACGGCATTCACATATAAAATGCAATGGTGTTTTATCTCAAATTTCTATTTTTTTTATCGGGTTTATCACCTACATACTGCAAGTAACAGGGACTTTTTAATCATTCAAGAATGTTGTTATTTTCTAATTGTTCAACTGTAACAAACTGTAGGCATGAGAATCTTCCAGGGTATTTTCAAGAAAAGTGTACTTTCAGGCATTATTATATTTGCAGGTGTACATGTGATGCATGGATTTATTATCGTATTTAAAAACATACATTTTAATACCACTGGAGTAACTGCAAGAGTAAAACTATCCTTATGGGTTTGGTATACCGGTTTATTTACCGAAGACCAATATGGTCATTAAAAACAGTCTGGTGCCAGGAAAGTAATCTTTCCACATCTTTTCTGGCATATGGGTCACCAGTCACAATCACATATAAGAGTACAACGCTCTAAAGGACAAATGTTTGCCCGACATTCAAGCTTATAAGCTGCCATGGGCCATGGATACTTTGGAACACTGGTAAGGAACAAGGAGGTGTGTTCATAACCTGAGTGACAGGGAGGTAGGAGTCAGTATCGAGAGGTGGGTTTCCATTTCTGGGTTAAGGCAGGTAGAGACAGCATAAGTAACGATTAAATCTGAGAATCACTGTCCGGCAATGTCTCAAGATTGTTGTGGCATATCCTCACTTTACTGTAGTCCACACTCTGCCACTTGTTGCTGCAACTTTATTCTGTTTTTCCTTCCAGGCACCCTTGGTTTTCCCCTTTAACCAAGATTAGGGTACTTACATTCTGTTCCTGCAACTCTTGGTTGTGTTGGCTCTAAAACCTTTGTGGATTTTGGATTGGACTCCTGGCCTTCCAGAACGTTTTCCACCATATTCGCAACTACAAAGGCAGGCGAGGGAAACAGAAAGTGTACTTGCCAGTTTATTAGCAATATATGCATTTTGTTGATTACGCCACACTGCTGTGTGTCTTTACTTTAGCACGAGCGCAAGAAACAAGCGAGACTGACAACTGCCTTGAGACCAAAAGCACCGACTGATGGCTGTTTCTTTTCTGCCTCCCTATCCCCCGCCTACACACACGCTCTTTCTCTCAGAGTCGTGGTATCATGAACCTCTTGTCTGGATTTCAGGGGAGGAGTGGAGTTCTCCATGAGTTCATTCACAAGCTAGAGTGTATCCTTACACTAACCACATCACTCACTGCCTTCTTACCTTCTGTCATCAAAATAAACAAATAGTCAACGTAAAACTTTTTTCACAAATAGGCACAAAAAACACCATAAAGAGGGTTTTAGAGCGAACACACATCAAACCACTGTAACACTTGATGTCCCTGCAGAGTTGTCATGACATCCAGTGAGGCAAAAACCTAAAACTGGTGCACAAGTAGAGAAGAAGGATGAACTTGCACAACAGTAAAACGGTATAAGTGCACGAAAGGGATCCTTTGCAGACTCCGCAAAATGCGCTACAAAGAAAATACTTTAAAGCATATATACAGCTCGGACTTACCGTTCTAGTTCACTTTCTCACTCATGTGGAGAGGAATTAAATACTGGAACTAGAATCTATTGACAACAAGTTTGTGCTCTAGTTTTACAGCATGTCAAATCGATAGGCACAAGCTCTTTTCATGAGGGATATCAATAGCAGTGTTCAAATGTCAAATGCCAACACGCTTGCCCACAAACAAATTGAGGAAGCAACCTTTACCGACCTGCGCCAATACACATAATTACTGCCTTTAAGACAGACAGTATAACAGGTTAATACAAAAGTGGGCATAATGTCGAAATGACGTTTTAATCAGGGGAAACTGCACTGAATATAAAGCACATCGAATGTCTCAACTATTACTACCAATCACAGACTTGATTCATTACCATTTATTCCAGCCATTATGGTTTTATTCAGCATTTTGTCAGGAGTTTGATTTTCTTAGAATGACGTGGGCTCCTTATATCTCAGAAGTGATCTGTAACTATGCAAAAGGCGGCCATTAAAGAACGATGGGGTAAACTAAGAGGCAAAACAATCTTAGATGATCTTATGCAATATACTTCACTAGTAACAGACCTAAAGGAGTTAGCTGTACCTGTGCTGGTACAACGACAGCCATGTTGTGTGCATGCTTACGGCAACGGACCAATGATGCCAGGGTGCTTAGGGGAAAATCCTACTGCTAATCCTTGGCATGATGCAAGATCCGTAAACCGGATGTCAGATCACAAACTTAATTTGGAGCACTCCTACCTCTTACCTGGACTTGTTAATCGCCCTACATCTGGACACTTATCTGAGCCACTGTGTTCCGAGCTGACAGTGACCCAGGACCATGCAGTCTATAATCATCCTCTTTGAATATCTAAAATTAAATGATAATTCATTACAAAATGCTTGGTGTTGTTCTACACTACGATCCAAAAATTCATGGTAGATCACTTGGTCCCCTGGGTGCTCCCTAGTCAGCCCCCTTTCAACGCAGAGGTTCTTACGATCCGCTCAATCCTCTCCACTTTCGCTTTCAAATCACAATCTCAATTCTAAACCCCATTTTTCTTGGCCGGAACATCATGTGATTTTCCACCCTAGTTAATCATTTCTCAACGTAAACTTTCACAACTACACAACTTTCCATTTTTTTTCTAACATTTACCATCTCTTCTAAACTTACTATCTGCTGAATCCTTGACACAATATTAGTTCACACATTATTTGGCTCAAGGGCCGATGTCGGCCAGGGAAGCAGTTCTGTGCGATGTTCAGCACAGCTTCTACCTAGGAGCACTTGTGCCGCTGTACCCCCTAATCGGCCCTGTGATGGGCACTCCCTTACGTACAGTCAGGGCAGGGGTCTGAATAAATGTAAGGTGGTCCTGCAGCTTCTCGTTGTGGGAGGAGAGAAGGCAGGAGCAGCAGCCTCACAATGAACACATAGCCATATCTAGGAGTCTCGGCCAGGTCCTGCCAGCTTACGCGTGCGCAGGGGCCAAATTATGAAATATGTTCTAGGCAGCTCTCTTTCAATGAGAGGAGAGGACAGATAGGGACAGCCGGGGACTCTGACCTGAATGCCTCGTATTCAACATCTGGCAGCTGTAACAGACTCAGGGAGCGGAGTCTGGCCTGGGCAAAGTGAGGCAAAAAGCAGAAATGGGGCAGCGTGAGAAAGCAGCACTCCTGAGAGTGGCATGTGTTCCTTAAAACACTCGGAGCAGTAGAATAAAGGAGGCCTGGCAGGTGCCTCACACCGCCTTCACATCCCCTGCAAACATCAATGGATGCAGAAATGTCCCGATCAACAACCTCCGTTACCGACACATTTTTTGAAAATAGATTTAAGTCAGCAAGTGCCAAACCCCCCCCAAAGCCCTTATCCTTGAAGACTTCACAGTATTTTCAAGATCTTCTACCTTGGATTCCAGTGGCTTGATTGAAGAAATAACTCAGGCTTCCCAAATGCTTGCGCCCCTGGAAAATGTGGCTCTTCATCACTTAGTTTCGGCCAAAGAAAGTTGATCCTGTGAATGCCCAACCTTCATCTCTGTATGTCATCCAACACAAGTCACTTAATTTTCAGCACAATGCTGCCTAGGGGCATGTATGTCCATCAACAGTGCCATTAACAAGGATTCACTCTGGATCAGAGCAGCCACAGAGGCAACAGCCACCAAGAGATAACTCTTAAAATTTTAATTTTCCCACTGGTACCCCCTCTTTTCTGCATTTAGAGGGCATTGAGGCGGTAAATCAGCGACAGTAGGGGCCCTCATTTCTAAAACAACCACCCCAGAGCTGCCTCAAATCGACCCACTCCTAAAGGCCGTTAGCAACCGCTCTGCAATGGGCACTGGCACCAGGACAGAGGGGGCTGCACATCTCTCCAGATTTCTTTGGTGCCACTGTTGTGACCGCATTAGTGATCCCCCTCCAGTCCCAGTTAAACAGGAGTGCACAGTTTTAGTACTCTCACCGAATCATTACAAAAATGCTTCATATTGCGACAGCGATCCATGATGTGTGTGAGGAACTCAACACATCTGCAGTACTGCAGTGCGTGCAACCAGGTTGGCTTCACCCACTGTCTTAGGGTGCGGGATCTTACCTCGCTGTCAGGGTCCAGAGAAGAGTGAAGATATTCTAAGCCTGCTCACCGGAGGCACCACTGCTTCTGCTGCTGTGGCATGTCATGTCAGGTCTTCAGCAGTGCCCCAGCACACCCTAAAACAAGGACAAGCACCATAACCCCAAAGAATTTCAACTGACCCACTGTTCAACCAACTCCGCTTTGAGTTTATAATTTTCCTACGGCTTTACATTGTTTTCCAAATTGTGGTTAGTGTGCGATCTTAGGTTGCATATGCACTGGTCTGCAGTTGTCTGTGTTGAAGGAGAATTGGTTTCATGCAAGTCGCCATTTCTCGATCCCAGTCCAGAGGTGCAATGCTGTTCTAAAAGTTGGTGATGGTACAGCGTGGGAAATTAGCAGTTAGCCGAAGAGAGACTGGAGGCTAACCAGGAAGGTAATGCTGCTCCTACTTGGGCGTCATCTTTTTCTGTGTAAAACCTGTACCTCAAATAAACACTTTTGCTTACCGTCGGTTTTCTACTTGGCCCCAGAATTCAAGGACTTTCTTTAGACACAATTCAGTGTCTTTCCCTCCCAGCACGTCATTCTTTGAAAAAGAAAATGTCTATCATTTGCTGGCACTCAGACATGTTAAATTACTTAAAGTATTTAAAAGTATGTTTTAGACCTTCTAGCGCCCAATGCACTTGGTTTATTGCAGTGACATTGTATATGCTAACTGAAAAAAGTATCTAATTGCAATTGCCCTCTCACCATCATCCATGACATTCATGACAAGCAAGCCCGAGTCCTCTCAGGAGTAGACGTTGCAGACCTCAAGAGACGCTACCAGATGATATATTATAGGTACAAAGAAATCTAACTTAGAGAGGACAATCCAGAACATGTGGGAACTGGATAGGTCCTTTTCTTTATGTGAACAGTGTATTGCTTGCTCTTACCATAACTTACTGCACCTTTTTACAAACTTCAGGGAAGAATCTGTCTGCAGTAATTGTCCATCCTCTCTAAATTACACAACTGATGTTGTGCTGCAGTATGGGCCGGATATCCAAAAACCCTTTTTGTGATCCCAAACACTCAGATTCAGAGACTGCAAAAAGGTTTCTCGCCATGTCCAAAACCCATTTTAGGAGCGTGTGAAGTTTTACCAACTCCTTAAACGGGATTGCAACTGGATACCAATTTGGTATTTGGAAGGGTCATGTTTAGGGCGTTCCTTCTAAATGACGAATTAGTCTCAGATGAATAAACGGTTTGGAACTGGAATTCTAGTTGCAAACCATTGAAAAGCTACCATTTTTCAAGCATTTTCTGAAAATAGATAATATGGTATCTCATTCTGCCCCAAATTTTGAATGGATCAGTTCCTCCACTAGTCGTCCTAAAGCTTTCCTTGGTTTGGATGCTTATGAAACCAGGCTACTTTCAATTATCCCAAATAGTATTAAACCGCTGATATAGCCAAAGGAAGAGCACAGTTTCATACCACAGCACACTGTGCTGCACCTTATTAGTTTGACTGCATATCAGTATCGGGAATGCCCTTTGGTACACATTGTTTGTTTCTCACTCCTACTACAAATCTGAACTCTGTTTCCTCTGTTTGCTGTGACCTTTGGAACCAGGAACAGTACTGAAGATACCACATTCACCGACAGTAACCCTGGTGAAATTCTGCAAGTGAGGGAAAAAGGCTGTTCACTTGGGTGGTCGACTGTTGCTTTAAAGAGAAATGCACACTCAAACGCGGAAATCCTTTGGATATTTTAACACACTAATGCGGTCAACGAACGATTTTGGTTGACAAAGATACATAGGAATTTTTGTTTTAATCTAAAATTCACACAAACAGGAATAACTTATGCAAATCTGATTCAAACACCAGAAAATAGATAAAAATTAAGAAATCTTTGCATATATTATTCTTCGGTGCTCCGGTGTGCTGCAGAGGAAGACCTGATCCGCGTCTAAAATCCACCATTACAATAACATAACAGTTTTCCAATTTTCCTCAATCCCGCCTTCTCTGTCGCTTACTCTCAATTGCACTCTTTTTCGCACCAATTAAATGAGGAACTAAATGGACAACACTTTCCACTCAATGACTTTCAAGTGGAGCTCATCAAAACATTGGGACGCATTTTGACTTACTATTCTTTTGATGCGTGCCAATAAGAAATTAGGGTTTTTAACTTTTGGGAAGAGCCATACACACAAGACCAACACATGAAAATGTAATCTTTAAACATACTCTAAAATCACTTGCATGGAAAAACGTAGAAAGCTGTTTTGTCAAATATAGGTTTGCCGATATGTTGATGGGTATTATAGTACCTAAAGCAATTCAGTCTGTGAATCAAACAAAGTAAAATTCGCTGAAGCGCAAGTTGAACCAGACATGCCATTTGTGCTTCTGATGGGCTTGTGGTCAGAGAAAATATCAGTATGCCAAGCCACAGTAACTAGTATGTCTGTTTTTAGTAGTCTATTCCAGTGAAGAAGGACAACATTGTAATCCGGAATCTAGAGGATTTTAGGTACCAAGTACTGCATCCCAATTCAAATACTTCAGATTATAATTTTAGAAAATCAATCCTAAATTGCCTGGAAGATGCAAAGTAGGGTAGATGCAAGATTTAAGCACCCATCATTGCAAAGCACTTTTTTATGAGGTAATTAAAAATTACTTGATAATTGTAACTCTACTTTGGGTCTCCAAATTCTAATCCCTAGTGACTCTGGCATCTGATTTTAGTGTCTGCTGTGTGCAGAAGTAGAATTATACTTCTCAGAGGATAAATGGCCCATAATATAAGAATGATGTAGAAAGAAGCAAAGCAGATCGAGAAGATTCGATACGTCTGCCAGACAAATAGTCCGTCATTTGAAAATAGGTATTTATAAAGTGTACTAGGTATGAATGTTTACTTATCTTGTAGTTGTGGAGAGGACAAGAAGGCTTTCATGAAGCCTAACGTTTTTTAAACATTCCAGACTAGTGATGACAAACGAGTCTATGAACAACATTTGTATGTGGGGGCTCTTTTTACCAAGGTGGCTCATATCTATTTGATGTAAGTCAGCACTTGAAAAATGTATATTATTTCATATTTTACCAACATAGATTCTGTATCAGATCAACTCATACTAGGTAATTTATATGTTATCTTACCTTGTGTATGGAACGAATAGGAACATATGTGTGCAGGTTTTGGCAACTTTAATATTGCTTTCTGCTCTAAATATATAAATTTTTATGTAGCACATTAAAGGTGATCGTTCTATTTGCTCTCAAATGCTGGGCAGCCAAATACTCATTAAAATACAATTTTATTAGGATAGACTCATTTCCGAATTATATTAAATGGGATTTTATGGAAATAATTCAAGACTACACCTGAGAAGTATCCAAGTTGGGACACTGATGTGCTTCCTTTGGAAACAAACAAGGCAAATGGGAGTCTCAATCAAGATATAAAAAATGTCAGAGTGCTGGCAAGGAAAACAGCAGTATCGTCATACATAAGGCCATTCGCAAATACGCTAATGTATCTGGGGTCTTCCGCCCCATTACTAGGGCCCAATGTAGAATAGTCTTTAAGCGATTTCGTAATAATCCTAAAACAGTTTGAAATTAAGACCCTCAAGAGTCCATCCATGAATCTTCAATGTTCATGCAATCTCCAAGTAAGCATAGTGGTGTGATAATGGAGACAGAATAATAGGCCATATTGGACCCCAATGCAAAGCTAAAGAAGCGCTCTTTTGAATGCCCTGAAAAACATAGAAACTCTACGTAAAGTATTATGGCTTGTGGGAGAGTGAGTCAGATGTGTTAACTTAGGACATCTGGTGATCTACCGCTGAATCCTGTGCATCTGGTCATGCTTATGGAAAGATGGAGTTTAGCCACTGACCTCAGGAATTGATCTGTTTGGACACGATTGGAACATCTTGCAGAAGAAACACATGGCGCGGCCATGCAGAAATTCATGCACGTCCCACACAAAGTTCTGAAACTAATCCTTGTCTAATCATCTGACATGGAAGAGTCTTCAATGTGGAAATAATGTGGTCACAGTAATGCACCCTGAAAACGAGCCGTGCTGCATGGCTCCAGGCTCCTTAAAGCTTTAAGATTTCTTGAAAACCCATAGTAGATGAAATCACAGCAATCGAAGAAGCACCAGTTACTATCGCCCCCTGCAGAAAGATTGTTTTTGCACTTTAATATTAGGCTTAGACCTTTTGTAACGAAGCCACTCAGAAGTCCGAGCATGACGTCAGAAAATTCACCTTGTTGGTTAGGACATTTTGGCGGAAAAGGTTTAAGAGAAATTAGAGCACCAGGCCTTCACAGTCTTCAGCGGGACCCTCATCTGGCCTTGCACATTGCGGATTTGTGGCCTAACACATTACACTGACACTTGAAAGAGCTTTGTCAAAAACACTATTTAAATTAAATACAAATATTTTTTATATAACTCCGCTGCTTAGGATATCCATATGTACCAAACTTAAAACGGAGTCCAATAGAGTCTTAATATGAGACTGCCTTTCCCTGGATGGGGGCACTTTGGTTCCCCCATTCCAGTATCCTAAAGCCAACTTTTGCGAACTTGGCAGATCAAACTTATTTGCTTATATTCAACGCTGACTAAACAGGATCTGTTTTGGGCTACATCGTTTGTTTCATGACTTTAGAGGTGCTGAAAGCGATGGCGCTTAGCTGCAGAATTTGACAGTACATTCACACGTTCTATTGAAAACGACCTCCTCTGTTGAGCCTCACCTGACTTTTGCGCAAAATAAAAGGCAGAGTATTTTATTATTGCATTTTAGGTTGAATAGTGTGCATTTGTTGTTGAATTTCAATAAAAGGATGGGCACCGAAAGATGAATTACATCCCTGTCCTGATATGGTTTCTGTAAAATCAGCTTTGCATTCCAATTCCTTTTGCGTTTTTTTAATCATTTTCGCAAATGTTATCTAATACCTGTGTAAAAGGATTTGTATTGTAGACAAGCGAGAGCAGATTGTATTTATTTGCCAACGTTACTTAACCAATTCACTTGATTTGCAATTGCTAGTTTCCCTAATGGCGCAATTAATTTCAGTTATTCTTTAACTTTTTAATGTGGTATCTATTTGGTGTTTTATGGTTTTGAATATGTATTCAATTGTTTGGCTATATATTGTTTTTATCCGTTTTGTATTAAAGTAAAAAACAAATACAGATAATGAATGAATGGATATACAAATTAGGGGTTCAGATTTGAAAAGTCATGGTTACAAGGGTTTGAATGCGGTACCTAATCTGAACTTTTTTTAAAAAAGAATTCTGGGGTCTGCCACTGGACTTTAGTAGATTGGAGAGTGTGCAGTCATTGTGAATGCATTTTCAGAACTATTCAAATGGTTTTTCGAACTGAAGCATGTTATAGAGCACAAAGTATCGTTTCTAAAGCAAAAAAAATCACTATGGCTGACCAAAATATATAAAATAGGCGAATATTTTTGCTACTGTACTTGTCTCTCTATGTCACACATTTTGTAGTGCACCAAGAAAAAGATGCTACTTTGTTTGCTGCGGATATGCTCTGCGAAGCTGCAGCAGCGTATAATGAAGGGGAAGTGGAATCACTTTAATAGATTTTGTATTCTCTTCTGTGGCAAACTTAAGATATATGTAAAACCGAGCGAATCTGTAGGACGTACAAAAGTAACTGGATATTCACTCGCAGACTCTCAAATATTTGCACATGGTAAGCTAACACCTGCTTAAGTGAAGTGCAATGATTAAGCAATTAGAGGCACTAATTTGATCTGCTGTAATTGTATGCATATGTAATGAGTAAATCATTCTGCTCCCTAGGCATCAGTAATTTCCAAGTGAAAAACTGGAGGCCAAGGAAGAAGTTTCATACATTTCAGCAATGAGCAGTTCGAGGCAAGCCAGCCAAGGGGCTGTTGTAATGGTCAAACAAGGACGGAAAGTGCTACCAGTGAGGACAGATGGAATTCGGAAAAGAAACATACATTTTTGGATTACAAGCGTCGAAATCAAATGAAAGAGTAGGGTCAGCTTTGAGGATTACTGAAGCACCAAATTGCTTTCATCGCCTAAGTGTTTTCAAAAGCCTTAAATTGTCTTTTTATCACTTACTGAGATATCTTGGTTTCTAAAAAGGCATTGTGGTTTTATATGTTTGCCTTTGTGGATTATAAGTGTGGATTTCTTATCTCACATTGTTTCTAAACAAAAAAGAAAACAAAATTACAAAACAAAAAAGGCGCACCCAGCAACGTTCATGACGGCTCCTTCAAATTTTAAATATTTTCAAACTTTATTTGCAAACCTAGCTCCAAAGAGCCCAGCCAGGCTAGCGAATTGCTGTATTTAAAGAGGTAATGTGTTCAATTTCCTCATGCCCTTTAACTTTAAAAATTCGGAATGATCTCAAAATGTTTGTACATATACAATTCAGACAATTCAGACTAAAGAGCTGCTCACAGTATGTACTTGGTTCTGTATTAATCAATCATGAGTGTGTGTGTGTGTGTGTGGGAGTGTGTGTGGGAGAGTGTGTGTGTGTGTGTGGGAGAGTGTGTGTGTGGGAGAGTGTGTGTGTGGGAGAGTGTGTGTGTGTGTGTGAGTGTGTGAGTGTGAGAGTGTGAGAGTGTGAGAGTGTGAGAGAGAGAGTGAGTGAGTCTGTCTGTCTGTCTGTCTGTCTGTCTGTCTTTCTCTCTCATTGGTTCTGAAGGGAGGGAGTCAACCGGTCCCTGAATACAATTGTAGGTGTAGCTGCTCAGTAGCAAAATCTCACCAGATGAATGCAGTTTGCAGCTCTTTTCAGGGTTTATAGTAGCTCGTTTGAGCTGGGGATGTTACTTGAAGGTATCTAAATGTCCCCCAAAAGTTGTAGGAAGTCCATCCGTTCCTGTGCTTTTTCATTTCTTATTCTGGTTCTTTCACGTCTTGAATTTCAATCGGAAAGCCAAAATCTTAAGTACTAAGATGTAATGGTAAAAAACAAACCTACCTATCTTTAGAAGATCAGACCCAGAGTTATGATATACTACACAATAGGACTAAAACGTATATATCAAGAACAATAACTGCACAAGTGAATTAAGGCTAGATCACCCTGTTTGCCCCTTCTAAAAGTAGAGAATTGAAAGAGGAAATCCCAGTTTCTGCAAAATTGGTTTGGTAATATTTTCTTGAGGACCTAGTAGGAATGTATACCGTAAACATCAGACATAAGATGTAATTATTAATTTGATATATGTGTGCGATATTAGAAATGCCACTTTCCTCCCAACGTACTAATGAAGCTACAGCCTCAAAGTAACATCAAAGCAAAATAATTATCTTTTGCAAATCCGTGCATGGTTGGTTGTTTCAACAGGTATAGTGAATACCCTCGCGTAACCAATAAAATTCCACCCCCCCAAGAGCTTCCCACAACAAAGTAAATACATTCCACATTTTGCTTCATATTTGTTGGGTGATTAGGATGGCCAAGAGGTCTACAAGAAACTACAAAAGTTGGGTCTGATGGCTAAGTAGGCTGAGTCACAGTGAAAGTGCACATACTGCTTCATTAGCTCCATTCTGTCTATTATTTATGAGGGAGCTCATACATAAGGTTTCACCAGAATGCCATTATTGAGCTAAGAGGTGGGGTGATTGAAGGCTGACAATGGAGGTATTTGAATGAAACAGGTAAAGAGAATTCATGAACTCTGGGAAGTGAAAGAAAGTCTAAGATGGAGATTGAGACAGAACATTACAGAGAACAGAAGTCTTAAAGTGAGAAAAGACGTCTGTAAAGAAAGAAAAACGGAAAGGTAGAAAAGAGGAGAAGGTAGCAAGGAAGCCCCCAAAAACTCACGAGCAGGTCAGCCTCAGCACATTGATCATATTTGTTTGTATGAATTTATGGGCATCTTGTCGATACTACCTGAAAGACATTGTGCATTTTGGTATTTTTTTATTTTTTTATTTTAACGTAAAATGCAGTATGTGGTACTTTTTTATTAAAAATAAAATCTTAGATGCATAACATCCCCTCAGCAGCAACACTCTCCTCCTGAAAACTTGGAGGCACAGTTGGTCTTGCTTACTTCTCACTCTGTGCCTTAGAGGTGTGAACGTTTTAAAAAAAAACATTCTTACTGTTCCCCTGTAGTCTGGTTTTTGTTCTCAAAGGACTCCCACAAGGCACATCACTTGAAAAGGTCAAAGTTCAAAGACACACCATTGCCAAATCTACTCGGATCTACTAGACTTGATTTACTTGACTTGGTTGACAAAATGTCCCTCTGAGCAAGTGGTCATATTCGCCTCTTAAGCACAGATAAAAGAATGAAAGGAACGCAATGTTCATAACCCGTGGTTCCTAAATTGTGAGCCGAGATCCAATGGGGGATATGGGGCAATCAGAGTGGAATAAAGTACAAATGGTGCAACAATGTGGTCAATATCCAGTACTAGGACTGTATTTCTGTACTAATATATTGCGTTGGTGCACATTTAAAAATGTACAAGGGATAATTTTGTTATGGATAACTGAGCATACATCCCAAAAGAGTGCTAAACACTGCATCATATACTGCCTGCCACCTTAAGTCGTACACCGTGACCTCAGGGTGCGAACACCTATTACAACGATGAGAGCACATCGCGGGTGCATTACAACGCACATTTTACATCGCGGAAACGTTTACAACGCATGCTGTTACATCGCGCATGCGGTTACATCGCAGTTTTCCACATCGCGGTTTTTATATCGCACATTCACAGAGACAATTACATCGATTAGGTGAAAGCAGTGGGGAAATGGCAGAACCTCTTTTAGCCCACGGGAAGATATCCTTCACTCCTTGACGAGACTGAGAACTGTTTAAAAAAATAAGACCACATGACCCCAACACAAAGTGGATTTCACTAGCTAGAATGCTACCTTAACTTGCCCTTCCACTGGCTACTTCACTGTGAAGGTACTTTATTTTTGCATTTCCTAATGGAACTCCTTACGAGTGCATCTGCAGGCCGCCTCTCTCCTCCCTGTGGTCTTACAGTATACCTAGCTCCACACATGAGCAATGCATGATTGTGGGTAAATTACAATCAAATACATAAAGCAAGAGTGAAGGTAGTCACTACAGCACATGAATTACTTAAATACTGCTGTGTGTGTTACATCATACCTGCATCCTGACAGAATGCTAAGGGAATTTACGTGATAGAGTAAACATCGCTAACTTTGGGCATGCGCAACTGTGACTCACTCTTGGGTACTCCAAACATGCATTTATATACTATTATGAATCAGCCCATACTGAATGTACAGACAGAGCGGGCTCTGTGAATAAGCGCTGTGAATTTTTCCAAGACACTGTTTTGTTCAGCATTATTACATACAATAGATAACACGCTTTGGGAGTAATTTTCAAAAGGGGAATGAAAATAGTGGTACTTTAGCCTTTGTTTCTTTTATACCACACTGCATTCCACAATAGGTGTCTCGGTGCAATGGACGTTTGAGGTTTCACTTGCGCAGTTTTGGGAAGTCCTTTGTATTACAAAAAAAAAACAACGTCTTTAAAGGGTCGTAATTTGCTTTTCTTGCCACATATTTTGCTCAACCTTATCACACGGACATTATGCGTTGTAATGACGTGCGCTTTAGCACTATGCGATGTAATGTACTTGGCAATAGGAAACACTGCATTGGCGTTGCAACGCCGTGCGTTGTGAAAATTGCCGGTGTAACGGTGTTTGCGATGTATTACACGCGTGGTAAAAGCACGCGTTGGAATGGTGTGCAATGTATGAACCTACATCCCCCTCAGGGCCTAGCAAACCGTTTTTGTTTATTCCTTCACAAGCAATCATGTTGCCTTAGATGTGCTCCTTTCATGCTAACACACTATTTAATTCGCTAGCATCATTAACAATAACACAATTACCCTTTGTGTGAACCTGTATCCTTCCTGAACTATCGCTACTGCCACCCGGGAACACTCAAACTGACCTTTGATAGTCATGGGTGCAAAGTCAATCTCAGAACCTAATCAAGTTACATGTTAGCACTGGACAATAATTATACACATTTAGTCCTTATTGAACAGTTCAGGTTCATATCACTGTGTTCTAACTGCAATGTTGGAGTTTACTGCCAGAGCCTTGCCATAAAACCGGTCAACATATTGATTTCACCCAAAAATAAGAATGCACAATGCAGACCTTGCTCAATGTAAGCGTGCCTATCATTTCACAGTGAAATATGTCACCGCTACTTTAACAGATTTGTGGCTGATACAGTCTTTGGGTGACTAATCTACTGCACAATCAGCAGGTGGTGTAGACTGAACTACTCTTTGAGTGCTACAGGACTATACACAAAAGTAAAGCAAGTTATTCCCCATAGTCAATCACTCATACCCTAGCTTTGTCAATTTAGTTACTCTTCTGGCCACGAAAAACAAGTTTCAAAAGATCTAAAGATCACCCCCAGAGCAAAGAAGCTCGTTTGCCTTTTTTGCGGGTTGGGGAAAGAGAAAACCACATGTTAAGCATCTCAGAGTTCTGCTGCTGGGCAAGGTCGTCTTTTTAAATAACTATTTCCTCATTTTTCATACCAGCTGTCAAATGACAGTGTGCATAAGGTTCAAATTCTATGATGAGTTCTAAAGGGCTAGAAGATTTGGGACTGTCACTTCTAGCTGTGGACCTCGATTTTAGGTACAATAAAACATATGTGCATGCAGATTCAGAACATTAAACATCTCTGAGAGAAGGGAGTAAAAGGAAAGGGCTTGTCATAAAAAGTTGCATATATCTGCACACAGTTTTTGAAACTAATATCAAGACTCAAAATAACATCCATCATAATAAACTATCTGACTCACAGCTGTGATGCCCAAGCGTTGCTGGTGACCCCGAGATATATTTTGTGCCATCCGTCCAAGGTTGGATACTAATAAAACTATTGCAGACAAAACAATTCTGGTTGGAGAAGTTGTGCCAAAGATCCTAATCAATAGAGGGAATTCAACTGGAGGTTTACTGTTGGCAAGTTGTTTACATTTTTTAACCAAGAACGCATGTCAGAGAGCCTTAATGTCAGTCAACCGGAGCATGTCATAAATCACCCGAAAGATGTGGTTGCGTCACCTGAAGCAGAAATAAAACATGCCCCCCTACTTGCATGAGTGAATACTGACAATACCCTATTTAAATTACCACATTTCAATTGCATTGTTTTATTGCTACAGCTTTCTCTAGGCCAGAGATTGGGGGAAATGGTTAAACAGAAAGGCCTGGGCTGGCTGGTTTAACTAATCATGCAGGCTGATTTCAGCCCTTCTCGCGCCCGCCCACAAGTTATCTAAAGCATGCAATTACATTCTTGAAGTCGGCTTTAAGTTTACCGCATTGTTCGCTTTCAGTTTTTTAAATGCGAGCTTAACTTTTTCCGGGTTTCTTTACCTGCGTGTCTAGCAAGTTTGCTCCCAGTACCCATTTCTCCGAGTGCCCGCGTGCTGGCTGGGGAAGCTAAAGGCACGCGCACGCCACATGTTGAGTGGACCTGGGTGAGGAAAGCAGGGCTGCCAGTACCTTACCGGCACCTGGAGGTGGCAAGGTGCTGTGCTTGAATTAAAAGCACTGGTGGGCCTGGACGGTCGGACCCACGGCGCACGAGGATTATCCCCGAGACCTCTCCAAATGCAAAAGCCCTGCCTCAGCAGCTGAGTTCTGGGCAATGCACGGGGCAGTTTGCTTTTACTGTCTAAGGAAACAACTGAATCCGTATCTGATGTAAACATACAAAATGTAACAGCTCCGCATGGCGAAGGAACCAGTATGCTGGGTATAAACACATAAGACTTGTTTTACAAACTGCTATATTTTCAGCGTTTCTACATTCATCGAAAATGCATTTCTGTGGCATGTCAGCAATGTTTCACAGTTAGCAATCTCTGTGAAATGGTTCAGAACTTGGCATTTATCCTGTTTCATGAGAAAAATTGTGTTTTGCCTCAAGTCATGGTTCTTTTAAACAAATTCATCTTTAATTACTTGTTTTATCTTTGTGAGTTTCATGGTCGCCTTGACATCTGTGTCAGACCGCCATGTCATTCATGCATTATTATCTTGGCAAACAAAGTCAGCCTTCCACTACCCACCCTTGTTTGGGCGACATATTGTTGCTAATTATTAGTATATAATGAATATTCATGGCTTGTGGTGGTGCTGCGTGGTCATGCATGGGAAAATCTTTCCTGGTGTGACAGGAGTACATGTGGATGCTCGGTGAAAAGGACAGGCTGCTAGTTGGTCACCAGGCGTGTATTTACAAAAAAGGTAAATCTAAAAATGAAGATGCTTCATCCTCTCTCCTCTCCTCTCCTCTCTCGCTTTCCTCTCTCTCCTCTCTCTCTCTCCTCTCTCGCTTTCCTCTCTCTCCTCTCTCTCTCTCCTCTCTCTCTCCCTCTCTCCACTGAGAGATTGGTGTATTTGTTTTATTTCCCTGCCCTCCAATTTCAAAGGAGAATTTCACCCATAACGTGACTGAGAATCTGCCTAGAAAGGGGAGGACTGCAAAATGGCAGGAAATAAAAATGCAGAAGTGAAGAAAGATGCTTAGTGAAAGTCCATTTACTAAACTGTCTGTTTTATGTATGGCATTTAAATCTTAGAGAAATTGTGCTGAGAGAAATTCTTCAGTTTATCAACATATCCTCAAAATATTTTGGGATGGGTGAAACCTAAACATTACTTGGGTGGTAAGCCTGGTTTGAAACAATATCAAGGTAGTGAAATATTTCAGGACTTGTGGCATTTTGCCACTTATTCGAGAATAGTGTTGTAAAAAACCCATTTGGCCTAATGGTTTTTAAACTTTATGAGGTGGAGAATATCCTCATGTACTCCAATGGAAGCCAGACTTGGTTGCTCGTTCAGTCAGTCCAATTCAGGGCTTTTATTTATCTCCCAACACTTAACAAGCATTTGCAATGCAATAGGTATCGCATGTACGTGAGTTTGAGCTATTGGCATTGAAAATGACAATGCCTTTTATTTATGTTTTGGCTTTGAAAACATAAATAAAATGCTTTGTCATTTACAATGCCAATAGCTTAAACTCGTAAGACGAGAGCATGTGCTGCTTACGCCACGAGACCTATACAGCTCTAATCTTGTCATATTTTTCTTGAACATGTAAATGGTGCACATTTATTATTTTTCTCCCAAAAGTATTGTATTCTGGTTTCTAAAGTCATTAATGGTTTTAAATAAAATGTCTCTCCACCTCGGCTCTATAATAGATTTCTGCATATGGCATAGTTTACCCTACCGAACTCAACCTTATAATTACCCCCCCATTTTGGTAGAGACTATGCAGGTTTCCTTTACTTGGCCTTGGAGTGCCCACCCATATACAGGTTTTGGTTGATCGTGATACAGTTGGTTGGAGATATGATGCTGAAGTAGAAAAACAGAACCCTCCCGTTTTGAAGAACCCAGTGCACTGAAGGAAATTCGGAGCAGCAAAGCACATTATTCTGAAGAGCTGCACTCACTAGGACAGCACAGCCAATGAACTACTGGCAAGTCTTTTCTCAGCCAATGGCAAACTACCATGGCAGTCACTGATTGCCCAATAAACCAATAGCGATGGAGAAATCCCATTACCAATCCCATGCTAAGCGATCCTCCCACCAATCCAAGCGTATCTCGCTCTCCCAACACTGATAGAATCTAGTTTCTCTGGCGTGATTGGTTGCAACCACGGGTGTGTGTGGTTGTGCTCCGGTGTTGTAACCGGCTCCTCACCCTGTTGACGGGACTGAAGCCGCCCGTTAAACTGTAATAACGGTCAGCGGCTTCAGTCTGAAGTAATGACTGTCCCGGGACAGTGAGCCCAGACAGGTGTCAGCCACTCAACTGCGGTGTAAAGAATCAGGAAGAACACACACGCTCACCCCCTCACCACTCCCGCCCCTGCCGCGCACAAACACTGCCCTCCTTCCTCCTCACTGGTAGGCTGGCTCCGGGCTCTGAGCAGCGCAGACACCCGTCCCTCCCTCCAGTCAGAGCGCGTGCCTCTCTCTCCCTGCCATGCATGCTGTCGCGGGCGGGTCCGGCTTTTGTCCAGACGAGAGCGGTATAGTTCGAGGTAACTTTCAGACACCAACTTGTGTCATGTGATTAGTGTACGATGAGTCATACGAAATATGGTTGGCGCTTCTTCTCAATTGAATTAATCATGGGGAACCGGAGACAAGTCTATCAGGGACCCGCCACTGGAATATCCGATCCGGGCGATGCTTGATTCGTTGGTTATTGTATCCAGTTACCCATGATTAATTCAATTGAGAAGAAGCGCCAACCATATTTCATATGAATCATCGTACACTAATCACATGACACAAGTTGGTGTCTGAAAGTTACGCCAACTCCGTATGTAGGCCCTGGATTAAAATCGGTCACAATACGGTAGAAGCCCTGCATCGTTTCAAGGTTCCAATTTTCCACCATATATACCAAGTTATAGTCCCTAGATAAGCTGTCCTGAAGAGACCCCATAACCAGAGTGGGTCGAAACGTCGTCGACATTACAAAGAGAGGGCGAGAAAGACCCATCATATCATTGAAGCTCCTCCTTGTTGTTTTTAATGACCTTTCTTAAATTCACTGCTATGCACTCCATAGGCTAAAATCACCTCACTGGGACTCACCTTTTCACTTCTTCACTATATTGTGCCTGTAGTGATATAATAAAGTGTAAATTATGCATCTGATTAATAAGAAATAAATTATATTTACTTCGGCTGAAGTGAATACTAATTTCCTTTGGGCC
Organism: Triturus cristatus; assembly: GCF_964204655.1. Lineage (NCBI taxonomy): Eukaryota > Metazoa > Chordata > Amphibia > Caudata > Salamandridae > Triturus > Triturus cristatus. The sequence goes on from NC_140590.1 coordinate 646,089,841, forward strand.
TCAACTTTGTACTGAATTGTAAATATTGGATATTACAATTAATTACATTTTTTTGCCGCAAAATTATTTATTTTATTTTTGGACTGATCCAACTGCGAGTAATTCCTGCTCGATTTATTGATAAAAGGTATATAAATGAGTTCCTTGTGAACACTGTTTCCTGCTTTTTTGCAAATACCCAGTTCACAAGGACGTATGGGTTGCTCTTGTTTTTTGAAATATTGTCAGCTGCTTGTAGGCATTATTCAATATTGGAGAAGACTGTTCCTATGGATTGTCAAAGTTTTGGGAGATTTGGTTCACCTGCGTATTTTTTCATCTCACAATCTGATTGATTAAACTACAAAATACTAAGTTTATTCTGTTAGTACAAAATGACGTTTTACACAAAATGCATTTCTATAAATGTTAAGGAAATTCAACCTACAGTACTTCCATCCAACAATTATACTTTTTAACATATTCCTATCAAACAATAAAATAGTGTAACACTGCCAACATGCTTTTTATTCGTATATTGTTTCTACTGATGGTATAAAAGCGACTTGCAAAAAACGAAAAATAGTGTAAAAAAGGGTTATTTTAACAGGTCTAACTGCAGTTTCTACATTGCTGAAGTCTAGCTCCTGTGCTATGCATGAAGCCATGTTTTCTTTTGTCACACTAGTGGAAGGCAGAATAAGTGCTGCGGTCCACCAGTGACATTCAACCTTTCATGTCATGAGTTTATTTCGGCGCCATAATGTATGACCTTATATAGAAGTTAAATAGGCCAAACAAGTTGGAACCAATTTTTACTTGTTTTAGGGATCGGAACACATACACTGGGCACTGGTCAGCAATGCCCCAGTGTACAGAGTCTAAAATACAGCAATACATTTTAACAATAAAATGGGGGCATTTTATCACATTCAGGTGCTAATTTCATAGCATTTTGGATTTAAACATTTTCTGTTTTAAGTGTAATCCTTAAACTACCTCCTTCTGTTCAATCATTATTCCTTCTCCCTAAAAGATATCCAGTGCACTGGGTTGGTTTTTATGTACTGCTCGTTGTGGTCAGGGTGATGGATGTCTAGGAGGAAAGCCAAAGAGTGAGAAAGTACAAATAATAGTTGATCAGGTTTGTGGCTATTTTGGAGTAGGCCATAGACCTTGCACGTTTATATATGTTTGTGCAACATGTGAGCTACGGAGTACTGATGGGGCTGTAATGAATTGATAAGCAATGCCTTTCTTCAGAATAATAGCAGTAGTTACAGAAAGGCACAGATTTGTTTTGCTGTTGACAACTGGGAAGGATTGTTGAAATGCTGACCTTTTGGTGGTCACTGATCGGACACTAGCACATGTCTGTCACTAATCTGTATCACTTCCAAACATTTTGTTTATCAAAATCAGGGCATGATTCCAAACAATCACTGATGCATTTACGTTTTTCAACAGAATTGCTGGCAACACTCCATTTGGCTTATATTTTACTCACGGATTCCTTGAATTACTAACTGAAGCACCAAATCTATGAGGCTATCTTTTATTAGTGTTACTGGCCATTTTCACTTTAAAATTTGCATTAGCTTACATTTTCAATCCTTGGGGGAAGATTCTCCAATTGTAAACATGTCTTTAAATTTATCTCAGTTTAAGTACTGTGACTGCTCCAATATGCTTTGTAAAGTTCCATATGCCACTACTTATGAGATAAATCCATTGTAAGATAATTCCAAGTCCCACGTAAAGTTCTCTTTACATTTGAGATTACTCCTATGGAGGGTTCGGATCTAGAGTACAAGTGTAACGCCGTGTTGAGCAAGCAGAGTTACAGTGTAATAGGGCCTCAGAGAACTCAGGCAGTCTGTTTTTTAACGACTGGTTTTAGTGAGGGTATCTGAATACATATAGTCTCCTTCCTGCCTAATAACACAAACAAGCTGAACAGATTTCAGAGGTGAGCACCTAACTCACAGACAGATCTAATTGACCCTCTCATCTTCAACTATTCATGAGAGAATCCTTTTCTACAGCTACGCTTAATCAGTATTCAGTCAAAGAAACTTTATTCGCTATGCATCGGTAGCATAAAAGAAAAAATAAATTAAAAACACATTACAAAGAAAACATTCAAGATTTTTAAACATATAGCTCTTCCCCAAATAAGAACAGTTAAAAACAGCAAACGCTATACTTTGCAAGTCCATATAGAACCCCCGCCCCATAAAATACAATTAAACGGCGTTTCGTTTAACATTTACATCTTTCAAGCTATGGTACACAATCGACTTCTCAGTACAATCAAACCAAAAAATTGCAACTAGCCTTAGGCACAAAGAGATGTACTAAGAACAATTTACAGCCAATTCGTTGGAATTAAGAAACAGTTGCACTAAGATACTGGACCCATGAGAATTCCACAGAAACAACAAAATTACGTGCAAAACATTCCGTAAAACCCTAGCATGCAGTTAACTTTCTAGTAAAATGCTTTGAGAGTATAATAGAATCAAGCAGCTGCACCCACCCTTGAACACAGTACAACGTGCAAGGAAATTCATGGGGTTTAAAAACAATTACACTATAATAATGCACCCACACAAATGCTCTCGAACATTCCTCAATCAGAAACGGGGTTCACAAAATAATGTGCTAAACGTTCCTTAAACGCCACGCATTAAAAAGTACATTTTGCAATGAAGTCCCTTCTAAACTCCAGTCTCTTCTTATTTTTAAACATATCAAGAGAGCCATAGCATAGCAAACCAAGGGGTCGTCAAGTTGTACCAAAAAGTGAAGCACGTCTGCATTGTCTAAAATTAAAACTGGTGAGAAGATGTCCCTTCACATGGGCAAGGGACTAACTCCTTCAGGGAATGACACCTTTGAGTATAGCCCAAATAAAAGGCAGGTATTTGGAAGGGAACCTGGTGAGAACAAAGCGGTGCTGGTGATTCTGAATGGCAGACAGGAAAGGCTGCAGGCCTACGCACAAAGAAATTGAATTATTAGAGGATCTTTTTGCCGAGGCATTCGCCAAAAATGTCTGCTTCAGCTTTGACTGACTGCAGACCAAACAGGAATGAGGTGTGGAAAATAGATCAGGGAGCCCCATTTCTTCCAAGGTCTGTTTAACATATGAGATCCAAGGTATCGCAAGGGCTGCGTCTTATTTCAGACTAGCCTCAAGGAGGCTTGCAGTCTCCCTTGTCCAAGTTGAATGCCACAGCAAGAGAGGGCCTAGCTTAATTTTGTCCGTAATATAGGAGATTCCTAGCTCGTCAGGACACGGAGCATTAGGGCAACTGTGTAGGACTGATAGAAGTTTTTTTAATAAAAGCGTTCTCAGCTTGCTGGATCTCATGGATGTCAACCATACCTCAAATCCATGCCCCGTACGCAGCTATCACCACAGACTTTGTGGAATATATAGTCAACAACTCCTACACTTGGTATAAGACCTCGTTTTTTATTAAAGTTTTGCAAAGCCAGGATTGTCTTAGCTAACATAGCCGTTCTATTTGACACCACCTGCTTTCATGAGTATTTGGCGTCTAAAAGAATAGCCAAGTAGGAAAAGGACAGGGTGTCTCCCACCTTTAAGTTGTTAATAAAAAACACAGGGATCATTTTTGGTCTTCTGCCAAAATTCATTGTATAGGTCTTGCTATCATTAACCTGCAAGTCTAGCTCCTGCATAAAGGTCTCTATCAGGCCTCACAGCCTTCGCCCTGTTCTTGCCACTAGCACTACATCGTCTGCATAGGAGTATTAGTTACATGGCATATTTATTTTTTGTCTCCTGAACTAATTTCTTTACTTGGGGAAACAAATTCCAGGCTGTCGCAACCGTTGGAGTATGAGCCAGGTCAAGAAACTTAAGTCCCACCAGGAAATTTCTTACATATCTCTGGCCAATTTTAGCATAGCATCAATGTCTCTGTAATTCAAAAATATGGCAATGATAGATCTTGAGGGCTGCCCTGTTGGTGTCTCCAGAGATAGAAATGTCTGGATGTTAAACAACAAGCTACTGACAAATCTGCAAGATGGAAAAGTTCACAATCAGTAATAAGGTTTTCTATACTGAGTATCGCAGTAATCTCTGAAATTCCAACAATCCTATCATTATTACGCCTGATGCAGCCACCAAATCTTCATTTGTAGCCATGAATTGTGGCATAGTATTTGATACAGTTTCTAAACCATCTGCAAGTAATGAGGATAGTTGTGATTTATGGACAGTTTTAGAATATTTGTCAAGACTAGCTTGTATACTCTTAACTTCGAAAGTCAGAGTATCCAATTATGATGCCAATTCATCAGGTGTATGCCAAAACTTGTATAGTCTTGCTTCAAAGCGCTCTTATGAATTCAGAATTTTCATATTTCTCTGAATCAGCAGACTGTCTGGATCTACTATTAAAAGATTTTCATTTTAGTCTGCTGCTAGTCTTGATGCCACATTCTGAACAACTACAAATGCAAAATGTATAATTTAGATATACAGCTTGCACATAATGTTAGGACGTGCATTTATAAGAAACCAGATTCGTGTAGGAAGCTGAATTTTTGGACTAGGGGAGTGACCGTTTCTGTGAGAAAATCCCAGTTACTTGGTAGTTTGGCTCAAGCAGCGAGGCCATTTTCAGAGCAAAGAGCATATGGTATATGTACAGTAATACCAAAGCAACATCATACTTGCAAAATAAGCAAGTTTAGTTAAAGGGATAAACCTGAATCATTCAAAACATACCAAGAGTGCAAACATAGGATCTAGGAATCAGGAGTTATAAAAATACAAATAAGCTTCCGGACTTTTAAGGAAGTCAAAATCTACCAGTGGAGAAAGGTGGAAACCTGTGGCACAGATGGTGATCACAAAGCTGGGATCAGTGGTTTTGTTGCTCAGCTGAAGCTCTGTGTCAAACTAATACAACTTTGATGGGGACAACCCAGGAAACCCTAGTCACTTATGTTGCATCATCTTCCAGCACTCTTTAACAACTTTTCCCACATTAGCGGTTTACGCTTGCCGGTCGGAATAACGCATGCTTTTTCCACACATGCAGTTACTCTGCAGCCTTAGCCACTAATGTGTCTTTACAATGCATTCCTTTACAAATGCATATCATTACAACAACATGCCTTAGGGAAAGAGCAGGACTTTGGAGCAGTATTATTGCCTATTCCAACTCCAATCTGCGCAATAGTAGGAAAAGCATTGGACTTTAAAGTCTAAAGTCGCTTTCCCATGTTGTTGTAACAATATGCATGGGAAAGGAATACGTGGTAAAGACACATTTATAGTAACACCAGTGTTAGTACAGCAGCGCATGGTTCGCGCTGCTTTGTAAATGCTGCATTCCATGGTTTACCTTCTCACTTAGAAACTTTTCTGGAAGTTGTGAACCCATCACTGTTAAACCTCACATCCTTGGCGTGGTTTCCCCTAACTTTTTGCCTTCAACTTTCCTGCTTTGCTGACTGTTATTTTCTGCTGGCTTTAGGGCTCTGCACATTTTACCACTGCTAACCAGTGCTAAAGTGCTTGTGCTGTCTCCATTAAACATGGTAGATTTGGCTTTCACCCAACTTGCATATTTAATTTACTTCTTAGTCACTAGTATAGTGGTACTAAAGGTGCCCAGAGGCTGTAAATTAAATGCTAGTAGTAGGCCTGCAGCACACTTAAGTAGCCTTTTAAACCAACCTCAGGCTTGGCATTGCAGCCTGCATGTGGAGTTTGGAAACTGTCATTTCGACTTTGCAAAGCCCCAAACCTTCCTTTTTTAATACATTTAAGTCACTCCTAGGGTAGGCCTTGAACAGGCCTGATGGCAGGGTGTAGTGTAGTTCACAAGTAGGGTACGTACTTTTAAGATTAACATGTCCAAGTAGTGTAAAAACCCAAATTTGGTTTTTACTACTGCAAGGTCTACCTCACCCATTGGATAACATTGTAGTTACCTTATTACATTTAATAAGCTGTAACGTCCCATTGGGAGAAGGTAGTTAGCTTGAGTTTGGTGTTTAAAGAGAGGTTTTGTTTGGTGTCTAAAGAATTGTAAATGAAAACCCTCTTTAATGGTAAAGTCAGATTTTTAATCACAATTCTGAAAATGCCACTTTTCAAAAGTTACAAACAAACACACTGTCTAGGTGCCGATTTATTTTAACCAATTCGAACATAAAGGACTAAACATTTAATTTTTAATGGCCCTTGTGTTTTATTTCACTTTTCTTCGGTTTTAATCCCAAAAGTTTTGGGTCATTTCTCTCGTCTTTTTGAAAGGCAAACTATTTTGTGGAAAGAAGGTGTGTATGTATATATCTCACACCGGCAGGACACATTGTGTTTTTCAAACAACGTTGTTTTCTTTGTCATTATATGTTGTTGTATTGATTGTGATGTTAAAACGTGTTTGAAGTGTATATTTGAACGTTCTTTCCAAAAACTAGTTTGCCCTTCAAAAAGACATGCAAGAAATGTTCCAAAGATTTTGGTGCCTAAAGCCTGATCCTGGGTCACATGACTATTTGTAGCTGGCAGTTGGTCTTTGTGTATTGCGCCCAGACAGTGAGACAAAGGGAAGATAGGTGTTGGCATGATGGGTCACTCTGCGTTAACGAGTGAGAGGAGCAGTCACCTACCACACTTGCACATTACAAAGTCCTGTCTGAGCACTCTCACAAAGGGTTTGACACTGGTCTTTTGTGACCCCAGACAAGTTGGGGCAGGACAAAGAGGAAGGGGACGCCAGACACCTCAAAGGGGTAGAAACCTCTAGAAGGTTCCTACACTTCAAAGTGGGCACCAGGTATAAATATTGGGCCCTTAGACCCAACTCTTCAGGACACTTCTGGACCTGGAGACTCTGCCAGGAAGAAGGACTGCTGTGCTGCTAAAAGGACTGCTACTCAGCTGGACTGCTGCTCTGAAGGAATGCTGCCCTCCTAAGCGGACCTGCTGCACTCTTCCCTGGGTAAGAAGGCATGGACCTCTAAACCCAGGGCCCCATAGTGACTCCAAGGCCTAGTTGGCTGGCCTCCTGATCAGAAGCCTCAGGGAAAGAATGGGCTTCCAACCACCTTCAACTCAGCACCTGGACTCTGCCATCTGGGAGTTCTGTCCTTCCAAGTGGTGCCACCACCGTCCTGGACCCTTGAAAGTGGGCCTGAAGTTGCTTTGCCAGCCCATCTGGGGATTTAGCAGAACTGACTCATCTTCACGGCGCATTTCCCGCAGAACTGACGCATTGCCTTTGCTGTTCAACACATCTATATCGGAACCGACACATCGCCTCTGCTGCACAGACTTTCCAGATGCAAAGACTTCGCTTCACTATCACATCCTATCGGAACCACAGCTGTGCGATGCATCTCCATGCATCGCCTTGCCCAACGCAGCCCCTCGGAAACACCGTGGTTCAACGCATCTTCATGCAAGGACATTACATTGTACTTTAAAGCTAACCAGAACCGCCATTGCATGACGCATCTCCTCGCCCAGACCTTGCACCGCCTCTGCTGAGCGACGCATCCTAAACCCGGGACTGCATGTCTCTGCAACCAGGATTTAAGGTACTCTTCTTCTGATAGCCCTTTTTACCTGTAGCGGGCCCACGCTCCATGAGTCTAACCTGGTGACTGTAGCCAACCAGCACAAAATTGAGGATGGCCTGAACTTGTTGGTGCATTGTGCTTTTTGGAGCTATTTTCATTGAAATCTTTGAAATTACATATCTCAGATTCTACTGAATGGATTTGTGTACTTTTGGTCTTGATTTATTTACTAAAATGTACTCTAAATTGGTGTGGGATTTTTCTTGTGTGGTGTTTTTACTTCATTACTGTTTGAAGTGCTGCATAGATACTTTACACACTGCCTTTAAGTTAAGCCTGACTGCTGTGTGCCAAAATACCGGAGGCTTGTGATGCCTTTTACTGTATTGCTGTTTTCAATTTCATACAAATTTTTCGTTGTATTTGTTTTAGCTCTGTGTATTATGGGTTGTACCCAAAATAAACAGAATATTTATTGAATGTTTGAGCTACATCTTTATTTTCATCAAGCCAATAAAAAGTACTGTGAAAGGATGTAACATGGTCATATACTAACACGGTAATTCCAAAAGTATGTTGAAAGCCAGGTGGCCTTTAATGCCTTCATTGGCTTGCAAAATCCTGTAATGTGGCGTTCCCAAGATACCTATTTCAGTCTCAATGGTTCCCATGTTCGACCTTTTATTTTGTGCCCAACGGATTGTCGTTCTTAAGACCACAAGAGGGATAGCACAAGTTATCGTTCATGTGCTCAACCACATTTCCTTCCTGCAGACTGAAAGGTAGTTGCTTTCCGTTTTCTCATTAAAACATTTTTAGCACGTTTTCCTTCATTATCATGATACATCTTACCCAGTCGGAAAGAAAAAAAACTGTTTTATATTGAAACGGAGAGCCCCAGGTAGTTCTTTTTGATCGCACTTCCAAAACTATTCAACCAATGGTCACCCAATCTGTTCACACCCTACCTCTGACACATGTGCCGTTACCAGCAACCAAAATAAAAAATAATCAAAAGGAACTTCTAGAGTGTGGTTATTCTCAAACTATAGCAATGAAGGATATAGGCCTTGATATACTATGGCCTTCAGGGATACAAACATCTGGTATCACAGGAAAAATCACAGGAAAGATCACAGGTAGTGCTTCACAGGTGAGACTGTGTAAAGCACTTATTATACCATCAGACTATGAATTAATAGCAAATTAAATTTGCATGATTTAGCAAATACTTGCAGTCTCTAATAGTAAAATAAACGGCACAAATCCATCCCTAAAGAGAGCCCCTGTTGTAAATATGAGTGAGATGCCAAAGTTCACACAGGGTAGCACATAATATACATGAATCTCTGCTGTGCAGATACTCTGCTTCAAGCAAGTAATAATTACCCTGCGGTTCAACATCCTCAGCAATAAAGTGACTATTTGAATCTTGCAAGCACAGGGAATACACTGTTTTTTTAAGGTTTACAGACGTTTTCAAAACCACACAAGGCCTGCGTGGAATCTCCATTCAATAAACCTTGCACACAGCTCCTGCAGTGGCTCCGCACACAAACAAATGGTCAGTTTCTTTGAATCGAAATGAAATCTAAATTTGATAGGCTGCCTCTCTGACCAGAATTGCAAGGGATCTTTACAAAGGGAAAAGACCTTTATCTGTGAGCATGCATCTTTCTCAAAAGCATATGTCTAGTAATGGTGTATGCCACTGAGCATCGGAGCCATAGTGGCAACCCTAAAATGTGTGTTCATTCTGGTCATTTAGAGAACCAATCAGTGTTTTTATGCTTTCAGTCATCCTGAAAATATATTTGTCAGAGGCATGCCTTCCCGTGTCAAGGAAGTAAGAAAGACTCAGTCTCCCACTGGAGGTTATTCAGGACACTCATTAAAATATCCGCCTAGTCATTATTTAAACTTCCCTCACACACCACCGAGGCAGTCAACAAGATCACCCTTTGGTGCATTCGAAAACTGGCTAAGCCGATGTTCAAAACATTAAAGCCCTTTTAACTTATATATGTAAGAAAATGCTCCTTACGCAGCCATATTCAGAAAGGCAGATGGCTTTATCCAATAGCATGAAAATATACTGTCCAAATAGACATAAAACGTGGTCTTGTAAATGCCAACGAGTTACTTTGCATGGAGAAAAATTATGCGAAACGGACTGTCCTAGAAGCAGCAAACACTTGAAATACAAAACAAAATATCAGACCAGCAATTAAAATATGCAGAAGGCAATTCGGAAGAAATGTTATGGCATTAAGCAGAACAATGCCCTTGCAGTTCAAGCACATATCTACAACTATGATTTTTGTTCCAGCATGCTGTCGCTGTGTTATCTGCTCTGTACAGCATTCCTTACAGCCAGTTCGGCTTCCCACAGGAAATTAAATCCTCAATTGAAAAGCAAACTGGAAGCCAAAAATTGCAGACACTCCCAAATAAATCTAAGAAATATTCATATGGGCTCTAGCCTCTGCAAAATTCCTGAAATTGCTTGCCACGTTCAGAATACTTCTGCCACTTGACAAATACGTGTGCAATGCTTATTGTTCAAGAGAACGCAAGGCCAAGCTGTGTGGTCAAAATAAAACAGATAGTGGCCCAGTCCTGCTTCTGATTTCTCAAGAGCTGAAAGAATATTAGGCACACAGTGGGCGTTGGTGCCCATTTCGTTCAAAAGGGACAAAAATATGATAAATGCTTCTTGGCATGTGTGAACCTGAAGCTAGCTGCAATATTCGCAATATCATGTGAAGGAATTAAAACAAAGGGAAAACTAGCATGCAAGAAACCGCAGAGACAAGTATTCTCGAACAATTGTTCAAGTAAAAGTGCGAGTAGCAGTGACTTAGAACAGGCACTGTACAGTTTACCTCTAGACACAGCTCTTGAGCAGAAGATAACAGGAAAAAGTTGCCCTTGAACAAAGGGAAAGTCATTCGATCGGTCTAAATAGATCAGAAAACAATTCAACCCATAAAGGCAGATGAACAAGTCTTTTCTTTTTTTTGTTGCTTGTTATTAAGGCAGGGTCTCAAAATACTAACATAATCATTGCGCCATACTAACCAAAATATTTGTCTAGAGTGAAAAACAGCAGAGCAAGTTTCTAAACGCTAGCTAATACAGGTCCAATTGCCACTATTAATGTTACTCTAGGCTCAGCCCACCTCCCGCCCCAAAATAAGGCTAGATTGAAACGCTAGAGATACTACGAGAGACTACCTATATTCACTCCTGCCTGATTTCCCAGGTCCATGCGTGATGTGCTGCTCCAGTCCAGGCTTTTTCTTTGAATTCTGGGGCTTGGAGTCTTGTTTATTCCATTAAACCAGGAAAACAAGTCCCAGGATCCAAATAAAAAACCTGAACTGGGGCAGCACATCACGCATGGACCTGGAAAACTTGACAGCTAAGTATATTTTGTTACTAAACAGGGCTTTAGTGTTGCAGTGTCAGATTAATTTTTTATGGCTCGGGAGAGTAAGTGATTTGTCCAGAATCACAGAATGAAGAACAGATGCAGGGACTCAAACCGCGTTCCCCAATTCCAAAGTGGACAGCTCTGGCTGTTAGGCCACATCTCCTCCTCCAGGTTGGTGGTGATTTGAGAGGGTTCAGTCAAATTAAGTTCCACCATACAACATTTTGTCTCCCATTTTGCCACTATATTGCTTCTAACTGCATCGCTAAAATTAAGTGGAGGAGAATTTTGAGGTGGGGTGGTTTTGGTGGCATCTTGTGCATGGCTGTGTGTGGTGGAAGGAAGGATAACGGAAAGGAGATGTTAAGATAAAGAGACAGTGGTAGCGCAAGAGCGAGTGAGTAGAGAGGGTGACAATATGTGGTAAGATCTGGTCATGAGAGAGACAATGTGTGCATGTTTCTTTTTCAGGATGGACTGCTTCTGTTCAAGAAACAGACACAACATGTATCTCTTCCGTCTTGATCAGAGAAGCGCACATGCCCCTTTCTGCTGGCTTCCGCATCCTGAGAAAATATGCTGTCTTCGGTGTGCCAAGAATGCATACCAATGCAAGAGGCAGGAAGGAGAAGGCAGAGTGGCTACTCCAGGGTGCACAGCAGAGTCCTACACACAAGTGGGTGGAGCAGTGGAGAAAGCCATTTATAGGCAAAGAGAGTAGGGTATAGATTGCCATTCCCTATGGGAGGAAAACCATTGGGGGGGGGGGGGGAAGAGTGCGTGACCCACTACGTGCACAAATAGGTCCTTTTGAGAACCCTGCTCAGTGCTATAGGTGACTAATAATAATAATAATAATAATAATAGCAGCATTTGTAGAGCCCAACAGCTACCTCAAGCAGAGGTGTCCCGGCGATAGAAGATATGTGCATATCTGTAGCCTTTCCAACTGCAAACATTTTTGCTATTTCTGCTCTCTACAAAAAAGCTGAAGGTTACTCAAACATGTTTTAATATGGTTAAAATATCTAGCATATTTGAATTCTAATGAAACAAGAAGAAAATGATTAGTGAAACAAACACAACGCTGAGGATTCCTCTTCAATGCTCTTGTGTATGGTATGTGTTCGTCTCAGTCGTGAATGTAAGAATAATGTTTTTTATCACTGAGCCACCGTGCAGGTAACAAGTATACGCATCAGTGCGACGGCAGCGTGGTGCACCGCGCAGAAAACTGGGCAAACTGTGGTTGAATTTGCATGTAAATGTGCATCTTAATCTTGCAATCAGTTTGTGGTGTTTTCGTACAGCCTGGTTCTGATTACTTCAGAGGGGAGCTGTTTCACATGGTTTAACTTCCTGCTGTTGCTCGTTCTGTTCATCGTTCACAATTGCATGCGTTTTGTTGTGGTCCAATGATTTCATCAAGATATCAGTCGTTGGTTCCATTTTGTTGCACAGCACGTAGGTGTTCCTAGCGAGCGATAAACCGATACCACAGGTGGCATGTGCTATTTTTACAAATAGATGGTGGGATTGTATATTTTATAAAATTAACTATCTAGAAGAATGGAGGTTACATGAGATTAGTTTTCTGGGACGTGGGTCTGATCGAAGTTCACATAATTCAAATTTGTTTCCAGGGTTGCTTCAAATCATTGAAACAACTCTATGGCACAAAGACTGAATAAGCTGTACAAATTCACTTTAACGTGCAAATGAACACTAGACTTTACCTTACCACTCCAGTCAAAAGACGGATTTTAGTTTGCTTCTGAGCCGAAGGTTTTTCCTGTAGCTGTGGTCCATGATCAAGTCAGATCCACTAAGACTGGTATTACACCCAGGCTTGGGTTTGATCTTGAAATTCCATTCATGCCCTTGAATCCTTGTACATGGTTGATAAAATAGTTGATTCTCTGTTTTTGTCCCACACTGCGGTGTACAAAGCACAATCAATTTTGGATTGAATCCCAGTTTGCATCTACAAACAGTGAAGATCACTAAGTGGTCCTGCCGTGCTGACACTAGATATGAGATGAACTATAATGTTGTGTTTGCTCTCCATATTAATTCTGTGTAAAATAACTAGAAGGAAGTTTTAGATTAGGCAGCCCGATTCGAAGACCGCAGGATTATCTCAAAATCCTCGTTGACTTCTAAGATTGTAGGCCTTGGAGCTGGCCTGAAGTGAGGCCCCCCCATATAAGGAATATTCTGCAAATTATTATTTGTGAGCTTCAAAGGAGAATTTAGAATATCATGAGGACTGTGCAGTTTATTTTCTCAAACGCCTGAAACTGGTTTTTTAAACACTTTTTATTGGTTTTAAAATGGCTTGAGGCAAAGACAGAACATTTACTCAGAATAATGTTGCACATTCTGTACAACCTACAATAATTGTATACATTTACAAAATGATTTGCAAGACTACTTGGCATTATTTTCATGCAGATTGTTTTCATATTTAGGTATGGCAATCTGCAGCCAGGAGAGAGTAAATTCAACTTTTTCTGGGAGCTGCGAGATAGATCCTATGCCATATATTAAACTACAGCAGTTTGTGCATTCCTGGACACCTTAGGGACGGTGCCAAACATCCATTATCAGCCTGCCTCTTCTAGCTCTCTGTCCAAATGCCGAGACCATTTTTCTTCACAATTACCTTTAGTCATTTCCTAGAGTGCCTGGCATAATAAAGTCACTTGTCTCCTCTTCTCTCCTGTCGTGAACAGCACTTGTAGCAATTTATTCATTTACAATTCAAATCCTTCCCATCCTTAGATCTGTTTTAGAATCAGTCATTTTCCCACATAAAGAACTATCCAGCTGAAATGTCATTATTTTGGACCAGTTAAGGGAATCTCTTTATCTCGCGTTTCATATAACCCACCGACTGTCTCGCCTTCTCCCCGTTTCCATAGGTATTAAGATCTTAGGGGCATACACCAGTTTTACGTTTGAACTTCGTAACATATTTTTCCAGCAGAATAGGGCACCTTTTAACAGTTGCGGTAGTCTGCTCTAATCTAGCCAATGTCTTGAACAATCTAATCAATTTATCTTCTGAGGACAGTGGCACAGAGACCCACCTAGAACCCCATTAGAGCTGAAACACTCCCTAGAAAGGTTCACAGTGTAAGCCCCTCCCCCAGTCCGTTAGGTTTCAAGTCCATCATCTAGTGATGATAGTCATATTAAGTCTATTAATAACAGTTCTATTTCTTTGAATCTCAAGCTGGTAGTTACACTGGTGCATGACCAAAGTAATACAACAAACAAGGAAGAATGACTACTTTTGCAGTGCAATTCTTTCCATCACTGAGAAGTAATGAGTCTTCCAAATTCCAACAGTGCCTTTGGCGTACACAAATGCTTTTCCAACATTACAAGCTGTAAAAACTGAGTAACCACTATACACCTGGTTTATGGGCTTTAAGATGTCTAATAGTGTATTGATAATGTCCCCTGTTCTGATCAGGAATACGCATACTTTGTCCATGTTACTTTTCGGTCATGGCTTTTTCCTAACGTCAGTTATGTCTATCTGTTACAGTTAATACAGTCAGGTAGACATATTCTTATTTTTCTTAACCTACGCTGCTTTTTAATAGGCTTCTCTTCTGGATCAGCTTGACCTTGTCGGCCCTACGCAGCTTTGGCCATAGAAGTCTAGCACTCACTGCTTCAACTTTTGGGCTGCTGTTATCAACACTTCACCTTTGCTTTTGCCACCACTACTGCTGTTGGATGAGGACTTTTGGGTTCATACCCTTGCCTGATGTCCTTGTGGACTAGCACTCCTCACAGGTTGCTGTTTTGTTTTCTACTGCCAGTGAACAGTCACTGGTGCTACAGCAGTCAGCCTTTGTTGTTAGTGGCCTCTCAGGCAGCTGGTCTTTGTCCGCTTCCCGGCTGTGAGCAGGTAGCAAGTCAAGTCAACTATCTTTATTCGATCTTACATAAGTAGATCATAAAAGATGAGCAGATTGCAAGAGCACGCAATAAAAACATAATAAAATATACAACACATTTAAAAATATATTAAAAAACATACAAAAACCATTCGCGATGTAGTACATTTAGAAAGCTGCATCTTAAAAGAATCAATGGTGCATTGGTCAATTTGCAACAATATATTAGAAAACCGGAAGCGTAAAGTGCAGTTACGCTCAATAGGACATCAATTCAAACAGTATTCTCCACCTCTGGACTAAAATATACTTCAAAAAGCAAGCACCAGAAAGGCAAGTGTCATAATCATTAAGTTGATGGAGAAAGAGTAAGGAAACTTTACATTTAGAAAACTTGTACCTACATAGCAATGGCAAAACAAATCTCCCTGTAAAAGGTAGGTAATAATTACAGAAGAAAACAAAATGCAATAGGAACGGGGTTGATTGCTCATCGCATGGACAAATGCCTATGCCTGCGGTAGAATATTGCCCTTGTGGAAAGCATACCAACCAGCGAATCGAGTCCAGTCCACATCGAGTCAGTAATGTTTGCCCGCACACATTCATCACAAAGTATCCGTATTGTACCCAAGAGAGAGCATTACTCTCATTATCCAGGTAAGGAGTCATTCGAAGTCAACTCTACCAATAATTTTAGCTGTCAAGTTGGGGGCGATAGCACCTTGGATCTTGGGCATTACCTTGTTTTTTAAATGGGGACAACTGTTAACGTGGGCGCCAAGAAAATGGGACCCCAGCACGACATACAAAGTTAAATAAATATATAAGCACAGGGGTCCAGAATGCTTGGTCCTCTTTGAACAGGTCAAGAGGGACACCATCCGGGTCCAGTGCCTTCTTGCAGCGACGATTGAGGATGGATTTAAGTACTTCTTCACTTAAAGAAAGATCAACACAAGGGGGACAATACATCTGCTCTTTATCAGTTGACCATACTAGACGAGTAGACAGCGGAGTAATGCTCTATTCAGGCCTCCGACGTAATATGGACAGTAACTTTGTTGGGGAACGCTGAAGGAAATAAGACTGTCCAGACCGCCTTCCAGAAAGCTTGAGGATCTTTCTGCTGGCAAGCACCAACAATAGCCTCCCATTTCTCCTCCTTTATGACCAACTTTCTTTTCTTTAAAGCCAGGGCATAAACCTTTCTACTGGCTATAATTGCACACTTGTTTCTGGGAGACTGTTTTAGCGCCCTACACTGATCGACTTTAAAAAGAATGGGGATCAAAAAATGTTGGCGATAAAGAGGGCTGAGAACCCAACTTAGCATTGAAATCGCTTGCCAGTAGCAAATTAAAAGATCTTTCACCCAGTGCCTCCTTTTGAGCTAGTGAGCCCATCAGGATAAACAAACCCTAGAAATGAGAGTTACCCTTACTTGAAAAATTATTATTATAAAAGTTCACCATGTAAATCCTGAATTTCACACCCCAGCAAAGGTTAAACACCTGGACCTCAACAGGATCGGAGACAATGGGTGAGATTGTACAGCCAATATTAACTTTAAACCAAGATGCCAACCCCCCTTTAGTGCGGCCCATGGTCAAGGGCAAAGCAGGAAGGATAAAACACATATAATCATCAAATAACACCTCATTCACCTCCCAGATTTCCTGCTTAAATACTATATCATACTCTGTGATGATAGATTGCCAACCCTCAATGTGGACATTTGATGCCAAGCCAGCCACGTTCCAGCTAAGGAAATTAATATGTGGGCAATAGTCAACTACATCGGCATTGGACACACCCACCTCCTTACCTGCACAAGACATTATGAAGAGGTCTGGGCTAGTTACTGCATACACTGTGCCAGGAGTTACAGGCAGCAGGCGTCTTGAAGGTATCCCCCCTAAGAGCGCCTCAATCCTTTACATCTATGGCACAACCACTCCCCTGCAAGGGCCACAAATCTCTTTTGGAGAGGAAGTGATAAAATTAAAGGTGGCCTAGTAGATAATTGATTGGAAGCTAGTGGTCTATAGAAAAACCATAGGGGGGGACGGGTGGGGGGGCGGAGGGGGGACAACCTTAGTTGAAAAGTTCCTTTGTGCTCAAGATATTACTCACACAACCAGGTCTGCAGAAATTTAAAACAACACAGTCCCTCATGATGTTTTTCCAAGACTGTCCTGCACAGCCCACCTCCTCACCATTATGATTTCATTCTAACCCCAGATATTGAAATGTCCGTGCTTATGTAGCCCAGCCTTTAATGGGGAAACCCCAGCAAAAATTAAAATGAAGATGCAGGCTGAGGGGGATGGGTTTGGGGGAGAATACTCAAGATATCATGACATGGGGCAGTTGTGGGACTGCCAGTGACCTAGAAAATAGGGGGGATAGTAGGCATAACAGGGGGCTTTAACGGACTGGGAACAAACACCATGGTGGGCTTTATCCATGCCCCCAGGATGGTCCGTGGGTCCCATCAGCTGTTTGCCAGGGGTAATTGACTGCATGCAAAAGGGTCACTTCCTTTGGTTCTTGGGTGCTCCATGGGTGATTGTTTGATAGTGCTAGTCAGTAGACCCTCAAGCGTATCCAGGTGATCCATCACTGGCTTCAGTTAGACCTCCAGAATTCTATGGGAACTTTTCGCACAGAGCCTCAGAGGTCAAAGGGTCTGCACACTGCATTGTGTTTGCCTGACATTCGACAACTGGGTTAAAGGTGTACACGAAGGTTGGATCCAGGAAAGTAATTGGTTCTTGTAGCCTTTGTTAGGAAAGTGTTGTTACCTCTTTGAAATCACGTTCGTCCCCATTTGTCTTTTCCTCTTAACCACAGCGGAAGGGGCCGGCTGCATTGTTGGGGGGCTACCCGAAACAGACTACCCGGTACAGATGAGGCATCAGTATTATTCACTACTTTGGAACAATTATCAGGGAAAATATGGATTAGCAACTGGCTGCTCCCACGTAAGGTGCCACTACCTGCAACGTCATGGTCGGGGCAATGGTCAATTCGATTTCATTAGTTAAAATACCAACAACCCTCTCGAGCATGCTGTTGATAGAAACAGAGGGAGGTATGACATTCCCAACAACTTTGCGTTTTCTTATTATATAAAACAAACAGGAGATCACCCGTCTTCGTCAAAAATCTGCGTGCTTAAAGGGGCCACTTAGTCCTTAGAGATGGGTAATGAAAGGGGTGGGGCACAGCCCAGCCACGGATGGGCACAGACAGGCCCACCCTTGGCCCAGGCTTTGCTTGGCGCGGCCCGTGCCACGGGGCGAGTTATGGCGCCAGCAGCTGACTCGCCAGGGAGCAGCATTTCCTAGGACCAATAGTCCCTCCAGGGAAATGACAGGTGTCAGGCAAGCAGCAGACCAACAAAGTTTCCCGCACCGCAGGGTGAGTTACGGTGCTATTAGTGCAAAAGGCAGCTCCTCCACCAGCAGCTGACTTGGCAGGGAGCGGTGTTCCCTGGGACTGGTAGCCGACCAGGAAAATGACAGGCGGCAGGCAAACAGTGGACCAACAAAGCGTGAGCAGGTATTATTAAAGGACAGTGGTTATTTGGGGGAGCTGGCAGGGTGCTCCAAATATCTGTATCCCACTGCTTAGCCTGCTGTCCACCCTATCTGGAACTAAAACATGTGGCTGTAAGCTGTATCTCTACATTTTCACGGTGCACACAAGCATAACTGTGCATCTTAAGTGAAGGAGTTTAAAGAACGCTTATTTGAGCATGCTAACCTGCAGCTGTCGGATGCAACTGTAAAAGTGAAGGACCTTACCACCAGTTACTGGCATGTGGTTGGAAAACAAGTAACAGGTGAGCGAGGCACCTGGGTTACCTACCTCATGTAAACATAAAGGAGGGCCTGGTAGACAGTCAAATCAACACATACATTTCTCAGTATGAAAGAGTTCGGCTGTATGTAAAAGGCATGTGTCATGCATTTTTCTGTTGACAGCTCTAAGATTGGCCATAAACTGCTGGCAGTCATGGCTTATAAAAATTTTGCTTTACTTTCTTGTCCCATTTTAAACGAAACTCAAAATGGTACAAACCTAATAAGTGACTGGTCAGCAAGAAAGAAATACAGGTAACAATTGATTTAGTCACTGTAAATGCACCTTGATCATACTCTGACTCTCCGCTTCTTTTGACAAGGAGCCAGGACTCAAATGTCTGGAATAGAAGGAGAGTTCTAAAGAGGGAGCGTGTCAAAGAATCAGAATGCCACTTGAAGAAGAATGTTGTTACCATTAACTAAGACAGTTTCACATGCATAAATCAATCCCTTAAAAAGCATTTACTAGTACTGGGTTCGTGATGAGCAGAATTCTGACAGCACCACCTCAGATACCAGGGATTAGGTAACACACCGGCTGCAGACATGAAAACCTGAGCAGGACATCCAGCTGCCCTATGATTTTACTGAAGGTCACAAAGGAAGTGCAAATAGAGAACCTGCATTTCTACAGATACATCAACTTTGAACCCATGGCATATAGTGCTAAATGTGCTCCTACCCCCTTCGAATCGAGGCATGTTTCAAGTAGCCTTGGTTGGCAGTGTTTTGTAAAGGTTTCTAAGTATTAAACATATATACGAAGATACCACAAAAGTTAAATTAGTATACTTTGTGTAGCCCTAATGAGTGATACTATTACTAACATGTATTATGTAAGCGGCTATGTGACTGTGTGTATCCATGTGTGAGTGGCTTTATGGGTGAATAAGTGGGCGTGGGAGTACATCTATGTGGCTGTATTGGTGATCGAGTAGCTGTGTGATTGACTGTGTGAGTGGGTGTGTCAGTGGCTGTATGGGTGAGTGACTAGGTGTGTAAGTGGCAGTATGGCTGAGTGGGTGTATGGGTGGGTGATTGAGTGTGTGAGTGGCTGTATTTGACAGTGAGTGTGAGTGCCTGAATGGGTGAGTAGACGTGCGAGTGCTTATGTGGATATGTGAATGATTATGTAAGTGGTTGTGTGGGAGTATGAGTGGCGCTGTTGAGAAGCTGTATGGGTGAGTGGTTGTGTGTGTGTGAGGAGCTGTATTGGAGAGTAAGCGGCTGCTTGTGTAGGTGTATGGGTAAGTGAAAGGCTGTGCGAGTGGCTGTGGGTGTGCGAGTGGCTGTGGGTGTGTGAGTGGCTCTGTGGATAAGCACGTGGGTGTGTGGGTGGTTGTATGGGTGTGTGAGAGGTTGTGTGGGGTGTGAGCAGATATCTGCGTGGTTCTGTGGATGATGTCATCAGTGATATCCTTTGAGATGTAATCAGTGATGTCACTGACCATGTCATGAGTAAGGGAGGGCAGACAACTCCGCTCCGCCCGCGGAGTGTGTGGAGATTTCCCTACTCCGTGCTCCGCTGGGAACGCAGAGTGTAGGGCAAAACTCCCACTCTGCAGTGGAGCGGAGTTATCCAGCCCCCCATGCTAAATAGGCTCCATGCCTCCACCCCCCCAATAAAAAATATTTACAAACTGATCTAAAAATTAAATAAACACACTTACCTGTACCGACATAGGAGAGAGACGGCGAGGAGGAGGAGGGCAGCCCGGGGATGCCGCAGTACAGGTAAGTGTGTTTTTATTTCTTATTGAATTAATTTGTAAATATTTTTTACTAGGGGGTGGAGGCAGGTGGCGGAGCGGAGTTCCACAGAGTTTGTCCCCAACTCCGTGGACCTCCGCGTAGTCTCACTACTCCAGCTCCGTCCAGGGTTAGTCATGAATGATGTAATATGGGAGGTCATAAGCAGAGCATTGCAGGGATGTAAATTATAGTTAGCTCAGGCAACTAGAACTGCTGAATTTCAATGGTTTCGTACAAGTGAAATCTGAGCCTAACTATAAGTTCCATGTGACCTTTGTTGTTTTCAGTGAATTTCTATTTTTTAATGTTATTTCCATACTATAAAATCCCTGTAACCTTTTTTTATAGTGAATTTCAAACTTTTTTAAAAATGTCTTTCCTCACTGTAACCTGGAACCTTTGAGAGGTGGTGTGTGTGTGTTGCTGTATGGGTCTGTGAGTGGGTGTGTGAGTGTCTGTATGGGTATATCAGTGGGTGTGTGAGTAGGTTTGAGAGTGTGTGAGTGTGTGTGTGGATTAGTGAGTGTGTGAGTGTGTTTGTGAGTGTGTGAGTGGGTTTGTGGGTGTGTAAGTAGCTATGTGGGCATGTGAGTAGCTATGTGGCATGTGAGTAGCTGTGTGGGTGGGTTTGTGAATGGCTGTGTAGGTGTGTGAATGGGTTTGTAGTGGCTGTCTGGGTCTGTAAATAGGTATGTGAGTGGCTGTATGGGTCTGCAAGTGGGTGTGTGAGTGGTTTTATGGGTGTATGAGTAGCTGTATCGTTCTTTGGGTGTGTGGCTGGTTAAGTCGGTGGATGAATGGGTGTGCGAGTGGCTGTATGGGTCTGTGACTGGATGTAAAAGTACCATAGTACAGCAAAATTGACACCAGACAAACACTTTTTGCTGCCTTACAGATTGCATGTAACAATTATTTTACACAGAGAAACAACTCTTCTAATAGTCACTAGGTAACTTCCATGCGATTTTACCACAGCACACAAAGTAAACCGATTGCATCCTGGTTTCCGTTAAATAACATTTGGTAACACCAGTACGCAAACAAATACCATGGCCATACTACTGTTGTGGGACCAGATGGGTATCATCACTCACAGAAGGCTTCTAATGTTGTGAGCTACAGACTCTCTCACACTGAACAAATGGTAATAAGTGAGCATATTACACTCTGCCCGTACACTATATATTCAGTAAATATAGTCAATGTTAAAAATCAGTTGTACAACAAAGGAATTGCTATAATGCGCTCTTGAACGCGCAGATACAATTGATGTGCATTTTAATAGTCATCTCAACACAAACCGAACCCGAATGAATAATCTTTGCTTAGCTGGGCGGCCAATTCACCTTCCACCTCCTCCCTCCCATCAAAGTAGGCTTTACTCCCAAGTTAATATTTTCAATCATGTACATTATGAGGAAACCAAAATCTAAAGATTAAAGGTGATGACCTAGGCAGCTGTGATGTAGCTTACTGTAGGTGTAAGCAGGGTGTGGTGGCTCAAGGAACCAATGCATCAACTCCATAGATCTGAATTTGAATCCATGGTCAAAGGTTCAAATCCTGGTGGGCACATTCAGTCTTTCAAGGTTGACTGATTCTTCCAAGGTTGATGTTGTTTTGGTAAGCAATATGTAGCTGTCTGTCAATAATACCAGGAGAAGTCCTTAGAAATTAATGTGCAACAGATATTTCAAGTATGCTATGTTTATGCAGGCCTGTTTGCAACAATTTGAGGAA
The DNA here is from genome assembly GCF_964204655.1 of Triturus cristatus. NCBI lineage: Eukaryota > Metazoa > Chordata > Amphibia > Caudata > Salamandridae > Triturus > Triturus cristatus. The sequence continues at coordinate 646,112,112 of NC_140590.1, forward strand.
CTCTATGTATGCATCCTTTCTGGTACTGGAAAAATATGCTTTCTTACTCTACAGAGAAGGCTATCAGCTGCATTCTAGACTGGCTAAAATGTAAACATTAGCTTCTTCAATCTACCATTGTGCAGTGCACTAAAATAGTCAACCTTTGCAGGTATGACACTCAACTAATGCTTCTGGATCAGGTTTTGCCAACCAGTCGATTGTGAGCTACAGACTCCTTCAGAGTAGCTCACAGCCTTAAGTGCATTTTTCAATCAGAACAGTGTCACATTTTCATTTTAAAGATAAGGGAAGGCTATGTTTATTTTATTTTACAGTATTATCTTCCGTCTGTAGATAGCAGGGCCTGATAATGAGTAATGCTAGAGTCAGACTTATGACCCAGGGTACAAAGGGGAAGATGTGAAGCACTGAGGTATTTAAATCTTAAATGAAAGTGCTTGTCAACTCAACATTGGAGAAGAGCACAAAATGATGTTTCTGAATACCTTTAAATGGGAGAAAATTAAAATCAACAGTTAACGTAATGATTAAGTTCACTCTTCATTTTAATTCATTTTCTTCAGAATAATAAACTCTTCATCCCATTTCAAAGTGTTGAAGTACAAACAGCAAAGCTCTTGCTTCCAGAGGCCTGTAGACACCCCACCAAAAATACGGTCATTTGTTTTTAAAATAGGGAAAATGTTAAGTGGATATAAATATTTCTATGAAACATTTTGTCAATGTTTCCTCTGCTTTCAACTAGGCCAATTACATCTTGACATTTTATGAAGCATGTTTCTTGACTTTAAATTACTCCTATTTAAGCAAATGGCTGTTTTTTATTGTTGTAAATATGGCACCATGTCGACAGGGCATTTACACACACGAGGCATCTTCCGCCCAGTGGCTGGTAGACACAGTGTCATATTTATAACTGAAAAATACAGTATTTTTTTTTAAATGGGAAAAATTTTAAGTGCAGAAAAATATTCCATATTGTGAAACTTATTTGCAGGACATTTTTCTGCACTTCAATGTTCTTCGATTGTTTGTGTTATACATGTAACAGTGCTACATATGGTGAAAGGTATGTCTTGGGCCACAAGTACATATGACAGACTCATTCAGACATACACATATATCCCATTCATATGCACACACGCTCATACATCCCCAAAGATCATGCTCTCACTGGCACACACGGCAGCCCTGTCAGAGTGCCTTTGGTCAAAGTATTTAGTTCAAATCACAATCTTTGGCTCTATAGATATTAGACTTGATCAATGGAACTGGACGTGAGGGTGTCTGGTAACACTGCACGAGTACCTCACAATGATTTTCACTATTCAGAAGTAGCTCTCACTACAGAAAAGGTTGGAAACCCCTGTTCTAGATTGTATTGACTCTGAAATATATACATTATCCTTTGTGTGCACTAAAATAATTATTCGTTAAGATGGTAGCTGTGTACATACATTTTGCAGGCAAATGATGAAAAATATAAGCCATAATGCTATGTTACCTACGAAATATGAAAAATGGACCATGCATGCAAACATTTTCTAGTAATTAGTTTTTTTTTGCATATTCATGTTGCTTTAACATCCAAGGTGTCTACAATGTTGCAGCCATGTTAATAAGAACTAGAAAAACCTTTGAGACGCCAACTCCTGAAACTTGAGGGCACTCTACTTGTACAAGTCAATGATTCAATAAACCCCAAAGCCCTTGGACTCACTCCAAACAGATCAAGAATAAAATTCACAGTAATGCCTAGAAACCAAAAAATGCATAAAAACCTGTACGTACCCTCCGGTGAACAAACCAAAATACTCCTCAGCATCCCTTAAACAGCCACCTATGTAACCATGCATCCCATTACATAACACATTGCTATCAGTTAAGGTTTAAAATCTCTCGTTTACCCTAAAACATTGGATATCCACTCAGTTGGTCGATGGATATATTGAGGCAAGTGGTCTGCAGGTCACCAATAGTAGTTCCTACTAAATTATTTTCAGTTTTAAAGCATTATGTAACATCTTGCAACAATAAACAGACGAATTGTGTAACTGACAAGACCAATCACGTACGGATTTTTTTATGCTTTGCACACCAAAGTGAAAAGGAGGAGGAAAATAAGACCGGTCACTAAGGGAGAAAGAAGGTAGTCACAAGAGTGAGATAAACACGCAGGGAGCACCTTACAGAGGTATGAGGTGCATTGAAGAGTACGTAGCCTTGGTATTCGATGCACTAACATTTAATAGGGCCCGTGGGCACCGGCACTTATGCTTTTACAAATTAAGCACTGCCTGCAGTTGCCCTGTAAGAAGGCAGTGAATGTGTGTAGACACACTGCAGAGACTCACCCGTCCAGGGGGGTGCCGTGCCTATGGCGGTGACTGCAAGGCCCAAACTGGGGGTCGCAGCGCAGGTCGCTGCGACCTTTGGGCAGGGCCAGATGCGAGATTGGTTGGCCGGGGCATGGCACCTGGAAGCATTAGAATGCTTCCAGGGCCATTTTCAGCAATGTGTTCAGGCTCACCCTTTAAAAGGTGCCGCAAGATTGAGGGCAGGTCTCTGTTCCACTTGCTGCCTCCTACACAACAGCACCTCGCAACTCCCCCACCCACAGGTCTCCAGGAATGGCACGCTCCGCTGAAGCGACTCTGCAGTCACAGCCCTCGAATGTTTTTTGCCAGTTTTTGGTGTCTTTTCACCTTCAGGTCACACTTTTGACTGAGACTACTTCTACAGCGCAACAGCGACATTGTTCGGAAAATGCGCGATCACCAGTGTTGCAGATTTCCTCTGCTCCTATTATTGTCGTACATGCACATTGTTGAGCAGGGACTTTCAGGCTATCGTAGAACAAACAATGAGGTAAATGCTGCAACTTGTTTGTTGCCTCAACTTTAATTGGCTGCTGACACTGGAAGCTAAAGATCTGCCTTCCACCAACAATAAATAAAAAACCGGCATATTCTGTCTTTCACTGCTGCTGTCAGTTTATGGCTGCACATTAGCTGTCTCTTCACCATTCATTTCCTGCAGCCAATCAAAAAACCTCTGCCACCTTCCCAATCAGAATGATGCAGAGTCTTACTGTCTCTGGTCTCAAGCACTGAGAGGGCTGCTGGACATACTGGCAATGTTTGCACCCTATACTGCTGAGACTGGAAGCATTTATGGTAAAGGCTTGCCCTCCACCACCGTTGAAAAGCCAAGACATTCTGGCTTTCGCTCGCCCACCGTTCATGTACTTAGAGGTTTCTCTGGCTGTGCACATCGGTAGAAGGTGTCGGGAAGGGAAGAAAAACACAGGGATTACACAGCTGTTAAGTATTCAGTTTGCTTATGTGTGACATTTTCATAGTTTGGGTACTTATTAGTGAAATTCGACAACCTATGTGTGATGCTTAGAGTGACACTCTTTTGCAAGTAAAGCAAGCGATGAAAGTCCATGGAAAGAATCACATTTTAGAATTGACTTCCCTTTTGAGCAATGGTCAACTCTAAAAAAGATTTTAAAAGGGCTGCAGAGCACTCAACTTCGAGGTGTAGGCCCCATGCAGTGTCCCTCAAGTGAATGCCCTCCTGTTCGGCTCCATTTAAGAGAGGGCCAGGGGTTTAGCCCATCAAATCTGGGTTGCTAGTTCTTTCATAATGGCTCCTAGCAATCGCCAATGGTTTGACCCTGTATAGCTTGAGTCCGATATTCCATTCTAACAGTGAATGTGCATCTATTAGCGTATTATCTCACTGGCCACCAAAATCATTTATGCCTTGCAAATGGCAAAGGCAAGTAGATTGTCACTAAATTGAGTAGTAACCGGTAATTGAAGTAGCCGGAATGTGTTTTCCTGCTTATATGTTGTAATAAATACAGCCGGAGGTTTTACGACCCCTAACCCAAAGAACTCGATTTTTGTATTCATGGTCTCTAATAAGGGGTGTGAAGACGGGTGGGGGCTTTGGGGATGGGGCTTTCCCAAAGGACATCAGAGAATACCTGACCATATGCAAGGAAATCATGCCTCTGTGGCACCATATCCATCATAGTGACATGACCATTGTACCAAACCGTCCACTGTAGGATGACTGCTGAATGATGTATCAATTATTAGTAGACATGACAGGGCCTCCAAATAATCTTGACAAAAACCCATGGATGGAGAGTAGCTTTGGACGCTGCACTTAGGTACAACATCATCTGGAAAACAGCATGTCCCATAAGAGAATCATGCATGCAGGGCTATGTTGTGGTCTGCAGGTGCAGTTGTTGCAACAAATTATTTTTTATTATATTAGCAAGAGAGAAGAATCTGCCGTAGGTTCGGAGCCAGAGGGTAAAGAGAAGGCAGGAAATGGATGCACAAGATAGTCCGGTTCTAACGCGTCCAATAGTTTTGTCCTCTGTGTGAGGTTTCACTGCATCACAAACCATGCTCCTCCCCTCTGCCTAGACACTGGTGCAGCTCTATGTAAATGCCCGTTATTTTATATAGTGACTCGGTCTTTATCGGTCTGTAAGGGCTCCCAAATTAAAAGAAAAGTGAACTGCAAGTGAGACAGACAACGAGAGAGACAGACCGACAACGAGAGAGAGAGAGAGAGAGAGAGAGAGAGAGAGAGAGAGAGAGAGAGAGAGAGACACCAAGCGCTAAGGCGGTCTGCCCAAGACCATGCAACAAGGCCTAATTTAGAAGCATGGTTCAAACCCAGGTCTTTATGTCAATTCCTGGCCAATGATTTAGATGCCGGACTTGCCTAGCCTCTGCTATCATATCATTGTGCTAAGGAGGACGGCTCCGAAGAAGCTAAAACGTCATTAAAGTCAATCCCTCCTCATTAACTGGAAGGCATGATCTGGTGCGCAGGCCTGCTGGCTCTGCTCCAGATGATGGGGATTTCACGTCCCAAATCTGGGACATTCCCCATCTTCTCAAGTGGGTTGATTAGGTTAATGCAGCGATCGCGCGCGCAGCTGTTGCTCCAGATCCCTTGAAAGCATGCAAATGAAATTGACTGCACAGAGACTAACTATTTTGCAGCAATGCCCGATATTCTCCATCAAAGTAAGCTGTTTAGCACATGGATTACAGAGGGATTTTTGAAATGCATCATAAAGACACTGTCGCAGATTTGGACACGGTGGCAGATTGGGAGAAAAGAAAACATATGAAATCTGATAAAAAAACTAGTGCCTTCCTAAAGTCTTCATTTCAGATTCCTTTCTCATTTCTCATTATTTCTTGCCATGTTCGCGATAATGATATTCTAGCCGGTGCCACAATGCTTCTGCCCCTGATATTACTAGTTTCTTTTCATGCTGCAAAGCAACAGCAAGTCAAATAAACCCAACGCAGTCATCTCCGGATCTAATCTCAGCAGGAGTTTTTGCTTTAATAATATGTGTACTTGACCAATGCTTACTTTTGCAACATATTCTGGGGGTAACGCAGATCTGTGAAGCAAAAACAAAAATAACAGCCGCACGAGCTTCGTGATAACAAAGGCCAAATACTGTACTCTGGTATTTATGGAAGGAGATGGTATTTAACCCGCTTAACAAAGAACAATAACATTATTGTTAAATTCAGCTTTCACCAGGCACTAACGTTTCTGATTCAGAGCATCTAGAATTGTATTTACTGAAAAAGCAGTTAACTAAACATCTGTGGATTAAAAGCATTCCAAAATTAAATGTTCACATAAACAATAATAACATGCAATTTTCACAACAAGAGTTGTCTTTTTGTAGTTGCTACATTCTTATGTTACAGATTTTAACTTCATTGCTGCTGAGGCTTTTATCTCCGTTTCACCCACAGTGCTGAATACATAGGCCAAATTACACATTCTTTTTTGTGGATTCAGCTGTAGGGAATCGAGAACGAGTCAAACTATAGCAACGTTTTTTAAATGTGCTGCACAGGAAATTTGTATCAACAAAGTTTGCTGTACTCAGATCACCATCTTGCCAGCCATCAGGAAAAGGCAAAGTTGTTTTGTTAAACACCGTTGTTGCATTTTTTTAAGTGGTAGTCCATGTTCCCTTACTTTGGTTTCTATCTACTTGCAGTTTATGGTGGAAACAGCTGGGAAATTCATGGGTGAGTCCAGGAACCTATACAATTTCGGAAAGCAGACAAACGTTTGCATTTCAGCAAAGGTTCATTTGAGTAGATCTCATTTGAGTAAATCGCGCATGATTTTCCCAAAGAAAACAACCATTGAAATAAAAAAAACGTAATGAAAATAATTTGTCAAACAGAGAAATTGGTGACAACATTTTTATCTGTGATTTTTTGCCCCGATGGTGGATTTACAAAAACAATACACCCTTAGATTTGTCAGACCCTTCTGGTCACAGGGATATGTCGTTTTTGTTAGTTGCATAAAAAAAAATGATACTCTGGGTGTCTATTTTATAGAAATGTCTAACCCAATTACTCAGCTATCCACATCCATCAAAGTGGCTCAAATTTTATGGTAAAAATTTGATGTCTGGACATTGCATTTAGGGGACTATAGGCCCAGCCACAAAATTGTAGTCCCTTATATATTAGGACACGTATGAGAATGCTTATTGAACTTTCCCATCACAATAATGTAAGGAACATTTGTTGTATTAGTTTGGTATCTGCAGGGCATTTTGGGTAAGATAACCAAACCACACCACCCCACCCCGAATTTGCTTGGATGTCTAGGTTTCAAAAATGCCCAGTGTTCATAGAGTTTCCTGGCTGCCGGCTGATCCAGAGCCTAAACAATGTGGTTTTGCAGTGAGAGGATATTGGGATTTACCCTTATCTGCCAGCACATATGCCAAAACTACACCCAAAAGAATCCAATCATCCTTGCCATGGGGACAAGGATATTTTAGGCCCCAGTGGGTAGAAAGACTGTTAGGGCTTTAGGGATGTGGGTGCTGCCTGATATCAAGATGGACCACGAACCCACCCTCCTTTATTTGTTTTCTTTAAACATCTCTGGCCTCCACTCTTTCCCCCAGTGGGCCAGCAAGGCTGTTGGGGCTTTAGAGGTAGGGATATGGCCCAATGTAGGCTGAAGCTCACCCCCTTTTTAGGTCTCGGCTCGAAGGCTGCGCTTGCGCAGTCTCGATCCGAGATTTAATGACTTGGAGAAGAGGGGCTTGAACCCGCCCCTCTTCTCCCCTGTTCTCCATTGGCTGGCCTCTTCAATGCTGGCCAGCCATTGGAGAAGAGGTCCCGTCACTCCGATCAGGCCCCGTCCTTTTCGGATCGGGGGGCGTGTTTTTTGCAGAAAGTCTAATTATCTCCTCCAGCCAATGGCAAGAGGAGATAACAGCAAAACACGCCCCCGAATCCGGAAACGCCGCTGCCTTTCTCCGAGGCATTTCTGCTTCGCCTCGGAGAAAGGCGACGGCGGAATGCTATGACACTGCAACGGTTCCCATATTTTGTTTAATGCACTTAGACCACTGTGGCTGGGGCCATAGGCGTCGCTGCACTGAGCCTTGAATTTGGCAAACTCGAAAAAGCAACGAATCTTGCTACCTTTTTAGTCACATAAATAAATGCGGAGTGAGTACGGGCCGTGCGTGTGGGTGTGCGCGTGTTTGTGTCCGCGTTTTCGTGTGTCTTCCACACAAGGACGCTAAAGACATTGCTCTGCCGCCAGACTTTGAAGTGCGCCTCTTCTCTTTGAACTTGCCACTTCTGCCTGGAGCCAGATTTCGGAAACTGCCCACATAGCGCCAAACAACACCCCTGTGCTGCTTAGCTCCATTGGTTCCTGCCGGGGATCAGAGCTGCTTTCTGACGGCGAAAATCAGCGTCCCTAGTTTCGTGTACATAGTAAAAACAAACTGTAATAGTTCTACCTTAAAATATAACTGCCGATCCGAAACACAATGCCATATGCAGTTTTTGATTTTGCAATGACTAATGTGGTGCTAAATTATTAGCAGAATCCAAATTGTTTATTTAATCCGGCCGTTTAATCATTCCCCTCTTTGACGTGGATGCTTTTTTATACGAGCAGATTAGTTCTGGCGCAACGGGAACCTTAACTCCCTAATCGACATGTGTGATCCTCCTCACCATTTTATTTAAAGAACATTTAATTCGATTTTCTCCATTTCGTTCAGCTGTAAATGTCCCATCGAAAAGCGTGGGAGGGAGGGGATGGGGGGCAGGGGGTGAGCTTCAGATTTCCCAACAACCATGAGGGTTAAAATACATTTTACGAGAAACAGGCCAGGAAGGGTGAGGGTGGGGTCTTAACGAGCTGTAGGAAGGGAGAGGAGTGCGGATTGTGAGTGGAATTTAGAAGTCAATATTTTATAAAATGGCAATTTGAAAACCTTTAAACCAAAAACGAGTGTGTGTGTTTCTTTCAGATGCGTGTATATGCCAAAATCCCAAGTGAAAAGCAATTGAGTTTTCTCCTTATTACCTCTTCGTTTCTTTACATTGGTCTCTGAGGCGAAATGGGGGGCAGGCGGAGAGCCCTCAGTGCTTTGAAGAGGCCCCTGAGGGTGTTGTGGCCCCTTTAACCTAGAGGTGACCTCTCAGATTGCTAACATAACTTTGGCAGCGTGCTTCCTTTCATGCACAGCATGTCTGTAGGGATGACCCCTGCCTTCTGCACATGACAGTCACAGCCATACATGCCAGCATTCCAGAGCAGATCGTACTGCAAACCTTCTGAAGCCGCCTCCCACTGAAATCTCGGGGGGGGGGGGGGGGGGGAGGGGGGAGGTGTGAAGGTTCTTCTGCAGTTCTTGGCTCCAGGGCATAGAATCGCCGTCCTATTACTCTGCCTTCCAGCGAATCCGAAGCATCTTTTAAACAAGCATTTACAATGCAACGGTCTCGGCATTGTTAAAGTTAGAGCTATTGGCATTGCTCATGACATTATTTTTGTTTATGTTTTTGTTTTTAAAACATGTAGAGAAACGGCATTGTTGTTTACAATGTCAATAGCCTAATCATTGTGTGTGTAGGTGGCTCTGTGTGTGGGTGCAATTGCAATAGGTCTCGCATTTGAGAGTGATAAAGCTTTTGACATTGTAAATAACAATGCCGTTTCTTTAAATGTTTTAAAAACAAAAACATAAACAAAAATAATGTCATGAGCAATGCCAATAGCTCTAACTTTACCAATGCCGAGACCATTGCATTGTAAATGCTTGTTAAAAAGAATCTGTGGGTATACGGGGCTTTCTGTTTTCCCAGAGAGAGACAATGGAGGTAGAGCCCCCAATTTGCATTCCAGGGTGGCAGAAATACTGTTGGGCCTGTTATGTATTGACTATTTGTCCCTGGTGTCTCGGGGTGGTTCCCTTGGGGTGGGGAGGTTTCTTTTTTTAATTTAAGAGGGGCACTTGGCCATGCCTGGGGGGCACTAACCCACCAACCCTGCTGCCCCCCCCCCATCTAGTGGGTTAATTCCCGATTGGGAATCGTGGTTGTACAGCAATCCCAAGCCCAGATACACCAGGAGGAGAGGATAATGGGGACTGCTGTTGATGCAGGACTCAGAAAAAAAGTTTTGTTTCCTCTTTAATGAATTGATCCCTGTAAGTGGTGTGCATGGCATCATGTTGCACAGGATACACCTTTCTGAACAACTCTGTATCATGGTGAATCATTCACTCTCATAACCCACCTTCCTCTTCAATCACTCATTGATTGTTTACTTTCCTTTGACCCTGTAAAGCACTTCACTGTCCTTTTGCTAGGTATTTGGTACAGAAATATCTCAAACATACATACAACTGAGGAAGGAACTACTGAGAAGATGCCCAGTGTGAGGTAGAGGAGCTATTCAAAAGCTCTGATAGAAGGATTTGGCTTTGGAGTTTAATCCATCATATCTCTTGTGACAATCTTTTCACCCACTCCCTAAAGATTGGGTGGGGCGATTGGTGTTGGTAGTTGTCATATCAGCAAAGCACACTTCTACTATCTGTATGATCCAGAAGCCCTCTTGGAATCTGGGAGCCCTGTAAGACTCTGGAATTTGGGGAGGTGTAAGAAGCCACAGACTGGCTGCGGTTCAATTCATTTAGCAGGAGTAGTCGGAAGGGACTTCTGATCAAACCCTGTGTGGTCACAGAGTAAGAGTTAAACACCTCTTTGTGTGCTACTGGAAGGCTAATTGGCATGAGGGCCGTAATGGGGAGCAACTGAAAGAGAGAAACTGCTAAGTCAATACAAAGAAACTGAGGGTGGTGCTCACAGACTGTGCTTTGCTTTTTTACCGCCTTTTAACCCCCTCATGGCATTAATGTAGTCACCTATTCATGTACTCATTATGTATATATATTTAAAAAGCAGAGTTTCCTTTATTATTTGATTCACATGTATTCACAGTGTACGCTTGCTTTCCAACAGCTTGAATAGCTCACATGATATACGTGTATGCAGTATGACATTTAGAAAATAGCGCAATACTTCTAGATAAATATTCATGACAATAAATGTGCTCCTTTTCACACCTTACATCACAAATCATGAGGCTCATTTCTCTCATAATAATGTTGAGAAACTGTATATATGATCTGTGCAGGAGCCTTTTAGTGAGAGTGAAGCTACAAGCATTCCAGTTGACTCATCTACCCTAGAAAAGTTGCCTGTGTCAAGGTTGCACACTCGGCACACTGGCGCTTGCTAGCACTACTTATCTGCTTCTCAACAGAAAACCGACATAACATAAACCAAGTTTGACCTTGTTCATCGGGGAAGGCTGCAGACTGCAAAAATATTTAATTATGAGGAGGTAGGTTTGTTCCGGGTCATATTTGGAAGCTGCTATGTTTGTCATTTAGTTTACAACCACAATTGCAGTAAAGTGTGGATAGAAGTGAAAAGACCAGGTCAATGTAGGCAGACTAAAGCAAAGATGTAAAGCATCTCACACTATAGCTAATAGCGAAGCAGGCCATACAGGACAGGGTATATTACATGAAGTACAGTCAGAAATCTAAAACAAATGGTAGGATAACATATTACCTAACATATGAACCTGGTGCTGACAGCAGCAGCACCAAAATGAAACTGCAAGACCAGTTACCAAGCAGTGCGTACACCCAATGCCAAGAGTGAAGAGATCAGCGCTGTGCGTGCACAGTAAGAAAACGCTGAGCCCAAGAGGACATCAGTATTCTAGACTTACATGCATGCAAAAGGCTTACAATCACAGGGACAATTCCAAAGCAACAGAAAACCAGAGCGCCTGCTTGCAAGTGATCGACTTATCACAGGTAAATCTCTGACAATTTTTGATGTTCTTTATTGAAGCAAAAGACACACAATTGTTTGCTGTAACACAGTTCTTTATTGAAGGGCTGATGGGGACCACACACGGGGACCATGGTACTGGACAGGGGTTGCACTCACTAAAGGCTGCCGGTCGGAGGAGTGATAAAAGCCACTGTTCTGGCCACAGAGGAGCACTATATACGAGCCTTCCCATTGATCAAGATGTTTGCTCCTGAAGGGGTGGGGGAGAGTGTGAGCTGCAGAGAGAGAAGGAACATGAACCACACACACTCAACCATAGCTCAAAGAAGTAGCTGCAGTGCATGAGAGGGGGTGCCAGCTGTCAGTCACTTGAAGAAACGATGCTTATCATGGAGGTCTGGATACATGAGATACACATAACCATCAATTGCTTGAATAAATGGTGTGGTGCACACAGGTCGGGAAACATAAGTCACTCAATATCACTGACAAGTGATCTTATAATCTTCGGGTGATGGGGTAAATGTTCTCCCTCAGGACTCGAAGTGCATACCAGTGTTTGGAGATATACACCGAGGGTACCACAGACTTGATTGCACAGCAAATCACAAATCACATTTTGGCAGCACAGCAAGGTGCTCATACTGTAGTAGGCCTTCAGCTGAACAGGACAGGTTCCCTCCACATTGGGCAGTTTACCTTGCAGCTACCTTCAGCAGCAGCAGCAGCATGGGTTTCTTCTCAGTCCTCATACCACAATCCTTATCTGTAGAAAGGGGGGCAATCAAGGATTCTGTTTTTGGTACTTGGTTTAATTTACACAGGTACAAAGAGCTCCTGTAATTCAAAGATGAATTCGGGATATGCTGGAAGGACCAGCTTATATCCAGTACTCGAGTAAGTTAATTCAGTCAAACTACACAATCAACTTAAATGTTTTCCTAAAATGTTTGGAGGAAACTAATCATAGCGAAGTGTTTTTTCCTTTAAGGCCATCACTGCTCCATGGCAACCACAGGTGAAACTGCCACCTTCCTTGTTCGGATTCCAGTTAGTTTCTACTCTCTGCACAAAGCAAAGAATTCAAAGAGAAGGGCAGAGAGTACAGGTCTCTCTGTTGGGGTTTTTCCCAAGCCAGGCTTCCAACCAACAATCATTTTCCAAGTGTTGCTCTCTGGCCAGATCATACCTTGACCTGCTAACGCTAGTTATTCAAATTTGGCTTGCCGATGAAGCCCTGTGGGAGCTGGGAATTTAAGAAGCGGCACACAGGAACATGCAGAGAGAGAGGGGCTAACTCTGGCCACCATTACCCTTCTGGTGCATCCTACAGCTTTAGCACCTACATAATAGTGGAAACTCAAACATGGACACCGACTGCACCTGTTAACCAAGCATTTGCAATCACAGTCCACAAGGGGCCTGCTGAGACCCAGTCATGATATTCTACGTAGTTTTGCTAGGGAAACCTAATACACAGTTTTCACATTGGGGTTCAGTGAAAATACGTCCCCACTACTATAATAAGCTACCATCAACCGTGCCAGGGTCTGGTGCTGGGGACAGCCGTCGTGCATTCTAAAGTGATACTACTTTGGGTAGATCCCAACAGAAGCTACCGATCTTTTGGTGAGTAACACATCGTATTACAGATAGCACTTGTCAGGATATTGTCAACACGGGTCTCCTTCACCAAATAACATGTCTCATCGGTCAGAATGTTCGAAGGAGAAGCAGATTGTCACATGGACAACTAGGTCTAGGGTTAAAGGTTGGCTGTTGCGTTATTAAATGACAATGGTTACGTTAAGCAGCTTCTGACACGGTAACTGATTCAGGGCGCTCAATGGGTGGGACAATTTGTAATATAGGCATTTATCAAAGGGAAATTAATCAAAAATGAAATGAGAAAGGGAATCGGTTCAGATGGGATTAACATAGAACAGACCGAAAAACTAGTGCATACTGAGGAACTGGAAAATAAAATGGGAATCAAAAAAACGGGTACAAAGATAGCATAGACAAAAAACATAAATAATATTATGTGCGAGCCATATATAAAATATATAGATAGATATTTAAGTATTGGACATCGCTTTGAAAGAGAGGAGAAAAATAAGAACTACAATATCCACAGAGACAGTCTTTGGGGAAGAAGGTTTGAGTGTCAGTGCTTAAAATGCTATCTAGTGCAAGGCAAAGTTACAAATATGGCTCAGGAATATTGAAACTAGTGAAATACTACCTATCTATTAGGATGCACTTACCTGGCAACTGAGCACAGAACTAAAAGATGCCCCTTGGCTCCATACCTCTTCGACTTTCAAATAGCTCAATAAAACTGGATGGGTATTTATGGTCTGCTCTCTCAGAACTCTATGGCTGACAACAGCTACAGGTGTCATCTGACCCCGTCTGATGTCTGTTCATGTTCAAAAGCTAACGCAGTATGACAAAGGTGAGAAGTGTGGGGGAAATAAAAGAGGAGACTGCATTCAACTCAAGATCAGGGAAATGAATAGTGCAGAACTTAAGTGTTCTTTGCTTACTCTCTGCCCCTTTCAAAAGAGCTTCTGGAGTGGTGTCTTAGGGTGAGAGGTCTGATTCTTATAACAATGTAGACATCTATGCTCGTAGATGTTTGCCTACAGTTTGGGCACGTTTTCATCTTTTTAGGGATTTAAAAAAATCCACTGTAGTGCAGATTAAAAAAAAAACACGTTTTAGATTTCCAGGTGTACTCGTTTACTCCCCAAAACTCCAGGTCTCCTCTTCGCCCCCAAAACTCACTAATTTGCTAGTAATCTGCAGATATTGCTAGGATTTGAATTTGAAATGTAGTAATTGAAACTGTAAAATAATTAAGGTATTAATTATTGCATTTTACAGTGGCGTCTCCAACAATTGGTAGCTAGTTGGAGGGATAGGCTTGAGGCTTGTAAAAAGTTTAGAAAATTCAGAGAGTTGGTTAAGAGCATAACAAAAGAAGAAAATTGTAAAAATGTAACATCACATAGGAAGAAGAAGAACAAGATGAAGAACTTGGATGACACTGGAGGGGAGTAGTGTACCAAGAGATAAGCAAGTTCACGTAAGAAGGAAGAGAACATAAACTAATCTAATGGAAAAGTACATAAACTGTTTTTTTTCCAAAGGGCAGTAATACAATAATAACACCCGAAAGGGACTGGCAGGAAAGGTGTGTAAGGAATGTGCTCAGTGGCAAACCATTGTTAAAACAGCATTACCAATAAGATAAACGCAGTGCAGCCACATCACACCTAAAAGTGAAAAGCTCCACATGACCACTGGCAAACTACTTCGAATCACTTCCTTTCCAACACATCCATTGTTTGCTAAAGTTTATCAAAACATACACCATACTTGGCTGAAGAAACTGAACCCCATAGGAATGTTCAGCGGTTAATGAAGGTAATTACGATAACGCAAGAGAAAGCAACACTTCTAGATTCATCACGCTTCACAAAGGCTGACACCACCACCTTCAAAACACACACCGATAACACAAGCCTACATCAAGCATGCATTTGTACAACTAGAGGTTAACGGGAAGTACAAGATGTAAAAGAAACCTGCTAAGCAGTGTTAAATAATGTAGATCTAAGAGAGCAAAACCCAACATCACACAATGACTACACTGCACTGCCCAAAATAAAACTATTTTAGACTGCAGGCCAGAAACTGAGTTCAACAGCATTGGTATAGGTCTGCTGATATATACAACACAAACTTCCAGAATTGGAATGCAAATATAATTAACAGTGACATTGTACAAAAATAACTTGCATATGACTCAACAAAGGTGGTCGACTGGCTAAGCAATGATAGACCCCTTATTACGCTATAGTATCATGTGAAAGGCTCCTTGCACGGTTTTCAAAGACAACTATTGCAGGCTCTTTTTGGATTGCATACATTTTTTGCTATGTACTTAAGACGGCTGTTGGAAATGGCCCTTTCTAGGGTACTTTCCCTCAACTTTTTGCTTGTCCTTTTCGGTTTTCCGCTGATCTATATGCTACCCTTTGGACTTTTGACACTGCCATTCAGTGCCAAAGCTCTGTGCTTGTCATATATTCTGGTGATGGATTGGCTGATTTGAGTTAGCTATAAGTTCCTTGTCTAGGGGTAAGACATATACTTAGGGCTTGTAACTAAAATGCTTCTCCATGGGCCTGCAGCACTGTGCCACCGACAGAGGTAGGTCTTCAAACGTGCCTTAGGTTTGCCCTGGCGGGGTCTGTGTGTGCAGGTTACTGTTTCTCTGCTTGGCATTTAAAAGGCTTATTGCCAAGGTTCTGCATGTTTCTCGCTACATTGGAGTAATCACTGGGGGCAGGGTGCGGTGTCGGGAAAAGGTAGGCATGTGCGCTGGTGCCCCTCATGCACTAGTAGTGAATGGCACTGGATGGTGTGTTTGGTACGGTGGGGACTACTTTTTGCATTGGATTGATATGAGGGATCTGTGAAAAGGCTATTGAGCTGTATTTCCTACGTGCACGAGAGTGGTAGTATAGTGTTTGATATCGATGAGTTAGTAATGGCAAATCCTCTCCGGTGGTGCGAGTGGATTCGATATTACCAATGTGAAAATACCACTTTGGAAAAGTAGGCATTTCTGTACTCGTGGCTGTGTGTGCCTGTCAACCTGTCTCCAATCCACATCTGGATGCTGGGGGGGCAGCTACAGCTGTGCATTGCTGATGCAACAGCCATAAACTAGGGGCTGAAGGGCCACTGCAGACCTCTGACTTGGAGGGGCCTTCCTGGGAGGGATAAGAGGGGGTGGAATTGGCACCTGCATTCCAAGGAGCAGGGTCTTGGCCTCACTAAAGATATTGATCAAGCCTCCAGGGTAGGGCGGGAGACAGGACAAACTTTAGAGTGGGCCCGTGCATTTCAAAGGTGGCCTTTTGAACTGATCTCATCTTCAAAGGCCATTGTGGGTATAACTACTGGGGGCTCTGTCCTTAGGAGTTAGAGAAGCTTGTGGGAGCGGAACCATACCATGCTGGTTCGACGCTGGGACATTGACAAGAGGAACTACTGGAGCAGGAGGGAATGCAACTGGATTATCCACAGACTTATGGTGGCCTGGGGCTTGTCCTGCTCTAGAAAGGGGACTATCACTTGGTGGATTTTGTCTCGATGTTGTTGGCCTGCAGCTAATTGCCAACTGTCATGTCCTGGGTCCCTAAGCACTCTCCAAGGGCCTGCTGGCTGGCCTCCTATCCACGAGATCCCAGGGACAGAAAGGATCTCCTTGTTTCCACAAGACTGTAAGGACCATGCAAGGTGCGACGGAAATGGGTAGAAGTGAATTTCAGTTAGGATATGGACCAGTCCGACATGTGCAGTAATCATACTGTGCCGAGGAGTGCTGGGAACCATCAGCAGCCCACCTGGGGGTGTCGTAGCGTGAGGAGTGTGGGGGAAGTTTGCGGAGCCTGAGAGACCTGAGCTTACAGCCGGAAACCTGTGCTAGCTGGCACTCCATAGCATGTGGTGTCGGAGGGGCGTTGAGGGAAGTTTGCAGAGTCCGCAAGACCCAAACTGGCAGCCTAGACGGTCTCCGACCTCCAGCTCGGAAGCACAACAGTGCCTGACATCGCAGCCTCAGTCTGAGGTCGCCGGCTCCCTCTCCCTGGACCCACACCACAAGATGCTCTGTTGTTGAGAATATCGTGACTGGACCAGAGGGGTCTCATTGTGCCTTGTGTGCACCAATGGCTGGAGTGCCTGGAGGAACTCCAGCTCGCACCTCAGTCAGAGGGGAAACAATTCTCCAAACCGGATGTGCCCCAGCTTCCAGTGTCACAGTCTTTTGCTTATGAGGGGGGGATAGTGATCCTGCACTCATGAAGGTGCTACTGTGCACCGGAGGACCTAATCTGGATGGACGAGAGACCATAACTGTTTCTTTCCGCTTTAGCTGGTTCCGACAATCTAATCAAAGTGTTGTCAGCGGGTGCAATGTGTGTCGTTGTCTGGTGTAGTTCGAGTAGCTGGGGGGGCTGGGTCACGAGGGGTAGTCAAAACCTGTGATTTCTTGATCATTACAATTGTACGGTGTATGCAATATCGGGAATCTTGTACTTTATGCTAATGTGTTAGCGGGAAAGTGGAATATCTCTGAACAGCCTGCACATATGTTTCTGTCACTTTTGATGTGGGAGGGATTGCTTGGATCGTGAACACCTCGGAGAAGTACGCACATAGTTTTATGTTGCTTAGCAGGCTGAGGGGATAACAGGGAAAGTGAATACTTATGATTAATACAAATATGTTCATGCCATTCTGCTACTAATGGAAGAGTTTAAAAATTGCACATAACTGTCAAGTACATATCCAATGTGTATGGAGTTTTGATTTCAATGTGTATGTAATACAAAGACCAGTGTTTTATTCATACCGTGTGGAGTCTTTTTGTAGCATACACAGTTTGTTGCTAGGGCGGGGGTCGTGCCAATACTTTACACACTTTGACCCTGAGGATAAGCCTAACTGCTCTGTGCCAAGCTACCCAAGGGTGAGCACAGGTTAAAGGACAAGTGTATTTTACTCAACCTATCTAGGACGGTGGATTCTGCCTGTATTCAGTGCATCCCAGCCAGCCAGAAACGGCTAGGTCTAACAATGGCTGTAATGAATCAGCTCTTAATACAAACATTAGAAAATTGAGAGCTCCATTGAAGACAATGGATTAGCTCCAGGGCTTATAATGGCAAATAACATTAAAATGTTTGGCTTCATGTGTTTCCCTTTTTAATTTAGAACATTTTACCCTTAGTGGGAGGAATGTTCTAATAGACTTATATCCCTTCTGCCTCGGGCTATACTGGTTGTTAAAAGCCCTCACCCTCGTTACAGGCCCTCGCCGCAGGTTCAGGGCCTTTATCAACCAGCAGCAGACTATAATGCTATATAATACAAGTTTAATACAAGTATGGTGGTTTCTCTGCCAAATCAGCTGCAAGTTCCAACAAGCATTTGCAATGCAAATGGTCTTGCATTTGTGGAAGTTAGAGCTCTTGGAGTTCAAAATGACAATGTTTTCTACTTTTTTTGTATGCAGGGAGTGATGATATTGCATAGCGCTATTGCAATTCGTATGGCCTTGCAGCACTGGAGAACTAGAAAATGGGAAATAGGTTATGAGGGAGAGGAGACAAGAGTATTATGCTGGCTTAAAAAAAAAAAAAAACACATTCAACCATTCTAATTCCCTGTAGGAAGCAGTGACTTGACTTGCGCCTTGCATTTCATGAATGCTCTATAGAAAGTTTTCAAAAATATTTCTGTTGTACCGTAATTAAAATAGAAAGAAAGCTTAAAGTGAAAAGGAATACAGAAATTGCTATGAAAAATATCTCTTCAATTAAATCAGCTGGAATTTTAAACAACACAACCCATTATGTGTATGTTTTTGGCAACACGTGAAATTAGTGAGCTGCTGTGCAATATCACGGTCGCATATCTGAAGTTAAATAAATACATAACGGCTATTCCAGCTTGGGTATCGTGTCATGAGGTTCGCGCAAGGACTAGGTATATTTTGCAGTGCAAAAAACAAGATGTTGGATAGAAGAACTTAAACTTAAAATGTATGGTCTGTGACATACATCTGTTGGGGGAAAGAGTTAGATTTCTGTCTAAAGGAAAATAATAACTGCATCAACGATATTCTCTTCACAAATTCACATTGACCATAAAAGAAATCACCCTCCCAGCTGTAGAGCAAAAGATCCAGCCAAAGAAGAATTTAAATGTCTAAATAAAAACCCTGAGGAGTGATGATTTTGGTGTCTGCCCCCCCAAGTCAGGGTGAGGACCCAGAAGATGAAATTAAAAACAAGAGCATGTGGTGCTATACTGTTTGGTGGTGGTCCCATCATCCTAGGACCACCACAGTCAAAAATATGGGCAACGTGATTTTTTAAATAAAATGCCCTGCAAAGCATTATGGGACGAGTCTCTGTGGTGTAGTGAATTTTATAGCAGTGGTTCTCCTGCTGTGCTGGGGAGAGCTCTAAGAGGTTTTTCTTCTTTGTTTTTACCCTATTTTTCTACAGCTTCACGCCTCAGTTTAACTTTTCTTCGGGGTGTTTCAACAATATTAAAGCAAAAAAGGCTTGCAGATTAAGTGATTTGTCCAGAATCACAGGATGTTGAGCCGGCGCTGCGACTTGAACCTGGTTCCCATTCTCCAAGGTTGTCAACACTGGCCATTACTCCACATCCTTTCCCCTATAAAACGTATAAAACGCAAATCCAGGTAAATGCAATGAAAAGAGCAGAAGCAAAGAAAGAGCCCACCAAAATGTACAAGCAGTGTTGTGAGGGCGAAGTACCACAGGTTGTCATTAGTTTCCCCTTGAGGCCTCTTTTGACCACATATGGTACTTCACCCTGCAACGTGACTAGGGAAAGGATATGGCTCAGCGGTGAGAACTACCGACTGGGAAGCTATGGCTCCATGTTCGAATCTGGTGCAGGCTCAAAATTGAGCAGCATGGATAGGTGCGTTGCATAAATTAAAGCGACTAAAGTGACATTACGAATTCAAAGCAGCGATACTGGGGAGGGCAAGCAGCCTCGTGCAAGGAGGTGGGGGTACACTGCACTAATTAACCAAGCGAGCACAACAGCAGGGGGCTCGCAGGAGTGGTGGGGGCATGCAAGCAGTGTTGTGGGAGGGGTGAGGGGGAGGCACGGGAAATAAGAGACCAAAGCTGTGTTGTGGAAGGGGGAGGCACAAGGTAAGCAGATGAAACAACTGAAGTTTCATTGCACAAGTAAACATAACCATTAAAGAACAAAGAGGCAGACCAACTACAAAAAGGATTCTCTCCAAGTATAAATAACCTCAATACTAAGAACACATTTAATAGGGCCAGTCCCCATGGGAGGATACAAAATCCCAAAAGGAGGGACTACTAAGTGTATTCACCAATAAAAATCCAGCATTTCTAAAGGATAGCAACAGGAACCAATGAAAAAGATGGGCGTTTTCTCAATCCCATATCCTAAATACAGCATGTCTCGAACAGACAGTGCATGCGCTGCCTAGGCGAGACCCAATAGAGGCGAAACATTGCTGCTTCCTTTTCTTTGGCCTGAACAAAATGCAATTTGTCTACTTTGATCAATTTTGTGCTGGCAGTGGGTCATGAAGCAGGTCATCTACTTGACAAGCCACTGCTTTGATTGCTTGAACTGTTGCTCCCAAACCACCCAGCCAATTTTCTCTACCAGGGCCGGCTCTAGGGCGGTGCGAACGGTGCCACCGCACCGGGTGCTGGCTGCCTGGGGGTGCCATGTTTGCAAGTTAATTACTTTTTTAAAGCACCTGCTACAGTGTTCCTTTCGTCCGCAATTACCAGGCCTCACAAAAAATGTCAAAATAACTCCTGTGATTATTGTTCTTCCTGGGGAGAGATCAGTGTTTTGTACAGTTGAGGTTTCGACGTGTGTGAAGTTAGCGCAGAAGGTTAATATGCCTGCTGCAAAGAACGTGTACCAAGTAGATTACAGAGTGCATATAATGTAAGCAGATCAGCAGGTTACTGCTTTTAAACGAGACATCATTTTGCTACCTGCAATTTATAACTTAAAGTCCTAATATAGACCAGTGAGCTAATAACTTTCATCATAGAACTGCATACACAATGCAAAGTATACATTAGAACATTGATTAATGTTGCAAAAGGGTTAATTTGGCTAGAAATCGATTATTATTATTAAAGATAACTCCCAACTATGCGGTTTCTTTTTTGACTCTCAGTTTGTGCGTCTCCACACCAAGCACTCTTAAACTACACTGCCCACCAGTATGGATGACATGAGACTCCTACACTTTTAGGGCCCCATGACTGAAACTAAAACCGGTCGCAAACTAGCAGATTCTCAGAATCTGTCCCTTTGCGACCGGTATTTTTGCATTTAATGCAAAATTCACAAATTGCAATTGCATTTAAGGAATCGCAAATTGTGATTCCTTAAATGCAATGCTAGAAGCAATTTAAAATAGCGATTTCGCTATTAGGGGTTGCAAATTACCGGGAAAAAAAACTGGTTGGTAATTTGCAAAAACTTTCAAAGTTACATGTTACACGCACACATGCCCTTTGGGCATGCGGGTGTGCAAAATGGGTGCACAATTTCAGGGGTGCAACAGGGTGTCCTTTTAGCACCCTTGCACCCTTGAAATTGCATGCGCAATTTGCGAGTAACTATTGGGTACTTGCTAATTGTGCATGCAATTCCCATTCATTCCTATGGGCTTATAGGAATGAATGGGAACCCATTCCTTAATTGCCACTCATAATTTGCGAGTCGTAATTAAGGAATGTTTAGGAATCGCTATTTTTTTAGCGATTCCTACATGTATAGGCTTTTGCGATTCCTTAATTAAGGAATCGCAAAAGCCTACCTTAATGCATGTGCCCCTTAGTCCTTTGGCTTATGTAACATTTCCTATACACTGATTTACGCACATATGATTGATTGTCTATGTGTAATGTGTGTGTGATTCAAAGTGCTCTGACACCCTACACTGGTATGAGTGGCGCTATATAACTAATTCAATGCATCTGAGAGAGCGTGGTTATGGAGACTTGGTCACTGTTAAAGGGTGCTAGTGAGAATCCGTGGGGGGGCGCCAACAAACATTGTTGCACAGGGCGCCACCAGCGCTAAAGCCGGCCCTGTTCTCTACCATTGAAACCCCCAGCCTTACTGCTCCACTTTGAAGCACATTTGTAAAAAGAGTACCTCAAACATTTAAAGCTGTGGATTAGAACCAGACTAGGTGGGCTTTTTGTGAGGTTACATCCCGTCTTATCTTTCGAGACCTGAAGTGATGTGAAGCAGCACAATAATTGTACAAGGAACAATAATTATTTCAATTAGAATTACAACAATTGTTTTGTAAAATAATGGCAAAAAACAAGTCCTTTACATATAGGGACCGAGGCCGTTCAGTGCACTCTTCATTTCACCTTTCACACAATAGGATTATTGAGAGTGATCAGGATTTGGAAACACCCCTCACCAAGATTAAACTCAGATAAATAAACAGCGCTCCTCGCAGTTCACCGTTTGCGGGGAGTAGGCGAGGGCAGAAAAGCTCTAGCTTTATTATTATGGGGCGATCAAAACACTTGTGGCTAAACCTTTGTTTTAGATGTGAAAGTCCATGTGCCTAAACGTGTTTTTTTAGGTTAATGAGGCGCACAAAAACAATCACGAATGTTTGCCTATTCCCATACATAAATACGTTTTTTTTAAAATTAGAGGAAACCATAGAAACTGTTAAAAAAAACATATCACAGCATGACTTTAAAGCACGTCGATGTTTTGGATTCATGAACAAATCTATTTGGTTTTCTTCCTATGGATTTACTAAAATGGAGGGGTGTGGTTTTAAATACGTGTTGTGCAGTATTCTTAAGTGATTGCAAAACACCATGATGGAGCATCACATTTTAATTTCTAGAATAGATATCATTTCGTTCTGCGGGTGTCATCTACAACTGACATAACTCGCATATAATGAAAAAGTAACTGAAAAAACGTTTCTACTCCACTGTTACTGCATCTTAACTAATATTTTTCATGGGAAAGTGCGGATTGATAATTCCAATGCAAATAATAATTGCCACTCATTTCAAAGAGATCGACAGCAATTTCTCTGTTTACTTGGCTTATTTCAAGCCCTTCTGACGTTTAAATCGTTTCTTGACAACTCAGCCATCCTTGTGCTGTGCCTGGGATGTTTGACCCATCCCTTTTAGTGGGGTTCCATTCCTCATTCCTACACACTGGGCAGTATCAACCCCACGTTTGGCGATCCCACTGCATGCAACAGTGTTTATTATTTAAAAACAGTTACTATAGTATTTGTCTCACCTCAGTCAATGTTTGCCAAGCGTCAATAAATATTGTTCTCCGCAACAAAAGTCAATATCTGCCTCTTACAAACCCACATAAAATGCTTCAGAGAGAATCGTATGCTCAAGGGACACACTCCAAGAAAGAAACACTCATATTGGCCTTCTAGGAATAATATCCTTCCCCATGAGAAGGGACTTAATGATGGGTGCAATTTTACCAATATTCTGCTGCATTTATTAGACAAGTAAATACATATAAATTATGTCAGAGAAGGAACAAATTTCAGGGCCTTAATTACGCCTCTTCAGATCGGGAATCAAACTGCCTCAGTTAAATTCCATTTTGATCCCCCTAGAGAACGGCTGTTGGAGGTTTTGCCAAACAAAACTTGCATGTGAAATTCTCTGTCGCTTAGCTAGGGATTATTAATGTTGTGGCATTCCTGGACTATGGTCTATTATCCTTTCCCTGCCCAGTCCCATCATTAGTGTGCACGTCAGGGCCTCCACGATGGGGCCCATTAGACACCTGGTGTAAAGCCTACCAGTCCCTCATACCATACGGCACAGGATGGATTTGTAGGCCCAAATGACGAGGACTGTGCAGTACCTTTCAATGGCACAAAGACTTCCGCCTATCACTTAATATGCAGGCAGTTCATTCTGTATCTGGCTATGCTCCCTCCCCGCAGTATGCTTGGCAGACGTGCTTTGTGGTACACTGGAAAGACCACTGAGGTCATCTTGGGTGTTGTGAACCTGTTTTTCCTCCAATGGCCACCACTGGTTAGCTTTGCAGCCATTACACTAACCGTGAGATGGGCTGGAAAGTGCCACCCAAAGAAGCTTGTATCAGGATATGTTGGAATGAGCAGCGGTGAAGCAATCCCACATGCAGCAAGTTAGGAGGGAGGATAGACTTGGGAGGACTTGATGGCATGGCCTATGCAGATGTGGGTCTTGTTGGACCCACCCAGTAACAGGCCCCCATGAAAGAGACACACCTGGAGCTGTTCGACATAACAAATGGAGCGATCGAAGATGGCTTGCACCACACATCACATGGCACTATCTCGTGCCAAGTTGGCAATTGGGGAAGGTGCTTGCTAGGAGGTACAGATATAAACAAGTCACATACATCACAGTGTGACACAGATATGGAACTAAGCTAAGATCTAATTAGTCATGGTGGACATGGTTGAGACGAGTTCAGTTTGGCTGCGGTTGGGTAGGGATCGAATAAATGGTATGTTGGTTTGATATGATAAGAAGATTCCTATGTACTGCTCTGCAGCATGTGAACATTGCTGTTTCTGCTTGTTGTTGTAAAAACAATAAAAAAATATATTTTTAAAGATATTTAAAAACAGTGAGATAGACTGGTATTTTACAATTAGAGTGTGCAGATTAAAAAAGGAAAAGTGCATCTTGCACAGGGCTGAATTCACAAAGTAGGCTTGCAGCTGGAAAATTCTGTGCGTGTGGCTGCTTTCTATGTGCGCACACAAACAAGCCATGTGAAATATATGTACAAATGTGTGTGTCCAGGTGCGTGGTGGGTACAGATCAAGGTACATCCCTCATTTACTTAGGGGCGCACCAATCTCTTCACTCTGTCACAATTTACATTTGTTATTGCTTAGTGTTTTCATTCAGGTTGCTGGTTATGTGGTATTATGCTGTGATACTGTACCAATATTCCCATCGCCAGCAATATTAACATCACCTTTTAATATTCCTGACAACAGATGTGTTTCCTGGTGAGACATTATTGAAAAGTTCTTATATGTGTTCTCATGGTGACCATCGTATACAAGCCATCCAATGAAGATAGTGGGAATGGGAAACTTGCAGAATGCTACTACACCGTGCACGGCAGCTTTTGTAATGCACCTCGTATAACCATGAGCTTATTTTGATGTCACAGCTAGCGCTATTCGAGGGCCTTCATATCCATTAACTCAAAGAACAGATTCATAAAGTCTTTACACCCATCATGTGTCACTTGCGATCATTAACGTTAAGTCTTTTTTTCACACACTTATTTTTCCCTCATGGAAATAAAGAAAACCCCTTCCGTGGGATTCGTCTTTGCCTAGGTACAATTTGATTCTCAAGAGGAAGGGTGGTCTAGCAGCAAGGTTGTCGATTGTACAACCAGGCAACAAAGTCCTAATTCCTGCTTCCGAATTTTCTAAGTGTTTGACCATAGGCAAGTGACTGTATCACCTTGCTGCTCAGTTCCTTGCCTCCCCAGTCAATATTGGGCTGGGAATGTATTCTAGCTGAGGTACATATCAGTTTAAATACAATCCACCTGCCATTATTGTACATTTTTTTATGTTTGCAACTACGGGATGCGTTTGCTTAATGTGCAGAGGTCTGTGCTTGGCAGTGCCCTACAATACTAAAAAGTAAAGTTTGATTTTTGATGGGGACTGAAGGCAGGTTAGGCTACGACAATGCGAGCTCTATCTTTCAAACTATAAACTATCACACGAGATCAAAAAATACAGAAGTTTCAGGTTGTGATTAATTGCAGCTGGACACGCCCTCACACAAATAAATCCACACTTCCTCTATTAAACAGATTCATAGCTGGCAAGCTTTCAGATTGCTATGTGTGACATTGTCAAAATTTCAGGGTAATTATGAGTGACATTTCAACAACTATGAGTGACGCTTGTTTTTCACAAGCAAAATCAAGCAATGAAGACGAGGGGAACCTATAAATATCAGAAACTGCACCCATTTGAGCAATGCAAAACTCTAAGATCTTAAAACTGCTGCAAAACACCAGTAATGGAAGGGCACTAACCTAGTGCACTGCACACGGGCTGCTGCAGACGTGGGTCCCGTGCTCTCCGTGCCACTGGAATCAAGCTATCCTGGCTGAAGAGGGGTGAAACCTCGAAACCGGTCCTAGGATGCTTGTTTCCAGTCCAGGGAGGACCTGGCTTGGCAGTTCGGACTGGACTGTTCCCATGAGGCGCAGGGTCAAGGCTGATTTGGATAGGGCTGGGTTCAAACTGGAATGGCATGGTGAGCAAAAAAACGATGGATTTAGGCCCAGATCTCTGTACTGGGGTGGATGTATGACATTTTTCTGCATTCTGTCCATTAACTGTTGTTTTTGCAGATTTAGTCACAGCATGATTGAGAGGTGTGGGGGAGTTTGAGGGGGACAAGCCTAGACAGGCAGGCTAAGAGACAAACACATAGCCTAAGTGAAGTCACGGCCCGGCACATGGCCTGGCTGTTTGGAGTCAAAAAGACACTGAGCCAAGTCACAGCCCCGCCGGCACGCAAGGCCCGGATGTATTATTTCAACGAAAAAGGTAAAGATTGGATTCCATCTTTTCCACCGCGATGGTGTGAGCAACTCTTTCTCAGCATGTTGCCTGGCTAAGCTTATCTGGCGCTGCCGAAGCCCAGCACTCGATGACCGACAGAGAGTCAGCCCAGTCACGGCGGGCACTGGGTCGCAAAAGTCATCCGACCACCTCACCACACCACCCCCACCATCAGTTTAAGTTATGCGTATGTGTCGGCCCCGTGGTATTTAAACTAGATACATTGTAGCAGTACTCGCAGAGCATTGAGCACTCAGCAGATCTTGAGCCTAAACCCCCCTTAGCCTGCCGGGAGCCTGCCTCACTCAGCCACAGCTCAGTCGTTCATTTCTATTATAGCAGCGCTCCGATTGACACAGCTGAGGCGGCACAATAATGTGTGATTTTCCATTTCAGTGCAGTGATGCGGACCACCACACTGAAATGCGTTAGAATAACGCCTGATGCGTAGTACTTGGCAGGGCTGCAGATTTTACTTAGACACACTACCACACAGGAAGTACTACCTAATTGAGTAGTTACTGAGAAATAGCGGCCCCTTCCATGCTGCATCAGGGAACACGTGAAAACCACATGCATCACAGGCTCCTAAAATATGCAAATATACAATCTATGCAAAACTATAATGCCAGGCACAGGCACGTGGTCTTGGGCTTTTCTCAGGTGAGTGCCATGCTACCGTGCAAGACACACACTCTGTTCTCACTGTGTTCATTTACTGCATGTGAGGTGCACCAATACGGCCTCCATTATGGCCGTCCGGTGTTTAAATGTGAACTGGGACCTGTCAATCATGCGGTACCTGCCTAGGCAAAGAGCATTTCCTTTTATAAGTGCTTTCAAAACTAAACACAGGGCCCGTGGGGTTTGATACATCAACACAAACCCTGCCGTTGTGCTTTGCCAGTGGTCTTCGTGAACGCTTTTTTTTCTTTTTTCTAAATGCTTGTGCAGTGAATTCTGTACAAAAACGAGAGAGACTTGGACGAGTATTTTCGAAGGGAGAATTAATGTTCCTTTGAGAATATAAGTGATCTTCTGGCTCGCAGAATAAATGTCAACTATTAATGAATGCAGCACTAAAAGGTGCAACCATCCATAGCTGTGCAACCATCCATAGCTGTGCACTTGAAGAATGCGTAATTATAAAGAGCCTAGTTGAATGACAGCGGAGATCCCTAATTAGGTAACAACCCTGCTACCCACCAAAAGGGGCAGATGTATAGAATAGAAACCACCACACTTGATTCTTGTATCACAAATGTGAGCCAGGGTTTAAATCCAATTTGGATGAGATCAACCTGCCATTCACCAGATACTTGCATATAAGATTCTGGCTGTGTACTCTGGCACTCGCATCATTCACTTGTAAATGGAGATCTCACCCACAGAGTAGTGCAGCGTGTTGGGCCTGCGGAGCAGCCCGGGAGACAGATGCCCAGCTGCCCTTTTTCTGCCCAGCATATACCAGACAACAGAGACACTGGATTGTACCCTTGTGTAGGCTTCTTGGAATACGGTTCCATAAACAAGCTTTGCACATCTGCAGGTCAGACACTGGGTCTTGTGTGGTCTTTTCTATAGCTAAATTCTTAGAAGCTATCTGGTCTATTCGTGTCAGTAAACTCACACAAATGTTCGAAGCTAAATATTGATCATAGGAATTTACTACAATCATGACAGTTGCTATTGTACATTTTTGCCCAACTGACTAGAAAATATAATCTGTCAATAAATTTTGAATCTTCTAACAAATGAATGCTTTTACATAGCTATGTTTTTAAAATTGTGTTTTAATCCGAAAAATGACCTTACACACACAGATTTGATCAATTTCATTTTTTTAACATTGTGGTTCTTTTATCTGAAAAAATTAGCTTGTATTTATTTGATTAATATCACAATGTGTTTTCTATTTTGTGTTGCTTTTATGGTCTTTGACAGAAAAAAAGTATTTAAACTAAAGAAAAAAAAAAATCAAACAAATTTTATAAAACCGAACACCACTGGGTCTGTTGCAATGTGAGCTGCAGGCACTGTATTGTGCTCTGGTTGGCCCATTACGTAGATGGCCCCAAGCTGAAAAGCACATTTATTTTCCATGGCATAGCAAAAGCGCCATGTGACATGATACAGAAAAGGGAAATGGTCATCCCTGTGCCTCGGCCCCTCACACGTCTAGGCCCCAGTGTAATGATACACATCCTGCATTAATCAGACTCAGGAGCAATCTAAATTACCTCAGAGTAATTGTGGTAATTTTGTGTTACACTTTTTAAGTAAAATACAGCCATTATGTCAGGTTGCATAGTCACTCCACTATTAACAGGAGTAACTGTTGTTCACAGCAATTTTGCTTCTTGTGCTTTCGTTTTTTCTTTTACACAAAATGTGTACTTGTGTCAAAAACTGAAGCACAGATGCATTTTGCATTGAAATATAGTACTAAATGATGTAGTTGCATTTTGCATAATTTCATGCAATTTCCCCAAAATTTCATGTAATTATGCAAAAACAATTTCTGCAGATTTTGCACACCCCTAGCATTAATGATATTTATGCACCTGCTTATATTCTGTACAACTAGTATACAATTAAACAGTACACCCTTGCCCAACATGAAATCACGTTCTGTAGGAGGGGCCTCTGCCACTATTCGTGGAGTGCTCTAGGGTGACAGAAGTGTTCTTGAGCATAGGCCTTCAGACTATCTAAGAAGGGACTCAGACATGGTGGCTTTGGGCAACAGGCGACAGTGCAGTTCCAGACATCCCTATGCAATAAAACTATATTTACATATTTTGAGTTTTTATTAAAGTTTTGCGAATTTACAGAATTTGCCACTAACATCTGACTGCAACAATGTAAATTGTGTTGTACTATAACTTGACTCATCCTACACTACTTCCATTGATCATAGCTTAGCTTGGTCATTTAAGCCTACTCAAGAGTTGAGAGGGTTTGGCAGGCCAATCTTCCCGGCGCACACCTATTCTAGTCTTGGAATTAAATGCAGTCAGAGACTGAAGAAGGTAGTTGATTTAGGGACACCTTTATCTTCTTTGAAAGCCCTTTCAATGCCCCTAAATAAAACACAAGATGCAGACTACATTACCAGGTTGGCCTACAGTTAAATCTATCCAAAGAAGCTAGTGTTCCCAGTGCCTGCTGCTTAATACCTGATGCATGGGGGAGATGGAGACCCCCCCCCCCCCACAACATGCAAATCCTAAAGCAGGAAACTAACCCGTCTGTGGTAAGGTACTAAAGGACCTGTACCAATTAAATCTCTATTAGCAACTTTGCTAAAATAATTGCATGCATGATGCACAAAAGGCTCCACAAATACATGCATTACCTTGTGCATCAACATTACCTCACTTCCTGGAGAGTGTTGAAGAAACTTCAATTTTATTTGCCAAGTCTTTAGATTTGTTTTAAAGAATTCACAATTCTAGGTGGGCCAGGTTCTCCAATGTTGGTCCCAGACGTCTGGCTCCATGTCATATTTTTTAAGAATACTTACTACTAAAGGAAGTAGTGTCCAATAAGAGAGCCCAAAATGATACTGAATTTTCAGGATAACCACTTACTGTGCAAATGATTCCCATTTAGATTTATTGTATGCAATTTCGATGTCTTGGCCCAGCATTGGACACCTCTGGAGTAGAGGCTATGTGCCTTGGGAAAGACATTCCCCTTCTGAATTTTTACTTGAATATATTTTGAAAAATAAAAAGGTTATTAATAGGACATCGCTTGTTTTCAGTCCTGTTTACAACTTCACCAACAGTTTACTTTTTACAAAATATGTAAACTGAGTTATGATGATCAGAGTTAGCTGCCTTAAATCAGAATTAAAAAGTCTATTAAGTATATAGGTTTTTCTATTTCTAAGCGTTCTTTCGAAAACCATGTTTTCCTTTTGTGACTGCCAGACGATCAGTGAGTCTGGTACGATTGCTTTGATACTGTAAGTACATGTAATAATTGTATAATTTTTTTGGGGTACAGGACAGAGTGAAGATGTGGAAGCCCCACTTAAATTGCACAAGGCAAATTTGGCTACTTTAAGAAATGGTTCACTGAGGCTGGGGAAGTAATGATCCAGACGATTATATCTTGTGAGTTTGAACTTTGAAATTATAACTTGATCATTCCAAAAATAAGTATCTTATTCAGTGTCTTAACTCCATGTCCTTTCTATTTCCAGCTGTACCACAACACCACACATTAAACTATTAGTTAAAAGATATAAATTTAGACCAATCATTTCTTGCACCATCAATTTGGACTGCAGAATTTAGAAAATTAATTGAGGCCAACAGTGTTAATAATGGTACAAAAAAGGAACATTACTGGGCATGGGTGGTTTGCGACCGCAAGGAATAATTAGGCTAACTTGTTAGGGTGAACCCCAAAGTTACTAAATTAACCTGAGCTCAACCCCCTGGTAGCTATGGCACAGAGTATACTAAGCTTATCTCAGGGCAATGTGTAAAGTATTTATGCAGTACTAAAACAGTAATAAAGTCAAAACACCAAACAATAAAAATCCCAAACCAATTTATAAAAAAAGAGTAAAATGTAATAAACACAATGACATTCTGTCTAATGTCTGGTAAAGTAGATAACAATCATATACTGTGTTTTGATCTTGCTTGGTATCGTTGATCTCACCCAGCTGTACTTGTATTACTGACAATCTCTGCCTTTATTGATTGTGCTGTTATGAAAAACTAAAATAAAGGTTTTAAAAAAAAACACGACATGAATATGACAAAATACAATAAGGGGAACTGCACAGATGAAATTAGAAATGTTTAAGTAAAAATAGCACCAAAAAGCACTCACTATCAATGATATTCTTTTGGAGTGGTAGACCGGAACCTGGGCATAATTTCAAGCCAAGCACGATGGAGCATGGGCAGGATACACCAAGTGGGTTCATCCTGGTCAAAAATAATTCTTTCTGATTTTGTCTTTTTTATGGAGCTCAAAATCCTGCAGCGGGGCAAACCTGAAGGTGTATCAAAGGAGGGTGCATCAAAATTGTACACCTTTTCTGCGAGGTGCCCAAGTCGAAACATTTTACATTTTTCAAGATTTCTGGAGCAGTTCTTCTGGGTCACTTCTAAGACTCCCAGGACCTTGGGGACAGCTCTTAAGGCCATCAGCAAGTCACAATTACCGTCCAATTAGTACTGGCCAGCTGGCCACTTCAAAAAAAGGACTTTTGCAATTTGTTGTGTCCCTGTAGCCACACAGGCCAGCTACCTAAATCTAGAAGCCCACTTCTTTGTACTGTATGGGGTACAAAAGGGGGATGGTCCAGTCCTTCAGGGCTCTTCTCAGGTCAGACTGCAGGTCCTGTTCTCTTCTGACCTTCCGCTGGTCCAGAAAGTGTTCTAAGAAAGGTGCCCTGAGGGTGCCACGTTTTTTTATGGTTGGCACTAGCTAGTGTGTGGGGTGAGTCCTCCCCAACCGATGGAGTAAAACTTTATTGGGATAACTTTGCCAACTTTATCAGTAGATTCTGCTTTCCCTTCACTCTTAAAATCCAAAATGAGGAAGCCCTTCCTTGCTCTTGTTTTTACCCAGAGGCTTGACCATGGAAATGAGCAGCCCCCCTCTCCTCGGTGTTCACAACAAACCAGTTGTTGGGGCCTTTCTTCATGCATTTCATTTGGTAGAGTTGCATTCTCTAGGTCTTACTTTATATTTGCTTGTGAAAGAGTAGCCCACCTTGCAAGTTAATAACGTTACTGAGTGAATTCTGACTGGTCTTCCTGCAAGGGGAAGGAAAACAACACCCTATACCCAGCCCAGGGCCGGATTGGCCGTAGCAGGCACCCCGTGTTTCCTCAGTGGGCCAGAAGGGTGGGCCGGTGGGGGCCTTTTCTGTTTCTGGGGGTCGGATTTGCAGCAGATTGGCCCCTTGTAAAAAAAAAAAATCACACCATCAGCAGTGTTCTCACCACTAGCACTCACCCCACCACCCCCGGGCCGATCGGACCTAATTGCCAGGGCTGGTATGCGATCCTAGTCCGGCCCTGACCCAGGCCATAGTCCCGGCTCTGGGAGCAATTTTCACAAATCAAGATCAAGCACTGGCAGACCAGCTAATGATAGTTAGTCTACTGGAGGTTCAGGCAGGTAAAAGATAACTTACTAAAAGTTACTTTTCCTAAATATTTATTAATAATTCTACATTACCGTGACATTTGTTTTAATAAATAATAAAAAAAATAGTCCTTGAATAACATTTGTAGCCAGTTCCTGTAAAAAGTTCCAGATTAAAGTTTGTAATCTGGATTTAGACATTGTGTAGGGTTGAGCTACAGCCCTGGCAATGAAAATAGCTTTTATGTCATAGTCACTGGAAGAACATGCCAATTGTAATTTTGCACATGTTCTGCTTTTAACTATCAGGGCCCTACCTTGTCTGCAACAAGGTGTTCTTAGGGGTGACCTATCAATATTTACAAGGAGGGTTTCTCATCTGTCAAAGAGGGTTATTTTGACACGTTGGCCAGCAGGTGTTTAGGTTGCTGTAGCAGGCTACACATGGTAGGATTGAAGTCTTGTTTTACAGGACCGCTCTATGGTTGGCTCAAAAGGTGCTGCAGTCCAGTGATGGCATTTAACTTCCAAACCCTACGCCTATTTCCTACACCATATGATAAGTATTTATAGGCAAGTTAAATATGTCGTTCAGGAGTAAGCCAATATAACCATATTTAAAGGGGCAGCACAGGCCCTTTACTCCTGTATAGCAGAGATAAACTGCACAAGTTGAAAAACCAGAAAAAACAGAGTCTAAAAAAAGGCAAAGAAATCTGGAATGACCATGCAGAGAAGGTGGATTTGCTACAAAAATAAATAGTATTTCATAGTACTTTATAGTAGTATACATCACTGTTTCTAAATGCGGTTAATGACATTTGCTACTATTAACAGTTTAAATGCGCTCACAATGAGCTGGGTTTTGTAATAGGCGGACAGGACAGACATATTAGAGGACCCTGGACTTCAGTGGACACGGTGACAGGCAATGCGAACCCTGCCAAAGAGAAACTAGAACCTGTGTGATGAAAATAAAACCTGCCCCAGGGTCCAGAGAGCGGGTGAAATGGCACTGGTGTGCAAATAGTAACAGGATATAGGCACTAAGAGGAGACAGGCGATGAACATGCATGATTGATTGTCAAGGAAGCACCGCGCCTTCACTGTGGTGCACTGGAAGTACAGGTTAGTAGGAGGTTGTGGACAGCATTCATTGGTTGTGAACTGGTGCCACGTGCTATTTTTAAACATGCCTCGGGTAAGCAGCAATTCCAAAGAATGGATGACATGCAAAGTTTTTCTTACGAAAACAATCGGTCCCCTGGAGCTGTTGCAAAGTTATTAAAGACCAAAATCAGCCCGTCGTGGCTCCCTGCTAGAATAATGAGAATTAAACGCACATGCCCCGCACCTTTAATCATTGGGTCTGCATTCAACATCCTGAATAGCTGTACCTGGAAAGGTGAAAAGTTCAGAGGGAGTGCCTGAAACCCAGACAAGAGAAAACCACAACTTTTCACACAAAGACTGTAAACAGTTTCAACCCTTGTTTAGTGGATTGGAGAAACTGCGTTCACGTTTGGTCTCCAGCAGGAAACAAAAACACTAGCTGAGTAAATATAATTAAGTAGCAGGAAGTCGATCATCTTTATCAAGAGGCTTTAATAAAAAATAAAAAAAAACGTTCCGTGGAAATTCAAATTAACAGAGATTAAGAAAAACAATAATTGTTCAAACAAAGTCAATCTTAGTTAAACATTCAAGGAATGAACTAACTGGTGGCATGGTTAAAGTTCTTCTAGTGATAGAGAATGGTATGTAGAGTTTATCGCTATTGGCACGGATTTCATCTTTGCATTTTGTTGCGTTGCTATTTAACTGTGTATGGTTTGCTTTTCGCCGTTGTAATATGCCATGCTCAGCATTGTATAACGCCTGTGGAATATAAGTAGATTTACATTTGTTGCTTCTTCTCAAAGTTTTTGTCAATTTAAAAAACTCACATTTCTGGCTTTACATTCACATCTTTATGACATCACCTATTGTGTTGTATTGTGCCTTGACTCAACCTACACCACTTCCACTGAGCTAGGCTTGGCGTGCTCATTCGCGTCAACTCAGAGTTGAGGTCGCTTGGGAAGCCATCCTTCTGTTGTGTACTCTGCCCTGATTGATGGGGAGCTCCGGTACTCGACCTTTTATAGTGCTTGGATGCCCTCCACAATCACACTTTCCTGGTCTAGGACTATGGGCCAGATGTACAAAGATATTTTGTTGTCACAAACCCTGCATTTCACAAAATCACACAACTGTGACTGCCAAATAGCATTTTTTACTAAACACATTTTCTGAGTCAATAAAGCGTTTATGACTCGCAAAATGGGTTGCCAACTCTTTCTGAATGGAAAATGCGAAGGAAAATGAAAGGGGCATTCCCTCCTCATTGCAAGCCGCAAAGGTATGTATCAATGGTTTGTGATCAAACCATTTATCAAATACCAACACTGCAAGGCAGGTGGTAACAGATTAAAAAAGGGGAAGGCGTCTCTTTGGGACACCTTCTCCTTTGGGAATGATGCCAGCTGGGTCAGGAGGGGCAGGCATTCATCATGCCTGCTCCTCCCCAATGCTTGCCCAAATGGAAAACATTATTTTTTTTTTTTTACAAGCAGCACTCGTTCCATTAAGGAGCTAAATTTGCTTCAAAAAAGTTTCTTGTTAAGGAATACAAGCGCAGTTGAACCTCTCTTCCTTGCAGACCATCTTCCCTGTGTCAGTTTCTAATCAGAAGGGTTTGTAAATAGTGACCTGCCTAAATAAAAATTAATTTAGCAACGGCTTAATGAATGCATGCCGTGAAAAGCCACGTGCCGGGAATACCAAAAGCTACTAGACAATACACCTGGTGCCCTAACTCAATTAAAACAGCGCTGGATACATGACTTGGGGGGCCTCAAGGCTGACGAATGAGAGGTAGCCATGGGATCCCCTCGAGAGGTGGCTATACGTTCAGGTTTCCGCCTGTCCAATTAAAAATCCTTCACCACTCCTATTACTCTCCGACCACACTGTTTAAGATGGATAGGGCATGGAATGTCAACTGGAGAGGATGTTGTGGCCACACTGGCACCTTTTATCATATCGTTTGGGATTCCCCAATACTGCACGGCTTCTGGGTGGCACTGGTCGACTGGTTGAATGAGGTGTGCGGGTCACTCCTCACACCATCGGCGAAGTAGTGTCTCCTAAATGTGTGCGAGGAAAAAGGTTTGCTCCACATGGAACGTATATGGTTAACCCTGGGGTTGCCAGTAACCAAACAAAATGCTGTTAAAATGTGGGGTGCGGATCAGGTACCACAGTTGGAGGACTGGAAACGGGATATGAACTGGTGTATGTTGACTAAGAGGGTCGCCTATGAAGGCCATAGTTGCTCCCAAAAGTGGGCAAAGATTTTGGGCCAGTGGAGTGACTATAGAGGTAATCTTTCTAGTGATCTGGCCTTCTTCACCCTTGGTGAGCAGATGTCTATGCATTCCATTAAGAAATGCTGCAAATTGCGTTGAAGGATGAAGGGGGGGGGGGAACGAGAGGTATTAAAGTGACAGTTTAGTATTGTACTTCTTTCATGGAATTGTTAACAAAAAGATTTGGGGAAATATACAATTGTTAGGCAAGTCATTCTGTGACCCCTCCCCCCCCCCCTTTTTAACTGGATAGTTTTGATGCGACCTATTAGTACTGTGCTGCTTCTCAAAATTTAAAACTGGTCTCCAAAGGTTACTGCGTAATTTGTAACCGCTTTTTGTGGCTAGGCTTAATCTGGCTTCTAGCATCTCAAACTTATTCCCTGAAAAAAATCAAACACCCCAATACCTTCTTGTCTTCAAAAGGCTCTGAAGAGCACCTCCACAAGATTTAGATTACGAAAGGACGGTCCTCCAAATTTACTACACATTCTCCTGTTCAGGCTGCTATGTTGTCTCACTTTTATCTTTTAACCTCTTGCGGCAAAATGCTCCTTCTCAGCTAATTTCATGCAACACAAATATCTAAATCGCATTTAAAAAGAAATCATTTCTAGGCCCTTGTACATCAGAGCCTCTGAAAAGTGATAGGCCAAAGCCACAAGAGGGTTATATCCCCTGTGGTTGTGCAAGCACTTGGAACTGCTTTTTGTGGTTCCAATATTGATGTCCATGTGCCCCATGATATTCACAGTGTCTGGACTCCTATCGCCAGGCTCCTCACAATCAGGCCACATGCACCAATATACCACCCACTGGGTCCGACTGAAAAAAGTAAATTTGCATGTAAAGATCTACTCATGTAAGAAACTTCTCCTATTCATTGATGTAAATTTCAACTTTTTTGCTATGCACCATTTCTGAGTTGAGATGTACACTTAGATGTAGGCGTTCATGTCTCCACCCCTTCAAACAAGTGGGAAGAGCCTCATTTGAATGAATATATGAGAGTAAAGTTACTACAAGTAACTTTTCATAGGTTAGTTGGGATCTCCGCCACTGGGGTACAGCTATATTTTAATATATTTTAATGTAAAATATAAATGTAAAATAATTTTAAATAATGAATAGTAACCTAGAAATAACAAAAGAACATTTTTCAACACATTAACTCCTCAAATTAAGTGTGTATTAACTAACAAAATAATTTTAATGCATTCATTTAATTATTAAAATATGATTTTTTTAACAATCTCAGTAATTACCCACCCATTCTTACATTTTTATTTAATATGTTGTAAACTTGGTTAACGGTTATGCATTTAAATAAATGCTTTTTATATTTCTAAACCAAATAAAATGTATAATTCAACTTTGTGTCATAGTTAAGCGTAATCTGAAACTAAAAACAGAAAATTAGTCTTAAATTGCAAAGATCAAATTCAAGGGGAGAGAATGTGGCCTAATGGCTAGGGCGGTCGACCTCGGAGCTGGGGAACCGGTATGGAGTTTCAGCAGGGAAGCTCAACATTCTGTGATTCTGGACAAATCACTTATTCTCCCCGCGCCAGACAAAAATGAATGCGTCCGTATGTAACGTAACTGCTTCTCATGTAAAGCACTCAGATACCTCCCTCCGCATCTAGTTAGTGCTATATAAAACTTCACAAAAAACAAAAAGCTTATTACCACCTTACAGCAAAATTTAAATCA
Organism: Triturus cristatus; assembly: GCF_964204655.1. Taxonomy (NCBI): domain Eukaryota; kingdom Metazoa; phylum Chordata; class Amphibia; order Caudata; family Salamandridae; genus Triturus; species Triturus cristatus. Next base: position 646,149,851 of record NC_140590.1, read on the forward strand.
GAAAACAAAGTACTGCCTCACAGACATCATGCAACAGTTAATTTCTTCAGAGAAAGAACCCTCCTAATAGTCAGGAGGCCTCTGCAATGTAATTTTACCTTATTTCACACTTTTACCTTCTTGAACTCTGGTTTTGGTTAAGGAAAATTGTGGTAAAACAAATACACACAAAAAATGCCATGGCATTAACCATATATACAGATGTACACAGTATAATATACTATTTAGTACTGTTGTTGAAGGAGGAAAGGGCATCATGACCCCCTCAGGGTTCGTCTCTTGTGAGTCATGGTCCCTCCACAAACTCAGCAATGGTAATAAATAGCATATTACACTCTCATCCTCTGAAAAATGCAACAGTCTCGCTCCTTTGTGGGTGTGCGTTTTGTATTAGCATGTCCCTCCCTCCCCCTTTGGCCTTAATCTCACAAATTTTTTAGTTATTAATCCACATTTTCACACCACTCCCCTAGGACCCTCCCAAATTACTACAAAATAGTGTACTTACTTAAGCAGATATCTCCACCACTGGAGCAGAGATTTCCACACAGAAAAGATAGGCGAGGCAGAGGTGGAAGGAGGATTGTATTTTGTAGGAAGTAATATTACTAGAGTAACACTTTACATACTACAAAATTAAGTTTGTGCCTTGGGCCTATTGTCTGTACATCTTAAATGCATCACACAGTGCCCATGTGCCAAAGCATTCTTAGTGGTGCACACCAGGTTACCCACAGCACGTGTTACCATGTCACAGTTCCCAATACTGCATGGTCATCCCATCCCCGCACAGAGCCACATTCCCCAAGCTCTGTCCACAGTCTGCCCATATCTCAAAGTACTCATATTTGTCTGTTGTCCTTCCATGTGCCGCACCCCACTCATGCTGTCTGCAGTGGGCTCATGTGGGTGGGAAGGGTAGGTGATTGCAGTCGATTTGGTTGGAGCACTAAAAAGACAACAATTATACTCTCTTTTTGGACCAAAAGTTGTCAAACCCACATTAATGCGCAGGCCACTTAGGGGTATCTAATAGTGTCATGTCACACTTTCATGTTATAAAAAATGTGCAAAGAACCACTTTACTACATGCCATTCTCACAGCTAGTATTTGGGAAGGACTGTAAAAGATCCCATCTGCCCAGTCTACACCCCTAACCTCCCATCTGCAGAGGCAACACCCCAACAAATGTAGCTTTTTCAGTCCCTTTACTTTGAGCTCGGCTATGCACCAGAGGCCTGCTTAACAAGCATCAGACTCTGAGTATTTTAAAATGCCCCCCTGTCCTTTTGGTGCAGCCTCGGTTAGGCTATGGTTGTAATGTGATTTGGCGATCACCAAGCTCTCACTGTGAGGTGTGAATTATGAACACAGTTTGCCCCACAGGAAAACCCTTGGGTTAAAGTGTCTCAGAAGCTCAGCCTCTGTTCCACTTGTGGTCTCCCATCCAGTTTCATAAGAGAAGGGCATGCAGGCATAAGTAGAACAGGCCATTAGTTTAACAAAATTAACACAGTCAACCCTGTGCTTCATGTGCTCCAATGCATTTCCCTAGTCTAGTCTGCAATGCCCCATACATATTAAACCTGCATCCGTCACAATTCTTTTTACACTCAACTTACACAGTTGTGAAAAGTCCCCATGAAAATCAGAGGCAGCCATCTCGTTTATCAAAGAAACACCCCTTGAACTGCTGCTGGCATTATAAATCCCTGCTCTAGCCATGAATATTTAGGGAACATGATGTTTTACATTCTGCAAAATGAAAACAAGTACAGCCATCTCGCTTTATCATGCACTGTCTGTTTCACACTCGCCCTGTTCTACCACACAAGTGTTTAGCATTCATCAGCAAACAGGGAAATTTAAACAGACCTAAAACTGCATTCCCTACGCCTATCACGCGTTCCAAATATTTAGCTTCTGATGTCAATGAGGGCATTTTATTCCAGAAGGAAGGTGTCTTGGAAAGTGTCTTCCCTCCAGCAGACAATCTACAGCATTACTAGTTACTTTAAAAGGACACACTATGGAGGTGTTTTACTCTATGTAAGGTGATCAATCGTTCAACATATTTGCAGAATGGACAATATGTTTAGGTTTGCTTTGCCTGTACTACCTACACTGCATAATTCGATTGCTTCTAGGCGCTAAAACATGGATTCACCCAAAATAGCAAGAAATCATATCTAATTGAAGCCTGGCATTTTGTTTTTGGTTTTACAGACCGTGATCAGTAGTTAATGTGGAAGGGGTCAGTGGCTACATTCGCTAGACCTCACGACCATCTGGAGCCATGCTGGGTGGTCCCAGTTACATTGACACAGTCCAGTAGGCCTTGGCGAGGCTGACTAGCTTACTTTAGGAACCTCTTCCTACCTGGCCCCAAAAGCCTGGAGTGACTTTTCCACACACATCAGAACTGCGAGCTCCATATTAGAATTTCACAAGAAATTGAAAACATGTTTATTCAAATAGGCCCAGTCAGACCGGCCTCCCCCCTTCTTTGGCGCCAGGATACATTACCTACCTAGGACATGGGCGCCATATAAACCTTCATAACAAAACATACATGGCCGGCTAATTACTGGGGTGTGAATAGCTGTGTCTCAACCTTTCGTCTGAACTTTGCTATTTTTAATGCCACTGTGCTGAAGTTTAAATGAAAGGGCATCCCTGAAACTCAACTCACTTAAGCAAGATTTCTGTGAAAGAACCCCTGTTCTTTGGACTTCAAAATTAGCAGGTGGGGCAGGATTTGCCAAACAGAGAATGCAATGCAACATTTCCAATATAAATCGCAGATGCGGGTGTCAGGGGTGTAGCTATCAAAAGTGCAACAGGTGCCATGGCATTAGAGCCCAAAGGTCTGAGGGGCAGAGTGCACCTCGATTTTAGCGGTTTTTCCACTAAAAAAACTAGTTGATGTGGAGCCATGTCCTTGCTTGCATTAGGGCCCATATCACCTTTGCTACACCAGTGGTTGGTGTGAGCTTTTTGTCAATCCCATGTCCGCATGAAAGATGAAGACATGGGATGAGCTACCCTTTTATCTCCGGTCCTCCCCATCTCTTCCGGAGTTCCGAGAGTCCCTGAAAACCTGGCTACTCGACTAATCAACTGGACCCTGCCAGCGCCTAGATACCCTCGTGGGTGACAAGAAGCGCTCTACAAATCTACTGATTGATTGATTGATGATAGAATACAGGTTCCAAATACAGGTAACAACACAGTATACGAAGCTTTGGGTGCACAAGCTATATGATCGGGACAGAACTACTATTCTAAAATAGAAACAATAGGTTTTGTACCCCTGGAGGGCAAATGTAAGCAAACCCATGCATTCTGCTGAAATGGATGCATGAATGCTTGGTAATGTACAAAGCAGGAACCCTGTTATAATAGAATGCTATAATACAAGGTGAATTCAATGTGAGGAAAAGAAAATATCTGCCATAAATTGGAGGGTTATTTTCAAAGGGGTCTGTATGGGGTAAGCGCATTAAAGTGTCTACTTTTGGATGGCTTCGAAGAAGAGGTTGTTAAAAAAATATACAGAACAGCACAAACTCACAAAAATGCAGAGATTAACAAACAATGTTTAGGTTAACTTTTCTCACATTAAGACTTCTATTGGGTGAATTCTCAAAGAGTCCCTTAGCGTCACAGAATTGTTTAAATTCAGATGCATATTTATATCCAATAACAGCGCAGTGAAAGCAATAATAAGGTAAACATATGCTGTACCATAGGCTGCGGTACTTGAATGACTAAAACAAGGAAATAGATAAAATTATGGATTCCTTTCAAACACCTTCCCATCTGCATCAGCTGCTTTCTAAAAAAAAAAAACACAAAAAAAACCCAAAACTGTGCATTTGTTTGCCAGTATGCTCAGCGAGCCCCTGTCCATGTTTAGGTGGCAAATGGCAGGAATACCTGGAATGCTGAGGGGCCCTCACCTCTGGACCCTGGTACCACTGCTCCTGCTGCATGAAAAATATCTAACCCTCGAGTACTGGGCTTTTTTGGCTAGCTAATAGAAAAAAGCAGGCCGATTCAATAACGGGGCCATTTCTAGGTATTTTATTTCTAATGGGTTATAACACAATCCATGGGTTGCCGAGCTACAGAGCAATTTTCTCACCACTCGCAGGACCACTCGAGAAGAAAGAGGTGCTTGCAAGTACTTAGTGAATCACTGCCCAGTGTTTACCTCTTACAGGCAGACTTTGAAAAAGCATCCTTGGGAACTCCATTGAATGTACTTTTCTTTGTCATCTTCCAACTAACTACGCTTGTAGGACCACTGGCGAGTTTTAAAGGCTCATCTATGCAACACTTACAACAGAGAACATGGGTCTTGCAAGCACCAGGCAAGGTTCTGTTGTGTTCTCACAGAGCTACAACCAAGATGCAATGGGGGCTTTAGTGCTGGTGACGCCAGGTGCAACAATCTTTGTGGGTGACCTCCTACTCATATTCCCTCACTATCACCCCGCAAAAGCACCCCACATCTCTCACTACCCTCTCTTACATACCTTTCATTTGTTTGAAAGCTCTGGTAAAAGCTGGCTTCACTAATCCTCTCAACTTTCCACATAAAATACAGATCTGTTCTTTGCAGCAGGCATATTAACCCTCTGTGCTACTTTATGGTGAGTCAACACCGCTCATGGGTTGCCAAGGTCTCGCCTCGGGGTGAGGGATGATCTTTGCCACATGGTGTTCCCTACTTCTCACTGGCACTCAGAAAGCAGATCCTACGGCTGATCTCCTGAGAAGTCTGTGTACCCAAACTATTCTGAGCGTGGGAACGAATGCGTCACTCGTGCGGTGCACAGGGTACAGACTCGGGTCGGTCCAAACAGGTCTACGCGCGTTCTTTCTCCGTGCGGTGCGGAAACATTGCCAATACTCAGATTAATGAGAAAAGGAGAGACAATGGCTTCCTCCCAATGTGCACCTGTTTATATTCTCACCGCCAAATCCAACCTCCACCAGGGAATGAAGGCCGTCGCCGACTGGATGAAGGAAAGCAGACTTAAGCTGAACTCAGACAAGACAGAGATGCTCATCCTCGGGTCCAACCCCTCAGCATGGAACGACTCATGGTGGCCCACATCACTGGGGACCCCCCCCCGGCCCCTACCGACCACGCACGCAACCTGGGAGTCATCCTCGACTCGAAACTCCCCATGACCAAACACATCAACGCAGTCTCCTCCACCTGCTTCAACACCCTCCGCATGCTCCGCAAGATCTACAGATGGATACCGACAAACACGAGGAAAACAGTCACCCAGGCCCTAGTCAGCAGCAGACTCGACTACGGAAACGCCCTCTACGCCGGAGCCTCGTCCAAGCTCATCAACAGACTACAAAGAATCCAGACTGCCTCTGCACGCCTTATCCTCGATGTCCCGCGCCGCGACCACATCACCCCCCACCTGAGGAACCTACACTGGCTCCCCGTCGACAGAAGGATCTCCTTCAAGCTCCTGATCCATGCACACAAGGCACTCCACAAAACCGGCCCAGCCTACCTCAACGGCCGACTCTCCTTCTACGTACCAAACAGGATACTCCGCTCTGCTGACCACGCCCGGGCCACTGTCCCACGCATCCGTAGAACCACTTCCGGAGGCAGATCCTTCTCCCACCGCGCCGCCAAAACCTGGAACACCCTCCCCCTCTACCTACGACAAACCAAAGACCTGCTGACCTTCAGGAGACAACTCAAGTCTTGGCTTTTCGACCAGTAGCAGCAGCACCCCTCCCCCCCCCCTCCCCCCAGCGCCTTGAAACCCTTACGGGTAAGTAGCGCGCTTTACAAATTATTGATTGACTGTTTAAAACCAAACAATAACATTTCCTCTTCTCTACTATAGGTAAAAAATACATGGCACCACTGCCTCTTTTAATCTTAATCTAAGTAGATCAATCACCCTCATACCTGGTACCCCCAGGTTCTCAAGTTGCTATTCCTACAAAATAACGGCTTCACACAGTGAACCAAACACGCTGAAACAGACACAGAAACAGGCAGCCAGTCACAAGTACAGGTTTGACAATTCTCTCTCGATCTAGCTCTCTCTACCTCTCTCCCCCCTCTCTCGCTTCCCCTCCCCCTCTCCCTCTTCGTGTCCCCTTCAAATAGGAGATGTTTAAAAACGCGGCCGAACAGTCCTGCAATATGTGAAGAAAGAGATTGAGCATTGGTAGCTCTCACTTCTTTTTTTAACAGTGGCAACTACAAAGAATCCGTGGCTGTATTTGGCCTCTGGAGCATAGAGATCTCAAGAGAAACATATCACCACGGCAGCGCCTTCGAGCAAACATTTACAAACGCGTGCTAGCAATCTACCCTACCTATGCCCACGAATAGCTGGAACTTTTTCCCTCTTCATCTTTTAACACTCAAAATCCACTTAGAGAAGAAAAGCTTCTGTGAGCATCTCTGATGTAATCCTTTAAAAGGATACCGCACACTACCTGCTTCCGAAAGGGAAACTCCCACCTTTCAACGGAGTGTGTGGATCATGGCGAGCACCTTTCACTAGGACGCTTGTTTTAATGCTTTATTGGCATTTTTCAAAGGAACAATACACCGACAGCACTGAGGAGGATGGCCAAGGGGATAGGAGGGAGAGGAAATAGATCAGGGCAAGGGGAATGTAGGGGAAAACCAACAGGGGTATAAAAGGTACCACACTTCCGATCATGAAAACATGAAGAAATATGCAATAAGTCACTCGATTTGTTCAACCAAGGCACAGACAGAGGCACAAGCCCGGCAAGTCAGAGTTAGAATATTAAAAACACACAATAAAAGGTTACAGAAGCACAATGCAGGGGGGGTGTCGAAATCACCAAGGAAGACACCGAAATTAAAGAGGTAACAGCTGGAAAATATCACATTGCGATGCAACAGACAATGCATTAAGGCGATCAACATTCATCAATCCCCAACTGGTTGGTCCCCCATGTCCGGTCACATCTATCACAGGTGAGTCAGAGTCCCGATCATGGAGGAAGGAGGCAAATGGCTCCCATATATCCCTGGGGCGGGAGCGACAGCATAAGCAACGAACGGCATAGGCTCCCAAAATTAGACAATTGTTCCTGGCAATGTGCCACATCACTCAACCATGACCATGAGGAGGGGTCAGGCATCCTAACCCAGTGTATGGCGGCCCTGCGCTTAGCCAGCAGGACTAACATGGCAGTAAGATGATGGTTTGAGCTGGGTGTGTCTTTAACATAACCCAACAACCCCACCAAAGGGGTGAAGGAAGGCGAGTGTACAGTTATTGTGTGGATGGTGGGAAAAACATCCGTCCAGAAGGATACCAACCTCGGTCACTGCCAAACAAGGGCAGGAAAGGAAGCAGGGGTAAAGTTGTAGCACAGACAACACGGGTCTGGGACCAACCCGATTTTGAAGAGCTGCAACGGGGTGTGATATAGACAGTGTAAACATTTTAAGTGGATGAGCCGGAATCTATAGTTGGGGGAGAGAAGCTCTAATTCACCACAGCAGAAGGACCACTGCGTATCCAAAAGGGTCAGAGAGATGTCCTCCTCCCAAGCCACACATGCCCTCAGAGATACAGCTAGGGAGGAGCACTGCATAGTTTTATAAAGAGGAGTGATCAGTCTGCAAAGAGATGAAGTGAGGAGGTGCTCCAGAGCCAGGAGGGGCAGTGGCAGGGAAGGGAAGGTGTCATGCAGAGAGCGGTAAGTGGCTCGTAATTGATAACATAGCAGTATGTCAAGAAGAGTAAGGGGTGGAACCACCACAGCATCAAACTGTGGGAGGAACTGGTCATCGGGGTGGGGTCGGATAACAGTCTGACATCACGTTTGTGTGAGAGAACAATGACGCCTTTATCTGAGAACAGTGGTATCATAGGGTTATTAGCGAGTGTAACGGAGGGAGCATATAGAATAGGAAGCCCGGCTTTTTTCTGTAACTTAAATAGTGTCATGTAGAGCGGCCACAGCAGGGAGCTGGGGGTCAAGGTGGTGCAGAGCCATGAAGATGGCATGGAGGTTATGTAACAGAGCAGCCCGCAATAAAGCCCCATTGATCAGGCCTCACAATCATGGGCAGGTGGGATAACAATTGATTAGCCAACATCTTAGCGAACATTTTATTGTCCACATTGACGAGGGAGAGAGGTCTGTACGAGTCACAGCGATCAGCAGGTTTATCTGGGTCGAGGAGCGTTATGATAACTGCCTCCCTTAGAGAGGGTGGCAGTGAGCCTGTATTCAGGGAGTCCTTGTACATTTCCAGGAGATGTGGGGCCAGTAAGGGTCAGCGAACTCCTTATAAAATGTGGTGGTGAGCCCATATGACACTTTTTTTTCCAACAGCATAGAGAACATGAATATATGTATACTGCAAGGTGTAAAAGGAAACTAAGCAGACATCTAATCCCTAATAAACTTAGCTTACAGTTCTCTCATTCTCCAGTAACTTAAATTCACAGTGGCCTCTGGGAGATAAACTGTGGTTCACAAAGTCAATTGGACGGACAGTCTCCTCTAAATTATGGCTAGCATTTAACTACAACCGGTGCCATTTGAACTGGAAACAGTAGGAAAACTTAAGCTAGACAATGATAACAAACTAGCATTAAATTCTTATATAGCGTACCCTTCAAAATCTAGAAGGGATCTGAGAGGTTGTTGCTCGGCAGATAGGGATGGAAGAACAAGCAATACTCAGCACCACGATTGAACTGGTCACACAGAGTTTCTCTAAAATACTCCACCATAGCTTGGCTGAGCCAAAGGCTCATTGAGAGAAAAAATATAAGTGGTGAATTAGCATTGTTGAATTGATCTTAGCCAGTGCTACTAACTCTGGATCTCAGTCTATTGCACTTGTATATAATCAATCAATTTCTAGCAATATTAGGGTGCTCAATAGTTTAAGGTTTGTTTACAATGAAAGTAGGTTGTTATGTCCTGTAAGCAGTACCCAAGTTTAATTCTGACTTTTCCATGCTTCACTCGTCAGCTTTGAATGGCGTTTGTGGAGCTGCTCTGCTGGCGCTTGCAACACCTCAAAGGCGTTTGATCCTGCTGAAACTGTTCATGCAGAGTTATATGCAGATGTTAAGTTTGCCTTGTATTGGGTCCTAGATACCTTAGCACATATTTTCTGTCTTGTTTTTGGCTTTTTTGTGCCATTCAAACTGGCAGTGGCTGTGCACATGTGGTTTAAACTGTATATATCTTGCTTATGTATTTGCCGTGCATGCCTCGGTAGAGCTGCAAACCATCTCCATCCTTTTGTCAGTGGACGCTAGTGACATTCCTGCAAGATCACTGTTCTTAGGTGCAATGTTCGCATCGTTGTCAGTTCGAGCATTTAATAAACCTCCATGGAAAACAGCTTTCTAAAGACTGTTCATTTTGGTTTACTTTTATGCGTTAGGGTATGTCGTTACGTAATATTGTGCATAAGTCTACTTTTATTTTCACAAAGTGGCTTTCTGATGAACGGAGCACATAACACATATTTTCAGCTGGAACGTAGATGCACAACACATGCCTGTGCATTTCCCAGGGTTGCCGGGGTAATTAATAATGATGTGATAAACCACAAAAGCAATCCTTGAAACATATTGTTAGCATTTGGTTATGAGAAGTATTGTAGTTGTACCATGAATGGGCGCAATTAAATTTGTTGGACTGAAGTGTACAAGGGAACAACTGAGGTAGACTACCTAGTCTAATCAAGAGCCAACAATTGTTAGTATTTGTTTGGATATAATTAAAATAGGATTATAAAATTTGTTAGTTAAAACAACAATCTGAAAATGCTGTTGAGGTCAGTTACAGTGAACCAATATTTTTTCACCAGAGAAAGTTAGTAGAACGCCGGAGAACGGGCCCGGGCTAGACTCTTACTTCCACTGAACTGTGACGTAAAACGCATACCTTACAGTAATCACCTCCCCACCTTCTTTGCCTCCAACCATCTCCCAGAAAACTCAACTTCGTTGGAACTACACATTAGTAACATAACATAACACATGGGATTCTGCATTCCTGTATTGAAAACCGGTCTCTGTTTCTGTAGAATTGTTGACTTGTGACACACCCAGTCGCCTATTCAGCACCGGCTTAAGGGCGCTGCGAGAGGTGCCTCGGCCCTGGGCGCCGGGTCAGAGGGTGCCATGTGTGCTCCAAACTTGATACCGGCTGCATTGCCTAAAAGCCTAAACTGTGAACACTGTTGTCCCGCTTTCATTTCAACAACGATGACCTTCGTGGAAAAAAAAGAAGATAGTGCTAACATGATCACGCAGCGCAGGCGACACAGTCTTGTTGCCGGCCTGCTCGGTGTTGCTTGTATGGTGGTGTGCTGCGGAGGCAAAGAAAAGCTCTACCTGGAGTCGTTCCCGCAGATGATTTGATTTCGACATTTCAATGACATGGAGATGCGAGCCTCGCTGTAGGCACCATATTAAAGGTTAGACTCGCTCATCATCAGCAATTAAAGTAAGTAAATATGGAAAGGCATGTTTAAAATGATCACAGCCGATTACACATAAAATTCTGTCTAGACATTATGTCCAGGCCTTTGCAGAATCTTTAAACGTAAATAAATGGTCGATATTTTCCCCTGGAAAAGGTGGCAGTCCTGCTTCTCACATTTGTTTTTATGCTCCTCAGTTCCTCCTTTATGACTTTGTTAAGTAAACTGAATGCAGGGGCATTGGTTCCTTTGGTGCAGCGGTGCGGGGGCCCAGAGGCCTGGGGGCCCCAGTGAACCCTTATTGTTGAATTGTATAATTCAAACGACAGCCAGGGGGCCCATCTCCTTTGCACTAGGGGCCATGGTAGATTGTCCGCAATAGGGATTTAACATGGATTTGAATACGTTTTCCACAGGAATGTGATGCTATCAGGGCACCCTAAAGTGGAGAAAAGCTGACCTGCACAAACTGTGACTGTATCCCATTAGTCTGGTGAGCACATTGATTTGCATTTATATAGCGCTTGCTATCCCTGACGAGGTGCTGAATGATGTATGCCTCTGCTGGGAAATTGCTTTACTACAAAAAAACACTTTGTAAACCACGTAATGGGAATCAGCAATTACAGAACAGATCTGCAGCAAAGAGGTAAAGAGGTAAAGCAAGGGGTAAAGTAGCAGGTTGGCTAACTTTGACAAGTGATAAAAGCCAGGTTAAAGTACATAAAATTAAGTATGGGAACTGCCCCTGACCTTGAGTGCAGTCACTGAGTGTGGGGAAGGGTCAAAAGCATAACTAAAAACAAAATACTCTAACTTTTGCCGGTCTTTCACCTTCAGGTAACTGCTTGTAAAATAATGCATGCAGCTCAAATGAAAAATAAATGCAACTTAAACGAATTGGTGGAAAATGACCGAATGGACAACCCTCACCAGAAAAGACACCGCGGCAATCATGCAGACCATTCACTCAGGGGCCTGAACGTACCCCTTCCTCCACTACACGTCTACAACCTGGGAACATCACCAATCAGCACCGCCCTAAACCATATCAACGTCTCCATTACGTTTGCTACTTTTCTGCATAAATAGAAACTTGCAGAAATCATTGCCGCCTCAAAAAGCCCCCAGCTGACCCAAATCAATTAAGCAAATTCTGACCCATCTCTCTGCTCCCATATCCAGTCAAAGTGATTGAAAAGGTCATCAACAAGCAACTCATAACCCACCTCAAACTTTGTTATCTTCTAAACACTCAATAAGGATTCAGAAAGAACCACAGCATCGAAACTGCACTCATCACTGCCTCCAACGCAATTGGAATCATGCTGGACCGATGAGAAACAGCGGCCCTCAACCTGCTGAACCTCTCTGTGGAATTCAACATTGTCTCCCATTACACCCTCATCAAACGACGCCCCTAGATTGGCATACAAGGATGTGCTCTCAAATGGATTTGTTCCTTTCTCACGGGAAAAAATCAAAAGGGTCAGGCTGCTATACTTCACATCAGAGAACAAGAGATTGATATGCGGAGTCCCACAGGAATCGTCCCTGAGCACCACAATCTTTAACATATAGATGACACTACTCACCAACATCATCCGATCACAGGACATCACAGTCATCTCCTATGCCAATAACACTCAACTCATTCTTTCCCTGACAGACAAGAGAACCACCACCAGGACCAATTCCACCAACTGCATGACCATGGTAGAAAACTGGATGCGAACCAACTGCCTGCAGCTCGCTCAACTCCAACAAGAGGGAAGTACAGGTATTTGACCAGAAGACCTCCCTATGGGACTCCACTTAGTGGCCTTCGAAGCTAAGGCCAACACTCACACCTACAGACCATGCAAGAAATCTAAAGATCAGCCTAGATAACAAGCTCAACATGATGGCTCAAGTCAATGCAGTGTACACCTTGTGCTTCCACATCCTACGTATGCTATGAAAGATGTTCAAATGGTTGCCTCAGAACGCCAGACGGACTGTCACACAAGCACAAATAACCAGCAGGCTAGGCTAATGCAACACTCTCTACGCCGGAATCTCCAAATAACTCCTACACAGACTCCAGAATATCCAAAATACCAATGCAAGACTCATACTCAACATTCCATGTCATACCCACATCACACCTCAAGTATCTTCACTGCCTCCCCATTCACAAGCGTAGCCAATTCAAACTCCTCACAAACACATAAGGCCCCACACAAACCAGGACCACAATACCTGTACAGCCACATTTACTTTCATCAACCGACCAGACACCTAAGCTCTGCCTCCCTCTTCCTCATGCACATTCCCACCATCTGCAAAAGCAAAATAGGAAGTGGCTCATTCTACATTGCACCCAAGACATGGAAGGACCTCCCTCAACACAACAGCCTCCTCCTCACTTCTTGAGCTCCACAAGAAGCTGAAGGCCGACTCTTTAAGCACCTTGAGGATCACACACCTACACACTTGCCCACGTACCTGGATACCCTCTCAGGTAATTAGTGGATTATACAGATCAATATAACATAACATAACATTACAAAATGCACTCTTTAACATTATGAAACCTGAGTTGGTTAATGTGATTTGCAGTCTGTGTGTGTAGCGAAAGAGTCACATAATTGAATGTTGTTTTGGCATAGTGGGGAATAGCGTAGTTCTAGTGCTTTAATGACCTGGTCAGTAACAGAAAGTACTGTGAATATGTCAGTCATTATTTTAAAATTGTATTACACGCAACATGATAGGCTACTCAAGAATGTTCAAACATATTCAATATTTAAGAAAAAATAATACTTACAAAATGTATATTTTAGTAATACACAATTAGACTGTATCTAATGCAAATATTTTTTATATTTTATATTAAAATGACACTGCAGAATTCAGCAGGGAGCTCCCTTATATTACTTCACAAAAATAATTATTTGTCACCATGAAGCTTCAAGTGACTCCATAAACAAAAGTCTATAGTGGCTCCCAAGCATCCTTTAGACTCGCTGATTAACCAATTGTACACGTTTACATTTCGTCAGGTAGCAGGAAACCTAGTGAGAAGGCTTGTTTTTTTCTCAAGGTCCCGGGTCAAAAACCTCCACCATTCAGTTGGAGGCATTTCAAACTCAACTTTAACCTTTCAGGAAGACGAAGTTGGTAACCTAAAATATGGGACTGTTTTTTGTAAAATGAAAAAAATATATAGATTACAAAATGAACACAGTGCATGTTAAGAATTATCAAAACAAGATATGTGTATTATTCTACTCTATAAAACAGTTCTATTTGACTGATGGTGTGTTAATTATATCTGTTCCCCAAAAATATTCCTTATTCCATTTATGCGTTATTGGAGCATACACTTTATATACTCTTATTGTGCAATATATATCTTTATTTTGTGCCTAAGAAACCACTCAACTCAACATTAAAATAAATGTTTGTGGGGGCGTCAACAAAGATTGTCGCACAGGGTGTCAAAAATGCTAACCCTGAAACTATTATGAAGAAATAACGTAGCACCTCACTGTAACAATTTATAATAGTTGAGTTCTGACATCACAATGCCTGCTGCCAAACCCAGCAGCTATGGAGAAGGCAGGCCACATCACACACAATAATTAAAGCAGTTGTTTAAAGAACATTTTCATGTTCATTTTCTTTCTTCTGCTCTGTTTTTCTAGCCGTACTGTATCCAGCAGATAGGAGCTGTTTATGCCAACATGTTTATTTTTTCACTCGCTCGGTAATTAAAGAAAAGTAAGAATCTTAGTGCTCGTTTCTACATATTCCAAGCTACTGTGCCTTCTTTAAAAATCTGACTTATGTTTAACCAATTCTAATATCTATTTGCAACAAATATCTGACCGCTTTCTGGAGGTTTCTAATTTTGCAATAGAGATTCTACTTTTATTCTTCACATTTACAAACCTGCTCTCTAATTCAAACGAAAGCACTATGCACCAAGGATTTATGTTGTTAGTGGGAAAGGTGATGATGTGACCATGTATTTATTATACGGAATAAAGCACACACTGCCGTACATAATAAGGATACTGTAAGTTCCATAACCTTAATAACGGGAACCCAGCCCTCATTCCTCAGTATGGTCATGGAACTCCTCAGTAACTTGCAATATTCTTATAATGTATGGCAGTTTTTTAAAAATGTCATATATATATATATATATATATATATATATATATATATATATATATATATATATATATATATATATATATATATATATATATCCCTTTAACATTCACTTAACTGTCTTCTTGCGCCCTATAAAACAACCTGTGAGTGAGTCACAAAACACTTAACACTTCATAAATGTTACGTAACATGTTTGTATAGCATTTTACTGCCATTTGTATGGTCCTGTAGTGTTTAAGCTGGGTACACTTTACAGTTTTGGGGGTCTTTGCTGGCAGAGACAAAGGAATCTGCCGGACTTGTATTTGGCCAGGTTTCATATTTAGATATGAATCCAACCGGATCATGGCTAGGCGAGGTTAGACTAGATTTGTTAATTGTCAGTGGCTGCCAAGATCCTGTTATGGATTTGGATGCAGAAGTACGCCTTAGTGACAGCTCTGTAGCTGAGACTCTTCTGAACTTAACACATAAACGTATGTACATGGGGACCATAAAGGTCGGCCTTGATGGAGCTCAGGGTACCATCTATCTAGCTGGATGCATGGCAGAGGAAGGTTTCAGAGGAAGTTCAAAAAGTTATTGACTGAGAGTTGGCAGAATTAAGAGGATCAGTAGGAGATTACAACTAACAAAAGAATAGGAAGGAAGCCTCCAACACTTTCCAGGGCACTCACACAGATGAGTTTAGTCAGATTTCCAGTGGAGACAATTTTTTTCTTTTGTTGTTGAGCAGTCATACAATGGGTGACAAACCATACCGAGGGAGCTTCAAGGGGGGTATGAGCACTGTGTCATGAAAAACAGCTGCCCTTGGAATGCTGAACACTTAATGTTGAATGAATTAAAAAAAGAGAATAGGTCGAGGTCTTAAAACTGGGCGTAGTATAGTGGCTTTTCAATTAGTGATAGTCGTGTCCCTGGGATATATCATTAAGAAAATGAAGTTGTTTTGTAACTTGCAGTCTAACATAACGACAAGCAGTCCTGTGTACTTAAAACATTTTTTTAATCAGATTTAGGGAAGACGGGGAACTATCTTTCCAAGAAAATTGGTAGGTTTTCAAAAAAGAGTTTAAGAATGTAAGCTTTCTTTTTATTTGTAGCCTTTTAAAAAATAAAAAATAAAACGACTTCCCTCTAAAGGCACATGACTTGCTTTCGGGAACTTCCAAGAAACAGAGGAGTTCAGCCAAGAAACGATACAGAAAGAAAAGGTCATGAAGAGAAGGGTTTTAAAATATTCCTCTTAGAGACCGAATTCCCACAGCTCTCTGCTCTAATGTCAAGACATTCGACGTCCGAGGGCGTACAGCGGAACAGCCGTGACTCAGTTAGGGGGTTGTATATGGTGCAGCTATTTAGGTTTGCAAAATTAAAAATCTGTACGAAACAGAAGCAAAGTTACAAATTGTCAAACCGGAAATCGACTTTTTGGTCTGTGGGAAGCAATGCAAGCTAATGGGTATTCAGAAATCAGTCTGAGTTGCAGGGCATGCAAATAGACATGTTATGCTAACATGTCTAGCTAGCATCACACTGTAGATTGCAATGCAAGCCAAGAGCGTTGGCAGCCCCTACTGATGCACTGGAGTTCTGAATGTTCAAATGTAACATAAAATGCCTTTACTTAGCTCTGGGCTCAGATGTCCCATGACCTGCAGCTATTAGTAGTAAGTTTTTCTTTGGGATCACGAATAACTAAAAGACTTTCTTAGAATCCCTCCTGCCATCTCTGGTGACAAGTGAGAGCGCGAAAAGGGCGGGAGTGAAAGAAGATATGTGGTGTCAACTGTGACTGAACAGCACCAATAACTCTTTAAGCCGCAACTCCTTGAAATACGGTGGCCTGGAGGTACAAGACATTTAAAATAAGCGTTGCTATCATTGCCATGGTACTCAGGAAGCTCAGTACTGCATGGTGCGTCAACCTATGGTCTGTATTTGTACAAAAGCCAGAAAAATTGCTGCAGTTCTGTTCCAAAAGTATTTCTCCAGGAGCTGAAATAAATTAAATATTCTGCTTGTTTTCAAGAGATTCAAATGTTCATGGTGCCGGAGGATTACGAGAAGTTCGAGTCAGTGATAATGTAAGCACGCATCTACGTCTATATTTTATCAACGTCTGGACACATTTGCAGCATGCGGAGAAGGCACTACTTCATAACTCATTAGGACGGCAGCTGCCAAACGTTAAACAGTGTACAATTACAAAGAAACAAGCAACGGCTAACTTTATAACCTATCCATCAAAAATTTAAAAATAACCTTCCCACTCTTAACACTACGCGTTTTGACTTTTGCAGTAAAATTCAACATAAAATCATAAATGGATTCTTGTCTCACCATTCTTATATTTCCTAAGGTAAGACAAACACATCTGTCCCTTCAGACTCAGCGAAAGCAGTCTGACCACGGAGCAGGCTACCACGTGTTTCTTCTCGTGTTAAACGGTTTCAATCTAGACACATTATTATCACTAATATTATGCTATGTTAGGAACTGTAAGGTGATGTATGGAATATGAATACGAAATGGAATAGAAAAGTCAAGACAAACATCTGTAAGTCCCTTATCAACAGGGAAAAAGACTGAAACACAGAGGGCATCAACAAAGTGTTCATGTTTAGTTCTGCATTCATAGGAATTTCCTGGATTCTGTGAAAGACCAAGGGTCTGATGGGGAGTAATGCAAAATGTGCTGCTCCACATGGATTATCGTCAGCAGAACTACCGCAGTTCAGCTGTGACAGTCAGCAGCATTTCACCTGCAGTCACTCCAATAATGGCAGACTTCATGTGCCCAGCAGACAGTGGCAGAATTGACTTTACCATCCATCTCTATATAGGACGCAAGGACTTGGAAATGTTAGACAACAATAGATACCTTTACATTAGATAATGTATGGCATGAGGAAGCCAGGTCAACTCTGAACACAGAAGAAGGATTATTGACGTTCATTGAAGAATTGAGATCATATGATTTTATGGAGAAGAAAATCATGATGAAATCTGGGAGTAACTGACAAAACTGGATGCCGGAGATGCCAACTTGCATGATGTCCAGAAGAGCGGACCAAAGTGTAGGTTACATTCAAGTCCTTCCAACTGCTTACGAACAGATTTTTATAAAATATACCCCAGTGACTTGGTTGAATCATAGAGGATGATTATGGATTTTCAATAGGATTTAGCCTTCCCTATGTGCATAAGCTAAGACTTCCAATTTTTACCATGATTAGTATGTATCTTTTGGTAATTTGGATAGCAAATGGATGCTTGCAAAAGATCCTGACAAGAAATAATGGTGCTTAGTTTCTGGATCCTAAGAATTGATCTGTATGAAGGTGGCACCAAGAGACTGCTGGGGCTTCAAGGGAGAGCCTAATGACAAACTGAGATGCAGAGAATAGCCTATAGATGGCAGTAGCTAAACAAAAGCAACATCAAGGACAATGGGGCAAAAAGTTACAAAGAAATGTATCTACAACGTTTGTTGTAAAACACAGGGAAAAAAACTGTCGAAATGCCAATAAATAATCAAAAAGGTCATTTTGACTATTGAGTCTCAACCACTGACTGTAACAAGAGTTGGGGTTTTGCATCTCCCTTTATTTTAAACTTCTAAAACGCAGTCAACTCTGGAGTCTGGAGTGATGCAAGCAGTCACCTAAAATAACCCACTGCATTTGGAGGTTATTAAACAAACCGTGAAATATATAAAAACAAGCTTTGTAATAGAGTTGGATAGGATGGACATGTTCGTCGTTTGATCTGTGTTTTTCAGGAGTAAGAATTCTCTCAATTCAAAATCTCTCAAGCATTAAGTCAGGTTTCCACAAGGGTTGCAACGAATCTATGGAAGTCTCTCTGAATCCACAAAAGAACTAAAATCTACATTCTCTCCATCAACAAGCTACTTATGGCTCAACTCTTTCATCTGTTTTGAACTGAGCCAAATTCTGTTTAAAACTTTGACAATTTCTCAATCTCCCGTACCTTCTTGTTCGAGTTGGTTCAAGGTGTTAAATATTATACCCTGTCAATCGAATCAATGCCACTGGTACAGATGTGCTATTGTAAGCTGCTAAATTAATAAATTAGATATATTGGGGTGATTTTTTTTTTTTAGACTAACAGCTTAGGAGCGAACATTTGTTTCAGAAGAATGGGGCATGGCTTTTTATCCTACTAATTACAAGTGAATAGTAGCAAACTCAGTTTAGCACAGTTACCCAATGTGCAATTAATGGCAATACAAATAGAGAATACTCTGCTCAAACACAAGACACATTAAATATTCAAAATTCTTTAACATTGTGGACAGCTAAAACCTATTCCCATTATCCTTTTATTCCAAGTGCTGTAATAATTTGGTTATGGAGTGGGTGCAACCTCAACAAATTAGGCCAAACTTTATATGCTTTTCTGCCTGCATATTCATGAAAATACATGGGTAACATCAGAGTGTTAAGCAAGTAAACCATTATTAGTTTAATGAATACGCAAAATAAGCTGTTCTCATCACTTTGCTCTGAAACCTATATTGGATGTGTGCTCAAATGTAATAATGATGTGTACAGATGCACAGGGCAACTTCAAAAAGGGAAAGAACACAATACTCTCGGAAAGAACTGTGGTTTCAAGAAGAGTCAATGTGCACTGTAGAGCGTGACAGGGAAAAGCAGAAATGCAAGTCCTGTACTTTTCCCTTTAAACTGGCAAATTTGCAGAGGGCTAGCTTACTAAATGTCTGGCACATATGCGTATTTAGGAAATGCATGTCTAACTATACACAAAGTCATATTATGAACATATGGACCTATGGTCTAGTAGGAATCCCTCACTGTGTTTGCTATTCCTTGAGATGGGAATGGAGAAGGAAGGACCAAAAAAAGATGCTTGGTTATAAAGCCACTTGTGAGGAAAATGCACTGAAAAATATGAGAAGTGACACCAATGGTCAATTAGTTCACAAAGGGAAAGGTAAATCGTGGAATTACTGTGCAAGTTAAAGTCAAAATAAAGACAAGGTGAGCACATTGGGAAAGGACATCTAGGCTACTTTGTGATACTCTAGAGCCAGGGTAGGCGAATACCATATATATGTTTTCATTTTTTTAAAAGATTTCTCCCTGACATGAGTTACATAAGGTCACAAACTTGGTTGAATCTATATACAAACTAAAAACAGAGAAGCAGTAGACTCCTGAACTGGGGCACACTCAGAGACAGTACTTTCTCCTCGATACTCACTCCTGCAGATAATCACTGAGGAAGACGATCCATCGGAATGAGAGTGCCAGAAAGGAGCTTCGCCACGTTACTTTTTTATCTAGTTTTTCCCCATAATGAAAATATTATCCAACACCACTGTGACACCTTCTTTGAACATGTATGCTGACCTTTTCTGTGAGTGAATGTGTATTTTCCCAATTGGACGAGAGGAAAAACACATTGTGATGGTATGTGAACATCTACAAAATTACACTTTGGAGGGGGGTTTACTATCTTCCCTAAGGACACCCACTTGCCTTTCCCTGGGAATTCCCATGTTCCAACAACTAACCATCCATTTATTACTTCAGACTAAACATTAATATTTTCCCCCACTTCGAGCATAAATGTCTACGGACCTAGAGTTTATGAATATGGATCTCCTATTTGTAATGGTCAACTGGACTGGTGGCACAGCTATATTGGAGTTTAGATACTTAAAAAGTCTGCAAATTGAGCCCTAAAAATGTTGGTATAGTGCTGCAGCAGCCATGGAAATAGGCTAGCTGTCAATGTACCCAGTGGTCCCCAATCACATCTCTAAAAGTTTGGCACAGACTAGAAGACTGAGACCAACGTCTTAAACAGGGACTTATCCAAGAGCGAAGGGATGAGGATGAGGCACACTGCATGCAATTCATGATGGAAGCTAAGGTTCCTGGACTATGGGTGGCTCCAGAGGGTCAACACGTTCTACATATGATTAAATACATAAAGCAGAGGAGGAGTTGGAAGGGAAAATCGATACAAGAGTCGCATTTGCTTAAACTCAACAAGGCGGGATGACAATGACCGAATGCCAGATTTTCATCAAGTCGTCTCGACTCAAGGCTCTAGTCAATATTACTTTCAGCAATAATTTGCATGGGCTTATGTTGGGCAAAATCACAAGACGCGTCTTCAAAGTCAGGCTAAGTATAAATAGAAATGGAAAGAATGTGGAAAGGTCAAAATTTGCACACACTGCTGAGCTGCCAAGCATGAATCAACAATCCACCAAGAAGGAGCACAAATCTGTCTCTCTCATCTCTGAGAATTCTCTGAAACGGATCATTATCGCATCTAATATTTTCTACGTGCATCTTTTTAGCAGCATCTGCTGAAATAAATGCAAGGGTTGTGGCAGAAAGTTGAGAAGGCGTCTGCTCAGGAGTGAGAAGGCTGGCCTTCACTGTATGATCATTCAAGGCAGCTAGGGGATTGCACTGCGATACGATGGAGCTGGGAAGGCAGAAAAAAAGGAGCTGTCAGCAGATGGGACCACTCCAGTGATGCACGTACAGAAAGGCAATGCGAGATGCTGAGTCGAGCCATGCAAGTAGGGGAAGCCCCTGAACACATGTGGAGAAGACTTTCCTGTGATGGAGAGAGCCAGGGAGGAAGAGTAAGGCCCTGCCAGCAGATGGCGGGAAGTGCCCTGCTGTGGAGAAGATCCCATGAGCCATGCTGCTAAAGTCAGAGCTCATTCAGGTCAAAAAGCCCTGTATGTATATGTACAGTTAGCATGAGATTCGGAAAGGCTTTGTGAGCAGATGGCAAGAGATTTGCAAGTAGCGGAAGGCGTTGTGAGCGACAAAGAAAGGTTTGCAAGTAGAGAGAGGCACTGTGAGCAGATGATAGCTTTGCAAGTAAAAAAAGACACCGAGCAGATAGTGAAAAATATACAGGTCACGAAAGACAGTGTGCAGATGCAATTCTTGCAGGCAGAAATGGCAAGACGATGAGAGAAGACCACACACACTATGAAACCATCTCATTCTAGTCAAATCACACACACAAATGTATTTGGAACTGTCTACTAGTGCATCTATGTAATCGTAATGCTAGAAAATCAGCCTCCTGCAAGTTTCTTTTTAGCCTCTTGCATTTTACATTCAGTACAGTCCATCCTACAGCCAGTACAGCCGACACGTGTTCCCTCCCATTCGGACTGGGCCTTTTTGAAGGTATCTGGTGACTTGCACTGTGTAACCATTATCTGATGATAGCTATGGAGTCTCACTTGGCACATGGGTGAAGAGGTCTTTCTTTGAATTCCAGTGTTCCCAGAATTATGACTCTTTAGGACGCCCTGGAGTGGTCTTGACGGATAGTAAGAAAATCTGGCAAGGGTGAGTGCCGTGGTGAAGAATGGAATGGAATACGTTTTTGTATAGCGCGATAGCTACCCGCAGGCGTCCTAGCGCTTTAACAGAATACAAGTGGGTGGCGTGGGTCAAAGTTATTTCCTGAAGAAAAAGGCTCGCGGCTCCGGGCATGTAGCGTGTGAGGAGGGACAATCTCAGTAATAGTTGCTTTAAAAACTCGGGCCCCTTATCCAGAAAGAAGCCCATTTAGACATCTACAAAAAGTTTTAATCCTCAAGATGGTTACACAGCTAAGCTAACTGCTACAAACATGGCCATTACACGAACAGGAACATTTTGATTAATTAAGCAAAATTATTCAAACTCTGTGTTCTCGCCGTAAGCCATTGATGCAGGTGAAGGAAAATAGAAGGATAAATTAGTCAATATCAGGCAAAGACCAGAGAAGCAGAAGAGATACAGGGAAGTGATCGCCCCATGATGAATACAAAGTCTTAATGGGACTCTGTGACATAAGAGTGCACAGACCAAAGAAAGTGATGGATAAGAATAGGCTATAATAAATAGTGTGCAGATAGGATGTTGAGGCCTGTATGACTGCACGTACAATAGACGGAAACATAAAAGCCAAATGTTTTGAGGATTGTACCTGAGAAAGAGCTATATAGCATTATGTGGCAGAATTAAGAAGTAAAAATCATGATGGTGCGAATGAGTGCAAATGAGGGCGCTAGGAATTTTGGATGGTCACTGAAAAAGATCTTAACTGTCAAGACTAGAGAGATCAGAAACAAAGAAATATATCCCACAACATGTACAGGATTCAGGAACGTGGAGAGATACAGAAAAAGAATGGATAGGTGACTGAGTTAGAAAAGACACACTAGTGTTGGAGCGCATATGATCCAACAAGATGGAACGCATTTACACCTCAGAAACCTGAGAAAGAACATAAAGAATAAAGAATATGATGGAAACCACTGTTGAGATATGGAAAACCAATATGTGTGAAAATGACTAAGGGTCCTGTTATGAGCGGCTCTGTGTTATGGGAATGTAATACCACATTGGGTGTTACTGATACTTGCGGTACCAGTAACATGATATTCCAATATTACGGTGGGATCAAAAGTTGATCTCCTATGTCTTGGTATATAATGAGGAAAAACATCTGAGAATTGGTGTTTCCTCACAGATTCCAGAAAGCAAACCTCTCCAGTCCTTCACTCAGGACAAATTCCTCCAGGTATGACATGACAGATTTGAATTTGCTTAAAAAAATAAATTGAGTTTTAATGCATCTGGGAATGCAAGGTGCAGTAATCCTGCATTACATGCAGGGTCGCTGAAATTCTGCAATCCTGCTGCTGCAGTGTTTTTCCGCATACTTATAGATTTACTGGATTTTTCACAAAATCCATCATCTGCGGCATAATTTGCAGATTTTATTAAAAAAAAGTTTTCTAGTGCACTTTCTACCAGCATAATTTGGTCCTCCCTAGTCCCATATTACTAGTGGCTCTGATCACATACTACTCTAAATCTGGACGGTTACTCTGGTTACGGCATGTTCAAGAATTCTGGGCTACTGATATTGAGGGCCTAAGAGATATTGTTCTAGTTTTGTGTCACGGGCACATACACCAGCACACATGACGCAGGTTATGATGTGCACTCCTGGACACGCGCTGTTCATTCTTGGAGGAGGAGCTTTGCATAAACCCGTATTCTTGTGTGTGTGCTTCCTATATAGCTCATCTGTGTGCTTTTCCACCATATTGCTACTTGTAGGTTAACACCATTGCTTTATATGTAGTGTTGCTTCTATAAGGGGCTGGTTCTTACACAACAACTAGGAAGAGATTCACCCAGGACATGTCATGCCCATGGGGGGGTGAGGAGAGAAGCGAGAGAGAGACTGTGTCTCTTCTCAGCAGCCAGGACTATAAAGACATGCCACAACCGCACCCAGTTGCTAGGAAATCAGGAATCTGCGTGGCCTCCGTCGCATCCTCCAGAGAGCTCCAGTCGCTGTAGGACGTAAAGACACAGCATAGATGACCGTATAAAGAACCAGCATAAGACATCAGCACGTATAAGACAGTACAGGTAGTCGAGCAGCGCCAGTCGTGCACCCCATAAGGAGCATCTGTAACGAGTGCACTCCCATTTTAGTTGGCACAAAGGCCTCTTGGCGCTTGAGGAATTGCAGCACTTCGGGGATTAGTGCACTCTCTCTCAGTTGGTACAAAAAGCTTCTTGGCGCTTCAGACGTTGTAGAGCTAGGGGATTTGTGTGCACTCTACAGATTGGCACAATACCCAACTGCGCTTGGGACTTGATGCACAGAAACAGTATTTGAGGCATTTTGCATGCACACGCCTCTGTATAGCATTATGCCATACAGCTCAAGGGAAGGGCAACATAGTCTGCAAATTAGGACCACTACTGCTAGTAAGGTGTGGTACACAAATGCTTTTAACACTGCCCTCAGTATTTCGTGTTCTGCTTATGCTGCAACCTTTAGCGATTGTTGCCAGGGATAGTTGGAGGGTGAAGTAACCAGAAGATTTTCTTGGTACTGTTTGGACAGTTCAGTATTGTGGAGGCACGTGAGGAAGGTGCCTTGCAGCAATTCCGGATGGGGGTGGGGGGTCGGGGGCGGGGGAGGTTCCATTCCTTCAGGTGTTCATTCATTGACTTAACTGATATCAGCATTCTGTCCTCTAAAGCCAAGACCCTATGTTATATGCTGATCAAGTTGATTGGAAAGGTAATGTTGATGCTGAGTGAGTGTGGTGGTATAAGCAGGAGAGTGCTTGCATTAGATGAGATGATCTATGAGTAATTTTGTTCATTTTTATTTTGTATTTTACGCTAAATCCTCAACGTCCCACCTGGTATAACGACAATGGCGACACCTGCCCGGAAACCACAGACTAGCGTGCCCAGTGAGCCAACGGACCCAACTTGTTTCTTTATTATTTTGTCCCATTCCCTTCATTGTGACACGGGCCGGCAGAGATGCAGTCCGCATCGCAGGAAGGGACGTGGTAGGACAAGCACAATTTATTACTCCCGCTGGATCAGGATTTCTCAGGTTAGTCAATTGACGTTTAGAGAGCTGCCTTAAAAACAACTCTGATGCTACTGTTGAGAAAGGCTGAACTACATACCCTGGGTGCAATGCCACGTCGACTAGATGCAGACATGACCACTGGGAGGGCAGGGGCAAGACAATATTTCACTCGTGAACTTAATCTCCACGATGCTCCCCTTAAAGTTGGACTCAAAACAATATCTTGATCCTAGAGGACAATGACAGCAGATCTTGTCTGGATGCCCAAGGTACATTTACACGATTTAATGGCCCAAATGGCTACAAAACTTTTTATAGGTTTCAGCACGAATTTCCATGCAAGTGCGCTCAGCAGCATTAGAAAGTCTGATTTCCCTTTTGCAAGAGAAACTTCAAAGACCAGGAGAAGGGAATCGTAATTTAAACTACTGGCAGAGATGTTGTTTGTGATGTATTTCTTTTTACGAGAACATCATAGTCCCATAAATCCTCTACTCTAAGGACAAGGCAGTCCAGTCATGTTCCGTATAAAGGTGTTAACAATGACAAAAACATAAATTGCTTTGAAATGATAAACATGCGGAGAAAAATATTAGACCAGCACATCCCTAACTATTGTAGTACATGTAGATATTAACGAGTAGCCACTTTGAAAGGTGTTCTGACCTTTAAAACAATCACACTCTGTACAAGCAGCACTTTATTTGATTTTGGTCCATTTCTGTAAGGCATAGCCGAAGGATTCCGAAGTTGGCAAACAACTGTACGGGAAAGTGAGAGGTGATCACAGAGAAAGCTCAACCACAGTCCAAATGCAATGCCTGCTGTTAATTACCACAGTGTTCTATTACACAACTCAATCCAGCGTGCCCTCGATTTACAGTACAGCATCTTTTTGGAAACTAAAAGAAGAATTCTATGCTTTCTCCACTATGGACAATTCATGTGGGAAGTTAAGAACCCAAATTCGAGGTCTCTGCCTCCTGAAAAAAAAAAATATCTATGGCATATTGCGCATGCACAGGTGGAACATTATTGTGGAAGCAAAGCTTATATAGAATTTTGAGACCTAACCCAGAAAGCAGGAACCTTTGCATGGATTTTCTGCGATGCTGGCAAACTAGCCTTTAGCCTGTGGCGTGTTCTCTGTACATTGAGAGGAAGGGCACTTTCGCACCATGCATTTCCCTTTGGTGCCACCAAGTGGTGGAGCTTTCACTCTGCTGCCTTACCGCACCTTATGGAAGTGACTGCCCTGACAGAAGGACCTCTGACAGGGGAAGTTTTCATAGGCAGACCAAGCACGATTGACGCACACATTTCATGTGCTGTTTAAAAACTTATTTCCTGAGACACTTCTTCAAAATTGCATGCATATATGCTGAGATACTAGACTGGCGGGATAAATGATTCAGTGGTAGCATCATTGAGGCATGTTGAATTAGTTTGATATTAGACATTTTCCCTGGATGTTCAGCATAAGCGATCTAGTATTTTGATCAGATTTAAATGGTGTAAATTGTTTGGAATAGACCTGTTTGGAGCATGTAGAATTGGATTTTTTAAGCAGTGTAACATCACTGCATGCCTTTTTAAGACTAGCTGCTTTTTCATGTCCTTGGAGCTGTACTTTAAGTTGGACAGACAAGTGCCTGTGCAATACTGCAGTGCCTAGAAGACAAGCCACCTATTTTTCAAACTTACGAATTGAGATATATTTGGTTGAATTGAACAGAATGCGTGGTACCACAGCACTGTGTACCTATTTCGAACCAGACACAACTTGATGATTCTCTAACGGTCCTGCAGAATGGGGTCTTCAATTTCCTATGCATGTACGTAGGACACTTGCATAGAGCACTCTGTGGATAGGGGCTTCTGAAGTGCCAGTTTCTGGTTAATGGAGTAAATTATTCTGAGAACTAGAAAGCCTTAAAGAGGGGGGGGGAGAGAGCAGAGATCTGTTGGGTGCAGGCAGGTCATTCAATGCAGTTCGGGCCAGAGTTTTAAAAAAGTCCACCCAGCTGTTAAGGCCGGTTTAAAATTAATGTTATGAAGTGTAAAACTACAGTGTTAATTCTTAACCTGGGTGATACAAGGATAACGTTAGCTCACAGGCTTTCTCAGTAGACAAATTATTTATTCAAATTCTCAGTAAAGAAACTATTTATTCAAAGTACTTGCATTAACTGTTACAGGAAGCAGACAGTTCTTAGTTGTGTTCACACTGCAGATATCTTAGTATTTATTTTTTTGGGCACAGTTAGTCCTTCACAATAGTTTTGTACTCTACCATCTTTCTGAGATATTTTTACATCTTTACATGTTGCTCCAGCTGTAAAGACTATTGCACTTCTAACAGTTGCACGCTAAATCCTGGGGTAATGCTACAATGCAGAAATAGCATGACCATATACAAGAGACATTACAGCAGAATTTACAGTACTAGAACAAAGAATGCAGAAAACGTGAAGTTCAACAGGTTCAGTGATGCGCCACGTGTTTTTCACACTAGCTCGTGTTCGATTACCAGCACCCTATTGCGGGTGGCAATTACCATAATGCAAAACAGTTTTGCTACATTACTGGAAATCAACAAGACAACGTTCACCCTTTTCTGTGTGAGCATTAGAGATGTCATTCCTAAAGAGGGTAGAGGTCTGGAACAGAATCACTGGACTGGCATTTGGTTCATCTGCTAGTATGTGCTCGATCACAAATATCTCACTTGTTCACTTACTTTAGTCTAATTACCTCAACCAGTCTCCACTGCCCATCTTGACAGTTTGACAAAAATATGTAAAATCTATAATTAGATCACTGGATGTTGGATCACTGGTGTCTGGAACTTAAAATGTACGCCCATTCAACGCATTGGCACTTCCCTCAGCCTTCCTGTGAGAAATGGAATTGAACAACAAGGGGCATGTGGCACGCTGCCCTTAGAAAATGAATTAACATTACAGGTGTTCCATTAAATTCCAAAATCAAGAGGACCCTTTGAACCAGAAGGACCAAAAAAAACACCCGGCATACCCCAATGTGATGTGAATGTGCATGGCCAGCTTCTTGTAGCAAATACTTGATCATGAGGATTACTCAAGTTTATTAGAAACAGCTTGCTTGCAGAGAATGGGACCCAAATAGGTCCAGTGGAATGGCCACAGGTATAATCCAGGCTTCCTAGAGATACTGGAAGCAATTCGGTTTCAAGACCATCGCAACTTTCTGGCATGTGAAAAGCAATCAAAGTACCAGATAGGTCAGAGATGTCAAAATGAACATTTTACCTACATATTTTATGGAATTCATAAACACAAAATTAATGTTTTAAAGTGAACAGCAATGGTGGGGGGGGGACACACAGGATGGCTTGTGAGCATTCTTTAACCTGTGCACATTTATTAAAGTAGCTCTTTCTGTTTGATTCCATCTTTTAAGCATTGCCATCTTTAGGTGGTTACTTCCTTAATAGTCAGCAGCTACAATGACATACCGCCACTCGACAGCGCTGAGCTTTATCCGTGCAACTGTTCAAAAACACACTTAAAACTCACCAACACTCATCTAGTCAAACCCTGTTTGTTATGTACTGTGGAAAAAAGCGAAACGGTGCTATCCACTTTCCAGTTAGAGATAATTTACTCCAATATTATGCCACTAAAAGCGTTTTCAATAGGAGCATCTTTTTGAGAGTCATACTGGAAAGGACTGAATCATTAAATTCCCCTCACCTAAAACGAGTGATCAAAGAGATGCCCTCTTCAATTAGCATGCTGCAACAATCTATCCCTTGTTTCCAATTCTAGGCTGTGATAGCTCAGTCCAATTTGTTTTTAATCAACCAATGCTGCAGCGAAGGGCTGGGAGAGATGCACTCTGCCCATTGACGCACAGTAATTACTCTACTAAAAAGCTATTTTACATTTGCATGAAATTAGCATAGACCTGGCTCGGCACCAGCAGGTACTATGATATTTTAAGATGCAATCATGCACAATACGGGAAAAGAAGATTCTGACACAGTGTGCCCCTTGGCACCGAAACGAGCTGAGCTGTCATTCTCAAAGCATCAACTCCTACACAGCCAGCTCAAGCGTAAAGAGCTCAGAACCATAACTAGGCCCGGGCACATTCACTACTTAAACTGCGGTGATTAGAAGAACGGCAACCTACTGTAGGGACACGAGTCAAGCAAAAAAATGAAAGCAAATCACAAAGGGAGACGAGCTGTTGTCTTGAAATGAAGCCAACCACCTGTTAAAAATAACCGAATTAAATTTAGTCTGAGCTGGTGTCATTATTCGTGACTCACGTTTGCAAAGCGTGGCAACAACCCCGGATATCACGGAGAAGTTAAAAGATATGGATGTACATGAAACACCCGTTCAAAAAAACACAATTCCATCCCCCAGACATAGTACACATTTCACAGGCACAGGGCAGACTTCAAGTCTGCCTGGGATCGCAGGATAACTGGAAGCTGCTGAGTAAAGCTCCTTGAAGCAGTCATGATAGGTTTTTCTTTTTGAATCTGCATACGTAGTGACGCGGCGACTACTGCAAAAGCATAACTGATGGTTCATTATGTTTGGCACAGTGGAAGTGAACCTTATGCGTCTACGCCACTAACCAAAGACAGACCCAGGTCATTAGTCATTCTTTCACAACTGAGCAGTGTATTGCATATAATGTCTTGTAGGAGGGGGTTTACCAGGACCATAGATCCTTTTCTGATAAGCAGATGCCCATCCCACAGAGAAAATACCTAAATGGCCCACATCATTAGGATATTTATATCAACAGTCTCAAACGAGAGCTCATGGGTTCAAAGGACAAACCTATCTATAAAATACAAATCCCTCAACCCTTACCCCCCATGGCCCTTTTCATACTTCAGGAGGGGAGGGTTTATTTAAACACTGGTGGGGAACAGCAGAAGAACACAATTACTACTCACTTTCATGCAGTTCCTAATTTGTTTAACACGAAATTTAAAAAATGTATAAAAAACTTCAGTGGGTACACAGTGTTCTAAGGGGTCCATGGCCATCATGTATGCAGTAGTGCCTAATTGCAAGTTTGCCAAATGCAAAGGCGGTGTAGTCTAAACTCTTCCTCGGGTCTCTTGGTTCTACCCCGCCGCCCCCAAATCCCTGTTTCACCCTTTGTAACTGTTCTCCCATCTTTCGCTCTTATCTGCTTCCCTCTAACTCAAAATCAGATTATGAGACATAATCAGCCCCCCAAAATGAGTGCTGGTGGCCATCACTTGCAACCCCAGAACAAGGTAAGCACTGCTGTAGATCCTATGATCAGCTTTTTACCGTGTGATGCAGGACACTCGCCGGCATAACATTTTATGTGAGAGGAGAGGGGGATGACCGCCATCAATGCACTGGGTCGTATGAATGCCCGAGGCGAGCTTTGAGCTGGAGAACTGCATCGCCAACTCCTATTATAATTATCATCTTCCTGAGAACTCAGGAACATGGGGTAAAAAGGTTCAAGCTGTGGGGAAGGAGCAGAGTGCTGGCCTTTCCCAATTTTGAAAGGATGCTTCCTATTTAAGTACGGGATGGGAATTATTCATCAACCTTCTGTGTGTGCTCGAGAGAGCAACTTCAGAAGCATTGCCAGAGAGGTGTTGGTGTAGTTGCACTAACAACTTTTTCGGTCCATAGCATGCAGACGGTTCACATGCATAAAGCGTGGCAATGTCATGTGCAGAGTTCGAGTTAATGAGCACACAGGAGTATTTTATTTCCCACTGCTCTCACCTGAATCCACTTGGAAGTACTGGCAAAGAAACATGAGGAAATACATAAAAAAAACTATACAGGAAAAGCAAATAAACAGCACACGGCGAGGCGAGAGCATGTCTAGGCACCAAGCTTCGCGGATTGGCTCCAAAGTAGGTATTTCTAAAGAAAAGACCAAGTTCTAAAGAAAGACAAATAGTGTCTCCAGTTGAGCAACAGTCATCCATTGATAGTGGGTTTTCCTAAAATACTCCAATGTACGCAGCCTTTCATCCATAGCATGCGTCATCGAACACACTTAAAAAGTGTAAACAACACACGGTTGAGAAGTAATTTGTGCCTGGTCTGAAGGAGGGAGAATCGGGGTTTGGAAGGCTAAAGAGCGAGACGTACAAAGGTGAAATAAAGTGGAAGAAGACTGGGTTGAGAATTGGGACTGTCAAATTTAGAGCTAGCTTTTGGTCCTAAATATTTGTTTTATAAATGTGATGACCAATACTCTTGTCAACAGTGAAAAATTATGAAATCGTTTGTTGCGCGCCCGACTTGCGAAGGTCCATTTACATCTAGCAGTAGAGTTTTTGTTGGCTGCAAAGCGATAAGTGTAAGTTGTGGGAGTGGTATTGAAAAACAACTCAACACAGGATTCTTTTCAGTAATGGCACATGTTAAAATAATTTCCAAAACAGATGCATGTGGCGAGCGTCTGTCTTACAGCCTTTCTATTAACAATGCTATTTTACTACTCACTTTACTGTGGTATGCATTACAGCTAAATGTCAGGTTCCACAGGTTAGGTGACGTGACATATCACTAGCATTCCAAGCAGTCTCACTAAGACATGAGTGAAGGCTGCCGCCTTAGCAGCCCTGTGACAAGAGTTTTCCACTGACGAGCTGTAGCTAATGTGGGAACCAAGACATACTATGTGTCATGAGCAATGCATTGGACTCTGGAAGCAGGAAAGGGATTCCCAGCGGTTCTCCAGTTTCTAGTCTTGGCAGCTGTTTTCTACAGTGGTGCAGAACCCCTGATGAGAAAAGGCTGGGCGCGAGGGAGTAGGAACACCGAGAGTGCCACGGTAGAAAGAGAGTGAAGTCATGGAACATGCTCTTATCAAATGCATTCTCACGTCACCAACATCACAATCTTGCCAAAAAGGTCTATAAATCAGCGAGCTAATCTTTCCAGCTGATGTCTGGACACCACTATTGCTATGAAAGGTAACATGAATTTTAGGGGAATAGTTTTGTCACAAAAAAACCTGCTTGGCAAGTTGACTTGGTTTTCGCAAATCAGTATCACTCCCATCGTGACCAAGTATATATCCTGCCATTATATTTGCCTCCTCTTTGATTCTCTTTCTCTCCCACTTTTTGGGGCATATACAGAGACACAGAACTTATCCTCTGCTGAACAGGAGTGAGTCTCTCTTAATTAGAGGTAGAGTGTGTACATTTCGGATTTCAGACACAGACGATAAACTGCGCCATTGTGCAGCAGTGAAAGAAGGTGAGAACACCCAGCTTGACAATACAGTATGGGTGAGTAACTCATGACATTCAATGCCTGAACCTTTGGCAGGAATCCTGGGTGTTTTTAATTTGAATACTTCAAAAATTATCATTTTTGAAACAATGGACTTCCACAGCACAAAACGTGAACAGCGAACAGGGGTGCCTGACACAGGTTTGGCAACAACTAATGATTTTGGCAAGTAGAGTTTTGTATGGAAACATAACCTGCGTCTGACTCCACAAACACAGCATATGGTCTCACGATGTACCAGCTCCCCAGCAGCAACAACAAACTCTAGTATACAATATGAAAAGAACGCTGACATCTCATGTAAGAGAGAATGTTCAAGAGAAACTACAGGCCACTACACAATGTAATGTCCTCGAGGCTCTACAGCTAAAGGTGACATTCCAACTACTCTGCAAACTTCAGAAGACTTTCACTTACTAACTGCACATTTATGCTCGTCTTACAAACATCCAAAAAGTTGTCCATGTGTATTCCATCACCAGTGGCAGATGTGCACTTCTGTTCACCTCGGGGAGAGTGTGCCCTCGTTCACCATGTACAGAGCGTGTCTGCGGTAATGTTACCAATTGCACAGCGCACAAAACTCGCAATTCACCAGCAGCATAATGCACGAAGAGCCCATTTGCCATGGACAGACAGTAAGTATGGATTGTTTATGTTAGCCTTTTTAAAAGTTGTGTACATTTTTTACAACAACAATTACCCAATACTCGTGAAAGGCCTACCCAAACAAAAGCATACTTACTTAGTAAGAAATTACGTTATAGGAAATACTGTATTTGTGGAAAGTAAGAATCTGATAGGCTCTCGAAGTTCCAGCAAGGTAGGATAATTAGCCTATATGCGAAGGAAACCAATCAATATCACTTTCTGCAAACAAGTGGCTTCCTTTTTTGAGATGTGATTCAGGGAATGATGGTGGCATGTTCAACTTCGAAGACACTCAGAGATTTACATATGCTGGTGTCCTCACTCCCAGAGGTTGGTAAAAACTGGTGGGCTCAAGCAAGGGACGTTGTTAAATCGAAACCAATGAGGTACAGGAAAATGAGCAGGATGAGTCTTAAATATCCACTTAAGCCCTCTCTCAGGCAGACTTCTCTGAAAGAGTGATTGCAAGCGAGAAACACAGTTTAACTGTTTTCTAAAACTTCTTGTCAAGTCTTACTTGGATAATGAACCAGTCGGTCTTGAAATATCTGCAAAATTGATTTCATGCAAGTGTTTGTACCTGAAGCATTCCATTGAAAATGAAACTTTATGAACTTCCAGCAGTGAGAAAATGAAGTGGATTAGAATACGTCATTGGAGAAAGGACCATGGAGGGATTCCTGCTTATTCATTTATTTTGGAGTTTAGAACTACAATGCAACTTGACTTATGGATATTTCAGAGAGCTACAGGGGAGTCTGGAAATTGTGATGGCAAAGTTAGAGTCTCACAAGGTCAGAGGGGATGGTACCATTCTGATACTATTCAACCACTACTCCGAATCAGGGTGGAGTTCATATAAAGGCGGTTTCTGAAAGATCAGTTTCTAGGCCTTTTAATGAAATAAGTAAGTAACCATATTCTTAGACATGGGCACAATATAGCACACATCCTGGGACCATGAACTCCAAGCAATCTTCTTTCATGTTGCTGTTTTATTTTCTATGTATGGGTCCATGTTATTTAATAAAAACACTTGCATAACCAGGAGCACACTGTTAGGTGCTACATCTAGATGAGGTAGCTGGAGACCAGTGGGTTGCTAGTAAAGTTTAAGAGGCATAATTGCCAAATTTGCTAATAATTCAAATAATTAGAGGCGTTTGTGAGAGGTAATTAGTTGTTTAAGGGTCAGAGGTTACTAACAATAACCTGAGAGTAACACATAGCCAGTGTCTGGCAAAAAAGTCGTCACATATAAACTGCATAGCAGCTCTTGGAGTATGAAATGTTTGGGTTTCCAAAAAGAAGATATTTTGGTTGTTGTTTCAAGAGTGAATTCCAAAGCTTGGCACACTCTTCTGCTAGGAACCTGCATGCAAGTCTTTTCGAATGAACATCTGTTGGTCTGCCACTGAACTGCTGAAAAGAAGGGCTCTGCTGGGTGGCACCGTAGAGACCTAATACTCTTTGTAGGTGTTCCAAAGCACTCCACTATGGGGAAATGCCTTGGAATTAGATCCAGGGATGTCATTTGAGTGTTCTTTAGAGTTGGCTTCATGTGGTCATTTTTCCACAGATTGCAAGCTAGTCTTCATACCTAATTTGGCATTGTTGCAGTATGTCAATTAGCTTTTACAATTTTACATCACATTGCATCAGTCTAGCTTAGTAATAAAAAGGAAGACATTGAACTCCTTCCATTGGATCATTTGTAAGAGGAATATATTAAGCATGTATATTTGGAGGTTAGTTTCTTTCATCATTGATTTGACATGAATAGACGGGTAGGATCTCTGTGTTAGAGTGAGTGAAGCAAAGCAAACACACCAATATCCCAAAAAATTCTTATCTTGTCCTTTCCCCAATCTGAGATGCATTTATGCATCATCTGTGTTAGCATTTGGTAGAGTTTAATGAGTGGCATTGGTGGATACACAACAATTGTGAAAAAGAAGATTCCTGGGAGACTATTAGGAATCCTTTGTCTAGAGAACTTCATGGTTCTAGCACGGAATAGATCACTGCTAATTAAAAAAAGAATGACTGGATGCGCTCTGAGGCATTCCTTGAAATTGAAATATGCTTTTGCACAACCAATTTTAATAGTCAATTATGCTTTTAAACATATTGTACAAGAATGGTCTCAGCAGAGGCAGTGCTTTGACAATAACTTTTAAGGAATCCATTTGTATATGTTTTTGGACTTGGTTGTGTGGGTTAAGCAACTAGGAATTCTTTGTGACTTGCGTGGCCAAGCAGAATACCCCTACCAATGACCTGTTACACTACTTTTGAAGAGCCTAGACTCACTTAATTTTAGATAAGTGGTTGACTGTACTACCTTTGTAGAACATGAATTGGCAGAAAGTGGATAATGGCTGGTATAGACCACCACTGCGATCGTCACAATGCTTGTTTCTTTAACTTTAATTTAGAACATTCTACCCTCAGTGAGAAAAGAGCCTTTAACAATGGATTTGGACTCAACAGCAGGATAGAAAATGTTCACAATGGACAAAAAAGTTGGCAACTGCACAGATCTTCTGGTAACAATTGTGTTATATTCTATGTTCAAGTTTCATACTGTGTTTAAAATGGTTTAGATTACAGCTGTGATTTGCTCTATGATGTCACTGCATCTTGTAAGATTTAGAATGTCATGTTTCAATCCTGTGAAGCCAACTGACGGGGAGATGGATGTGCCTAGGAGATGATCAGCTGTGTAGTCATTTATCAATAAACTACACTTTAAACTCAAGCCTGTCCAGTGGATCACTACAGAATTTTGGCGACGATTTGACTACACAGCAGAACCCACAATCAAAAGTTTATGGACTGTTCATGTTCTTTCATCTACTTCAAGAATCTTCAATATCGATATTACTTTCAAGATCATCTACTATGGAATCTATTTAAACTTAAATCAAGATCTCACCCAACCTTCAATTCTCCACGTTTTCGTTTTCTAGATGAGACAATTTATGGATATTTGCAGCTTTGCTCTTCATTCGTGCATCTTCAGTTTAGTCATCTGATTCAGCTTTCCTGTGACTTTCCTTCTCTGTACTGATACTCTCACCTTGAGTGATACGTTCACGGACGTCTGTAAGGGTCTTGTCTGAATCCTGGTTATTTCCTCACATCGGTTGCTGCTGGAGTTATTGGACGAGACCTTACATCAGTTGCGGTAGGAGCTTTGGGACTAGACCTTCGATTTCAGCTCCAACACTGCTGAAATATCGGTGGGTGATTTTAATATATTGAAATTTGGGCTTTTATCGGCTCTCGGGAGCTGCGCGCGCCTTGCTGTAGGCGTTTGCTTTTCACCTGCTGTGGTGTACGCGTGCATTTCCGCGAGCGTTACCTCGTGCACCACCGCGAGAAGGCACACGCAGATTCAACGAAGTGTGCGGTCTCGCGCACCACCGCGAGGGAGCACACGCAGATTCGACGCTGTTACACACATCATCGGGAGCTGTCTCGAGCGACAGCGCGAGACAGCGCATCATAGCGAGATCTGTCTCGCGCAGCATCGCAAGCCTGAGAATTTTCTCACATGTCATATACTGAGAACTCTCAACGCACAGTTTGCCAATCATCACATTACCAACCACCACCTTCAATCTGAACAGCATTGTTACATATTCTAATAACCCTGACAGGTTCACCAAATTTACACTTTCCTTTATTGATGTGTACAGGATTCCTAATGCGAACATAATCACCGACAGAAAGAGGAACAATCTTGACCCCTTTCTTTCTGTCAAACCATATTTTCTCTTTTGCCTGTACCAGCCACCATTCTCACGCAACAGAGTGGGAGTCAAGAGCAGACTGTTGCCTTTGCCTCAAGAGTACTCAGGAATGCAGAAGTTCAATACTCTGTAATAGAGAAAGAATTATTAGCTTGTTTATGGGCCATTGATAAATATCGGCCGTATGTATGGGGGAAGACGTTTCAATTTGTTCACGGATCACAAGCCACTTGTTTCAATATTAACTTCTGGTCCCAGCAAATGTTGTTCTCCAAGGATTACAAGAATAGTCAGCAAACTCCTTCAGTATCAGTTCGAGGTATCACATATTGCTGGGGGAAGGAACACAAGAGCTGATTTTTTGTCCCGTTTTCCTCAGAGTAGTGGGGTTGGTGAAGGGACCAGTTTTCAGGATTTAAATGAAGAAGATGATGAGGATTGTTTTGTTGCCTCTCTTGACATTTCTGTCCTTGCTGTTGGTACTGAAGCAGATTGGAGGACAGCTCTTTCGGGTGATAGTCTTCTCCAACAAATATGCAGGTTAGTCAAATGCGGATGGCCTAAAGAGAAATCTTTGCCGACCATACTTCAACCATATTGGAAAGTGGAGTCGGAATTATCTGTGGAAGATGGTCTTCTAATGAGATGTGACAAGCTTATTCCACCTCATTCGCTTAGACCCACTATTATCAAAGAAGCTCCTGAGGGACATTTGGGAATCACGCTCACTAAACGACGTGTCCGCCAAGATTTCTGGTGGCCCAGCATGGATAATGAGATTAGCACGACAGTAGAAAATTGTCCTGTGTGTTGTTCGTCAGAGAAAACATTGAAAGTTGTCACTCCACCTTTATCTCCCATTCATTGTCCCTCTAGTCCATGGGTCAAAGTGGGTATTGACATCATGGGTCCGTATGAAGTCTTGCCTTTAGGAATGAAGCACATCTTGGTTTTGATGGATTATACCTCAAAATGGCCGGAGATAAAGGTTGTTAGGGAGGCCTGTTCTGCTAGTGTCGTCAAGTTTCTCAAAGACATATTTTTGAGGGAGGGGTTTCCACAATTTTTAGTTTGACAGCGGCACTCAATTTTTAAGTGAAGAATTTCAGTTTTTTCTTAGTTCAAGTGGTATTAAACATCTTAGAAGCTCCTTATATCACCCACAGACAAATGGTCTTGTGGAGAGAATGAACAGAGTTGTGGGGGAGTGTGTCAAGTGGGCTGTGAATGGTAAACATGAGGTTTTCAATTCACTTGAAAGTATGTTGTGGTTCTACAGGACCACTCCCCATTCATCTACTAAAATTTCTCCTTTCGATGTGTTAAGGGGAAGGAAGGCTAATACCAGCTTTCGACCGGGATGGATGGGGAAGTGGATAGATGCTTTAATTGATGTTGAATCTCTTATGGAAAAGGTTAAATCTAATTCTGATATGGTACAGGCAAAAGAGAAAATATGGTTTGACAGAAAGAAAGGGGTCAAGATTGTTCCTCTTTCTGTCGGTGATTATGTTCGCATTAAGAATCCTGTACACATCAAGAAAGGAAAGTGTAAATTTGGTGAACCTGTCAGGGTTATTAGAATATGTAACAATGCTGTTCAGATTGAAGGTGGTGGTTGGTGGAATTTATCCAAGTTGGTCAAGACAAAGATTTGTCCTATTCCTAATGTTCCTATGTTGCATGGTCAGGAAGGTTCTCCTACTTTTCTTATGGAACAACGTAGGAAAAGTTCTAGGGTTTCTGTTACTCCTCGTAGGTTACGTGATTAAGTTATTATAGTTTTATTTTATCTTAAGTACTGTTCTGATTATTGTTGATTTACTTATATGTTTTGGTTTGGGGTTTGGAGAAAGGGAGGTATGTTATATTCTATGTTCAAGTTTCATATTGTGTTTAACATGGTTTAGATTACAGCTGTGATTTGCTCTATGATGTCACTGCATCTTGTAAGATTTAGAATGTCATGTTTAAATCCTGTGAAGCCAACTGACGGGGAGATGGATGTGCCTAGGAGATGATCAGATGTGTAGTCATTTATCAATAAACTACACTTTAAACTCAAGCCTGTCCAGTGGATCACTACAAAATGTACACATTACATTTTGAGATGCCCAAATGTTAACAAGCATGTATTCCTGAGAACGCGTGACAGTCACAGTGCCCCAGCAATACTCCTGATATTCTTTGCAAATTCCTAGAAAGTAAAAAAAAATACTCCAAACATAGAGGTAACCCTACAAGCGCAAATGTTCAACTTTGTCAGTTAACGGGTCCAACTGTGCTCAAATTAAAGCCACGTTTG
This sequence comes from Triturus cristatus, assembly GCF_964204655.1. NCBI lineage: Eukaryota > Metazoa > Chordata > Amphibia > Caudata > Salamandridae > Triturus > Triturus cristatus. The sequence goes on from NC_140590.1 coordinate 646,188,981, forward strand.
ATGTGTTCTTGTCACATGTCGCTGTTTTAAGAACTGCACAAAGGTCTGCACCACTGAATAAGCAAGGTCGAATTCTGCCATAAACTTATAATAAAATAGAACAATAGTAAAGTTAGTGTTCTGGGTTTACCACAATGAACAGAATAAATTATCTCTTCGATGCCTTCATAAACATAGGTACTCTATCAAAGACGCACACTTTGAAGCGAACCCAATCAGGAATTAAATCTCTGTATGTTACTATTACACCTGAATATGAGCTAATAACCTTAAATATAAACTGTTATTAAATAGCTTGCCTGTATTGTTTACAGCACAGAACATCAATTACATACATTGCTCTATTGCAACCTTTTGACACAAAAACTTGCAGATAATCACCATTTTTTTGTAGGCTCTTTGTTTCTCCATTTCTTGGGTCAAAGGTGCTCATGAAATACTTCCTATCAGCAAAAAGGAAGGCTTCCCATTCACACCGCCGCATGGCACTCAACTCATTTCAAAAGCAGGAAGGAAGATTCTTGTTTGCTTGCCACCTACACAGATGATAAACTAACTCATACCGAGGCCGAGTGCTGCCTCAAACAGCCTCAAGACATGCACAGTACATGCAACAAGTAAAGTTACAATAGTCAAGACAGTTTGGCCTTCCTTATAGGTTTAGCTGTAATAATGATTTGGGTGAAGACCGGGATTTCCATCCCTATTGATATTACCAGACACGCTGAAACGCAGCTTGTGCTATTGGTGCGTGCCACTTTCTGAGGACACACTTTGCCAGGTAAAAACCTGGTGGAATTCGTCCTCAGAAAACAGGATGTGTTTGGGAAGTACCGGTAGACATTAGTACAGTAAAACCAATTTCCTCTGTAATTCCTCATTCCACAGCGGAACTATTCTAGTACGAAAGTCATTTTACAACCCGGAATTACAGATTTCCATGTTGTTATTTAAGTTCGAAATTACATCATTGCAATTCTGTGACTCCCAGAATGAAGGCCTTTGTGGCCACACAGAGGTTACATGCACCGCTCGGGACAACACAACACTTATAAAAGCCACAAATTGAAAACATGGATTTGCCCAATATATATGTATAAATTCCCTGTTCTCAGGACTGCAGCAGAATTGCAAGTGGAAATGTGTAATTATAAGCGCTTAAAGAGCAAAGCTGTCAGGATTAATATGTTACAAAAAAACTAATGGATTTAAGATGTATAAAAAAGATTTTTAACTCATCAAAATTGGTATTGAGGTACTCAAACCTCAATACCGATTTTGGTGTGTTTTTAACAAAACTTTTTTTTAGGCATCTTAAAAAATCCATTAGAGGTTTTTTTTGTAACATATGAATCTGCATTTGTAGCTGTAAATCTGTAATTCATGCTTGTTATCCTGAAGGCTACACACCATAGTAACAATGTATTTTGAAGATATGACTACCTAAGAATTTTTAAAACATAGGTGTGGCCTGTACTTATAACGCACTTGCAACAAAACGACTATATTTTAAAAGTTAAATTGAGTCCGAAAGTTCCATGTGAATGAAACATTTAAAAATATACATAATTTCCCCTTCTACACTATCGCTCAGAAAAATGATAATAGATACCCCGTACACTGTATTTATTACAAGCGTATTTTGTCCTATGGTACTTGTAATACGGCAGACGTAACAGCGAACATGTTTGTGACCGAGTATCCCATCCACCACACTGTGATTAAGACACTAAATATGTAATAGCTTGATGGAGGCAATGTCTCTTGGAATGAGATCCCTTACAAAATAAATCAGATTTTTAAGCAATTCTTGGCGCACACTTAACAGAGACCCATGTTACACTCCAAGACACAGCCTCCCAATGAGACGCTCTTAACAAATACACGAAAAGCAAACATTTAAACTCTTTTTGACAGTCCTTTGTGTATTTGCCCAGCAAAGAACGAAAATGAAATTCCAGCGAATTTATGATTAATAAGACACCAGGTCTTCACGATTGGAAATAGAAATACATTATTTAAAGTTGAATTTATTTTAACAATAAGCAAAACAATTGTACTCTATGTTTTGACTACATTCGTTTCCACTAGTTGGTTTTGTTTTGATAGTAAGGGTGGAAACTAAGAATGGACCGTGGTGGTCTAACACACATATCCCTGGAGTCTGAACATCAAGTAGCGGAGGTCTAGATTTTAACCTTTAACAAGGTGACAGAGTATGCTGTGAAATAATTTAAGTGATCAGAGCCCAAATCAGGCAGGTGTACGATGTCCGTTTGGTTGCCACCATGTCATCCACTCAGAAAACCAAACCAACAACAGTACACATCTGGAAATAATTTCTTGGATTTTATCAGCTCTAGTAAGTGGCTTCCATCCTAAACCTACACATAATTAAATAAATAAATATCCCAGCTAAAAAACTTTGAAATAATGGTGTTGCCTAGTAGATGTAATTAATATCTTCTTAAGCATGTAAGCAGCCCTGTTCCTGACACCGTAAAATAGAGAAGGGATGGGAATTGAATGGAGGATCGCTGCTACGGCCACCCACTTTGGAAAAGACGTAACACTCGGAGGATGCTTCCTAGCTCTTACTACAAGAATGCACCCAAGACCACATAAAATCTCACACTTGAAAAACTCACATTTTGATCAAAAACATGAACGTTATCTCGAAAAAAGCATGACATGCTCCGGCTGCAAACTTTCGAACCACACTCATGTTTTGCCTGATCCCAAGGAAATCTAGTGGGAAGACTGAACAAGAAAATACAACTAATGTTCACAAGATTAAAAGCCCAGTGGTCAAGCTTGTATGACATGAAATACGGGATTGCAAAAATCAGTGGCGTAGCTAGCCCCCTGGCCGCCCGTGGCGGTCCCTGCATTTGACGCCCCGCGGCGGCCACAGTGAAGATCGGGGGGAGTGCTGGCGAGAGATTTCTCAGTTTGCCACCCTGCAGCAAACGCATTAAGGAACGGGGCTGCTATTGATGCCCAGAGGAAGTAGGTAAGAGCGGGGGATGCCACCACCCCAAAACTCATGCAGCCCAGGGGGGACCGCCCCCTCCTGGACCCCCTAGCTACGCCGCTGGCGAAAATGGCAACGCACTGCCCATGTCTTCAAGTTCCACATGCCACCAAGGAGGGATTTTCTTAAGTAAGCCATGAGAATGACCAGACCCTTACATCCCTTGTGTCAACAAGCTTTCCCCGTACCATCTTGTGTTGGAATAGATTGCTGACCGCTCTAATTTCCTGTGTAAATATTTTAAATTTAGCAAGCATTTCACACTTTCCATGAGAAAGGCGTTTGACTTTCTTCCTACATACAGGCAGCTGAGTTTTAAGCAGAGCCTTAGAATATTTTTTTCCGCCGATGTATTCAAATAAAGCTTCCTTTATTTGCATTGCTTATTTTAGAGTTGGGCTAATTCTGAATTCCCCAGTTTTAGATAGCCAAAAGGGACAGTCGAGGAACACTTCACTTTGTACCAGACAATGGAGCAGCAGGCTGTCTTCTTTATTTACTGTGAAAACTGAAAAGATTTATAAACTATGCTCTGAGCAGAAAGAGGCGGCACACATGGTGACTTCAAAGCAAAGCACCATTTCCAGCAGAGCATAATAGAGAAACGTAGCAAAATAGAAATGCTTTGCGAATAGCATGCACTGAAAATTGTCAGCAGCTGGACCCTATTTCTTTAGGCAATTCACACGTGGTTTTCTGAACTTGGGAGGACCGCTTAAATAGGAATAGGCCTATACGAAGGTATGATGGGATGGGAGACAAAACTGTAAAATCTGGGTCATTCTAAGTGGATTTTGCTGTAGGAAAGCAGGCTGGACAATCCTCAGCGGAGGGCATGGGGGAACTTCAGTGGGCTGGACCCTGCCAATAACATGTCTTTTACCGACTAGGATAAAGGGAAAAGTCTGGAAAAATCCCACCTCCTGGCATGGTCTGCGCCCATAATAAAGCGATTTGGATGTGCTTCTCTTTGTTTGATATGCGATAATACATCCAGGTCTTGGGCACGAGCTTATAGGGAGCTTATCTTTGAATGATTCAGCCTAGTGGCATCGTTATCCAATAGGAAGAAAGGCTCTGCTAGAAGGTAGGTGACACAGGACAAAGCAGACACAAGGAGATGATGGACGGAGCACTGAAACATTTCAGAAACTCACCCCGAGGTACAGATCTGGGTTGAATCCATCAGGACCCCTGGTCAAACTTGTTCAAACCTTGCAGTAAAATGCATGCAGATGCGGATGAAACTTAACTAAGCGACCAGGCATACCCAGGTACAGTACAACAAAGCTAAAGATGAGAGCAGCTGTAGCAGCAGCATGGCATGAAACACAGGTGAAAGTAGTGAAATCAGGGGAGTAACAAATCCGGAAATCTGTTAATTTATTGAAATTAAAAGGGATGCTTGACATAAAGGCTCAAGGGCAAATATTGTGCATAAATAATGAGCATTACTCTAAGCAATCTCACCAGCAAAAGAAAGAATCTGGACTATGTATCTTGGAGCGCAATGGCCCTGAGTGGGATCAAAGAATCACAAGGGAGTACTGCTTTGAATAGCCTATCTGTGGCTGTGCTGGTGAGATTCAAGTTTCCTTGGCAATAACACTACATATGACGGAGTCAGTGATTTTAAAGGATGCAAGGTTATGTAACAAGAAAAATCAAGGATACAGGTGATGCAGATAGCTCAGTTTATATTGCTCCGGTAGCTTGGGGATTTATTTTCAAGTATGTTCCTTGGTACAGTCTCTGCACCTGTGGAAGACATGCTGACTTTCTGACTAGATGTGTTGGTAGACGCCAACCAGTTCAGGTTGATGTATGTGTGCAGTTCAGCTCTTTTTTGTGAACTCTTGCGTGGCACTGGATTGGGAAAATGAAGGTTTGCAGACTTTAAAGTTAAGATTTATTAGAGACCCATGATCACAGCTTGACTCCCGAGATGGGACTATCCTTTTGACACTATAGTTGACACTATTGTTGTCGCAAGGTTAAGTACTAGATGTCTGAAGGGTGTGTGTTTATGGGACAAGGAGGTCAAAGTGCACATCCGCAAATCTGTTAAACAGCCTTAACAAGAAATTTAAGACTGCACATAACTGACAGGATGGGTAAGACTGCAGGATTCAAGAGAAGGCATGCTAAAGTGTTCAGGCTGTTGTTTATATTAATGATATACCAAGTGTCCTTAATTTTGTTTCACAAATGTTTTATTTTTTTGCCAAAATGTCTAAAAATCTACATAATGACTAGCATATTATATAACTGTTATGCTTGGCATCCTTGTCATGGTTATCCCTGACTTTTTGCCCCTACCTCCTGTATTTTTGATGCTGTGCTGGATTTCGTTTTTGCCGGCTTAGAGGCTCTGGGCGCTTTGCCACTGCTGATCAGTGCCGAAAGTGGAAGTGCTCCCTGTATAAATTGTTATTGCAATTGGTTATCCATGATTGGCATATTTGATTTACTGTTAAGTCCCTAGTAAAGAGCACTTTGCGTGCCCAGAGCATGCAAATCAAATGCTACTAGTGGGCCAGCTATAATACTAACAGTGGTTCTAGTACATACTTATACAGCACATAAATATAATACAACGATAGAAAAACAAATTTTACAAAAAACATTGATACCCATACAGAATATATATACATGCTTTACTAAGAACACAGTATAAAAAAATACAATACAATCTATGAACTGACGGTGCTCACACAATTACACAAAACCAAAATCCGTACATACAGTAAACAATGTAAACGGAGAAACAATGACCGAGGCAAACACATTAACAAAACACACAACTAGAAGTGGCAGTTAATGCATCCTCTTGTATAGGTGCCAAAGATGAGCGTCAACGGCGTTTCGACCAAATAGGAAAGAAATGGTCACCATCAGGACAACAAAATAATTGATAGAGCATCCAACAAGGAATTTTATTTAGGATCTCATTCACTATTATTGGTTAATAAACTTGCAACCAATCGAGAATTGAATTCTATCCTGAAGGCTCTGAATGAGCCAGGGGTCCAGTCACGAAGTTACTGGAAAAAAAAAAAATAAGAGGAACCTCGGAAACGATCCCGGCTCTCAAACAAACATTGGTACAGACTCAATCGACGGCTTGGAAGAAGAATTTCATATCTATCCGAAACTACGGAGCAGAATTGATTTGGACGCTATACAAACTAGTGGGCCATCAGCAATAATTGTGCTACCCACCTAAGTAGCTCTGCAAATGTAACTCAGACATGCCACTGCAGTGTCTGTGCACAGTTTTGAATTGCCATGTCGACCTGGCAAGTGCACCTAGGCCCTACCCTACCCTTTTCTTACATGTAAGGCATCCCTTAGGTAGGCCCCAAGGTACCCCCCATGGGCAGGGTGTAGTGTATTTGAAAGGAAGGACATGTACTGGTGTGTGTGACATGCCCTGATAGTGAAATACTGTGTATTTCGTTTTTCACTATTGAAAGGCTATCTGTCCCATAGGCTAACATGGGAGTTCCTTTGTACCATTTTACAAACATAACTTCCCATTGGGACAAGATGGAGGAATCAAGTTTGGGCTCTCTGAACTCAGAATTTAACAACACGTCTTTTAGTGAAGATGGTTTTTAAATTGTGTGTTTGAAAATGCCACTTTTAAAAATACTTTACACATTACCTTTGGGATAAGCCTGTCTGCTCGGGTCATGCTACCAAGGGGATGAGCAGGGGTTATCTAAAGTGTGTATCCCCCTTACCCTGACTAGAAGCAAAGGTCCCTACTTGGACAAAGGTACATACCTCAGCCAATTTAAGACCCCCATTTCTAACAATAACTCTTAACTAAAAAAAGTACATTCTTTAACTTTCATAATACATGCTCCAGCCAGTGTTTTCAGGCCTGCATTTTAGCAGAGAAGCTGTCAAATACACCTGTTCCATAAAAAATATATAGAGTGGGCTTTGTGCCAATCCCTTTCAGCCGTTGAGTTTTTCAACCACATTCTTTCAACCATTACCTTAAGATTTTGTGAATCACGTCTTACCTCACCCCAGAGGTGTATTGATCTCTTAGCTAATGCTATTATTGTTTTGTTTTATCCTTGAGCCTCAACTTGATTGCTTGCCTTAAATTACATGGGGGACTACTTTCCAACTGCATGAGGGACTGCTTTCCAATTGTAGCCCTCTCTCTCTTCCTCGGTTGGCTCTCTTCTACATGTATGGCTGCAATGTGATCATGTTGCATGCATTAGTACATTAATTCCACATCTGTCTTTGCCAATGATTGTTTTTCATGAATGTCTGACAAAGAATGAAAGTGTCACAGTTTGGCTACAATTCCTGCTCCAATCTGTGTCAACCAAGCCCCATGCAAAGCATTGTGAGCTATTTGACCACAAAGTCAATGCACAAGCAGATACTGTAAGCACAATGAAATGCTCATCTTTAGCTTTAAGGATTCCAAGCAAAAGGTCAGAATAATGTCAGAATCTAACCGAAATGTCAATTTTAGAGTAACTTTGACAGCGCAATTTAGACACCCCTAAAAACCATCAAATGCCTTTTTTCTACTGCACATTAAAGTTGTGATTGTTCTCTTTTTTACTTATCTTATCATGGAGTGGAATGACTAAGTTAAAGTTAACAAAAGATCTCTCAAGCTAAATGCACTACTCATTACTCTAACATTAAAAAAACTTGCTCATATTACTAATACCAATTACTGATGTGGTATGCAAAAAGAGGGGAAATTAAATCCAACAAGTTGACCAACTCTTTTTTTAAAAATCTACTCTTATTATAAAAGGTTCCCAAAAAGACACTGCTTAACGCCTGAACCACGCTTACTTGGCAACCATTAAACTGCACTGAATGAATCAAACAATGCTGCTCAATGTCTATTACTCCGACATGGACTGCAGTGAGCTACATATTACAGGGCTGTATAGTAACACGGTCCTTTTGGTGATGGGCGATCTCGGACTGGCAGGACAACTCTGATTTGACTTGGCAGCTCTCTCAAAAGACTAAGGGAGCAAAGGTGGAAAACAGCCATGTTAAAAGGCATACTGCAGAGGCAAGGGCTCACCAACTGGAGGACATAGGAGCAGGCTGTCCATGCTGTGTTTATCCAATGGAAACAGAATAGCGGTGCCAGCGGAGGAGACCATCAAATAGTCAGGCTTTCCGAATGAGTAGTCCACAAACCCTTTCAGGATAAAGGCCTCTGTGTCCATTTACCATTAGTGGTCGGTGTGAGCAAAGTTATCTTTGCTACTCAAAATCATTCAGCCTGAGAAAACCCCTGTAAAATCCTACTTTAGCAAGAGAACTTTTCTACCAGAAAAATGCATCAATTTATTCTCCATCTTCACCAGTGAAATCACAACTTGCACGATCAGACTGCCAATCACTTGGCTGTTCCAGTAGTATACTTCAATATACATCTTTAAGAGTTTGGGCATTAATGCACTTTTTTCACTTTTGAAATGCTTCGAATTTCCAACAAAGTTTCACTGAAAGTCTTTGGATTACTTTGAGAATGCAATGCCATCCACACAGTATGTCATTAGTCTAACTTCCCTTTAGCTATTTCCATAAAAACCTACTACCAACATAAAAACACCGTTTTTAAAACAGCATTCCCATGTTTAATTGGAAGACAGTGCAAATGTTACAAATATAAAGCAACCCAATCACAACAAATATAACTTTTTTCCGCATCATATTTTAGCAATAAGACCACATTAAGAAGCGCCAATTATTTGTTGTTTTCACCAGCTAGCGGCTAGTGCATAGGATAAAATGCACAAAAGACAACGGTAATAGTGTTAGAATGCATTATGACTCATGTTTACAATGGAACTCTAAATTGGGAAATTAAAACCAGTTGTAAAGGTAATCTTGCTACCAGATGTTAAGGATTGATTATGTGTGGGACTCACACTAGGTCCCCGTTTGCTTCAAACGGAAATAAAATAGGAAAGGACCATAAAAAATAAAAAAAACACAGAAGATCAGACAATTGCAATGTTGTAAAACGCACTGACAATGCAAATAAGTCTGGCTTATAAAGGAAAGTGTTTTTTCAGTCTTCGGTGAGTTTAGCACACAATAACTGATCATACATGTGCTCTGTCACTTATCCTTACTCTCATATATCCATTCAGCCATCACCTGACTCAGGTGTCCCCGCAACAATGTGCTTGCATGAGCTCTTTTATGTACCACTATAGATAGCATTAGCTGCTCGTTTCAAGCGCTCATTTGATGAATACAGAGCGGAAGGTTACACTGTGCCATTGGCCAATTAGTCCTGTATTGCTCACATGGCCAACATAGATCTGTCAGCGGCAGAAGCAGCTTCTCTAGTGCAGGTGGGGGCTTCACACCAGGAGCTTGCGGCCCTGATTGCGCCCGCCCATCCCCCTCTGGTTGGAGGCAGCTCTCCCTGGTAACTCTCTGCTGAGCTCTCCCTCACTACAAGGCAGGCGCGTTGGCCGCGCAATGCATGTTTGTGTAGGCCCCCGTCTTCCACGAAGAGGCAGAACAGTCAGAAATGATTCTTTGTCTGGCTAGGCTCTTTTTAAACAAAAAAGGTGTTCAAGGCCAAACTGCTCAAGTAGACGTGAAGTCTTTGGAATAAACACAAGTTAAATCAACAGAGAAAGGTCTGTGACATCAAACAGCTGGATAAACTAAACCATTTATACACGCCTTATTTATTCAGAATACAAAATCGAGCAGATCTTTATTTTTAATCATGAAATATTTCTAACAAGAACCACTATTTTGGATTTCGTTGTGATTATAAATCTCCTGTACCCTCATCGCAGTGTTTACGCTCGAGAAAAACTGCGCGTATGAAAAGCTTGCATATTTGTATGACGAACTGCATGAAGTTCGGGTTTGGAAACTGTGATGCTCGGGTAGTGTCTGAGTAAGGCTTTTCACTCCTACTGCGAAGGAACACATTTGAATAACTGACAAACATTTTTGTTTCATCACAGGAAGCCGCATAGGTCAGCCAGGAAGATTTGCATTTGCAAAGCCCATATCAAATGCTGTTTTAATTGCATCAGACATCAAGTGGAAATCTGTAACCACGATTAACAGGAAGGGCTAGCCCGAGGTCTGCTACGCGGCTCAGGGGCAACATGAGATTAAAAAGCAAAAACAGAAGCACATGAAAGGAAATTCACATGAATACAGAACAGATTAATTTCCTTGCAGCCCACTCACTAGCAGCTGATCCTAACCAAAATGAAAATGCATTAAAATTATTTTTAAATTGCGCTAAATGCTGCCTTTATGTAGACTATATGACGTAATTTGGGGAAATTCTTTTGAAACAATAAATCCTGTAATCTGCATGATTCATTTCCACATTTGACCAAACCTCATATATAATGCTGCACATGTTTATCAGTCAAAAAATGCTTCTGTGCTGATTTACATCAAAAAGATTCTGTGCTTTTAAAAGCTTTACTCATCCTAGGATCTTCTAGGGTGATCTGTGGGAGCAAGACCCAGTGGCAGGCTTCCAACGAGAAAACTGTACACAACAGGATGGCTAGTAGATTTCCAGTTCAATTAGCCATTTTTGCGGGCAATAATATACAAGAGTCAATGGTAATATATATTTATGTTTCTTACCTTGGCACTGGAAGCCTTGTTTCCCGAACCCCCTGCAGAAAAACAAAACAAATGCTTTAAAGAAGGTCATTCAATGAGAACTTCCTATCTGGTCAGATCAAAGCGGACACAGCTAAGAAGGGTGGAGTTAAGTGTTTACATTAATCACTGTCCACCCCAATCCCAATTAGCTCACGGCCCTGAAATTGCTAAAGATGTTGCAAAAAACGATATATACAAATAGTCATCCTGCAGAGGAGGCTTCTTACCCAGCTCAGCTTTATGTACAGCAAGATGCATGGTCCCTGCAGGTGCGCACCAACGGCGGGGCTCTCGCCTCCACCGTTCTGAAGGCCATAGTGGCGTAACGAAACTTGAGAGGGTCCCCCGCGAAAGTACATGGAGGGGCCTCCTTCTGGACTTACTCAGGACCACTCAGGTTCAGGTTCCTGCGCTGAGGGGGCTCCCTAGAGCTCGCCAACCGCCCCCCCCCCGCCCTGCGGGGGCCTTTGTTACGCAACTCGAAGGCCAGTCCCAACCCTACTCTGGTCTCTGTGGCCCAGTAAACCTGCTGACCAGGTTAATTATATTGCATGTGTTAGACCCATCAGCCTTAGGGTTGTCTCCCCCCAAACCCTTTGCCTTCCTCCTCAATTGTCTTTGATGATCTTGTTTTTGCTGGCCTTAGTACTCTGTGCACTTTACTAGAGTGAACCAGTGCCATAGTGTATGTGCTCACTTCTTAAACAAGCATTTGCAATGCAATAGGTCTCACATTTGAAAAATTTTAAGCTATTGGCATTGTAAATGACAATGCCTTTTATTTATCTGTTTTTAAAATCAACACATAGATAAAAGCTTTGTCATTTACAATGTCAGTAGCTGAAAGTTTCGCAAAGGCGAAGCCTATTGCATTGCAAATGCTCGCGAAGCCCCTGGTGTCATGTATGAAAAGCCTGAGTCGGGGTGGGAATGCTGATGAAAAGAACGGGCGCGTGCGCCGAGAATGCTGTAATGACTCATGAAAAGCCAGAGTCGGGGTGGACAGTTTGCCTTTGAAGAATTTAAACACGGAAATGCGTACTGTTCTGTATGTTCTCTGCGGCAGCTCGCAAAGTCCCTGGTGTGATGTATGAAAAGCCCGAGTCGGGGTGGGAATGCTGATGAAAAGAACGGGCGTGTGCGCCGAGAATGCTGTAATGCCTCATGAAAAGCCAGAGTAGGGGTGGGAATGCTGATGAAGAACGGGTGAGTGCGCCGAGAATGCTGCAATGCCTCATGAAAAGCCCGAGTCGGGGTTGGAATGCTGATGAAAACAACGGGCGCGTGCCAAGAATGCTGTAATGCCTCATGAAAAGGAAACGCGTACTGTTCTGTATGTTCTCTGCGGCAGCTGGCGAAGCCCCTGGTGTGATGTATGAAAAGCCCAAGTCGGGGTGGGAATGCTGATGAAAAGAACGGGCCGTGCGCCGAGAATGCTGTAATGCCTCATGAAAAGCCGACAATTCAGTGCCAGAGGTGGCAGTAACAGTCCGCAACTTCACCATTATGACCAAAACACCATCCTACTGCATGTCATCAGCACTCACATTGTACAACCTGGCGCAATTGCCAGGCAGTGGAGCAAGCGCCTTTCACAGACTGCACAGCTCTGTTCTGTCGCTCTCTAAGCACTCACTCTTCAGTCTGTTCAGTCACTAAAAATATGTTTTGGCATTCTTCCCCCTGCGAAAAACGCATCTGGGTTGCAAAGGATTTAGTGACGCTTTCAGGAGAAGTATATATAAATTGCAGCCGGCGTCAGAGCTGCCATTTTGTTTGAAGAATGCTGCGCGTTCTGTTATTGCTTACAAACACACGGGTCCAGCATTGCATTACATCACATCACCAGAGGGGCGGCCAGGGGTATCCTGTTGCCAGGATGACTAAGCCCCCCAGGAATGTATTATCACAGAGCACTGAGAATGAGGCAGTGCATTTTTTGCTGGGAGGGATCATGGGAAATGGGGGTAAGAGTCAGGAGACCGATAATTCTGCGTGAGCCATGTAAGAAATGTTATAGGGAAATGGATCCAGTCAGAATCCTGCTGTCTCCCAGAACCGCGTGTCTGCAGCTTGTTTATATATGCATCGCGTTTTCACCTTAAATGAAAGCGCGATGCATATATAAACACGCGTGTCTGGAACAGACGCCGTGCATGACCGTGCGCGAGCGAAATCTCCAGTCCAGGTGGGCGGGGCCCAATGCCGACAGGGCGGACACCAACCCCGCTTCCAGAGAAGCCGGACATGAAAGCGACGACAATACATCTCGCCAAGGCGAAGCAGCGCTTGCGCGCTGCAACACAGGCGAGACCTAAAAATGTTACTTTGGATTATATCCAACTGACATCTTTAATTTTCATGTAAGTCCCTAGTAAAGTGGCACTACACGTGCCCAGGACCTCTAAATTAAATGCTACTAGTTGGCCTGTAGCACTGATTGTGCCGCCCTCGAGAATAGCTCTTTAGCATGTCTTAGGCCTGCCATTGCAGTCTGTATGTTCAGTTTAAAACTGCCATTTCAGTCTGGTAAGATAAACATTTTGCCAAGCCAAAACCTTCCCTTTTAATGCATACATGTAATTCCTAGCGTAGGCCCTGGACAGCCCAGAGGGCAGGGTGCAATCTGGACATGTACTTTTAAGTTTTTCCATGTCCTGGTAGTGAAAAACTCCTAAATTCGTTTTTCACTACTGCAAGGCCTATCTCTCAAATAGACTAACTTTGGCGTTACCTTGTTCCATTCAGTAATCTGTAATTTCAAAATGAGAGCAGGTGAACATTTCATGTTTGGTGTCTTTGGAACTGTAATGAAAAATCCTAGCTTATGTTTAAGTTGTATTTGTATTACAATTTTGAAAATGCCACTTTGAGGAGGCTGGCATTCTCCTGTCTTAGCCATTTCGTGTCTGTAGCCTGTATCTGGGTCACATGACTGGGTGTAACTGGCAGTGGTGCTCATATTCCTCCTAGAGAGCCACAAAAAATAAAAAGCTTAGGTGTGCTTGGACAGGCCATCACTAGCGGACGGGGAGGGAGGAGCTGGGCACAGCCTCACATACACATGAATAGGCTGCGGCCCTTCTCCACACAAAGGGCTGCATACCCCATATAGTTAGTATGGAGCCAGGGGACTTCAAAGGAAAACCTCTAAAACGTCTTCCCCACGTCAAAGGAACAACTGGGTACCGAACGACAGCCACCACCACTTCAATACACTTCTAGAACTGTGGACACTGCCATGAAGAAGGACTGCTGAGCTGCTGAAGGACTGCCACTCTGCCAGACTGCTGCCCTGCCGGACTAGTGCCTTGCTGTGCTGCTGCCTTGCTCTGCTGTCCTGCTGCCTCCTGCCCTCTTGCCTGGTTGAGAAGGACTGGACCTGCAGGTCTTGAACCTAGAGACCCAGAATGACTCCAATGGCTAGTTGGCTGGCCTCCTGACATGATCCTCAGGGGCAGAAGGCTGCAACAACCTTGCTCCTGCACCTGTACTCTGCTATCTGTGAGTCTACCCTGCCAAGTGGTGCTGCCCCAGTTCTGGATCTTTAGAAATGAGCCTAAAGTGCTCTCCCAGCCTCTGTGGATTCAGTGAAACCAACATTTATTCTCCTTGTAAACAAAGAAATAACTAATGAATGAAGGTTCAAAAAATCCTAAATATTTTCTTCCGATAAAATGAAGGTCATAGTGCGGAACTGAAAAGGATGGAAATGTTAGGAAAGGAGGGTAATTTTCCATATATTGTTGGGCCCTTTAAATAAAATGTACAATCTGATTTGGCACATATTCGCATAGAAAAATGGTGAAGACCGGCTCCATGAAAACCTATATCAATTATAGTCATGAAGGAAGCACGCCATATTTATATTTTATAAGACGCAGTATGCAGAGAGCATTGATCTCCTTTAATGTAGGAATGCTCTATTGAACAACAACATGCATAGCTGAAACGTTGGAGCGCATGCAAGAGAACAAAATTGATTACAGTGTGAAGAGTGTTATGAATAAAAACAGTCCATCCAAAAGAGGTGGACCACAGCCTCATTTAAATTAGAGAAAGTGATAGTTCACTAACTGACAAGGTAAATTGGCCTGGACAAAATAGACCAAAGTAGAAATATGCAGTAATCTGCAGTGCAATACAAATTCATTTTTATCACAGTGTATTATGACATGCTTTCAATTGTACATCTCTACGCAAAGATTAGGCATGTGATTCAGAGTGAAAAGTTCCATAGATTGGCACATTTTTACTTATCACTGTTGTGTCAAAAGAAGAAATTGCATGTCCTGATTAAAGACTATTACCATGTGACTGGTCTGAAACATGGCAACTTGAATGCATGCTGCATTTAAAGTGTATCGTTTGTTATTGCATGAATAATAAGAGCTTGGACTGTCATAGTAGTGCTATGCTGTAGTAATGTGCAAATTGTTTAATATGCGAACAACCTTCAATATAATAAAAATAAAAAAATAAATTATATTTCCATACTGAAATTAATTATTCCCATTTTTTGTATTAAATTATGGAGTGATTCCAGAATGCTTGAAAATGTGTTTTTCTATAGTTCTTTTGGCAGACTGACTTCATTATAATTGGCACACTAGCTGCAGCTTGGTTTCTTGGCATGGGTCATATGTAGTGTTCGTTTCAGACAGTATTGTTTAGATCCTTATATGAAGACTTCTTCAGCAGGCGAGAGCCAGACATAAAGAATTCCAGCAATGGGGAATTTGATGAGACAATGCCCGTCTCCTTTAGGCACAAGTAAAAATGGAATCATTTGAGAGACTCGGTCTTTACTTCTGGGATCGCTAAACAATAGTTTTATTGTTGAGGAAGTTGGGATTAGGCTATTAAGACAATTGAAACCAAGACGTCCAGTTTGGAGTAGTTGGTATCAGGGAGGCTGTGAAGAGGTGAGAATGAATGGGTAGCCGCATTTCAACTATTTTAAGAAGACCTGTCAGAGTGGTGAGCAGGCAGGCATAAAAGCCATTAGAGTAGAGGAAGTGGAAGTTAATTGCAGTCCCCAAAACCAGACCTCAATGAGTAGGAGATAATAAGGGCATAGGCTGGCTCACTTTATGTAACTGATTGAGAAGCTGTTCACTATGGCAATGACTTTGGTGTTAGGAAAGGGATCTGGGCCAAACTGCGCTGGTTATAAATTGGGTTGCTGGTTGACTGCGGTGTGAGCCCTGGTCAAGCAGCAACCACAATCCTGGTCAGGGTAAAGCACAAGTCAACCCCAAATTAACCTTTGCCCAGCCCCTTGGTAGCTTGGCACACTGCAACAGTTCAAGCAGTAAAACAATAAAACAACACACAAAGATTCCCACACCAGGCTAGGAAAAAATGGAGCATATTTTAATAAACGAAAAAAGACCAAACCGACAAAACTCCAGTCAGTAGATCTTGAGATATGCAATTTTAGGGATGCAAGTAAAAATAGTGCATAAAATCATAAAGCGCCAACTGTGGTTACCAGCTTGCGCCGGACCGGAACAATGTCACAAGTTTAGCCAACCGCAATGGATCACGAGCATGGGTCGGCTACAGGGACCAACCTACGTCTGCTGAGCACATTACCTTAGATCCTTGTGCATGGTCTGTGTGGCATTGCGAGAATTCATGTGGTCTAGTGTCTGTTCCGAGAAAGAGGTGCTGTGAGGCTTTGCAGGGCTTGGCGTTGCTTTGCGTCGGTTCTGAGGAGCTGTGTGGTGAAGCTTGGTGAGGCCTTGTATCACTTCCATTGAGCTGGCAGTGTGTGGCTGTCTAGGAGGAATACACAAAGCCCAACTGCCAACTATAGCCAGTCATTTACCCAGAGACAGGCTGCAGGCATCAAATGGCAAAGGAAACAAAATGCCAACTTACTAAAAGTGGCATTTTCAGAACTGCAACTTAAAATCAGACTTGACCTTAAGTTAGGATTTTTAATAGTGATTCCAGAGACACCAAACGTAAAGGGGTTATCTATTCCCATTTGGAAATTACACTTGTGTAATAATGTAATAAGCTAACTCCAATGTTATCCTATGGGAGAGATAAGCCTTGCAGTAGCGAAAAACGAATTAAGGAGTTTTTCACTACCAGGATATGTAAAACTTAAGAGTACAAGTCCTACCTTTCAAATACACAATACCTTGCCCTCTGGACTGTCCAGGGCCTAGCCTAGAGGCGACTTATACGTCTAAAAAGGTAAGGATTGGGCCTGGCAAATGGTTTATTTTGCCAGGTCGACATGGCAATTTACAACTGCACACAGGCTCTGTAATGGCAGGCCCGATACATGTTTAAAGGGCTACCTAAGTGGATGGCACAATCAGTGCTGCAGGCCCACTAGTAGCATTTAATTTACAGGCACTGGCACATGAAGTGCACTCTAATAGGGACTTCTCATTAAATTAAATATGCCCATTGGGGATAATCCAACATTACCATGTTTTAAGGAGTGAGCATCTGCACTTAAGCACTGATTAGCAGTGGTAAAGTGCTCTCTTATGGGATAAACACTACCAGCCAGCCGCTAGTTTCAAGAATGACGAAGGTGAGAGCTTCTATCTTGGAACTGGCTAGATTGTATTATTTAAAGGATGCGTGGCGTGCTTTATTCTCAAATAAACCAGGCTATACGTATTATTCAGCACCACATCGCCAATATTCAAGAATAGATATGACCTGGGTTTCACAAACTTCATTGCCATTTGCAGATATGGAGATATGCCCCAAACTAACCTCTGATCATAATCCCATAATTTTCTCCTTTTATGCAAAATATGCTATTAAAACTGCTCAAACTTTTACGTTTCCTAAGCATCTGGTAACGAATGAAGATTTTGGGATTTGTATTGGGAAACAAATCTCTGACTATTTCATAGATAACACTGGCTCATCGTCATTTTTGATTGTATGGGATGCGATGAAAGCTTACATTAGGGGAGCCATTCAGCAGTTTATATATCAGCAGAATAGGCAATTGAGCGCTCAAATTAAGGATGCTTTTCAAAAGCTTATTAGGGCAGAATTAGAACATGCTGATGCAGTTTATTATCAAAAGGCAGAGCAAGATCACCTGTATCGACTTCTCTTGGAGCAGAAGGCTATTACTAACAGTTTTCTAATGGAAAAAGCAGCGGCCTGCTATATGAAGCACAAGACATTACAATACGAGTATGGGGACAGGATTGCAAAAGTTCTGGCCTATCAAATTAGGGATAACGAGCAAAAGACTAAGATCAAGGCTATAAAAGGGGAAGGTGGTGTTCTTTTTAAGGATCCAGCGGAGATAGTTAATCAACTCTCCATTTTCTATCAACAATTATACTCTCCAGAGATAGGCCAGGATTTGACTGATCCGTCTGATATGATGAATTACTTATATCAAAGCAACCTACCGTCTTTGACGGAGGAAGATGCAACCTCCTTAGAACAGGAGGTTACAGAAGAAGAGGTATTGAACGCAATAGAAGGGCTTACATCAGGCAAAGCTGCAGGAGATGATGCTCTCCCAGCGGAGTTTTATAAGCGTTTTAAAAACCTCTTAGCTCCTGCACTGTGTAATGTCATATCTCAAATTGCCAGTTCGGGTCAAGTACCTGCCTCCTGGAATATTGCTAATATCGTCTTTTTCTTAAAAAAGGGCAAAGATCCTGAAGAACGAGCCTCGTATCGCCCAATCTATTTGATTAATACAGACGCAAAGGTGTTTGCCAAGATACTGGCCACCCGGTTAGCTCCAATGATGGCCAATTTGGTTTCTCCTCAGCAACATGGGTTTATTTCTGGGAGAGATACAACTGCCCATGTTAATACAGCAAGAGCTGCCTTTGATAATGCGGAGAAGCTAAAAATTGAACTAGGCATGATTTTATTGGATGCGGAAAAAGCATGTGACCGGGTGGCCTGGGACTATCTTCGGGCGACACTTTTGGCATGCGGGGTCCAAGAAAAATTTATAAAATTGATAACTGCTATGTATAAGGATCCGAAAGCTAAATTGCTTCATTTTAATATTAATACTAATTCTTTTTCTATAAGACGGGGCACGAGGCAGGGTTGCCCCCTCTCACCTCTTTTATTTGCTCTATATATTGAGCCATTTATTCTAACACTATTGGCTAATAAAGCAATCTGCCCGCTGAACATTGAGCACCGTCTCCTTAAACTGACGGCATATGTCGACGACATAGCTATGTTTACTGCAAAACCCAAGGAGACTATAGAACAAATAGCCATGGAGGCAAAAAAGTTTGGTCAATTCTCCGGCTATAAATTGAATCGGAGCAAAACTCAAGTTTTGCTAAATTTCCAACCGCGCGAACCGATTGAAGGTGTTTGTGAGAAGGCTACTTATTTAGGGGTTCAAATTTCCTCTAAAATTAAGTTAATACACTCGCTGAATTGTGCTTTTTTATTAAATAAAGTTGAAAAACAATTAAACGCATGGCATAAGCTACCACTGAGCATCTTGGGTAGATGTAATGTTATTAAAAGGAATATTCTCCCTAAATTTCTTTACTAGTTTAGGTCGATTCCATTACGTATTCCGAATGCCTTCTTTAAAAAATTAGATGGAATTTTTAGTAGCTTCATCTGGGGATATCGGAAGGCAAGAAGGGCTATAGCATTAATGAAATTTCCTTATAGTCAGGGAGGCCTAGATCTACCCGATCTTAAATCTTACTATGTTTCAGCTTTTGTAGACCGTTTACGGAGTCTTTTACATCCCGAACTGGTGGAGTATTGGCACTGGTTGATTTTAGGTGCCGAAAGTAAATTATTTCTCTATCGTATTAATGATCCTAACTATTTTAAGCGTGTTAGGTTTAAGACGATACAGGACTTGGTCTATATATGGAAAAATATTGAGTCCAGACTTTCTCTTCCTGTAATCCATAGTAGATTTCCTATATGGGGCAATCCAATGTTTCCTGGCATTTACCAAGATAGCATTGCCCTTCAATGGGCTAAATATGGGGTACATTCGTAGGGACAACTGTTTGATTGCAATGGTATAAAGACATTCGAGAATCTCTCTGTAACATTTAATATCCCACAAACCTCTTTCTTCAAATATCTACAAATTAAAGATCATTTGGTTAGGAGATTAGGAATTCGGTTGGTTAAGGAGGCTAGTATGTGGGAACTTATTTATGGCCAGAATCTACATGCAACTATTAGCAGGGCATATCAAATGCTCTGTGAGAATAGGACAGATGGATGTGAGAAACTGGCACTTAGATGGAGTGAGAATTTGGGGGAGGCTATTATTAGTGATAGGATAAAGCTGGCCTTTGACTATATCTCCCGATCTGTACACTCAACTAATCTTCAGCTTCAGCAATTTCGGACACTATGTTGTCTCTATTATACACCTGAAAAAAATGCTCAATGGTCTGTAATAGGGAATTTAAGTTGTGTTCTCCAGTCAGGCTCACGCCAGAACTGCCCTAAATGCGGGCAACATGCGGCAGACGTTGTGCACATGTTTGTGCTTTGCCCTTTGTTGAAGGGGTTTTGGGATAAGATCTTGGCGACAATATCAAACAGATTTGCTATGGATGTAAGCTTGTCAACTACAGACCGGATGCTAGGATACAAGGAAGAAAGTGCTCGACAGAATGGCGCCCTATTGTCTATAATGATTGTTACTGAACGACTAGTGATAGCTAGAGCATGGATCTCTCCCAAACCTCCTACAGAGATGGAATGGTGGTCAGCTCTCAAAGAAATTGGGGAAAGAGAGAAAGCTCTGGCTAAAGTTAGGGGAGCTCGGGCTCTCCAAAAATACAGATCTGTTTGGGGGGTCTTAGAGTAGGAAAATTCCAAGGCATTTGTGTTTAAAATAAAGAAATTATTTAAATGAAATGACTGTTTAGTCAGGAAATACAGTCAACCAAGAATTCTGATCACGGTTTTGATTTGGATTTTGATTCTATATTCGAGCCTACTATCTAGGTTATTTATATGCTTGCTGCTATATGATTAAATTTAACGATAGATTGCTGGGTTTTTTCTGTCATATAATTATATGTATTGTATCTGAATGTATGATTATAATATCTCTTCTTTTTGACAATAAAAAAAATTAAAATTAAAAAAAAAGAAAAAGCAGTGGTAAAGTGCTAAGAGTCCTAAGGCCAACAAAAATAGGTGCAGAAAAATGGAGGAGGAGAGGCAGAAGGTTTGGGGCAATGCCAACTGAAGGCTGACAGGTCTAACAGTGTTCTAAGATTTTCACCTCGGAGGAGAGCAGGATTTGCTACCCAAAAGATCATGATGGGGAGCGTGGCAACAAAAGATCTCCATTTGGTGCCAAAAATAATTTTCATGGAGCTACTAAGTTGGGTGATGGTCTCCATCATTCAGATGTGGACATGCCCAAAAACAGATAGCAACTTTGACACAGCTGAGGCATACCTGGAGAATTTTATACATGTCATGATGAAGTCAGAATATGATTGTAGAGCAACCAGTTGTTTATGAAAAATGTGTAACAAAGGGGCTAGGTACACACTGAACAGGTTTTAAGTAGCAAGGGAGCTGTGGAAACAACAGGCAGATTGACACTCGTGACCCTTATTGTCAGTGAACAGGCAGTCCTGCCCTGGGACAAATCTCTATTGAGGCAGGGACTCCTGGCAAGCAAATGGTAAGGATTCGTAATCCTTGCACTGAATATACACGTGCTTTGAAAAGATACATTGTACTTTTTTTCCTAAAATATTAATTTGGCTTCTTGTGTCAGATTGATTTTTCAGCACTTTTTTCAGTGCACACTTGAGTGGAATTTGGGGACCACATTGTGAACCCCAGAATATTTAGAAACTTAGCCCTGGAGAAGGTGATTAGAAGCATTAAAGGGTAGAATCACTATTACTTGTTTTTTGCAAGTCGCTTTTATACCATCAGTGGAAACAATACCACCAATAACAAGCATATGCAATGCAATAGGTCTCGCATTTTCGCGAGTTTAAGCTATTGGCATTGTAAATGACAATGCCTTTTATTTATGTTTTAGAAACCAAAACAAAAAAAAGGCATTGTTGTTTACAATGCCAATAGCTCAAACTCGCGTGAATGTCGTAGCCCTACACCAGTAGGAGTTCAGCTAGAAGGTGCTCCCTGACCACAACAGCTATTAAATCGCTGCCCAAAACAAAAGCACGAAACATGGCGGAAGTTGCTTGCTCTGCCTACCTCAATCAACACGCACACCCAAAGACTGCCGGGTCACACTTTCCAAGGGCTCTGGCAGTAGCAAACTTAGTAAAAGAGTCCACAGAGACCAATTCCAAGCTTTCGTAGCACAGCTCTACTATGCAGTGAAACTGTAAGGGAACAGCCACCGAGTGCTGACACAGAGTTATCCAGCAGTTTCTGTACTAACTGCGAGCACGGCACCCAGCATCACCGACTAATCTCTGGGCGGCCTGAAAATTCTTCTCCGCCGGCGCTAAAGGTGAGCTCTGGTGGCGCTTCACCTCCTGCACCTTCTTCCATGGAGTTCACAGGGCTAATTGAGGGCTCTCAAACTACTTAGTACGGGGTGGGCAGCGTCTCCTGCCTCTGACTGCGACGGCCCTCTAAGCAGTACGACCAGTCGCAGGCAGAGTCGGTTGGGGCACACATGACTTGGCCAGAAAATTTTGCCAAAGCACCAGGTGCAGCGAACCGTTCCCTCAACACCAGCCAGCCAGCACATTATATGCCAGTAGCAGAGCCGCTGCACCGAAGAAAAAAAAAAGGCTTGCATTTTTTAAGAACAAGCATTAAAGAAATAGGATATCAAAAAAAAAAGTTTGGCGAGCTGCAGAAAATAAAAGAAAGGCGCCCGACTCTCATTTGCAAAGTGCGGCGGGAGGCAGTCAGATAGGGCAGCGAATGCTGTGAGGAGTGTAAACTAAACTCCAGCAATTTACCGAAAGATGACATATGGCCGCACTTTTAGATTAACAACACTGGCGCACAGTGAACAATGGCGGCCGCAGCCCCCTCTCACTTCGCTTTAATTGAAGCTTAAAAATGGACTGTGCGCCCGTGTTGTTAATCTAAAAGGGAGATTTTGCAGAGGTGTGCAGGTAATTAGAATAAGCACAATAGAAAACCAGCTGAAGCAGAGCACGTCGTGCCTGCACGAAGAGAAACTCATTAAAGAGTGGTCACAAACTTAAGAACACGTTCTGTGTAACAACCGAAGTAAAGGGGGCTAGTCGCCACGGGAGGTTACAATTGAAGACAAGGCGGTACTAAGGAGGGACTAACAAGCCTACTAAGGAATCAGAGGCCAGCATTTATGAAGGACAATGACACAAGCCAATGAATAATATGAGCGGAGAGTGGGCGGGGCTTCTCTTCCATACTCCAGTATAAGTCTCGCAGCGCAAGCGCGCTTTTTAGGCTCGACCTAAAAATCATGTTCGCAGTGTTACAATACCTTGTTGTTTGATAGGAATATGTGAAAAAGAATAATTGTTGGATAAAATTACGGTAAGTTAAATGTCATTAACATTTGAAGAAACGCATTTTGGAAAAACGTCATTTTTTACAAACAGAATAAACTGAGTATTTTGTATTTTAGATAGCAAGATGAAAAATAAATCATGCAGATAACCCTAATCTCCCAGAACCTTGAAAATGCATTGGAACATGACTTCTCCAATATTGAATAATGCCTACAAGCAGCTGATGGCTTGTTGCTAACCACTCATAACAACCTAAATACATTGAAAACTGAGATACTGGTCCATGCAACCAAAACCGGGAACCTAAGGGTGATTTTGCACGCCATTCTGTTGCATATGCTACAAGTAAATAATGTCTCCATACAAATATGCAGATGGGCCTGTTTCAGAGCAAAGGCAGTGGGTGGCAAAGAAAACTGGCACCCAGCCATGGCTTTGGTTCCATAGGAAGAAGAAAGATAGTCAGACAGATAAGCAAAGGTATATGAAACGATCAAGAAGAAAGCAGAAAAGAAGGGCCAATGGGAAGGAGTGAGCGAGAAGCATAATGAAACTTTTAGCGTCATAGTTTCTGAGCACTTTCTGGAGGAACAGAAAGTTAACATTTACATATAATTCTGATGTTCATAATATTCCAAATAAGGGAGGTATAGTAACCTCCATTCGGGGTCGACAATGTGGTTTGACCCAGTCTGATCACAAAACGGGCCATTTGTCCAAGGAATTCAGGAATCCCATATGTTTACGTCGCTGGCTGAGTACAGATTACGAATGTCAGGGTTTCAGAAAGGTTTCCTAGAGTACTCCAGGAAAATATTTATGAATTTAAATTAATATTCATACAAGGTCGTTTCTGCGTCCTAACAGTACATAATGTACAACTGCGCATGAGAAAATGGCTTCACATTAAATACAAATGCATTTTTTTTCTCCATCCATAGGGAAATCCCCTTCGACTACAACTCCTACTCATTTGAGGGGGAGTTTCATGCAAATTTCAACCTTCAAAAATCTTTACTCCTGCCCATCGAGTAGATTTCCTCCTACCGTGCCCTACGTGGTAAAGGGTCAAGAAACACTTGTACCCCCAATTTTCAGAGCTTGCTAGTGCATATAAACTTCCCACTGCAGATCTAGCCTTGATAAGCCCACGCGAGCTCAAGGACTAGGACTAGATTTAGTCACCCATAATATTACACCATCCTCAGCTAACTTTAAATGTGAGAAAACGGATTAAGAAGTGCAAATTCCGTTTTAGTTAAATAAAAAACGTATTTTGCACTCCTAAATTAACCTATTTGTTTGTACGTGTAAGTGGAACTTGTATGTTTTGAGAATCAGAGTCCATGCAATCAGGTTGAAAACCCGAGAGGAACAGTCAAGTTCTCTGGTTCTCAAATGGAAAACAAGCATTTGCAATGCAATAGGTCTCGCATTTACAAGAATTTAAGCTATTGTCATTTACAATGACAATGGCTCAAACTCTTGTAAATCTGAGACCTATTTCACTTCACAGAAGTGGCCGCTATTGTCCGGGGCTGCTTGTAAGTGAAAGCGTGCATGGCGAGGAAAGCACGCCGTGCCTGCAGTAGGAGAAGCACAATAAAGAAAATACTGCTTACAGACTAAATAAGACATACTGTGTAACAACAGGAGTAAAAGGGCCAGGGGCTATGGGAGTTTACAAATGTAGGCAAGGCGGTACCAAGGAGGGACTAACAAGCCCGATGACGACTCGGAAGCCAGCATTTACAAAAGGACAATGACACAAGCCAATAAAAAATATTGGTGGTGAGTGAGTGGGGCTGCAATTCCGTACTCTACTACTGCATGCCTTGCAGCAGAGCATGCGCTGCCCAGGCTCGACCTAAAAAGGAAGAATTTGTCAAGAGACAGGAAAAAGTAATAAAAGAACAGAATAGTGGGTAAATGAGAGGGATCAGAAGTTCACTGGCAAAGAGAGAAGAGATTGTGCTTAATTTGTAAAAAATGAAGTGTCAGGGCCCTACTAGGAAGGCCACTGCAGCCTGCACCTCCCATTGCCCTGCCAACGTAGCCAGTGACAGGACCAACATAACTACTAACCATCGCACCCCTACAAGTGTGACAATTCATACTATACCAGGCCACACAAAGCTGTAATAGTGGCATGAGAGGCTAATGTAATTTTTTATTCATGTTTTCAATGTATATTGACTTAATAAACACAGCTGTTGTGCTCATCTCAAAATTAAATGTTGTGGACTGTCACTAGAGCCAGTATTAAAAATTAAGTGCCGGTGCTGCGCACCAGAAACCACTGGCTCAAATTAAGCACTGCAGGGGGGCATAAAAGTAGGCCTCGGTAAAATGTAATTTACGCCGGAGTAATCGCGTGTAATTGTTGGCATTTTGTATGGAGGCTATGCTCAGGTAGAGGGAGCATGGGAATTAACTAATGCGATTGACAGTGTGTGTTGTGCACAATTCAGCACTTTTTTTTTTAGAGCGAAATGTATCCTTGTACAATATATTGACGTAAGGACAAAGTTCACGATAAATAAGAAAGTGCATAATGCCAAACCTGCCATCTCACATAACACATAATTTTTTTGAGCATTTCAAGTTATTTCCAGAAAGGAAATTTTACCAAAGCTCAACGGTTGTACACAGATTTCTTCAGTATAAGCCAATAACAAAGAGATTCTATCTTTACTTGCGGCTATTAATTGCAGTTGGAATCAGTAGAATCGATGCATCATCCCATGCAGTGCTTACTTTGTAAAAAAACAGAAGTGACAGGGCCCTCCTCGGAAGACCACTGCAGCTTGCACCACCCATTGCCCCTGCCAGCCCTCCCAATGACAGTACCAACACAACTACTAACCATCACACAACTACAAGAGTGACAATTCAGACTATTCCAGGCCCTCAAAGCTACATGAATGGCTTGGGCACCAAGTATTAGTCCTTTCAAATGTTTATTTAAACTGTTATGTGCACATCTTTAACTTAGACAAACAGTGCCACCATATGGCAGACTGTCATAAGTACCTGTGTTGACAATTAAATGCCAGTGCAGAGCACCGGAAACCACCAGCTCAAATTTAGCACTGATCCCATGCTGATTAGACCTGAAACACTAGTCCCAACATCAGTGATCATACATCAAGTATGCATGTATGTATGTGTTCTTGTAGACCACAGATCTAGTGATAAACTAGTGCAGTGCAGGAAAGGTGGTACATAAAGATTAGGTTCCTCTTAATTATGGGAGGAGTTTCTTTTTAATTAAAGTCGGTGGCAGTGGTTCGACCAAAGAAAGAGGGTATACGTGGTTTGATTCTTATGAAAAAGTTTGAAAGATCTATTTGCATGTCTCCTTTAATGATTGGCGTATATATTACTAACATTCTGATGGCTTCACAATAATCCCAAAAATGACTGATAGGAATCTACACATCATAGAAATACGTATCGATGTGCACCAGACTTACTCTGAGGGAATGTCTGCATAAGGAACAACCCTTAGGAAAAAACGCTCTATAAGGGGCAATAAAACAGTGATTATAAAAGTGTGTGGCTCGAACCTCTGGGATGGGGGGGGGCGGCCTCAATCTAGGGGAGGCACTAGCCCAACGACAAAACTCACATGGTTTGTTTTCTTTTTTTTAAGTAAGCCAGCCATCTAAGCATGCCCAACTACCATTAAAAGCAAGTCCAAAACAAGATTAAGCCACACAGTGATGATGATACATAGGTCACCCTCATTGTGTGGGTTATATTTGTTTTGGTTTTCTTTCCTAAAGCCGTTGGGCTTGTTGTAAAAGCTAGATCCCTTGTCTTAGAGCAGATTGTCATGGCTTAAGTTGAGGAGAGGTGGGTAGGGTGAGTATTACAAAGATGAACTATTCAATATTTCTAGTCTACAAAAAAAAAAAGAGAAAATGAGTACCACAGATAAAGAGGGCACTATAGAAAGATGTGTCTCTCCCCAGGCCTCAGAATATATGGTGGTGCGGGAGAAGAGTCACTTGCTTGGCAGGCTGGACCCACCCAAGCACCAGCCTTTGACAGGAACCAGCTAAGGGACAATGATGATAGAGGGTGCTGAGGCTGGGAAGGTGGCAGAGTGGCAGGAGCGGTAGCTGGAGAGCAAGAGATGCAGGCAGCGCAGGAGGACATGAGCAGAGATAGAGGACAGGGGCAGTGATAGAGGACAGGGGCAGTGATAGGGGCGAGGGGCAGTGATGAGGGAAGAAGCAGTGACGAGGTTTGGATGTGACAGGAATGGTATACTCATGCGCGCACAAACACACAAAAACAGGCAAGACATTAGCAGCACAACAGCAAGCTTCGCTCCCTTATAGACAGACAGCAGCTCTGCAGGCTTCTCTCCCTCAAGTCAATAGCAGGGTGATATTTCTCTGAAAGAAGAACATGCCCTGCATCGGCAGCAACGTCCAGGCTTCGTTCGTATAGCACAAGTACAGCAGGCGGAAGCAGCAAGGAAGGCTTCTTACAACCGGAACGGACTGCAGCACTGTCCGCACAGCATGCTTTCCTCAAACAAAGCACCACTATAGTCCTCCTCCTCCTCCAAACCTCACTGTAGGATATTACGATTGTCCCTATTTTTTTTTAGACTAATATTTTAATAACGGAAAGAACAACCGAATGACATTGTTGTAAACACTTCCTAAATAAAGTACATTTGCCTTCTCCGTATCCTATCAGGCTTTAAAACACACATCTAATTTTTAACTCATTCAAAATCCGGGTTGGGGAGGCGGGGTGGGGGGGGGGGGGTGAGCTGAAATGATTTTAATTGAAGGGGAGCTTCATACCATAAAGCTTGAAGACCACTGCCATAAAAGGTCACAGACCTGATTCTCTGAATACATCTGTGGGACTATGAGCACAGATGTGTTTTATTCTTTTAGTTTATTGACTTGAAGTGAATTTGGGGGGGTGGGGGTAGAAACTAAGGCACAAGCGTCGATCCTTCGCTTGAAGGCGTCTTGAGGCGTGCAGCCAGCCCCCCTGGGCGCCTTTAGAGTCGGCTGTGGGCCTTCCTTGCAGGCCGCAGTGTGCACGTGCTGGCTCCCGACTACACCGGGCCGGTTCACCTCTGCCTTTCTGTTGCAAGTGACCACATTCGTTTATTGCTACAACACACCAACTCTGGCCCACTGGCTTCTAGTTCGTTTCAACTTTTCACGCGGATTTTAAAATGTCCAGAAGACAACCATGATTCCGGCGCCGTAACTGGTTTTCACGGGAGGTTCACGCCACCACCCCATGAACAAACAAAGCAGCTGCGCGCGCTTTTGCCCCAAAGAAACGCCTTTAGGAGCAGTCACTTCCAGCAACTCGTGACACGCTGACTGAAGCAAGTGTCCGGGTGCGTGGATAGACTGCACTCTGTTGCCATTGCTTTGAAATAGAAGATAAGCCGCCTACATAGCCAGATACTGCTTCAATACACCCTGCAGCAACACTAGACGACAGACGGGTAGCTCGTTTTTTTTGCTCAAGTCAAGAACACCGGTTTGGTCGCTTTAAAGAGAGTACGTGAAAAGCTCTGGCAGCAGTGACGGGCCTAGATATTCAGGACAACAGTGGCAGATCTATCGATGGTGCAGCGACACCGGGGCCCAAGCGCATGAAGGGTCCCTGCACCGCAATTATACGTCTCTTTTAATAGTTCAAGTCAAGAAAACAGGAGGGGGTCAGGGGGTGCCTGCACTAGAGCCCAAGGAACCCTTGCTACGTCACTGCAAGACGAGTAACAGACAAGCCGTTTTGTATCCTTTTTGTTAATCATTTAAATTCCCATACACTCATTAGTTGCAAAAAAACGATTACCTGTATTTTTCCTGTAATCTTTAACTTTGTGTCTGTGAATGGGATGCAACTATATGATACGCAGTCTCTGAAATTCAGATTTCCCGCAATATCTGCTTTATTGTAGCCCACCTGGGATAGCCATACTTACAAAGTTGCTACAAGCTCCCCTTGATGTGCATTTCAAGAGCTACTGCTGGCGAAAGCTGAAATCACACCAACCCCTGACATCTCTCTTCCCTGTCGAAGACCGGATGCTCATTCTCACTACGGCCACTCTGCTAGATTACTATTATCAGGCCTCGTCAGGTGACAACAATCTAAAATAAATGTAAATTACTACTGAAGAAAAAGAAATGTGCACATGGAGAAGAAGGAAACAGAAACTGCAATTAACTATGTGATGAAACCCAGGGGGCGAGGTGTGTGAAAGAGGCCTCGCTTGGATTGAATGGACCAAACACAGGGGCAGATTGTTTTGTGTGTGTTCGTGAGCTAGTCCACCATTTCAGAGTGGGCTTTTATCCAGTGTATGCAAGTGAGGATCCATAAAGGCAATTATGCACAGACATGCTCACTGCTTGACAAGGGAACAGGTCAACTCCTTCGTTAGCTTCACAAGATCTCGTAATTAGATGGTCTCCAACAACTAAAGCCGAAAATGTTTGTTTCGTGTTGTGATCCCAATCTCTTTATATCACTCTACGGAGTTTTCACCACGGCATAATGCAAGTGTAAAAGCTTTGCACTCTTCTAATGGCTGTGCTCTGAGTCACTAGCTGCAACTCATGGGCTCCTTTTGAAATATTTTACATCGCTGTCATGTGGACAACAAATACATTTGGGCTGTGCCCTCTGTGCTACATCCATTAGAACTTCACACACACTCTCGAAGACCAAAATGCAACAAATTTCCTTCCATCCTCTTTCCATTTCATTAACTATTAATTTAGATTTTTGATATGGTCCTCATTAATAAGATCCTGCAGGGAGTGCATGGGGTTCAGTGATTAATTAGTAAAAGAATAAATGCAGGGGCCCAACGTTTTGCTCCAAAGCCCATGGCCGGTGTTATCAAATGTCGGTTGCTGAATACCAAAGCTGCATAGTCTCGATTCCACCTAATTCCTATTTCATTCACCAGCAGACACCCTGTGCCCCTTTCTGGTTCTTTTTCATCCTTGCTTTCTTTGTCAATGTTTCCCATTTTTCTCTTCCACCCACTTTCCCCTTTTTGAGTTTTTCTCTGAATTAAAATCTGATGATTTGTTGGCCCTAAAGGATGAGTGTTAGTGGGCCCCGCCTGAAACCTGAATCTCAAGCTAAGCACTGGAGGTTCTTGACATTGATTAGACACTTTGGGGCTCATTCTCTGCTGAATGGGGAGTGCCCTGCTAAGATGACACTTCTGAACTGGAGTAACTGGGATGTGTGCCTTAGGTGTTCCAATTCTGGATTCCAGGGTGATGGTAATAGTAAGAGGAAAGGTTCTTTCTTTAGCAAGTTATCAGCAACTATTGCCGTTTTTATATCTCGTGCAATGAGCAGATTGTGCCAGTATTTATGGGTGTGAACATTAGTGACAAGTATTAAATTCAGTGTCTACCCAATATTAGAACTTTGGGCAAAAGTATGAAAAGTGTTCCACAGAATGCCACAGTTTTTACTCATTCACTTCCATTCAATTAAATTCTAACAATACCAAAACATAAAACTAAATTCAAAGAAGTGATTCAAGTTGCCCAATAACTGTTTAATTCTTGAGAGAAACGTTGAGAACGAAGAATCTTGGAAGAATAAATATATTTCTTAGCAGCAGAAATAAATACAGCAGTAAAATGTTAATCACAAAGCTTCTGGATGGCAGGGATAAAATGACCTCCATCATAATTAGAAGGAAAGCACATGGAAAAATATAAAGTTGAGCTAACAAAAACATTGAGCTAATTAAAATGTGTCTCTAATTCAGATCTGCTTTGGATTAATAGTTTTTGTTATGACCTTCCAAACTATGTGATGACACACATCGACGGGGCATGTGAAAGTGGCCTCGCTTTGATTGAATGGATCAAATACAGTGGCAGATTGTTTTGTGTGTGTTCGTGAGCTAGTCCACCATTTAAGAGTGGGCTTTTATGGAGTGTATGTAAGTGAGGATCCATAAAGGAAATTAATGCACTAAAGTTAAAAGGTGCCAATTTATATGATCAGCATGTTGCATAGCATGTAGGTCTTTAAAGAGTGCGTGGGTAGGAATAGCCCCTCCTGTTAATCATTTACATTTTTCATTTTTGTTTCCCAAGGTTTCTTCCAGAAAAAAACAAAATGCTAAAAAAAACAAAAAAAAAACAGTACTCAACATTAATTGTATTGTATGATTTATAACTGTGTGTCAAATTGTAATGCAGCATTTGTATAACACTCTAATTATTGCATCGGGTTCTAGCTCACCTTTCTGGTTGTATAGCTGGAAGGCTCTTGGATGTAATACATATTATGTAGGTGATATTGGATGATGTGAATGAGATTGAAAGGCATGCTTCAAATATGGTGCACCGTACTCTGCTGCACATAAGTATGAGGTGTTGTGGAGAGCATAAGTATAGATGCATTCCCCAATTCCTACTTCTGAACTTATTGCCAATTTCAGATCGTGATTATATGGATAGATTGAACCAGGGCTTTACTGTTCCAGGTGACTTGATTCTTCCAAAATGTGCAGAAACTGAGTTTCTGAGACTATCTGCGTAGAGAAGAGCTTTCCATCAGTTTGCAATTATTGATGGATGGGATGGTCATAAGGGGTCCCTTTGTGAAAAGCAATGGTCTTGTCTGTTGGTAGGTGTACAGTTTTGTTTGGAGCTGTGCTTAATTTGAGCCGGTGTTCTCCGGTGCTTGGCACCTGCACTTAAGTGGGGAGAGGAGTTGGCCTAACGGCTAGGGCGGTCGACCTCGAATCTGGGGAACCAGGTTCAAGTCTCGGCAATGACGCTGAACATCCTGTGATTCTGGGCAAATCACTTAATCTCCCCGTGCCTAACAAAAATGAATATGTCCTCATGTAACGAAACTGGTGCAATGTAAAGCGCTCTGATACCCGGTCAAGTTCGCACTATATAAAACTCCGTAAACATTTTATTTTTAAATACCAGGGCTTGGAACAGTCTCCCATGTGGTGGCACTGCATATCTAATTTAAAGATGAGCACAATAACAGTTGTTCATTAACTCAATACACTTTAAAAATTGACTATTGACTGCCGCCTTAGCCATTCTTATAGCTTTGGGGGGCCTGGAAAAGACTGAATTGTCACATTATTTGCGAGCTAATGCCAGGCACTTCTCAATGAATGATAAACATTGCTTAGAAAGTGATCAGTGTAGCCCTAGACGCTAGTGCTGCCTGGTGTGATGTGAGTTTGCATTGGTGGTATCATAAGTGGCACTCCGGGGCATAGTAAAGATGCGACAGCAAATGAGCAATGGCATTCTGAACATTTTGATGGAAGCCAAGGTATGGATACATTTATTAAAGGCATTCTCATCATGTAGAAGGTTTGGTATGGAGACATGATTTACTTATAGCATAAGCAAGAGAATGGCGTGCAGAATCACCCTTAGGTTCCTGATTTTAGTTGCATGGAGCAGTATCTCAGTTGTTGATGTATTTAGGTTGATTTGATGGGTAAGCAACAAGACAACAGCTGCTTGGAGGCATTATTCAATATTGCGGACGTCATGTTCCAATGGATTTTCAAGCTTCTGGGAGATTTGTGTCATCTGCAGAATTACTGCATTTGAGATCAGGCAGCGGCCAGAACGCTCATTTCCATTCAGTCTAAATAATGATCATTGCTCTCTATGCTGCAACGGGTACTCACATGACACGCGGGCGATGCCCGTCCAGAAGCGCGCGCTGACCGGCGGCAATGCTCCTAACTCACAGAGCACTGTTTAAGAACACCAATGTGTAACTTTGCTATGACCCTGCCACATATGTACGTTGAGCTACTACAAGGCTTCAACATTTCATCCATTTGTGTGTCAACCATTGATCAACATGAGCAAAGCACACCGCTTACAATGTGGAAAACAATTATTAATTTTAACATTTCAATCCATCCAGTTGTGCACCCCCCTCCCCCGGGGTATCACTCTATCAGTCTTAACCTCTGTTCCGCTCCTTCAGCTCTCTTCACCCTGACTTGCATCTAACTTTTGGCCCTCTTCCTTGTACCCGTCTTCTACAGACTTCCCAAAGGCCTCAAAGCTTTCCGAACAAGTTGAAAGAGAGCTTATTTGTACTACAGAAGTGAAGGAAAAGATCTAGAGATATGGGGTTTCGGTAGCGGGGGCAGGTCTTTATCAGGCGTGGTATGTGCAATAGTTGCAGGTGTACTGAGTGCACACACAAACACACACATCATTCTCAGCATCAAGTGCAGAGTGCAAAGAATGGCCGCTCGGTCTTGCAGATTCTGCGTGCTGCCCTGGCTGGACACCCAAAAGACATACAGGAAAGAGAAGATAAGCAGCGAGAGGAAAAAAATCAAAGCCACTTAGTCTGAAGTGCTAAACCTGCTCTGTAGACATAAGAACATTAAAAGGAACCAGTGTTTAGAAACGAACATGGCAGCTGATTACCCTAGCACGGCCTAAGCGAGGGAGGAGGTCCACGCCACCACTATACGTGTGCCACAAATACCCAACCCAGAGAAAAGTCAGTGTCTTGGCTCAAGGCCGGATTAAGATCTTTAGAGGCCCTAAGCACTTAAAAGATTTTGGTGCCCCCCATATGTATCTAATCCAAAATATAAACAATAATAAACCATAAAATAAAGATTTTTTTCGAAATGAAACAAAACTTACAGTGAGAAGGAAAATAATGTTTCTTTTTGTGTACTTCCACTTTATCTATAGGTTCAGCTGCACCATTTGCAGTTTTGCACCATATGGTTCATGGTAAATGGAAAATTTCTGCGGTGCCCCCATTCCCTTGATGCCCTAAGCACGTGCTTATTTTGCTTAATGGTTAACCCAGCCCTGCCTTGGCTGCAGAAAAGGAGTCACACACTGATACACAGAGGGGTAGATGCCCTTCGCAGGGAAATGAGTGGGCTCCTGTGTGAAGTGTGCGCAGAAGCTGCTTAGAGCAGGCTTCAGACAGACCTGCAGGAGGCGAAGCATGCAATAACCGCCTATGGAATCCATGTAGTGGCAATGCAGCGAGAGCGGCAGAGTGACCTGCACTCACTCAGAGCCAGTCACCATGAAACAGGGGAAGTACTTGTGAAGGTTCTAATGCACACTATGAAAGTGGAGCAGTGGCAGCAAACTAAACCTGGAGGGAAGATAATAGGATCGTTTCCCTGCTGTTGGACATTGGGGCTTGTCATCTACAACGGACGCCGCAACTTGGAGCCATAGCGCTGTTTGAACTCACCAGCTGCAGGGGAGAGCCTGCTACTAGAGATCCACGCATTCGGGACTGCGAGGACCAGGGAGCTGTGCGCGCTCCACACCGGCTGCACCTGGCCCTCTTCCCGACTCCTCCCCCGCAAAGTACTTAACCACTCGCGGCCCCCGCTTCGCGGGAGCCGCT
This sequence comes from Triturus cristatus, assembly GCF_964204655.1. Lineage (NCBI taxonomy): Eukaryota > Metazoa > Chordata > Amphibia > Caudata > Salamandridae > Triturus > Triturus cristatus. Next base: position 646,223,586 of record NC_140590.1, read on the forward strand.
CGAGGATCGTTTCCCTGCTGTTGGACATTGGGGCTTGTCATCTACAACGGACGCCGCAACTTGGAGCCATAGCGCTGTTTGAACTCACCAGCTGCAGGGGAGAGCCTGCTACTAGAGATCCACGCATTCGGGACTGCGAGGACCAGGGAGCTGTGCGCGCTCCACACCGGCTGCACCTGGCCCTCTTCCCGACTCCTCCCCCGCAAAGTACTTAACCACTCGCGGCCCCCGCTTCGCGGGAGCCGCTCGAGGATCGTTTCCCTGCTGTTGGACATTGGGGCTTGTCATCTACAACGGACGCCGCAACTTGGAGCCATAGCGCTGTTTGAACTCACCAGCTGCAGGGGAGAGCCTGCTACTAGAGATCCACGCATTCGGGACTGCGAGGACCAGGGAGCTGTGCGCGCTCCACACCGGCTGCACCTGGCCCTCTTCCCGACTCCTCCCCCGCAAAGTACTTAACCACTTGCGGCCCCCGCTTCGCGGGAGCCGCTCGAGGATCGTTTCCCTGCTGTTGGACATTGGGGCTTGTCATCTACAACGGACGCCGCAACTTGGAGCCATAGCGCTGTTTGAACTCACCAGCTGCAGGGGAGAGCCTGCTACTAGAGATCCACGCATTCGGGACTGCGAGGACCAGGGAGCTGTGCGCGCTCCACACCGGCTGCACCTGGCCCTCTTCCCGACTCCTCCCCCGCAAAGTACTTAACCACTCGCGGCCCCCGCTTCGCGGGAGCCGCTCGAGGATCGTTTCCCTGCTGTTGGACATTGGGGCTTGTCATCTACAACGGACGCCGCAACTTGGAGCCATAGCGCTGTTTGAACTCACCAGCTGCAGGGGAGAGCCTGCTACTAGAGATCCACGCATTCGGGACTGCGAGGACCAGGGAGCTGTGCGCGCTCCACACCGGCTGCACCTGGCCCTCTTCCCGACTCCTCCCCCGCAAAGTACTTAACCACTCGCGGCCCCCGCTTCGCGGGAGCCGCTCGAGGATCGTTTCCCTGCTGTTGGACATTGGGGCTTGTCATCTACAACGGACGCCGCAACTTGGAGCCATAGCGCTGTTTGAACTCACCAGCTGCAGGGGAGAGCCTGCTACTAGAGATCCACGCATTCGGGACTGCGAGGACCAGGGAGCTGTGCGCGCTCCACACCGGCTGCACCTGGCCCTCTTCCCGACTCCTCCCCTATCTCCGCCCCCCTCTTCTATAATATCGTAATACAGTCCTCGCGCGCTAGCGGGACGCGTGCGGGACGAGAGCCGGGGCGAAGACCGGGCAAAGAGCGGGCCCTCTGAGGCCCTCAGAGACACGAGGATACCGGACTGGGGTAACTCCCTATTCGCAACATCTACTAATCGTGAGTCTACAGCTTCACACTGTTAGTATTATTATGGCTGCTATTTTAGCTATTAACTCTCCTGCTAAACATGGCGTCACAACCAAAGGTACATTGGTAGACTATTTCAAAAAGATACCTACGGACAAGGAGATTACCCTCGCTGAACGAAGGGCTGAGCGACGCCGCTCCATAGAGTGCATGAAAAATAGGACATTAATGGACAGTACATCTCCTCTGCCTTTGTCCTCTAATGTGCTAAGCCCTTCTACCCTGACGCAGGAGGCGCTAGCCATGGATAACGTCCCAGAGCTGTTAAGAACAATTGATCCCACACCCAGTAATTTTAACTCGTCACTAGTTTTAACTAATGTGTCTTCCCCCAATACTTCTATTATTTCTGGAAAGGAAATTGACATTGTTATTACTCCAATTGAACCGAGGGTTAAGACCACTATCAAAAAGCCAGGGAGGATACAGGTGTCCAAAGTTATAAGGCCCCCCCCGTCCAAGAGAAGAAAGAGGTTAGGCAACTTGCCAATTCGTTATATTAATCACACTGATTTTGGCAAGGGCCCTATACAAACTGAGAGCACTGTATCATTAACAAAGGCTCCATTATCACACTTAACTACATGTGACTTGGCTGCAACACCCTCCCCTTCCCTGGTTGTTCCTCCTCCTGATTTGTCTCGCTCTCTGTTGCTCCTCCCTGAACTATGCACAGTGACATCACACCTTGAGAGCATCGAGAAGCTGATTAGATCGTTTACCCTACCTATCATAGAAAGATTAAAAAATATAGAGTCACGACTGGGGAATCTAGAATCTTTATTCACAAAACATCCAGGTACAACGAAAGATTCTACTCACTACCCGCCTCCCCCTACGGACTTAGATCCACCTCTCACGCACACTAGGATTAATGAGATAGGTAGCTCCAATTCTCAGCGCAGGGATAAGCCCACCCTTACCGCAATTAATCTAAGCCATGGCCAACACGTAGATGGTGAACTAAGGAAGGAATTAGTAATCCCTAACAGAGTAACATCCCCAAACGAGAAGGGGGAGAATCACCTCTCAGTTAGAGTAAGCGATTCACGTAGCCATCAAGTTAATTTGCCCCCCGAGGCGGTACCATATGTGGTGGTGTTAACAGAAGTTCCACCTCTGGATAAGGGCAGAAATGAGGGTTATTATAACCTAAAAAATAAAATCGTGTACTGGCTTAGGACAAATAGACCCCTTCCCCCTAACATCAATGGAGAGATACTGCATGTTCGGAGACTTCCTTGGTTGGGCCGTAGAATCAAAGATTTAGAAGGGGATGTAATCATTATTAACTTTAGAGACCCCAATGCAGTCAAATACATCTTAGACTACCCCTTGGGCTCCACACGGGGATTTATAAATCCCCGTGTATTATCATATTTTTACCCAAGATCAATAGTCTCTAATAATGTACATCCCAGGGCTCCAAGAAAAACAGTGGCCCCTCTTCATCCATTCGTAGCACCATCTGCTTCCCTTGTTCCACATTATAACACGCATGCACTTAGCCATGTGGCATATGAAAATGCAGCAGAATGGACTATGGTTCCATCTAGGAATCATAGAACGGGACCTCGGAGGGTGAACTACACGCTACCATTTACTCCCCTCGAAGTTGTCAATAGATTTGGCGCCTTATCAGGAGTTGATGACTGTGATTGACTCAGTATCTCTTCTGGTTATGGACATAGCACACAAGGGGACCAGGATGAGGGTACGGATTTGATTTTCAAACGGTCGACCTGCTCCCTACACCACTCTATTTCTGTCAGGCAATCTATGTCCTCACTGGCGGGTCGCTTAGGGCCCCTGGAAGATGCTCTGGTGGCCATAGATGAAATAGCTACCGAATCTTTCCGTTCCGCAAATATGGGGAACGGGGTGGAGGTGGGGGGTGGCAGCTTCCCACGAAAGCCCAAAGTTCTACAGGGGTCCTCACGCAACGTACAAAGCGCACGGGAGGTCTGTGCTCCCCTAAGGTTAGAAGAAACTACCCCGCATGAGGCTTCTATGCCTGTAACTAGAACTATGAGGGCTTTAGAGATTATGTCATGGAATGTGGCTGGGCTTCCCAACAAGTTAGGTAATACTGACTGGGAAACCTTTATTAAAGAACATGATATATGCATGTTCCAAGAGACATGGTCTAGAGAAAATCTTAGCCACCCCGGTTTTGCTATTTTTGATATTCCAGCTAGATGGGGTGGGAAGGGTCACCCGTCTGGTGGCCTATCAATATGGATTGCTTCTCATTTAGGTTGCACCGCCGAGGTGGTAGAAACTAACTCTCTGGATATCCTATGTGTCGTCTTGCGTTGGCCCAATGGGGCGGGTCTGAGACTGGTAAATATATACTCTAGACCGGTTGGAGTTGCAGCAACCTCAAGGACACTGGAGGATCTAGGGCTTTTTCTTGACTCCCTCACTGGCACAGACATACTCTTGGTCGGAGGGGATTTCAATATTCAGTTTGAACCACTCCCGACGTATTTAGATGGGATCACCAGTGAGGAGGATGATCTCTGGGGAATCGAAAGAATTACAGGTCCGCCAGTCAGGGTAGCCTCACCTCTCTTATTGCAAGTTCTAACATTAACAGTGGCAAACTCACTCAGAGCATGCAATGGTAGGTTTAAGGGGGATAACCCGCCCCAGCCAACTTTTAACAGACCAAGGCAGGAGTCGAGGATCGATTACATACTGATCAAACTCCAAGATTGGAAATTGGCATTAGACTTTAAAATTGCCCAAAGGGCTGATAGTGATCACAACCCTCTAATCCTTTCCTTAGCTGCGGATGGTCTTCTTAGGCCAGATTCTCGGGGACATGGTTTACCTGCCCTTAGCCTCACTCTGTCTAGCAACAGACGAAGACTAAGGTGGGATAGACTTTTAGAGAAACCGAACCGTATAAGGGCTATATATGAGCAAGTGGCTGAAACTTTGGAAAGAATGGAGAGCCTTCTCCCTCAATTGCCCTCGTCGGATGGCTGTTCTTCCCTTGAGGATATCCATCAGGCTCACTGTGTCAATCTAGCTGAGGTATTGAATCCTGTGGTCCGGGGCAGGATACCGAGGAGCAAAAGAGCCTCTTGGTTCAATGCCAGCTGCAGGGTAGCAAAGAAAGATCTCCTCAAAGCACTTAAAAATAAGGAAACATCCTTTGTGATCAGGGAAAAGAGGGTGGCCTATAAGTCCAGTCTGGAAGCCGCGAAAATAGACTGGGACTGGGAGAACTGGTCAGAAATAACATCTGCTCTCAAAGTTAGAGATTCCAAAAAATTCTGGCACATAGTCAGACATGGTTCTGCTGAGCCTGTAAAGGCAATAGAAGGTAATGTTACAGCTGAAGTCTGGGAAAAACATTTCTCGTCCCTCTATAGCAGTGTTGGGCTAGACCAAATGGGAATACCGCCTGAGAGCCTAGTGAACCCCATTGATAGTTGCACGGTGTTGGAAGACTTTAAGCTGGAGGAAGTGGAAAGGGCAATCACTTGCCTTTCTTTAGGAAAAGCGCCAGGTTTAGATAAGATTCCAGGCGACCTCCTAAGGCACGAAGTCAGAATTTGGGCACTGTACTTTCTGATACTGTTTAATGCAATTATTCATGGGATGGCACTTCCCCCAACTTGGCTGGGGGCGGAGATTGTGCCCATTTTTAAAAGGGGCTCACCTTTGCTCCCCGCCAATTATAGACCGATCAGTCTGATAGACGTTCCACAGAAACTCTTTGCGAGGCTTCTGTTGGATCGACTTTTGGACTGGATCGAGGAGAGGGATGTCCTGAGCCCTCTTCAGGCTGGGTTTCGCCAGAAGATCTCTACCGTGGACCAGGTCTTTAGGCTGTCCCTTATACATTGGAAAACAATACAGCTGGAGGGTGGCAGCCTCTATACTGTATTTGTTGATCTAAGGGCTGCGTTCGACCTTGTTCCCCGTGGTAAGCTTTGGGAAGTCCTGGCGAAAGCTGGGATGCCAGCTGATATCCTGAACATGATCATCCGCCTCCATACAAACACTTATGCCCGTGTGAGGTGCGGTGCGCAGGGCGCACTCTCAAACAAGTTCCCGGTTGAGAGAGGGGTAAGACAGGGGTGCGTACTTGCACCGACCCTGTTCTGCCTCTTTGTTAACGGGGTCATTGACCACCTTAATGGGGTCCCCAATTCGGATGTCCCGAAGTTGGCGGGAAGGAGGGTCCCAGCAATTATGTTTGCTGACGATACCCTCCTTCTCTCCAAGTCACCTATGGGAATCCAGCGTATTCTGGATGGTTTTGGGGACTTCTGTAGAGAGCATGGATTGGAAATTAACACCACAAAGACCAAATTTATGGCCTTCAATCCGCCACCCAGGTTTCACCGTATTCCTCGCATTGGGGAAAATGTACTAGACCGAGTGAGCACGTTTGAATATCTTGGTGTCACACTCAATGAGGAATTGGGGTGGGGTCAACATCAGGAGAAAACAAGGCTGAAGCTGGCGCAACATATCGGAGGAATACTAGCATTGGTGGGGAAGAATAGGTCAACCCTTAAACCCATAGGCCCTCCTCTTCATATTTATAGAGTCCAAGCAAGAGGAGTAGTTACCTATGGGAGTGAACTATGGGGTCATAAAATCCTGGATAGTCTGACAAAGGAGGAGAATAGATTCCTTAGGTGCCTAGCAGCCCTTCCTCCGAGTACACCGCTAGTGCCCCTACGACTTGACTTAGGCATTAGACCATTGGAGGAAGAGTTGGCACTTCGTCCTGTGATCTACTGGCGCAGATTATGGACAGTGCCTGAATTGATTCACTATAGACAGGGTCTCCAGGAAGTTCTCAGCTTCCCAAACTCGGGGAATATTCCTTGGCTTAAATTCATAAGGAATAGTTTGATGAGCCTAGGATTAGATGCACTATGGAATGATCCTGGAAATGTGTGTCCCAAATTTTCTAAAAAGGCTCTAACCAAGGTGTATCATGATTCTAAGGCTCCTTTACTTCGACCCTCCAAATCTTTAGGGTCCCTAACAAACCAATTCCTTCTTATGAAGAGCACATACACTTTCGAATCGGCCTTGGATAATGTTTACCCCGTAATAATTAGGAAGCTCTACCTACAGTGGAGGCACGGGTCTTTGCCAATCCGCGCTTTCACTAGCTCCTGGTCCCTGTCGACATCCAGTATTTGCCCGGCATGCAGAGCAAGTGAGGAGACTGAGCTGCATTTTATATTTTTTTGCACAGGCTATACTGAGCTCCGCAGAAAGTGGATCATTCCGATTTGTAGGAACATGGGCTTTGTAAGGTGTCACCAAGCCTTTAGAATTCTCAAGAGCGAAACGGCGGCACACATTGTCTTTGCAGTGGCAAAATTCTTGGGGGCTTTCTGGCACAAACGGAAAAAATACCTAAAAATGTCAACCTGATTTATGTATGTAATTAGTATGTATTGGCTGGCTGGATGCATTATTTTTAAAGATTTTATCCATTGTTGTCAATGTTTTATACTGTTTTTATGTGCTTTTATGGATTATTCCGAAATAAAGTTTTCTTGAACTTGATTGAATATGTGATATATATCATGGCTTCCACATTCTTTTGCCATCCAGTTACTGTAATTATTTAGCTCTGTGCCTATCTGATACAAACTTATCACCTGCAGATGAAATGGCTCCTGTGAAAATAGTGCATTGCTGTGGTAGCGGGGCAGGGCGGTTTAATGTTATGTTACGCTGATTTGTATAGCACACTAACCACTGGGATACAGGCGCCTAATGAGCCCTGACCTTCTGAAACAGTAATAATCCAACCACGAGGCAGAATACACTCGACGAGAACAGAATTCTTTATGAAACCACAGTTACTTTATGTGTATTAATAGTTTTGTGGCGTGCCAACATTTCGCAAGGTGACATCAGTCTCTAGTTGAAAAAAACACAACCCTTTCAGGAGCAAAGAAGGCACAGCTAGAAAAAAACACATTCATCCAAAATAACCCCGTAGAATAATTGTGGATTTCAAGCTGTAATTAAAAAGGTACAGCTCATTCCGGTCCACATAATGAATTTTGCTAAAAGTATTTTCTAAATTAAGGCGTTTAACATTTGGGAAGGAATCCCGCCAGTCCCGCTTGAAATTAAAATATTTATGCAAGAAATGAGAATACAAATAACTGTAGCAAACATAATTTGTAACAGATTTAAATAATTTCATTTTAATACCTGAATCTGAGCGTTGGGGCAGCAAGGATCCCCACACCTCTGCTACTGTCGTAAGACCCTCGACGACCCCTTACAGCCCCTGAAGGAGTGTGCTATTGTTACAGCCATGCGGACTTCACTGGAGCACCCATGCTCGCCATCATCCTCTCAGGTCAAGTCAAGCTGTGATTTTACTTACTGACATAGGAACTATACATCCATCTCACCTTTGCAAATCGTATCTGAGATCATGTTAAAGGATGCGACGATACAAAAAAGGCCATTAGCAAAGGACAGGTGTTCGCCAGGGCGTGAAGTAATGGGGGATGCTCTGGGGGACGTTTAGGAGTGAGCAGTGCCTAATTTCTTAAAAGTGCAGGGCCTGAAGTTTTTCCTCGTGGCAGCGCCACTGCTACTGCAAAAATGCCATGGTTGCTGAGTGCCTAAAGCCTCACGACTCTTTCTTCCAGAGCCCTATACTTCCTATCCCTGTACCACATTCTTGTAGGGTCTTTATTTCATCCATGCTTTCTCCATTTGTCACTCACTGTTTACACACATTTATCTTCCTCCTACCTTTTCTGTTTTCATTTCTCCTGCCCTGAGTTGAAGGATGATGAGGAAAATTAGACCCCATTCCACCCCAAAAAACATGAGTGCTGGTGCCCACTGCCGACACAAATCAAGCGCTGCGAGCGCGACTGTGCTCCAGATTATGCGGCACTTATCGTGGGTATCAGACAAGGGTGGCGCGGCTGGAAGTTGGCCAACTTTGTAGGACATGATAGTTCAACAGCCGACATGTCCAGTACAGTGGGTCTTTCTAAATCAGTTATGAACCACAGAAAACAGAGGGTGGAACTTGGTCCATGAATTCTCAAATGTATTGCTACGCCTTGCTGAGTGCTAGCTTCCTCATCACAACCGGTCAGGACTTGAAATAAATTCACAGGCCAAAAACTGTCGAGCATGTGTAAATTTAACAGTAAGTGCACAGATATTTTCCAAAATTTCAAATTGTAGGTAAAATGATCAGAAGAATTTGCAGAAGCTTTTCATGAGCACAAGCAAAGTCCTGTTCATGGCAACAGTGGCGAATGCTTTGTACTCTGAAACATCCCTTCGCTGTTTGGAAGCATCTAAGCTCAGTCTCAGAGGAGACGACGACAGGGAAGTAAGCGGGTTGTGCAGACCTGCACTAGGTGTGTTTGCACCTCCTTGGGAGTCTTCCTCTCATTGCTCCGTCACATAATCTGCTAGGTAAGGTTAGTGATGGAGACTTTCCCTTTGAGCATCCATGACTACAGCAGACAAGGCTTTGACGTTTCCAGGTAAACAAGGATATATCAGGGGCCTTTACTTTAGGAGTTAATCATGAGTGTCTCCTTTGGGACCCACTCCCAAATCCAGTCTGAGACTAAGTGGCTCTGCCACTTAACCAATGTTTGTTTACCTATTCTGTTTTCAAGATCTACAGTGAAACAATGAATTGCTCCCAAGGCACCCTAAGATGCAAAGGGTGTGCGAGGACACACTTTAGAGCACCGCCCTCTCATGGTTTTTTTATAAACGTCTAACCTCAGGCTCGTATCAGAAAACATAAAAAGCTTCTTGATAGCCCACGGTGCCGGCGTCCTAGTCATGCTAAGAATTAAATACACTAAACCATCGATTTTAATTGGGTGACCCACAGGAACTGCTAATATATAAGAACAATTGGTTCTGTATGGAAGTGTCAAATTTCTTTTAAATCATCTATACCCTGCTAAACTAGGAAATACCAATAAACTGAGTGTGACATATATCTTGACTAACACAAGAAAATACTTGATACTGACACAAAAATGAACATACAAGTCAGATATATAAAATGTTCATATATCGTAGAGAAACACAAATGTTACATATAAAAAAACAGGACTTTTATGTGATATGAATAACAAATGAGTGCCATATTGTTGTGGATAGATATCCAACTTGGATAATTTTTCTAAGTATGTGGTAGGAGAGGTGCAGTGTCTTTTTATGTTCACATGCATGATAACTAGTGGTGTGTATACTCTGCATCCCTATGATACAGGTCCCCAGCGAGGACCCAACTTATCTCTGGATACACATGATCAATCATCACCTTCTATGATACCTCGATGAGGATTGGATTGTTTTTCTGAGTATCTTGATCAGGTGAGGCTTCATTGTACATATACCCACTTTTTTCAACAGTTTAGTTTGCTGCTTCAATGACCCACATTATCCTTCATCACACACGCTCTATTCTCTCTCTAGTCCTGAGGAAGATCTGTTGTGATGTTTTTGTTAACACACTAGGTGGACAGGGTCGAAACGTTGATTAGAAGAGTAGGTGTTCTGTACAATTATCTCACATTTCAATCAACAAGAAATTAGGAAATATGTTTGTTTGAGTATATTCAAGAATTGTAAACAGACGCCCAATTGAATATCTCTATTTTCTGTATACTGTCATGAGGCTTGTGTTGTTATGAGTGAAGCACACTTTTTGTATGGCACTAATTTATGGTATTCATGCCACATAACAGTCCTGTCTTTTTTGATACGTAACATTTGTGCTTCCCTACGATATTTGAAAAAATATATATATTAGACTAAGTAGATTCATTTTTGGGTCAGTATGAAGTAGTTTGTGTTTGTCAAGATATATGTGTCACTCCATTCATTGGTATTTCGTAGTTTACAAGGATATAGATGATAAAAAAGAAATGTTACACTTCCCTACAGAGCCAATTATTCTTATACACAGGTGTAACACTAAGCAGAGCTGATGCTGTGGACACCACAACAGCTATTTTATCTCAATATAGTACTGGCTAACGCGGACAATTACGATGTTGTAGTGAAATGAATAGCAAGCTTTACTATTCCCCCTGCCAGCAACACTTCCTTGATCCGCCACAAGAGAATGAAGAGCGGAGCCAGCTCTGCCAGGATAGAGACCTGTGACTGTGGGTTTGACACAGATCTCAGAAGGGCGCGCTTAACCCACTCAGCATTCTTAAGGGCTCTTAGCCAATCCTTCTGCAGTGTGCTCCAGGCAAGCTCACTTACTCATCGAGAGGGCAAAACACTCACTCACGAAAGGGTCGGTGGCATGGCCTTCCGTGCGATGGACTTACAAGAATGCCAGGCGTCGGCAGCGAGTGCGCTGAACACACAGGCGACAACTGCGCCTCGTATGCAATCGTTTCGTTGACTACAAAGGGCACGCGCCACACACATACAGGCACAACTCGCCCTCAAAACCAACATGGTTTACACATGCACCAACACACATTACGTACAGGATAAAATAAACATATGGGGTCGGGTCTCTGGAAAAAGAATGCCCTCCGACCACATACATAACTCTCAAAACCCCCTCAATTGGAAGGTTAGCCCCTCAAGACACCCGCATGTTGACATAAAAGGAGGCCCTTCGAAATACTCAAGCAGACCCAGTGCATTTTAATAGTGAGTGGACGCTGAGAAACATTTGAGTGAGGTCGAGGATAAATCCAACTTTGACAGACGAAGATGACCTGCGCACAAAAAGTGACCGCAAGGCCTGCAAAAGAGGGCTGCTCGGTTGCTATATCGTTCCATGTCAACTAAGCACCCTGTGTCTACACTGGTTCGTTTAACACATCAGTGTATTCTGGTGAGATCTGGCGCCTCCTTTCAACCAAAAGACTCGATAAGGATTTGCACATAGAAAGCCCAGGGCTGGACAGGTCTTGTTCCGCAGATGGCGAGGCAATGCCGCGTGAAGCAACTGTAGCGGTCACAGATAGAAACAATTTGAAGTCGGCCTAAACAATGACGTGCGTTCACAGACGGGGGCACATCGGGGGCACAGAGGTCGAGCCTTAAATTAAGAATGGGGAGGTGTATTTGGAATATGGTCGCTGGAGGTTGCTACAAGAGGAGTAGGAAATGGGTTACACACACACTGATGGGATGAGTGTGAGAAGTACGGGTATTACTGTATGATAGTTGTGAAGTGCTCGGTACTCGTACCTACTCAAGCAAAGGAGAAAGGCTGCGCAGACTCGCACACTTAGTAGTCGACCTCGGGAAGAGAGCGATCTGAGATTGAGCGCTATACTCCCAAAGGTCAGCGTTCAATATCAGTAGCAGAGATTTAAGTAAGACTGGGCTTGGGCGACCACAAACCTCCAGGTCATTACAGACACTGTTTCAAGTCCAGGAGTTGTGTGTGACATCCTTATGCATTCTGGGTGTTGTTGTCTTGTGTTTCTTCCACTGAACACATCATACTAACACACCTGAAATAAACGGTTGTACGTAAATAAGTCCTGGTCAGCAATCAGTGTCTGTAATGACCTGAAAGGAGGTGATCGCCCTAGTCAGGGCAGGTGCCTCAAAAAGGTTGGCTGCACTCACAAGGAGGAGGCCTGGTGTCAGGGGTTTGGGGAAGTTATCAGGAGCAGGAAGTGGAATGCAAATTCATGTTTGGCTGGTCTCGAGGACAGGCATGCCAGCACACTCAGAGAGTGGTGTGTGGCCTAAGCAGAATGTGCAAATCTTACAAGAATGTTACATTGCAGCAGAGACTTGTATTCACATTTCCGAGAGGGTGTCGGGGCCAGGCGGTAGCACGCACTCACACAGATGAGCCTGTGACAGTGTCTTGTCATATGAAGTCTATGAAGTCTGTGCAGTAGGTGTAGATAGAACTCAAACTCGAAACAGGGACACGAGGCATGGAGAGGGCAGGAGCTTATCCCTAAGGCCACAAACCAGGGCTTCTCCAAACAGAGGACTGGCCTCAACAGGTGCTGCAGCTCAGCACTCTCACCGAGGGAGCATGGACCCTGTGTACGAGCAGTGATCACCATATCAAGTCAGTAGCTAGCAAAGAAGCAAAGGGCGGTCACGCTGGTAGTCATGGGGTGTGGTTTGAGGGAGGGGAGGGTTCCACACACGCGGGTCGAGGTCCCTGTAGCAGAGGGCAGTCCTGGACACATGAAGTTAGCCAGCGTAGTGGGGACAGAAGACGGGCTGCCCACGCGCACTCGGCGCTCGGTTTCAGGGTGCGGGTGAGCTGCACACCCACACACTTCCAGAGAGCAGAGGGGCTGGGGCTCCTGCAGCAGGGGCAGACTCTCACTCAGTCTATGCAGTGATTGCAAGAGGTGGGCTGCATTCAGGGGCGGGTCTCTGGAGGAGGTGGGATATACAAACACTCGCAGGCAGGCAGCACAGGGGGCGGGGTCCCTGCAGCGGGGCAGACTCTTACCATATGAAGTCAGTGCAGTGGCTGCAGAAGGTGGGCTGCTTGAAGAAGCGCGCTATGAAGCGGTGGTCCTTCACCTCGTGCACGTTCTTCTGCCGCAGGGCCCCTTTACGGGCGAAGCGGTTGGCCACGTCCTCGGAGGGAAGCGAATCGTTGGACTGGAAGAGGTCTGCCATGTCGGCTCCCACCTGTAGAGCTGCGGTTGCAGAACTGGGCTGCGGCAGGCTGGGGTGTGCTAGGCGCCAGGCGGAGTGAGCACGCAACCGCCGCTTTCCTCTCGCCGGCCGAGGCTCCACTGACAGCTCCCGGGCTCCGGGCTTCCTCCTTCCCTACTCGTGACGTCACGGAGGGCTGTCAGACCGGGAGAGGCGAGGTCGCCGCGCCCCCCGCTGGACGAAGCTGGGAACTGCAGGCCAAGCGCGTGAAACTAGGCGCAACAAGCCAACCACCTGCGGATTCCGCGCTAGGCTCTGTAGCCGTCAACAATCCAGCCATCTGCAGCGTCACTGTAGCGCACACTGCAACCCTTTCAGCAAAACTGCAACTGCCCACACGTCTGCGCTGTGCCACACTGCAAAGCTGGAGACCGTATCAAACCTCTTGGCAATCCTAACTTTATCTGTAGCAGTGCACACTTATCTCCCGGGCCGTCAACAACCCACCTTTAGATTGCCTGGCAGTTTAGAACATACCGCTGCCGTCACAACGAGTCCGTCATCGACCAACTCAACACAGCTCAAAAGCTTCATTCTGTCTACACCATTTAGTGCAGCACTCCCAACAAACGAAACCACTCATCTGCAGATGGTTTTTAAATGTAGTTATTATGCAGCGCCTCGTAGTCTTCACGAGGTACAAAGGTACATTCGCGGATGTTTGCTTGTCTTGTTACACTGGGGGAAGTGCTTAGAAGTGTTGACTTCCAGTGTGGTTTGTTTAGGAAGTATTTTCTTGTGCTTTTGACGGTCCCTCGAGGTTCTAAACGTGTAATTGAGGTGTGAGGGATCTTAAACATGCATGGTGCATTCATTTTTGTTAAGCATCTTATTGTTGGCATGTACATAATACAATACAAAGATGTATATTTTGAGCAGAGGTTATATGACATACGGTGCAATAGGTTTTAACACAACCATGACATTGCAAAGGTTCCCCAGGTCACATATATATTAAAAACCTACAACATGGCGTGAATGAACAATGAGCTGTAGAATGGTGAAAATAGCCCCAGTTTCGTGGTAAGGCCCATATCTGCCCACCAGCAAACAGTTATACCTCATATTGCCCGGTTACTCACCGGTAATATTCATTACTCCGAGTCCTGGTCTTCCCGTCCCATTCCTTACCAGTGAGCAGCTAGTCTGCTCCCCAGAACCCTATACCTAGCAGAACGTTTTTAGCACCCCCTCACCCCAATATGGCCACCAATCAGGCGAGCATATAGGGGGAAGTACACCGGGAGGGAGGGAAGGGCTTAAGAATGGGACGGGAAGACCAGGACTCGGAGTAATGAATATTACCGGTGAGTAACCGGGCATTACCTCCTCGTCCTGTCTTCCCGTCCCATTCCTTACCAGTGAGCCCATACCAAAGCACACGGTGATTGAAAGAAAGACCAGAAATCTGTGCGAAAACAGGTCCATTTAATCAAATGAAAGCAGTACAACTCAAACATCATGTACAGGAGACAAAACATGAGAACCAAAAGCAGCCGAGGCCGCCATCCCCAACTGAAGGCGGTAGTGGGACACAAACGTATGGGGAGAGGCCCAAGTGGCAGCATTGCAAATGTCACGCAAGGAGGCACCCTTGAACATGGCCCAAGATGAGGAGACACCTCTGGTAGAACGACCCTGCACCAAAGAAGGGAGGGGACAGTGAGCGGACTCATAGGCAGAAATCACAGCACATTTCACCCAATGGGACAAGGTGGACAGGGAGGGACGAAGCCCCTTACCCGAGGTTCCGTAGGTAACAAATAAAGAATTGACCTTACGAAAGGCACTGGAGCGATCCAAATAGACGCGGAGAGCCCGCAAGACATCCAAAGTATGCAGAACCACCTCCTCCGGGGAAGACGGGTCCGGAAAAAAAACAGGGAGGACGATATCCTCCTGACAGTGGAAATCAGACAACACTTTGGAAAGAAAAAACTGACAAGGACGAAGAATCACCCAGAGGAGAGGAGTCTGCAAGGGGGCGGCCATAGAGGAAACTGCCAATGGGGGCAAACCGACCAGGACAACAGAAGGGGAAATCAAGGCCGTCGGGGCCACTCCAGCACCACCAGAAGAATCTCCGCCTGATCCAGCCGAAGCTTCCGGAGGACCCGGGGGATCAAAGCAAAAGGCGGGAAGGCAAACAGAAGACCCAGGGACCAAGGAACCGTGAAGGCGTCGATCGCCCAGGCAAGGCGAGAAGGAACCAGGCTGCAAAAATGGGGAAGAAGGGCCGACTCCACAGAGGCAAACAGATCCAGCCAGGGAAGGCCGAACCGGAGGACAATCTGCTGAAACAGAAGAGGAGACAGACACATCGTCCCAGAGGAAGGGAACACCCTGCTCAGAGAGTCCGCAGGCCCATTCTCCGTCCCCGGGAGATACACCGCCATCGGAGACAACAGATTGCACTCGGTCCAAAGACCGATCATCCTGGAGCGGAGAAACAGAGACCGGCACATGCCCCCTTGGCGATTCACATAAGCCCGAACAACCTGGTTGTCGGTCTGCACCGAGACAGCACGACCCAGAAGAAGCGGAGCAAACCATAGGAGAGCCAACTAAACCGCCCTCAACTCCTTCCAGTTCGATGACTGGCGAGACTCGAACAGGGACCACCAACCCTGCGCCTTGGACGGATCCAAGACAGCCCCCCAACCCATGGCACTGGCATCCGTCGACAGAACAACCACAGTATGAGGAGGAAGCAGGTCGAAGCCCCAGGAAAGAGACTGAGGGGACAACCACCATTGGAGGGCAGCCCGAATCTCCGGGGTGACAGGAATTAGAGTCTCATAGTCCAGAGAGGCAGGGTCCCGGTGGGCCAGAACATGATGCAGGAGGGGATACAAATGCAGCCAGGCCCAAGGAAGGAGATGTAGAGTGGAAGCCATCTCCCCCTGACTCCGCAACCAGAGCCGGGCAGACACCTGGGATCAGGACAGAACCCAAGAAATGTGACGAAACAAAGTCAACTGATGCTCCTTGGAAAGGAACACCAACCCCAGTTCATGCGGAACAGAGCCTTCAGTAACTTCAGAGACTGAGGGGGCACTAGGGAGGACTTCCGGTGGTTAATGAGGAACCCAAAGGACCCTAGAAGATGACACACCAAGTCCACATCCGACAGAGCCTGAGAAAAAGAAGGAGAGACAATAAACCAATCGTCAAGATAGGGAAAAACCTGAACACCCCTGGAATGGAGAATACCCACCAGAGGGGCCAAGAGCTTCATGAAAACCCTTGGTGCCGACAAAAGGCCGAAAGGAAGCACCCGGAACTGGAAGTGCCGGGAACCAACAGCAAAGCGGAGATATTTCTGATTCACAGGATTGATAGGGACGTGCAGGTAAGCATCCATCAAGTCCAGGGACGCCAAGAAGTTCCCAGGAAGCACCAGAGGCAGGATGGACAACAAAGTCACCATCTTGAACGTGCGACAGGGGATGAAGAGATTGACTCGCTTGAGATCCAATACAGGGCGCAGATCCAACATATCCTTTTTGGAAACCAGGAAGAGGATCAAATAACAGCCCTGGCCCCGCCTCAGGGGAGGAACCTCCACTATAGCCGCCTTGTCCAACAGAAGGCGCACACCGTTCAACAAAGCCTCCCGATGGAGAGGATGACGGGGAAGGGGGGTCACCCGGAAGACTGGGGGGGGGAGAAGAGAACTCGATCCGGTAGCCCTCGGACACAGTCTTCACCGCCAAGGCATCCAGAACCGACAATCACTGGGACAGGAAAAAACGCAGGCAACCCCCAACTGGAAAAGGCAGACAGTCATTGTGCAGAGGAAGGGGCGGGGGCAGCATCACCGGCAGGGGCACGGGGCTTGGCACCTCCAGGGCCCCCCTGGCCACCACCCCTGCCACGAAAGTGCTGCAAAGCACCTCGAGCCGCAGGACCAAAGGCACGGCGATAGCTAAAACCACGACCCCGAGAAGGAGGGCGAACAGGAGCTACCAGCTTGCGGTTCTCCGCCGACTGTTTGATCATGTTCTCCAGACTGGGCCCGAACACCTTGGATCCCACAAATGGCAACTTAAGTAGAACCGCCTTCTGAGAAGACTCAGCCTTCAAGGAACGCATCCATATATGACGTCTCGCAGCAATCGAAGCACCAGAAGCAGCCAAAGCGGCACTCAAATTGTCAAAGGAGATATTGGACAAATAGCGCACCTGCAACTCCATGAGGGCGAAGAGAGAGGAGGCATCCTCCCCATCCTGCAAAAGAAGAGCCAGCCACTGGAAATCCTTTAGCAGGGACTGGACCATATAATTGGAATAGGCCGTCGCCCTGACAGAAAAGTTGGAAGTGGCGTAAGAACGCTTCACCGCCCCTACAACACGCTTATCCACAGCTCGGAAGGAAGGGCGTCATCAGACAGGACCAAACCCTGTGAGGAAAGGCCAGCCACCAAATTGTCTACCTAGACGGCCTGTGAAACTCAGCCGCAAACCCCTCCAAAAGGTAACGCCTGGACAAAAAACGTGGGAAGGCGGACTTTTCAACCTCCTTCCACTCACAATCCAGCACCCTGCGCACAGCACCATGCAAGGGGAAGGACTCCGGCGCCGGCTGGTGATATTGGGTAAAAAAGTCATCCTCCAGGATCTCAGAAGCAGGAGGTGCGAAACCCAAATTATCATGCACATGGGAGAACAAATCAGAGAGTTCCGCACCCTGAACATAACGCCCACGCACACACTCCTCTTCCTCAGTCAATTCATCAGTAGGAGCATCAGGTGGATCAACAGACCCATGAGGAACCTGTGCCTCAGCTGCCTCCCGAGCCCGGAAAGCAGCAAAGACAGCCTCATTAACAATGAGGCGCAGGGCATCCAAAGTAGGAGCAGCAGAGCCTGAGGCACCCTGGTCCATGGTAGCGAGAATGGCAAAAAAAGGCAGAATCAGGCACTCCAATAACCAGCAAAAGGTCGAGGACCCACAGAAAAAAACACCCTTTTAAAGGGAAGGAATTCCTGAGGCCCCGACCTCTCGTGAAACTGACCGAGAGGCGGAAGCATAAAGGAGAGCCCTGGCCACCGGAAACCTCTTAACGAGGCGGGGAACCCAGGAGGACGCTCCGAGCCGATGGGAACCCAAGAACACCTGCGCCCGCTAAAGCAGGGCGCAAATGGGACAACAAACAGGTGAGCGGCCACTACAGCACGCCGCACACCACACGCAATGAGAAAAATAGGCACAGACGGCCGCTAGAGCGAGCCACAGAATAGCACGCACAGAGTTATCACATGCAATAAACATAGAAGAAGGCAGCTGCTACAACAGGCCGCCGCCAACAATAAAAGAAAAAATGATAAACTTACCGTACCACGTCCACGCATGTCCTGCTAGGCAAAGAGACTGTGAAGGCAGAAAAAAATGAACAGGAAGTTTGTGTGATGCACGTCCCCCTATATGCTCGCCTGATTGGTGGTGCCATATTGGGGGAAGTGCTTTAAACGTTCTGCTAGGTATAGGGTTCTGGGGAGCAGACTAGCTGCTCACTGGTAAGGAATGGGACGGGAAGACAGGACGAAGAGGTAATGCTCTATAACACTTTAAATACGCGGGAGTCAGGATTTGAGCCTGTATATATATTTCAAGCATAGAGAACCCCATACATGTGTATATAGCAAGTCATATGATAAATGATGCCTCAAAGTAACGACTAAAAAACGGGTCACCCGGTTGTTTCATAGGTAGGAGAGTGAAAGGGTCAGTTCTGCAAATCCGGCCCTGGCAGCACAGTAATCCACCCAGTGGCTGGGGGGAGATGGGGGGGGCACCCCAATAAGCGCAAAGGCTCCACCCTTTTGTCAGCAGGGGCGGCCCACACCCTGCCTAGGACATTCTGTCCGTCAATCTGCACCGATATGTCTTCTGTTGATGCAGTGGGTGATGTGACATGGCAGGCATCCCATGTCCGAAGCACCTCCACCCATAGCTCTGCCAATGACCTGCGCCATACACCGCAGGCGTCCTCCCTCAGTCGGGACTTCTCCACCCTAGCCCAGATATCAATGTCTCCCTCCCATGTTGCCACAGTGGGACCCATCCTATTCTTTCATTTTAGGGCTATGCGCCGCCTTTCCAGGATCAAGGCAAGATCTATAAATCTGGTGCCAACCCTTCGTGCCTTGGACCTGGGAAACAACTCCAAAAGACATACCTCTGCCACATAAGGGAGGGAACGTTCCAATACTGTGTTAAGTACAGCAATAACGGCTGACCAGAAGTTCTGAAGTACCGGGCATTCCCACGTCATATGCTTAAACCCCGCATCTGGCTCGTCACATCTTGGACAGGATCGGGTTCGCCCCTATACATGATCTGTAATCTGTGAGTCAGATAGGTCATGTGCAGATAGTTAAACTGGACATATTTAAAGCCTGCATTCCTGGAGACTCTCCTGGGCCCCTTCTTTGATCTAGTCCATTCCGCATCTGTCAATTTCCTACCAATCAGCTGAACCCATCTCTCCAGTGTTCTAGTCCGTGGTGGCGTGACCATAGTCAGCTGTGCTTTATAGAGCCATTTAACCAAATACCTTGCCGAAACCAGTTTTTCCAGTGCCTGCAGCACTTTGTGTGTTTGGTAGCCCTCCACTCCCTGGCCACATACCCCTAAACATCTCAACCAGGGTATGATATGTTAAGAATTAGCCGGGGTGGGAGGAGACCAAATTGCTTTATGAGATCATTCAGTGGTAGTAGTTCTCCTAGCTGAAAGCAATCTCTCACTGTCTCTAGGTCGTCCGCCGTCTAGTCAGCAAGTTGTGCACTAGTAAATAGCCGTGAGGGAGTCCCATGCGGTATCCCCACCAATGCTAGATCCGGAGCGTATAGTGGCGCCCTATGTGTGCGCCTTAAACATCTCCGCCAGCACTGTAGTGCCACCCTCGATAGTATTCCCGGTGTGGGTGTAGGTGCCCTCAGGTCAAGAAGCTTAGCCAGCAAGTGACGTTGGTGACTCATCTGTCCAACTGGGCCCAGCAAGTCAGCATCTCAGCTGTCCAGTCAGTGGGCTATCCACTGCAGCTGGGCAGCCAAATAATATAGTTCAAAATCCAGTGCACACAACAAATATGACATTGCAACGCATGCATTTACAGCGCATGCCTTTGCAACGCGGTCAGTACAACGACTCGTTGTTACCACGCGTGCCATTACAATGCAAGTCATTACAACGACTTGGTGTAGGGGGCGCTGGAGTTTGGAATAGCATAATTTACTATTCCAACTCCAGTCTGTGCAACAGTAGGGAATGAGTTGGATTGCAAATCCAACACCTTAAACCCCATACAGCAAGTCCTTGTAAGGACTTGCGTGGTAATGGTATGCGTGGTAACAACGCGGTCGTTGTACTGACAATGTTGTAATGGCATCACTTTGTACCGACAGCGTTGTAAACGCTGTTTCCCGCAAACAACTCTCCGCACCACAGACAAGGAAATCCATATCACGCACCATTCCAAATCAAGTTGCGCAGCAAAGAATCCAAGTCATTTAACCAGGTACAAGGTACCGAAAAGACAGGGGCGACCATGTCAAGCCGTCCGGTAGCCCTTCCGGTCACTTCATGTCCGCCCTGATGGGAAACAGGTATATTTTGGATCTGTTAAACCGTAGGCCAGAGAGTTGAGCAAACATTTCCAGAAGCCCAATCGCGTGGGCCACACCGTCCTGGCATCTCTCAGGTAGAGCAGTAAATCATCTGCGTATAGCAACATGATGTGTGACACACCCCCTATCTGCAAGCTCCAGTTTCGCTCCCTCTGTCAAAAAAGTAACACCAGCGGTTCAATAGCCAGGGCAAACAGCAGGGGAGCTAAGGGGCACCCCTGCCTTGTTCCCCTATGGACTCTGTAGGCCGCCAAAACCACTCACCCGTCTTCACTCGTGCAGTAGGATTAGTATGTAACAGGTGCATCCAGTATAACCAGCCCTCACCCAACCCCATCTGCCTCATGGTAGCATAAACGAAGGCCCACTCCAGGGAATCAAAGGCCTTTTCCAAGTCAATGGACATGATCAAGGCATTTTGATAGACAGCTATTTCTTCATGATACAGAACATGAAATTACCTACATAGGTTCCCTGGGGTGTATCGTGTCGGGATGAACACGTTTTGGTCCCTGTGGATCAGGCCTGTCATATGAGGGCGAGAAAGCAAAAGACATACAGATGATGGACAGAATGCAGAGCAAAGCAAACGTTCACCCCCAGTCAATAGATCCAGGGTATATCCATTGTTCTTTTGCTCACCTTGCCACCCCAGTTTAGACTCAGCCATGTGCAAATCAGTCATCACCCTGTGCCTCATGGGAACACCCCAGCCCGAACTGCCAAGCCAGGTCCTCCCTGGACCGTAAACAAGCATCTTGTGACCGGTTTCGGAGCATCACCCCTCATCAGCCAGGCTAGCTAGAATCCAGTGTCACAGTGAGCCTGGGACCCACGTTTGGGCATACCCGGCACACATAGGGCGAGAAAGCAAAAGACACACAGATGAATGACGGAATGCAGAGCAAATAAAAAATTCACCTCCAGTCAATAGATCTGGGTTAAATTCATCATTCTTTTGCTCACCATGCCATCCCAGTTTAGACCCAGCCATTTGCAAATCAGTCTCGACTCTGTGCCTCATGGGAACAGTCAGGGCCAGCTTTAACACTGGTGGTGCCCTGTGTGATAATGTTTGTTGGCTTACCCCCAATGACCACCTCTGTCGCGGATTCCCTCACTAGCACCCTTTAACAGTGCCCCTCAAGTCTCCATAAGTACTGTCTCTCAGATTCATTTAGTTTTATAGCACCACTTATACCAGTGTGAGGTGTCAGAGCACTTTACATCACAGACATATTGCACAGAGTCAATCATATGTGTGTAATCAGTGTATAGGAAATGTTACATCAGACAGGAATAAAAGGTGTAGTGTAGGAGTGACATGTCAGTGATACTGGTAGGCAATATAGTATAAGAGTCCTTATTCTGGAAAAGCACAAATTCAGAATTTAAAACATATCATCATTTTTAGGGGTTTTCTTTAATAATAAGAATTGTTTTTGACCCAAATGAACCCTTTTGGCAAGATTAGGATAACGAAAGACTGGGCAAAAACACATATATATCACTAACATATACCTTGCAGTGTGCATGCAGCTCTTTGATGACAGTTAATAGGTCAATGTACTATATTAGGATTTTGACTTATAAAATGCAAGTAAGAAAAGAAGCTCTCTTACAGAAGCAGTAACCCACTGACATATTTACATCATATGCACTTTGTTATTTTCATGGTACACGTTCTTAGCAGCAGGCATTTTAACCCTCTGCACTACCTTGGGATGAGTCAAAAGGTCTGCTAGACCAACCTCCAGTCGCTTTCCAGGAAGACGATTAATCACAGGAATTATCTTGACATCTTAATTGATGCATGAAAATCGCTGGAGGCCAGGAACGCAGCAGCAGGTGCTTTTAAAATGAGAATATACATGCAAAAATGACCCACCACCCCAAGCCAGCGCTCGGTGCGGTGGCACTGATAGCACCGCCTTAGAGGCAGCCCTGGAAACAGTCCAGCTGGAACTGCCAAGGTATGTCCTCCGTGGACCGGAAACAGGCATCCTGGGACCAGTTTCAGGGCATCACTCTCATCTGCCAGGTTATCTTGAATCCAGTGGCACAGTAAGCCTGGGACACACGGGTGGGCATACCTGTCGCACTAAGGGTGAGAAAGCAAAAGACACACAGATGATGGACGGCATGCAGAGCAAATAAAACTTTCACCCCCCAATCAATAGATCTGGGTTGAATCTATTGTTCTTTTGCTCACCATGCCACCCCAGTTTAGACCCAGCCATGTGCAAATCAGCCTTGCCCTTATGCCTCATGGGGACCGTCCAGCCCTAACTGCCAAGCCAGGTCCTTCCTGGACCGGAATCAAGCATCCTGGGACCGGTTTTGGGAAATCACCCCTCATCAGCCAGGCTAGCTTGAATCCAGTGACACAGTGAGCCCGGGACCTCACCATGCCACCCCAGTTTAGACCTAGCCATGTGCAAATCTTGACGTTCTCTCCATGCCACTGGAGTCAAGCTATCCTGTCTGATAACGGGTGAAAACCAGAAACTGGTCCAGGGAGAACCTAGCCTGGCAGTTTGGGCTGGACTTTTCCTATAGGGAGGAGGATCAAGATTGATTTGCATATGGCTGGTTTTAAACTGTATGGCATGGGAAGCAACAAATCTATAGATTTAGGCCCAGATCTCTATACTGGGGTGAATATTTGACATTGTTCAACATTCTGTCCATCAATTGTTCTTTTTGCACTTGTCACCCCGGGTGGGACAGGTATGCCCAGATGTGGGTCCTGTGCTCTCCATACCACTGGAGTCAAGTTATCCTGGCTGATGAGGGGTGAAACCCCAAAACCAGTCCTATGATGCTTGCTTCCGGTCCAGGGAGAACCTGGCCTGGCAGTTCGGGCTGGACTTTTCCCATAGGGAGCAGGGTCAAGACTTATTTGCATATGGCTGGCTTTAAACTGGAATGACATGGGGAGCAAAAAAACGGCGGATTTAGGCCCAGATCTCTGTACTGGGGTGAATGTTCAACATTGTACAACATTCTGTCCATCAATTGTTCTTTTGTATTCGTCATATGAGGGACCAACCTCGTTGCCAGAAGTATGCTAAGAATTTGAAGTCCACATTTAGCATAGAAAGTGGATGAAATCCTTATGTGTCTGCAATGGTTGTTTTGGACATAGGGAGAGGAGGCCGGCAGAGACCCCAACAGCAGTACCTCCTCATAGTTGACTACAAGCCCGGGAGCTAGACTAGGGGCAAACGCTGAATAAAATCCCTCGTGGAGTCTGTCAGAGCCCGGGGTCTTCCCAGCTACCATCTCTTGAATAGCTTGTTGAATTTTCAGGGCTGTAACACCACCCCCCCCAGTTCCTCACACACTATCGGATCCAGTGTACTCAGTGGCAGAGACCGGAGTAAATCCTCCACCTCTACCCGATCAGGCGGCGCCGGGCTGGAGTAAAGGTTTTTATAATAGTCGTGGAAGGCGGCATTGATGGCTCTAGGGGCATACAATGGCATGTTTTACCTAATGGTAATCTGTGTGATGCGGGTGCCCTTGGACTTTGAGTGTACCATTCAGGCCAGAAGCCTGTCCGAATGCCACCCCCCCTTCATGTATTTGCTTGCCTGGACCACTGCATTGGTCCAGGCAGTGGAGTCTTTCTAGATGAGCAATATAACTGCCTTTCGTTTCTGAAAGTGCCTCCTGCATGCCCCCCTAAGAGTCTACCCTATTACCCGGACTGTGTAAGCGCCGCTCAAGATATGTAAACTCTTTATGGAGCTCCCTCCTGGCACAAACCGTTTGTCCCATACATTGCCCCCTCATCACCACCTCAAAGGCATCCCATTCGACGAGGGGGTTTTCAGTGGAGTCCTGGTTAAACTGAAGCTATTCGGCAATGTCTGTGACTGCTGTTGTCTGTCTTGCCCCGCTGCCTGTACTTGGTTTGTGCCTGTTTCTTTTCTTCTGTTCCCCTTGCTGTGCCCGTGTTTCTCTGCCCATTTTGCCTTCTGTTCCTTTCATTGCCCATGTGACTCTGTGCCCGTCTTGCCTTCTGTTCCTTACGTTGCCCCTGTAACTCTGTGCCCGTTTTGCTTTCTGTTCCTTACGTTGCCCCTGTAACTCTGTGCCCGTTTTGCTTTCTGTTCCTTTCGTCGTCCCCCACCGCTCCCGCTTCTGCGTCCCCTGCGGCACCGCCCCCCTGACTGCCCATTCGCTGCCCCTGCCTCCTGCCTCCCAGCTGCTCCTCCCTCCCACCTCCCCTTATATGCTGGCTGCTGCGCGGCCATGCCGCTGGCGCGCCAGAGGCCTCCCAGCTGCTCCTCCCTCCCACCTCCCCATATGTGCCGGCCGCTGCGCGGTGAGGAGAGCGACCCTTGACCCTACCAGGTAGGTCGCTCCCCCTCCGCACAGCCCCGCCAGTGTGTCCCTGCTCCAGCTGCCGCTGCTGAGGAAGTTCGAGGCCCTCCTCTACCCGCAGGCCACCACCTGCGCCTCATCCCTGGTGGCCAGTGGTAGGCCGTAGGTTAGTATCTCCATCTGTTCAGTGTATTGCCTTTATTGTTACTCAGTGTCTGTGACTGCTGTTGTCTGTCTTCCCCCGCTGCCTGTACTTGGTCTGTGCCTGTTTCTTTTCTTCTGTTCCCCTCGCTGTCCCAGTGTTTCTCTGCCTGTTTTACCTTCTGTTTCTTTCGTTGCCCCTGTGACTCTGTGCCCGTTTTGCCTTTCTGTTCCTTTCATTGCCCCTGTGACTCTGTGCCCGTCTTGCCTTCTGCTCCTTACGTTGCCCCTGTAACTCTGTGCCCATTTTGCTTTCTGTTCCTTTCGTCGTCCCCACCGCTCCCGCCGCTGCGTCCCCTGCGGCCCGCCCCCCTGACTGCCCATTCGCTGCCCTTGCCTCCCGCCTCCCAGCTGCTCCTCCCTCCCACCTCCCCATATATGCCGGCCGCTGCACGGTGAGGAGAGCGACCCTTGACCCTACCAGGTAGGTCGCTTCCCCTCCGCACAGCACCATCTGTGTGTCCCGCCCCCCTGACTGCCCATTCGCTGCCCCTGCCTCCCGCCTCCCAGCTGCTCCTCCCTCCCACCTACCCATATGTGCCGGCCGCTGCGCGGTGAGGAGAGCGACCCTTGACCCTACCAGGTAGGTCGCTCTCCCTCCGCACAGCACCGCCTGTGTGTCCCTGCCCCAGCTGCCGCTGCTGAGGAAGTTTGTGGCCCTCCTCCACCCGCAGGCCACCACCTGCGCCTCATCCCTGGTGGCCAGTGGTAGGCCGTAGGTTAGTATCTCCAACTGTTTATTGTATTGCCTTTATTGTTACTCAGCGTCTGTGACTTCTGTTGTCTGTCCTCCCCCGCTGCCTGTTCTTGGTCTGTGCCGGTTTCTTTTCTTCTGTTCCCCTCGCTGTCCCCGTGTTTCTCTGCCCGTTTTGCCTTCTGTTCCTTTTGTTGCCCCTGTGACTCTGTGCCCATCTTGCCTTTTGTTCCTTACGTTGCCCCTGTAACTCTGTGCCCGTTTTGCTTTCTGTTCCTTACGTTGCCCCTGTAACTCTGTGCCCATTTTGCTTTCTGTTCCTTTCGTCGTCCCCACCGCTCCCGCCGCTGCGTCCCCTGCGGCCCGCCCCCCTGACTGCCCATTCGCTACCCTTGCCTCCTGCCTCCCAGCTGCTCCTCCCTCCCACCTCCCCTTATATGCTGGCTGCTGCGCGGCCATGCCGCTGGCGTGCCAAAGGCGCACCTAAGGCAAGCCCATCTGCGCCCGTCCGTGCCTGGACCGCGCCCTGCGCCAGGACCCCTGCCCCCCGCGAACGCCATGACGCCCGCCTCTGCTACGACTCCAGCACCCTCCATGCACTCAACGCCGGACGATCACGCACCTGCTGCCTGGCCACCGGACCCTTCTCCTGCCGGAACTGCAGCTTCACCAGCATCCGGCCCACCAACCCACCTACCAAAGAACCCAACCACCTCAGATGCATCCTACTCAACACTCGCTCCACATGCAAACACACCGTGAAACTCTGGGACCTACTGGACTCCAACACCCCAGACGTCACCTTCCTGACGGAGACCTGGCTGAACCCCTCCTCGGCACCCGACATCGCCATAGCCATCCCGGAAGGCTATTAGATCACCTGCAGGGACCGCACCAATGGAGTAGGAGGAGGAATCGCCATCGTCCACAGGAACTCTCTCAAAGTCTCAACCAACACCGATGACACCATCAGCACCGCCGAACACCTGCACTTCTAGATCCACATCGATCCCAACACCACCCAGAGGAACCCTCATCTACAGACCCCCCGGACCACGAGCACAGTTCAGCGACTCCTTCACCGACCTCGTCAGAACACAACCCCTCACCTCCATGGACTACATCCTCCTCGGGGACCTGAACTTCCACCTCCAGAACAACGACGACACCAACTCCTCCACCCTAATCGACAACCTCGCCAACCTCGGACTCAGACAACTCATCACTACACCCACCCACTCCGCCTGCCACACACTTGACCCCATCTTCTCCGCAAGCTCCCACGTCTCCTTCAACCACACCACCAAGCTCCACTGGACCAATCACCGCTGCATCCACTTCACCTTCCGGAAACCCACCACGCACCACCACACCCAACAGATGCCGCACCGCTGCTGGAGCAAAGTCACCAAAGACCAGCTTTCCACCACCCTCAGCCGGAGCCCACCCGCAGATCCGACCGACCCCGACACCGCCGCTCGCAACCTCAAACAGTGGATCAACGACTGTGCCAACACTCGCCCCGCTCAAGAAGCCCTCCAACACCCGCACTAGCAAGAAAGCCAGCTGGTTCACCGAAGACCTCCAGGCCTCCAAGCAAACCTGCCAAAAACTAAAAAAAACCTGGATCCATGAACGAACACCGGAAAGCTACACAGCTCACAAGAACGCCACCCGCAGACACCACCACCTCATCAGATCCGCCAAAAAGACCTCCTTCAAAGACTGCCTAGACAACAATGGACACAACAGCAAAGAGCTCTTCAACATCATGAAAGAACTCTCCACCACCTGGGCCTCCTCCGTTGTGCTTGCAGGCCCGGTGCAGCAAGCTCCAGGCCGCAGGCATCTCTCCCACCTCCAGCATAAGCAGCTCCAAGGGACCAGCATCCCCCGCAGGAAGCACATGTCCGCTGGATCCTCAGTTTTCTCCATACCCCGACCTGGGCCTGACTTTCCTCCACTAATCTCCCCAGCCTTCAGGGCGTCACTCGACCTGGGGCTGCCCACAGGCAAGACCCTGGTTCCTACCAGCAGTCTCGACTGGGTCCGGGAGGAGTCACTGCCGCTGGAGGCCCAGTGCACCGGCCGCCATGTTGACTTGGTACTGGCCACCACTCGGTTTCCTCTGCACCTGCTTTCTTTGTTGGGTTGTGCCACCCGGCCAGGGTTGGTTACCGGGACACCTCCAGTAATGTCCCTCCAGTCACTGGGGCTGTTGTCTCCTCCAGCCACCGTTTTGCAGGATTTGCGACAGGCCGGTGCAGAGACCTGTATTTAGGCGTTCCCCATCGTTGGCTCTCATGCCATGCCCCCTGCATGGTGCATTCATTTAATTATTCTTCCAGTAGTTATAAAGGTGCAGGCCACTGCATGCATGGGAGAAAAACAGTAGCAGCAGAACAGCAATACGGTCACACATGGGTCTGTGGGTGACCAACTCATATGCATATTCTAGCTACATGCAGCTGGGCTATAAGTCTCTATAAGGTTCACCCAGGAGGGGCATGTGAGACGGGAAAGCCATGTACATGTTACAGTCTGCCAAGGTGAACAATATTGGGTCCACTTGCATTGAGCGACCCACAGGTGTGCACTAGATACAAAAAGAAGAGGGTTCAAATGAAATTGCGTGAAGAACCATGAGTGTGTGAAAGGGAAGAGAGGGGAAAATCCATCAATTTAGTAAAACTGCCCTCACACACAGCAAGCTGTGTCATGCTTCATCATAGGGCTGCTACTACACCTCCGCGCCAGCCAAACGCTGGAGGTGGAGCAATAAGGGAGGGGAAGACAATGCAACACACAATATAAGTGGAACCAAGGGTGAGATGAAGGTGCAGAACCAGTGATTTTATTAAATTAGTAAACTCGAAATGGCGGGGGAGTGGGTACAGCCGTCCACACGCACTCTTGCTTTCTAGGCCAGCTGTCCACCACAGAGTCTGTTTCTCCTTTTTCACCACCGCGGCAGTGAAAAAGGAGTAAAAGGAGAAACAGACTCTGTGGTGGACAGCTGGCCTAGAAAGCGCGTGTGGACGGCGGTCCTCACTCCCCCGCCATTTCGAGTTTACTAATTTAATAAACTCGGTTCCTCTCCAAAGGCGAGAGACCTCACTCGAGGTGTTTTCTTCTTTTCCAAATTGGGAGGAAGAAGGTTCTACATCTAGGAATTTATGTGGTGAGAAGTCCTGAGGAAAGCCGGGTGATTATTTAGAGCTGGCTGAAACATGTCGACTTTTATGCAGAGTGGGGGGGTTGGAACCTCATTATAAGCTCTCCAACCTACCACCCATGTTTTTTGGTGTTTAATCCATTCTGGGCACCTATTATTAAATTTGAAATAAGGATTTCCCGGGATCGGTTTTATATCATTGCCTATCACTGGTTCTGCACCTTCATCTCACCCTTGGTTCCACTTATATTGTGTGTTGTATTGTCTTCCCCTCCCTTATTGCTTCACCTCCAGCGTTTGGCTGGCGCAGAGGTGTAGTAGCAGCTCTATGATGAAGCATGACACAGCTTGCTGTGTGTGAGGGCAGTTTTAATAAATTGATGGATTTTCCCCTCCCTTCCCTTTCACACACTCATGGTTCTTCACGCAATTTCGTTTTAACCCTCTTCTTTTTGTGATATTGAGTTAACAAGCGGGAGGTCGAAGAGGGTTTTTCCTCTCACCCCTCTGTTCTTTGTGTGTTTTGATTTCGTGCACTAGATACAAGCAGCTGCAGTCATGTAGTGATGAAACATAAACATTATAAAAGCACATAAAGAGTTCCTCCTTCAGATTGCGGTGTGGACGATTGTAGTAAAATGTATCTTTTTTTATGATCATCCCCATTTTTGTGGACTGATGCAACTGATTTTGCAACTCTGTGCTCCTAACTTGGGTAGAAGAGTATTTTTTTTAACTCTGCTAACTAGGCCTCAGTGCATATGCTTTGAACCTTAAAACATGTTGAAATTGTTCACACTCCTAATTTGTATATATAACTTATCTATAAGTTCCTAGTATATGGTACAAAGTGTACAGAGTGCCTGTAATTTAATCGACACTACTGGATTGCAGCACCCATTGTGCCACCCACTACAGTGACAGTGCAAACATGACTGTAGGCCTACCATTGTAGCCTGGCTGTGTAAGGTCAAAACCTTCATTTGAAATATCATTAAGTCACCCCTATTGTGGGCCTTCCGAGCCCTAAGGCAGGGTGCATAGTATTTAAAAGTAGGACTTGTAAAAAAGTAATGTTATGCATGTCCTTCAATAAAAAAAAGTCTCAAAAGCTATTTTCACTGTAGCAATGCTAGCTGGTTCATATTTTACATTTAGTAATGCTAATTTGCTTAGGGAACAGCTAGACATATCATTCAAATACTCTTTTTAATAGTTATTTCAAAACCAATGTAATGGTAAATTCCAATTTTCACTAACTATTAAGGAAAATGTACTTTTAGAAAGTTACATATTTCATTGGTAAAGCACCTTGAGGCCTATTTGCAAGAGCCCCAACTATTACTTGGAAGCATACTAGCCCTCTTGATGAGATGTGAAAACTGCTCATGGAGCAGGACAAAGGTTTTGGGTGAGACAAGGTGTTTCTATTACACTAGCAGGGTAACCATCTGGGCTGTGATCAGGAACTTGATTAACTTTAAAGAGGATTATCCTGTAGGCCAATGTTAGCTGACACCTGAGCAGGGCCCTTCGTTGTTACCCCAGTCACACAGGCATAAATCCCTGTGAGAGAGTAGGTGCCCCCAAAACTTGTCTAAAGTGGCCACAGACAAGGGGTTGCTTATTTCCCTGGCCACACCTATGGGTTGGGCACACAGGTTCTGCCCAAGGAGAGAATGGTTTCAGCATCTTTGATTTGGACAGAGAAGGCCAATGTGGGATAGTTTGCAGTAGGGTACAAAGGAACAGCTGCAAAGTGGGTAAAGGTACCCCTGGTAACTTTTTCCCTATTCCTAAGGGAGTGCCCATGATTTTCCTCTATTCACAATTTAGTGCCAGGCATAAATGTGGCACAGCTGGACAGCCTCTTGAGATCACTGTTGACCTGTGGAAGAACAGAAGGACTGCACCTGCAGTTTGAGACCTGGGAGGAGACCTGAAGGACTGGACCTGCTCCCATGTGTACCTAGGACAAAGAAGTGGACTCCAAGGGTCAGATGGATTCAAACCAGATCTGTGAATGTGGGTGAGTGTCTGAAAAGTTTCAGCTCTCCGTCCATCATCTCCTTGTGTTTGCTTTGTTTGCCGTAAGTTGGCAGGGTATGCCCAGACGTGGGTCCCTTGCTCTCTTTGCCACTGGATTGAAGCTAGCCTGGCTGATGAGGGGTGTTACCCCGAAGCTGGTCCCAGGATGCTTATTTCCGGTTCAGGGAAGACCTAAAGTCCTTGAGCCCTTCTCCGCCGTAGCCTACTGTCTTGCCCTGTTGAGCAATTTTGCCTTCTTTTTTGGAAACGATGTCCGAAGGTAAAACGTCTGACAGGGTCGAACCTGGTTTCTGTATCCGATCAGCATTCCAGCATGGTTGGCTTTAAATCATGTCTAGGTCCCAGTCAAGCATAACCTGATGACTGTGGTTGTCGCTTAATGTTTTTGGGGGCTCTTTTTATTTAAAACTTAAAAAATTCAAACACCAGTTCCCATTATTGGATTTTTGCAATGTGGTGTCATTTTGCTCATGAATTCTTACCTATGTTTAGGTCGAGCCTAGACAGCGCTTGCGCTGTCTGCAAGACATGTTGTATTGTATTCTATGTGAATTAAAAAATAAACTGCTTTCTATTGGCTGTTGGCTGTGCCATTCAAAAATGTAGCCTTTGTATTGGTGTCGGGTTTTAAAAGTGCCTCCCTTCTCTCCTTCTGGCGATTTTACTTAGTGAGTATTTAGTTTGGCCATCACACTGTGTAGCGTGTGATGGCCCCTGTTTACACAGACGTGCATCTGTTAGCAATTATCCTTATCGTAACTGCAGTTTCACTTCAATTCCGACCTAAAAAAAGACATGTGCCTTTGTTTGTTTTAACGTGCATCTGTTATGAATTATCCTGATGGTAACTGCAGTATGACTTTTATTCCAACAGGCAAACTTAAAAATTATATTAAAAACACCACGGAGCATTGTATTTTACTAATACTAAACATTGCGTGTTATTAATTAAATAATACGGTAGAGCGTTTTTAGTTTCCTTTTCTGTTGAAGTTGTTGGGGTTTGTTTTCCGTTTTGCCAAATCGCAGTGCATATGCACTTTTTAGAGCTAACGATGGTGAGCACCGGCAGGACCCAGGCCAACTAAAGCTGGTGTTATTAAAAAATACGTTAGAGCATTTTCAGTTTCCTTTTCTGTTGACGTTGTCGGGGTTTGTTTTCCGTTTTGCCAGCGGACATGGGCAGAGATGCTGGAGTCATGTATGGTGTGGCTGGAAGCAAATCGAAGTGCATATGCACTTGTTTCGGCACCAGCTTTTTAGAGCTAACGATGGTGAGCACCGGCAGGACCCGGGCCCATTAAAGCTGGTGTTAATCAAAAAATAAGTTAGAGAATTTTAATTTATTTTTCTGTTGACGTTGTCAGGGTTTCTTTTCCGTTTTGCCGGCGGCCATAGGCAGAGATTCTGGAGTGAAGTAAGGTGTGGCTGGAAGTAAATCGCAGTGCATATGCACTTGTTTCGGCACCAGCTTTATAGAGCTAACGACCGGCAGCACCCGGGCCAATTAAAGCTGGTGTTATTAAAAAATAAGTTAGAACATTTTTTGTTTCTTTTTCTGTTGACGTTGTCGGTGTTTGTTTTCCGTTTTGCCAGTGGACATTGGCGGAGATGCTGGAGTCATGTAAGGTGTGGCTGGAAGTAAATCGCAGTGCATATGCACTTTTTAGAGCTAACGATGTTGAGCACTGGCAGGACCTGGGCGAATTAAAGCTGGTGTTATTAAAAAATACGGTGGAGCATTTTTAGTTTCCTTTTCTGTTGACGTTGTCAGGGTTTGTTTTCCGTTTTGCTAGCGGGCATGGTCAGAGATGCTGGAGTCATGTAAGGTGTGGCTGGAACTAAATCGCAGTGCATATGCACTTGTTTCGGCACCAGCTTTTTAGAGCTAACGATGGTGATCACCGGCAGGACCCGGGCCAATTAAAGCTGGTTCTCTTGGGCTCATTAATACAACTATATCCAATAGACAAATTTAAAACTGATTTAAAAAAAACACAGAGCATTTTATTTTAGTAATATTAAGCATTGCGAGTTCTTTAAAAATACTGTCGATGATTTTCTTTTCCTTTTCTGTTCACGATGTCGGGGTTTGTTTTCCGGTTTGCCAGCGGACATGGGCAGAGATGCAGGAGTCATGTAAGGTGTGGCCGGAAGTAAATCGCAGTGCATATGCAGTTGTTTCGGCACCAGCTTTGTAGAGCTAACCGGCCGGACGTGGCCCAATTAAAGCTGTGTCTGTTGGTGTGAATAATACAACTATACCAAACAGTAAAACTTAAAAATATTATTAAAAAACCACAGAGCCTTTTATTTGACTAATATTAAGCATTGCATGTTATTAAAAAATACGGGAGATAATTTATTTTTTCCTTTTCTATTGACGTTGTCAGGATTTGTTTTCCCTTTTGCTACCACTGCTCTTTAATACTTTCAGTGCTCTTTAATACTTTTTATATACTAAACTCCAATATACAGAGAGACCTATTGGCACCGCCAATGCTTGTTATAAACTGGAGTGGGATTTGTATTGTGTTATTTTTTTTACTTTTGAACTGTTTTGGTACTTCTAAATGCTTAACACATTTTCCTAAGTTACGTCTGTCTGCTCTGTGCCATATCTACCAGGGGCTAAGCTCAGGTTTAAATTACTGAAACCTTTATTGGACCTAACATGCATAGCACCCTTATTACTTGAGGTGGAATACCATAGACCCCAACTAATAATCCACTTGCTCAAAATGATCTGCAGATCCCATCCTAAAGTGACAGTGGGGGCACCTCCAAATATGCTATTGTTACAGGCATTCATGGCCTCAGGTCATATCATAAGCTGTTGTGCAGGGTCACAAAGAAATGAATCTAGCCAATTGGAAAAGAAAGGAGAAAAATAAAAATAAATAAAGTCAGTCTGTCACCATGGAGCCCACCCAGGAGTGATAGAGGAGTAATTACCAGCATGCTTTTGTTAAAGGCATCTAGAGCAAGTGCTCTGTATTCTCTACAGATGAATGACAGTGGAGCAGCCCACTGCATGCAATGGTGAGAAGCAGACTGGGAAAATTATCTATATGATCCTTCCAGAAGAGAAAGAGCAGCATAACTGATCTCTTCGTAACTTCAGAACTTCTCCTTACACTCGAGAGACTTCACTTCACTCCGTGCAACTGTCATCTTAAAAATTTGGTAATGTATTAATTTTTGATAACATGTAACTTAAATTATTGAGAGCACTTTCTTAACTTTTGATAACTGGCATAACTGTGTTGGCTCATGGAGCTTTTGCACAGCTCCTAAGTAACGTCTGGCTCATCTCCTGCTTATAACGCCCTGCAGCTAAATCTAGATTTGTTGCTTTTTGCGTTTGATGCATTGCACCATGGTATTTTATGAATTGATATGCATATTCAAAGTTCTGTGCTGTTGGTGCTGTCCCAATGTTTTTAATTGTAAAAGTTTTATTTAACTGATCAATAAACTTAATCAATCAATCAGAGTGTGTCAGGGGTACGTGCCTGTGCTGTCTATTTTAGATAACTTCCTGACTCAGCTAAAAGCAATATGCATGCTAAAGAGTTTGTAGCTGCCAGAACACCTGGTCTCAGACTCAACTGTCAATCTCTTAGTGCTACCCTACGCACTCCTGCTCGCCCTCCCACTTTGCTGACTAAGGGATTTCCCATTTAACCATGTTTGTCGGTAGTTATTCTTGTGTAGGCCTGTACCTTCTATTTGTAACCACATGCTTACCAGTGCAGAAAACTCAGTATAAAAGGCCCATGGTCTGTGTATTCAAGTAACTACCTCCTGGAACACTTGAGGGTGTTGTATGGACGTGGTCTCACCCATGAGTGAATATACTTGTTATTTTGAACTCCAGCTTCAGTGCCATCTCTTCTTTTGTTGGTTTAAGGACCCGTGGACAGAGAAGGGTGAACCCCTGCACCGGTGGGCCCCTAAAAAGGCTCATTTCCACACCGCTTTTGGGCAAATGGGTCAAAAAGAGAAAAAAGAGGGGGAATTCAGAGAGGGCAGAGAATGAGGGATGTGCGGGGGACAAGGGTGATGATTAGGTATGAGAGAGCAATAGGGGGCGTGGCCAACCGCCGATAATAGCGGATATGCAGTGAAAGAGCTCCCGGGCTGTGCCGTATGATCCTGCCTGGAACACGCCAAAAAAGGTGCATCCATAATAGGAAATGAGCACCTGGATACGATAAGGGATCCAGCAATCTGCAAAACGGTAACTAAGCGCTGCAATTAAGGGGAAACCGTCGGCGACAGCAAAGTAAGCGGCCTGGCCGCAGGCGCCATATTGCTGCTTTTGCATTTGCTCTGTTGTTTTATTGTATTAGCGCTGTTGTCTTTTGACTTTTTGCTCCGCTGTACTTTATTGTATTAGCGCTGTTGATCTTTGCCTTTCTGCTCCGCTGTATTTTATTGTATTAGCGCTGCTGTCTTTTGCCTCGCCTTTCCCCCTGTGACCGTTTATTTTTCTCCTGTGCCCTCTATTGCCTTCTGTACCCCCTGCTCGCTCCCCTTTGTTTTCCCGCTGCTGCGTCCTCTGCAGCTCTCTCATTCGCCGCCCCGCTCCCGCCTCCCTGCTGCTCCTCCCTCCCACATCCCCTCATATGGAGGCTGCTGCGTGGTGAAGAGAGCGACCCTTGACCCTGTTACCAGGCAGGTCGCTCCCCTCGCCGCACATCACCACCTGTGTGACGCTATCCTTGAGCCCGCAGCTGCCGCCCGCATTGGTTCTTGCTCCTGCATAGTCCTCACTGCCATTTGCTTTTGCGTTTGCTCTGTTGTTTTATTGTATTAGCGCTGTTGTCTTTTGCCTTTTTGCTCCACTGTACTTTATTGTATTAACGCTGTTGACCTTTGCCTTTCTGCTCCGCTGTATTTTAGTGTATTAGCGTTGTTGTCTTTTGCCTCGCCTTTCCCCTGTGACCGTTTATTTTTCTTCTGTGCCCTCTATTGCCTTCTGTACCCCCCGCCCGCTCCCCCCTTCATTTTCCTGCCGCTGCGTAACATGCGGCCCGCCCCCCTCTCCTATTCGCCGCCCCGCTCCCGCCTCTCTGCTGCTCCTCCCTCCGACATCCGCTCATATGGAGGCCGCCGCTGGCGCCTCCATATGAACCAGAACCCCTGGCGCCCGCGGACACCACGACACTGCTACGATGCCAGCACCCTCCACGCACTCAACACCGGACGATCACACACCTGCTTCCTGGCTGCCCTGAGAAGCACCCATGGACCTTTCACCTGCCGGAACTGCAGCTTCACCAGCATCCACCCCGCCAAGCCGCCGACCAGGAAAGAACCCAACTACCTCAGATGCATCCTCCTCAACACCCGCTCCACCCGCAAACACGCCGTTGAACTCTGGGACCTACTCGACTCAACCTCCCCAGACTTCGCTTTCCTGACAGAGACCTGGCTGAACCCCGCTTTGGCACCCGCCATCGCCATAGCCGTCCCGGAAGGCTACAAGATTACCCACAGGGACCGCACCAACGGAGTAGGAGGAGGAATAGCCATCGTCCACAGGCACACTCTCAGAGTCTCGACCAACACCGACGACACCTTCAGCACCGCCAAACACCTGTACTTCCAGATCCACACTGACCCCAACACCACCCTCAGAGGAACCCTTGTCTACAGACCCCCCAGACCCCGACCACAGTTCAGCGACTCCATCGCCGACACACACGCCCTCGCATCCACGGACTACATCCTCCTCGGGGACCTGAACTTCCACCTCGAGAACAACAACGACACCAACTCCACCACCCTGATCGACAACCTAGCCAACCTCGAACTCAGACAACTCGTCACAATGCCCACCCACTCCGCCGGCCACACGCTTGACCCCATCTTCTCCGCAAGCCCCCACGTCTCCTTCAACCACTCCACTGAACTCCACTGGACCGACCATCGCTACATCCACTTCACCTTCCGGAAACCCACCACGCACCACCACACCCAACAGATGCCGCACCGCTGCTGGAGCAAAGTCACCAAAGACCAGCTTTCCACCACCCTTAGCCGGAGCCCACCCGCAGATCCGACCGACCCCGACACCGCCGCTCGCAACCTCAAACAGTGGATCAACGACTGTGCCAACACTCGCCCCGCTCAAGAAGCCCTCCAACACCCGCACTAGCAAGAAAGCCAGCTGGTTCACCGAAGACCTCCAGGCCTCCAAGCAAACCTGCCGAAAACTAAAAAAAACCTGGATCTGTGAACGAACACCGGAAAGCTACACAGCTCACAAGAACGCCACCCGCAGACACCACCACCTCATCAGATCCGCCAAAAAGACCTCCTTCAAAGACTGCCTAGACAACAACGGACACAACAGCAAAGAGCTCTTCAACATCATGAAAGAACTCTCCACCACCTGGGCCTCCTCCGTTGTGCTTGCAGGCCCGGTGCAGCAAGCTCCAGGCCGCAGGCCTCTCTCCACCTCCAGCATAAGCAGCTCCAAGGGACCAGCATCCCCCGCAGGAAGCACATGTCCGCTGGATCCTCAGTTTTCTCCATACCCCGACCTGGGCCTGACTTTCCTCCACTAATCTCCCCAGCCTTCAGGGCGTCACTCGACCTGGGGCTGCCCACAGGCAAGACCCTGGTTCCTACCAGCAGTCTCGACTGGGTCCGGGGGGAGTCACTGCCGCTGGAGGCCCAGTGCACCGGCTGCCATGTTGACTTGGTACTGGCCACCACTCGGTTTCCTCTGCACCTGCTTTCTTTGTTGGGTTGTGCCACCCGGCCAGGGTTGGTCACCGGGACACCTCCAGTAATGTCCCTCCAGTCACTGGGGCTGTTGTCTCCTCCAGCCACCGTTTTGCAGGATTTGCGACAGGCCGGTGCAGAGACCTTCAAGAAGCCCACTACGCACCACCGCACCCAACAGATGCCTCGCCCCTGCTGGAGCAAAGTCTCTGAAGACCAGCTAACCACCACCCACGCACAGAGCCCACCCGCCGATCCCACCGACCCCGACACCGCTGCCCGCAACCTCAGACAGTGGATCGACGACTGCCCCAACACCCTCGCCCCGTTCAAGAAGCCCTCCAACAGACACACCAGCAAGAAAGCCAGCTGGTTCACTGAAGACCTCCAGGCCTCCAAGCAAACCTGCCGAAAACTGGAGAAGAACTGGCTCCGTGAACGAACACCGGACAGCTACGCAGCCCACAAGAACGCCACCCGCAGACACCATCACCTTATCAGATCTGCCAAAAGGGCCTCCTTCAAAGACTGCCTAGACAACAACGCGCACAACAGCAAGGAGCTCTTCAACATCGTGGTTGAACTCTCCAACCCCAGCTCCACCAATGACATCCCACCTTCGCAAGACCTGTGCGACTCGCTGGCCACCTTCTTCCACCGCAAGATCGCAGACATCCACGACAGCTTCAATGCCGTGACCGCCGCGACAACCACTGAGACCTCCGACCCCACGACCACCATTCGCACCAACCGCCTGCTCTCCTGGACCAACATCAACAACGACGACACCATCAAGATCATGAACACCATCCACTCCGGATCTCCGTCAGACCCATGTCCACACCACATCTTCAACAAATCCAGCACAGCCATCCCACCCCATCTCCAGAAAGCCATCAACATCTCCTTCGAGACAGCAACCTTCCCGGAGAGCTGGAAGCACGCCGAGATAAACGCCTTACTCAAGAAACCCAAGGCGAACCCCAAGGACCTCAAGAACTTCCGGCCCATCTCCCTGCTCCCGTTCCTGGAGAAGGTAATCGAGAAGACCGTCAACAAACAACTGACCCGCTACCTCGAGGAGGACAGCATCCTGGACCCCTCCTAGTCCGGGTTCCGCAGCAACCACAGCACCGAAACTGCCCTCATCGCTGCCACCGATGACATCAGGCCCCTCCTAGACAACGGAGAAACAGCGGCCCTCATCCCCCTGGACCAGTCAGCTGCCTTCGACACGGTCTGCCACCGCACACTACGAACACGCCTCCACGACGCCGGGATCCAAGAGAAGGCCCTGGACTGGACCACCTCCTTCCTCTCTGGCAGAACACAGAGCATCCGCCTTCCCCCCTTCCACTGCGAAGCCACCGAGATCATCTGCGGCGTACCTCAGGGCTCATCCCTCAGCCCAACGCTGTTTAACATCTACATGGCACCTCTCGCCCATGTCGCCCGACTGCATGACCTCAACATCATCTCCTCCGCCGATGACACCCAGCTGATCCTCTCCCTCACCAAGGACCCCCACACCGCCAAAACCAACCTCCATGAAGGAATGAAGACCGTCACCGAATGGATGAGGAAGCTGAACTTGGACAAGAAGGAGGTCCTTATCCTTGGATCCACCCCTTCGGCCTGGGTCGACTCCTGGTGGCCGACCGCACTGGGAACAGCTCCAACACCCAATGACCACGCAAGCAACCTAGGGGTCATCCTCGACTGCACCCTCTCCATGACTAAGCAGGTCAATGCCGTTTCCTCCTCCTGCTTCAACACTCTCCGCATGCTCCACAGGATCTACAAGTGGATCCCTACCGAAACGAGAAGAACGGTCACCCAGGCCCTTGTCAGCAGCAGGTTGGACTACGGAAATGCCCTCTCCGCCCTCTACGCAGGAGCCTCAGCCAAACTCCTGAGATGGCTTCAACGCATCCAGAACGCCTCTGCACGCCTGAGCCTCGACATCCCTCGCCGCAGCCACATCGCACCCCACCTGAGAGACCTGCACTGGCTCCCCGTCAACAAGAGGATAACCTTTAAGCTCCTCACCCATGCACACAAGGCACTCCACAACACCGGACCAGCGTACCTCAACAGACGACTCAGCTTCCACACCCCCACCCGCCAGCTCCGCTCCGCCGACCTTGCCACAGTCCCCCGCATCCGAAGAGCGACCTCCGGTGGCAGATCATTCTCCCACCTCGCCGCCAAGACCTGGAACACCCTCCCCATCCACCTACGGCAGACCCAAGACCTGCTGACCTTCAGAAGACTCCTCAAGACCTGGCTTTTCGAGCAGTAGCAGCATTCCCCACCCCCAAGCGCCTTGAGAGCCTCACGGGTAAGTAGTGCGCTTTACAAATGATATGATTGATTGATTGATTGCAGAGCAGACTGGGAGACCGAATAAAACACATCTCATCCCAGAGGTCCCCTGGCTAGTGAAGGTTGGTGCACCGGAGGAGTGCCCGATCCATACGTTGCTGACGATATGCGCTAGGGGCTGATTCTCCCCCGGGGGCTGGTCGATGCTCCCCGCGCTCAGGAGTGCTGCACCCGAGTAGAAGGCCGAGATGGAGGGGAGCGAACCAGTGCCACGCCTGGAGTGGTGGGGGCTGCATGTGCTGGGGCTCGGCACGGCAGTAGAGAAGTGGCCGACGCTGGCACTGTGGCACCTAGAGCGGGAGTGACCCCCCTGGGCTAGCAGAATAACCCGGACATTTAGGCGCTTGCTGCCATGGCTGAGGGCGGGACCTGCGCTTGCAGAGTAAAGACCTGCATGGGGGAAAATTGAAGCGCTCCATGAAGCCATCATCCATCCACGTTGGGGGGCAGTTCTGGTCCGGGTGTTCCCGATCTGGACCCTAAAGTGCACCAACCAGGTGTGGAGCAGCCAAAAAGTGGAATAATACCGGGGGGCTCGGATCAGGTCGGTCCCGTTTACTCCATTCAGACAGTCAATACAGGTGCTGATGATGGTCTCCAGGCATGGGCCCACACACCACTAAGGAGGGGAAGAGCCCGGGCCACGAGAGCCTAGACTACATACCCCACCAATCGGTGACGCTGCCTCACAAGACCCTGTGTGCGAGAACAATGGCAATATAACTAGCACACGAGAGCGATAGGACCGAGCGAGCACCACAACATAGATTGCTCATGATATACAAAGACTGGAACTGGGGCTTCATGAGGAACACAGGAGGGTCCTGGTCCGAACTGAACCACATCTGTGACCAACCCCACAGCACGTTAAATCATGACAGATGCTGAACTAATAGGGGTAGCGCCCCTGGCAGTATCTCAAATATTGAATGACCATAGGGGGTGACCCCCTCTCTACTAGACCTCCAAACACTGGACGCCCACAACCATTATTGCCCCACAGGACCAGCAGAACATCCAGCTCTTGCTTCATCTGGTGCTGACGACAGTGAACCT
The DNA here is from genome assembly GCF_964204655.1 of Triturus cristatus. NCBI lineage: Eukaryota > Metazoa > Chordata > Amphibia > Caudata > Salamandridae > Triturus > Triturus cristatus. Next base: position 646,264,917 of record NC_140590.1, read on the forward strand.
CTGATCGACTGATCGCTATATACTAGTACAAATCTAGAAGCCAAGGCAAGAGCGACAGGTGTCAAGCAAGTCTGGTAACCCCCCAATCGAGTGAGTACACCCATTGGGGAAGCCAACAAGGGACGCACAAGGGGGAAACCTACAGACCAGGTGGAAATTAACCACACGCAATAAGAAACAGCGGAGGACTCTTCACTTACACCGATGGAGAGCTGCATACCACCCACAATAATGGCTTTCCCACCTGACAAACTGGATGTCATCCTACAGGAAATAAGGGAATCATGATGGGCAATTGAACAGCAATTGGGAGAACTCACCACAGACTTTATGGTACTCAAATCTGATAATTCCAAATTAGCAGATGCTGTTAAAGACAATGCAGCAACTTTATCCGACATACCCACACCCTCAACGGAACATACAGATCTGATCAAACAACTGCAGCGCCAAGTGACTACGCTACTGGAGTGAGTTGAAGACGCAGAAGGACGATCCAGGTGCAATAACATCCGCAATGTTGGTCTGTCTGAAAATAGCGAAGTCCCCAATACAATCCAGTTTATAGAAAAATGGTTACAAGAAGTGGTAGCCCCGGAGGGCCTAACAGGAATGTTCTGTGTGGAGAGAGCACATAGGGTGCCGGCCAGAAAAGCCAGTGCCGGGCGCACCACCGCACCCCATAGTTGCAAGAATACTTAATTACAAGGACCGCAACACCCTTCTTCGTAGCACCAGAGAATAATCTCCTATACTGCATGAAAATACACGAATCTCATTATTCCCCGATTACACAACACTAGTACAACACCAAAGGGCATATCCAGAAGTGACCACAATGCTAAGATCACTGAACCTGAAATATATCTTTGATCTTCCCAGCACGACTAAAAATTATACATGACCAGAAGAGCCACTTCTTCAACAATCTGGAAGCAGCTCAGAACAGCCTAGACAAAGTCTTCCCCGATCGAAGAGAAGAGGGGACGAAACGAAACACCTTTCCAAAAGCACAGAAGCTGACCAGGGGACAGCAACGATGCATGAAAGTATTCCAAAAAAGACCAGACAAGACCCCATCACGAGAGCGAGATCTGGAAGGCCGGAGGACAACCATACAAACTGCAGCGGCATTTAAAGACATGGGCATACCCTCAGCAGAGGACTCCTCAGAGGATACACCACTGCCTTCAGACTTTGATAATATGTTCCCCTCCATCACCCCACAGACAGCAAATGACTTCCTGGGATAAAGGACTATTTACCACAGGCATCGAACACTTAAAACAAGGGGTGGTAACGTATGCTGTGCAAGTATCCCTTACCCTATCGCAACAGATCTAAAAGAAAAAAAAAGTGTGTACAGTGTTAAGAATGATTAGCTTTGTAAAATGAATGTACTATACATTTGGTACTCTGAATAGATAGGCTGGACTTGTAAGCGACAGGAGACGGGGGACTACTGAAATGCATTACACAGGTTGCACCTTCTATGACTGATGATACATGGAAAAACTGCTCCCTAACAGCCATGGGACTCCCCACAACACTGACTTGCCACAACAAGTTGTTGATCAGGCTAGTCGATGCAATGTGGCCAGGTCCCCACATGCAAATGCAAATTGTTGGTTACAGCCTTTACGGCTACAGTTACCTATGTTAGTTTGGTTGGACATAGTTAAAATGTCGGACCTTGTATTGGGAAGTTTACAGACAGTTCATGTACTTGGTTCGCCTACACCTTTTCAAACATGCACGAGGACAGGATTCTCCCACTTTTCACTCTTCACTGTCCCCAGGGCACGTCCGAGGGAATCTATACATACATACACATGGATAATACAGGGTTGTATAATATAACCACATGGAATGTTAGGCGACTGGGGTCGGTCCACAAACGACACGGGGTTTATGCGCAGCTACCCAGGCGACAAGCACAGATTGTATTTTTACAAGAGACGCACCTAACTAATACCGAAATGACCAAATTGCAGAAAAAATGGAGGGGCAGATACACAACACATCATACTCAGCATTTGCGCGAGGAGCTGCAATTTGGTTAAAAACTCACCTTCCCTTTAGGTATTAGAGAAGCAAATTGAGACCAACGGCCGATATATTCTGCTGCTAGGCACTTTGGATGGAAAGCATGTGGGACTGGGCAGTATATATGCTCCAAACACTGATCAAGATAGATTCCTAGAATCACCTAAATATGGTGCTAGCAGATTGGGCAGGATACTGTTGGGTACTTGGGGGAGACTACACCGCTGTTTTAGATACAACACCGTTCACACCCCCGTTACAGGGGACGTCAGCGGCTCGCCAAGCCAAGGCACTCAGTGCCTGGGCACGAGGATGGGAACTAAAAGATGCATGGCGTGAAAAACACGATGACCTCCGAGAATACTCATTCTACTAACCACCACATACACTACACACATGATTGGACCGCATATTCTGTTCTAGTAACCTACAGCCACAGGTCACGCAAGTCACATACATGGGAAAGACGCTCTCTGACCACAATTCAGTAGAACTTAACCCTGACGTGGGAACGAACCCCATGCCGGTCCCCACATGGAGATTAAACCTGCTCAGCCTAGAAGATACGGTATTTAGAGACACATTATCCATGACCATAAATAACTATTTCTCAGAAAATACAGACACGGCCTCTTCCCGGTTGATCGATTGGGAAGCGTTTAAAATAATTATCGGAGGTGTCCATCAGTGCGATAGTAGGAGCGCGACAACCAGTTCATAATGAGCTAAAACAGGTAGAGGAGAAACTTGGGACTATAGAACAAGAGGCCTTAAATGACTCTGAACGAGCAAAAGAGCTTCAGGAGGCACAAATTGATTATGCAGATTTGTTACAGCAACTCCGCAACATAGACTATCAAACATATATACAGAAGATCCACACTGAGGCGGATAGAGCAGACACTCTATTGGCGCAGAGACTATGGAACACACCAACCCTCACCCCCATTCCAGAAATTACCACACCAAACAGAACTGTTAATACACAAAAAGAGATTAATATGGCGTTCTATAACTACTATGAATCACTATACGATGCCCCACCAGAGCCAGAGTGTCAAGAAATAGACAATTTCTTGAACAATCTTACTTTCCCACAATTAATGGAGGCAGATCAAGAAAGACTGGTGGCCCCAATACCGAAGGCAGAAATTAGGCGAGCCATCAAGCAATTGCCAAGTGGCAAAATACCTGGCTTGGATGGACTCCCAATAGAGTTTTGTGCCACTCTCTCGGCCCATCTAGTCCCCCACCTGGAGCGCTTATACCAAACAGCCCTACAACTGGGCCACCTGCCTGGCACTCAATGTTTTGATTTGTTCTGCATTCCGTCCATCAATTGTGTGTCTTTTGCTTTCGCACCTTAAGTGCGCCAGGTATGCTCAGACGTGAGTCCTGGGCTCACTGTGCCACTGGAATCAATCTATTCTGGCTGAAGAGGGGTGAAACCCTGAAACCGGTCCTAGAATGCTTGTTTCCGGTCCAGGGAGGACCTGGCTTGGCAATTCGGGCTGGACTGTTCCCATGAGGCACAGGGTCAAGACTGATTTGCATATGGCCAGGTCTAAACTGGGGTGGCATGGTGAGTAAAATAATGATGGATTTAACCCAGATCTCTTGACTGGGGGTGAATGTTTTGATTTGTTCTGCATTCCGTCCATCAATTGTTTGTCTTTGGCACTCAATGCAGGCACTTGTGACCTCACTCCCAAACCTGGCACAGACTCTAAAGATGTCATAGAGTATCGGCCCTTATCTTTGCTGAATACAGAATACAAAATATTAAGAAAAGTACTGGCACGCCGTCTGCTCCCTCTGTTGCCAGGACTGATTCATTCAGACCAGTGTGGCTTTGTACCGGGACGTAATATGTCCTCGAATAAACGTAGATTATACCACGTGATTAATGTAACCCCCACTGAGCTTACACAGGCCAGCAGCATTTCCCTAGATTTATGCTAGGGCTTTGACACCCTGAACTAGAATTACTTGCTGGTAGCCATTGATAAGTTTGGCATCCCCCGAGCTATTTGAAATGGGTTAAATTATTGTGTACATCACCAACAGCGAGAGCGCGCACAGGGAGGCACATATCCCATACTTATCCAGTGCATAGGGGCACTAGGCAAGGATGCCCCTTGTCACCAATCTTGTTTGTCCTGGCGCTGGGACCGCTAGTGCTGAGACTGCGTAAGGGGACACCAGGTTGGGGCATCCAAGTGGGCCAGAGTACACAAGCATTGTCTCTTTATACAGATGACATTATTATATACTTCAAAAATGTGCAAGGAGATAACAACCCTATAGCTAATGCCTTCATACAACTTGAGCGAATTTCGGGACTAACTATAAATGCTGATAAATCACATGCATTTCTATTCAATGGCGAATCGCAAATCCAGCACATTGTCTTTGGAGACCACAGGCTGCAGGTTGCGCAACACACTTTTAAATACCTGGGAATTTAAGTATACAGAATTCCCCAAGACCTCTTAGAAGGTAATCTCCAAAAACCAATATCAACACTGCGCTCTAAGATCTCTTTTTAAACATCCCTCCCTCTCACTATAGCAGGACGCATAGCAATATCAAAAATGGTGATGCTGCCGCGTGTGCTCTATTACTTTACCAATTTGCCCATAGTGATCCCTAATCGCTGTTTCACAGCACTGAATACACTGTTAATAGAACTTATATGGGGAGTAGGCAGCAGGAGGGTAGGGTTATCGAAACTACACCTGCCAACAGAAAAGGGTGGCCCAGATTTTAGAGCATATTGCTTGGTGAGCCAACTACAATGGCTATCGTACTGGTTGGCGGGTCTCATCTTGCATGAGATAGGCTGCCAACCAACAACACTCACGTAAGGGACACTGCACACACTGCTTCTCCCACGCATAAAGGTCCCACCTATGGCACCAACACTATTAAAAGTAGTACTTACATATTGGGGGCAAGTTATGCAGTATACGAAACGAACGATACCGTATGCCCAGAACATATCACTCTTAGGCATACCCACCCCTACAGGAATATTGATGAACAGAAGTATACGGCAATGGGAACGGGCGGGAGTATCAACAGTGGGGGCACTATTTGGAAAAAAGATGCTCCTTAATCACACAGATTTTGTCCATGAACAAGGCCTTCTGGACACATTATTTTTGATTTATATCACCCGGTACGTCAGAAAACACTGGTCCCAGAATGACACAGAACCACCCATGCATGAACTAGTACATGCTATGCACTTGATGGGCAACGGTAGGCATCTGATAAAATGGCTATACAAGGGAATACACACACATGCAGCAGTGCCCCTCACAACACTAAGAAACAAGTGGGAACGGGATCTGGGCGATAAACTACAGGAAAAAGAAAGGGAATCAATATTAGCCTTCCCCGGGAAAGTTTCACGCAACGCGAGGTTCAAATTTATACAACACATGATTCTGCATAGAGCATACCTGACACCACACAAGCTGCAAGTAATATACACGGAAGTAGAAGCAAAATGTCCCAGATGTGTGACACCAGATGCGACTCTATTGCACATGTTATGGACATGCCCGACCCTCTCTCTATACTGGACAAAAGTGGTAAATGCAGTGAATGAAGCAACTGGGGGAGCGTGTTTGGTCACACCCGAAAGCTGTATACTGGGATTATACCACAGACCCAAAAACCAACAAGCATAAAAAAATGCAATAGGTCTCGCCTTTGATTAAGTTAAAGCCATTTGCTTTGCTAATGGTATTGTATAGCAAAGTAAATGGCTTTAACTTAATTAAAGGCGAGACTTGTTGCATTTTCAATGCTTGTTACTTTAGTAATCGTGCTGTATTGATGACCGTTAACAAGACATAAGCACAAAGTATTAGAACCGTAGGATAAAATAAAACATCACCCAGCCGAAAGAATGCATACATTTTATTGCCTATTTTTTTTTTAAAAAACTGTATTTGTTCACCTGGCAGAGGAAGTGAAAGGCATTTAAATGTAAAAATAAATACATCTGAAAACAGCCCCACGAATGACAAACCTAAAGATTGCAGGCTTTCATTTATCCAACAACCCAATTCACTTAACACAAAAGTACCGTGCATCTAGACGCAGCAGCATATGCATTTAAAACTAATTCATTTCCTGCACTGACTCATACTTTTAGGGACGGGGGAGCGGTCGGGGTCACAGGTTGGGTGCGATTTCTTTCTTTGTGGGTGCAAGGCAGAGTGACACACTGCAACATGAGCGGCTTGACGAAACATTTCTGTACACTGTGGCCGACGTTAGCATGACTGACTTCAAAGGATTAAATATTTTATTTCCTGACTTATAAATGACTAACAGTTGAAAAGGGGCATAGCCACAAAACGAACGACTTAAACATTCATACGCTGGAAAAAACGTATCTTCGACTGCTTCAAGCTTTCTCCAGTTTCCTTTGTTAGTGGGCACAAAAGCAGGCAGGGAAATTACCCCTCAACCGGTCAGTCAAGCAGGTGGGCACAAAGATGCCTACATTTACCTGACTGATACAGAAATGACAAGAGTGGTATGAAAGGGCTGATGACAAAGAAAATATGCGCGCTCTGGAGGTATTGGGAGTGAAAACGGCCCTGATGAAAGCCACTCGGAAGGAGAAGAAATATAAAAGAAAAGAGGTATTTCACACTTAACAGCACCAGAAACCTTAAGACTGGCTATTTGCCTCTTCTGGTAAGGTGGTTGTCCTAAAATACTAGGCCTCGCGGTATCAAAAAATGGAAAAGGACATGGGAGCACACATTTTTGGTTTTACCTCTGCGGAGACAGGACAGTTTCGTAGTGCTCGAGTCGGGGGTACACGCAGGTACACGGCGTCCCCCCACTCTTTTCACAGGGTGGACGCCGTCCCCCATGCCAAGAAGCTGGGCCCCACAGAAATAAGCTGAACGTGTCCCGGTGTACTTTTCAGATACCGGGACACGTTCAGCACGTGACGATATTGTCAGTCCCCCCACTTCTCTTTACAGGACTTGTGCCCTGAGTATAGCAGACAAGAACACCCTTTGGATGTCGAAATGCTGAACTGGCACCTTAATTATAAACAAAGCCGATACTACTGGCCGTGCCGAAGGAAATCAACACCACCAGACAACTGTAGAGAGAGCCATCGAGCCATGTTACAAAGTCCAATATTGTACCAAAATGGAGATTTTACATTACAATGTAAACGTCTGTTGCAAAAGGTCGAAATCATTGTACAGAATACTCCTAAACAGCTGCCCCACGTCTGCCCAGTTACTACAAAGCGCATTTATAAACAAACAGAAGAAAAGCAATTAATGTACTACACGAAGGACAACGGTGACACAACATAGTGCTGCGGCCAAGGAAAGGTGAACAGTTTTGCAGGTAGCAGGTTAGATGTTCCCTCTAAGACAGTTATGATGTGGCGTAAACAATTCCAATAGGTCACTAGAATTACTGGCCAGCTTTTACAGTAAGTTCCTTCATCCATGGATGGCGGTATGGTGGTTTGAAGGGGCTAAGGAAAGGGGCTTTTGTTTTATGTCGACAGCAGCGGCGCCACGGCTTCCCTCGCCCACCCCTACCCACCAGGCAGTAAAGGGGGCATGCACGCAACCTTCCATACTGTCCCGTTCAAAACAAAGTGTGGGAGGGTGAGGGAGGGGGCTCCTGCCATGGAAAAGGTAAGGGGAGAGCATGGAGGCTGCGCAGCGAATGGCACTCCGCGATGTAAACACCAAGAATTCGAGACGAGCTCGCTCGTCTCTCTTCCTCACCGCTGATGGCAGACTTATCAAAACAGAGCCATGATTCACCTGCAATGAACGAGACACAGCAAGGGAAGCCATCGCCTCTTAGATTGTACATAATAATAAACAAAGCTGGCAATAAGACTCGGTCGGCCTTATCAGCACCCCATGAGCACTAATAGGGAGAACATATGGGAAGTCAAAAACATACTATTTCTATAAATAAACTAGCTCACCCTAGGCGCAAGAATGTGCATCCACTGTGTATATTAAGGGATCGTGTAGCGTCTAACAGATCCTATCAGGTTGCTTCAGGCAGGTCCACTGCGTGAACAAGGCGCTATCCGCGTCCTGGTTTCCCTAAAGATAATGACCGCCAGCGGGAGTGTGCCTCAGACTGCAGGCAATAAATACACCAGCGTGAGTTAGGTTAATTTTATAAAGCGCTGTGAGAACAGCCTTCTAAATTGGCACATTTGTGGCCAAGGTGCCTGAACGGTTTGAACTTACATATGGAAATATAAATAAATCAGGGAGATGGGTCTCAATAAGTGGTCAACAGGGTACGGTGCAGAAGGCCAAAAAGGAAGCGCAACAAACACATCCACTACAGAAACGTTCACAATCATACCCCCAAAAACAGACGCATCCAGGCAAACTGCGTACACACACGTGCGCGCGGATACCACTACCCACAAAAATTATTTTTTATACGGCGACAACACGAGCCCACCTCCAAAGAGAAATGTTGTATGGCAACCAGAACCACCACCAAGTAGTGCACATCCTACGGATATATTCAGAACACCTCACACTGCACGGTCCCTTAGTCCACATGCGCCCCTTTTCCAGGAATACATATATTTTTTCAAGACGTAACCTCTCTCACAATTTCTATGAAGGTGTCTGGGAGAGCCAGGCACAATTAAAAACTGCAGCGCGGATACAATGTTAATATATGCAAATATCCACTTTTCTGTACAGCATTTGGTGTAAGAAAGCGTGTTTCAAGGCATTTACATTCTGACAAAGATAATTTAAGCATATATGTATGCAACTATATCTGTAAACAAGACCCCCAAACAGAGCAGCACAGTAACAAGTACGGCAAAAACTACAAATGTGCATAGGCGTTAGTTTAAATAGAATACATCCAAGGAAGAATTAATTCCAACAGCGCGGTCTGTCCCCCAAGCTAGGTACAATCACAACAAAGAGGCAATAATCACTTTCTCCATTGGCCTTCCAGAGGTGGACGATGCAGACGAGAAGCGTGAAACCACATCGTAAGGTCACAGGCCTCCTTCCAGCTCCAGGCGTCAATCCTCTTGTCCAGACAAAACAATCACCAGAAGCAACAAGCTGCTACGCAAGCCATGCAAGGCTGAACATCGCTGCCGTGCGCTCCTTCAGCATGCACCAGTAGGCTCTCTGATTGGTTGACAAGGTCCACCAATCACAGTGCTTATTTGCTAGTTGCCAACCAATAAGAGGGCCGACTGGCGCGTGCAAGGCAGCGTGACGAAGCTTCTGATAAGAAACTTCGTCACAACAGCCGTAATGCAGGCGACTGAGTCCTTGGGGGCCATCCAAAAAAGTCAAAGGGCGGCAACTGAAAACCCTCCTTTTCAATGGGAAGCCAGTATTTAACATAAACTCTGACGCTACCCAATGAAAATGAGGGGCAGGGCTCGAGTCCCCTTCTGGAAACTGACTTGTTTACTATAGCTCTCACAGGCGAGAAGCGCATGCGCGCTCCAACGCCAGGCAAGACTTAAAAAAGTACAATCCAAATTTGCAGATCATGCATTGCTGATAGCAAAGCGGCTAATAACGAGAAGATGGCAATCACCCACTACCGATAACTGCGCAGAGTTGGTGGGAATAGGTGACCCGCTAGGGGAGGGCAGAGAGTGAGTTGCTGCACAGAGAGAAATATAGAGACCTACGAAAAAAGCCAATATCATTAGAATGGAATATGATGTTAGAAACCTTAAAGCACTAGACATACAGGCCCCACAAGAACACCACCCACCCTTTATCTAAAAGTTGATATCGGCGACCCTGCCCAAGATGATAGCATCCCCAGTGGTAGTTGCTGCTAGCTGAAAGTGGATTGAGACACTCTATGCATATCACGCAAACGGAAGTGACCGAGCAGTCCCTACAAACTCATAAACACAAGAAATTGCAATTAACAAACCCACGAAACATGACTATAATCCAGTAACTCTGGTTTTGTGCCCTGCAAAACCAAGTAGGGGGGGAGGGGGAAGGGGAGTGAGAGGTGTGTACGAATTAGACAAGAGTTGAATGCATATCCTGCACTTAAATGTATGAAAACAAGAATCAATATGTTATTATGTACTATTATATAAGATAAATATATTTATACAGAATGTAACACTTATCATTGGCGATATTTGTACGATTATGTCAATGAGGCCTTCACATGTATGCTTTTCATAAAATGCAAAAATCAATAAACTTTTTGGGGAAAAAAGTATGAGAGAGCAGTAGCAGGTAGAGCAACAAAGGGGAACAATGGAGTTCAACATAGATTCAGAGGAAGAAGCTGATTTGTTGATCTAAACTAGGCCCTGCTGTACATACTAATTCCAGAGTTAACGCGTGCATAGGTTTTCAGCACAAGCAAGGCCTTTGCAATGAGGAACAGCATGTTACACCAGACGGTGGATCCATCAACTCACCATCAATGAGCTCCGTGTTCATGGTGCTCGAGTTCAGGGGTAGCTGTACATGTGCTTGAAGTAAAATGAGGTAGGGTGAGATGATGTGCCTGTTAACTTAATGTCCCCAATCCTATTTAGCAATGGTTCTTTGGTGGGGTTTGTCCCAAATTTTGATTTTAGTATTTCTGGGTGGATGATAGGAATTTGTTTTCTGGCCACTGTGGACTCTGTCATTCATTGGAAAATCCTTTCAGAATTTCAGATTATTTTGATAGTTTCTTATTTTTGCTGGGAGAGTATTCTGTAATTTTGCAGCTTGTGTGAAGCAAGATATTCCACCAGTGCATTTCTTATTTTTAGATTTGAGTGATCAGCTGTGGGTCTAGTCTAGAATCCACACTCTGTGCCTTTTTGCGTACACTGCAGTCCTCTATTGAACCCAACCACCTTTGGAACTTACATGTATGTATAGTGCCCCATGCAGACCTCCAAACACACCCACTTTGGCTTTCTATAAAACACAACTATTCACAGGGTGCCATCGGGGGACGTAACTTTTCTCTAATGTGAATCTGAGCACTTTCCACTTAACAACCCAACCACCTGCAGATTCACACACCATGTGTGCCCTTTTCACTCACTGTGCCAGTCCATAGAGCAAAAAAAGCAACCTATTTATTAGTACACAGTTTGCGTGTCACACATTGTAACACTCAACACATCCACATGAGAACCTATATATATATACTCTGTATGTATACATCACATATTGTTATGATTTCAGTAACTTCAAAATTCTGCATGTGTTATCTGTTCCAGGCACTTACACATCCAAGCATGCTTCAGAGAACATGGACATCTAAGAGTGTGCTGCGTGTATGTGCCTGCATATGTATGTATGTAGAATACACTATAACAACATGATAAATAAAAGCATACTGTATGCGGATCTGCACTGCCTCTGTGTGTCTGCAGCAAATGTTGTAATACCCGCAGTAGGACATCAACCTGACAATGGTTGATAAAGGTGTCTTTTTTACATACTGTGTTTGTATTTACTACATATTGCACTGCACACAAGAACACAATCACCACTGAAACACTTTCAACAGTATGACAACTTGCAGACTTGGTGATCTGCCTACATTACACTCAAGATACCACAGAAGAACACAGCCACCACTGAAACTGAAAAAAGTACGAAACGCGAGAGATAAATAGATATTTATTTCCACTCTCTGAAGAACAGTCTTAAACCACCACGGTACGCAGTTCAGCAGTTCAACGGTCTGCACATTCATAATGGAATAAAGGAATGTGCGCACTGGGAAAGGGGACATGGAATGTACCACAAACAATAAATATATACACATTGGGAAGGATTTAAAATAAAGAGTAGTCAAGATCCTGGCTTAGTAGTAGTATAAGAACAAGATTACAACACAACTCCATCGTATGATAAATAAATGTTAACCCCCAAATCACCCAAAATTAGTACATCATACAGAAATGAACATAGGCAGTCCTCTAAGGTGATGAAGATTTGAAATGTATACCTACTGGAAACCATAATCCTTATGCCACACAGGTACTTGATGGCGCCGTGGCAGACAATCTAAGTTACCACATGTTGTTGTAGGTGTTCGAGATGTGGTAGGAACACTACGTGTATAATTGTTTACCAGATGAGGACTATTACACCTGGAGATGCAATACACACTCCAGGCTTTGCCATCTTCCAATACTACCACATTTATTTGTACATGAGTTATTCTCAATGGCATGGAAAATTTGCTAGATCCCATTCACCTATGTACCATATCCTGTCTTTTACACCATGTTTTTCATCATATCTTTTCTTGTAAACATCCTGATGTAGTTTGATTTTCCCATCCATGTCTTCTTGGTTAACTCACATCATTTTGCCGATGCCCAACAAACTGGGAAACAGCTTGGTACCTAGAAGTCTTCCCTTGAGCAAAGAAAAAGGAGAAACACCAGTGACTGAATTAGGCTCAGCATGATAAGCCCATAACATTTGTTTGATAGCACCTTCAATAGGTACCCCTGACACCTGTGCGGCCTGAATGCACTCTTTTAACATGCGGTTCATTCTTTCAACAAGACCATTGGCATTAGGACAATAAAAAGCAGTTTTAAGATGGACAATAGACAGATCATTTAAATAACTGTGCATCCTGTCTGAGGTGAATTGGACACCATTGTCGGTAATTAGTGAGCTTGGAATACCCTCAATCACAAAGGTGTCTGAAACGAAATCAATCATGTCCTTAGTAGTGATATGATTGATAGCCTTTACCACGATCCAGTGGGAATAGTAGTCCACCAATACCACCATGAATTTTTCTCTCCAACCTGTTTTATTGAGAGGACCAACAATATCCAACCCTAGTTTGTTCCAAGGTTTGGTCGGTATTTCAACAGGAGAGAGTGGTGCCTTCCTCACCACCTTGGTCTTGTCACTCAAAGAGAACATTGCACAGTTGCTCACACTCAAATCCACCAAACTATCCATACCAGGGAACCAGTACGTAGCTCTCACTTTGGCTTTTGAAATGATGCAATCTAAATGGCCCTCATGATATAAATCTACAATTATTTTCCTTACATCCCTGGGAGGTATAAGTTTGTCACCCCTCCTGACCATATCGTCATGAATAAAAAACTTGTGTCTTACTTCCCAAAATCAACGAACGTCGCCCTGCAACCCATTTGGCTTGGGCGCCTGCCCATGTAAGATTTTATCTTTCAAAGATAAAATTTCCACACCTTTTTCAAAGAACTCTTTCCACTCATCTTTAGTTATACCGGGAAGAACCACATGCAACACACAATCATCAGTACCACCATCCACTACCTCATCCTCCCATTTCCAAGGTAAGCGAGACAGGCAATCAGCCACTTGATTCTTATTTCCCGGTACAAAGTTAACTTTGAAATTATAACCCTCTAAACCTAAGATCCATTTAGCTATCCGAGGGGTGGCATGCTCTCTTCATTTAGTGGATAAAATGTACATTAGTGGCTTACAATCAGAACTCAGGGTAAAAAGTAGACACCAAAAGAAAATCTAAAATGTGTTATAGCCCAATAACATGCCAGGGCCTCCCTTTCAATCATGGAATAATTTGCTTCGGCACCCTTCAGCAGCCTTGAGGCAAAGGCTATGACTCTTTCTTTGCCATCCACTACTTGCACCAGGGATGCTCCTATCCCCATTCCACTGGCATCCATGGAAAGAGAGGTTCTCCTTGTGTCAAAATTCCCTAAATGAGGGGCTCCCATTATGACTTGTTTGACTGAATCAAAGGCTTCTCTACAATTTTAATCCCACTCGAAGCAGATGCCCTTTTTAAAAAGATGCCTCAGGAGCGCCATGTGGCCAGCAAAGTCCTTCATGGATTCCGCCATATACGCCGCTAACCCCAAAAACTATTTGAGTTCCTCTTTATTCATGGTTGGCAGTGCCTCCTTGACCGCGACTAGTAAGCATTCCTTAGGTTTGATTCCGTCTTTAGAAATGATGTGACCTGAGTAATTCACAGATTGAGCACAAAAACTGCATTTGTCTGCACCTCGGAATAAGGTGCATAATCTACTGAGCTATCCTCAGGTGGTATCTGCTGAGGGCAGCATAGCACCAAAAGGGGTGGAGGCATGCTCTGAAATGGGCAGAAAGGTGCTTCCACATATGAACATCTGTAAACGTTCTCTTTGTTGTATGTAGCGCTAGCTGACAAAGCCTCACAGCTTCACAGTGCTATATAAATAACGTTCAGTTTATTCTACGACTGGCGTTCTTTTCCTTAAACTAGGAAAGATGAATGTTGAGCCTGCGGTGTGCAGTTGAAGACAGTTTTCTCCAACAGGTGCTTTAATCCACGGAGAAACTCTGCTTTCTTTCTATAATTTTTCCTTTCGCTGTTTGGTTCAATCATTTTTTTCCTCACAGGTCTCCACTCTTTATTTGCTTTCTCTGGTTCTCTTCATTCCCTTTGATTCCCCTCTTCATTTGCTAGATGACTTATTACTCTTCCTGCGCCCTGTCACTCCCCAGGGGTGAATGGGCGAATCAGAAGGGGAACGAAGGATTGGTGCCGAACAGCCAGGAACCTCGGCATTCGAAGGATGAGTGGTGGGGTGAAGATGGCAATTAAACTCTAGCCTGCAGAGGCCACAACCACACGCACACAACTGCAACAGGTGCATTAGCCCAGCGATCTCACCAGCTTTAATCCTTTCCATTCGATTGGCTGTACTCCTTTGCTGTCTTGTGGAATCTCCTCTATTTCATCAGTTTAAATCCTCGTTTCTCCACCTACCCATATCTGCATTCCATACCGTGTTCCATTCTCCTTATACCCATTTCACCAATATTTTCTCTTTTTTCTCTATGTTCTTTCCTTCATTTTCACCATTCTCTTCCTCTTTATTTCACTATAGTCCTCCCTAGTTCTTGCACCCTTTCTGTTCTTCGTTCACCCGGCCAACCATCCTTTCTTTGACCCCCTCATCCTCGCTTGGTGGTCACGTTGACATAAAAAGGCGCACTTGTAGAATTGAGGGAATCTGCTGGAGGGTCCCCACAGATAATGGATGGTTATTGCTACTCCAGTCAATGGCAGTTGATTTTTCGACCTCAGAAGGATGAAAAGCTAAGTGTACTGGGATTCAAACCCGTGACTGTGTGCTCAAACACAAGGCACAGCTTATTTCCTCCCTTCCCCTCCCTTCCCCTCCCCTCCCCTCCCCTTCTCCTCTCCATTTCTTTTTTCCTCTCGTTTCTTTCCTCTTCCCATTTCTTCTGTTCTCTTTCCCCCCTCGCTGCCCTCCATTACTCCCTCAATGTCTTTCTTTCTTTTTTCCTATTGCTTAGGATGAGATCTCACTGGCAGTCCAGCATTCTTGACATGTAGTGAGACGAAAGCTGGCATGGATTTGAGGAGTGGGTTTAAGAACTGTCACATATTTATCAAATAGGATGTATTTGATTGAATTCACACTGTGCTGATGGAGGTAAATATCATCTAGCACTACACGCCCCAAATAACATCTATGGATAGGGGTAGATATTATAAAACTGTAAAAAAAAACAAGAACTTTTAAATGGAACAATGTCTAAAACAACCACCTGTTAGCAACATTTTCGAAGATAATTCCACCCTTTTCCTAGAGCCATACTTTAAAGTGGACCTTAAAAATTTGAAAGTTTTGCGGACTGAATGCCTGGTGTCTTATGGATAACTCCTTTGAGGATACTCAGAGACAGATTAAAAACACACTATGCGGAAGACAAGGTTATGGTGAAGGAAGCTTTCTTGAGACATGAACATCAGAAGAATAATGATAATTTCTTTATTTCTACATAAAAAATAATGCTCTAAAGTTATATTTAAGTTTTTTAAAAATCTGCTGGTGAAACACACCTTGCTCCACAAGCGCAAATCAAAGTATTTCACTTTTTGAACACGGATATAAAAAAGACAAGCATTGGCATAGCCAATAGGTCTCACTTCTGGGACTTTATAAGTATTTAGTTATGCAGCAGAATATCCTTGGTGCAACAACACCAACTGTTGCATGGCTAAACACTTATAAGGTCCCAAATGCGAAACCTATTGGCTATGCCAATGCTTGTTGGTATAGTATATAGAGAGCCAGCTTCCTACATCTACTAATGTATATTCTGGGCTAGTTCAAGAATATACTAATGCTATGGATGCTAAAGACTGCTATGTCTGTGCACACTTACCGACTTCTGTTTCTGAGGAAGTCACATACTATATCACACCTTTTTCTTATACAGTTTCCTGTAGTATTTTACTTTTATTAGTTTATAGATTAGGGCATTTGTAATACTTTTATTCTAGTTATGATTTAATACTATCTAGGGTGCCTTTAATAGAGAGCATGAATTTACACCCACAAGCAAAAATGATGGACACAGCTTGGTGATAGAAATGGGGGGGGGGGTCTCTATTTTGCAGTGGCTTGCACCCTGCCCAAGTAGGGACCCTTCCTTTTAATCAGGGTAAGGGAGTTACACACCGAAGATAACCTCTGCTCAACCCCTTGGTAACTTGGCATTAACAGTCAGGTTTATTGCAGAGACAATGTGTAAAGCATTTGTACAAAATACATACAGTAACACAGTGAAGACACCACAAATGGACACCAAACCAGTTTAGAAAAACAACTGACCTTTATCTAAACCACACAAGACCAAAATGACAAAAATCCAACATTTATAACTCAAAATATCACTTTTTAAAGGTTTAAGCAATTCTGTCACAAAACTCTATGGATACGTTGATTTTAGTACAAAGTACCTTTGATGCATCAAAATCCAAGACTAAAAACAGCGGCAAAGAAGAAAAGCATAGGAAAACACTGTGATGCATCGGTTCTGGAGTCCCAGGGGAAGCGGAGTGTCAGTTCTGCTGCGCACAGGAGAAGTGCTACGTTGATTCCTTACTGTATGGAGAAGCGATGCGTTGAAATCCGAAGATGGATCTGGTCTGCGGGGTGATGCATTAGAAACTTGGTGCACCGGTGCGAATACTGAGAAAATCCAGGTAATGTGTGTTGATGTGGTGGCAAAACAGAAGCTGCATCAATTTCGACAGCCGCAGACAGTGATGCACCTATTCCTTCAGCCGCACAGCGTCAAAGTCACAGCAGGGGTCTTGGATGACTTGGTGCTCTGCAGCGGTTCTTCGCGTCACTAACAGGCGCTGTGTCGACTTGTCAGCCGCACAGTGGCAATGCGTTGGTTTTTCAACCGCACGACAAGCTTGCAGCAGGAAACTGGCACTGGTAGGGTGGTGCATGGCTTGTCAAGTCTTGAAGCAGCAGAACCACTTCCAAAGGCCCAGAACTAGCATTGTCACAACTTGGCAGGCCAGAACTCCCAGCACTGCAGTTCAGAGATCGCACAGATTAAGTTTTTGATGGCCCTGAGACTTCCAACAGGAGACAAACACACACAAGCCCTTGGAGAACCTTGGAAAAGCAGGATACAAGAAAGCAAAGTCCAGTTTGTTCACTGCCCACAGACGGAAGCAACAACTGCAGGCCAACCCAGCAAAGCATCACATAGCAAAGGCGCAGTACTCCTCCTAACAGCTCTTCTTCTTGGTAGTGTCCTCAATCCAGTAGTGGTCTCAAAATGTGGACTACAAAGACTATCCATTGTGAGTGGCCAGGCACAGCCCTATTCAGATGGCAGTGACAACTCCTCCCACCACTCTAGCTAAGGAAGGCCCATTGGCCTGGTGATGGGCAATCAGGATATGCAGGGCACATTTCAGCTCCCTTTGTGTGACTGTCTAGAGTGAATGCACAAACAACCCATCTGCTAATATAAACCAGACATTGATTCCACAGGCAGGTATAGGCACAGGATGGTAAGGTGAGAAAATAAACAATAAATGTGTTGTCCCCAATGAATGGGGAGCGTCCTCAACCGCACTCGAGTTTCGAATTCGAAATGATTTATTCAAAATGTGTTGAGGTAATAACAAGAATTCTTTTTATTTTATTTTCTTTCAGTGACTAAGTACATATTCACTTTGCACGATCCATTTTAAATAATTTTGTTCAAACTCATATATCCATAACATAAATATGCCCAATGCATTTCGGGATGCGCTCTTCATCAGGGGCTTAATCCTACGAAAATAGAAGAAAACTAAACTGAGTTCAATGCTGTACAATGTTTATATTCTCATGAATCAACCATGTTATTAATGGTGATAAAGGGTGATAGCTTATATATCCCCAAAGAGTCCTGCTTGCTAATAGTAAAAAACAAAAAATCTGTATAAAAGAGATTCTGAATGTTGTGACTAGTAAACACATGCAACATGCATGCTCGAAAAACAGAAAAGAAGTGACACTAAGGGGTCGATTCCGATCTGGATCGAGAGCTGTTGGTAGCCTTACCTTGCGACCGACTCGTCCCCGGAGCCGGTCAGTCCGGGCGATGAAGTACCATGCGCATAACTGACACAAATCCGACCTACACGTAGGCTGTGATTCAAGCTTCATTTTCCGTCCGAGCCATACCTCCGAATGCCGAACCGATTCACCCGGAAGCAGTATCCACAGCAGTTTCCGGCCAGACAAGTACGATGAGCAAATCATACGCATCAGACGGGTCGCTACGTACAGCTCGTCACAGCATCCGGAAAAGAAGCATATCAGGTACGATTCGCGCCAGAACACAACACAACAGCAATGGCAGCAATGGGACCTAACAACCAGGATGAATGTGCAGAATGATGTGATATGACTCACAGGGACAGCAGGGAAAATCACAAAAACAACATCCAGACAATGGCCTACAACAGCAATACCAATGCACTGATGCAGATGCACAAACACAAACAGGCAACCTCACGCTGCACATCTGACACAACATGTGTGTATGTGTCTCAGTATCCCCAGGCAACTACACAACACATGAGGGGGCTGAACCACAGTGAGACAGATGTGGACACAGTGCCATACAAAAGTAAGCCATCATTGGGCCCCCCTTAGTGAGCAATCAGGCATTGTGAGATGAGAGGGAGCACAACAGACACATGTGACACAAGCTGGAATGAACAGCAACTAATACAGCAAGAGACTGACACACAACAGCACTACCCCCAGGGACCAGACATTGGGCTGACACAAGCATGAATGATACGTCCACTGTGATGACTAAGGTAGATGTCGTACAAACTGTGAAACCCAGACATGTGTCCTGTGCCACAAACGTATATCACACCTACACAAACACAAATCACTCAGCATGGCCCGTCATCCATGGACAAACAGGAGCTAGGGGCCCATCCATGCATACATTTACATCAGTCCACCGTCAACACCACAAACCCTGAACTGCACCAATGTGCATCTGTGAAGCCCACATGGACAGGTGACATTGCACATGTACCCATGACAAACACAGTAATGTTGGGAGGAACTAAGGTGCACAGACTCATCACACAAGCACAGTCTACAACCCTGGTGAATGACAGACATACTGCACAGTATGCGGTACATGGCCATGACGTTAAAGCTCCCGTAACCTTCGGAATACCTGCCACAGACCCAGGAAAATGCACAAGCCAAGGAGAACCACAAGGCACGTATGCTGACACTTGGCAACATTGCAGCCCTGAACCTGACGAGTGGGAGCAGTCACGCACACATACACAATCACTGAAAGGTACCCCCTAGGGACAACTACATGATATTGCAAACAAAGAAGTGCCTTGGGACCCCTGACTGTGTCCCATCTGCGTCTGACCACATCATCACCACTCAGAACTGACAAATCCCAATGATGAAACACCAATTAACAGTAGTGTGTCATGCACCCACATGGCAAAGATGTGGGATGAACACAGTACAACTCAGCAAGCATCAACAACAGGAACATATCAAGGGAATACTGCCTGTGTATGAAAAGGGATGTGGACACACACACACATGCTCACACAACACACCATGGGCCCAGGCAATGTCACGTAACAACACACTTACTTGATGGGACTCAACTCCTGTGGAAGCTCAGCTGTGCCAAACATAGTCCCAGCAGGTCTCAGTCATGTCAGCACTTGGTCAGTCAGCCATCAGTTACCACACAATGAAGGCTCTGGTCACAACAGCCTGGGTACGGGAGTGTCCCTTAAGTCATCTGCACATACTCAATACATATGTCCAGCAAGTTGCAAAGAGGACCCAGTTGCTCCTACACCAATGATGCCCACACCTACATGTCCAGTGGAGATGCGCCCACAGTCAGGGAAATGGACAAATTGGACAATGGGAAGCACATCATATGTGCATGTGTGCAAGCCACAGATGTGACCATGCAAATTAAATATTTACAGAGATGTTCACAAATTGTTAATCATGACACACCCAGTTAGCTGCAAAAGATGATATGGATACCGACCAGAATAGGATACATATCTCATGGACCACATGAGGTACCTCACAACAACACCTCAGTATTTAACATTGGAAATCCAGCATTACAAGTGCAAGGTCATGCTAAACATCATCAACATAATGTACAGCTAAATCAAATTCTCAAGGATAAAGAAAAATGCTTTATTCAGCAAATTTTAAATGCAAAATCCTTTGAAAACAAAGGCCAATAGCCAGTCCATATCCAAATGTCAACAATGTGATTTGAGTGAAAACTGTCGCACGTTGCTTGCCTGCACTGGTAAGGACAGGGGACATTCCCTCGGAGGGGCATACATGGGGGCTGGCCAGGCACCGCAGGGACAGGATCAGGGCTCAGCAGAAGGTGGCAGTGAAAGGGTGGTGGATGCAGGATAGCCACTGGCAACTGCAGTGGAGCTGACTGAAGTAGTGGGTGCAGTCACAACTGTGGGGCACATGTCAGATGGGATGGGTGCTGGCATAACTTCAGTGGGCAGGTCAGATGGAGTGGACTGGGTCCTCACTGCTATACCCAAGTCAGACGGGGTGGTCGTGGACTCCACTGCAGTGCCTTACTCAATGGGAGCGGAATGGGGTTCAGGTGAGGTCGGCAGGACAGGGGGGGACACGGTCCCCACATCAGTGGCACAAACTGTCTGACCAGGGGTGGTGGGGGTGGAAGAGCAAGTGGTAGGGGGGGAGGGCCTGAGCATTTTGGGGATGGTGTATCTGTGGGTGGGGGAATCTGGGGCAGGGTGTGGCGGGGGAACCTGTGGAGTGGTGGCCTGGGGGATGGAGGACGGAGACTTTGTCGTGGAGCTGCGGGGTGGGGGTGGGGTCTTGCTCTTCCGGCTCCGGGGGGACTTGCAGGTGGGGGCCACAGTCTGACAGCATCTGGGGGAGGGTGTCTGGGTGTGAGGGGCACTCCCCTCTGTGTGTGGGGACTTCCTCTTCCCCTTGTAAGCTGGATCTGCTGGGTCGGTGGGAAAGAGGCAAAGGTCACAGAGGAAGAGCTTCTTGGGAGATGGGGTTGCAGGTGAGGCAAGGGAAGGGGGCTGGTAGGGTGAGGTATCGGAGGACTGCGGAGTGGTTGTGGATGACTGTGTGTGTGTTTGCAAACCATCCCCTGTGAGTGTGGTATCAGTCCCCTGAGGTTGCTTGTGTGCACGTCTAGCCCTTGGTTTGGGTGTTTGTGTGCTGCCTGTGTCTGTGGGTTTGGGTGAATGTGCTGGTGTGTGTGTACTTGGGACAGGTAGGGTGCTGGGAATCGTGGATGGTGCAGGGGTAGGAGGGGTGCGTGTCTGTTGGAGGAGGGACACTGCTGCCGTCAGGGAGGAGGCCACGGACTGATTGGTCCTCTGTAGGGCAGACATGCCCGATGAAATGCCCTCCATGAACAACACCAGTTGTGTCAACAGACTTCTGTGTGCATGGAGGACACTCGGCATTGATGTCTGCCCTACATGGATCTGTCGAAGCAAGTCCACAGACTCAACACTCAGGGCAGCAGGGGACATAGGGGCAGAGGGTGCATCATCAGCTGAACTCTGCTCAAAGTGCTCACACTGTTTAGAATAAGCCAATTGTCAGTCTCACCATCAACCATGGCACTCATATCCCTCCTGGACTTGCACCCATATGTCTTTTGCATGTTGGATGCTAATACCCCAATGTGCAGACATGCACCACCTACACATTTGTTGGACATGCAAGTGAACATGTAGGAGTATGTCACTATACACACATCACATCTCTTGCCACTGACTCATTACAGGTGTCAGGATGAAGGGATGGCCAGAATCTCATTTCACATGCTTGTGATGCATACCAGCAACACACACTATGATGTTCTCATGTCCTGATAGTCAATGCCACAATGGGGTGCATGGAGCACATTTGACCCCAATGCAGGATCACTCATAGCAAGTTAAATGCCATGGCACTGGCAAGCCTGGAAAGTCAGTCAACACTGTCTCCTGTCACAGGGGCAGGGCATCCAGACAACAACAGTATAGCTCAGGGGTAAAGCAAACTCTGCAGCTGACAAGTGCACTTGTCCATCCCCTGCAAACAACATATCCTGGACACAGAAGACCCCACATCATACAAAACAGACATATGAGTCTCTGCGAACACAACTCCCTGTACAAGAGGACATCACAGTCTGCTGTGCATGAAACACAGCTGCCTGAAGTTCACAGTTGCATACACCATTGTGCACTGTCAAGTGATCACACACCTATATGTCACACAGGTCTTGTCTCTCATAGTCACATCTCAGATGTCCTGCTGACCCTCAAACTCATGAACACCCCAGTTGTCCTGAAAAGGAAGCCACACCACAATAACACAGCGGCAGACACCTGAAAGCACATGTCACTAAGCACAACCTGTAAGTTGATACACAGTAGTGGGATTACAGAGTGTTTCTAAATGCCCTTGAGTAGGCATGACTGCCCAGGTCTACGTGAAACAGTGTATAGCCCTGGACAGTAGTCAGGTGGCTAAGCAAGTGTGACACACTTGATATACATACTCCTGAGGCCCACAAATTGGAGTTCCCTGCTGCATGGGTGTGTTTGAAATACCCCAGGCACATGTGGCGAGTCAGACGAGCAATTAGAACACATATCAAGGGCACACACAGATCACATGTCAGATCTCAGGCATTGTGTAAACAATTGACCCACCCATGAAACCCACAACAGAGTCATGGTAACAGATGCTGTCCGGAACCTGAAGCATAGCTGACTGCAGGGACACAGTGCCCTAATGACACAAGCCACAGACTGTAGGGTCCACACCTGTGGGTCAGATGAGGAGGGTGCATCACACAATTGAGGGACATGAGTACTGGACTACAAGACCTACGTAATGTGGAAGTGTGACCAGGCCAAAAGACTGCAAATAGCATGTCAGACATAGTACACAGATTAGGCATGGACTTACCCCCTCCTTGCTGCTGTCTGGCCTTCAGCTGCCCATCCAGGTCCGGGAAGACCACTGCCAGAATCCTGAGCATGTGGGGGGTCAGGGTCCGGTGTTCGCCCCTCCTGCGAGGAGGCCACAGCTTCAGCTGGACCCTTGAGATCCTCTGGGTCCAGCCCCGAAGGTCCTGCCACCTCTTCTGGCAGTTGCAGATCCGGCACTTGTAGACCCCCACCGATCGAAGTGCCCGGACGATAGTCAGCCATATCTCCTGCTTCTGGTGGGCTTCAACCTGTGAGGATGACAAAGTTAAAAGTCCATTAACACACATGCCCCATATTTGTGCTGCACACAGTTGGATATACATGTCGTCATCACAAAGGAAAATGAGTTACACAGGTAAGGCACCCATGGAAATGGACAAATGCCCTGTATGTCTGACATGTTAACAATGCCTGGGAAGTTTAAGCTTGCACAAATGCACTTTAGCTGCAGAACACCTGTTCATTACATGTACCAACACACTTTGGGGGATGAAAGTACTCAGTGAGTACGCTTGCCACTGGTGTACACACTGCTAGTACTGCTAGTCAGACAACATGCACAATTAGGAAGGCAGTGGATTGCACACTCACCTGCTCCCCTGGTTTCCCATACAGCTTGCTGTACTGTGGATGGAGCCCGTCCAGCAGGGCCTGGTTCTCATAGTAGCCAGAGGATGCAGAGACAGCAGCAGTGGTAGCAGAGATGTGGTCCAGTAGCATGTAGTCGAGTCAAGTGAGCTCCCTGGAGGCCATCCAGCCTTATATCTGTGCTGCAGAGGCAGAATCTGTGCCATATGTCCCAAATGATAGGTCCAACACAGTTGCATTCTATGAATCTGGCCAATCCATGGAATTGTACGACTTGTACACGTCTTCTGCATCGTTCAAATCTTCACCTTCATAAAACCCTAGTAATTGCAACATTGTTGTAGGCATCCAACTGAATTTCCAGCGCACAACTCATACAAGTTTTGAATCCGCATTCGTCTCCATGACAGTCCAGAGCCAATGGGTGCGCACGGCTCGGTCAACTGACTGTACAACGCGTAGTTTGAAAATACACACGCACCCGTCTCCATACGATTCAATGGCCAAGGTGTACGTAGGTCTCGGTCCATGCCTGCATGACGCGTATGCATGATAGTCACCTGCATCGGTTCGCATTGCAGTCAATGACTAAGCGTACGCACAGCTCGGTCCTGAACTGTGCAATGCGTACGCATGATAGTCACCCGCGTCGGTTCTCATTGCAGTCAATGGCTAAGCGTACGCATGGCTCGGTCCTGAACTGTGCAATGCGTACGCATGATAGTCACCCACGTCGGTTCGCATTGCAGTCAATGGCTAAGCGTACGCACAGCTCGGTCCTGAACTGTGCAATGCGCCCCTGTAGAAGTCACCCGCGTCGGTTGACATTGGTGTGACTTTTTGATGGCTTCCACACACAATTACTTGCTAGGGACTCAGGTGCACACCTACCACACTACAGCATGTGCCACACTGTGTCCCATGGCATGTTAGGCTGCATTACCTGTGTGTTTTTGTTGGCAAAACTTTTGTTGGTTGTGTGGCACTTTTGTGCAGCCACTCCCAGGCTGTGCACGTGTTCATGGGGACAGAATCCTTTGTGTGTTGTGCACATTACCACTGTGATGTGCAACTGTACAGTTATGCTCATGAGTCATGGACACAGTTGCAGGTTGGATATGTCTAGGACATGTCACATACACCCTGAGTCCTGGGTGTGATTTTATGTGTGTCACAGGGAGACCTATAGCCCCAATTCTGATGTACACCCACAGTCTGTGTGCATGTTGTGTCTCAGATGTGGCTGATCAAATGTTCCCAATGGGAGACAGTCTCAACATCCATGTGGTTTGTGCATCAACATTGATGGTGTGTGTGTGTCTATGAGATGTCCATGTAGGGCCTGCAGATACAACAGTGGCCACTACCTGTGGGACTCATGGTTGTTTTGTGGCGTGTACATGATACGCCATGTCATGTCAGTGTCCATGTGGCAATACAGGGGCCCTGGGTATCTGCATGTCAAAGAGCTGTGATGCCTGGGAGACATCAGGCCTCGCTTGTCACTGTGGTGTGTGTTTGTAATGTGACAGCAGTACATAGGTACTGTGACACAGCCCAATGATTGGCCATTGCACTACAAGGAACTTATGTAGACATGTGGACTTGAGATGTGAGGTGATGTGCATGTAGGTGACATATGTGTCCATACCCAACAGCACACACCTCAGTACACTGTGTATTGTCATGATGTATCATGTGATATTTTGCTTGGTCATAGCCACATGGGTAGATGAATCGACAATCTTCCTTTGTTCATCTCTGTACTGCAGGGCACCAGCTGTCCATAGACCGTTCCCAGACCTTGAAACCATGCAGGAACATGATTGCATCCAACGGTACCACTTCACCAGGCGACTGATTGAGGAGTTGGCAAAGCAGTTGGCGCAACATCTGCTACCTGGCCGGACATACACTACATCACTGACCCCAGAGGTGAAGGTGATGTCAGCCCTGCACTTCTTTGCTATTGGTACCTTCCAGTACACTGTGACTACTGCTGGTGGTATGTCGCAAACTATGTTCAGTCATGTGCTACGCGATGTCTTGGAGGAGATGTTGCATTTCCTTGACCTGTACATCAAGTTTCCTAGCCCAGGTCTATTCACTGAAATAAAGGATGCTTTTTATACACTGGGGAGGATGCTGAATGTCATCGGATCTATTGATGGTACACATGTGGCCCTGGTACCACCACGGGCACATGAGCAGGCATACCGGATCAAGAAACATTTCCACTCCATCAATGCTCTGGTGGTATGTCTTGCAGACATGTGTATCACACATGTGTGCACGTTTCCCCGGTTCTGCGCTCGATGCCTGTTAGAAATGGGATTTCTGGCTGGCTAAGGCGTGTGCCTAAGCCAGGCAGAAACCAACACTCTAGTCAGGGCAAGGAAGTTACACGCCAAAGATAACCCCTGCTCACCCCCTTGGTAGCTTGGCACGAGCAATCAGGCTTATCCCGGAGGCAATGTGTAAAGCATTTGCGCACGCACACAGCAACAACATCCCAGGCCCACCACAAAAGAAACTCCACACAAGGTTATATGTCAAAATAGCCTTTGTATTATCATAACACATTAGCATGGTAATCACACAATATACACTGTGCCAACTGGCACTGGGCAATATTTACAAGGGATTATGTACACATGACAGGGCCACATGGACCACTGTCAGAACCATCACAAAGTGAACTTAGTAAATGTAGAATTTAGCATAAACATAGAAAACAACCAGTACTACTGGTAATCACTGCACTTAGCATCAGCCTGTAACATAAATTGCATCAGGCGCCAAACGCATTGTACACCAACCTCATCAGCATAACCACATTATACAATTCTCTCACAAGTCTAATCACATTAAACTCTAACCTCCTAAGCATAACTCATCTTAGAAAATAACTCTCACTAGCATAAACCATTATATGCAAACCAACCTCATAATCATAACGCACATTTAGAGGTATCAACACAGGTGCGTAAATTATTCTACATACCTTACGTTTCCTAGCACCCAAGAATCACAGTAGGGCCTGGCGCCCTATAACTCTAACAATCCCCCCCTGGCCAGCTGGCCATTTCAAACAGGGCTCAAATGCCCTAGGTCCCAAGAGTCATGGTTGCTGCCTAGGCAGCGAAAGTCAAGGGTGCGCCACTGCGCCAACCTAAACGTGGCAGCTGCCCACTATTTGCTGGGCAGCTGGGAAAGTGTGGGGCAAAGGAGCACATCTGACTCCTGACTTCACAAGGCCCCAAAAGAACGGTGCGCCTAAACGATGCAGCTGCCCACTACTTGCTGGGCAGCTGTAGATACTCAAATGCATCCTGGGCTTTTAGTATCCCTTAAAACAAAGGTGCCAAACGTTGGAGCCACACGGGGCTCTGCAAACAAATACTGCCCCCAAGAACGTGGAGCACACGGGCGCTGCAAATAAATATACACATGGTGGAGCCATGCACAGGCTCTACAAATGAACATGTCCCCAAAAATGTGGCAGCTGCCCTCTCCCGAGCGGGGCAGCTGAAATGACAAGGTTAGAGCCACACACAGGCTCTTAAGATAAATCCTGCCCCTTTTGTTGGAGCGACCCCCTATCAGGCGGAGCCGCTCAGGAAATCGAAATTAATACTGGCCACGATCGGCCCAAACACGGGAGAGGTGCTCACTCACCAGGGCAGGACTCCTTCAGTCTCCTCTCGGGCCTCCGGTACCGGCACCACTTCTCACGGTCTTCGCTGCTGGCACCTGCGGGGCTCTCCCTCACTTACGCGAGCCCTGCATTATCTATGCGCAATGCTTCACCCGGTCCCTCTCCAGGGGGGCCGGGACTTATCCAAGGCTTTGGCTGCTACCGCGGGGCTCTCCCTCGAGCATGGGAGCCCCGCGTCACTACCTTGCGCCGGCCTCTTCTCTTCCGGATGCGGCGGGGGCGGGCACCGGCCGCGTGCCTCACACCCCCTCCGCGGCACAGGCTGCGGCGCCACGCTTCACCCGGTCCCCCGTCTCGGGACCGGGACTTAAGATAGGGAGCCCATGAGGCTCCGGGCTGATTTCTCTTACGGGGCTCCCCTCAGCTCATGGGAGCCCCACAACTCTCGTGCTGCTTCCGGCCCAGCCGCCGGCCCCGCCCTAGTCACAGGCGGACTTGCCTGACTTACGGGCGGTCGCGGCTGGGCAGCGACTGCAATTCTCTTTACTCTGGGCAAAATGAGGGGTAGGCTCCCTCCGTAATATAATTATGTACAGCGGGGTGGGCACCCGCTTCATCCAATAACGGCAAAGTCGGGGGTGGGCACCCGCGCAATTAAGATAAAAGTTCAAATCGGGGGTGGGCACCCGCGCAATTAAGATAAAAGTTCAAGTCGCGGGGTGGGCACCCGCGCAATTAACAATAGAAATACGTGGCTAGGGGGCCATAATGCAGGGTGGGCACCTGCAATTACAACCAGTAAGCGGGGTGGGCACCCACGAAAACACAGTAAAATGCGGGGTGGGCACCCGCCGCCATATTCATAACGGGGGAATCCCTATGGTGGGGATTCCCTCCTAAGGCTCTCCCTCTCCTGGGGAAAAATTACAAGATAGCGCTCCCAGGGCACAGAAAGAGAGCCAGGTGCTCTTAGAAATAAAGCCAAGCACTCACAGGGCACTAGGGCAGCCTAAAGTCCATAAGGCTGAAAGAGATGAAGCAAAAAGGTTCTAGGGCATAGCTGGGCCCAGGGAGGCAGAAGGGTCCCAAGAAGTCCTCCAGGCATCCAGGGGCAGGGCAGGGCCCAGGGAGGCAAGCCTTCCCCTGAGCCCCAGCAGCAGCACGCCCCTGGTAGATTCAAGTCCACAAACAAGAACCTTTTCTTGGGGTCACAGCCCCTTCTTTTATACACACATTTCCCTTTGTGACACAGCACAGGCAAGGGGGGAACCAGATACAACTGGTTCAGGAGCACTTGAGCACTTTGTTTTGCTCATCCCCTCTCTTCTATTCACAGGACAGGCCAGGGACATCAGACGCACCACGGGGTGTGGAGCTAGCATTGTGGAGGGAAGGCCCAGCCCTATTCAGGTCCCAGGTCCTCCCTCCCATCTACATGCAGATCTCTCCATTCACCACCGGGCAGACTCACCCTGGCTCCTGGAATTCCCCTGCCCTGTCACTCAAACTCCAGACAGGCAATTCACATCATACAGCACACAGACATGCCAACCTCTAGAAGTAGCACTTCTCCTATAGTTATAATAAATCCACGCACATCATTGCGTAGCATTTATTCTCACGAGTTCGCACATACCAAACTCGCCCCTGCACTCCTCTCACATCAGGAACTACCATGGACACACATATCCCCCATGCATTCCTATGGGAGGGCAGGCCAGTCTCACTACATGTAACACAGAGCGCACGCACTGAACACTGGGACACAGTGCTAAAAGTGCCCAGAGGCCTAAAACTACTAACACTACACAGGGAAAAAGGCCAGGTTAATTGCAAAAAGTTTAGGGGTGAACCTGCCAAAAGGGCCAGGTCCAACAATGCCTACATCATGAGGAGCAGTCGCATTGCAACGCTGATGTCACAGGTGCCAGACCAGCGTGCCTGGCTTGTCTGTGTGTACTGATTGTTTACCATTGTGTGTGTTTGGCAATGTTGTATTCCACCCTCTTTCAAAACTCAGCTAATTGTTCAATTGTTTGTATGTAGGTGACTCCGGATACCCTAACATGCCGTGGTTTCTGACACCCCTCAGAAACCCTGTGACTCCAGCCGAGATGCGCTACAATGAGGCACATGGTCGGAGCAGAATGGTGATTGAGCAGACATTTGGTCTCCTGAAAAGCCGCTTCCGCTGCCTGGACAAGAAAGGAGGGGCCCTCCCATATGACCCTGCAAAGGTGTGCAAAATTATCCTTGTATGCTGCATGCTACACAACATGGCAGTGCGGAAGAAGTTACCTCTCATCCAGGATGACGATGACCTACCTCCGCCACCTGTGGAGGATCCAGGCCTGGGTCACGATGCCAGTGATGATGATGATGAGGGTGACGTCTGCACACAGCTCATCAACAACTTCTTCACCTGAATGTGAGTTTACAGGGTTGTTATGTCAATGTATTGAGTTAGCCTGAAATGTGTTGGGGCTGCTCTGTTGCTGTTTGAGTGTATCTGTGTGCCACTTGACTGGATGCGTGCAGTGATGTGTCCTTTCAGGTGGTCTGTACTCCACAATAGTGTCGAACTGCTAACTTGTTTCTGTGTAGGTTTATTTTGACATGTTTTGTGCATGTGTATTGCATTTCTCTCCTGTTCTGCTGTGCTTTTGACTGTGTCTTATTTCTGTCCTTCCCAGGATACTTTGCCTGTTGTTTGGTCAACACTGACCCCCAACACCCAGAATCCAACACCAGTGTGGAAGTTGTCAATTCCCATCAAGTGATGTACCACACACCCCTGGACTTTAATTCTCCGACACTTTGTGACCGTGTGTCTACTGTAACGTAGAATTACCTTGCAACTATTGTGGAATAAACATGTTGCTGATGTGTAATGAACCTGTGCTATGCTTTGTTATGTGCGTTGTCTGTCTTCCCACATCTGACTGACATTTGCTTACCTCACCTGTGGGATTGTTACCACTGACTGTGGATATGTGTGGTATCTGTGCATTCCAATGTATTTCAGGTCAACATCATTGTGTGGGATGAGTTACATGGACATGGTGAGTATGTGTTGTAGTGCCATAGTGGTGTGTCTCCCTCACATGTGTCACATCACCATGACTCACATAACGGTGATCACATTGTTGTATTATTTGGCATGCACTGTGTTGTTTAGCAGATCAACATCTCCATGACACAAGACAAGTTGGAATCACAACAGAGGCAAGTATAGTGTACTGGTGGGTTTATTTACAAACATGTGTGAGGATAGTGCACAGGATGGTGTGTGCTGTACATTGGGTTTTGAATCCAAAGTTCACAGTAGATATGGAAGTGTGGTAGCTGAAATGTCCAGAGTAAAGTCACCAGTCATCTGCTACATTGGACCAACATGAACCCTCCATGTCATGTAGGCGAGTTGTGTTAGATACGACAAGGTGAACGGTTTGCGCACAAAGAACATTGTCCAGAATAGGTTCAGAGGTCCTGGGGATGTGCATGGACATCTGCATCTCACTTGTCCTTCTTCGGACAACCCCTCTTCTTCTTCGGGGGGGGATCCTCAGGTGCAGGCATCTGCGGTGCAGAGGACTCTCCGCCAGAGTCATCCTCCCTCCCTGTGGCACTGGCAGATCATGCGGCAACAGATGTTGTGGCCACACAGGGAGGTATGGACATGTTGGTGCTTATCTGGCGGAGGCATTGGAGAATGTCCCGATGCACCGCAGTAAGTGCATCCCACTTTGCCTCCATGCGGGCATGATGGGCAGCCTGCTCCTGTTGAATGTCCTTGAGGATCCCCACTACCTGGCCGAATCCTCCGGTGCTATCCTGGTACGCATCTATGATGCGTGCCAGTTGGGGGTCATCATGCAGTCCAGACCCCTCTGCAAGGCGCGCCCTCTGCCTACCACCCCTCACAGCACCCCTATCCACACGGGCAGGACCTGCGGCGGCACGCACAGGTGACACTGGGCCCCCTTGGGTGTTGTTGCTGGTGATGTTGTCTGTAGGTTCCTGGGGGTCCTGTGTCCTGTGCTGTCGGTATTCTGTGGCCTTGGTCTGTCTGTGTTGGCGGGTGTGCCCTGTCTGTTGCCAGATGCTGGAGGCGTGGGTACAGGGGGTGCAGATGTTGGTACTGCTGGTGCTGCATGATGACTCACACCGAAGGTGCCAGGTTGTTCGTCGTCATCCGAAGAGGACAGAGACGGATCCACACCAGAGAGCTGAGGGTCCACCAGAGTCTGAGACAGGGACTCCTCTTCATTTGCCGCTGTGTCACCAGCACCACCTGTGTTTGGAAGAGACACACAATGTAAGTTATGTTTCTACAGGCATCAATGGTTCACATACATGACATTTTCTACTGTATGTCAGGATGCGTGCCTGTACACTGCTTTGTCCAAAGTTGTCACGGACAGAGATTGATATTGTTGTGGCACATTGCCCAGCCAAAATGAAACATTTCAATGTGCATGTCAAAGTGTGTGCATGCCCAGCTCATGTTTAGATTTGGCTGTACGTGGCCATTACTACTCAAGGGCCATCACGTTGCTGACACAGGTATGTCATCCCTGTACACATTTGACCTTTAACAAGGACATACGTGCAATTCCACTGAGGATATGTTGTAAGATTGGGGCATGTGTGATAGCAGATTTTGCTAGTCTTTGTGTGTCACATTGGTGTATTGGTACGACATGGTCACAGTCCGGTATGCCTGTGATCTCTTGGGAGAAAGTGTTTTTTTACAGTGTTCCTAGTTCCCATATTATTTCATACAAGTGATGATGTCACCATCCTTAATGGGTCTGGTGCTGAGTTTTGTACGTGCATCTGTGATTTGACTTGTCAATGTTCTCCATGGTGACATGGATTGGGCAAGGAAGCACTCTGGCTTTTCAATGCTCATGACAGTGAGTGCCGGTAGTGTGTGTGTTGCGGTTTGGCTGCTGTGAGTAGCATGTCTCCTCCAATGCAGTCCAGGTTAGACCTTGTGTCTACAGTGGCTATGTCAGTGAGTGGTGTGTTGTGTGAAGGATGCATATGTTGCTGCACGATGTAGGAGTGGAATAAAGCTCACAACAACACCGAGTGTGAATGAGACCATGCTATGGTGTCGCCTATATTGGTGTGTCCATTCCATTCACTGTCAGATGTCCACTGTCAATGATGTATATGTGAGTTCCTGTGTGTTTTGTGCAATGTACTATATATGGCTCTCCACACTTGTCATCTGCAAGACACACCTCGACAGCCAGGCCAGGGGGCACCCCTGGACACTGCATCCCCAGACAGTGACTTTGAACATACGGTTGCAATGGCTCTGTGTGCGAACGTGTTTGGGTTGGCCAGTGCATATGTGTGATTTGCAGCCACATCATTTATCAGGCCCATGTGTCAGCCATTTTGCCCGGGCATTTACTTTGTGAGTGACTGGTACCACGTGTGCAATGTGTTTCAGCAGGGAAGGTGTGTGTATGGCCAGCATTGGTGTTATATGTTTTCAAGTCAGGACCTCCTTCTCCCCCAGGCCAGTTATCCCACCATGAAGCATGCCACCATAGCAGTGGGTGCAGGTTTACTTTCAGGATGTCAGTTAGTGCAGTCCTGTAGTTTGTTGGTGCCCAGTTCCCAGCAGGGGCTTGTGCTCCCCACAACAGAGCCCAGTGTCAGACATATTGTCAGTCCATTCCCACTCCCTGTGAGGTGAGCATGGTTCAGTGTGAGCTTGCTGGGCCTTGCGGGTGGTTGGGGAATGTCTGTGACTGCAACTCCCATCATGCTTTTGGCTACCCCCCCTTCCCACCATGCCCATACTTCCTTCCTTTTGACTCTGCTTCCCTGTGAGGGGGTGTGATAGCAATGGCAAGATGGCAGTCAGTGCAGTCCTGGTGTTTGTTGGTGCCCAGTTCCCAGCATGGCCTTGTGCTCCCCACAACAGATACCAGTGTCAGACATCTTGTCAGTCCATTCCCACTCCCTGTGAGGTGAGCAAGGTTCAGTGTTTGCTTTCTGGGCCATGTGGGTGGGTGGGAAATGTCTGTGACTGCAACTCCCATCATGCTTTTGGCTACACCCCCCTTCCCAGCATGTCCATACTTCCATCCTTTTGACTCTGTTTCCCTGTGAGGGGGTGTGACAGCAATGGCAAGATAGCTGACTGTGAAGTCCTGGTGTTTGTTGGTGCCCAGTTCGCAGCATGGCCTTGTGCTCCCCACAACAGAGCCCAGTGTCAGACATCTTGTCAGTCCATTCCCTGTGAGGTGAGCATGGTTCAGTGTGAGCTTGCTGGGCCATGTGGGTGGGTGGGGAATGTCTGTGACTGCAACTCCCATCATGCTTTTGGCTACACCCCCTTCCCAGTATGCTCATACTTCCCTCCTTTTGACTCTGCCTCCCTGTGAGGGGGTGTGACAGCAATGGCAAGATGGCTGACTGTGAAGTCCTGGTGATTGTATGGCTACAAGTCCAAAGAAAGCCCCTGTGCTTAACACAGCAGCACCCAGTGGGGTGTATCTTTGGGTTATATTTCACTACAGTCAATGCATTCTACACCGTGAGTTGTGTGGAGTTTGTGTTGAGGGGTGTGTGTGTCTCCACATGGTGGTAAGTATGATCAGAGCTGTCAGTCCTCCTTCCCACCCGACCAGACATTCCACCATGAAACGTGCTTCCATTGGAGGGCATGCAAGTTGTTTTTCAGGATGTCAGTCAGTGGTGTCCTGCTTCTGATTTGCGCACAACCCCTACCAGGGCCTTGTGCTCCCCACAGTAGGACCCAGTGTCATCCATCTTGTCAGTCATTTTCCACTCCCTGTGATGTGGGCATGGTTCAGAGAGGTCTTGATGGGCCAATTGGGAGGGGGGGTGGGATCTGTGACTACAAACCCCATCATGCTTTTGCATACCCACTATTCCTTCCTGTCAGTCAGCTGCACTGTGAGGTAGTGTGTTTGTGGTGGCAAACTGTCTGACCGTGTTTATTTAGCTTTGTGCCACTGCCTTGCTCTATTTGTTGGTAGGTTTGTACATGTCATGACACAGTTACAAGTCACTGTGAGATGGCAGGTATGATGTTTGGCTGACTAGCATACACATCTTGGGATGATTATCTATTGGTTACTGTGGCTTTGCTAACGGTGCATGGTTTCACTGTCCCCTTGCCACACAATATTGAGTATGTTGGTTGTGCACTCACCAAGCTCTGGTATGTCTGCTAGACCATGGACACTCTCTGGTGGTAGAATGTCCCGCACCTTCTCCTCTCAGGACCTGAAGTATTCTGGTTTGGCAGGAGGGCCACCACCAGTGCGCTGACTCAAGGCGTGATCTTTATCGATGAGTTTCTTGACCCTCCTGCGCACGTCATACCACCTGTTCTGGATATCATCCTTTGTGCGCAACATTGGTGCTTGTGCGTTCACCTTGTCCACGATCCTCGCCCACATCTTTGTTTTCTGTGACATGGAGGTCCTTTGGACCAATGTACCAAACAAATGTGGCTCTACTCTGATGATCTTGTCTACCAGCACTTCTAACTCACTATCTGTGAACTTTGGATTCTTCTTTGGGGAATGGTGATGGGTGGTGGTGGTGAGTGATGTGTGTGTGAGGGTGCAAGTGATGGTTGGTGGGTGTCGATTTTGCTAGGTGTATGTGTAGATAAGTAAGGAATATTAAAACCGGCATTTCATAGAACTTGTGACTCGTATGTGTAGGATAATCGGCCATGCTAGTTATTGTGAAACCACGTGGGTGCAGTTCGCGATAAACCTCAATTCCCATCATTCAAACGTGATAGTGTGAAACACAAGAAGCTGGTTAATGACTTACTGAAACTAGACGTGCTAGTCGTGGACACGTGTGGACCTGTTCATACGTTTTAAAAATCCAGAAGTTTTACCTTAAGAGATGACGTTAAGAGATTAATAATACTGAATGTTTGTGATTAAAAAACTTTTCTTAGCACCTAATCGTGCTGTGGCTGTGAACTTACCCATGGAAAACTGAGGTGTGTTGCTGAAACGATTCCCACGGTGCAACGGTGAGCATTCTCCGATAATCGGGGAAGCGGATATGAACCCTTCCTTCACCCGGAAGTGAATGACTACGTGCTATGTGTTAATGAACGCACCCCAGAATCACACTTGTGAAAAATAGAAGATGAGATTGTGAAAAATATATTGATCAGTGTAACAGTGATCGAAATAGGAGAAACACGTTTGAACGCTTTCCGTGAATTAATGGAAATTCCGATTGTCCCAATGTACATCAGCTCCCCCCTGTGTTGTAAAAAAGTGTGTTATATTAAAGAAGTTAATAAAATAGAGCAAGTGACCGTCTGAAGTGCAATTGAGTACTGCATATAAGAAATAAGTACTAAAATGTGTTAACCAATTCATCCTTTTCAGTGCAAAGAATGCATCTAAGAGTGGCCTAATAGCAATGAATCTTCTGTTACATGGTTATCTGGCAGGTAAATTATGTATAATATCGTGATTCCAGACATTTATATGAGTAATCATAGTAAATCACTGTATGTACAAAATTATAATGTACCATCCTCGTATGCGTATTAAGATGATGATGAGTAAAGTTTGCAATGAACATAACCTACATGATAGACTGGATATCTTTTTGTCTCTGATATTTATTTACTTTTGTTCATACTCCTATTAGTTGGTGTTCATCCATTTGTTAAATCCTGGGATAGAGTAAATCTGTAGAAAGCAACTTAAATCCATACGTTCATTGAAGCCCTTGGTATTAACTGTATTTAGATGGTTGATCCAGAAGATTTCTCTTTGGAGCAAAAATTGGGTATTGCCTCTACCAGCTATGATCGGAACTTGTTCAAGGATCATAAACCTGAGTTGGCTTATATTATGTTGGAATTGAAATGAGTTGCAACGGTTGATTTCTGATTTCTTGTTCAGATGTTACTTTTATGTTCATTGAGACGTATCTTCATTTTTCTCTCTGTTTTTCCCACGTATGCATATCCACAGTGACATTTCAACATGTAAACTACGTTACTAGTATCGCACATGGCTGTTACTTTAAGTTTGATAGTTGTGCCTTGGGTGGGGTGTAACAAAGTATTACCTTTGATGATTTAATTACAACTCCCTCAATTCATTCAAGGTAAAGTGCCTCGATGATTTTGATGCTTTTGATCATGTTTTTTATTGAGGATTTGTTTCAGATTTTTTGTACGTAAATAAGCGAATCTGGGTTGATTGTCAAATAAGCCCCTGAATTTTTTTTCCATTTGTAATATTGGCCAGTATTTCAGTATAATGTTTTTGATCTTGTAACTGCGAATAGAGAACTTGAATACAAAAACCATTCTGCTTTCTTTGTCTTTGGACTTGTCTCTGCTTGTTAGCAAACTCTCCCATGCTTTGTTTTCTACTTTATGAACAGCCTCTTGTAAAATAGGGTTTGGATAACCCCTTTGTCTGAATGTATTTACCATGGTAGTCAAACTGTTATTGTATAGTTGATCATTTGATGAAATCCATTTCAACCTTAACATTTGAGAAAATGGTAAATGATTTTTGAGTGACGGTTGATGAAAACTGGAATAATGGAGCAAATTATTCCGATCAGTGGGTTTGGTGTAAACACTGGTAGTGAGATGATTATCTTGTTTGGTGATTAGAACCTCAAAAAATGTGATCTGGTTCTTGCTGATCGTTGAGGTGAATCCATTTCTATCATCCACTGTGTAGAGTCTTTCAATTGCTTCTGATAATTTTTTATGAGGTCCCTTCCATAATATGAAAATATCATCTATGTATCGGTGATACATGATGAGATCATCAATCCATTCTTTTTGATTGAATATGTAAGCTAGTTCAAATCTGTACATAAACAAATTTGCATAGATTGGAGCAGCACAGTTTCCCATGGATGTCCCTGACAATTGAATGAAAAACAATTTTTGCCATTTGAAGTAGCTATGGTAATGTGTAAAGTGTAGTAACTCCATGAGAAATACTTTAAGGTCCTCATCTTTATCAGAATTTAATAAAAGAAGGTTCCACCGCTTGTAACCCCAATTTATGGGGAATAGATATATATAGCTTTTTGACATCAATAGTACATAAGATCATATCCTGAACTGAATCTAGTTTCGTGTTTTCCAAGATGTTCAAAAAATCTGTGGGATCCCTTAAATACGTGAACTTGTTCTGTACCAGAGGTTGAAGGTGTTTATCCAAATATTTCCCTATGGGTTCATGAATTTAATTTATCGTGGATACAATGGGTCTGACAGGTGGTTTTGAAAGATCTTTGTGAATTTTTGGAATCATGTATATATATGGAATGTTAGAGTAAGTTTTAGTTAGGTATGTCTTTTCTTCATTCGTGATAGTTACCCTTTCAATAGCTTTGTTAATCACTTTTGTGAGTATTCCTTGAAACTCTTCAGTGGGATCAAAGGATAATTTCATGTAAATGTTAGTATCTGGTACATGCGTATTAACACTTTCCAAATAGTAGTCGGTGTCCATGATTATCAACGCTCTTCCCTTATCAGCTTGACAAACAGATATGGTGGGATTGGAAGCTATTTGAATGAGGGCCTGTCTTTCTTTCTGTGTGATATTGGTGGTATGGATTTCTGTTGATTGACAATGGTTTGGAGATCTTGTTGCACAACAGCTTCAAATGCATCCAATACTTTATGATTGGTGGGAGCAATGAAAGAACTTTTGTTCCTTAACCCTAGGAGTGTATTGCTTTGTGGACGTTGTTGTGTTTCCACAATGTTTTCAAAAAAGTGTCTCAATCTCAAGGTTCTCATGAATTTATAAAAGCTGATTTGTGCCTCCAAAAAAGGCAAGAAAATACCCACTTTATAAAAGTGCCATTTTTAAACACAATTTAAAAACCACCTTTACAGAAATATGTGTTTTTAAATCCTGAGTTCAGGAAACCCAAACTCCAGATTTCTATCTCTTCCAAATTGAAAGTTACACTTTTAACAAGGCTGCTCCAATGCAATCCTATGAGATAGATAGTCCTTGTAATACTGATAAACGAAATTAGCAGTATTTCACTATCAAGACATTTAAAACATACTGATACATGTCCTACCCTTCACATACACTGCACCCTGCTACCTTGGGCCTATGTTATCGGTGCCTTACAAGTAATAAAAGGGAAAGTTTGGGCCTGTCAAGTGGGTGCACTTGCCAGGCCGACATGGCAGTCTAAAATTGCACTCACAGACACTGCAGTGGCAGGCCTTAGACATGTTTGCAGGGCTACTCATGTTGGTGGCACAATCAGTGCGGCAGGCCCACTAGTAGCATTTGATTTACAGGCCCTGGGCACACACAATACTTGCCAGTAAATCAAATATGCCAATCATGGATAACCAATCATAATCAGAATTTACACAGTGAGCACTTGCACTTGGGCACTGATCAGCAGTGGTAAATTGCCCAGAGTACATAAACCAGCAAAAACGAAGTCCAGCATACAGTCAAAAATACAGGAGGTATTGGCAAAAAGACTGGGGAAACCACGCCAAGAATGCCTGGTCCAACATTTGATATTACTTCTTTCTACATACACCTGCAGATAGTGTAAAAGCTTTCAAAAACAATTTCACCTGCTTAATGCAACATGTAGAGAAAGCTTACATCATGACTTTAAAAGAAAGATACATGCACATGACAAAAGCTACAGACAGAAAGGGAAACGTCTTAGAGAACTTATGGAAGAAGGATGAAAATTAATTTAGAAGGAAGATAGTTTGCCCTAAACTCAGACTAGACAGCCAACACAAAGGGAAGGTTTGCTTTTACAAAAGAAGTACACCAAAAAGGGCTAGGCATGTAGGGATCAGAAGTTGAGAACACACATTAGAGGTGATAGGAGGAGCATGGCAAATATACCAGGGAGATGAAAACTCAATTCCAAGGCTATACTACATTTGCGGACAAAATGCTTATTTTCTACTACGGGCAGATTGGGATGGAACTTGCTATTTAGGCATACTAGTTCCAAAGATGTACCATGTTACAAGCTTATATGCATTAACTCCTACACCAGCACACAGACAGTAACACAGCACAGAGAAATGAACCGGGTTGGTAGGAGATATATTTGGAGCAGTGATACCACCCGCAGGAGATATCCTAAATTATGAAAAGATCATAAAGTTAGCATCTGTAGTTGACACAATGCAACCAGCACTTCTGGAGCTTTACTTTTAAGAAACACTGAATGAATTGCTATAAGGCCTGTGGTTTTGGAGGACAGTCTTGCTATAGACATATTACTCCCAGAGAAGGGAGATTAACCAACTGCTGTGCATACATACCTGACGAAAGTAAATGAATAGAAAGTTATGCAAAGAGCATTTCAGACTGAGAACCTGAATTACATTAATTGGAAACACTAATTTTGTATGAACTTTTTGGGAAAGGACCGAGCACCATTGGTAACTGGTTTTCAACAGCCTGAAAGTGTATACTAAAAGCAATATTAATGCAAATACTAATAGTAGGGTTTTGTCTAATACTCCCTTATGCACTATTTCTGGTTTGTAAATATTTAATCCGCAAACTGTAGGAACATTTTCAGAAGAAAATGTACGGAAGGGACATGAGATTACGCAGCAATACAAATGACGACTATATGAAGTCACTAAAATGTAGGGGGATCTAAAGAAAAAGACGAGACACATCTGAGGACAAAATTGCTTTCTAGAATTGAATTTCCATGTGAAACAAAATTGGGTGATAATTTAAAAATCATCAGAAGGGAGGGATTGTAAGAAATACATTTTAAAAACAAATTTTTAATGCATTTAAACCTTTGCAAAAATAATTTGCATAGAAAATAACACGTAGGAAAAATGTGCTTGCTTCACAATGTGTAAGAATCACTTTAGAATTCATTAAAACTCTACAAAAAGAATTAATAAGTTAATCTAACGGAGCGAAAAATTTGTTTGATTCACAACGTGTACAAATCACTTTAGAATGCATTTAAACTCTGCAAAAAGAATTCAAAAGTAAATCACACGTAGGGCAAATGTGCTTGCTTCAAACATGTAGGAAAAATTAACGTGAAGAAAAAATGTAGTAGGCTGTCATTCTCAATGTGCTTCTGTAACTAGGTCAGAGCCATTTTCTTTCAACTCTTGCTCACAGCTAAGTAGACATTTATTTTGAACACTTTGCCTAGCACTAACATCCTTCTAAGGAATGTGCTGTCTTCAAGATTATGGTTGTTTGCTTTATCACACCATATGAGATCACCCTGCTTTAACAACGAGCCTTGCTGTGGATTCATAATGAATAGACTGTTAGAATGAAGAATAATTTAGATATATTTTATGTCTGGCTAACCAGGACATTGTCGATAGATTTATTTCATTGTATTCGACTAGCCCCTTTGTATTCACAACGAGACATTGCAAGCAGCTAATTGCTTAGGTAAGAAGGTACTCATGAGAACTTTACTCCATGCTTCCATTTTGTAACATTTGTTTAACTATGTACCAGCATGAATGTTTACCATGGGAATCAGGAGGAGAAGCAACGTATGTCGACAAACAGTTTCCATTGGCTGAAAGCACCATATACACCTACTAATTTTCGTTACGTTATTATGTGTTTTTATATTATAATTGACTGTTCCTAGTTAGCAAGAGTGACTCCTTTTTGACTCTACTTTGGGAGAGTCGCTCTCTGAAGTTAGGCCTTACATTGCTCCTTGTTGCTGAAAGCTACTGCTGACCTCGACTTTACCCTCCTTTTATCCTGACTTTTTTTTATCAATGCTACTGCAATGATCATTCTTCTTTCACTGATATTTTAAAGGTTGTTACTGCAGCTGCGGGGAATTAGGCTTAGTTTCCACTCTTCATGGGAAGTGCAAGACTCTATTTATGCTCTGAAAATCTTGCTCTTTGCTAGAATGGACTCTTCACGGGTCCTGTATTAGGGTAGATTAGGCTCTTTTAGCTAGTTTAGTGACAATTTCATTTATGGAACGCTCTATATTGATTTATGCCGTCACTATTCAACCCTTTTCTCGATATTTCTGTAAATTGGACTTATCTGAATAAAGATGACTAAATCATACTGATTCCTAAAAGTTGAATAAAGGTTTTAGAAACTTTTTCAACCTCTTGTCATTGACTGAAAATTAGGGATCTGACAGTTGATGATATATATAAGATCTGTACTTTTGCTCTAGCTCCATTTACAAATGAATGGCAAAGCACCACAGATTCCAAGGGTCCATGCTGTAAGTTGGGATATCTGATTTGAAACACTATTTTTACCAATCCTTGGGTGCTAACACTTTGAAAGCCAGAGAGATCTCTGTCTCACCAAATAAAACCAAATCTAGATGTTCCAGAACTCGAGGATTCTGAAGTGGCGGAGGAAGCAGAAGGGAAACCTTATCCAAAAGACAGATATCAAATATTTTCTGAAATCTCTCCTGAATTTTTCTGTGCAAATCCACTAGCAGCTAGTGCAGAGAAGAAGAAGGCCCTGCTGAATGGAATCCAAAATCTTTTAGCAAAGAAAGCAAATGTGACGGTTCATTTTCAACAACTAGGAAAGGTAATATATTCAATTCTGATTCTCGTGTAAAAAACAGTTTTGGGATACAGACCAGTGTTTGACATGAAAGGGGTAAATTCTTTCATTACAGACAACAAGTTCAATATGATAACAATGCAAATGATTCTGCCCTTTTTAACCAAAGGCAATTTTTAGTGTCATCAGATCTCAGGGACACGTATCTTCATGTACTAATGCATACAGACCCCCAAAGATTTCTGTATTTTTGTGTACCAAAAGACCATTACCAGTTACAGGTCCTACATTTTGGTATCTTTTCCTCTTCCAGGGTGTTTAGTACGGTGCTGGCTGCCCAAGTGAGTTTAATGCAGTCAAAGGGAATTCAGGTATTTCTGTACCTATGTGATTTGTTGATCTGCTTTTCTTGTTTTTCCAAAGCGTAAATACAGATAAGAAAGGTATGTATGGTAGTAAAACAACACAAACACCTTCTAAACCACAAGAAGTGACATCTAATCCCTGCACAGGGCCTACAGTTTATTGACAGCCATTTCAGGATGGACCTTGAAAAAGTATTTCTTTCACAGACCAGAACTGTGGCATTAAAATCGCAATTGACATTGCTTCTGGCAAACCAATTCTTTTTAGTCAGAGAATGGTTAAGGGTGTAAACATTTAGCTATAGAAATTAGCCAATGGATGAAATACAACCTGTTATCTTTAAAGCTATTCAGCTCCCAGAAAAACAGAATGTAGAAGCGGATCATATGAGCAGGGCTTTTCCATCAATGTGTTCAATGTCATTGAAGATGCAAGTATTCCAGCAGCTAGTGAGGAGTTTTTTGCCCACCTCTGATAGATCTCTTTGCCTCAAAGGTAAATGCTGCTCGACCTCAATTCTGTATAAATTTGCCCTTCCACTGTGCATGGATGGTGGATGTAATTTCATTCAAGTGGATGAAGGAGCGTATACCTTCATG
The DNA here is from genome assembly GCF_964204655.1 of Triturus cristatus. Taxonomy (NCBI): domain Eukaryota; kingdom Metazoa; phylum Chordata; class Amphibia; order Caudata; family Salamandridae; genus Triturus; species Triturus cristatus. The sequence goes on from NC_140590.1 coordinate 646,308,149, forward strand.
TCGATACCATCATTCAGAGAATGCTCCAGAAAATAATAGACAACCAGGGGATGGTTCTGTTATATTACCATGTTGAAAGTGGCACCTGTGATTTCCATTACTTCTCCAGTAACCAGTGTGTCTTCATTGGAAAATTCCTCTGGAGAGTTGCCCTCTGGTAGCTCCCCAATTGTCAGTGAGGGTTGTGTCATTTGAAGCTGAGGACTGGCCATTGAAAGGCTAAATCATGTGACTAGAGGGTTTTATCAGACATTGTGTCCTTTTTATTCAGAAATTCAGGTGTCCTGCTACTTTAAGATCTTACTCTCGACATTGGCAATCATTTCAATAAATAGTGTTCTAAGGGGCGGGATCTTCTGGACTGCTCATTGAGAAGATCCAGATTCTTGACTTCTTTAAGGAGGGGTTTGATTTTGGATTAGTTACTTTTACCTTACAAGATCAATGGGCTGCAGTTAGGGCTTTTAGAAATCTTGACTTTGAATCCTTGGTTCCTCTGCTCACAAGACTAAATATTTTTTTGAAGAAACTATTTTTCTACTCCTCTTCCATCCTGGAATGTACTTTTGGTGTCACAGGAATTGCAATATCCACCTTTTGAAATTTTAGAACAAATGAAATTAAAATCCTCATGATCAAGGTGATTTTCTTGATTTTCATTAGCTCAGCTAGAAGAGAGAGGGAATTGGGTACTCTCTCATGTTCAGACCCTTTCATGTAGTTTTTGCTTGATAAGGTGATTCTTCGCCCAGGGCTGTAGGTTTGCCTAAAGTGCCTTCATCATTACATTGTTCAGAGGGTTTAAATCTTCCAAGGTCAAGATGTCTCCATCACTGTCCAGTTTCCTGTACCTCTCATCCCTAGGGGTTATCAGCTTCTTATGTTTAGCTTGGAAATACAGGGTGTGAAGTCAATGTATTAACTGTTTATACCAAGTGACAGGACGCTATAAATCCCCAAATTTGAGGGATGGGAAGCATTTTTTTTTGTGTTAGCATGGTGATCATTCTGGTGGGAGGAGTCTTCACTCACGAACTGTGAGGGGAAAGTCTTGTACCTGGAGCGAAGAAGATTACTAGTAAGTAAGTGGCCAATTTCCCTTATAAAGAGAGAGCCCATAGACTTTCTTGTATAAATGCTGAAAATATAAAGCATTTACTGCATATCTGGAGATGTGTGATCTCACAGCAGAAAATATGAATTCTCCTAATTGGAGACCTGTTTCTTTCTTGTTAGTTGCTTAACGGACTGATTGACTAATTTAAAATGAAATTGATTTCTTTTTTTTAATGTTGCAAGTAAAAGTGTACTAACATGAGTATTTTAAGAATCTATTGTCTTACTGAATTTTTATTTGTGAAAGAATAGATTTAAAGTAGAACATCTTCTATGCTTGTATTTTAAAAACAGTAGACAGCGTTAACATCTGAATGAACAATACATTCACTTTCGACTGCAAGCTTCCGCACAACACAACTGTTGGACTTGGCCATTTCTGCAGAGTCCTTCTCAGATTTTTCCCTTCACGCCTCCATTTTTATTGAATTTGTTGTTGTTGGCTTTAGTACTCTGTGCACTTCACCACTGCTAACCAGTGCTAAAGTGCCTGTGTTCTTTCTTTAAAGCATCGTAGAATTGGCGTATACGCAATTGGCATATTTAATTTACTTATGAGTCACTAGTAAAGTGGCACTACATGTGCTCGGGACCTGTGCTACTAGTGGACCTGCAGCACTGATTGTGCTACCCACTTGAGTAGCACTTTAAAAATATCTCAGGCTTGCCATTGCAGCATGTGTGTGCAGTTTTAAACTGCCATTTCAACTTGGCAAAATAAACCTTTTGCCAGGACCAAACCTTCAGTTTTAAGACTTATAAGTCCCCCCTAAGGTAGGCCCTGGGCAGACCGGAGGGCTGGGTGCAGTGTATTTAAAAGGTGTGACATGTAATTTTAAGGTTTGCATGCCCTGGTAGTGAAAAACTCTCAAATTCGTTTATCATTACTGCAAGGCCTAACTTTCCCATAGGATGACATTGAAATTACCTCATGACATTTTATAAATGTAATTTCCAAAAAGGTGAATAGGTGACCAGTTTATGTTTGTTGTCTCTGGAATCACAAACTAAAATCCTAACTTATGGTGAAGCCGGATTTTAAATTGCAATCCTGAAAATGCCATTTCTCCCAACTGCTACAAGTTTCCTCATTTCAGACTGCATGCCCCATAATGCCTTGTAGCCTGACTTCAGGTTAGCTTGGTTGACGGATGAATGACGTTACAACGCATGCTGTTACAATGCATGCTGTTACAACGAAAGTTTTACAACGCGAGTGCATTGACAACGCAGGACATTACAACGCAAGTCTTTACATCGACTTGCACTAGATGGCGTGCTAACATTAAAAAAGTGTAATTTACTATTACAACTCCAGTCCACGTAACAGTAGGGAAGGTGTTGGGATAGTAAACTACACTATTTTTAATGTTAGCACGCCATCTAGTGCAAGTCGATGTAAAGACTTGCGTTGTAATGTCCTGCGTTGTCAATGCACTCGCGTTGTAACAGTTTCGTTGTAATGGTAGTGCGTTGTAAAAGTTGCGTTGTAAAAGTTGTTCCCCTGGTTGACTCAGCCAACCCTCCCTTAGCTGATAGGTCAACCACATTTATGATGTGGAGAGTGTGAACATTCAGAAAACACATGAGCCGGCCTCCCACACAGCCAGGCGGTTCCTTCCAAGTGAGAGCAGAATTATATAAACAATGCACGAAGGAAAGCGCTTGAACATTTGTAAGTAAAAGCAGCCTTGCTCGTCTTTCGCCTTACAAGCGAAATACATATGGATTCCAATCTTGTTTTAGGGTGAATTCACCCTAATAATTTCTCTCCAGCCTACGCTTAGCGAGGTCTAAATGAGCCCACACGCCGAACAGACAAGTAAGAGGCTCTCTCTTTTCTCAGTTTTTGTATAGTTTCTTTTGCGCACATAAGACAATCTTGCCATGATTTCTAATTTACAGTTACTTTGTGACCAGGCGTAATTTTCGACAAGGTCGTGTAACATATTAGGCGAGTGACACGGGGGCCGTTTCATCTTAGTTGCACTGATGTTAGCTTTAATTATGTAGCACAAAAGTCTATCTCTTGATGGCTTAATATAGAATTTCCTATTTTAAAAAAAATAAAATAGGCTTTTCACAATGCGGGCGCCACTGCTGAAGCAGAACACGCAACAACTAATCAAACTCAGTGCCACACTCTCAGTTTTCCAACAGAACCCACAACTTTTGAAAGGGTTTAGACGATGACATGCAACATTTAGAGGCTGGCAGGCTACTGTAACAGAAAAGTGAGTACACGTGAAAGCTTCAGAAATGTATTTTTAGTTAGAGACAATGGCAGATATGACTTCTTGCCCTGAAATACCTTTCTTAATGTAAAATAGAAAGATTTGTGATCCATTTTTCCTGTGACAAACAGGATGAACACAACACAAATTCACCACTTCGCAGAAGGTAAATAGTTGAACTAACATTTTAAGCTCGCCCTCATACACACATTTATGAGATAATAAAGGAATCATGTTTTTCTTTGTAGAGTATCCATGTGTTCTGAGTCCTGAGGAGAAAACCCACGTTTTTAAGGGTTTTAAACATGTCAATGACAAAGGCACAACCCAGAGAGCGCTGTTCATAAGTGAACTTGGGCTTACAGGGTTAATTATGCAAATGGTGTAAAGAAAATATCCCTCTTATGTGCCACTGTTTGAATGTGTTTCTTCCGCTTCCGGTATAGGCTCTCCAGGCATTGGTAACATCGGGAGAGCAGCAGCGGATGTTCTGACCCGTACATGGGTGCAGACCTGCACGGAGGGTGACGGACAGAGGACTCTCTGGCCCGTACACCGGTGCAGACGATAACTAGAATGACATGTCTTATGCTGATAAGGAGGATTACATTGTATTGACAAATTGGGAATCTTTATACATGGTCTAACTAACTACTCTGAGAGTGAAACTACAGAATAAAGCCCAGAGGAAGTCGTAGGGTGACACATTCATTGAGAAACACGTGTTGGCTGGCAGAAGAATTCGAATTCAATTAACCCCTTCGCTGCTAGGCCTCCCCCCCACCCCCACCCTCCCCCCCCCCCCCTGCTAAGTCTTTTTTTTTTTTTGGCTATTTGGGGTAGTTCAAGCTTAGGCCCCTGTAACTTTTTGACCACATAAAGTATCCACGCCAAATTTGCGCCCTTTTTTTTCCAACATCATAGGGATTCAAAAGGTAACCAAGGTTTGTGGATTCCCCTGGAGGGGACCCAGAAATTAGCCAAAATACAGCTAAATTTTGTGTTTTTTTGGAAAAATGGGAAAAAAGGGCTCCAGATGAAAGCGTCTGGTTTCTTCCCTGCAAATGGTATCAAAAAAGGGGTTGTGGTGCTGAAATCACCATCTTCCCAGCTTTCAGGGACAAGCAGACTTTTGTCGGAAAACCAATTTTTTTTACACAGTTTTGGCATTTTTCAGGGACATAGCCTACTTTTGCTATTTTTTGTGCTTTCGACCTCCTTCCAGTTAATGGTAGAACTGGGTATGAAAGCAATAATGGATCCTGAAGAGCTATACATTTTTAAAAAGTTGACGAAATTCTGAATGCAGCAAGGGATCATTTGTGTAGCTTCTTAAAGGTTTCTTCATAGAAACTAACAGTTAAATATAGGAAAAATTGAAAATTAGTTGAAAAAAACAGCCATTTGTGTCAACATTTTCACCTGTAACTTATGACAGCTGTATGAAAGCAATATACCATTACATTTGCTGGACTTTTCTGGTTGTGGGGATATATAGGACTTGTAGGTTCACCAAGAACCAGACGAACCCAGAGTCAATAACTGAGCAGCGTTTTGCAATGGTTTTTTATTATGCACCGGGTATATAGCAATTATTTTGAGAAAATGTATACATGGAAAAATTGGTATGAAAGACATCTATGTATTTCTGAAATGGGAACAAAATATAGAGTTTAGAAACAGTAGATATTTGCACATTTCCAAAATCGGGAGTACCTATAGTAGTATGAAAATTATAGATCATTTTTCAAAATGACTTCTTTTTTACACATTCTCTTTCATTTGGAAGGCAGAAATGCATCGAAAGTCAATAGGTAATAAGAGTTGCTCTACAAATCTGAGTTCCCCTAAGTCTCCCGATAAAAATGGTACCTCACTTGTGTGCGTAGGCCTAGTGTCCGCGACAGGAAACGGCCCAAAACGCAACGTGGACACACCACATTTTCACAGTGAAAACTGACCCTTTTTTTGCAAAGTGCCTAGCTGCAGTTTTTTAACCCTAGCTCTGCCGGTACCCAGGGAAACCTAGCAAACCTATACATTTGTGAAAACTAGACATCCAGGGGAATCTAGGATGGTATGGCTTCCGTAGATCCCCCAACATTTTCTTACCCAGAATCCCCTGCAAACCTCAAATTTAGCTGAAAAAATCACTTTTCCACAACTGTTTGTGTGGAAAAGTTGTGGCATCACCGGGCTGACACAAATTTTCTACCACCCAGCATTCCCCCAGGTCTCCCGATAAAAATCGTGCATCACTCATGTGGGAAGCCCAAGTACCCGCGACAGGCAAGGGCCCAAAACGTATTGAGGCGACATCAAAATTGCCTAGCACAAAACAACCTGATTTTGCAAGGGGGGAGTCACCTGGGTTTTTGGCCCCTTGCTCGGCGGCCAGCTAGGGAAACCTACCAAACCCACACATTTCTGGAAACTAGACACCCGGTGGATTTCAGGGAGGTATGGTTTGCTTGGATCCCCCAACGTTTTCTTACCCAGAATCCCCTGCAAACCTTAAATTTAGCTGAAAAAATCAAATCTATTTAACCCCCCCCCCCCCCCATTTTTGTGGTGTTGTTTTATTTATTACATTTTGCTCTAGTTTTCTAATTTGGTGCGGGACCTTTTAGTGTGATGTTTTCACTCTTTTACTGTTTGAAGTGCTGCTCAAATACTTTACACACTGTCTCTAATTTAAGCCTGACTGCTCTCTGCTAGAGGGTTGAGCGCAAGTTAATATGTGGTTTACTTGTGCCTTACCTTGACAAGGATTGTGGGTCCTGCTTGACCGGGGCTCACTCCCCAGTCAACCAGTAACCCAATTTCTCACAAGAACCACTGTGTGATTTTATTCTGTAGTCACACCACTAATGTAATAACCTGCTGATTCCTGTGTACTACTTTATCTCGGGAAGAGAAAAGCCCGTACTTCTGTGATGTTGGTCTGATTCACATAGATTTTGCTTTGAGAAGGTATAATTTACTCTTGATTTCCTTCTGGAGTACTACAAGAGTTAGTTTCAGCAACATCTAAGTGAAACAGTCTTGGGGGCTTAAATCATATTCTGTATAACCCCAACACAATAGCTTCCAATGGCTGTACACAGTGTTACCCTTTGCAGTACTCCCCTCCCAATCTATATTCTGCGGTTCCAGTTCTCCGAGTTATTTGCACCTGTAAGTGCAGCTTACACAGGCAAAGTTTGTGTTACGAGTGAGAGGCCAATAATAGAAAGATTTACTGACAGAGAATTTCGTATGAGTAAATCTACTGCAATTGGTGGGAGTGGACGGTGCAGTGACAGGGCCCTGAAAGTTTGAAAAAACTCATTCATGTATTTTGTCCACAGCTATTCACAAACCTGTAATCGACCCATTTCCTCCCTGAAAAGAGTTGGAGAGATATTCCTGCCGAAGGATTGAGAATGGGAAGCGGGACATCCTCAACCCGGTCTGGGATGCATGGCAAGGAGTGTCTCTATGGGAAAGGAACCAATACTCTGCCTAGGGGAAAGAAAGAAAAAAGTTGCTACCAGTATTTGTATTCCTGTGACATGTGTCCTGCATGTGTCCACACTACATGAAATTGCAAGTCAGAAAAGTCTTCTCATGATCCAAAAGGGCAGTTCACACCGGTTTTCCAGGCGTGCTGCAAGCTGCCACTTTCACAGTTTTAAAGGAGTACTCTTGGAAACCTTTGTGAATTCCAAAAATGTGAAAGCTAGACCTAAACATCGGAGTAAACATACGGGTCTAGATTTGCCAAATTGGCCCTTTATTTTTTTATATCTCAAACCATAACATTCCCTTGGAAAGTGCCATTTACAGGTGGGAGTGCGTTGAATAAGCCTGCCGTGTCACAGCCACAAGCACACACTCGCCTGCAGACCTCCGCCGATTGTATAATAGCTTGCCACTTTACCTGTAGCGCACATAGCATCGCTCCCAGGCAGACATACACATGCATGTGTTCCCTACCTGGCCTGATTCACAAAGCCATCGTTGCCTGTAAACAAAACTCTCTGTACCGCTACTGATGGCTCTACTGACACCTGACGTGTTCACAAAAGGATATCTAGCAGGCGTGACTGCAGGTAATCCTTTGTCATTATGCACCCTGCCACAGTAAGTGCCCGGATGAAGGTGTGGTTTGTGTACTCATACACGTTCCTGAGACTGTGGACATTCGCTAACTCCTGTCTCGCCCTTCTACCCTTTCCCACAGTGAGACTGACCGTAGAGCCACCTTCCAGGAAAGGGGATGGAACAACCAACCACAGTCTTCGTGGGGAAGCAAGGGAAGTAGTTCTCCACAGGGGGGAAATGTTTGCTCTTTGTAAGAAATAAAAGGAAGAAAAGTGCAATTGCACAAGAAGGGGGGCTGCTTTTCCTCAATCGTAGCTGTGCTCTGCAGCTTCTCTATGAAGTTAAAATAAAGCCTAAAAATGTTACATAACGTTGGCAGTAGTATGCCTGGAAACCCACGACGATTAGAACTTTCCCAGGCCTACTACTGGCAACGCATATGTACGAGTTACATTTACGCCCGTTTGCAGGAGTATCTTTATTGGTGCAGATTCTATTTGTTATGACGTGGGCCGTGTACGCATATTAGAGGCGCGGGGTCAGTCGCCGGCATATTTACCGTGCATGCTTTACCAGTATCAGCACCAAGCCGTCAGTGTCTTCAGTTCATATGTGCACGGCCTGATTTATTAAGAACATTCGTACAGTAGCAACCCTTAGGCAACGCAGCCAAAGGTAAGTTGTGGATGTGGTCCGTCGACTGAGCTGCCGACTTTGGTGCAGGAAACCAGGGTTCGAGCTTCGAGGTCACATCCACATCCTGTGATTCTGGGGAAATCACTTAATCTCTCTGTACCTGAATATGTAGTGTTAATACGGTGCTCATGTACAGCGCTCCAATACCTTCAGGTCCAGTACGCGCTATATAAAAGATGCACAAAAAACACATGGCTCCCACCGTCAGATTCCCGAAAAACACTGCAGCCCGAGCTGTCTACAGAGCTGCCCAGTACATCACTACGCACGAGGATCTCGGCGCGTCGTTGCCACCCTATGGCATTCCGAGCCGCAATACATCCTGCAAAATCAATGTTTAACCTCCCAACTCAGTACTTCCTTTTCTCTCACTAATTACACTGTTGCAGGTACCGCTTTTTCCGGCGGCAGACTTTCCAATTTTGTGAGTGCATCGGTGTTTTTTTGCCGACATCGGTGGCTTCGTGATGAATAAAGCTCCGTTTTGAGAGCAAGCACAGTAAACAAGCATGACTAACACGAGTGGCAGTCTGAAAATGTAAATATTAAACGCAGTGAGGAATAACTGCGCAGCGTTAGAAGTTACCAGAATGCGTTTTAAGGTGAATCGGTTTTATTGTGAATAAGGATGCAAAAAACAACTTCAAATACTGCATTTAAATGTGAAATCTGGAGAAATGAAGAAGAACCAAATTATAATAAAATACTGCAGTTTCATGAGTGAATATGTCTTGTTTGCACACATAGGGAAACGCAGTGGCTCGCAGGCTGGCGATATCATGGTTTTAAACTACAGTGCTTTAAATGGAAATACAGACGCGTTGGCACTCATGTTCGGACTCCAGAGTGCCTGTTTGCTCCTGAGAAGTGTCGGCACTCTCCCATTAAATGCATTACAGCAGTGGTGAGAAGTGCAGGCAGGGCCGGCTTTAGTACTAGTGACGCTCTGTGCAACAATGTTTGTTGGCGCCCCAATCCGCCCCCCAAATGACCACCTCCGCTACAGATTCCCATTTGACAGTGCCTCTCAAGTCTCCATAACCCCTGTCTCTTAGATTTATTTAGTTTTAAAGCGCCACTCATAAAAGTTTAAGATGTCAGCATACACTTTACATCACACACACATTGCACAGAGACAGTCAATCATCGGTGTGTAAATCGGTATATAGGAAATGTTACATAAAACAGAGGCATACAAAGAGTAAGAGTCACATTTCATCCATACTGGTAGGCAGTATAGTTTACGAGTGATTGGATTGGAAAAGCACACATTCAGAATTTAAAATGTAACACCATTATTAGGGGTTTTCTTTAATAATAAGAATTGATTTCTACCCATATGAACCCCTTTTGCAATATTAGGACCATGAAAGACTGGGCAAAAAATATATAGCTCTAATATTTTCCTTGCTGTTTGCATGAAGCTCTTTGGTGGCAGTTAATAGCTCACTATTAGGATTATTATTGAAAATAACAAAAGGATCTCTGACAAAAGCGGTAACCCATTGATTATTTCATTCATTCATAAAAACTTTATTCGATATATAAAAATACCATAAAAGCAACCAAATTTATCAAAACCAGTTACAGGTACAGGTCAAAAGTTAATAATTTCCCTCTTTTAAAAAAAAACAAAAAAACATATAATACAATTTCCATCTAAACGTAAAAAAAAACCCTTGTCACGTATCCGACCAATTAATCTCTAGTTATGGGGATCATTCGTAAAACAAAGTAATTATAACAGAGAAGCTACAGGTTACCACTACCCCTTGTGTTCCTTAGTCTAAATGCAGCCCTTAAAAAGTTTACAATACAAAACAGTGTAAAAGTATCTGGGGCCAATTTTAAAAATAACAGTGCCACCCGTGCCTGTTTAAATCTGGCTTTCTTTAAAATTCCCTTCAAGAAGAATCTCCTAGGGTAAGAGAAAAAAGGGCATAATAAAATGAAATGAAGGGTGTCCTGAGGAGATCTATGATCGCAGTCACAGGGCCCCTTCATTTCTAAGGAAGGTGTGAACCCTGCCGGTTCCGCCAACACATGATGCAAGAGATTCAACCTGAAACGAGTCATCAAAAATCTGTCGTGTGCACTGTTTATACAAGACAGGTATGGTTCAATGCCTCTGACAGACCTAACTACTAGGTGTTGCCTGACCGACTGCTTGGCCAGCTCTGTGTTTTCTCGGAGCATTAGTGCATGTTTGAAAAACTGGTCCTTAACCAAAGCCTTGTCTTTCATACCCACTTTAGAAGGGTTGGCAAATAGGTCTGCAGAACCAACTTTTTCCAGAGTCTCCTTCAAATATTTAAGCAAGGGAATTTTTAGCCCGTGGTCCAGGGTAAGGCAATCTTCTATAACCTGCCTACTAAAAACAGCCTCCTCGTTTGCCCCGATCTTTATCCAACAGACTAAAGGTTTGACTGCCATACTGTCGCTGATGTATCGGACACCCAGTTCTTCATGCACAATGTGGGCTGGTGTGCTTTGAGGTACTTTTAACAGACGCCTAAGATATGTGTTTTCTTCGATTTGCATCTGTGTAGCCTGGGTAAAGCCCCTCACCTCGCTTCCATACAGAGCTTTAGCACAACACATAGCACTATATAATCTTAATATCTGCTCAGGGGACCAGCGACCTAACCTGTGCGCAAAGCTCATTATGGATCCAGTACAGCTGGTCATTACCCAACGCTTATCCTCAATTAAATATTTTAAAAATTTAATTGATGATCAAATAAAATCCCCAGATATGAAAAGGACTGTACCTTTCCTAGCTGATGCGATCCAATTGTATACTTATAAGATTTGCTTGTTTTTCCCCCACCTCCATTACATATGACTTTGCCAGGTTGGGCGATACGTCCAAATTCTCCATAAATGACACAAACCCATCAATTAAAACCTGCAAACCTTTAGGGGTACAAGCTAAGAGTACCGCGTCATCTGCGTAAAGCAGAACCGGGATTCCCCGGGTACCTATCCTAGGGGTATCCACCTGTAGCATGCTTAATTCGCGGTCCAGACCATTTATATATAGTGTGAACAAAAAGGGAGATAATATGCAACCCTGTCTGACCCCACTGGAACATAGACAGGGTTCTGTTATATTCCCCGCCTGACTATATCTGACCACTGCCATGGTGTGTGAATGTAATGATTTTAAAATGTTGATAATCCCTGGATCCACACCCACACCGCCCATGATCTCCCACAATTTCCCTTGATTAACTCTATCGAAGGCCACGGTCAGGTCCATAAATGCCAAATACATCGTTCCTTGCTTAACTAGTGTGTATTTGGCTGAGATCAGATACAGATTGAGACATTGATTGGTAGTAGATTTTCCAGGTCTAAAACCAAATTGTAGGTCACTTATAACCCGTTGGTCGTCTGCCCAATCGATCAATCGATTTAAAACCACCCGTCCTAACACCTTCGCTGACACATCAATGAGGGAAATCGGGCGATAACACTGCGGACTGTTCCTATTGCCTTTTTTAAAAATGGGGACAATTGTAGCGGTAGTCCAGGACACTGGCATAACCGTGTCCACCGCTGCATTTATAACCCTAGTCAAAATTGGCGCCCAAAGATCTACTTTACTAATAAAAAGGTCTGGTGGAATCCCGTCTGGGCCCGGGGCCTTATTACTAGCTAGGCCTCCAATTCCAGTTTTTTTCTCTCCCAATGAGAATCTTAAAGAGGGTGTGGCCTGTTCCCAGTGGTCCTCCAGCAGCTGATTCGTGCACGAGTTATGGTTATAGAGTCTCTGAAAGTGCTCACACCATTGCTCACGTGAAATGCTACAACTCAATCCTGGCTTATAAGCCTCTTGGAAGGATGGATTATTTATAATTCTCCAGAAGGCGGTAGAATCCCTTAGTACCACCGCCTCTGATAAATCTTCCCAGGCTTGTGTCTGTAATTGACTTTTACTCCCCTTAACCACCCGCGTATAATTTTTCTGACATAAAGTCACCCTCTCCCTATCCCTGGGGGACATTTTTAAGGCGTTTTTTAGGTCTCTTAGAACATGTGAACATTGATGGTCGAACCATCTTGGGGTATCCAAGTTAGCCTTGCAGACTGGGACTTTCAACAGACTGTCGACTAATTGGGCAACGTCTTTAAAGGCATTCACTAATTCTACCCCTTCCATTTCCGGATCTAAGCACCTCTGTACAGCAAGAAAGCCCTCCCTTAAAAATACTTCATAAAAAGCCTCTCCATCAACCTGTGTCCAACGCAACCTCCTTCCTTGATCAGTGACCCTGGTCACGCCCCCCCCATTCCAGGTGGAATCTGTGCCTGGCCTCCATTAACAAGTGATAAGGCGAGCCGATTATGGTCACTGAATGCGCTGCAAACAATGCTGAACCGGGTCACAGAGTTTTTGAGTGATGTGGAAACAAAAATATAATCAATAAAGGAGGCACAGCCTCTGCCTTTAAATGTGGGGTGGACTGTATTATCATGCTTAGCGGGACCCAAATCCATTGTGTGTGCTAATGCATAAGTATCAAGAAGGTTGCTAAGTTCCTTTCCCTCCTTTGTATGTTCCAGGTGTGGACCATCCTGTAACATGCATGTTGTCCAATCCCCAGATGAGGCTCCCAGATTTCGACACAGGTGACAGTTAAAGTCACCTGCTAAAACCAGCCGGAGAGACAACTGCCCTTGTGTTTGGTTAATTCTTGTGTCTAATTCGTGCAGGTTTACGGAGCCCTGTCCATTTTGGTTAGCATTATAAAAATTAATAAAAAGTAACCTGTAACAGTTATTAACATTTTTTAAACCCTGCGCAACTTCCGATCCCCATGCTAGGTCCTTCCATCTTCCCTGTAGTGTAAGATCTACATAGATAACCAACCCTCCCCTAGCCCTACCTGATGAGGCCTATTGTGCTGGACCAAACAAGGTTTTATATCCTTCTAGAAAGAGGTTATTATTAACTGATTCCCAGGTTTCTTGTATGCAAATTATCTGAAACTCCCGAATATAGAGCAGCCATTGTTGGTCCTTAAATTTAGAGGACAGGCCTGCTATATTCCAGGAGACTATTTTTATATCTTTCTCATTTAACCTCTCTCTGTTAACAGTCACCTGAGAATTATGTGGCCTGTCCATTGGCTTACTTATACCCATAATCTCAGAGTCATTTGCCACCTGGGTATTACAATTGTCTTGAACTTCATCTTTCCCCAGGCTAGGCTCCCCACCCATCCGTCTGTGATCTATACTAAGCACCCCATTGATAAAAGCGCTACCTGCTTCCTCCGCCCCAATTAGTCAGTCAATATCATCCAGACCTCTAAGCAGTGCAAAGATGTTACTTATCGGCACCATAATAGCCTGCCGAGGCTCACCCTCCTGTTGGCCCACATATCCATATGGCATATTCGGATTAACCGATTGTCTATAAAAATAACCCAGTGGAAGTATTTGAATGCTTGAGTCCGCGTTGTGTAGATAAGGCCTTCTACTCTGGGCAAGGGTCTTACGCACAAGTTCGGGGAACCTAAGTGTCACAATCACACAGTCCCCTGAATAAACTTTTCTTGTACCACCGACCCAAGATACTCTCCTTGCCATTAAAATATGTCTGTAGTCTTTGATGTTGAACCCCACATTTCTACACATCCAGTGCGCCACCTTATTGATCAATTGTGTCGTGGGTTCCTCCCTGTGATTAGTATAAGCTGGGACGCCTGTTAAAACAACTGTAAGCGGACTTGAAGCAGGAGGAAGATCTAAAACAGGTAAGCCAGGGGTACTCTGTGCCAGGTGAGAAACCATCTCATTTTCTTGTTGCGTCACATTATCTCCCCTTCCTTGTGCGGATATGTCCACTAACTGTCTTGGGGGATTGCCTAAATTCACTGGCCTAGGCTCCCTTGGCCCTTTATTCGCAGGAATTGGGTTTGATCTCATTATATCAGGACACTCAAGTTGGTTACTGTCGACCCCCCCACAATCCACAATCCACTGAACCCTTATCGTTGGCCCCCTTTGCCCTCTGCGCCATTTCATTAATAAGAGGTGGGACTTTCGCGTTAATAATTTCTGCTCCCCCCCAGCAACACAAAAACATCTGCAAGCCCCTACAGTGGTTAATACATTGTCAGAGTTCTGAAAAAGTGACAGCCTTGTTTCCATTGCCTCTAATTTGCTTAAGAGGGGTCCCAAGAAAGTAGCCATCATACTCTCCAACCGTGTCCATAACTCAGGCTCAACCCTGGCCTCCACCACTGTACTGTTTTCGCCGTCTGGTACATAGATCCCGGCCAGTATTAGGCTTTGGTGTCAGCTTGTCCGAAGACCTATTACCTTGATGTTTAGATCTAGGTTTAGGTTTAGTCTTCTGTTTTTGTGCAACTCCCCCCCTCGTGCGCTTTGCAGGTGGCTCATCAGAGCTTACTTTCAGAGGTTTCAGTAGGCTTGTCACATCACCCCTGCTGATTCTTTTTGATCGGGTGATAGCCTCGTTGCTAGCATATATAGGTTCAGTATCAACCGTAGACAAATCTACTCTTTCATTACTCGATAAAGAAGGATAATCCGAGTTACAGTCCCCAGGGGGCTTCTGGGCAGAGCTGGCATTATGAATCTGTGCAACCGTGGCCAAACTTGATCCTACTAATAAAGGTGCCGCAGTTCCATTAGTGCCATGGTACAAGGTGGCGATACATGGGTTCTCCACAGTCTCCAGGGTACCCATGGGGGATTTAGACATGGCTATGCCTCCCATTGAGGACCTTTTATGTGCTGAGACAGTGTCAAGCGAGAGTCTTTTCTCTGTCAGCTGAATCTGGTGGGTCAGTAGTGACTCTGCTCTTGTCAGGAAAGCATCCAAAGTCCCAACAACCCTCCCTCCCACTGACGGGCCTGTAGCCTTGCGTTTGCTCATTGTATGTATGGCCAATGGGTACTAGTAGATAATAAACGATACGCCCCAGCCCCCCATACAAATCCATATCTTGTATCTTGTGTAGGAGCTGCGGCTATGAGGGCCCTGGGCGCCCTCCGATGACTCTGATTGCAGGCGCCGCACAGGGACTTCTGGGGGATATAGTTTTCCACCTGGCCGTTCCCCTCACAACAATATGGCGGTGCAGCTAGTGCCCGTGCCACCGGTCTTCCCAGCAGGAAACAATGCAGGAAACAATGCAGAGGAAAGATTCGGGTAAATATTGGCCGTTCACCTCACAGCAGTACAAGTCAATGTGGCGTGTCAATGTGGCGTGTCAATGTGGCGTGTCTGGCACTCAATTTACCCCCCAACCCCGGGCCACACCATGAGCCGCACTACAAGTTGCATTTTGTTTCAAACTCAAATGGAGGACAACCAAGCCGCTTCTGCGAGGGCAATATAGTCCGGTATAGTATAAACAAAACAAAAGTCAACACTTTACACAGTGTCAGGACCATCAGTCTGTTTCTTATCTTTCTAACAAATAAGAATCAAGCTTTTCCTGGAATTAACCCCACAGTATTTTTTCCGAGCAGTACAGTCCTGTAGTTTGCAGAACTGGATGGAAACAAACGAGCTGGGAAAGATGCTTTTGGCAGTGTGGGACCACAACAAAGTACAAAGCTTCAGAACCAAATATCATCCCTGTCTTCTTGTAACTCTTGCAGATGAAACGGTGATTCCCAGGGAATAGATTATGGTTTGATGGTTTAATGGTAAGTCCGCTTCCTGGACGCTTTCCCAGTCTGTCCCAGAAATACGCAACTCACTCACTCTACTCCAGAAAAGTATGTGATCAAGGCTCAGCTGCAGTGCCGTAACCCCACTCAGTGACACACCCCTCACCACCGTAAAACACCCGATGTCACTGCCGTTTTCCCCAACAGGGCACCAGGGAACGGTGATGGGTGTTTCCGGGGAGTGCAGGTAGAAAGGCAGCTCAGCGCCAGGTGCATCTTCCCCAGCACCGGCGGACAGAATCCAGCTTCCTTGGCCGCCGTCGCCGGAGCACAGCAGGCGATGCGGGGAGCAGGACACGGGCGGTGCCTCAAACCTGGCGGCACAGCTGATGATGATGATGATGATGATGATAAAAGATTTATATTGCGCAAGACAATAACCCGCAGGTATCAAGGCGCCTAACAAAAAAAAATAGAGATATAAATGTACAGCCTTACACGTAGGCTCGCAGGAAGAGGCGAGTTTTAAAGGCACTTCGGAATCTCTGTAGGGAAGGTAACGACCTGAGATCCAAAGGAAGATCATTCCACCACTTAGGAGCCAGAGTGGAGAAAGCCCTGCCACCCCACCTGGCTCTTCGTATACGGGGGACTGTCAGGAGCAATTTCCTGGAGGAACGCAAGTCCCTTCCAGGAATATATTGTGGGAGATGATAGAGCCAACTCCCATGTCGTTATTCCTTGCAATGGCTCTGTAGGTCATACATAAAACTTTAAACCGTACTCGATATTCTACCGGTAGCCAATGCAGTGTTTTCCTGGCCAGAGTGGCCGAGGAGCGTCCGGGAACATCCAGAACAAATCTAGCAGCGGCATTCTGGACTACCTGCAAGCGCTGTAGTAGGCTCCTATTTAGCCCCGCATAGAGCGCATTACAGTAGTCCAGTCGTGAGCCGATGAGAGCGACAGCTATTTGCTTTCTGGACTGTAGGGAAAGATATTTCCTGATTCTTCGCAGGGTGTGAATTAAGCCCCAACAGGTAGAGATGGTTCTGCTAACCTGTCCGCCCATATCCAGGGCAGGATCTATCATCACCCCAAGATTCCTAGCAGATATCGTGGGGGAAGGGCATACTCCCAGCGAATCAGGCCACCAACTGGCTGACCAGATGTTCTGATTCCCTCCAAACACCATCACCTCAGTCTTCTCCCCATTCAGTTTAAGCGAATTTTGAACCATCCACTGACCAACTGCCTCCATACAAGATCTGAAATTGGAGGCAGTTGGTACATCTGAATGGGAAAGAGAGACGAGGATCTGGGTGTCATCTGCATAAGAGACTACCTCCATCCCGAAAGTTCTAATTAATCTGGCCAGTGGGGTCACGTAGATGTTGAATAGGGTCGGACTAAGGGCCGACCCCTGCGGGACCCCACATAGCACCGGTCGGGATGGAGATAGGAACTCTCCCAGCTTGACTCTTTGTTCCCTTCCTTTAAGGAAGGAGGTCAACAGATCTAGAGCTGCGTCCCTCACCCCCACCTCACTCAGACGATGTATAAGTATTGAGGGGGAGAGGGTGTCGAAGGCCGCAGTTAGATCTAACAGGACCAGGAGGGTGGTCTGGCCCCCATCCACTCTAGTGCGGATCTTATCAAGCACGATAGTGAGGGCCGACTCAGTACTGTATTCCCTCCTGAATCCGTGCTGGGAAAAGTCCAAACAGCCCGAGCCTTCCACAAAGGCAGCGAGATGCTTGTTTAGATGTGCCTCAAGCATCTTCGCAGGGGCTGGAAGCAGAGAGATCGGACGGAAGTTTTTTAGGACCTCCGGATCAAGGGAGGCTTTCTTTAGCAGAGGTTTAACTACTGCACTCTTCCACTCCAAGGGGAAGATACCATCTCTCATACATAGATTCATGATTTCTAGTAGAGGCGGTAAGAGAGATTCCCTACACTGCTTGATGTTCTTCAAAGGGCAGATGTCTAGGGGGGAGCCAGAATTGGTTTTATTGAGCAAGATCTCCAGATCTTGTAAGACCAGCGGGGGGAAAGAGTCGAGAATACTCAATGGGGAGATGTCAGACGTGGTCCTATCCATCTCAGCCGGGGCAGAGGGCCCACTGTTTGAAGCTTTTTGTATCTCAAGAGCCAGGTGGATATCCTGTATTTTGGTGTGAAAGAAGGAAGCAATTTTGTCACACAGATCTTGCGAGGGTACGACCGGATCAGATGTTTGTAGGTTGACCAAAGAGTCAACGATTCTGAAAAGCTCCTTCGGCGAGGAGAGGGAAGTTGTCGTGGCCACAAAGTAGTCTTGTTTGGCCTGCACAATCTCAGCCTTGTATTTCCTGACCAGGAGTTTATGAGCTTCCTTATTCTTGAGGTCCCAGCTAGCATGCCAAAGCCTCTCCATCCTCCTCACTTCTTGCCTGAGAAGTCTAAGGGATTCCGAATACCATGTGGCAGAGAGTCTCTTCCTAGCTCGACGACGGGTCTGTAATGGAGCAAATTCATTCAGGGCCTCAGTAATAACCTGTTCAAAATGGCCGACCGCGGTCTGGACACTATCCAAGCCCGCGGTAGAAAGACTGACAACCCATGGTGCAAGGGAATCATTACTAATATTTCTAAAATTTCTGCCAGTTCCCATAGTGTGTTTCCCTGTTTTGCTTCCATCCATCTGAGGGCATTCCAACAGGAATGGGACCGCAAGGTGATCGGACCAAGACAGATGTACCGGATCCTTAACGGTCAAACGATGGTCGTTAGAAAAGATACCATCTAGAATATGGCCTGCACGATGGGTAGCCCCGCGGACTCGCTGCGTGAGTCCACAGGACGCCAGGGCATCAATAAGACACGAAGTATCTGCTAGATCAAGCCGGTCTAAATGGTAATTAAAATCCCCTAGAATGGAGAAATTTTCTCGACCAAAGTAGGGCTCCAAATACTGGAGGAGATTACACATGAAGTCGGTCCTCGGGCCAGGAGGTCGATACAGTAGCATTCCATTAAAAAGAGGGCAACGCCCTTCCTTTACCGCAAAGAAGAGAGCCTGAACGCCATCCTGAAGATCAGGTATAGGCACTGTGTGGCATTGCAGGTGATCTCGATAAAGAATGGCTATCCCACCTCCCACTCGTCCCTGTCTGTCCAATCTGGCCAGGCAGTATCCTTCCGGGACCGCTTCAATCAGATCAGGGCCAGATGAGTCTTTAGCCCAAGTTTCAGTGATAAACACTAGGGCAGGCTTTCTATCCAAGACCATCTCTCTAAACATTATTTTATTTTTAACCAGGGAGCGGGCATTGATCAAGATGCCTTCTACTCCCATTGTCTTGGGGCTGATAACGGCGGGGGGATTGAATGAGGGGTGAAGGGGGGGGAGCAAAATTACCCGATGGACACGTATAGTGACAATCACATAGTAGGGGCGAAGAAAGTCGTCTGGTTCAAAGATATGCGAGCATCTCAAGTGACGAGGTTTCAGGCGTAGCATCTCCTGGTGCGTATATCTCCATGAGGAGGCAACAGCCTCGTCCGAGTCCGGAGTCCAGCCGCCCAGCGCGTCCTCAGCGCGGACGGGCGCAGACGGGCTGGACACTGGCGTGACTCCGGCGTCACTGTGGCGTCCCCGATGCGCGTACACGCTGCGCGTCATGACCAACCAATTAAGTAGTGCTCAAGCCCGTTCACGTGACGGCTCCAGCAAATGGCTGCGGAGTGCTTCCAAGACCCACCCAAGATGGCGCCCCAGGAAAACAGAGCGCAGGGACTGGGCCGCCCAAATGGCGGTGAAAGCAGCCAAGTTTTACAGTGCAGAGATGCGGTCCGGGAATAGAAGCACAGGTAGGGGCGACTATAGAATATTTTAGGCAGTTCTAAGCTAATTATTAAAAACCGGGGTAAAAGTGAATCAAATTAACAAGAAAACATACGACAAAACGAGGGCTATTTAAAATGATAGCAGGCGTCTGCCAGGTAGTGCTAGGTGCAGGCGATATCAAGAATGAGGCTCTCTCCCACCCACCTTAAGTACGCACTCCAGATACAGCCTCTAGCCCGTTCACGTGACGGCTCCAGCAAATGGCTGCGGAGTGCTTCCAAGACCCACCCAAGATGGCGCCCCAGGAAAACAGAGCGCGGGGACCGGGCCGCCCAAATGGCGGTGAAAGCAGCCAAGTTTTACAGTGCAGAGATGCGGTCCGGGAATAGAAGCACAGGTAGGGGCGACTATAGAATATTTTAGGCAGTTCTAAGCTAATTATTAAAAACCGGGGTAAAAGTGAATCAAATTAACAAGAAAACATACGACAAAACGAGGGCTATTTAAAATGATAGCAGGCGTCTGCCAGGTAGCGCTAGGTGCAGGCGATATCAAGCTCCGGACGTTCTGACCCCCTCGGGGGGCCCCTCCGCTCCTCCAAGAACCCAGCCAAGAGACCAGGTGGCGAAGTCTGGAACAGGATATTAAGATATACGAATCCAATTTGTCACACACCAATGGGTAAGAAGACTGGCGTATTTCATTGATTTATTTATATTATATGCACTTTGTGATGTGAATGGGACACGTTCTTTGCAGCAGGCATATAAATCCTCTGCGCTATGATGAGTGGAATCTCTCACTAGACAAAGCTCCGGTCTCTCCAGGAAGAAAATTAATCACCGGAGTTGTCATTTTTATTGATGCTGGAAAACTGCTTATTATGTACGCGGCATCAGGTGCTTTTAAAAAGATGAACATGACTCCTCCACTCCAAGTCAGCGCCCGGTGCGGTGGCACCGATCGCACCGCCCTAGAGCCGGCCCTGAGTGCAGGTACTCCCGTTTCCAAATTGAAGAAGTGCAGGTACTCAGTACCGGACTGTACCTACCCATTTAAAGCACTGGCCCTACTACATCTTTTAGATCAAGGTACAGGTGCCTGTCACCTAAGGCCACAGCTCAAATAAGCACTAAAGAAGACTTAAAAAGCATTGAACCTTTTGCTCTGCCAATACATTGCTCTTCTTTAAAACTGCGAATGATTTCATTGATCCGGTTGTACTCTTCCACTCAAGTAGTGCAGCACAAACTATAACTCATAATCCAAATGCAATACTTATGATATCAGACTTAATGCGAAAGATACAATGAACAAGCATTGGCAATGCATGAGTTTCGCCTATGTAATTAATAAAGAGCTGTTTTCATCAATCATTGTCTGGGAGAAGAAAAGAGCTCCCTAATAGTTTGTATGGAAGTGGAGAGGATGTGGAGCAGTGGCCAGAGCTGCTGACTGGAGAGCTGGGGATCCTGTTTCCAGTGTCCAGGTGCCACACAACATCCTGTGATTCTATGCAAATCACTGAAGGCCAGATGTACGACCCACCAATTTGTGAGTTGCAAATTGCGTAGCGTTTGCGACTCGCAAATTGCGATGCACCACAGTGTCTGAGACACTGTTTGCGATTCCCAATGGGGTCGCAAATTGCATGCCTCATGCATATTAATGAGGCTGTTGCAATTTGTGACCCCATTGGTAATGGCTGACACTCCCAGCGATGGTGGCCTGCTGGGGTCAGCAGACCACCATGTCTGGGACTGCTTTTAAACAAAGCAGTTTTTTTTTAATGCAGCCCGTTTTCCTTAAAGGAAAACCGATGCATTTAAAAGATAAAAGTGAAACTTTTCAGTTTCTTTTTTTAAGGGCAGGCAGTGGTCCCTGGGACTACTTCCTGCTCTTAAAAAATATTTTTGGAGCCACTCAAATATATTTAGAGCCGCTCCCGTTTGCGAGGGGTTTACCACACTTCTGTGAAGGGTGGTAAACTGCGACTGTTTTGCAACCACAATTGCGGTCACAAAACAGTCATACATAGCTACAGGAGGAAGGGATGCCTTTGGAACGCCCCTTCCTAATAGCGAGTCGCTAATCCTATTTTGCGAGTCGCAAATTGATTTGCAACTCGCAAAATGGGATTAGTAAATGGGCCACACAACAACAACAATTTCTTTATTTGGTTTTTCACAACCATAAAGCATAGTACTAAAATTTGTACATGGGCCACACATTTTATTGCGGTTGCAAACGGGTCTAAAACCCATTTGCGCCCGCAAAAAACATTAGTACATCTGGCCCTCAATCTTTCTGTGTGATAAATTGTTATATATATATATATGCTACAAGAACAAAAGGCAAAACTTTATGGAAATATACTTCCATCAAAGCAGATGTTAACAGTATTTTCGGAGGTGGGAAACTGATAAGAGAAGCTGATGGGGAACAAGCACTGGTAAATGCAGGAAAATATGCTAGATCCAATAGAAATGGAGAAAAGGTAAGCGACACGCTCAGGAGCCAATGAGAAGCCAGGAAGGAGAGTAATTGAAAACATATTTTTAAAATTGAAAACAATAGATTTCAGGTGAAACCTGAAAAACGGTGTAAGCAATCTTACAGATGAGATTAGTAGCAAAGTAATTTTACAACTCTGGTTTGAGTATGTGTTGTTATTTATTTACATTTTGCTTTTAGGTATTATTTATTGGTATAAATAGTGTGAGATCATAAGCATTGCCTTTGGTGTGTGAATTATGGTGTACATGGCTGTTGTGCATGGAGTGTGGTCCTAAACATTGCATGCTTAAATGTGAATATTTATTTATTGTCCATGCAAAAAGCCATACAATCATCCTGTGAAACGTTAGAATTGTTATAAAGATAACATGTTTAAGAAGTAAATTGAGGGCATAGAATCTTAAAAATCAATACAAAAAATACAATTTCTTTCAAGGGTTTTTCTACTTGTTTTGGCCAGAGTTTTTTAAAAACCTGTTCCTTATCCATGCATCAAGCTAAGATTTTAAATATAGATAAGGATGCTGGTTGTTGGACGATTTAGCTCACACCAAGAGTAGGCGCAGCTGAATAAAATCAGCTGTTGGGAGCAATGCTAATTCCAATTTTAATTATTTTATTTTGGTGCCTGGGACCACTGACAACCATTTCCTCAGGCAGTGGTTTTCCTATTAACTGTTGTTTGTGCGTATTGCAGTCGGTCCAGAGAACTGTGCCATACGTACCACAACTGTTTCCAATTTATGTATTTCAAGAATTGCCTTGACTGATTTCCTCCTAATGTTGCTTTTGCAGCAGAAGACAGATCCCGCATTCTGCCCTTTAGACCACGCTGGTTTAGCTCTGTGTTGGGCCCAGGTTAGCTAACTGTCGAATCTGATGCCTCGAAATTGTTTCCTTTTAGCAGCGATGTGCCATTGATGTTGAAAGGTCTCTTCAACGGAGTCTTCTGTTTCATAGTCATGAGCTTCGTTTTAGATGTATTTGTTTACTTGGCAGAATGCTTCGAAGCTTTTTAGCAAACTGTGCGTTGACAGCTCGGTGCTGGCTGGAAGGACTGAGCCATTGGTGGGGGGCAGTACAACAGTCTTTTTTTCCTCCTAGCTGAGGGGTGTTCGGCTTCAGGTCTGATAATCTGATAGATAGTTGGCAACATCATTTATATATAAGTTGAAGAGAAGGGGTGCCAGCACACACACCATTGTTTATGTTATGTTTATTTGTACATCAGCATCCTTCCTATATCTAACCCTGGCTATGGCATGCTGGTGAAGTTGTAACTGACACTGAGGAGAAGTGTCAGAATGCCATCCTTTCCAGTACCACTCACACAAGGTCCCAGTCCACTGAGTCAAAAGCAGTTTTTAAATCCCCAGGTGTTAAATACAAGGAGGTATCTTGCACTGAGTGTTGCATATACATGTTAGGAAGAGCCTCATGGTCTTATCGATTTTATTAAGGCAATTCTAAAACCTGCTTGGGACACACCTAGTAAGCTGTCAGTCATCACCAAATCATGTTGTTAGTTCAATAGCACCTTACCATATATCAGACCAGAGGATAATTTTCAGGGTCCAGGTGGGTGCCTTTCTCATATATTTGAATAACTATTGCTGATCTCCATGATTGTAGTACTTTGGGACTTGTGTAGATTGTACTGAAAACTGTACCTAAGGCTGGGACCTAGGTTTGTGAACAATCTTTGTAGATGTCAGTAGGGATTGCATTTGGCCCCCGGACCTTTTTTGATTTGTGACTGTGGATGGCCTCGAAGCCTCCTCCATCTTGTATCTTCCGCGGAGTAGTTAGTCATCCTTAAGATTTGGCTTGCAAGTGATCTCTGCTTCATTTGGTCATCGTGGATCTTCCTCCTCGTATCTTTTGTACACACCTTCCAAGGTCTCAGCCATGCACTGTCCCCAACACCAGTCACCAAACCTACTTGGGATCCATTGTAACCACCGGAGACCAAATCCCAAAATCTCCTTTTCAAGAAGGTCTTTTTTTTAAGGCTCCCCCATGCTTTCTGCTGGACCTGTTTCTTTTTGAGTTTGATCACCTCTTTGTCATCCTTCCTGCGGGGTTCGAGGGCTTGTTCATCAACCCTGGTCTCGTGCTGAGTGCCCAGGGTTTTAGTGATTTCCTTCTCTTTTAGCAGGTGTTCCTTAGCAAACCAGCTTAGCAAACCAACTTGATTTTCTTGCATTTTTGTTGTTATATCTTGTGTTGAAATGGTTGCCAGGCTTCCTCAAAACTGCAACTACCTTCTTCCCTGCCCTGGGCCTCAGTTTAATTTCCTTTATCTTGGTAGTTTTCAGATAGTTGATTAATGGAGCTGAGGCAGTGTAGCTTTCAGGGCACCTTCTGATTGATTTTTGGTTTGTTTTGAGAACTAGGTCTTTGGAGGTTGTCTGGGGCTCGAACGCATGGTTCTTAAGTTCAGACATAATCAAAGAAATGGAGAGTGTGTGGCGATGACTTTCAACCCTGTATAGGACATTCTTTTAAATTACTGCATGCCATGCTTCGAAGGAACTAGGCCATAATCTGTGAGACTGCACCTGGCTCCTCTGTTAATTGTACCCATGGCTTGATGGTCAGATCTGCTCCTGCCATTTAGTTTCCATGGGGTTCCCACCGCCGTCAGAGTTGCCAATTGGGCTTCTATACTCGGACTGCTGGCATACCTACCTTACCATTTAAAGCTTGGCAAGAATGGGAAGATAAAATGGAGCAACAGATGTCAGATACGAGCTGGGCGTACTGCTGTGTGTAGGTCAAGGAAACCCCATTTCACTCCAAAGGCAAATTTATATATTTTTAATTCCTTCATAGGTATTATCACACCCTTAAGAAAATGGTAGGTTCACGCAGAGGAGGCCATTTGTATATACAGGTGTGGTCGCCCACATGCTCCCTTTTGAGACTTAGCATGGAAATACTCCAAGGTCTTGCAGTACTGGGACGATTTGTTTACTTTACTGAACGATATGTTGGAATTGCAATTGTCCCCCCTCGCCTCAGCTTGCGCTACTAGGGGACACATCTGCTTTGCGCTAGGTTCGCTTTCCAATTTGTCTCCATAGCACCTGTTCTAGTAAAGAGGCATGTGGAACTAGTATGGATGCAGAACAAGCCCCCGTCACTGCTTAGTGGCTGGAGGAAATTATTTATTGTAGCAAGCAGGATGAAACGTATGCTGAGGAGTTGCATCCCACAGCCAGCCCTAGAGACTTTTGGGAGTCCCCTTAGGTCCTATTTGGTTCAAATGACTGATAATGCTGACCCATAACATCTGTGAGTGTTGTCATTTTGTGAGATTTTGTGCTAGCAAGTACTTGCCGTCTCTTGATCTGTTACACACTGTGCAGTGCTACTGTATCTATAACACATGTGTGTTTGTCCATTTGATCATTGCAGTAATAATAATAATAAGCTTTACTGTGTGGTTAATTATAAACCATTACAATTTTGATAAAAACACAAGAAAGTTAAAAACAGTGATCCAGCGCAAGACTGGGAAATGGGGAACAGCATATACCGATATCCTCCCTGCGTCGCAGACCCGTCGTCACGCACACTCATTCAAACACGTATTCATTGGTGGGGCCCATAACACCAACTCACACATGTCACCCTTCACGAGTCTTCACACACAGGAGGGATGAATAATTCAAGCTCTGGACATGTGGAGGGAACACCTTATAACCTATAGGGAGAGAAAATTATTTTTACAAAAATATACATTAACATTTGTCGCCTATAGATCCCTAATCGTAAACATCAAGGCATTCCACCCACTTGGTCGAAGGACCAATTAGATGGATTGGTTGATGGTGATTTAGAACCAGCTAAAACACATTTAAGACTCAGAATCCTTATTTCTCTTAATGAAAAACCACAAACTCATATTTCTTGTTAATCAATTTTTGTTTATCTAACTCTTCATAATGATTTATATTTGCATTTGTCTCGTCAAAGTTTAGAATTTCTAGATCAATTCAAGTAAATCGCAGAACATCATATTTACCTAATCTGGCTATTTGGAGTCCTCTAATTCATTGGCTCTGCATAACCGAGTTTATCGTAAATTGTCCGAATAAAGCAGGCCAAAGCTCAAAGTCCAAAGTCTTCTGCTCAGCACGTTACAGTCTCAAATTTTATCAAAGGACCAGAAATCGTGCAAGCATCTATCATAGCTCGTGGATTTGGAAAAAGTTTGCAGTCATCAAACGGTCGGGTAGCATCTGGACCATCAGGAAAGGCATCACGAACTCTCTTTTTTTTCTATTCTACCACCCTTTTTATAATGATTTCAGGTTAAAGAAGATACATTTTTAGGACAAGTACAGTGGTGATTGGCTGGTTGGGATAGTCTGATTCTTATTCCCAGATTCTCAGTACAGTTCGAGGGGTGAGGTCACTTGTCAGTTAAAGTGTCGGCTTGTTCCGGTTTACTGTAAGCTTGATTGTTCCCCTATCTTGGCGAACCACCACATTCTTATCCTTGACCGGAAACATGATGAGCAAAGGTCGCTAAGAGGTTCACGATACTGTTCGCACATGCGCAGTTCACTCCGCGCCTCACGAGAGGAGTGGCCACTTCTGTGTGCGGTGTCAGCGGCCATATTGGATTAGGCCCAAATGTCAACTTAAGCGAAACAAACACAAAAGAATAATTAATACATAGAAATGGTGATTCTAATGTTAACCCCTTACTAATCCCTCTATGTGCTTGTATTTATCTAGCATATAGTGACATTTAAATCCATTCTATTAACCTTTTCTGATCCTCCACGACGATTCAACATCACAAAGCAACATATATCATGCAATATTCTATTACCACATATACTATTCATTAATATGCGTACAGATTTTAGTTATAAGAGTTATTAAGCCAGGCAAATAGCAAATCCCATGTGTAGTTTCTGTTTTTATAATGTTGGTTAGTATACATGCAACACTCGTTTAATAATATTATAGTTAATAGATTATATAATTAGTATTTTCATGCAAGGATAGAGGAGGCATACAACATTTTGCACTACCCGCTCCATCAATCCCCCCTTTGGCGATTATATCACCACAATACCTACAATTTTGTAAAATTTATTATAAAAAGAAATGAATTCACATATTATTAGTTCACATTTCTGTTTCACCAATGTATTCTCCTCTTGCTTTTCTATACATACTATCTTTCATTTCTTCTAATTCTACTTCTTCAAATTCTCTTTCCCGTCTTTTATTCTCTCCCTTTTTCAAAGTTTCTCTTTTTAAATTTTTCTGTATTTTCTTTCTTTTGCAACATAAACATCCTAGTCTTAAAATTAATGCTAGAAAAATCACACAGGTTAATGGAAAAAGGATCTTACCTGTAAATGTACTACCTAATTTTAATAGGAAATCTTTAATAGAGGATAATTTCTTTCCAATCCTTTCCCAAATACCTTCAACCTCCAGTGGTGCAATTTCCTCATGCAAATCAGTTATATTTTTAATGTATGTCTTTAGATCTTGACTTTCGTCAGGAATGTAAGTACAACAATGTTGAACTTTCAGCATTCCACAGACTCCACCCTCTTTTGCCAAAATTATATCAAGGGCAAGTCGATTTTGCATTACCATGGCACGCATGCCAACCATCTCTGTATTTACCAATAAAAATCCTCCAGCTATGCTTGTTGACAAGCGATCCACTACTGTTGATAATTTTCTAATTTTATGTGCATTCAGAGATATTCCCACTACTGGTATCAATGCTCCAAAAATGTCTCCCACAATTTCTGACCAAGTTTCTCTTTCTCTACATGTTAGTTGACTACCTAACTCATGTACACCATCTCTTCCTCTTCCCACATGGAATATGTTTGGGAAAACCAGGCCTACATAACATGTGCCAAACCAATGGTCTGGTAACCGATAATATGCTTTGTTCCCGCAGATAAAATATAATCCGGGAAAAACTGGATCATTTCCTCCTTTAAATCCCCATCCACCCATGATTCGATATGTATCATGGCAATCACTTGTGCCTACAAAATAATTATCATATACAGTTTGAATCCTTCTAATGCACAATTTTCCTTTCTGGGGCCAATCTAAAGCCATTGTTGGACTAGCTTCTCCTTTCAAATGTTTTTCTCTTTTAACATCCCAAACTGTCTTTTCTTCTTTTCCTTCAGGTATTTTCCTTTGCATCTTTAATCTCCTTTCTTCAACCATATCTAAGAAAATCCTTTCCTCCTTCTTTAAGCTACAAGTTAGATTATTTCTAAATATGGACTCTAATGTTAGTTCTTTAGTTTCTAAGAAAAATTCACCTAACACCTTTGTAGGCTTCACTTTATTCAATGTGTTAACTACAGTTACTCGTGAAAATATGTTATCTACATCTGAAAAATAATATTCTAATTTCCCTATTTTGTAAAACAAACTTGCTATTACACTACATGTTATTCCATGTGTTACTGGGAGGTGATGATATGTCACTCCCTCAGACACAGATGCAGGTAACTGCATGCAGACATAGCAGTCCCTCACGTCCATCGTCTTTACATATTCGTATAGTAATTTTGAAAATACATTGTTAGAGAAATCATTTACAGACCTGTCTTTATGTAAATAATTTCTATCTATATTAGTCGGATATACTTTCTGAATCTTTTCTACATTCGTTTTATTCTCACTATGTCCTTCTATTGTTTCTAGTGTAACTTTAAATGAAATCATTAAAGCCAATGCACTCCATAGAAGCATTAGTAATCCTGTACAACAACAACACATTTTAAACCATCTTCTAAGAAATACACATTTAGTTTTTCTACTTTCTGTGTTTGCCATTTCGAAAAATGATCAGTGTCTTTTGACTTAGCCACTTCTACTTCACAACTGGTATTGTCTAACCCAAGGCTCTAAGCACCTACTTGGTTCTATCAGTTATGTCTTTTCCAGTAAATTATTGTCTTTCCATTGGACTCACTTTTGGTCTTTTCAGTTTGGCATTTGATCGTCTTTCACTTTTCTTTCATAATCTTGATACAGAACTTCCTGAACATCCGTTTCTTCTCCAATGTCGGACAAGATAACTCTCAGGATTTCCGATTCTTCGTCTTCCTCAACCACTTCTGGTACCGTCACCTCTGAATTTTCTTGGCTATACGCCTCTTCTTTTATTTCAGGCAGCGCCACATATGACCATTTCGGCGACTTATACTTCTGGTTAGGTTTTCTCGTTCTTTCCTCTGCTGTTGTTTTTCCCTCGTCTTTCAATTTTTCTTGACTAGATCTTCATTCACTTGTTCAGCTCTAGCTTGAAATTCACTCGTGTCAATCAGTATCTCAATCTCTTTATTTTGTTTGGCCAAATTTCATCTCTTGATGATCTTTTCAATTTATTTCCCTTATCATTTTTCTCAGCTCTCCATGCTCTCTTTCTCAGGACTCGACCTTCTGGTACTTCTTCACCACTGTCCTCTGATTCTGATTCAACTTGACTTTTACTTTCAACTGTTTTTCTTTCCACCACTTCTTTTATATTCCCTACTTGTGTCCCTCCTCGTGGTTCTTCCACACAATCTTCCTGCTGACTAACCGTCCCTTCCTCTAACTGGATGTTTGAATTCCCTACAACTCCTCGGGGGTCTTCCGCAAAAATCTTACCCTCACTTTCTGTATCTGGCACCTGACCATCTGCTTTTGTTACTTCAGGTGGAATTTCTCTCAACTTTCCATCAGGAACTTCCTTATCGAAAATTTCTTTAATTGTCTCGTCACTGCTTTTCTCTTTTCCAGTATGTACCTGGGTTTGTTCGGTCTCTGAGTCTGAGCTGGTGTCAGAAATCTGCAACTTCCTCCTCAAGGGAATGTTCTCTGGGGCAAAGATCAAATTTGGTTCTGACTCCCCCCTTTCAGGATTTTGTCTTGTTCTGGTGTCCTCAGTATCAGATTCAGAACTAGTTTCTGATTCTTCAAAGTACACTTCTTACTTGTTATCCACTGGGTTTGGAATTCGTAAGGTATGACTAGCATGAATCCAGCACCCTTCACAGCTGTTGTCGTAGTTAAAATCACTTGTCGTGGTTTTCCCCAAAGTGGGACCAAACAGTTCCTTCTTCTGTGCACTTTAATTCTCACCCAGTCACCTGGGCTTATATCATGTGCTGGCTTCTTTTCAAGGGTGGTGGCATCCGATCCAACCTGATGAAACACAGAATGAACAGAGTCAGCCAACCCCTTACAGTAATCCAACACCAAGTCATCAGAGATAGGCACTAACTTGTTGACTGGTATGAATACATGCCTCATTGCTCTCCCCATCACAATCTCGTGGGGGCTCAAACCTGTGTTCCTATCTGGAATTGATCTAATAGTCATGAGTACCAGAGGCAAGACATCAGGCCATTTCAATCCTGTGGCTAAACACATCTTTCCTAATCTGTTTTTAATAGTGCCATTTACTTGTTCCACCACACCAGAAGCCTCTGGGCGATAGGCACAGTGCAGTTTTTGTTGTACATTCAATGCCTCACAAATTAGCTTCATGATTTCATTATGGAAATTTTTTTCTCTATCTGACTCAATTGTGACTGGAAACCCGAATCTAGGGATGAACTCCCTCAAAAGTAGTTTTGCTACTGTATTTCCATCAATTCTTTTTGTGGGATATGCTTCTACCCATCTAGAAAACAGGCAGACCATCACTAAAACATACCTCAACCTGTTACATGGGGGTATCTCAATGAAGTCGATTTGCATTCCGGTGAAAGGCCCTCCTTCTCGACCTATAGTTCCTAGACTTACCACTGTTTTTCTTCCAGGATTGAACTGTTGACATATAAGGCATCTTTGACAAAGGCTCTCAGCTACAAGTCTGAATTTTGCTTTATACCATGTTTGTTTAAACAATCTAAGCATTGCATCTCTCCCTACATGTGCTTGTCCATGATACATCCGTGCCATGGCGGACACCATGCTGTCAGGCATAACTGGTCTTCCATCTCGATAAACCCACACATGATCTGTTTCCCTTGGTGCACATCCTGCTTTTACCCACTGTCTCATTACCTCATCTCCTGCTTCTTCCTGTAACTGCCTCACTTCTTCCCATGTATTCACAATGTTAGTAAACAACAAGGGACATGAATTAATTTCCTTTTCTTTTGCCCGATTGACAGAATTCTGATTTCGCGCACAATATTGAGCCATATCGTTTGCATACTGGTTCCCAGCTGCGATATAGTCTCCAGTCTTTGTATGTGCAGCACACTTCACAACAGCCAATTACTTAGGCAGCTGTATCGCCTCAAGCAATTTCCCAACCACTTCAGCATTCCTTATAGGGGTTCCACTTGAAGTCAAAAACCCTCTTTGGGACCAGATGTGGCCAAAATCATGCACTACTTTGAAGCCATATTGACTATTGGTTATCACAGTCACTCTTACATTCTTTCCCAACTTGCATGCTCTGGTTAACGCAAAAAGTTCAGCAACCTGGGCTGATTTTACTCCCTTTAGGTAAGACGCTTCCATTACCGCTGCTACTGTGCATACTGCATATGCTGCACTCAGAATTCCTTTGTCGGTCCTCAAGCATGACCCGTCCACAAACATCACATAGTCACTTTCTATCAAAGGTACATCTTTTATATCAGGACGTGGTTTGGTACAGAAATCAAGCACATCCAAACAGTCATGATCCACATCGTCTCTGACTTCCACATTCTCAGCATCAGGCAATAACGTTGAAGGATTCACATTCAGACATCTTACAAGGCTCACATTTGTTGCACCTAATATGACTTTCTCATATTTAGTCAGCCGACTATGCGTCATGAACTGAGTGCGGCTCCTTGTTAAAAGGATTGCCACATCATGAGGTACAAACACTCGCACAGGATATCCCATCACAATTCCTTCACTCTGTTCTAGGCTCTTACAGGTGGCTGCTACAGCTTTCAAACAACCAGGCAATGCTACAGTTACAGGGTCGAGTATAGTTGAAAAATATGCAATTGGTCTTCTCAGTTTTTTATGTTTCTGTATTAATACAGAAAGTGCACATTCATTCCTTTTGCTGCAGTATAGTTCAAACTCCTTCTCATAGTCAGGCATACCAAGTGCTGGTGCCTCACACAAACTGTCTCTCAATTGTTTAAAGGCTGTTAACTCTTCCTTATTTAATTCAATGGGGTATTTTACATCACTTCTCGTCAGGCGTACCAAAGGTTTTGCAATCAGGGAAAAGTCACTTATCCACTGACGACAATATCCAACCATTCCAAGAAACATTCTCACTTCTCTTTGCGTCATTGGGGCTCTCATTCCTTTTATTATCTTGATTCTTTCTGCAGTTATTTTTCTCAGTCCTTTTTCAATTTTGTGGTCTAAATATTGTACTTCTTTCTGACAGAATTGCAATTTCCATGGGGGTACTTTAAGTCCTCCATCTGCCAGATGATTTAGACATGCTATGGGATCCACTACACAAGCTTCTCGAGTTTTTGACGCCACAATGTACTGTACCAGTACTGAGCTTACGGACATCTCTAGATCTTCTAAGGACTTTTTCAATATCTGGTTAAATATTGAGGGTCTCTCTGTATACCCCTGTGGAATTCGGCACCATGCCAAAATACGTTCGCCAAACCGGAACGCAAAAATCTGCTTACTGTCATGATGCAATGGGATGGAAAAGAAAGCATGACACAGGTCAATTACTGTATACCATTCCGCATCATGAGGAATCTGATACAAAATCACAGATGGATTTGGTACAATAGGACAACATGACACAACAATTTTGTTTATTTTTCTCAAGTCTTGCACTATTCTAAACGTTCCATTAGGCTTTTTCAGGCCCATAATTGGCAAATTACATGGACTACTCATTATTTCTCTCAAAATACCTTGTTTAATAATTTTCTCTATTATAGGAGTAACTCCTTCAATTATTTCGGGTGTCAATTTGTACTGAGGAATATTTGGGTTACTTATTCCTTCATTTACAGTCACTTTTACAGGATCTACATTTTTCATTAATCCCACATCTTCTCCTGTGAAATCCTAGACTTCCGCTTTTACTGTCTTTTTCAGTTCTTTTGGTAGTTCTTCAGGGTTAAATACAGCAAATGCCTCAGTAATCTCAGGTTCCATATTAGCCATAGTCATTTCATACAGTACATCTTCATCAGGGGTCTCAAATGCTATACCATTGGGAGTGCAAAATATGGTGCAATTCATTTTGCACAGTAAATCTCTTCCTAACAAATTTACAGGGCTTGAATCGCACACGACAAAATGGTGCACTTCAGAAAATTTACCTATGTTAACTTTTACTGGTTCAGTGAGATATGTTTTAATGTGTCTGTTGGATACTCCAACTACTTGGATTGTTTCGTCCGAGAGAGGAAGATTTTTAACATCAGCTGACCTGACAGTTGAACGAGTAGCACCAGTATCTACTAGGAAAGTAATATTTTCATAATTTACCTTTCCATCCACAAAAGGACCTGTCTGGTCTACTTCTAGAGTTGCGCCAAGTACAAACTCTTTTTCCTCCCCTCGGCACCGTCAATAGCTTTCTTCTGACTCATTCTCATCGCGTTGTAGCCAATACTGCGAAACAGCACTAGCGCGCGGCAGTTTAGTTACCTGTTCTTCGTTGTAGAATCCTGTCTCATTACTGTATTTCTGAGGATTTATGCTCTGAAGAAAAAGGCGGTTTTGGCGCCTGATTCTGTTGGTCAACAACCTGCTGCTGTCGCTGTGGTTGACAACTCACCTCTTTCTGCACCTGTGAATTCAATGATGCATTATCACCATTAGTACTTGGGGCAAATTTACACTCGGATTTCCAGTGCCCTATTCTTCCGCAATTATGACATGGCTACTTCTTTTTGGCTTCTTCTATATTAAATTGTCCCTTTCCTTTTCCAACATTAAATTTGGGTTTCATAGCTGCACCATTTGGTGTTCAATCAATTGAGCTTCTTGTCTTCCTGACACTTTTACCTGTGCCCACATAGCCTTTTCTTTTAACTTACGCTGTTTGGCTTCAATTTCATCACTAAAATATTTTGCATGTCTCAGTACTTCATCTATTTTATTATTTTGCCAGTCCACTGTATGCTGTTTAATCATTTCACTTATTTCTGGACGCAGCCCATATACAAATTGGTATACAAAGTGACTTAAATCTTTTTCACTCAAATTTTCATCACCACTAAACTGCTTAAAGGCGAGTATTAACCTCTCATAATAAGCATGTACCGATTCTTTAGCTTCCTGATGAGTTCGGTCAATTTTTACCCAATCAGTCTCCTTGGGAGGTACTTTGTTTTTCAGAAAGGCAATCACCTGTTCATATTTTTTCATCACTTCAGGATCAGGGGCACCCGTTTTTGGGTCTCTAGGGTACTCTTGTGTAGGCCAGTTAATCATAATTTTGCATTCTGTCCATAAATCTGCTGGTACTATTATGTCAAAAAGACTATTTAAATCAATCCATAAAACTTTTGATAACTTTACAAACCTATCTACCTGCCTATACCACTCGACTGGCTTTTCGGGTAGTCAAGGAAAATCATTGGTAAATGACAAAATATCTTGTCTAGTCCAAGGGACATGTACATATCCTCTTCCTGGAATTTCTCTCATGGGACATTCTGTTACTACCTTTTCCTTTTCTCTTACGGGGAAGGCTGCAAATGTTTTGTCTGAGACATCATCCCGTTTTCGAAACCACCTACTTTTCCATTTATCTACATCTCCCCATTTTCTTAACAAAATGATTATGTCTTTAATCTGAGTTGTTCTTCCTGTGGTGTTCAGATATCCTTTTCAGAAAAATCTACTCTGTATGGTTTTTGTAAAGCCTTTACTCTTTCAAAGTCTATACCCATTTCATTTGCCACTTCTTCTAGTCTTTCGTGTAGATTCCTTGCTCTCCAGGTTATACTTTTACATATAAATAATAATTCTTCATCCTGATAGGCTTTTAACTTCTTCGTGGGGATAGTCCCTACTATTAATTCTTCCAAAACAATCTTCAGCTTGGCCACATCTATAGATTGGGATTCTGTATCTTTCCGCTGTAAACTCCTCAGCCATTCACTTAATTCTTCTGAAGTAGGCCCTACATGATTTTTCTCATTATTTGATTGTGCTAAACTCTTTGGTGATCATGGGACTGATTCTGTCGTCATTATTATTCTATCCACTAAACTTTGATTTACTGTCAAATTTTTAGGCGTACTTTGTTCTGATTTGTCTCCATGGGTTCTCATCTGAATTTTTTCCTGGCCTCTCTGTCTGTTTATTACTGTTATAAGGAATCGTCAGACAATGCTCACTATCCTTCTGTTTATCAAAGATAGGCATTACAGGTCCTATAGTTACAGGAACGGTTACGGCTTCCAGATTTTTGGTCAATTCCCTAATCTTTTCAGTTAACTCTAAAGTGGTTTTCACTAGTTCAGCTGAATTTTCATTACCCGTTTTACCATGTTGTGTTTTCTCTAATTCTCTAAAAGGATTGTTTCTTCCTACTTCTTGTGGTACTGATTCAAATTTTATATTTCGTGGAGTCTCTCTCATTGGGGCACTTGGTGTCAATAATGTGGAATCTGATTGATATGGGGGTGGATTTTTATAAAACATGTCATCAAGAACATCCTCCGATTCATGCACACCATACCCTCCTGACTCTGTATTGTTTCTCTTTTCCATACATTTTCTATTGCTAATTTCTTCAGCATTTCTCACAGGAAACAACCCATCGGTCATATTTGCGCTTCGCCATCTCCTCATTCTGTCATCATGATTCTCCTGTCCATACGATCTACCAAACATATATTTGTACCTTCCGCCACTCCTCTGCCGTTCTCTGTCATGCATCTCGTCTTCCCATTCTGTCAATGCTTCAAACTCTCTCTCTCAAATTTCTCAATACTGCTAAATTGAACGAACCATGTTTTGGAAAAGCTAAAACTCCATCATCTTTTGTATACTTTGCCCAATTGTCCAACCACATACAAGTATGATATCCGTATTTCGCAACCATGAAGGATGCGGGCGATTTTGGTGGGGGAAGCAACTGTCCCTCTCTAGTCACAATCAGTTTGTCTTTTTTAAACAAACTCTTGATCTTTCTGAACCAGGACTTTTTCTCTTTTTCTGGTGGATCGTAATAAATCATTTTGTCTTTTCAATATCACTAGATTTCCCTACGACTATTCTGTTGTTTTAACCAATCGTAGCGCGACTCACACTAACGCACCAATCCAAAGCGTCTATGTCACTTCTGTAATTCTCCAATCCCAGCGCGACTCACACTAATGCACCAATCAGGAGCGTCTACGTCACCCTGTAATTCTCCACTCTCAGCGCGACATACACTAATGCACCAATCAGGAGCGTCTACGTTTTTACTGACTGGCCAATCCCAGCGCGGTTTTTCTGACGTCAGCTTTTCTTGCTACTCCTGCTTCTGCCGACCCCTCCTTTACAAAATTTATCGGCAAACTTTTTTACGTTCTTTCTGACTTACAATCTGTTAGTATCGGCATAAAAACGCCACCATTATCTGTTTCGCTAACAAAAGAATAGTTAATGACCTTTCTTACAAGAATTCCGTCTTTCCCGAGAGCAGCAAACAATCTGCCCTACTACAGAATCGTTACTTCCGTTGATAAAGTAGCACTTCCCTCTACTTTACCCTTCTAGCAAGCATTAGCTAACTGTTTCTTTAGAATTAAGACACCTAGGTGCCAATTCCGATCCGGTAAAAAGCGGGTACGAACCGTCGGACGGAGCCTTTTCTCCGTCCGACTCGTACCCGGTGCGAAATCCATCCGAAAATGCAAGTACGATTCGGACGGAAACACCATTTCCGTTCGAATCGAACAAAACACCGACCGAACAGAATCGAAACACAATTCCGATCCGGAAAAGCGCCGACCTGACGTCGGTACGCATCCAGCCTACGTTTCACGAACCAGGAAGTACGATTCGAACCGACATCATCTCGCACGGAATATATTTACCGGCTGCCAAAAACTGCCGGGAAATCAGGACGACACACGCAAGGAGCAGCTGGACGCGACGAACAGACATGGACCCGAACCTACGTGCCATCCCTGCCCTCCTAGCAGTCCACCTGGCGTACAGGAACCGACGCAGACGCTGCAGAAGGTCAGCACAACAACCAGGGGCAAAGGGGGGGGCAGGGGCAGGACACACAACACCAACACATGGTACCAAATCATACATGGCCTGGACATACCTGACCATCAGGGCCTGGACACCTCCAGGGGGTGGGGGCGTGGCCAGCAACGCATGCGTCCGCCACATCGGAAGTGGATGGTCACGCGAACCGGTACGTACCCTACCCAGGCCGCAAGAGCGTGGGTACGGAACGTACCATGCGTCCCCCTACGTCACTACAACAATGGCGGTATGGCCCGTACCCACGTCAGAAAGGCCTGGGTACGGCTCGTACCAGCATTGCTGGGGTCATGTAGGGGTACGCGTGGTACGACCCGTAGCGACGCCCCCAAGGACTGTGTACGGTGCGGACCCCACGGCACCGTAACAATGGGGGGACGCACCGTACCCACCCACCAAAGGCATGGGTACGGGCCGTACCCAGGCATGCAGAGTGTGGGTACGGGTATGTACGGACCGTATCCCCACCCCAGCAGTGTATGTACGCCCCGAACCCCCACCCGTGTATGTACGCCCCGAACCCCCACCCGTGTATGTACGCACCGAACCACCACCCGTGTATGTACGCACCGAACCCCCACCCCAGCATTGTATGTACGCCCCGAACCCCCACCCGTGTATGTACGCCCCGAACCCCCACCCCAGCATTGTATGTATGCCCCGAACCACCACCCATGTATGTACGCACCGAACCCCCACCCGTGTATGTACGCACTGAACCACCACCCGTGTATGTACGCACCGAACCCCCACCCCAGCATTGTATGTACGCCCCGAACCCCCACCCGTGTATGAATGCCCCGAACCCCCACCCCAGCATTGTATGTACGCCCCGAACCCCCACCCGTGTATGTACGCACCGAACCACCACCCGTGTATGTACGCACCGAACCCCCACCCGTGTATGTACGCACCGAACCCCCACCCCAGCATTGTATGTATGCCCCGAACCCCCACACGTGTATGTACGCACCGAACCCCCACCCGTGTATGTACGCACCGAACCCCCACCCCAGCATTGTATGTACGCCCCGAACCCCCACCCGTGTATGTACGCACCGAACCACCACCCGTGTATGTACGCACCGAAGCCCCACCCGTGTATGTACGCACCGAACCCCCACCCCAGCAGTGTATGTACGACACGTACCCCCACCCGCGTATGCAAGGAGCGTACCCCCCACGCCAACAGTGTAAGTACGACACGTGCCCCCACCCGCGTATGCATGGAGCGAACCCACACCCGTGTATGTCATGAGCGTACATATTGTGAAATAGGAGAGGTGGGAGCAGAGTCCTCCCAGCAGTGCCCAGACACAGGAGGGGTGTGTGCAGAGTCCTCCCAGCAGTGCCCAGACACAGGAGGGGTGGGTGCAGAGTCCCCCAGCAGTGCCCAGACACAGGAGGGGTGGGTGCCTATCACTCCCAGCAGTGCCCAGAGACAGGAGGGGTGGGTGCAGAGTCCCCCAGCAGTGCCCAGACACAGGAGGGGTGGGTGCCTATCACTCCCAGCAGTGCCCAGAGACAGGAGGGGTGGATGCCTATCACTCCCAGCAGTGCCCAGAGACAGGAGGGGTGGGTGCCTGACACTCCCAGCAGTGCCCAGAGACAGGAGGGGTGGGTGCAGAGTCCTCCCAGCAGTGCCCAGAGACAGGAGGGGTGGGTGCCTATCACTCCCAGCAGTGCCCAGACACAGGAGGGGTGGGTGCAGAGTCCCCCAGCAGTGCCCAGACACAGGAGGGGTGGGTGCCTATCACTCCCAGCAGTGCCCAGAGACAGGAGGGGTGTGTGCAGAGTCCTCCGAGCAGTGCCCAGACACAGGAGGGGTGGGTGCCTATCACTCCCAGCAGTGCCCAGAGACAGGAGGGGTGGGTGCAGAGTCCTCCCAGCAGTGCCCAGAGACAGGAGGGGTGGGTGCCTATCACTCCCAGCAGTGCCCAGACACAGGAGGGGTGGGTGCAGAGTCCCCCAGCAGTGCCCAGACACAGGAGGGGTGGGTGCCTATCACTCCCAGCAGTGCCCAGAGACAGGAGGGGTGTGTGCAGAGTCCTCCCAGCAGTGCCCAGAGACAGGAGGGTTGGGTGCAGAGTCCTCCCAGCAGTGCCCAGAGACCGGAGGGGTGGGTGCCTATCACTCCCAGCAGTGCCCAGAGACAGGAGGGGTGGGTGCCTATCACTCCCAGCAGTGCCCAGAGACAGGAGGGGTGGGTGCCTGACACTCCCAGCAGTGCCCAGAGACAGGAGG
Source organism: Triturus cristatus (assembly GCF_964204655.1). Taxonomy (NCBI): domain Eukaryota; kingdom Metazoa; phylum Chordata; class Amphibia; order Caudata; family Salamandridae; genus Triturus; species Triturus cristatus. The sequence goes on from NC_140590.1 coordinate 646,347,755, forward strand.
GGTGGGTGCAGAGTCCTCCCAGCAGTGCCCAGAGACAGGAGGGGTGGGTGCAGAGTCCTCCCAGCAGTGCCTAGAGACAGGAGGGGTGGGTGCCTATCACTCCCAGCAGTGCCCAGACACAGGAGAGGTGGGTGCAGAGTCCCCCAGCAGTGCCCAGACACAGGAGGGGTGGGTGCCTATCACTCCCAGCAGTGCCCAGAGACAGGAGGGGTGGGTGCCTGACACTCCCAGCAGTGCCCAGACACAGGAGGGGTGGGTGCCTATCACTCCCAGCAGTGCCCAGAGACAGGAGGGGTGGGTGCCTATCACTCCCAGCAGTGCCCAGAGACAGGAGGGGTGGGTGCCTGACACTCCCAGCAGTGCCCAGACACAGGAGGGGTGGGTGCAGAGTCCCCCAGCAGTGCCCAGACACAGGAGGGGTGGGTGCCTATCACTCCCAGCAGTGCCCAGAGACAGGAGGGGTGTGTGCAGAGTCCTCCCAGCAGTGCCCAGAGACAGGAGGGTTGGGTGCAGAGTCCTCCCAGCAGTGCCCAGAGACCGGAGGGGTGGGTGCCTATCACTCCCAGCAGTGCCCAGAGACAGGAGGGGTGGGTGCCTATCACTCCCAGCAGTGCCCAGAGACAGGAGGGGTGGGTGCCTGACACTCCCAGCAGTGCCCAGAGACAGGAGGGGTGGGTGCAGAGTCCTCCCAGCAGTGCCCAGAGACAGGAGGGGTGGGAGCAGAGTCCTCCCAGCAGTGCCCAGAGACAGGAGGGGTGGGTGCCTATCACTCCCAGCAGTGCCCAGACACAGGAGAGGTGGGTGCAGAGTCCCCCAGCAGTGCCCAGACACAGGAGGGGTGGGTGCCTATCACTCCCAGCAGTGCCCAGAGACAGGAGGGGTGGGTGCCTGACACTCCCAGCAGTGCCCAGACACAGGAGGGGTGGGTGCCTATCACTCCCAGCAGTGCCCAGAGACAGGAGGGGTGGGTGCCTATCACTCCCAGCAGTGCCCAGAGACAGGAGGGGTGGGTGCCTGACACTCCCAGCAGTGCCCAGAGACAGGAGGGGTGGGTGCAGAGTCCTCCCAGCAGTGCCCAGAGACAGGAGGGGTGGGTGCAGAGTCCTCCCAGCAGTGCCCAGAGACAGGAGGGGTGGGTGCCTATCACTCCCAGCAGTGCCCAGACACAGGAGGGGTGGGTGCAGAGTCCCCCAGCAGTGCCCAGACACAGGAGGGGTGGGTGCCTATCACTCCCAGCAGTGCCCAGAGACAGGAGGGGTGGGTGCCTATCACTCCCAGCAGTGCCCAGACACAGGAGGGGTGGGTGCAGAGTCCCCCTGCAGTGCCCAGACACAGGAGGGGTGGGTGCCTATCACTCCCAGCAGTGCCCAGAGACAGGAGGGGTGGGTGCCTATCACTCCCAGCAGTGCCCAGAGACAGGAGGGGTGTGTGCAGAGTCCTCCCAGAAGTGTCCAGACACAGGAGGGGTGGGAGCCTATCACTCCCAGCAGTGCCCAGAGACAGGAGGGGTGGGTGCAGAGTCCTCCCAGCAGTGCCCAGAGACAGGAGGGGTGGGTGCCTCTCACTCCCAGCAGTGCCCAGACACAGGAGGGGTGGGTGCAGAGTCCCCCAGCAGTGCCCAGACACAGGAGGGGTGGGTGCCTATCACTCCCAGCAGTGCCCAGAGACAGGAGGGGTGTGTGCAGAGTCCTCCCAGCAGTGCCCAGAGACAGGAGGGTTGGGTGCAGAGTCCTCCCAGCAGTGCCCAGAGACCGGAGGGGTGGGTGCAGGGTCCTCCCAGCAGTGCCCAGAGACAGGAGGGGTGGGTGCCTGACACTCCCAGCAGTGCCCAGAGACAGGAGGGGTGGGTGCCTGACACTCCCAGCAGTGCCCAGAGACAGGAGGGGTGTGTGCAGAGTCCCCCAGCAGTGCCCAGACATAGGACAATATACCCCATCAACAAGTTCAGTGACCAACAAGGGTGGTACCCCAGATGCAGGTGGAGCCATCGCTGAGCCAGCATGGCTATATTGAAAGGCAACCCTCACACATCCAGGAAATGTAGACACAGCACAGCACAGCATATGGGAGACACCCTGCAGGGAAAATGGCCGGCTCCACAGAGGATGGAACACACCTTGGGACAATGTCACCATACAGTGAGAGCAAACATGACCAAATACCATTGGCAGAGACCTCTGTGATGGCACGCAGATGACAGGGTACACCCCATGAGCAGCACACTCCAACATTTCACAGACCCCTAACACATTATCACCACCCCAACTCAGGGAGCACCAGCACCAACAGCAAGTCCAGGAAAGCATCAGTGTGCAAAACCAAAAGAAAATGCTTTATTCAGCAGGAAAATATCTCTGATAAAATGTCCACTATGTACAAGGGCCATGGGCCAGGCCAGCAGCAAAGTCCGGGGGGGGTACACATCGGGACGTGTGTCCCCTAGCTTGCCTGCACAGTTCACATGTCCATTTCATCCACAGAAGAGGGGGCATCAGGGGGGAGGGTGGAAACAGGCACCGCAGGGACAGGAGGGGCAAGGGTAGGTGTTGTGGGTGCAGGGAGGGATGATTCCGCCACAGGGGGGGTGCCAGCGCCAAAGGTGGAGGACAGAATGGCGCTGCACACGTTGGCAAGGTCCCCCAGCGACTCCCCCGCACCCAATCGAGCCACAGGCCCCAAGGAGGGGGGGGGGGGCAGAGGGATGGGTCACAGCGCCACTGGGGGAGGGTGTGGACAGGGTGGGGGACTCAACTCCCCTGGCCGGGTCCTGCCTCCACCGCTTGCGGGGTGGTGTCCTCCTGGGAGGGGGGGGGGGGGGGGGGCACACTTGCAGTGGATGATGCTGTCACCGACTGTTGGCCAGGAGAGCTAAGGGGAGTGGATTTGGAGGGAGTGGGTTGTGTGGACTGCGGACTCCCACTGTGGCTGCGTGTTGTACGTTTCCCCCCCGACCCAGTGGGTGTGCCTTCCTCACCCTGTGTGTGCGTGACAGGAGGTGTGCGCTTCGACTTCCCTGGTGGTGTGGTGCCTGTGTCTGGTGGGGTGCGTGCACGCTGACGTCTGGATGTGCGTGGGACAGGCACGGGAGTGGGAATTGTGGATGGGGCAGGGGTAGGGGGGGTAGGCAGCGCTGCAGGAGATCCAGTGCTGCAGTCAGTGTGGAGTCTATGGACCTCAGCAACTGCCGTTGGTCAGACTGCGCAGCCGACATGCCCTCCATGTATGCCTCCATCTGGGTCAGCACCTGGGTGTGGGCATGGAGGACATTTAGCATCGCAGTCTGACCAACCTGCAACTGCCTCAGGATGTCCACAGACTCCGCACTCACCGCAGCAGTGGTGACAGGGGCAGGGGGTGCGGTGCCTGTCAGGAAGGAGACATGTGGGGACCGAGCACGGAGGGAAGGGCCACGAGCAGGTGGGAGGCCGGTGATGGAAACTGAGGTGGCGGGGGGATGTGGAGGGCTGCCATCAGCTGGGCGGGCAGACTCCGCCACCTCTGGGAGCTCAGCCTCGGACCCGTCTGCGTCATAGTCTGTGTTGGCAGTCGACAGGTCCTCTTCCTCACTCCCTTCGGCCTCCGTGCCACTCCATGTGCCAGACAGGACAGCACTGCTGGCACTGGTGCTCAATCCCTCCTCCCGGTCCGTGCTAGTGTCTCCTTCCGTGTCCCCCGGCGATGCTGTGGGCAAGGTGAAGAGACAGGAGATAATCAGACACCTGTACACATATGTCACATGAGTCAAATATACATAGGTCACATTGCATAGCCTGAAAAGCAACAGGAGTAACACCTACAAAACAATGTACACATATAGGCCATGGAACACACAGTTTGTCGACCCACCATGCCACTGAGACACAATGGAGAGCATGACACAACAGCAAATCACTGCACCTAAAATTTTACAGAGGAGCCAGCCTCTGGGGACAAATGTGCACAGCATCTGCACCACACTGCGTCGTCAAAAAGGGATGAGCAGGAATCATATCCATTTACTCTTGCCACATGCTGCAAAGGCAATACATGAAACCATGCCAAACATGACTGGGTCACTGCACCTTGAGTGTATGTCCAGTCAAACATCACACACAGGCCAAACCCAGCAAGGAGGATGAAGCTTCTGACATGTAGGCCTTGTACGCACAAACCACCCACACCTGAGACAATCTCATTGAGACGGAGAAAGTATGTACACCTCTTACTCTGGGATGAAAACACATGGCCTCCACTAATTCATGACTGTACACACACTGCCCCTAGTGCGCCTGTCCACACATCATTGACAGGCAAACATCATCAGATTGTCTTAACAACACACACAGGTAATGCCCACTGTGAGTATGCACAAGCAAAATGGGTCCCCCTGTACAGTGGACACATGTAGCAACCTGTAGGTCCTAACAGTTGAGCCCAGGGTACAATGCCACCCTACCCAACCCATGGCGAAGACACAGTGAATGGCCATATTGTTGGATGACGCACATGATACCTAGGAAGAGGTGCCCCAGGGCACAGTAGTGCCCACACTCCTCCATGGTCCAGGATGGACATGACTGCAAATTAAGCAACCGTCCCTGCACTTAGCAGGCCTCCCACTCAGGCACATCATGTCAGAGGGCACACAATTGGACATGCATGCTGGAAGGCTGTACATTTTGGAGACACACCCCTATGTCGTGATTCACAATCAGTGCCAAGTGACATGGACACCACAATGACTGAAATTGGCCAGGGCACACGCAAGGTCCCCAGACCTGTGACACATCACCCCCACACATGATGCTGCTAGCATTGGGCACCTGCATAAACTGCCTGCCTAAATAACCTTGTGCAAGAGTGGCTACAGACAGACCAGGGAACACATGGCAAGGAGGGGAAGGGAGGGAGTGAGAACAGCACTGGGCTACTTTGGGGAGAAGTTGACGCACTGCACAATCAAACCCTGGCAGTGTATCCATGCAACTGCGCACTTACATTGGCTGGGGACACACAACTGACACACATGTACCTACCCCCTTCCTGCTGCTGCTTCTCCTGTAGGCGCCTGTCCATATCGGGGAAGACCACCGCCAGCACACGCTTCTGGATGTGGGTCAGACGATGGCGCCCACGGTTCTTACGGCTCTCAGGTGAGTCCCCTAGCAGGACCCGTGCAATCCTCCTCGTCCAGCACCGGATGTCCTGCCAGCGTTTCCTCACCTGAGACAGGCCCCGCATCCGACCCTCTGTACCCCTCACGGCATTGACGGCTGTCCTCCAGATCTCCCCCTTGGCAATGGCGCCTACCTGTGAGGATGCAAAAGTGAGAATACATTAATCCACATGAGCAAAGACACAGAGACACACATATAGAACAATCCTCTTCATGAACAGGCCATGGTATGCATGCAACTCATTGCACCTTTGTCATAGGGACATAATCCACTGTGGAAGGCCAAATGCACTACGTGCCATTGAAAGTACACGGGTGGCATGAGGGGTACCACACACTCACTGACCAGGGATCACACTGTGCCTCACAGGCTACACCAGGATTATGTACAGCACCTCAAAGCAGTCACCTGCCCCAGCACACTGATGCTACCTCAGCAGAGTACACAGACACACACAGGCACAGGACAATCACATGGCATTGCCAACTGCGGGTACACACCTCACTCTGCCCATGTGCCAGTTGACGGGGGGTGTCACAGGTGTGGGGCTGGCTCAGCACGGCATGCACACAGCACTGCTCCCTGCTCACATCGGATGGGCAGGCTATATCCATCCCTCATGCAGCTTGTGTGCAACACTCCCCATATGCACTCACCCACATGACAGGGGACTTACACACACACCAATGTGCAGGGGACGAACACGGCCTTTGGACACTCACAGCACAGGTACACTGAACAAACACACATCCATGGGTACTGTCACCTGTCACACTGGGGGGAACACAGGATCACATCAGGACTGTGGAAACAACATCCCCAGGAGGAGTATGTGGCATGCACCATGCATTCATTGTCACAGTAGGCACTATGCAAGTGAGGAGTGCACACAGGAAACACAGCATGCACTGCATGGGTGACATGAGGCCTTCCACACCCTGGGACCCACTCTAAACACCAGTGCATGTCTGTCACACATGGACACAATGCCAGAAGTCACTGTCACACAAAAGGGGCACAGTCTAAGCTAGTGGAGTCTGCACTCACCTGAACCCCTGGTCGACCATACAGGCTCTGGTACTGTGGGAGGATCACATCTATCAGGGCAAGGTTCTCCTCCTGGGTGAATGGCTGTGACCTCTCCACAGTCCTGGACATGGTGCCAGAGGAATCACTATCAGCAGCAGTGGTCATGGATGAATGGATGTGCAGGCAAGTGCTCTCTCATGGGACCTGACTGGCGTATATCTGCCTGGCTGGCCTGTTCATGTACAGGAGTACAGATTGATTGGTCAGTCACATTTGCATCCTACGTTTCATCCAATCCCTTCAAACCTACCCCAGTGTGTGGCTTTGCATGGTTTCAGTTTTGATGATGATGTCAAGTCAACATCCACTTTGCAACAATGTAGATTCTTGCAAACTGACTTCTGCTGGGCACCTGGTGCTCAAATTCAAAAATCAAACTCGGTCTCCATGGCAACCATCATGCATTTAGGCCCTTATACTTGTCCCTCATGTGTCCCCTATGTGTTTTCATACATGTACACACAGGTACGGTGCGTTCCACGCCCTAGGGCACCCCAGAAGCAGTGATACGGACCGGACAAGCGCTTGTACGGTCCGTACTACTGTGGCGTACGCATACGCCAGCGCCCATGTTGTGATCCGGACCGTACAAGCGCTTGTCCGGTCCGTACTACTGTGGCGTACGCATACGCCAGCGCCCATGTTGGCCCAGGGACCCTATACACGCCCTCAGAGCGTATGTACGGTGCGTTCCACACCTGTCAGTGGTGACAGGCGGCACACAGACAGGAATGGAGCGTCAGATTTTGCCAAGGGTGGACACCAATGCATTGTCTGTGCAATACCACATGTGTGTGACACAGGTGTGTCAGGATGTGATGTGGCACATTACCCCTGAGGTGTGGGCAAAGCATATGTACGATGAGCTGTGTACACATGTCGTGTGTGATGGTGCGCATTGTGCCACACATCCCCTCCACTCCTTTGACATGTGTGCATGTCGTACACACTAGTAGAGCCATGAGTCACTTGCATGTCCCAGTCACGGACACCCGCACCTGTCCCCTGATGCCAGGTACACGGAATATTACACATGACATGTGAATGGCTGTGTTGCACGCTGCAACCATGTCATGTGTGTGGCATGTGTTTCCATGATTTTGCTGTAGGTGTGTGGTCCAATGCATCAGCAGTTGCTGCTACCAACATGTGTCTGTGTGTAGATGGCCATGGCACACTGTTCCGCACACCAGCCCACATATGTGATCTGCCATGAGGTGTGTATGTATGCAACTACACGGAGTATCAAAACAAGTACATATCCACATGCTCTCAATGTATGTATGTTCTGTCTCGACATGTACTCCTCCAAGGCAATGTGTGTGGCCTGTCCTTTTCCTATGACATGTGACCAGTGCATATCGCATACACCAACCTGTCTGTACCATACGCATCCTACTTCTGCACATGTGTGGATGTCTGTGAATCCTGTGATGCGTGTGCATGTTCACTTACACTGGCCCACAGCTAGTCTCATGCCATGTCATCGTGAGCTTGCCCCACTCCGTTAGTGGCTGTCCCTTGGTAGGAGTGTCACCTGCCTGGCGTACGTGTCCAGGAAATGTGGCACAGACCTGACTCAGAATGTGGCATTTGTGTATTGGCTGTTTAACATGTGCTCAGTGCATTGACAATGTCGTCGTACAGTGCTCACTCTTCGGTGTTCCTTCCATTTCACTGCAGGGCTCCGCCTCTCCCTCGACGTATGCCAGACCTGGCTGCCCTGCATGAACGGGACTGTATACGCCGCTACAGATTCAGCCAACGGTTGATTGATGAGTTGACTGGCCGGCTGGAAGCACACCTCCTCCCGCGCCACAGGTATCCCAGTGCACTGACACCCAAGTTGAAGGTGATGGCAGCCCTACATTTCCTTGCCACGGGTACGTTCCAACATACCATTGCTGACGTCGGGGGCATGTCCCAGACGATGTTCAGCCGTGTTCTGCATGATTTCTTAGAGGCTATGTTGGTTCACCTGGATGAGTACATTAAATTCCCAATTCGTGAGCAGTTGACAGGTGTCAAGCGTGAGTTCTATGCCCTGGGAGGGATGCCCCATGTCATTGGGTCCATAGATGGGACACATGTTGCGTTGGTACCACCACAGGCACAGGAGGTGGTGTATAGGAATCGCAAACATTATCACTCCATTAATGCCCTTGTGGTGTGTCTGTCCAACATGGTGATTTCACATGTCTGTGTTCGCTTTCCAGGATCAGCACACGATGCCTTCATCATGAGGCGTAGCAGGCTGCCTGAAATGATGCTGCAGCTGCGGAACGAGCGAGCATGTATTGTTGGTGGGTAGACTCTGGCAGTTCAGTGTTTGGCGTCATCTTCCAATCTCACTGCCTGTGCTGACACACTTCTGTCCATGATGTTTCCTTGTAGGGGACGCTGGCTATCCCAACATGCCATGGCTGATGATGCCTGTCCGCAACCCCAGCACGGCTGCCGAGCACCGCTACAACAACGCCCATGGGCGGACCAGGAGAGTCATTGAGAGGACGTTTGGACTTCTGAAGAGCCGATTCCGGTGCCTCCACAAGACCGGCGGAGCACTCCCATATGCCCCGGTGAAGGTGTGCAAGATCATCATCGTCTGCTGCATGCTGCACAACATGGCAGTGGAGGAAGCTGTTCCACTCATACTGGATCAAGATGACCAGGACCATCCACCCGTGGAGGATGAAGGGCTTGGTGACGGGGCAAGTGATGTGGAGGAGGAGGAGGCTGTGGAGGACATGCGGAGTCGGCTCATACGCGACTTCTTTGCTTAGTGGTGAGTTCCAGTGTCTGAGTGTGCACGCATTGGGCCGTGTGTGGCATGTGTTGCAATGTGTGTGTCCATCTGCATGTCTGCCAAGTGAGTCAGTGGTGTGTATTGAAGTGTCACTCGAGTGATGGCGCAATGGAAGGATGTTGTCCGAGAGTCATCATTGTCACCTGTCATGTTGACAACATGATACGTGTTGAGTACATGCTTGCGGATGTGCTCCTTTGGGCTGACTCCTTGTGTGTCTCTCATCCACAGGTCCATGGGCATGCTGTCTGCTTGTGGCATTGTTTTGCTCCTGCTACTCCTCATGAACACAGCAACATGTGCTGATTCTGCGTCACATGCACGGGCAAGTTTGGAAATCTCCTTAGGGTAAGGGATGCCTCACGGCGTTTTGGGTGTGTAAATTGTTTGTAGTCTGTGTGCACTTCTCCGGTTCATGTGTGGTCAATTTGCATACATGTGGATCCTACATGGGGAACATGACATGGGGCAGGCTTCACCTGGAGCGATGGTCAGACTTGGTGACTGTCATGTGTCAGGGGATTGGGGATTGTGATGAGGCCATCAATGTGTGTAACACTGGCCTCGGAAACATACAGGTTGCACCGGGTTGACATGGTGTGTGATTGCCCCATCAGGGCCTCAATGGTGTATAGCAGCCTCTCCGTGGCAGCAGGGGGTGTTTAGCTGTTATCCGTCACTTGTGTGCCAGTTCAATGGAATACCAGCATCTGTGTTGCAATGGGGGGTGCCAGTGTTGCTCCCACATGTTCATCCACATGACCTGTGTATGTGTTGACAGAGTATCATTGTCATTCCAACACACATGACTAATAAATTTGTCCCTCTGTCTCCAAGGTGCCTCTTCTCTGTCAATGGTGGCCTGTTGCCACTGTGCATGCGGCATGTCTGGCATAGTTTTCAGAGGTGGTGCATATGTGTCTATGTGTAGAGTAGCAAGATGCTAGCGGTTTGTCAGGGATTGGAATCTGTATTATGCACAAGATGCACAGTTCCATCCACCTCAAGGCAAGAGAGACCATCCCCCAGGGCAACTACAACATCCGTGTCTAATCCTACCCTGCAGTCTACGGACATGTGCCTTACAACTCCCATGATACTTGTCCATATCCGGAGTGCATCTGCACAGCTCTGCTACTGCATCGGGCAACCAGGCCACATCAACGTCCAAACGGGATGGGGGGAATGATTCACAGCCAGGTGCAGGATGACCTTCTCGATCCACGCCCACACTCATGATGCAGCCCACAACCCCAACACAACCATGTGGCACTGTGATCCAAAACTGCATTCTGGCATCTCCATGCATCCAACCTTGGCCTAGCCACCATTCTCAACATCCGCCTGACGCAAGCATGCAGGACATGGTAGGGACACATGTCTAGACATACCTGGGAGCGGCAAGCCAGGTCACTCCACATGATCCCTGACCTCTGCGCATGACTGTTGCTCCCCTAAATGTGTCTGTAGCCACAGTTGTGCGGGAACCACTCAGCTGGTTGGGCCCAGCACAGGTGAGTATGGTACTCCATGTCTGTATCAGATGATACATTGGGACCCATGTGTGTCCTGGGCAAGACTGAGACCCCACGGTTTGGATGGTTGGAGTTAATTCTGAGATCAGGCATGCTTTGACTTTACGACACACACATGTATTGTAATAATGCAGAATCATGGCATCATCTTGTAATTGTGATTAATTTATTTGTGGTGGGGTACGGGTTTGTGGGGATGACAAGAGGTGCACTGCGGGAGTGTAGAATCCAAAGTTAACTGGGGGAGTTGGTATCCTTGCCGTAGCAAATTATCAGAGTCCATGCCACAGTCTTCGTCAACATAGGTCAGACAGTGACCAGCAAGTCCATGTGGCAGAGAATGTCATGTGCTGCTATTGGGCCAGAGGGCCAGGTGCCAGGCCAGGTGACCTGGGAGATGGTGATGTTCTGCTGACTCTCACAGTCTTTTTCGTGGACGACCCACCTTCCTGCGGGGACCCTCGGAAGCAGGCCGTGACGATGTCTGTGACGCTCCGTCGGATGAATCCTCCTCCTCCTGATCCCTCCCTGTGTCTGGTAATGGCCTTCGCCTGGTGCCACAGGGAGGGTTGCCCATGTTGTCGGCAATCCGACGGAGTACACCGGTCATTTGGGTTTGCACCGCCACGAGCTCAGCCTGTCTATCCTCCATCCTTCCTTGGTGTTGCAGTTGACAGGCATGTTGCTGGGCCTGCAGGGTCTTCATCTCCTCGAGGGTCCCCTTGATGTCATTGAGGGTGGACGCAATCTGGTCCATGCCCCTGGTGTCACGCCGGTATGTATCCAGGATGTTGCTGACCTGGGACACTACCGGGTCCTGAGCTCCCTGGTCATGTTCGCGCCTCCGCCGTCCTCCACTCCCAGCCCTCGCTTTCAGGGCTTTACGCATGTGTGACACAATCTTAGTTGATGCATCTATTTGGGTACACAGTCAGCAGTGTGGTGTGCGGGCGTAGCGAGCCATGCAGAGGCGCCTTACGTGTTGCACTGTACGTGGCCAAATGGTGTTTTGCCAAGGCAATTTGATGATGCAGGTAGGTGACTGAAGCATTTGTGACAGGGTTCTTACCGACACAGTGGGTGGGTATACTGGGTGTGTGGTTAGGTCTGTGCCTGCAGCACGGATGGACTCGTGCACAGATTGACACATGGACCGGTCTTCATCTACGGTAGGGGGGGGGTTGAGGCACTGCCAGACCTTGTCTGCATGCACACAGTCCACCGGCTGACGAGTGGACATGGCCACACCACCCAAGGGTGATTTAGTCTCCCTGTGTCTCCCTTCCTCCCTCCCTCTGTCACCCTCCTCCCTCTGTTGGTCTCCCTCTGTCACCCTACTCCCTCCCTCTGTCTGTCTCCCTGTGTCCCCCTCTGTCTCCTTCCCTCTCATTCCCCCTCTCCCTCCCTCTATTTGTCACCCTCTGTCACCTCAGGCCAGCTTCCTGGGCACACACAGTTAGCCGGTCTTTGAATGGCCATTGGCTTGTTCATGTGAGTTAGTTCCTGTTCTCCGGGCACCCATTGGGCAGTGTGTCTGAGTTTAGGCTGCTGCTGTGGCGGTGTGTGCTGAGACTCTATCAGAGCGATGCATCTTCATTGTCTGCTGTTATGTGCAAATTGTGCCTTCAGACCCATGTCATCCTGCAAGGCGGCCACCATTTGCAGGCAAGACAGTACTGTGTGGGTACACACAGTTTGTATGGCTGTGCCCTGGGCCATATGGGCTGAGGGCATTGTTGTGTGCTTGTGAGTTTCTCAATGTTAGTTTTGATGCCCCCACTCCCAGCATCGGCCACATCCTGTGTTGTGTTGGTGTTTTGTGTGGCCTGTGACTTGGCATGGCCCTGATTGGTGCATGGGGCATGGAGGCGCTAGTGGCATGTGTGTGTTTGTGGAGTGTGGTTGTGTCCGGTGGTGGCTTGGGGGGGGTGGCGTGCATGATTGATTGTGTATGGCATCCCCCTTATGTGAGGTGAGTTGTTTGTGTACTCACCAGGGTCTGGGAGTCCTGGTAGTCCGTGTAGTCCCTCCACCGCCAGCGTGGACATCACCTTCTCCTCCCAGGGATGGTATTGTACCGGTCTGGGGGGCGGCCCTCCTCCAGTGATGTTCCCCTGGTTGTGATTGTCAGTCATCTTCCTCTTGACCGTCCTCCGCAGATCGTACCACCTGGATTGGCACTTGTGCCTGGTCCTTCTGGTGGACCCAACAGCATTCACAGAATCGACAATCCTCTGCCACATGGCCGATTTTTCGGATATGCTGGTCTGTCTGACCAATGTTCCAAAGAGCTGTGGCTCGACTCTGAGGATTTCGTCGACAAGGATCTCCAGCTCCTCCTTTGTGAACTTTGGATTCTTGGTTGTGGACATGGCGTGGGGTGTGGGTGTGGATGGTTGTGGGGGTGTGGGTGTGGATGGTTGTGGGTGTGTGAGTGTGGTAGTGGAGGTGTGTGTGTGAATGTGATGAGGGGGTGTTTGTGTAGGTGGTTGTGTGAAGGTATGCAAGTGTGAGGTTCAAGTATGGTGGTGTGGGTCGTCTGTGGGCTCTGGTAGCAGTGGGTCTGTTGCAAAGGCTCATGGTTTGTGTGTGTGGTCCATTTTTATTGGTCCATTTGTGGGTGTGGCTGTGTTTGAATTTTGTGTGGGTGTGTTATGAGGAGTGGTTGTGTTTTGGGCCTCTGTTTGGCAGTTTGGCAGTTGCAGGTCAGTGTATGTGATGTTTGTGGGGTTGTTGGGCATGTTTGGTGGTGTGGGGAAACTCTAATTGACTCTCCTTGTGTAAATATGGTTTGTCCTGGTTCAGTACGTGTGTTTTTGGCGTCAGTACGGTCCGTACATGCACTGGTGGGGGTACGGTCCGTACATTCCCTGGTGGGGTGTGGGTACGGGCCGTACTTCCACGGGTGGGGGTTCGGTGCGTACATACACGGGTGGGGGTTCGGTGCGTACATACACGGGTGGTGGTTCGGTGCGTACATACACGGGTGGGGGTTCGGGGCGTACATACACTGCTGGGGTGGGGGTACGGGCCGTACTTCCACGGGTGTGGGTACGGTCCGTACATACACGGGTGGTGGTTCGGTGCGTACATACACGGGTGGGGGTTCGGGGCGTACATACACTGCTGGGGTGGGGGTTCGGTGCGTACATACACGGGTGGTGGTTCGGGGCGTACATACACGGGTGGGGGTTCGGGGCGTACATACACTGCTGGGGTGGGGGTTCGGTGCGTACATACACGGGTGGGGGTTCGGGGCGTACATACACTGCTGGGTTGGGGGTACGGGCCGTACTTCCACGGGTGTGGGTACGGTCCGTACATACACGGGTGGTGGTTCGGTGCGTATATACACGGGTGGGGGTTCGGGGCGTACATACACTGCTGGGATGGGGGTTCGGTGCGTACATACATGGGTGGTGGTTCGGGGCGTACATACACGGGTGGGGGTTCGGGGCGTACATACACTGCTGGAGTGGGGGTTCGGGGCGTACATACACGGGTGGTGGTTCGGTGCGTACATACACGGGTGGGGGTTCGGGGCGTACATACACTGCTGGGGTGGGGGTACGGGCCGTACTTCCACGGGTGTGGGTTCGGTGCGTACATACACGGGTGGTGGTTCGGTGCGTACATACACGGGTGGGGGTTCGGGGCGTACATACACTGCTGGGGTGGGGGTTCGGTGCGTATATACACGGGTGGGGGTTCGGGGCGTACATACACGGGTGGGGGTTCGGGGCGTACATACACGGGTGGTGGTTCGGTGCGTACATACACGGGTGGGGGTTCGGGGCGTACATACACTGCTGGGGTGGGGGTTCGGGGCGTACATTCCCTGGTGGGGTGTGGGTACGGGCCGTACTTCCACGGGTGTGGGTACGGTCCGTACATACACGGGTGGGGGTTCGGGACGTACATACACTGCTGGGGTGGGGGTTCGGTGCGTACATACGCGGGCGGGGGGGTGGTGGGGTGTTCGGCGCGTATGCGGGCACATGTCTCCATGGTTGCTATGGGAGTTCGGTTCGGACGGTGTTTTTTGCGTACGGTTGTGAAATGGGGAGGACGGGAGGGATCGTACTTGCGCAGTCGGACTTTATTTTTCCGCACGGTGGGTTTTTCGACCGGGGACGTGTCGGTGACTTTTCCCGACCCGAGGAAGTGTGGGGAAATCTTCCCAATGCGATTCGTATGGACTTTTACTTTGACGATTCGGATGGAAAAAAATCCGGATACGAGTCGGACGGGGAATTTTTTTACCGGATCGGAATTGGCACCCTAGTTGGAGATGCTCTGCTCCTGAGAAATAAAACCAGAGTTTCACAATTAACCTGAATGCTATTTCATTCACGCACTTTCATACGTAAAATGTAATTTATTCACAAGTTTATTCACACAGAATTCTGTCTTTCCCAAGAACAGCGAACAGTCTGCCCTACTACAGAATTATGTCACTCGTTAATAAAGTAGCACATCCCTCTACTTTATCCTTCTAACAAGCTTAGAGAACACCTATTACCTTTCCAGTGATAAGCGTAATCAGAGTGCCTTTTGAACTCCTGGTACCTAAGACCAAAATTTCACAGGTGACCTTCGCTACCATACATTTCTCTCATACCAAAAATGTCCCTAATGGCAACACACGACGATGTTACTGAATCGAACCCAGACAATGCGTCGTGCAACTTCAATCGTCACACGTTTTCCCCGTGTACCTACAGGGCAACAACAACAATTTCGGCTTTCCCGAGAACAGCGCTTACCTCTGCTCTACTACGGAATCGTTTCAAACTTCCGACTTCCTAAATCCCAGAAGCCGTCAAACAACATGTAAATCAACACGACTCAACATACAGTGTTACTACATAAACCAATACTTATCCCCTATCAATAATCAATAAGCAATTTACAAGCAATAATCACCAAACCAATGCAATAAAACCATCAGTCTGCTACCAGAAAAACTGATCCAGCGCAAGACTGGGAAATGGGGAACAACATATACCGATTTCCTCCCTGCATCGCAGACCCTTCGTCACGCACACTCATTCATACACGCATTAATTGGTGGGGCCCATAGCACCAACTCACACATGTCACCCTTCACGAGTCTACACACACAGGAGGGATGAGTAATTCAAGCGCTGGACATGTGGGGGGAACACCTTATAACCTATAGGGAGAGAAAATTATTTTTACAAAAATATACATTAACATTCGTTGCCTATAGATCCCTAATCCTAAACATTAAGGCACTCCACCCACTTGGTCGAAGGACCAATTAGTTGGATTGGTTGATGGTGATTTAGAACCAGCTAAAACACAGTTAAGACTCAGAATCCTTATTTCTCTTAATGAAAAACCACAAACTCATATTTCTCATTAATCAATTTTTGTTTATCTAAATCTTCATTATGATTTATATTTGCATTTGTCTCGTCAAAGTTTAGAATTTCTAGATCAATTCAAGTAAATCGCAGAACATCATATGTACCTAATCTGGCTATTTGGAGTCCTCTAATTCATTGGCTCTGCATAACCGAGTTTGTCGTAAATTGTCCGAATAAAGCAGGCCAAAGCTCAGAATCCAAAGTCCTCTGCTCAGCACGTTACAGTCCCCAATTTTATCAATGGACCAGAAATCGTGCAAGCATCTATCATAGCCTATGGATTTGGAAATAGTTTGCAGTCATCAAACGGTCGGGCAGCATCTGGAGCATCAGGAAAGGCGTCACAAACTCTCTTTTTTTCTATTCTACCACCCTTTTTATAATGACTTCAGGTTAAAGAAGATACATTTTTAGGACAAGAACAGTGGTGATTGGCTGGTTGGGATCGTCCGATTCTTATTCCCAGATTCTCAGTACAGTTCGAGGGGTGAGGCCACTTGTCAGCTAAAGTGTCGGCTTGTTCCGGTTTACTGTAAGGTTGATTGTTCCCCTATCTTGGCGAACCACCAAATTCTTAATCTTGACCGGGAACATGATGAGCAAAGGTCGCTAAGAGGTTCACAATACTGTTCGCACATGCGCAGTTCACTCTGCTCCTCACGAGACAGTGTCCACTTCTGCGTACGATGTCAGCGGCCATATTGGATTAGGTCCAAATGGTGATTCTAATGTTAAATCCTTACGAATCCCTCTATGTGCTTGTATTTATCTAGCATATAGCGACATTTCAAGCCATTATATTCACCTTTTCCAATCCTCCACAACGATGCAACATCACAAAGCAACATATATCATGCAATATTCTATTACCACATATACTAATCATTAATATGCGTACAGATTTTAATTATAAGAGTTATTAAGTCATGCAAATAGCAAATCCCATGTGTAGTTTATATTTTTATAATGTTGGTTAGTATACATGCAACACTCGTTTAATAATATTATAGTTAATAGATTATATAATTAGTATTTTCATGCAAGGATAGAGGAGGTATACAAAGTTTTGCACTACCTGCTCCATCAACAGCATAACAAGTGGGATTGCAGGTGTGTGGCATCGTGGCAGCAGTAGCGGTTGCTACCGGACCCGGGTGGTGGGGTGGGGCGGGAGGTGAGGGGGGGATGGAGGGACGAAAAAAGAAAAGAAAAACCACTTACCTTGCTACGGCCGGCTGGCCGGCCAGCCAGCCTCCGCCTCTCCTCCGTCCTCTTCTTCCTGTCTCCAGTCCCAGCAACAGGAAGCTCCCAGGTCCCCTGAGCCAATCACAATGCTGCAATGCACCATTGGATGCACAATTGTGATTGGTCTGAGCATCGTGGATCCCTTGGCTCTCCTTGGCTGACCAAACAGTCCGGCCCAAGGACTTTTTGGCCGGCCAAGCAGTCTTGCACACTTAGGGAGTGCAAACCACTCCTCCCCCTGCTCTGGCTAGTCTTGCCCGGCCCGAAAGCCACTGACTACAATAGGAAAACTAAAATGAGAATAACTATATGTTATCATTTTAGTTTTCCTCTTGAGCAGTGGGGCGACGCTCCTTTGCCTTAGTGGAGGAGCCGCCACTGCGTGACGGGACGGCTAATGTACAAAAGAAGTAAGTCCACCAACCCTAAGTACAAGAACATTGAAAATGAATTTGCAATCATCAAGTCAAATACCAGAATAAAAAGCAGCAAGAGCAATAGTAGTGCTTTGCAAGACAATCATCAAGTTAAAAGGATAAATAAAAAGAGAATATGAATTCACAGCAACGGGCCAGTGTGGAGGAGGGTGATAACAGCAATAAGGGCAATATTAGTGCTTTGCAAGAAAATCATCGAATTGAAGGGATGAATAAAAATAATATATAAATTCACAGAAAAGAGCCAGTGCAGAGGAAGGTGATTGCAGCAATTTTTCACTGTCAAATCTAAGACATTTATCAGAGGAGGAGGGAGGAGGGTACCAGTAATTTTCACAGACAAATCTGGGATGTCAGACTGATGGTCGCTTCAACGGGTGGCAAAGTACAGTTAACAAGCACTGTAATAACTGAAAACTAGGTTCAGGGGAATAGGATAGGGAAATGTGCCTCTGGAATTCCTTTGGTGGACTGAGGGGTACAGTCTCACACAATCTGGTGGCACACAATCTGGTGGCAGAGGTTTCATGAATGATGATCCACCAGGGGCAGCACAACGGTGACTCTTCCAACTGATGGGTCAGCTTTTGGATTCGGATGCCGACTGAGGGTTCTCTAAGAATAAAGAACCAGAACCACGCGGCAAAATCCTAAAGTGGGCAAGTTTATTGATGGCTAAGCCAACAAACTTGGCCAGCAGAATGTTTAGGGTGGTATTCCTGGGTTAAGGAAGGCCAGAATGGCCTGACAGCATGACTGAATGCCCAGTTCATTCCACTCTCGCTTCAGAAGGGATCTGTGTTCCTCTAGGAGGGCTGGCAGGGGCAGACAACATGTACAAAGGATTCCTCACAGAGACACAACCCCTTGCATGTTATTCCTTCCGAGGGCCGGCGCCATCTGGCAAAGTATTTTAAGAAAGGCCATTCCCCAAGCCGGAGGGCCATAAATCTTGCCTTCTAAAATATAGAGTAGCTGCAAGACAGGTAGGATAGAGAGGATGCTGACTGATAGGAGTGGATTATGGCCCACGCATGCTTACGCTTAGCTAAGGTTGCCTTGTCAGAGTGATATGAACAGAGGAGTGCACATTCCCTAATGCATTGCTTGAAGGGGGTTGACTCAAATTGGAACTCCATGCTCAAGGTACTTAGGCAGTCCTCTAGATACAGATGATGTGGTTGCCTAGGGCCGCCAATTTTAATCTCATCCCATATTAGCGCCTCTAAACAGCCACCTCTCGCAGTCCCAAGTTTGTGACACAGATTTAGAAAGACACTAGCTGTGGCAGCTCACTGATTGTAGAGGCCCAATTCCAGCCTGATCCAGGCAGCGGAAGAGGATTTCGGCATGTGGAGGACGAATTTGTATATCCTGGTGACAAGTTTGTTCAGTAGTTTGCAATCTTTTCCCAGTAGAACTTCACTGCCGTAGAACAATGATGGAATATCTTATGCCCTCATAACTTCCAGGAGGGGGGAAAGGCTTGGCCCCTACAACCTGTTTGATAGTTTTGACAGTCATCTGAAGGGCCAGGGCTTTTATTTTGACCTCCTTCTGTTGCCGAGAAAAGAAGCCTCTTGCATCGGTAAGGACCTCCAGATATTTGTACGAGCGTTCATTTGGGATCTTATTGCCATTGCAGAACCAACCACCTTCCTGGTATGATTTCCTTCCAAGCATTTCAAAGTTTTGTTTTGATTGAATTCTAAGCTGTTGATGGAGGTGCAGGAATGCAGCAGGTTTAACAATTTCTGCAACCCTGCTCTCATGTATCTGAACTGGGCGAGGTTATTGCATAAAGCAGATTGCTGATATGTTCCCCATCAATCTTTGGGGAGTGGCTCTTGATGGTGTCAAGGGGTTTAGACAGATCAGAAATAACCAGGTTGAAGAGGAGGGTTCTAACATGCACCCCTGCTTGACACCCCTTGTGGTGGGGATTGTTCTCGGCAAGCAAGCTCCACCGCCCAGTCTAATGCGGATCCAGGTGTTAGAGTGTAGCTGAATGTTGGACTCTAGGAGCTTGGATGGAATGTTCCATTTCTTTAGCAGTGACCAGAGGGTTCACCTTGGCACTTAGTCGAATACTGCCTCAAAATCGACAAAGCAGCAATGCAGCAAGGTGTGTGACCTGATTGCTTTAGCCGACAGGATAAATATGGCTAACAAATTGGATAGTGTACCTGATTTTGCCTTAAATCTTGTTTGAATCTTCAGGATGAGCCCCCTTATCTCCAACCATTGCTATAGGTCCTTCAGCAGTTGACTGGCATAGAATTTTGCTTTGTTGTCCAGAAGTGCAATCAGTCTGTAATTGCTAGGATCTGATTTAGAACCTCCATTATGGATGGGTTGTATGATAGCCCCGCAACATGACTGTGGGATTAACGAGCTCCTCAAGCATTTATCAAAACACAGTGAGAGCTTGCCTGCCTAGAAAGGAATGTCCTGCTTGAAAAGGGTCTGTGGAGGTCATAGGGCCCCATCTGACCTGGCCCTTGACATAAGCTGCAACTGACTGAACAGAGATGGTAAGTCCGCAGAGGAAGGAGACAGGCAATCGTGGTCTTCTGGAGCAGCAAGGGAGCAGGTTAAGTTTGGATTGGCAGGCCTCTGTCTGTTTGGGAATCTAGGTCACCACTCGACGTGAAGTGCCTAGAGAGGAAAGATGATCATTCTGATTGAGTGATATTTGCACAGGCAGTCCTACCAGACCCATTCACCTGCCTGTTTACCAGGGCCCAGTAGTTACTTGTGTTGGTTTTCTTGCTCTCACACAAGAGAATCGCCCAGAAGTGGTTTAGGCGACTGCTTGAACAGCTTGCTTGTAGTTTTTTGTGCCTGCTTGAATGCTAAGGTTTGCTCGTTGTCCCCAGGGATTTTGCGAGCCCTTCTCATGGTGATATTACGGGCTTCCTTCAGACGCTGAATCATTGTTGTAGGTGAATAGGGCTTAGTAAGAGTATATGACTGGGCGGTGTTTGTAGTTGATCATGGGAATTTTACAAGTATTCGAGTGATGAGGTTTGTCAACTCCTCTATTGGCAAGATGTGACCAGTTTGACCTGCCTGAGCTTATAGGTGTGGATCCCCTTGCTTATAACAAAGGATGAAGTATGTTGAAGTTTAGTCTTTTGATCTGGGCCGGTGATCAGTCTCAGTGTGCAGAGCGATGCAGTAACTTTCCACAAAGGGGAACATTTCCACATTGCATATGGATTAGTCAAGGTAACAGTAAGTTTTTCCATCAGTTCTTGACCAGTTGGGGTGAATGTCCTGAGAGAACTGGCCGTTTAGTACTTTGAGGCCCATATTGCTGAGCTGCAGGACCAGGATTTCCCCGAGAGAGCTTTGTGAACAGCTTTTTGGCCTGGATTGTTCAGCAATATTCTAGGTACTCTCAGGGAAGGTCTCAACTTTATACTCATTGTAATCTTGAAAGAGGTTTGTGTCAAAGTCACCTGTTATCATGTAGTCCGTTAGGGGATGGTCACTGGCCAGATCACAAAGGACCGATATTAACTGGTTTCGTTTTGGCCATATCTCCCTTGTACTTGGGTTGATGTTGATGTTATTCAGCAAAAGCGAGCGTTGCGGTCTCCAGTTTCAGATTTTTACTCCTTGTAACCAGTTCTCCTGGAATGTTATCGGTTCGATATTTTCTTGCAGTTATATGGTGATGTATAGTGATAGACCCCGATGTGATCTGCAGAACTTGTGCTCTCTGGAAGCTGGTTTGTTGTACTCGATTTCGCCAGTGATGGAATGACTTGACACTGACCATGCTTCCTGTAAGTCACTTACAAAGGCTATGAAATCGTGGGACCGAAGTTTGCTCAAAAGGCCTCTAATATTCCAAGAGCACAAAGATAGAGATGATAGCTCAGGACATAGGGGCACTGAGGTCTTGATTCAGTATGAGTGCCTTCCGGACAATGCTGACGGCAGCCAGTTCCAGTCGTTCCTTGAGAAGCTATTTATCGCACTTCTTTGATCCTAGAGGTTGTGATTGTGCGGCTAGGGCATTTTCTAGAATTGAGTATGGCTCTTTCCTGGGCACCTTTGGGGTAATCTCGGGTTTTGCCAGAATCACAGGTTAGCCGATACCTTTAGGGGGCTGATCTTGATGACTCATGCGCTGAAGGCTTCGGTTCTAGATAAAATTGACTGCACAAGGGCCACTCGGGTGAAGCTCACCCGTGTGGGTTCTGAGGTTTGGAAACCCTTAGGGCCAGGAATTTGATTGAAACAATGTTGTTTGACTTCTTTCTGCTGAACTCGGGGATGACCTTCAATAGCTTTAAACTTTTTCCCCTGTTTAGAATATCATGAGGGCCTTGCGTGTGGTATTCTGGGATAAACAGCAGTTTAGTGCTTGAGAGTTGCAGAGCTGCTTGTTTTCCTTGACCGTGTATTCTAGAAGGACACTGGGTGGCCTGTGCAAAGGGTGGTACAGAGAGAACTCCCTGGGTATCCTCTTCCGGCAGGCAGGATGATAGATGCTCAATAATGTGATCTGTTTCTGGCGGTGGATTCAGGGTTCCCAAGGTCCTTATTAATGTGAGACGGACGCTAAAGCGGCGATAATTATATCTTCAGCCCTTGATGATATGCCCCTTAATTCTCTACCACTTCTTTTGGGTTGGATTTTGCAGTCGGGGCAGTTATGGGTCTGTAAGTAAACCTTTCTATTGTCTTGCTATTCTCTAGCCCTGGCTCATTAAACACCGAAATAGTGGTATATGTATTTCTCATAGTGGATGCTGGACTTTGACTCCGCATTTGAGGAATTAAGGGGCCTATCATCAAGGGCTGAAGATATAATTATCGCCGCTTTAGCGTCCGTTTTCGGGCGAAAAGTGGCGATAATTATATCGCATTATTTGCAAGGACACACTAGCGCTTGTTTCCTTGATTCAGCTCCAGTTTTGTTCACGCCTCGTTTTGCATCTCTAATGAGATGCAAAGGAGGCGTGCCTAACAAAACACCATGGGAAAATATTGCTTCCCCAGCTTCATGATATCATCAACGAGGGGTAGCGATATTTTAAATCCCGTTACCTATGCCTTAGCGCAGGAATTTAACATCTGTTAAATTCCTGACTAAGGCATAGCTAACATGGGAGGTGGATTATGGTCATACGACCACAGGGTCGTATCACCAAGGCTATCTCTGTTTTGGGTGCAACATCGCTGGTTTTCCAGCGATGTTGGCCCATTTCCCTGGAATATTATCGCCCTGGAGTAACGCGTTGTTTATAACCAGAGCGATAAATTCCTGCGATAGACGGTGATAAATAAACAAGCGGTAAGCGCCGTCCTAGTAAATATGCCCGTACATTTTCTCGATCAGTATTTTCTCCGCCAGACCAATAGTGATCAGTTCTATCTCCGTTGGCTCTCCTATGGCCATTTTTCTCCATGAGCCTGACTTCAAGGAGATCTTACGACTTCAAGGAGATCTTACGACTTCAAGGAGATCTTACGACTTCAAGGAGATCTTACGATGTGCACCAGCTCCGGGAGGTCTTGCTGTTGCCTCAGGCTTTTGGCCCTATTTAGAATGTCATGGATGTCCCATGGATACTAAATTGGGTAAAGATTTTTCTACAGTCGTAGGTTGCAATGATGCTCTGGAGGCAGCAATGATGCACCTTCTGTGCACTGTATTTTGCTGCGCTCTTAAATAAAATGTAATAAAAAACGAGTTGTCAATTGAGCTCATCTTTTTGAGCATCTGTGCTGTGGGAAGTCCAGTTCAGGCAACTTCCTCTTCTAGTGACCATTGCCGAATTGTAAGCCTAACAGCATTTTACCATTGTTTTCTTAAGTGAATTTCCGAGGTTTTTTCAAACATAACGAGGTGTTACAACAAAAGCTGACCATACCTTAAGTTTAACTTCTGCTTTTTCAGTGAATATTATTTTGGTATTATATACCACATCAAACAATTAATTCCCTATCGTCACTCCCTGCTATTCATGTGCTTCAGCCCAGAGCAGAGGACATTGGCCACAGGCCCTAGCCAGACCCACAGCCAGGCCCCGCTCCCAAACCACCACAGTCATTCAACTCCTACTGCACACGGTTGAAAGCCATGCACAGCAGGTGTTGCTCAAGCACAGCTGCAGTGCACCCAATTCCTTCTTTCATTGTTTTCAGGATTAACAAATTCTGATTCCCGACGAAGGTATGCAGGATTTAGAGACGGACAAGGATTCGCAATTTCGGCATAGGATCCGTTAATCCCAAGTGAGAAAGTGCATTATCAGCTGGGGTGGATGGTAGTCCCCAACAAGTGATAATGACCCTATTCTTGTTTATTAGCAATACATCCATATTTGGGGTGCAGTGACCACTCACAGCCCTGTTAGTGAAAGCCCCTTAAAATAAAGAACCCCATATATTGCTTCCTTGCACAAGGGGCATGTCTCTGAGGAAGGTCTGAGTCTCTGTCTACTGTTACACAAGCAAATGAACCCCCAATTACTCTGAGAACCCAAGAGTCCCCAGGATCAGGGGTCTGCATCTGAATGCAGCCCTGCTGTCCTCCTACCTGCCAGCCCATCGAGTCTTACTCAGAGGCCCCCAGAGTCCCCAGGATCAGGGGTCTGCATCTGAATGCAGCCCTGCTGGCATCCTCCAAACCACCCCCTCGAGTCTTTCTCTGAGGCCCCTAGAGTCCACAGGATCAGGGCTCTGCATCTGAATGCAGCTCTGCAGGCCTCTTCCCTGCCATCCCCTAGAGTCTTACACTGAGGCCCTTAGAGTCCACAGGATCAGGGCTCTGCATCTGAATGCAGCCCTGCGGGCCACCTACCTACCAGCCCCTCGAGTCTTACTCAGAGGCCCCTAGAGTCCACAGGATCAGGGCTCTGAATCTGAATGCAGCCCTGCTGGCCTCCTACCTACCAGCCCCTCGAGTCTTACTCAGAGGCCCCTAGAGTCCACAGGATCAGGGATCTGCATCTGAATGCAGCCCTGCAGGCCTCTTCCCTGCCAGCCCCTCAAGTCTTACTCTGAAGCCCTCTGAGTCCCCAGGATCAGGGCTCTGCTTCTGAATGAAGCCCTGCAGGCCTCTTTTCTGCCAGCCCCTCGAGTCTTACTCTGAGGCCCCCAGACTCCCCAGGATCAGGGATCTGCATCTGAATGCAGCCCTGCAGGCCTCCTACCTGCCAGCCCCTCGAGTCATACTCTGAGACCCCCAGAGTCCCCAGGATCAGGGGTCTGCATCTGAATGAAGCCCTGCAGGCCTCTTCCATGCCAGCCCCTCGAGTCTTACTCAGAGGCCCCTAGAGTTCCCAGGATCAGGGTTCTGCTTCTGAATGCAGCCCTGCTGACCACCTACCTACCAGTCCCTCGAGTCTTACTCAGAGGCCCCTAGAGTGCACAGGATCAGGGCTCTGCATCTTAATGCAGCCCTGCTGGCCTCCTACCTGCCAGCCCCTCGAGTCTTACTCTGAGGCCCCCATAGTCCACAGGATCAGGGATCTGCATCTGAATGCAGCCCTGCTGGCCACCTACCTGCGATGCCCCTTGAGTCTTACTCAGAGGCCCCCAGAGTTCACAGGATCAGGGCTCTGTATCTGAATGCAGCCCTGCTGGCCACTTCCCTGCCACCCTCTTGTGTCTTACTCTGAGGCCCCTAGAGTCCACATGCTCAGGGCTCTGCATCTGAATGCAGCTCTGCTGGCCTCTTCCCTGCCACCCCCTAGAGTCACCCTTTTATAATTAAAAAAAAACAACATTCTTAAAATGTTAAGGTTGCCCTTGAGATGCCTCTGCCTGAAAGTGAAAGGGGGAACTCTTGTGTTGTGAAGCTGAGGGAGCTGATAAAAAACTAAAATAGAAGGAACACTTCCCACCAATATGTCTGCTAACTGAAAGTAAATGTTTGCAATTAGTTAAGCACCAAACATAAAGGCTGCATGGGAGGTAGTATAAGCTTTAACTAATGGAGTCACTTGGAGATTTCTTCTTGAGAGGTAATGTAAGGGTATTACAAGCTGAGTTATGCGTGCCTTCTTTTCATGGGCACAAAAATGTTTCTAGGTATAGTCTAATTACTGACTCCTAAAATATATAGATATAAATAATGTTTTGCATGCCAGATTACTTTTTGCACAGGCCAGGCCCTCGTAACACAAGAAATACACAAGTCACTATGCCTCAGTGCGCCAACCAGGATTCAGTTATATGACTCTCAAGTCACACACCGAAATCTGCTCTAATCGCATTAGCTAACTGAGAATTCATAACGTATAGAGTACATTTCTCACTGATAGCTTATTTTCGTTATGTGCAGGTTTTTTAGGTCTCGCCTGGCGTTAGCAGCGTGCATGCGTTGCTCTCGCCATGCGAGGGCTTTTTGCAATCGATACGGATATAGAAGGGACTTGAAGACCCGCCCCTGTTTCCCATTGGTTTGCTTCATCTTTTATGGTAAACAATGGCACGTGATTGGAAATCTGCCTTTTTGGCTACCTCATTGTCCACTTTCAGGATGGCCCATGTGGACAGGCCGACGCCATCGTTGTTCCCGTGACGTGGGAGCTGCATTCCTTACAGCGCGCGAGTGCGCCACACATTAAAACACATTGTAGTCCTTTCCTTTTCAAACTAGCTCAGGCTGTAGCACTGTGCCTATGTTAGTCATACTCCAGGACGAGCACTATACCCGCTTCAGGTTCCAGTTTACCAGTATGTCTATGTACACTCAGTCATACTCCAGTGTGTGTGCCATGCTCGTGTCAGGATCCAGCTAAGCACTCCTGAGACGTGGGAGCTGCATTCCTTACAGCGCGTGCGCGCACGCCGCATATTAAAGCACATTGTCGCCCTTTCCTTTTCAAACTAGCTCAGGCTGTAGCACTGTGCCTATGTTAGTCATACTCTACGACGAGCGCTATACCCGCTTCAGGTTCCAGTTTACCAGTATGTCTATGTACACTCAGTCATACTCCAGGGTGTGCGCTATGCTCGTGTCAGGATCCAGTGAAGCACTGTGCCTATGTCAGTCAGACTCCAGTATGTGCACTATGCCCGTGTCAGGCTCCAGCGCGAGCACAGTGCCCGTGCCCGACTCCAGGTGCCCCTGGTGATACTTCCTGCTGCAGTCCTCTTGCTGCTACTGTCTCTTTAAATCCCCAACAGGTTGCTCGCTGCGGATGTCACTGGCTCTCTCGGGCTGTAGGAGGGTTCCTGCACCCCGCACACACGCTGCTATCAGCGATGAGCGAGGAGGGAGGCAGCAGTGGTGGGCACTGAGGGAGCCGGGCACTGAGCAGGGGTGGCCGCTGCGGCAGGAACCGTTCTACCAGAGGCAAGGAACCGCCTGCAGCCCACAGAGGGAGCACTTGTCGCCACCAGGTATTTGCATCCCTCCCAGACCCTGAGATCATGGACACTCTTAGCAGCTGGAGGAAAGGTTGTTAATGAGGGCACCCCTGCCAGAAGGGTGGCATCGATGCCACTGTGGCGAAGGTCACCTGCAGCGGCCTCTCCTTCTGTGTCCTCTCCCACTAGCATGCACCCCCTGCGCCTCTTCGCCCATCTCGCTACCCACATCTGCCCTTCCTGCCGGCTTCTTGCTCTCTCTGCCCTTGTTTCCCCCACCTCTCTCGCTCCCCTTCTGAGCCCCCTGTATGCGTATTTCTCTTCCCTTGCTTCCTTCACCCCTCTCTATCTCGTTCCACTTCTGACCCCATGTGCACATCTCCCTCCCGCTGCCCTGGTTTCCATCTCACCCGCTATTCCGCTCTACTTCTGATCCCATGTGTGTGTGTACGTCTCCCTCCCCTAGGTTCCGTCTCCCCTTCGCTATCTCGCTCCACGCCTGACCCCCATGCCTGTCACTCTCTCAGTTCTTGTTTCCATCTGTCCCTCGCTTTCTTCCCCCACTTCTGAACACCTGTGTATCTCTCTCTGCCCTGTCTCTCTCTCCCCTTATGACCTCCATGCGAGTCCCTCCCTCTGCCCTTGTTCCCTCTCCCCCTCACTATCTCGCTCCACTTCCCCGCGTGTCTCTCTCTGCCCTTGTTTCCACCTCCCTGTCTCTCTCTCTCCCCTTCTGACCTCCACGCGTTTCTCTCTCTCTGCCCTTGTTTCCTTCTCTCTCTCGCTCGCTCCACTTCTAATCCCTGTGTGTGTCTGTCTCTGCCCTTGTATCCATCTCCCCCTCTCTCTCTCTCCCCCCTTCTGACCTCCAGCGGTGTCTCTCTCCCTCTGCCCTTGTTTCCTTCTCCCCCTCACTATCTCGCTCCACTTCTGACCCCTTGTGTATACCTCCCTCCCGCTGCCCTGGTTTCCATCTCACCCTCTATTCCGCTCCACGTCTATGTGTGTGTATGTCTCTCTCCTCTAGGTTCCGTCTCCCCTCCCTTGATGCCTGACTTCCGTGTGTCACTCTCATCCTCTGCCTTGTTTCCGTCTTCCCTCGCTCTCTCGCTCGATGTCTCTTCCTTCACTTCTTCACTTTCCTTGAGAAAAATACAACCTTTCAGTTCACTCCTAACATTTTGAAACAAGCATTGAAAATGCAATAGGTCTCGCCTTAAAGCCATTTGCTTTCCTATATAATACCATTAGCAAAGCAAATGGCTTTAACTTAATCAAAGGAGAGACCTATTGCATTTTCAATGCTTGTTATATATGCAGTCACCCGAAAAGGAGAAAATAACAAAATAGCCACTTAATATTTTGTTCTGTATTGTCACATCTTTGACCTCGCCTCCCCATTCACTAACCTTGCCCTAGGACACTCAGGATTACAGTTCCACACTTAGGGACTGATTACGATGATGGTGAGACCGCCACCAACAGCTTGTCGGTGGTGGTCTCACCACCATCGTAAGCATGTTTTCTGTCCGCCACATTAGGATGGCAGGCGGAGAGACTGACCACCATGGATCCGACCATCAGAGTGCACTCTAATCCCTACAATGGTGGCGGTGCCTGCCAGTAGTGATTATGATGTCCCTCCCCGCCAGTCGTTTCATGGCGGTTTACCCGCCATGAAAAGGCTGGCGTAAATGGTCATTGGGGGCCCGTAGCGGGACTCCCTTTCCCACTTGCCCTCAGTGTTGGGTTTTGGGGGCACCATAGGCCCCCCTACATATCCCTGCACCATGTGGCAGGCACCGCATGGTGCCTTTCACATAGTGCAGGCATCTGCACAATGTTTGTTTTTTGGACTGCGGCGTGTGCTGCAGTCAACAGCACACGCCGCAATACAAAAAATACAATTTGAGACCGCCTTCAAGGCGGTCACATTGTAATTCGGAGTGCGGGACCACCGACTGCTTGTCGGGCGGTCCAATCCCCAAAATGATGGCGGTCGGACGTAAGTCCGACTGCCATCGTAATCAGTTCCCTATTTATGCTCTTGAACTGATTTGCATATGGCCATGTCTGAACTGGGGTGGCAGAGTGGGCTAAAGATCGGTGATGGATCAAACCCAGATCTGTTGACTGGGTGTGAGTGTTTGATTGGTTCTGATGCTCCGTCCATCACCACCCCCTTTTGTACTGCTTTGTTCGCCATAAGTTGGCAGGGTATGCTCAGACGTGAGTCCCTTGCTCACTTTGCCACTGGATTCAAGCAAGCCTGGCTGAAGACGGCTGAAATGCCAGAAACCGGTCCTAGGAAGCTTGTTTCCGGTCCAGGGAAAGCATGGTTTGGCATTCCGGGCTGAACTGTTCCCATGAGGCACAGGGTCAGACTGATTTGCATATGGCCATGTCTGAACTGGGGTGGCAGAGTGAGCTAAAGAACGGTGATGGATCAAACCCAGATCTGTTGACTGGGTGTGAGTGTTTGATTGGTTCTGATGCTCCGTCCATCACCACCCCCTTTTGTACCGCTTTGTTTGCCATAAGTTGGCAGGGTATGCTCAGACGTGAGTCCCTTGCTCACTTTGCCACTGGATACAAGCAAGCCTGGCTGAAGACGGCTGAAATGCCAGAAACCGGTCCTAGGAAGCTTGTTTCTGGTCCAGGGAAGGCATGGTTTGGCAGTTCGGACTGGACTGTTCCCATGAGGCACAGGGTCAGACTGATTTGCATATGGTCATGTCTGAACTGGGGTGGCAGAGTGGGCTAAAGAACGGTGATGGATCAAACCCAGATCTGTTGACTGGGTGTGAGTGTTTGATTGGTTCTGATGCTCCGTCCATCACCACCCCCTTTTGTACTGCTTTGTTCGCCATAAGTTGGCAGGGTATGCTCAGACGTGAGTCCCTTGCTCACTTTGCCACTGGATTCAAGCAAGCCTGGCTGAAGACGGCTGAAATGCCAGAAACCGGTCCTAGGAGGCTTGTTTCCGGTCCAGGGAAGGCATGGTTTGGCAGTTCGGGCTGGACTGTTCCCATGAGGCACAGGGTCAGACTGATTTGCATATGGCCATGTCTGAACTGGGGTGGCAGAGTGGGCTAAAGAACGGTGATGGATCAAACCCAGATCTGTTGACTGGGTGTGAGTGTTTGATTGGTTCTGATGCTCCGTCCATCACCACTCCCTTTTGTACTGCTTTGTTCGCCATAAGTTGGCAGGGTATGCTCAGACGTGAGTCCCTTGCTCACTTTGCCACTGGATTCAAGCAAGCCTGGCTGAAGACGGCTGAAATGCCAGAAACCGGTCCTAGGAAGCTTGTTTCCGGTCCAGGGAAGGCATGGTTTGGCAGTTCGGGCTGGACTGTTCCCATGAGGCACAGGGTCAGACTGATTTGCATATGGTCATGTCTGAACTGGGGTGGCAGAGTGGGCTAAAGAACGGTGATGGATCAAACCCAGATCTGTTGACTGGGTGTGAGTGTTTGATTGGTTCTGATGCTCCGTCCATCACCACCCCCTTTTGTACTGCTTTGTTCGCCATAAGTTGGCAGGGTATGCTCAGACGTGAGTCCCTTGCTCACTTTGCCACTGGATTCAAGCAAGCCTGGATGAAGACGGCTGAAATGCCAGAAACCGGTCCTAGGAAGCTTCTTTCCGGTCCAGGGAAGGCATGGTTTGGCAGTTCGGGCTGGACTGTTCCCATGAGGCACAGGGTCAGACTGATTTGCATATGGCCATGTCTGAACTGGGGTGGCAGAGTGGGCTAAAGAACGGTGATGGATCAAACCCAGATCTGTTGACTGGGTGTGAGTGTTTGATTGGTTCTGATGCTCCGTCCATCACCACCCCCTTTTGTACTGCTTTGTTCGCCATAAGTTGGCAGGGTATGCTCAGACGTGAGTCCCTTGCTCACTTTGCCACTGGATTCAAGCAAGCCTGGCTGAAGACGGCTGAAATGCCAGAAACTGGTCCTAGGAAGCTTGTTTCCGGTCCAGGGAAGGCATGGTTTGGCAGTTCGGGCTGGACTGTTCCCATGAGGCACAGGGTGAGACTGATTTGCATATGGTCATGTCTGAACTGGGGTGGCAGAGTGGGCTAAAGAACGGTGATGGATCAAACCCAGATCTGTTGACTGGGTGTGAGTGTTTGATTGGTTCTGATGCTCCGTCCATCACCACCCCCTTTTGTACTGCTTTGTTCGCCATAAGTTGGCAGGGTATGCTCAGACGTGAGTCCCTTGCTCACTTTGCCACTGGATTCAAGCAAGCCTGGCTGAAGACGGCTGAAATGCCAGAAACCGGTCCTAGGAAGCTTGTTTCCGGTCCAGGGAAGGCATGGTTTGGCAGTTCGGGCTGGACTGTTCCCATGAGGCACAGGGTCAGACTGACTTGCATATGGCCATGTCTGAACTGGGGTGGCAGAGTGGGCTAAAGAACGATGATGGATCAAACCCAGATCTGTTGACTGGGTGTGAGTGTTTGATTGGTTCTGATGCTCCGTCCATCACCACCCCCTTTTGTACTGCTTTGTTCGCCATAAGTTGGCAGGGTATGCTCAGACGTGAGTCCCTTGCTCACTTTGCCACTGGATTCAAGCAAGCCTGGCTGAAGACAGCTGAAATGCCTGAAACCGGTCCTAGGAAGCTTGTTTCCGGTCCAGGGAAGGCATGGTTTGGCAGTTCGGGCTGGACTGTTCCCATGAGGCACAGGGTCAGACCGATTTGCATATGGCCATGTCTGAACTGGGGTGGCAGAGTGGGCTAAAGAACGGTGATGGATCAAACCCAGATCTGTTGACTGGGTGTGAGTGTTTGATTGGTTCTGATGCTCCATCCATCACCACCCCCTTTTGTACTGCTTTGTTTGCCATAAGTTGGCAGGGTATGCTCAGACGTGAGTCCCTTGCTCACTTTGCCACTGGATTCAAGCAAGCCTGGCTGAAGACGGCTGAAATGCCAGAAACCGGTCCTAGGAAGCTTGTTTCCGGTCCAGGGAAGGCATGGTTTGGCAGTTCGGGCTGGACTGTTCCCATGAGGCACAGGGTCAGACCGATTTGCATATGGCCATGTCTGAACTGGGGTGGCAGAGTGGGCTAAAGAACGGTGATGGATCAAACCCAGATCTGTTGACTGGGTGTGAGTGTTTGATTGGTTCTGATGCTCCGTCCATCACCACCCCCTTTTGTACTGCTTTGTTCTCCATAAGTTGGCAGGGTATGCTCAGACGTGAGTCCCTTGCTCACTTTGCCACTGGATTCAAGCAAGCCTGGCTGAAGACGGCTGAAATGCCAGAAACCGGTCCTAGGAAGCTTGTTTCCGGTCCAGGGAAGGCATGGTTTGGCAGTTCGGGCTGGACTGTTCCCATGAGGTACAGGGTCAGACTGACTTGCATATGGCCATGTCTGAACTGGGGTGGCAGAGTGGGCTAAAGAACGGTGATGGATCAAACCCAGATCTGTTGACTGGGTGTGAGTGTTTGATTGGTTCTGATGCTCCGTCCATCACCACCCCCTTTTGTACTGCTTTGTTCGCCATAAGTTGGCAGGGTATGCTCAGACGTGAGTCCCTTGCTCACTTTGCCACTGGATTCAAGCAAGCCTGGCTGAAGACGGCTGAAATGCCAGAAACCGGTCCTAGGAAGCTTGTTTCCGGTCCAGGGAAGGCATGGTTTGGCAGTTCGGGCTGGACTGTTCCCATGAGGCACAGGGTCAGACCGATTTGCATATGGCCATGTCTGAACTGGGGTGGCAGAGTGGGCTAAAGAACGGTGATGGATCAAACCCAGATCTGTTGACTGGGTGTGAGTGTTTGATTGGTTCTGATGCTCCATCCATCACCACCCCCTTTTGTACTGCTTTGTTTGCCATAAGTTGTCAGGGTATGCTCAGACGTGAGTCCCTTGCTCACTTTGCCACTGGATTCAAGCAAGCCTGGCTGAAGACGGCTGAAATGCCAGAAACCGGTCCTAGGAAGCTTGTTTCTGGTCCAGGGAAGGCATGGTTTGGCAGTTCGGGCTGGACTGTTCCCATGAGGCACAGGGTCAGACCGATTTGCATATGGCCATGTCTGAATTGGGGTGGCAGAGTGGGCTAAAGAACGGTGATGGATCAAACCCAGATCTGTTGACTGGGTGTGAGTGTTTGATTGGTTCTGATGCTCCGTCCATCACCACCCCCTTTTGTACTGCTTTGTTCGCCATAAGTTGGCAGGGTATGCTCAGACGTGAGTCCCTTGCTCACTTTGCCACTGGATTCAAGCAAGCCTGGCTGAAGACGGCTGAAATGCCAGAAACCGGTCCTAGGAAGCTTGTTTCCGGTCCAGGGAAGGCATGGTTTGGCAGTTCGGGCTGGACTGTTCCCATGAGGCACAGGGTCAGACTGATTTGCATATGGCCATGTCTGAACTGGCGTGGCAGAGTGGGCTAAAGAACGGTGATGGATCAAACCCAGATCTGTTGTCTGTTGACTGGGTGTGAGTGTTTGATTGGTTCTGATGCTCTGTCCATCACCACCCCCTTTTGTACTGCTTTGTTCGCCATAAGTTGGCAGGGTATGCTCAGACGTGAGTCCCTTGCTCACTTTGCCACTGGATTCAAGCAAGCCTGGCTGAAGACGGCTGAAATGCCATGAACCGGTCCTAGGAAGCTTGTTTCCGGTCCAGGGAAGGCATGGTTTGGCAGTTCGGGCTGGACTGTTCCCATGAGGCACAGGGTCAGACTGATTTGCATATGGTCATGTCTGAACTGGGGTTGCAGAGTGGGCTAAAGAACGGTGATGGATCAAACCCAGATCTGTTGACTGGGTGTGAGTGTTTGATTGGGTCTGATGCTCCGTCCATCACTACCCCCTTTTGTACCGAATGGACCAGGGCATTTTAATCCCCCTAACTGTATCCAGGAATGCCTACTTTAAGAATATTCAGTTTACCATCCTTCATGGATGGACAATGGAGTAGTAAGACCTTATGTAAAAGTGACATCTCTCCAAGAGGTTTTCAGGGGGAAACGATTGACATTTTGGGTTATTTTGAATCAAACATTCTCTTTAAAAATAGATCCACCTTTGGTAAGATTTATGTTTCTGTTGATGGTCCTCCTATACTAGGTTGGGTTCACCAATACGATCTCCATATCATCATCAATTTAAGAGTACACACTCAGGTCATGGTTATTGATGATCACTCTTCAGACGATATAGTACGTGAATCTAATGTTGTCTTTAAAGATGAATTAGGTGAATTGAGAGGATATTCACATTTTATTAAACAAAAAAAAACAGCTCACCCATCCAACATAAACTAAGGAGAATCCCTCTCTCAGTTAGACTTGATGTGAAATCCTTGTTAAATGAAATGCTACAGAGTGGGGTGATGGAGCCATTGGAGGCATCTTCATTGGTATTTCCAGTTGTTATCACAAAGAAATCGGATGGAAAATTGAGATTCTGTGTTGATTTAAGATCACTTAACAAATGTGTAGTTGCTGAAACTTTTCCTTTACCAAACATTGGAGAATTAGTATCCACTCTACAGGGCGCCAAGTTTTTTTCAAAATTAGATTTAAAAAGCGCCTACCATCAAATCAGACTTCATGATGACTCTAAACACCTCACTGCATTCATAACTACTGAGGGCATCTTTCAGTTCACACGCCTTCCTTTTGGCTTAATTTCAGCAGCCAGTGTGTTCCAACGTATGGTCACAGAAATTTTCAAAGGCCTGCACAAAGTAGTATTTTTCCAGGACGATATCCGTGTGTTTGGCGACTCTCTCGCTGATCATAAACTGGTACTCAAAGATGTTCTGCGCAGAATCTTGGACGCTGGACTTACTTTACGTAAGGAGAAGTGTTCTTTTCTTGTGTAACAAATAGAGTATCTTGGTTATGAGATATCTGCATTAGGAGTCAAACCCAAGAAAAATCTCTTGGAACCTATTCGCTCTGCCCCTTGTCCCACCGATAAATATCAACTTAGGTCATTCATGGGTTTGATAGAATACTACTCTAAATTTGTAAAAAACCTCTCAGATAAAACTAAGGCTTTTACTCAAGAAAGGAGTAAAATTTGTGTGGGGCAACGATCAAGATTCATGCTTCAATCAGATCAAAAAAGAAATTTGTGAAGCCAATATTCTAGCTCCTTTTGACACCAAGCGTACCTCGATCATAATGGTCGACACCAGTGCCACTGGACTAGGTGCCGTGTTTCTGCAAAAATACACTGAGGGTGAGCGAGCAATTGCTTTCACCTCTCGCACCCTCACGTCTTCTGAATAGAATTATTCTGTTATCGAGAAAGAAGCACTGGTGGCTGCTTGGGGCATTCAGTACTTCCGCACATATTTGTGGGGCACTAAATTTCTCCTTAAAACAGACCAGAAATCCTTAATCCGCATTTTGTCTCCAGGTGGTGCGGGCATGGGTTCCTCCAAGCTAGCCAGGTTAGCAGCCAAACTCCAAGAGTATCAATATGAGGTCTCCCATGTCCAAGGTTGGCGCAAGTTCCAAGCAGATTGTCTATCTAGATTATCAATTAATTGTGAAGATATTGATGATTTTTCTCTCAGTTTAGAAAATGATGATGAAGCCGTTGCATGGGTCCATGATGTTTTAGCAGTCTGTGAAGGCACTTTCACACATGATGACTGGTGCAAAGCCATGGTCAACGACCATGTACTCCAAGAAGTTATCCGTTTGGTCAAAATGGGTTCCAGACGTGAAAGTTGTGTTCATATCTCTGCTCGTTCATACCTTAAGGTACTTGATGAATTATCAACTTGTGGTGTCAATGTTCTTATGCGGGGTGACAAGTTCATTTCCCCTTCCGATTGGAGACCTAAATTACTCAATATTGCCCATGAAGGTCACCTGGGACAGACTCTGACTCAGCACAGACTTAACGCTAACTTCTGGTGGCCTGGTAAAGACTCCCAGATGTCTTCATGGATAGAAAAGTGTCCAACATGTAAGGAGGGGGAGAAAAGACTTAAAGTCGCTGTTGGCTGCTCCATGGGTCATTTGACTACCCCAATATTCCCTGGCATGGTATTTGTCTTGATTTTATTGGAACCATGGAAGAACTACCTTTGTATCAACGGTTTGCAATTGTTTCCATTGATGTTTTCTCCAAATGGCTCACCGTTGCTTTTGTAAAAGACATCACTACTGAGAGCACCATAACATTTCTAAAAACGATTTTTCAAGAAGAAAGATATCCTAGTGTTCTTATCACAGACAATGGCACACAACTTGTCTCCCATGACATGTTTTCTTTTCTATCTAGATGTGGTATAACACATCATCGTACATCCCTATATAATCCTCAAGGTAATGGCCTATGTGAGAGTCAACAGACTTGTCAAAGGTACAATTCAGATGGCTTGCTCGAGT
This sequence comes from Triturus cristatus, assembly GCF_964204655.1. NCBI lineage: Eukaryota > Metazoa > Chordata > Amphibia > Caudata > Salamandridae > Triturus > Triturus cristatus. The sequence continues at coordinate 646,384,134 of NC_140590.1, forward strand.
GGTGCCTTTGCTCATGACATGGTCCAAGACATTGTCAGTGCCTAGCAGACTACAATACATGGTTCTAATGAAAAATTACCTTTTGAACTTATGCGTGGCAGATTTCCTGGCACTAAGCTCACTCCTTCATGGATCAAAGATTGGGTCTCCAATGGTGGTGACCTAGACTTCCTACCTGTCACCCGTACCATCACTACTTCTGCATCGCACATTTCAAAAGGTGAATATGTTAAGGTAAAACCTGGTAGGGTTTCTAAAGGTTTATCCAAATTCAAAGGTCCTTTTTGTGTCAGTGAAGTTATTCCTCACTACATCGTTCTAACCAATGGTGAAAAATGGAACCTTCGAAGAGTAGCTTTATACCAGAAGAAATCCTCCCTCCGTAAGGATGATGTTCCACAGGAGTCTCCTTACTCTTACTGCAACAATGGAAATAGTGGTTACATGTTGTATACCATGGAAGACAATACTTTCATTTCCTCCTCTGCTAGTAGAAGCTGTAAGGGTGGAGGTGATTCCTTGGATTCTAACAATGCTTGTAATTGTAGCATTACTACTTCTGATCCTTTCAGTGCTCAGAGTGCATCCCTGTCTGCTAGTAACAGAATTGCAAGGTATCGTAGACCACCTGTTTACCTTAATGATTATTGTAGCGAATACGTTTCTAAACTATTTGTTTTATCTTTTGTACTCTCTTTAGTTTCCTTCTTTATGTTTCTTTCCCAAAGGAAGAAGATGTGGTGTAAATGGTTTATCTTTAAACACCTCCAGTGTACATGCACATTCCATTCCCTATGTTACCTCCTCCCACCTTCCAGAATACCTGCGTGTATCCTCTGTTCCACACCGATGTTTCACAGATGTCAGTTGGCAGTTTGGTCAGCTGGTGTCGAGTCGGACTGTTGCTGTGCTCTTCATTAAACTGCTCCCTCATACCTACCTGAAGTCTCCAGAGTATCTATTTAACATATTACCCCAAAGAACTGCAAAATGTAAGTAACCATCATCCTAAATCCAGAGCAACTCAGTGTTCGTTTCTGCTAATCTCTTCAGTTTCTGCACTGCCTGCCTTGAGCCACCATGACCCTCCTCGGCATTCGTAGCAATGCGCAGAGCACAAGCAGGGTCGGCTGGACTGGGGGTGGGAGGGTGGTAATTGGGGTAGCTTTTAGTGAAGAGGTGTATCATGTATTTGTTTTCTAGAAGCATAGTCAACGTCACTAAATCTGTCATTTTTCCATAATTGTATCATCCTTTGGTGAGGGAAGGGAGAGTAGATGGCATAGAGTTGGCTATGAACCGACTTACAATAACAAGTCAGTTCCTCATGAAATGGATGACATGCACCACACCAAGGTTGGTTCATCTCTGCTGAGGGATACTCAGCCAGCCCTGAGGTTCAGATCACATTGCTCTAAATCAGGGGTCTCCAGCATTTTTACTAATAAGAGCTACTCATGTTAGATGAAAATCATCTTGAGCAACTAACATTAGTAGTGTTGTAATAGTGACCAAGTCATTCAAGATTACATTACTGGCCACCATATAAAAGATTAACAGTTGTGATCCTCCCGGTGCATCAGACAGGGTTACCAGTCGTAATGTAAAAGTTGCTTTGTCTGTTTTGAATGCCTGTACATGAGTAACACATAGTAGCTATGGCCGCAATACTCCTGACACTAAGGTAATAAATTAGTTATAAGTCTCCCCAATGCCACATGATTTGTCACTCAAATATCAGCTTTTAATATATTTTGGAAATTTAGCCATTTTTCTCCAAACATTGCTTCTGAGTTCTGACATTACACACATTTTCATCTTGAATACATTAATATTCAAACAAAATGAGGAAAAAGCAAGGAGAAAGCTGTGAAAATGAGGAAAAAGCAAGGAGAAGGCACTCAAAAGCAGGGAAAAAGCAAGGAGAAGCTGGGATCAAAAGCAATGCACCAGCACGGGGAGCGCTGAGCCTTGGACCTGCTCAATGGGGTTGCGCTGTGACCTCCATTAAGTAGGTTCTGGGAGGAGGAAGGGGGGCTGGGAGGCAGTGAGCAGGGCTAGGCAGGAAGCAGGGAAACGTCAGCAGACAGGAGCTGCAATGAGGGAAGACACGGAGAAAGCAATGATAATGAGGGGAAAGCAAGGAGAAGACATCAAAAATGGGACAAAAAAACAAGGAGAAAGCAATAAAAACGAAGGGAAAGCAAGGAGGAGGCACTAAAAAAAAGGGCCAAAAAGCAAGGAGAAATCAGTGAAAACATGGGAAAAGCAGGTAGAGGGCACTCAGAAAGCATGGATAAAGCAAACAGGAGGAAGAGTGATGATGCAATATGGGAGAGCTGGGCCTGAGGCCTGCTCAATGGTGTTGCACTGTGGCCTCCATTAAGTAGGTTGTGGGAGGAGGGAGGTGGAGGCGTTGGTAAGCGGTAGATGGGGCTAGGTGGGAAAAATGTGGCAGACAGGAGTGGCAATGTGGGACGACACAGGGAGAAAGCAATGAAAATAAGGGCAGAGCAAGGAGAAGGCACTCAAAAAAGCGGTGGAAAACAACAAGGAGTAAAATATGAAAACAAAGGGAATACAAGGAGAAGGCAATCCAAAAATCAGGGAGAACTCAAGAAGTAAGCAGTGAAAACAAGGGAACAGCAAGGAGAAGGCACTCAAAAAACAGGAGGAGGCTTAGGCTGCCAGTTTCAAACTCCCTCCATCACTGCATGAGGACCCCAAGGGGGGCATGAAATGTTTAGCACTAGTCTTGGGAATTTTTCCCCTTACGATATCAAAGAAGTTCAGCGTTTGTCCAATGCTAAGCCTCTCAACATTCTATTTGATGCTGAAGGGCAAGTAGTAAAACTAACTAAACATGACTCCTGGAGCCCTGTTTACATCCCTGATGCTGTAACTAGCTTCATGACCCTTGAGATTAGAAGTTTAAAGGGCAGGGCAAGGGGCACTGGCCAAGCAGCTACTACCCTTAGCCAGTGACGTAACAAGGGGCAGGGCGTTCCTATTCCCACTCTTCAGTGGTCTTCTGTGCGGCCGCCGCGGGGTGGTAACAATCTGAGGAATCCACCAGCACCCCCGTGATGCAGGGAAGCAAACGCATGGATTGCCCCAGGCAGTCTAAGGTCTAGGTACACCACTGCCCCTGGTGACCTCCAATTGATGACCATGTGAGTGACCCCCTCACGGAAGTGTGAGTGCAGTCACAACACTGAACGTCACATTCAGCGTGAACTCTTTTCCGGCAGTATAAGTTACTGTCAATCAGTGTGAGCTCCTTTCAGTAAGTGTGAGATGCAACCCAGTATTTTGAGCTTCCTCCAAGAACTGGGATGTTCCTCAAAGGGGGTTTGTGCTCATATCCTGCATTTGTGTAAGAGCAATGACTGCCTGCCACAACTGTTTGATCTTCCTATTGGCACCAAGAGCTCTGCCCAATCATTGTCAGCCCTCTGCCAGCAGTGTCACCCCCCACAGTACTCACTCCTTGATACAAATATGGGCCCCATCACCGCACATTCAGCTCCTACACACTAGCAAGAACTCATGCACAGCACTGTGAGCTCTTCCGTGGGTGCTCTTTTGAAAAACGCGTGACCTCCTGCAAGTGTGTGAAATCCCACACCCCATAGCGAGCTTTCTCCCAGCTTTGCAATTTCCTTCAAAGTATATTTGTTTTACAACATTGTGATATCTATTGCAACATTGTGTGCTTCTTCCCAGCTGTGTGAGCTATTTCACAGAAGGGTGGATTGTGTGAGAACATATTTTGTTATGTTATATCATACTGTGTCTGTGTGGGAATAGAAACAATTATATGTAGTATATTCATAAATGAAGTGCATGCAAACATGTCACACCACCATGCATGAATACCCTCTGTGGAGCTGGAAAGCAATCATTTCGTTCTGATTTAAAGCTATATAATGTGCTGAGTTCCATGGCAACATTGCCAGGCTGCGATAGGCCCTGGAGCCATTATGTCTCGTGAAGTACATTGCACATTTTAGCAATCCTAGCCTCCTTTTCAAACCTGGCAAGGCAAGAGGGGTTTTGAGAAACCAAAATAGAGTCAGTATTGGCAGACAGGAAGACCATCATCCCTCCAAGGCTGTTCAAGTGCTTCCTCGGAGGACAGAAAGCACCAACACTTGCATGTCAGATACGTTTCTGCTGAAACTAATTAATTGTTGTCAAGTGACCTTCTCACATTGACTTGTATTAGGTGAGAATGTAAATATACTAGATTAACATTTGCGCGTTTAAGCACACTGCTCCAACTTACCACTTCTCTAGCATGAGCACCAGTCAGAGGAAATAACAAGTGTCTTTGATAGCTTTCATTTACTGCCTGCTATTTTTCACTAAACCGTCTGGACTTGGGGTTTCCTACCTGTTGCGTTTAACTTTTAACAGAGGCATAACTCATCATTGGCATTACAATCAATTTCGATGCAGTGAATGCTTCAGCTGCTAATACCAAAATCAAATACATTTCAACAGCAATCCCAGAGCTGTTTCTGGCTCCATACCAGCAGCTACAACTCCCACCCAGGAGTGTGCACGCCTTATAGCAGTCTGATCTTAGCCCCAGTCCGATCTCAGCAGTGTGACACTATTCCCATCAGCGTCAATGTGTAGCTGCAATTTGAGAGCCCAACTGAGTAACACGAAGAACTCAATTTATTCAAGCAGTGTTGATTGATTGAGTGTGAGCCTACAAAAATTAATTTCACACCCTTTTTCCATTGTACAAACGATTCTGTGCCCCTCCCCTCTGTTCATTCAGCAGTCCATCCACGCATACATCCATTCAACCAAGTACTCTTTCTCCCATTCTATCAGTCACTCATCCTCACAAAACTCATCGGTCAGTGATGAAGCACCTACCCTTATGAAATCGCCCGCTCTATTAGCTTTGCCCATCCTTGTTGAAAAACACACATGCCAGGGTTCATGCTTAGGCGTAAAAGGGAAACATGCTCTAAAAGATAAAATGAATATAGGAAATGATTTAACACTGCATCTCGTACAGTATTCTTCACTGTAGGCTTGACTGAAATGACCATTTTGCTTTTTTGCTTTGCAGTCTTTTCTAGATCCCAAAACAGGAAGGGACTAGGCAGAAAGGTTTGTGTAAGCTTTATGCACTTGAACATGAGGGATACCACTGACAAGATTTTATTGAAAGCGAAGATAAAAGTTATTTTGTGTTACCTAAGCATCCACAATTATTCACAGCTATTCACTGGACAACGGTGGGATAGATTGTTCAAAGTTATCCCTTTTCGTAGCCTGACCATAATCAAAGCATAACCCTAGTATATTAACTACACAAAAATAAGGTTGACCAAAGAAAAAGGCCCACTTCGCTATTGGATAAACAAGGCTGCAATTCGAACAAAGGCAACTTGTTGTGGTTCACACTTCAAGGCAGAGGGCTCCTCAGATCTGACTGTCTATCCCAGCTTCGCCATTTCCTGAGCCACGGGCAAAACCAACATCAGAAAGCGAGTCGGAGAAACCTACAGCACATATTGAGAAACTCCACTACAACATGGCGAACAGGTGTGGCTGGAGATTTCGAGTGCTCCTGGTAACCCTCTAACTCTAACTGGTGGGAAGGCCCTATGTAGGAAAGCACACACCCAGGTCCGGACTGGGAACGCAAACTGCCCCTGGCAATTAAGTCTGACCGGCCGGTGGTGGTGGTGGGGGGTTGTCAGGGGGATGGAATTGGTGCTGGGGGGGGGACACACTGCTGCTGCTTTTGGTACAGGGGGGCGATATTGCAGCACTGCTGCAAATCAAGCCCCTTGTACCAAAAACAGCCCCCACTGGTCCAAAACCGGACCCCACCCTTCCAGTCCACCCAGGAAAAGCCCAGTGCCCTCTACGGCCACTCCGGCCCTGCACACACCAGGGTAGGAGCAACACTAATTTCCATATATATTTGTGTCATGGAAGCCATGAAGTAGACTCAGAAAAGAAATGCTGGAGAGCTGAACAAGAGATCCTCCTTCCCTGATCTATTGCCCCATCAACCTGAACCGGAGAAGTAGCTTTGCTTCCTTTGGCAGGTAACTCTGAGCTCACGTCTTGAAGCAGAGCATGATGGTAGGAAAGGGTGGAACTTACTTCAGGCCAAAATGTGAATCACAAGTAGAAAATATATTTTAGCTAGTGGAACAGTTACACGAACAATTAATAGTAATTCTCTTATTTCTGGTACAATAAATGACCTGAGTTTTGGATTACTTTTCACAGCTTTGAAGATTCTATCCATCAACCCAAACTTAGATTTTGGTGACCCCATTGCCGGTAAACAATTCAACACTTTCAGGTTTCTGAGAAGGGGTATTACCTCATTATGTGAGGCTCTGGGAAGGGGTTAATATATAATAGTGAGAGAGACTAAAAGTATCCCTTGTTTTCAGCTCCCTGCTGGGAATGTTTTCTGTCACTTCTCCAATGGTCTTTGTCCTCTTGAGCTGAATGTAAGAGGAGAGACAGAGTATTGTCAGTGGTGTCAGGTGCCCTGCTATGACCAGGAGTTAGTCTGACCTGTTCAAGCTACCTTCGTCTTAACAAAACCATTAAAAGTCTTCAAGAGGACTTCAATACTAAAATTCTGAAAAACTCTCATACATATTGCCAACATTGTGAAGACCTGATAAACGTTATCAAAGTTAAAGTCTCTAATATAAGTGAACCCATTGTTAGTACCACAACACAATCTCCTTATCCACCACCTTCCACTCAAACCTCCTATCTTCTTTCTCCTCCTTTGAGCTCATGTGAGAAAGGAACCAAATGATCAAGAAAACCAATACCTCCAACCACCCAGTAGAAACCTGCCTATCTACATTCATGGGGAAGGTGCTCCTTTCTTTTGCAACTGACATCACAAACACGATTGATATATCCCTTAGAAATAGCTTATTTTTGGACTCTTTGAAACACAATTGCACCCCCTATGCTCACTCTCAAACATTCCATTTCCTTGTAAAATCTTGGAAAGAGAATTCAACAGACAACCACAGGAGTATTTGGAATTAAACCTCATTCTGCTTGACTTCTAATCTTGTTTCCGACCGTTTCACAGCAGATAATGAGTTCCAGGAAATATGAGAGAAGGACTTGTCACCCTTGGCAGGAGACAGCAAGAAACCTTGACAAGTTTAGACATAAAATAAGGTGACCACACCATCTTTATGAGAAGGCTCATGGGAAGGATAGAGATATGAGGGACAGTGTAAGGATGAATTTGCTCATATGTCCACATCAAATGTCCAGTCAACAAATTTACATTAGACTGTTTGTCTCATTATCCTGTGATGCAAGCTGCATTCCAATGGGTTCCTCCCTCTCCCTGCTTCTCTTTAACATACACGCACTTCCTTAGGCTGAAATATTGAATCCACATCAGGTGTCATGCCAGAAGAAAGGGGATAATACCCAGATACACAAACGTTTACAGAGCAGAGCAGAAAAGCAAACTAGCATTGCAGAGTTATGCCATATGTATTTGCAAAACGTATTATCAACCACAAGGGTGCTCTGATATTGAGCAGGTGTGTGTGCCTAGCCCTGCCTATGGTAGGTTGGTTAATTGAAAAGCCAGGTCCTCAGCTTCTTCTCGAAATTCAAGAAGAAAGGAGAAGGCTCTGATGTGGAGTGGGAGTGAGAGGTCGTTTCACACTTTAAAAGCAATGTAAGAGAACGCCTGTTCTCCTGATCTGGATCTCTGTATGAGTGGGATGTATGTTAGTAGGAGTCCTGCAGAGATGAGGTGTCTGGGTGGTTAGTGGAAGGCGATGCAACTGTTCAGGTCGGTGTGGCCTGAGCTGTATAGTGCCTTGAATGAGTGAGTGAGGAGTTTGAATTAAGCATGTTTGTGTATCGAGAGCCAGTGTAGTTCCCTGAGGTGTGGTGTGATGGGAGGTTGAGGATGAGTCTCACTTCCGAGTTCTGGATTGTTAATAGTTGTTTAGTGAGTGGCTTGGTGATCCTGGCATTATGGGTGTTCCTATAGTCCAATTTGCTGGTGAATATGGCGTGAGTGATTTCATTTCAAGGTCTTCCGTACCATCTCCAGACTGTGGAAGGAAGATGCAGTGCCGCGTTGACTTCAAAGATCATGTCCAGCTTGCTGTTGATGATTATTCTGAGGCTCCTGGCATGGGTTCTGGGTTCTGAGTATAGGCATGGGTATGAGTTTGGGTGGCTGCCAGTTGGAGTCAGACGGTGAGGTGATCTTGCTGAAGATCACTATTTCTGTCTTGTCAGTGTTAAGCTTGAGACAGTTGGCTTTCATCCAGTTAGCGACTTGAGTCATGCAGTGGTGAACTTTTCTTGTGTTGGGGGTCTTGACTGAGAGGGAGAGTAGGGGTTGCATATCGTCTGCATAGGAGAGGATGTTGATGTACTGTGAGCAGCGAACCTAGTTTCCCATGTGAAAATACAATTTAAGAAAGAGCTAATAAGACTAAGATGTGGGCTCATCCCTTTAGAGGCCTATAAATTTGGAAGACTAACCAGGTCTATCAACAATGTCGAATATGTAACTTCCCAATGAAACCCCTAGCACTCGTGATATGTGTCTGCCAGTTTTAAAAAACATGAAAGACTTCTGGCTGAAACTGCTGTTTCATAATTTAGACATAAGAGACTGTAACTCTGCTATACTTACAACAAACAAATGATGGATGGAATGCTGACAATGCAGACATTCTCCCCCAGTCAAGAGATCTGGGTTAAATCCATCGTTCTTTTGCCCACTACGCCACCCCAGTTCAGACATGGCCATATGCAAATCAGTCTTGACCCTGTGCCTCATGGGAACAGTCCAGCCCGAACTGCCAAGCCATGTCTTCCCTGGACCGGAATCAAGCATCCTAGGACCGGTTTCTGGCTATCAGCCGTCATCAGCCAGGATAGCTTGACTCCAGTGGCGTAGTGAGCACGGGTCCCACGTCTGGGAATACCCATCCCACTTAGGGCGAAAAGCGTTACAACAAACAAATGATGGATGGAATGCTGACAATGCAGACATTCTCCCCCAGCTTGGTAGTTTGGTTTGCCCTGTTCCCATCATGCACTGGGACAGGTACAGACTAATTTGCATGTAGCCAGGTTCTGAGCTGGGATGGTGCAGTGAGCTAAAAAACGGTGATGGATTAAAACCATGATCTCTTGACTTGGTAAGAGTATTCTGCATCATTCAGAAACTCTGTCCATCACCACCCCCTTTTTCCCAACTCTGCTATACTTGCCTTCCTGAGTGGTAGGAATCCACAATTTACAGCCCGGGTGTTAAATTTCTCGAAGAAACTCAAAAACTACTGGCCCTCGTACCATCAAATCCATAAGTATACTTGTGTTTTTTAACTACGGGAAAGGTTAAGAACCTTTTCTTTTGGAAATGGTTTTAATTTATTCACATGTAAAAAGTTTGAGAGGGACCCCTTGATACTCAAGGGAAATAAGGTACTTTAAACCGGAAAGAGAAGAGGATTCCCTTGGTTCTACAATTTGGAGAGCATAAAGTGTTATGTCAAAGAAAGATCTATATAAGAATTTTTTTATTTAAAAACGTGTTTCTCATTATTAAACAAATAAAATCACAAAACATTTCATGATACTTCAAATCAAATTAAAAAAAACATCATACAGTATATATCAATCCAATTTCAATAACATTAAACAGTGTACCACAATTATGACCAGCATAATATGGAGACAGACACAAGATGTAAGATCCAATTACTCTTCTTTACAAGTGCACATCATATTGAACTCAAAAATACAGCTTGTTATACATTGATAAATCAGTATATTGTTTATCTGTATTGGTTCTTTGATTGTGCTTTATCGACTGCGTCGACGCGTTTCGATGGCTTAAACTGATAATACCATCTTTATCAAGACCACATAATTCTGTCTCACATCACAATTTGTGTTTTTCCTAAAAACAAATAAATACAATTACTAGTCCGAATTGTACATGCATTTGCTATTTACAACAATCTCAAAGCTGATATGCTATCCACCAAATAATCATTGTCCTATTATTTTATTATTTTTCGCCGTTACTTTACTGTCATAGTTTTCCTATATCCAACTGGTCTGAGGGACACTTTTAGCGTTAACTACCCGTTTAAAATGAGGGTAATACCATCTTTAACACGGTTTTTATATCGTGTGATCGCCTGCTATAAATCACAATGGTCCTTTGATGGCTATTGTTCTACTCTGCCACCTTATTCCCATTGAAAAATACTCTGTTATTGACCCTTTTCTCCATTGGATTGTGTCAATTGGGGCAGTTATACAGCACCAGGCAAGTCGACCTAAAGTTACAGTTCTTCATTTTTTTATCGTTATTGAACAGGGAGTTTTAATGGAATTAAACCTCAAACCCCTCTATTTTTGGTGCGATACCACTGCTTTCTCACCTTCGAATGGGGTGACGTTTAGGCATGCTTCTTGCTTTCTAGATTGTATGTCAGATTTTGACAGACTTTCATTCTACTGCCTTCGTTATTTGTTGGGTGGCATGTTCTGCCTTATCTAAAATTTAACCTCAAGCCACTCTGTTTTTGGAACGATACAAATGCTTTCTCACCTTCAAATGGGGTAACGTTTCTACGTGCTCCTGGCTCTCTAGATAGTATGATGGATTTTAGCAAACTTTCATTCTACTACCTTCGTTATTCGTTGAGTAGCGTGTTCCGCCTTATCTAGAATGGAGGAGGAGGAGATATGCATATTAACTCAAACGTATCATTTACCATCATTGTGAATAACCCTATTATAAAAAAACAATATCATTGCTATCTCTCCTGTCATTACCTTTTCATGATTTTAGGAGGCTTATTTTCTCTCATTTACTTCTTCCTGGGATTTTGGTTAGCGGTTCCCGCACCATATGGTTTAAAATTTTTCTTGTTTACCGCGGGTCTAGTAGTAAAAAAACATATTGTATATATAAGTATCAAATGGGCACAAGGACATACTTTCCTAGGTCAACGTCAGTTTAAAAGCCTCCGTTCCCATACCTATATTTCGCTGTTTGTCCTCCGTCGTGTGTGTTCTCGGATCGGAGCGAAATCACTCCCCTATTCGCAAACTTCCTATTTATCTGCTGTCTCTACCTTTTTAATTGGTTCACCCACCTCGCGTGGTGCATGTTTTGGTACTATCTTTCTAAGCTAAATTTATTCACAATCAAAGCACTGGCTCTTTATGGAAACTGGTCTTCTTTCGAGCTACTGGACTTTTTATTTTTTTGTTACAATGTATCATTATTCCACTCTGTTTTACGGTACTGTTTGGAAACTGGTCACTTGTCAGACTTTTTACCTGCTGCTTTTACAATGTCTCCTCATTTTAATCTACTTGCTACATTGTGATGGTTTTTAATCACTTGGAACAATAAAAATGTATCTGTCTATCTGTAGTGTGCACCGGTGATATTGGCCAGAGGGATCATGTATGTGTTGAAGAGGATGGGGTTGAACGATGAGCCTTGAGGCACTCCTCAGATTAGTTTGCAGGCTTCTGAGGAATAAGGTAGCAGGCTGACAGCTTGTGTTCTACAATACATCTATTTTTGGATGTGTGAAAGTTACCTCTGCTTTAATGGATCACAAATTAAGGTATTAACGTAGCATGAAGGGCTCAGAATCATTACCCTTCGACTAGTTATCCAGTCTGGGCCCCATCCTATCCCAGCCCTGCAGGTTTGACTTGAACCTCACCATCATCATGCAAATTGAAGCAGTGGTCAAGAGACCTAATTTCCAAATCTGTATCCTCTAAAAAAGTCCTCTGAATCGTTCAATCAGAAAACCAGATAGAACTAGTATTTAGTGTACACTGCTTCCAAAAATCTCTTCACTGAAGAGTGCCCAACCAAGTTGCAGAATGTATGTGCCTGCAATTATGGAAATGGCACCAGAGCAAGTCCTGATAGCTTTCTGTTTGATCCTGGCTGAGTTCAGCATATAATTCAGAACATTGTGCCTTATCCATAAAGCATACTGTAGAAATTGTCTTGACTTGAGATCCACCAACATTCCCCCTAGTTTTGTGAAAGGGGTCCAGGATCCATCGAACTGCATCGAAGGTCAAAAGAAACATCAAGGTACTCTAAAATGTTAACAATTATATTAATGCTTAAATAGGACCATCACAAATCAAGGTAAACTAATCAAATAAAAAAAATCCCAAAAGAATAATATTAGAAACATGTTACTATGAAAACCTAATGTGAATTTAAAACTAAATTAAACCAATAATTAATGGTGAAAATATCACCTCAGAAATCAGTCATGGACAGTATAACGAAATGTATCCACTATTAAACATATAAGCAAATGTCTAATGTGATAATCAATATTAGACCTATGAGCCTTAGGGTGGTGTTCCCAAAAACATTTTGCCTTCACCCCTAGTATTTTTTGCTGATCATGTTTTTGTGGTGTTAGGACTTAAAACATGGCAATATTGCCCTAATCCAACTGGCGCATTTAATTGACTTGTAAGTCACTACTAATGTGGCCATACCTGTGTCCACGGCCTGTAAATGAAATACTACTAGTGGGCGTGCTGCACTGATTGGCCCACCCACTTAAGTAGCACTTTAATCTAGGAATGGGCGAAACTCACAGAGCTGTACTCTGCAGAATTCTGCTGAGTCACATAAAAACTCTACGAGATTCTGAGGCGTTCTGCCCACCCCTAAAGTGGCAGGGCACATGCACACAGTACAATCAGGGTACACTGGTAGGTGGGCTCTGAGAGGAAAGTCAGGTAGGTAGGTGGAAGGCAAGGACCCTCCTCCTCCTGTTCCTATGGTGCTTCACAGCGCCCCCCCGGGATGATCCCTAGGCTAGCGGGGCTCCTTGCAACAGTGCTCTGGCCAGGGGGTTGCCAGGTGGGGGCAGTGGGGTGGGGAGCTCTCCTATTGCTCCTCGTGCTGCGGACATGGGTGAACTTGCTGTTACTGTCCGATGTTCAGTTCAAACAGGAAGCTGCTTCAACAGCAGTGTGACCTCCCCTCAGCCCGCCTCTTAGAAACCTTGTGTTTGCTCACTGCTGCAATAACTCCATATTACAGGACACCTGTGCATCGCATGTAGTGTGCGGCACGAGGCCTTGATTATTACCAAGGCAGAGTCGGTAACATACAGCTCAAGTAACTGTGGGAGAAGATCTCACAATCCGCTTCTTGTGAAGATAGTTTCGAGTCAGTAGGTGGGCGCAGGCAAGCTGACCTAGTTTTGTTTTTCTCCTTTGTATTCTGGGACTTGTAGTGCTGTCATTTTGTAAATGGAAAATGAAAACTACTGGCACCAAAATACGACAGGAAGACAGGGGGAATAACCCAAGCCTAGAGTGACATACCACTGCTTCTTGTTTTATTACCAATACATGCGACTCTCTTCACCAAAATAACTTAACATATTAAAAAGCATACAAAATGGACCCCTAGCAGCAAGATAAAACATCTTAACTAACCATAGCACTTTCACAGTCTGTGTACCCTCCATACAAGTATGTCTGTGTACGTATGCGGCATACTTAATACTCATTGGTAAAATTAAGATGGTGTAAGCTCTTAAATTGACGTTTTCCATGGGCTTATATATGCGCTTGTTTCCGACCGAGGTACAGCAGCCCCCTCTTCCAGTACTATATTGCCCTCCCCTTTAACGTACAACAAAATGATTCTGCACTATTGAAACAAAATGATTCTGCACTATTGAAAGGCTCACCTCAGCGTTTGGGCATGCTACACTACACTGGCGCCTCTGCCATGCTGCATGCGGTTCCCTGCTGCATTCACAAGTGTGACACTCACACTTGTTCCGTGCGAGTAGGTCAGGTGTTCTTGCCATACCACGTTCTCTTTTGTTACAATCCACCTATGACTAGGCTGATTCTAATGATTCATTATTGACTAAAAGACAATGGCCAACCTCACCTTGGAGGTAATGAATGCTTTTTGTGTTTCCACTCCCACGTTTATTTCGAAGTGCCCCTCATTGAATTGAGGGTAAATACTGATAAGGGGTGGAGGAATGCATTGCCTCAGTGTTTCTGTTTTCACCTACCAGCCCACTTCGTATAAGATCAGTGTTCTGTCTCCTCAGCTGCAGTGTTGTTTCTTTAGCATGGACTGCAACTTCCAAACTAGTGCTGAATGATTAATTCCACCGGTGGAGCGGAGTGGACGAATTTGTGAGTAATTCCACGTTACACGAGTAACAGGGGATTACTGAATTCCTCCAATTCTGCCAGTGGAATTAAAAATTACACCCACTCCTACTTTAAACATTTCTGAGGCCTGACATTGTGCCTGAGAATTCAGTTTAAACTGCCATTTGGACCTGCTAAAATAACCCTTTTGCCAGGCCCAAACATACCTTTTTAATACATGTAAGTCACCCCTAGAGTAGGCCTTGTACAACCCAGAGGGCAGGGTGCACTGTACTTTAAAAGTAGGACATGTACTTTTAAGATTTACATGTCCTGGTAGTGAAATTCATTTTTAACTACTGCCAGGGCTACCTCTCCCATAGGATATCATTAGAGTTACCTTATTACATTTAAAAAGCTGCAATTTCCAAATGGGAACAGGTAACTAGTTCATGTTTGGTGTCTTTGGAATTGTAATGAAAAACGTACGGTTAAGTCGGATTTTAAATTACAATTCTAAAAATGCCACTCTGTCTCTGGGTTAAATGACTGGGTGTAGTTGGCAGTTGGGCTTTGTATATTCTTCCTAGGCAGCCACACACAATAGAGAGCTTAGGTGTGCCTGGATGGACCATCACTGGCAGGATGGGAGAAAGGAGCTAGACACAGCCTTACTTATTTAATAGGCAGTGTCCTGCCTCCACACAAATGGCATAAAAAGCAAAAACAACAAGGTGATGGATGGAATGCTTTAATTAATTAACGTTGCACTTTTTAAGTATCTGTGCTTTTAAAAATAGTATTGTGCTGGACTTTTTATTAAAATTTGAAGAACTGACCAAAAACTTAAAAGAAAGTAATTTTTGTGCTTACTGGCTTTTTGACCTCGCGTGCCCGCCTGTTAGAGCGGACCCGCCCACGTTGAGGTCACCGGTCTAGTTGTTGGCCCCACACCCATAAATACAGCACGCTGGCGTGGCCACGCAGCGTGTTTTGAGGTGATTGATGTGTGAAACGCTGCTTGGAACGAGAGCGTGAGACTTTTCTGCTGCTGTTATTTCACTTTGCACTTTTTAAGTATCTCTGCTTTTAAAAATAGTATTGTGCTGGACTTTCTATTAAAATTTGTTGAACTGACCGAAAACTTAAAAGAAAGTATTTTTTGTGCTTACCGGCTTTTTGATCTCGCGGTGCCCGCCTGTTAGAGTGGACCCGCCCACGTTAAGGTCACCGGTCTAGTTGTTGGCCCCACACCCATAAATACAGCACGCTGGCGTGGCCGCGCAGCGTGTTTTGAGGTGATTGATGTGTGAAACGCTGCTTGGAACAAGAGCGTGAGACTTTTCTGCTGCTGTTATTGACCTTTGCACTTTTTAAGTATCTCTGCTTTAAAAAATAGTATTGTGCTGGACTTTTTTATTAAAATTTGTTGAAC
This sequence comes from Triturus cristatus, assembly GCF_964204655.1. Taxonomy (NCBI): domain Eukaryota; kingdom Metazoa; phylum Chordata; class Amphibia; order Caudata; family Salamandridae; genus Triturus; species Triturus cristatus. The sequence continues at coordinate 646,399,777 of NC_140590.1, forward strand.
TGACCGAAAACTTAAAAGAAAGTAATTTTTGTGCTTACCGGCTTTTTGACCACGCGGTGCCCGCCTGTTAGAGCGGACCCGCCCACGTTGAGGTCACCGGTCTAGTTGTTGGCCCTACACCCATAAATACAGCACGCTGGCGTGGCCGCGCAGCGGGCGCGCCGCTGGCACGCTGAATGCGCGCCTAAGGTAAACCCGTCTGCCCCGTCCGCGCACCGACCGTGCACAGCGCGAGCCATGCTGCTCATGCTGGTAAAAATGATGTTGATGATAGAAGGTACGTCTATACAAGAGAACAGCTGCTGGAGTTGGGGGTAGTAGGAGGCAGGAGAGGTAGAGTTAGACTAGAAGAGACGGTAGGGCTGAAGCTTGATTTTATAAAAAAAGATGGCCTGAGGTGTGGACTGCTCAATGTTAGGTCGCTACACAAGCACCATCTGGAGATTCAATTGCTGGTGGAAGTGCACAAATTGGATGTGTTGTTTATGACTGAAACATGGACACATCTTAGCTCAGACCTGGAGCTGGGCATGGCCTGTCCATTTGGGTATAAAGTCCTCCATAAACCTCGCTTGGGTGGTCGAGGAGGTGGGGTTGGGATTATCTTTAAAGACAGCTGGGACTTTCTACCTCTTGCTATTGAGGAACCGGAGGGGATAGAACTCTTGGGCTTCTCAATAAAAGAGCCCAAGGGACAACTACTAACTGGTTTAGTCAGTTATAGGCCCCCAGGAACAGCTAGTCCCGCCTTTCAATAAGGACTCATTGAAGTCCTGAGTAATTTGGCATTGTGCCGCTCTAGACTGCTCGTCGTAGGGTATTTCAACCTATGGCCAAATGGGATACTAGACTCAGAATATTACAATATTATTCAATGCTGTGAAATTCTTAACCTACAACAGTGGGTTATGGGACCTACCCACAGGGGGGGACACACTTTGGACCTAGTGTTAACTAATGAACAGCGAATGGGACCTATTGAGGCCCTACCAGTATGTTAGGCAGACCATCATCTGATTATTTTCCAGGTGTACAATCTGGGATTAAATAATTGAAACTATAAGACTGACTGAAAATTCCAAAGCAGAGACTGGAAGGGCCTTTTAAAGAAAGCAAAGGTCCTCCCGGTGTTTGTATCCACTGAGATGTATGATACTGGCAAGACAGTGGAGGAGAATTATGCAAACTATTGTAATAATATTAGTACCAGGCTCGATCAAATCGCCCCATTAAAAGATCATAAAAAACTTGGTAGACCGTCAGCCCCATGGTTTACTGAAAAACTCAGAACCTTGAAACTTGGTTGTAAGCAAGCAGAAAGGAAATGGCGCAGAGCCTATACTGAGAAGGATAAAATCTCCTGAAAGGTAGCCATAGCAGAGTATAGTAAAGAAATTGTGATAGCTAAAACAGAGTTTTTCGCTAACTCTATCCTGAAGGCACAAAATAGTACTAAGAATGTTTTTAGGATTGTAGACACTCTGATTAATCCAGAGTGTGTAAAGAACGAGATTGTGCCCAGTCAGGCAATGTGCGTTAGACTGGCAATCTTCTTTGAGGACAAGATAAGTAATATTGTTAATGATCTTAACTCGGGATACATGCCTAAGGATTCGTACTCACTGAATCGAGTTGAGAGGGGGAAACTATACTCCCTGGATCATTTTGACACACTTTCTCTAGTGGATTTCGAAAAAATGGCCATGGGAGTATCCTCTGGATCTCCTTTGGATCCATTGCCACATAAAATTTGGAAGGGATTGGCTCCGGAGTTATTTCCAGCACTATGGCAAATTTGCAACCATCCCTGATGAATGGCACAGTGCCAGCCTGCTGGAAGCAGGCGTCAGTGACGCCCTTGCTGAAAAAGGTGACACTTGACCCAGCGTGTATGAAGAATTATAGACCGATCTCCCTATTACCTTATCCAATAAAAATTCTGGAGCAAGTGGTCAGTAAAACACTCTCCCAGTTTTTAGAAAGTAACAACATTCTGGATAGGGTGCAATTTGGCCATGGGACAGAGACGGCCCTGGTGCCCGTTATGGATGACCTGCAAATGCGAGCAGACAGGGGACAGTCGGCCATTTTGGTCCTTCTCGACCTGTCTGCCGCATTCGATACGGTAAACCATGGGATCCTTCTGTACAGGCTTGAAGAGGTGGGAGTGACGGGCACTGCCCTTAAGTGGTTCCATTCTTACTTATGTAATAGACAACAAGCAATAGCCCTTCCTCCCTTTCGCTCTAAGTTTTCTAATATACTGCATGGTGTCCCACAGGGATCGGCAATAAGCCCTATCCTTTTTAATGTGTACATGAGTCCCCTACCTGCAATTATAATATCTCATAATGTCAACCTAGTTAATTATGCAGACGACACTCAGCTTATCCTGACCTTAGAAGGTGAGCAATCAGTTTCTTTAATAGATTTTCATGCTTGTCTGCAGGATATAGCGAACTGGCTTAGGGAGAACTCCCTTCAATTTAACTGTGAGAAGACAGAGATCTTATATTGCGCAACAGGAAGAATTCCCCCCTTACTTCCATCTAACTTTTGGCCAACTGCTGCTAGCACCTCATTGGCTCCCAGTACCGCTGTGTGTAATCTGGGAGTCATGTTTGATAATAAGTTGACATTAGAGAAACACGTCAACAAAACAGTTGGGAGTTGTTTTAGCTTGATTAGGGCCTTTCGAAAAATCTTTCCGATGTTTTCATTAGAGGCTAGGACATTGATAGTCCGGAGTACTATCCTCGGCAGGTTGGACTACTGCAATGCTCTGCTCCTGGATTCCCCACGGTATCTGATTGAGAGATTGCAGAGAATACAGACTATGGCCGCAAAGATAGCACCGGGACGATCACGTCGTTCTCTGCCTCTCTGGCACTCTCTGACTTACATTGGCTACCAGTCCTGCAGAGAATACAATTTAAGGCCTTGTGCTTGTTGTTTAAGGCCCTACATGGACATGGACCTAAATCCCTGCAGGAAAAATTTAGTTGGTATGCCCCTCCTCGGTTGCTTCGTTCATCCTCATCAAATCTGGTGAGGGTGCAAAGAGTCAGGAAAGTTAAATCAGGAGGCCGGGCCTTCTGCACAGCGGCTCCCCAGCTCTGGAATACACTCCCATTGGACATTCGACAGATAGATAATTTGCTGCAGTTCAGAAAAAGGATAAAAACCTGGCTCTTTCCCCGGGCCCGCCTTCTAGCCCCCTGTTAATTCCGCCTGGCAGGGGCTTAGTCTGTTTTCACACTCAGTCAACATCTTAACATAGCGCCAGGTTACCCGCAGGGTGTTAGCTGCGCTTTATAAGCAACTATAATAATAATAATAATCTCAGCCACTGGCACTCGCCCTAGCTGCATCCCAATCCATTGTTTTTCACCCACCATGCCACCTCAGTTTGGACCCAGCCATATGCAGATCAGTCATGACCCTGCTCCTCATTTGAACAGAGCAGCCCGAACTGCCTGGCCAGGTCCTCCCTGAATCGGAACACAAGCACCCCAGGACCGGTTTACACCATATTATGAAGCAAGTTAACCAATGTAAATACATCTCTTACACAAACTCTTCCATCACTATGCTATTGGCTCAGAAAATGAATTTGCCATTTGTTTTCCAGTACTTCATATTCAACACGAATTTTAGAAACAATTGCCTATTGCAGAGATCTCATGAACTGAAAAAGATACTTCTGATCATCGTAATTTTGTTTTCATATATAAGTTGATAATTTCCATTTATACCATCTGTATTTGGAATCTTCGTTGGTTATATGAAAATCAACATTCTTTGTCTGAGAACCTTTTGGATTACACCTCCTGTTGGCTGGAACATGGATTAAATTGGACTTGTATTCCATAATTTTGGATGGGCATTTCATTATTTCATTAGTCTTTATTATCGATGTATTTCATCATAAAAGACAGTTACAATGTAAAAGAAAAAATATAAATACAAACAGAGTGTATAATAAAAACAAATCCAAGAAATCACAGTGAAATAAGATCATGAAAAACAGAATTCGGTAACCTAATGCCTCCTGTTTCTAATAAACCAAACCCAGGCCAAAAATTTAGCGACTGCAATTACGACACATTCGCTAGAGTCAAAACGCAAAATTTTGAGTGCTTCTGACCCTTGTCTTGTTCCCAAAGTGCGACATAAAGGTTTAAGCCATTTAGCCCGGGGGGCAGCATAGGCAGGGCAAACAAAAAAGATGTGACCAACAGAATCAACACAGTCAATACACCAGTTACAGGAATCACAAGATACACCCTTCCATTTTTTAGTAAATGAATTAGTCGGGAGAGTGCCAACTCTAAATTGGTGGTAGAGTTTCCTGTCTCGGGGCCTGGTGATAGTATCCCAATAGGCTTCAAGAAGAGGGTTTTTTTTTTTATCAAGAAACCTGCCTGTCAGGGACTCAGCCGAAGCTAAGGATAGATGTTTTTGCAACACCATTGACCAATAAAGGCCTTTAAAATCTTTTTTGGAGGAGAAGGGGTTGTTAGCCGGGTCGGTCCACAAAATTCCCAACCCCATAGAATCCAAGAGTTGTCTAACCTGCCTGAACCAGGAAATGTTGCCAGCTCCCAAGATGGAACGGACATCAAGAAATGCCTTAGCATAGGGGCCTAGCTCAAGGACTGTCCATAGTCTCCTCCAGAAGGCCAATGGCTTGAACCTAGCAATGTCATAAAAAGAATGACAGCCAAGATCCAACAGGAGCGGTTTCACTGGGGTAGAACAGGGAAGGCCCGTGAGCATTCTGAAAAATGTATATTGTGCCTTAACCAGGGGAGAAAGATCGGCAAAACCCCAAAGTTCGGCGCCATAAAGGATCGCCGAATTAATCCTTACATTGAAGATTTTGATGGGGGGGCCTATCATTTTCGACTGGGATTGCTTTTGTTCTTTAACTAGGCAACCAGAAAGCTGGGCAAATTTAAGAGTGAGAACATCAATTTGCGGCCTCCAATCCAACTTATTTTCGAATACTACCCCCAAATAAGTCATGACATTAGTTCGTTCAAGCAGGTCATTATTCATGGAAACATGGCCCTTCACACATCTCCCTTTATTAAAGACCATATATTTGGGCATTTCAATCTTTCTTACCTTTTGAGTGCTCTGATAATTCTGTTGATCTTGTTTGCTCCTCTGTTGATGATCATAATAGGGTTGTTTGGTACCCGACCCTGTTTTCCTGGGAGCACCATCTCAGATACTTGGGTCATATCACTTTCCCCACACTTATGACAGAGCGCCCATGTTGTGACCTTGTTACCAGTTCATTCATATATAAGTTGTTCATATATGTGTAATTTTCACAACTAATGGGCAACTACATCTTGGAGAGCAAGGCAGCTTGTCAAGTATTTTCTTTTACTGTGTCACAGTATAAGATCCCCCTGTTCAGTCAGCTTGGTGTTCACGCTGGAGACCATTGGTACGGGGGTCAATATTTTAATTTTCTTGTTCATCACCACCAGGTTTTTTCCTGGCAGTGAAGGTCAGAATAATAGGACACCAGAACATCTGCCTGAATTATGGCAGGCAGAGTGATGCCCTTACTCTGAAATAGAAGCAAAAACAGGAGTAGGCCTGTTAACCCAGGTGAGACCGGGCAGAGGTTTGTAACAAACAACAATGTCTCAACCGGAAATCATTAGAACAGAACAATTTAAAATAGTGATATAAATCACATAGGGTGGGGGAAAGAAGAAAGGGAGACCACAATGGAGGGGGTCAGATGAAAAAAACATATTTGTAAGTAGTTATAACAGCACAACAGTACAATTCAATGTACAAGTGACCATACCACTCAAGTTAGCACTGGGCGTGCTAGTGATAGTGAACGGCGCAGTGATACAAGGGTGAAAAAACGGCAGAAGTAGTATGAAAGGTAACAATGTGGTCAACAATACAAAAATAATTATATATAGTGTTGGTATTTTGAATTTGAAATGAATACATTGACCACAGCAGCGCCAAAAGTTCTATGCTGGGGAGTCAACGGCGTTTCAAATTGATTGATTTCAGGTCATCATCAGGACAATGGTCACAAATTTCAAAATAGTGCTATAAAGGGGAATGGAGAAAAGGTGGGGTACGTGGAGAAAGTGGCCCAGTATCAGAGAAAAAGGATGAGGCCCAGGTAGTGGACAATTATCTGAACTTAGCACAGGACAGATCAAAGTTCCAGGCAAGAGAGATCAATCAGAGGTTACTGTAGACAGATGAGGCGAAGCGTCAGGCAAGCGCAAGATCACTCCTAGGGGACCAGACGACAAGGACCATGTAAGTCAGGTGCCACGAGGGACCTATCAGTGAGAAGCAGGCCCTCGATAACCTGAGTGTTAACCCACACATAGTTATCAAACCCGCAGACAAGGGTGGCGGCATAGCGGTCATGGACGTGGACAAATATGACACTGAAGTCCTACGCCAACTCAGCAACACTTCCCACTACCGTCCTTTATCCACAGACCCTCTCCCGGACATTCGCAAACAAACAGTCACCACCCAAGCCTTACACTTGGACATCATCTCAAAAAAAGAAACATTCTTTTTAAATAACCCACAAAGGTCAGATGGACTGAGAGTTTGCCACAGAGTTCTCTGTCCACCAAACTCTTAAGTTAGGCCCTGGGGATGTTACATATGTATAATATGAAGCATACTACTGAAGTGTAAAGCCTGACTTGGAATGATCCATGTAACGTTTCATATTTTCAATCTCCCCTCCATCAAGTAGATTCTTGGTCATGTAGATTATATGACGAATGATCTACTTGCAATGGCCTGGATCCGAAATTGAAAGAAAGTGGAAGACAGAAATGAGAGGAGAGCCATTACACTTTTTGAAAAGCATAAAGATAAGAGGTTGCAGCAAACTGCCTACCTAGATTATTTGATATTTGAACACATACCGCTTTGTAGCCATATTACCATTTCCTTTAGTATATTGTTCAGTGAAATGCAACATTTTGTTGCATTCATTTTCAAAGTTTACCTCGAGGAGAACTCATTAAGCTGACAAGTTGGCCACTCTCCCTAAGAAGTCATCAGCGAAGGGGTAAACAGCCCAGAAATGTAAATGGAAATGACCGTCCCTAATTAGCCTTCAAGCAATTAAAGAGACTCACCCTGAAATGAAGCGCCCACCTACTTCCTTGATAGATAGAGGTGGGCAAGGGACCTTCATGTGGGCTGCCGTCCTTATCGGGGAAACCTCGGGAGCCATTTGTTATCCACTTTATATGTCAAACTCCAGAGCATGCTGGGGAAACTTTGAAAAAGGCCTTCTATGTTGCACGCGGCACAGAGCCACTGTCCTCTGCCTCTCTCCATTGAGGCTGGCTCCAGCCTTCCGTGAGCCTGCTGATTCCCAACTTTCTTCCCAGGAGGAAAACACAAGGCAGGTTGTTACAAAACAAGCTATAAACATTCACTCTTTCAGAAGTTACTTTTATAATGAACTTTTTACAAAACAATAACATTTTATTGTAGTCTCCAAATGTGTCCTGTTGTGAGATACCCTTTAATATTGAAGAAGCAGTTTGATGTGAGGAGAGCCAGCTGAACATGCCAGGTTGTACATGTTTATTTTCCATGCTGTTAATATAATCACAAGGCTACTTTTATTCTGATTCAGATCTGTGCTCACAGACAAATCATCTGTGGAGGACAGAACGGGTGCACAGACGAAAGGAGAATATTGGACTAGAAAGAAGGGAGACGCAAAAAACGATAAAGGTAACCACAGTAGGCACCCTGGGGTGAACTTCAGTGCCATCGATAAGCCCGGTAGCAATGAAGCTGGCAGACAATGTTGAAGCAACCGTGTGCCAGGGTAATATTAATTCTACCAGCTGCGAATACGAAGCTAAATGAAATGTGGGAACTACCATGTAGTGGGGTATATCTAGTGGGAACTAGGAGTTTGAAAACGTGGGCGCCATCTTGTAACGTTATGTGGGAGCCATTTTGGAATGTGATATTTTGCAAAATACTGCTGAGTGCCTGTGTCTTTTGCACGGGTCACCAGCAGCCGTGGCCCGTGGAGGGAGTTCCGTGGGGTGGAAAGGTGGGGCGGGGGAGGGGCAGGGTGGGGGTACTAAAAACCGGAATATGGATAATTGGAGGTAAGTAAACAATTAAATAAATAAAACGAATTTGGTAGCACGCTGCATCGCAATTTGAAGTATTTACTAGTATTTATAGTGAATAGCATTATCACAGGGTGAGGTATTGGCCACACTTGGTACATTTTCAACAGGAAAACGAGGCATAACATGCGGAATCAGTTTTTAACACACCAAATACTGCATTTTTCGTCTTTTCGTCCAGGTCTTTTCCCCCAGATAATTTTCAGTAGGTTTGACCCGCCAGAATTTAGCGGGGGGGGGGGGGGGGGGAGAGGTGGGGGGAGAGGGGTGAAGCGGTGAGCGTGTGGTAATTATCACACAGCTCGTAACTCTGGTCCTTATGCAAACGTGTTTGCACAGCGGTCGGAATTAATCCCTGAACTTGTAATGAGGGCCATAGTGTCACCGCATGCACCTGTTATCCTGATATTTACTATTCAGGCAAAGGTCAGCACAGCCCACACATTGGATTCAAGAGACTGTCTGAGAGTGCTTAGGTATCTGAAAATGTGTTATTTAAAAGTTGTCTGCATATGTAATGGTGCAACATTGGAACGAAATGCTGGAAGTACTTCCACTCATGGACCTGCTCATTTCCACGTTTAGGAATATGAACACAAACTGAGGCTTCAGACATGTACACATAAAGTACAGATTTAGCTCCAGGGGTGATAGTATGTATGTATGTATTTATTTATTTATTTATTGGGTCAGCCTGCCATAGACAAGCCATGCAATTTACATCTAAAAATATACACACTTCTAAAATTTTATAACATACTTCAATAATTGAAACATACTAACTACAATAAAACAAACTGATATATAGCAGACAGCCGACTTTGAAAATACTAATACTTTAAAAAAAATCATTCAGTTGAACTAATCAAAGTGACAGAAATGCAAAGCCGCATAGGCAATTACAGATCATCAAATCAGATTAAATCGCTAATAAAGTGCTTTTCAAGACGGCCCTATTCCTATAAAAGTGCTAGTGCCCGGCCAATTACCATCTGTGGTATTTTAGTTTTTGGAAAGACATTATTACAGCTAGCAGAAAGACATCAATTGCTGGGCCTCATATATGATTTTTAGGTTCAATCAAAACAAGCTGGCTCACTATTAAAGTGCATCCCGAGTGGCCAGGACACTGTTAAGCATTGGCATAGCCAATAGGTCTCGACTTTGGTATTTTATAAGTGTTTAGTCATGCAGCATATTATGCTGGGTCATGTGCCGCTAGGGATGGCTATTCAATTACTACACACTGGGTCATGCAGTATAATTCAGGAATGCATGCTTGCCTCTGCCGCATTTTTCCTGGGCAGATTTGAAAATTAAAAGCAATGATGGGAGGGTGGGGGTGAACTGAAAGCAACTACGGGAGGGTGGGAGAGAACTGAAAGCAATGTTGGGGGGATTAGGGAAACCGAAAGCAGCGATGGGAGGGTGGTGGGATTAGGAAACAATGAAGGGGAGGGTGGCAAGTTTTGTAAACATGGTTGGCAAAAGTGATGGTTCCAGCCTGCAGCAGATCACACATGCATCAGGACAATCTCGTGATTCGAAGATACTGCGTTGGCAACTAGGGCAGGGTGTATATATTATCAAAGACGGATGCACTGCATCAGAGGCACGCACAGGCACGTTATGAAGTGCCTTGTGTGAAGAGCCAGTAGCTGTGCATCATTGAAGAAATAAACTATAAGACATTATAATTTTTTATCTGCTCCTTAACAGAAAATGCAGACATCGCTCATGAAGGTGGATTTTGCAGGAAAATCAAGAAATCGCTGAAGGCTTAGGGGGGAGGGGGTGGGGGGGGATTGGAGCTCTAATTTGTGTTTATATGGTAGAATATGTTAATATTTAAGGGTGGACAAGTCAGCAAATTAACAGGGAGAGCGAGCTAGAGCCGAGCCAAGGGTCTGTCATAGCTCTAAGAAGCTGTGCACGACCGAAGCCTTGAAAATATTAGCCATATAAATCATGCAAGGAACATCGCATCAAAATATGAGAACGTGTCTTCGAAATACAAAAAAGTCAATTTCTTTAACACGCGAAATCGTTTCACCTCAGTACATCAGATCAGATTTTGTCCCTGCATTGATAGGCATTTTTCTTAAACCTCTTTCTCCTGCCTGGACACGCGCTCCCGCAACACTTTTATTTTTTATTTAACAAGCGTGGCACACCTCAGTTGGAATAATGGAGGCTGCGCTTTTCTTTTGTTTGTTGCCGAACTCGGCTGATTGCCTTTAATTTTGTATTTCTTTATTTTTTTGTTTAGAATGGCCTCACCCGGGCTTCAGCTTTAAACATCTTAAGCTAAAGCGCAGGCACTGAAATTTCTTTAAAAGTAAATAAATAGAAAACATATGTTTATTGTCTAATTCTTTACTTTTTAAGCAATCGCAGCACCCACGAATTTAGCTTAAAATGCCTAAAGCCAAAGCGTGAGTACCGCGATTGACTTGCAAATGCAAAAGCTCTCACATTACTGACAGCTTGAGCTATTGGCATTGCATTATTATTAGCAACGCCAATAGCTCAAACTTTCAGTAATGCGAGACCTATTGAATTGCAAACACTTGTTTTGATAGCTGGTACGCTGACTAACTCCCTCCTGGATATTCTGAATTTCAGTTCTGGACTTTTGCACGACCGGCAAACGCATTCTGGGAGTTGTAGTTTAGTTTTGCTACTATTGAACTCATTAGACTAACACATCTGTAATCGATGATTCGTAGGTGTAAGGTTTCGGACTGGAGACAGTGTCTGTCATGATCTAAAGTTAGGTGCTCTCCTTAACATCTGGATTGTGTTGCACATGCACCCCAACACCACAGGGGGTCTGAAGGTGCTGGTCCCGTCTAGATCAGCCATGAAAGCTCCCACGTATCTCAAATGCGATGAAGGCATCTGATCGACCCATATGTATATTGCAACAGTTCCATGGATACATAAAATCGAGTCCATCTCCAGAAATCGACAGACTCCTCTCTGCGCTAGGCGCGTGCCTCGAACTGCAGAGACAGAGGACAACGTTTACAAACCAGAGAGAGTCCGGCAAATGTCTCAAAATGCAGGCCGAGAGCCCCTGGCGTCTACGGACGGGAGGACCGCTGGTCACAGAACTCTTCCATGTGTGTAGCCCCGCCCAGTTACACACTCCGTGCATAACACCTGTGGTGATAATATATGTATCTGCCTAGGGATTATCAGAAGGCTGGACAACCAGCGTTGTGAGACAATTTTTGAAGAGCACAGAGGGAGGAAAAGAGACTGTTGGTTGACATCAAAGAAGATGCGGCCACCGAGGTGGGGCACTGCGTCATCCTGCAAAGTAGGTGAGAAGTGACGAAGAAAGGTGGGCAACACATCTCAATTCATGTCACGATAGGTCATGACGTGAGATATGGTGTTTGCGTTTGCGAGGGATGACGGGGACGCTGGAAACGAAAGAGAGATGTTAGGGGAACATTTATGTAGGAGGAAGATGCTTGTCTAGCGCATGTGAGACACTAGGGGGTTTCAAAGCACTACAAAGGGACAGTAGCAGAAAGGAAAAGACAAGAGCACTAAAGGGAAGTGTAAGGGGGTGAGGGAAGAGGAGCATGGTGGTAGGATTTTTTAATAGACCTATGGTGGGGTGGTGGGATGTTTGAATAGACTGCTCCACTTTAAAGCGCTGAGGGGCAATAGATCGCTACTGGGAGCTTCATTCCTCGAAGCGCTACAGATAAACTATATATATATTTTTTTCAACTTTTCAAAAACCTTTATTGACTTAAAGAAGTTGTACAGGACAAACCGTCCACAAGCCTTGTAGCAATGAGAGGGCTCAGCCATTCAGTTGGGCAGTCCCAGTATCTCTTACACGGCCATTTAGCCGACATCCCGAAGGACCGGCGGCGTCTCAATAACCCATTACATACAAGAACCCAATCGTGATCTCAACTTCGATTAGAGATTGCACTAGTCTCCAGTCCATGTAACAGCATGTGGTTATGAATTAGAAGCATAAACTTTTCTACCGGAGCCTGCAAACCTGGTGTAGCCCCTGTAGGTTCAAGTCTTATCGCTAACCCCCACCGCCCGCCCCCCCCGTCGCACATTTACTGTCTCCTCATGTCACTCTTCCTTACATGTACGTGTCCTCAGTCCCACTGTCTAGACGTAACCGGCAGTAGCACCCTCCCTCATTCAGTCTGCATACCACCCTGCATTACACAATCACTCTCCGAATGCCCCCTACCCGAGCGACCCAGTCAGACCTGAAATGTACCCGTCCACACTCTCCGCGCGCAGTCATCCGCGCCAGCCTACGTTCCAGGGTCCCTCACAATCGTACGCCCCCAGAGTCCTGATCATGTCCCGTGACCCCCTCGGCCAAAGTGTGCGCATTGGGCTCCTCACTCTGTGCCTCCCCCTGGCAAGCCGTCTCAGTGACCCCGGAAGTTCGCTGTACGTCTCTGCCTGTGTGCTGCAGTACAGCATATCGCTGGCCCACCGTTTCTTAGTGGGAAGTGGCCCTCTCATCCAACATATCGCCACGACTCTTCTATCTATTAACAGCGCTATATCTGTCAGGCGTCGCAGTGCCAGTGGAAGGGGCCGGGAGTACCCCAGCAGCGCCAAGGATGGGTTGGGTGGTATCTCTGTTCCCAGAACCTGGCTCAGCTCCCGGAACACCTCCGCCCAGAACTTAGCAATTCCCGGGCAGTACCAGGCCATATGCATGAAGTCCGCCACGAGGAAGTGACAACGCTCACACTCCGCAGATTGGCGGAGCCCATACCTATGTAATCTCTCCGGGGTATAATAAACCCACTGCAAGTACTTGAAGTGCACCAATCTGTGCTGGCCATTTAGCGATACCTTCTTGGTGCTGGCGCAACAGTATTTCCACATCTCGTCGGTGATCTCCATTTGAAGGTCCGTCTGCCAGTCTCGCCTCGCTGTGGTGCACTGGCGCGCTGCGTGCTGGTCCCCTATTCTTTTAAGGTTCGTAACCAGTTTGGACGGCGCCACTGTTTTTATGACATAAGTAAGTTCCGGGATTTCCGGGGGTTCCGTCATGCCCGTCCCCAACAGGACTGAGAGAGCACTACGGACCCTGTGGAACTGAAAGCGCTGTAGAAGCGTGGAAGCAGGTTGCGCCAATCCGATCTGTTCCCATGTCTTGGCTACCCCATCAAGAAACAAATCCTTCATCCTTGCAATGCCCAACGCGCCCAACGCCTGCAGCACTCCCTTCTCACGCAGCGGGGGGAGCCAAACCGCCCACCCCACCGGCAGCAGCGGGGAATACAGAAGTGCACAGTCTTGCGCTCTCATTAACGCCTGCCAAGCATGATTCGTGGCTTTGAGAGAGTCTAATCTTCCTACGCTGCGATCAACCGGTTGGAAGACAGTCGCCGGTAAGGGGAGCGGGTCTGCAAACAGTCGCTCTAGGATCACATGTGGGACATCCGGGCTGGCATGTATCCACGTGTGCAGGTGGGCCGCCTGCGCTATCCTTTAATATCTTTCCATGTCCGGGTCCCCCAACCTTCCCATCTCGTACGGTAGCGTTAACACCTTCCACCGGACTCTAGGCTGTTTACCACCCCAGGCCAGCTTAACTAGGGTTTGGGTCAACTGCTTGAAAAAGGCCTTGGACAGAACGATAGGGATGTTATTGAATAGGAACAAGAATCTTGGCAAAACCACCATTTTCATGATGGCTATTCTGCCCAGCAAAGACTGGGGAAGCCGATTCCACGTCTCTACGTCCTCGACTAGGTTGGTGTATGCCACTCCATAGTTTTCCCTGAGTAGAACCTCCGGGTCCTTGTGGAGCCGAATCCTCAAGTACCGAACCGAATCTGTCATCCACTGCAGTGGCAAAGTGACCGGTGTCAGCGGGAACGCCAACGAATTGTTCCAGTTCACCTTAAAGCCGGACAGGGCCCCAAACCTGACCACCTCCCTCAGTATAGAAGATAAATTCTCCTCCGGATCCCGGTCGTATAGCAGCGTATCGTCTGCATATGTGGAAATACCGATCCTATAGGTGGGAAAATTAATACCCTCGTATCTATGGTATTCCCTGATTGCGCACGCCAAGGGTTCCGCCACTAGGGCGTATAGGAGGGGGGAAATGGGGGCAGCACTGTCTGGTTCCCCTGATTACGTCAAAGGCGTCCGTAACCCGATCGCCTATTCTCAGCCTGGCAGTGGGTCGGTAATATAATGCTCCAATCATCTGCAAAAAGGGCTCTCCCAGTCCGAACTTCCGCAATACCCGCACCATAAAGGGCCACTCCACCGAGTCGAACGCCTTTTCCATATCCAGAAAAAGGGCTAAGGCTTTGCGCTCTGGGCGCACATGTTGCATGGTTCCCAATACTGTTTGGATATTATATGTAAGATTTCTGGCCGGGATAAAACCCGCCTGCTCCGGAGCTACGAGTTCCGGCACCAGCAGCGCCAAGCGCGTGGCCAAAACCTTGGCGTACAACTTGGCGTCCACATTGATCAGTGAGAGCGGTCTGTATGATCCGCACAAGTTAGGGGGTCTCCCAGGTTTCAAGATGGTGACTAGCAGAGCTTCCCTCATGGTTTCCGGCATGCTACCTTCCTGGCATATGTCATCAAATAGCGTAATCAGGTGCGGGAGGAGCTTATCCTTGAAGGCTTTATAAAAGGTCACCGTCAGCCCATCAGCTCCAGGGGCACTACCTGATCTCATTCCCTCCAGCGCCTCCAGAATCTCATCCTGTTGTATGGGCAGCATCAGAAATTCCCTCTGAGAGTTGGACAAGAAGGGCATTTTGATATAACTGAGGTAGTCCTCTATTTCCTCTTCCATCTGAGAGGACTTAGATGTGTAAAGCCCAGCATAGTAATCTCTGAATTCGGCAACAATCTCCTCCTCTCCAGTAATTACTGTGCCTGCGGAGGTGACCAGCTCGTCAATGACCAGGGGCCTCCTGCTATTACGCAGTAGCCTCGCCAGTAAGGAGCCTGGGCGTTCACCCTCCCCATATGTACGGACCGTAGCATACTTGCCCATATGCTGCACTTCCCTGTCCGCTTCACTGTTGTACTCAGAGACCAGCGCCTGAATCCTAGCTTCAACATCGGAGTCCGCTAACATCCGATGTTGCTCCTCTTGCTGCGCCAGTTGCGTCTCTATAGTCTTCAGCCTCTGTCGTATGGACTTAAGAAAACCGGAGTGCTTGGCCATAGCCATGCCGCGAATATATGCTTTGAGCGAGTCCCACACCGTTTGGAAACTCTGAACAGAGCCCAAGTTTTTATCGAAGAAGGTATCTATGTCTTCCGCCAATTCGCCCCTAAATACCTCGTCTAGTAGTGAGTAGGGTGGCAGCCGCCACGTGAACGGCGGGATACGTTTGACCGAAGTATCCAGTATCAGGAGAAGAGGGGAGTGGTCCGAAAGTGTTCGCGGTAGGACCACGCACCCCTTAATCACCGCAAGTAGCGGCTGTGATGCCAGCCAGTAGTCAATTCTAGTGTGCACGTCATGGAATGCCTAGTAGTGTGTATATCCCCCTTTCCCAGGATGTCCGTGTCTCCAGGCATCCACCAAATCAAGTCTAGTCAGTTCCGCCTGCATGTGTAAGGCAGCAGCCGCCGGGCGACGCAATGGCCCCGAAGAGCGGTCCATGGACGGGTTAAATGTGAAATTAAAGTCGCCCCCCCACACCATTCTGGCGTGTATGTATTGCCGACAATGTGCGGGATTGTCATAATTAGGGCCGTAAACATTAACAACCACTAGGTCATGCCCTTTCCCTACGCATCTAGCAATTAAATAGCGCCCTTCCGAGTCTACTTCCAGTACCGTCAGTTTCAGGTTGGATCGTGGGTTTACCCATGTGACCACACCCCTGGAGTGTGTAGTGAAGCCTGCCGCTGCGCTGTTACCCGCTAAGCCCAGTGCAGTAAGCATTTTACTCGTGGGGGCGAGATGTGTTTCTTGTATAAGCGCCAGATCAATGTGGTGCCTGCGGAAATAGTTCAGCACTTTTCTTAGTTTACGGAAATCATTCAACCCCCTGACATTCCACGTCAACGCTCTCAGAGTCATAGTACCGTTATCACCATTCGTAATGCTAGGGTCTGCCATCACTGCAATAACGCGCCATAGAATCCACAGAGATAGTCCCTATGCAAAGTGCCACCCACTGGCAGTCACCGGGCAACCCAGTCCAGACATACAGAAAGAGAACAGAAGACATGTCACTCAGTGTATCGTGGGCACCCCAACCCAAACCCTCCTCCTATGGTCACTCCCCCCCTGCCCACAGCCGACTGCCCCCAACCTGGCCAGACAGGTCCCCGACCCTTCCCTCCACCCCCATAGGGATCCAAGCCTTATGCCTAGCAGTACAATTCCGATGGCCCCGAGGGGCCTGTGCGACGAATCCACGCCCACTCAGGCAGTCCCAGTCTTAGGCAATACAAGCAAATGTCCATAACAGACCCAAGGAGTGCCCCCTCACCCCAGCGGGCACGGAGCAAGCGAGCCAGCAGCAATCTAGACCCAATACACTTTCCCCCACAAAAACTAGTCAATTAGGACCACCGGTTTTACCCATGCGCTATGTATCAGAAAGATCTCACCAGGGGGCAACTGTGTAGTCCTCATGTGCGGCAATACCATCCGCCGCTGGCCATGCAGCTCCAAGTGTCCCAGCCTCCGCCAGAGCAGCGAACACCCCCCGCCCAACAAGCAAACCCGGGCGGCGTGGCCGTTTGCCAAGCCAGGCCACCAACAGCCAACTAGTCCTGCTCCTCCAGATGTGAGGCCTCCGCAAGAGTGTCATCTTGGCCCCGTGGACTGTTCTGCCGGTCCTTAGACCATTCCTTCAAGGATCTCTGCAGTTCCCTCGGGTCAGTAACGAAATGCGAGCGACCCTGTCTGTTAATCCGGAGTCTCGCCGGGTAGAGCATCGCGTAGTCCAGTCCGAGGTCTCGAAGTTGTTTTTTGTACGGTGCGAAATGCCTCCGTTCTTCTTGAACTTTCGCCGTGAAGTCAGGGTAAATGGAGATGTCCATACCCTCAAATTGCAACTTGCCTTTTTCTCTGGCCACCCGCAGTGCCGCATCCCTGTCCCTGTAATTCAGCAGTTTTGCTATTAGTGGTCTCGCTGGAGCTCCCGGCTTTGGGCGGGGCCCCAACGATCGGTGGGCTCTTTCAACTACGAACATGGGAGAGAACACGTCCTCCCCCAGCAGGCTATGCAAAAGTTTTTCCACAAAGAGTTCCATCCTCCCGGTGTGTGTCGACTCCGCCACCCCAGTGATGCGGATGTTCGATCTCCTCGAGCGGGCCTCTAAATTCTCTGACTTATCCTGGATGACCTGAAGCAATCTGCTGAATTGTTTGCGATCCACATCCCACTCCGTTTGCGCTTCCTCCACTTGCGTGACTCTCTTCTCAGCCATGTCAAGTCGCTCCGCGTTCTTGTCCACCCGCTCCGACATGCGGTCCATGCGGTATGTGAGAGCGTCCAGCTTGGCATCAATCGCTGTAAAACTGCCCTGCAGGCCCTTTTCCATCGCTACCAACATTTCCCTGATGTCTGCGCCCGTAGAGCTCTCTGAGGCAGCACCACTGGGGGACGCCTCCGGCCCCGTAACGGTAGGTCCCTTCGCCTTGCGCGGATCAAAGGAGATTTTAGGCTATGTCTTGTCGCCCTTCCCCATGGCGATGTTATGCGTCCGCCCCTCCACGAGGCCAGTCACACCAAGGCGGATTATAGCTCCAAGCCGTAGGGCCCCCGGGGCGCCGTCACAGTGAAGCAGCACAAGGGTGTCACCACCGCACCCCTTCAAGGTTTGATAGCCGGGTCTCCTGCAGTAGCCGGGGCCGCGAGATCCCAAGACTCCCAGCGCAGGATCGTACACCGGTCCCCGGCACGCCGCACAGCACTCAGTAGGAGTCAACCTGCCTGCACCCGAGTGCGCCCCCACTGCCTGCAGGCCTCGACACCACCACCGGCCCGGGCAGGGGGTAGTTCCCCAGAGTTAGGCGGTACAATCTGTGCACTCCAGGATGTCTGCAGGTCTCTCCACCGCGCAGCACCGGGGACACCCCTCCGCAGCTCCCCGCAGGCTCGCACCCGGGGCTGTCTCCTCAGGCCTCCAGAGAGCACACTTCAGGCCTCTGGGCAAGGGGGTGCGCCAACAGCAACTCCACGGAAGCGCCAGGAGCCCCACCTCAACTTCAGGGGCCCGGGGGTACCCCACCACGCCTGCCAGCGTCCCGAAGAAGGACCAAATTCAGAGGCTTCCACTCTGCGAAGCTCCCCAGCACAGGAGGTCAGCAACCGGCAGGAGTCCCCAGGGCGGCCAGATCAGGGCAGCAGCTCCACCCGGCCCCACCGAGTGCCAGTATCACCACGTTACGGGCGCTCACCTCCCCCTATGGGGTCGCCTGAGTCCGTAGCTCCCACCGGGGATGCCCGCACCTCAGCTCCACCGGCCCGCCTCGGATCCGCAGCTGATTCCGGCAGACCGGGCCAGCCGCCGACGCCCCAGCCGCACGTCGTGTCACGCACGCCGGGGAGCTCTCCAGGGCAGGTCGGGGATGTCGGCCTGGTCCGGCAGGCGTGCCTCCACTCGCCGCTCACGCTCCGTACGGCCTCGCCGCCGCCTGAAGGAGCTCGTGTTCAGCTCCGCCTGGTGCAGAAAGGACTCCCCCGTCCCATCCGCTAAGCAGCTCCGCAGTTCCGGATCGTTAGAAGGATCATGCGAGGGCTAAGGTGGAGAGCACAGCGCTCACACGTCCGCCATCGCTGCCGGCAAGCTCCGCCCCCCATAGATAAACTATATTTAATTCCACATTTAATCGTTGTGTGTAGCGCCTGCTTGTGACATGAAACCACTTACATGTGCTTGCTTGTAGACTACCCCTCTCCCAGTGCGGAGGGAGAGGAGACAGCCAGGCAAGGTTGCAGGAAAGAAGAGAGAGGGGCATAGGTGGGAAGGGAGAGAGCAGGAGATGGAGGGAAGGAAAGGTACTGAGCAGAAAGAGCACAGGAGTGAGAACAGGGGAGGCGACAGGAGGGAGGAGCCATTGGCAGGACAAAGTAAAGAGCTGGCAAGAAAGTGAAAGCACTCGTGCATGTACGGCATCTACCTTGCAGGCCATCTATTTCCAATTAACCAGCGTGGGCGCAATAATTGGAAACAGATAGCGAAGCTGCCCGCTCCTGCAGGGAAAGTCCAGACCTCTCAACTCGGGTGAGATATCGCTCACCGGCGTGGGGCACAGTGCACTACTGCTCTACAGTTAACGGAATGGTTTTAGTTGTTAGTATTCTAACAGAAAAAAAAGTTGTGATGCCACAGGTTTACAGTTTGAGGATGGGTCTTCTATTTTACAGTGATTTTTTCCTGTGGGTGGTCATCACATTGTTCCCATACACGAGGGAAGGTTGTGGCTAATAGCCCTTTTGCTCAGTTATGTTTGTTACTCCTACAGGGGGGTAAGTAACTTCCACAAGGGGGTTTGGAGCTCTTTTCGCATTTCTGTTTTGTTACTCCTACATGGGGGTATGTAACCTCTACAATGGGGTTGGACCATGGGTTAGTTCCCATATTTACATTGTACCTAGGTTAGAGCTCTTTTCGTATTTATGTTTGGTTACTCCTACATGGGGGTACGTAACCTCTACAAGGGGGTTGGGTCATGGGTTAGTTCCCATACACACAGAGTACCTCGGTTAACCCTTACACTGGGTTGGGTTATGGCCTAGTCCATAAATAGTTGCGCGCAGTACTAAAGTACATCCCTTCACGGGCGTTTTTGGGTGACGACCCATATTCATGTTTGTTTCACTTTTTCTTGGGGATTGTAGGTGTAGAGTATGCTACCTTAGCGCTACTCTAGGTTATGCTTTTGGGCATTGGTTTTGTGGGGTCTTTTACCCTTTGCGTTGTAGTGCATTACGTCACAGTGTTTGATAAAAAAAATGCTTCAAATGTATGTCTGGTAATGCTAAGCTTGCTTCAAAATTCTTTATAATCTCTTTTTAGGGAGGGATGGGAGATATTACTGTTCAAATGTATGTATCTTGTCCGTCTTTTCTTGCTTTAATGGTTCTTTCTCCTGCGATGTTTTATCTTATGTCTGCATCCGTGAGATTTGTTCCATTATTCATTTTTGTTGTTGATAGTTCTTGCTTGATGTTATATCACTTTCTTGTTTCGTTTTCTTTGGAGAAAAAGGGATAATGTTATACCCTACTTAATTGTATAACATGTAGTCCAGCCCTGCTGCCACTAGCTGCTCAGCCAGAGCGTGAGATGGTCATAGAATGTTGGTGTGCCTGTGATGCATGGAATGCGTGGGTGTCTGAGTGGATGAGTGTTGGCAGTTGAAGATGGGCTGAGCAGCTAGGGAGGCTGCTCCTGGTGGGGCTGGTACCACACTAGGCTGGCTGGAGTAGAGACAGTTGTAACCTGAACTGGAAGATGAATAAAGAAGACTGATAATCCAGTTGTTTTTTCTACAGAGATTATAACAGTTTCAGCTATGGTTTTGTCCATATTCTTACCTAAAATTGAATGGGATGTAATGCTGCATACTGCTCAACCAGTTCACCCAGCTCATGTTTTGATGCATCCATAGGGGTCCCAGGACCAAGCAGAAGTAAATAACGTAAAAAAACTGTTCTCTGCCTCAGCCAACCCTTTCACAATATTTATCATAAATGCCTGCTGCAAGTTCTTGCTCTCTACAGGCTTCAAAGGCGGGGCCAATCAATCGATTCCCCTGGCTTTTGGCAAAGCTGAACACACCACCCGCATATTGACTCAATGTCTCCTCACCTTTAAGTAGTTGAGCTAACCAACTTGGAATCAAACCTGACTCCTAGGTAATCAAATAGGTTGATGCGATCCAACTGGGATCCATAGATTTTAAAGGAACTCCTCAATTTAGGGCTGCCCTTTACAATCATGTATTTTTGTTTTTGTTGCATTAATCCACAGTTTATTTTTGTTGCAATATTTTTCTAATGCATTCTGGAGCTTATGCATAGCTAAACAGAAGCTCCGCGTTATCAGCGAAGAGCACAATAGCTGTTTTTTGGCCCCCAAAAACTTGTACATCAAAATGTAGGGTCCTCAGATAGTCGACAACATCATTAATAAAGATATTAGACAAGGCTGGCACCAAGACTCAACCTTGTCAGACACCAATGTTTATGCTGAAGCGTACAGTAATTTTGCCTCTTGGGCCATACCTGACTGAAGTATTGTTGTTGCTTTATAATTCCTAGATAGCAGACGCTAGTTTTGCTGGCCATCCCAGAACTAATAATGTTTGTCAGAGAAGCTCATGGCTAACAGTATCCAAAGCCAATTTGAAATCTATAAAAGTCTGGTATAATTAAAACTTTTTAATGCTAGTATACTTCAAGCCGATGTTAAACAGCCGTATTTCTTTATCAATTGTTCCTTGTCCCTTCTGGAAGCCTGCCTTTGATGCACTGATGATCCCTTTGTCACTTACCCAATCATCTAGGTGAGTATACAGAAGCTTGGTGTTGGACATGGGATCCTTAGGGTGGTCTTCCTCTAGACATTTTGCCTTTTGCCTACCTGTTTTACTAATTCTTTTTGTTGGTATAGGATTCTGAGCACTTTCCACTGCTAACCAGTGCTAAGGTGCATGTGCTTCTCCTCTAAATATGATGACATTGGGGTATACCTGATTGGCATACTTGTTGGACTGGTAAGTCCATAGTAAAGTGGTATACCATATATCCAGGACCTGTACTTCAAATGTTACTAATGGGCTGCATTACTGATTGTGTCACCCACAGAAGTAGCCTTTCAAACCTGTCTCAGACCTGCCCACTGCAGTGCCTGTGTGTGCAGTTTACTGACTTTTCAACTTGCCTTTTAAAATTACTCGCCAAGCCTTACACCCCCCTTTTATTACATATGTCACCCCTAAGGCAGCCACTGCCCATGCAGATAAAAGCGGTGGGGACGGGTGGGGGGATTATTTCGACAGACGACGATGAGGGAAAATTAATTATGTATTTAATTTTCCCTTTTGGTCGTCTGTCGAATCCTCCATACCCGGCCCCTCAGCCCTACCGCTCTCACCTGCACAGACCACGGCTGCCCTAAGGTAGGCCCTAAGTAACCCTAAGGGCAGGGTGCTATGTAAGTAAAAGGTAGGACATGTTCCTTTATGGTTTGCATGTCTTGGTAGTGACAACCAGCCTATTTCATTTTTCACTACTGTGAGGCCTACTCCTCTCATAGGCTAGCATTGGAAATTCCTTAATACACTTTTAAGCTGCAATCCCTGATCAGAGAGGAGTAGCTTTTTCATGTTTCATATGTTTGGAATGGTAATGATAAATCTTCCGTATTGGGGAAGTTGGATTTAACATTACTATTTTAGAGATGCCACTTTTAGAAAGAGCGTTACAACAAACAATTGATGGACGGAATGCTGACAATGCAGACATTCTCCCCCAGTCAAGAGATCTGGGTTAAATCCATCGTTCTTTTGCCCACTACACCACCCCAGTTTAGACATGGCCATATGCAAATCAGTCTTGACCCTGTGCCTCATGGGAACAGTCCAGCCCGAACTGCCAAGCCATGTCTTCCCTGGACCGGAATCAAGCATCCTAGGACCGGTTTCTGGCTATCAGCCGTCATCAGCCAGGATAGCTTGACTCCAGTGGCGTAGTGAGCACTTTTAGAAAGAGGACATTTCTCTGTACTTACTGCTCTGTGTGCCTGACAGCCTGTCTCCAAAACACATCTGGGGTGGGAGACACCTACACTTTGTGCATTCTCTTTAGACAGCCACAACACAGGAAGGATAGGTTTGTCTGATTAACCATCGACATACATCTGCATTCTGATGGCCTTGCCTGGGCAGGATGGAGTGGTGGGGGTAACTCTTCACTTGAATAGGCTGTGTCCAGTCCACACACAAAGGACTGATTACCCCCCAAAGATAGCCTGACAGACAGGACTGGGTTGAAAAGGATACGTGTGCACTTCAGAGAACTACTTTGAAGTTACCCCCTACATTGGCCAGCGCCACTGCAATATACTCCCCTTGGTCATTACGGCTTGAATTGACTTCCCAGGCTCCAAAAACACAGTTAAAACCTGCCTGTTCTAGATGGCTGCTCCTAACTTTTCTGTTACCTCAGCGCCAAGATGCCCCTTTGGGGACGAGTTGTGCGCTATCTCAAATAACCATTAACATAACAATGTCATGTGCCCGAGTTAGGCCTGGTTGGAAATAGTGCCAATTTACATGTACACTGTTCCTTCCTAAAGTTGCCTTCCCTTTGTCACATCAGCTTTTGAGACACATTTGCATTAGCGACACTTGGGTTAGTTGCTAAGAAACACCAACCTTGCTGACACAAAGAACTTTATGAGAACACTATCACACTGCCTTGACATTATGTGCAAGGCCCTCACGTGTGTGATACAAATATGTTTGCTATTTGGTCTGTATGACGGCATAGCTATCTGTTGGATACAAACAATGGCAGCCTGATCACAATCTCAGCCCAAGGCAAGGATGCCTTTTTCTATATATATCCTTTTGTTTCCAAATACAATTAGAGGCGACACTTCTGCTGAATTTGAGGGGTCCCTACATGCTGAAGCTTTCACCTAGCATCTGGCTGACATCTCCATGAGGGGTGTTCAGTACGTGACCAAGACAGGGCCCTACATTCTTACCCACCAGGTAAAGGGGTTAGATCATTCAGAAGGGGGTTTCTTGGCAGACCATACATTCACACCCTAGACACATAGGTTAGGGTTTGCATTGTAGGAGTACACTAGATTTTTATAATCCTGTATATGTATGCATATATAAGTTGTCTCAAAAAGAAGGTGGAACCCTCCATTTTATTCACTGTTTTGATGCTCATTGCAACATTTGTCCGCTTCTGTCTATTGCAGTACATATTGTCAATACAAGAATCACTACGGTCCGATAAATATTGAAAACGTCCCTACGTGTATTCTTTGCATATTTCTCTGAGCAAGAGAGCGCACGAATGACAGAGCGAAATGTTCTAAGTCCGTCACCACGGTTGCTGAGGGAACAGAGTTCTGATGTTCCATAGTTGCCAGAACTGTTCTCTCCATGTATCAGTTTAGGGGGGCTAATGGTGGCACTGTGAGCTAACTGGACCAAGGGACAACCTACCCTGCAGGGGTACATGGAATCAGTCCGGCACCATCCTAAGTTTATGTAGTCCGCAAACGGGCAGTTCCTACTGATTAGTGGAAACTAGATGACATGTCGCCGCCAACGTTGGTTGGTTTCTTATTTTGTATGGATTGACTGAGTAGTTCAAGCGTGCTTCCTCAGAGATCCCTACACACCTTTTACACCGTAGATGTCTGTGGTGGTAGGGAATAACCTCCTCAGCTAAGTAGGTATGCTCTATGTAGTGGCTGTGGTTAAAGTAAAGGTTGAAAGGATATTGTTCCCAGTGTGTTAGCCGAACTCTGTAATTCATTTTTTACATAACATGACACAAAATTTCTCCGAGAACTGCAGACATGCAGTCACTCAGAAACTACTACAACATGGCCTCACACTAGAAGGTGGGGATGTTACCTTTGTGGTACAGACGCACTAGGCATTTAGAAAAGAGGTGTTTTACTCCTGGGTAAATTCCCTGCTTCAGATGATGCTACACAGGTATTTCATGAATTTGAAGTATGCAAAATACTAGAGGAATACACTCCTTATGAGGAGATAAAAATCTCTCTAACCTACCAAAGAACCTGCTAATTGGTTTGAAGGCACCCTCGCCCATAGTATATAAGACGTGAGACTGGGCCCACTCAGAAATGAGGGTGCAACATGGCCAGTCCTAGCCGGTTACATACAGCATCCTGGTGTTTATCGTTTCACCGCTGGTCAACTTAGGGGTTATATAATAATCTAGTAACAATATACAGAAGTCTTACACAATTCTTGCTGTGAACATTAACCCTTGCTCCTGCATGGACTGTTCAGTCGGTAGCACCACAATTAGCTACACCAGGCATTATCCCTTAAACATAGAATGCAGTAATGGGAAAAGTTCCCACCAAAAGGTAGGAAAATCAGTTTTGGATTGGACAAAAAGCAAATCAGCTTGAGGCAATGTTTCCCTATACGGGCCAGCAGGGAAAACACAGAATACTAACAATTTGCTGACCAATGGGGATGGCTACACTGGTAGAAGATTGGTCCACTTGGGGTACAGTCTTTGCTGCAGAATATACCAGAACACATGGTACCCCCCGTTGTTGGTGGTTCTACTTGAGGCATTAAAACAGGTACAGAATGAGCATGGGCAGCACCTGCCCTGGACTTAGGGATGAAACTGATGGGCACCTTTTCAGCAGTATTCGCCATAATGTTGAGTGACATTAAAGGGAAAGCAGCAGTGTTAGCTATACGGGAATGCCTAAGGAATTTGGCTCCTGCCCAGCAGGAGCATGACTTACCTAAAATTATCGAAGAAACCTATGCTACGCTGGGTAGCGATAATTTGGAAACCAGAAAAAACGTGAATTAAGAGTTACTCTGAAAAGGATAACTCTAAACAAGCCCCATCCTCTTCGACTAAAAAGAAGCGGGACAATGAGATATACAAAGAAAAAACAAAATCATGGGGTGTGTCTCCTACACAGGAATCTACAGAAAAACTTTACAATTTATGTAACCACCAGATAGGTATCAGGAAGGATACTGATGCACGTTCCTCTTCTTCATTTCAGGATTTATTCAATAAACAATCAGAGAGAGGAGGACACTCAGAGCGCAGATCAGAAAAGCACGTGAAATCAGGACTTACAACACTCATTTGAATACATAATTAAACAAGAAGACAAGTCTAAAATATAAAAACCTCAATTTAAAAAGAAGCTAGCTGGACTAAAGGTCAGACATTGCACAGATTTTGAGGACTCTGCTTCTTAACGGGGAATGGGCATTAACAATGATGGACAGCGTGGCAGAAGTCACAATGGTTGTCCAGAACCTGATGGATTATCTGCTGGGAGTAGCGCTGAGTGAGTATATCATGGTGGAAACACCGTATACCAAGGTGAGCGTTCCACATTGTCTATATGAAGTCCAACTACGGTTGGAAGGGGACATGCCCAGATTTATAAATGTCCTCTTTTAAGAGGAACTCATTCAAGGTTAAGGTTATGACATTTCACTGGCTGATAAAGATTGGCCTCCTGACTTCGTAATGGATTGCCCAAAGGAAAAAACCGTGATTTTACCAGCCTTCTCTGACCTTGTTCCAGAATCAATTGAACACTCATACGCCAGGGAGTGGGCTTTAGTGCTGGCTCCTGTGTTGTACTGCAACCATATAGAGTGGGAGGATGGTTCATCTTATCATGATATACGGACAACACCAAAACCTCAAAGACAATAACTGAAGCAAAACATCAAGTTAGGGAAATCCTAAAACAACTTAAATATCAAGGTGTGATTGAAAGTTGCACCTCTTCAATTAATAATTTTCTGTTTCCAGTAATGAAACTAGATTAATCATATCGTCTAGTATTAGATTACAGACATTCAAACACAGCTTCTCGCACATTTGCAGTACAAAATGCACACAGTGCTGCACTAATAAATAACTTTGTACGGAAAAAATACAAACAACACTAGACATCTCGAATGCATTTTTCTGCCACAAAATAGCGCCTGGAAGCAGATATTTGACAACCTTCCTGGTGCTAGGTTCTCAAAAATATTTTTTCCGTTTACCACTGGGGAATAGTCCCGGGTTGTTTTCAGCCAAAGTTACAGAACTACTTGAAAAATTTGAAGACTAGGCATTGTCATATATCGATGATATATACTTAACGGACGATGATCTGATGGAGCACTTGACCAGAGTGGACCACATAGTCTTGCTCATATGGGCTATAGATTTAAAACAACTAAAATAGCTTACCTAAGTGTCCTTTTTCTATGATACGAGATGTCTAATGAGGGCAAGAGTCTGGAAATGCTTTTTTTTAGAAAAAGGTGTATTGCTCCAACCTCCGACCACTGTGAAAAGATTACATTCCATATTAGGAATTCTACATTTTGGCAGAACATACATTCCTGATTACGCACAATGGGTGAAACCATTCTACGACCTTATTCGTCTAGATTTTTCAATCACAAATTGGACACAGGATCACACAGAAATTTTACGTTCCGTTCATGCTGACATGATTGCTTCAAAACACTTACACACATGTGTAAACAATACAAACCTAGTCATCTTTTTATTCGCGTGTACATCAGGGTACACATATGTCACGTTCAAAGAGGGTGACACAGTACTGATCGCATATAAATTGCATCTTTATACCAATGCGGAAAAGAGTTTTCACCTACTAAAAAAATACTGACAGCAGTACAGACTGCTGAAGTGACAGAGCGTGCCCTGGCTAAAGGGAAACACATTATTATCGTGACCCCAATACTGACCTTAGTGGCGGTTACCATAGCAAGTGTTTCAAATGCTAAAGCCCTACATCCAAGTTTGATACAATGGGCAAACTCCCTCACTGCAACAGTTGTAGACTCCAGATTTGATGCTACATTACAAACACAAGCATTTCTCCAGTATGAGCAAGAATATCCTCTGCCTAATGAGCTTATGCCTCTAGATTGCCATGACTATTTCATTTACACTGATGGTTCTGCTCAGCCTGCTTTAGGGACCAAGCACTAATATTCAGCCACATGTGCAGTCATAAAAAGGTGCATGCATGATGTAACCTTCCATCCTTAAATGATCTACACGCAGTCACTAGGTGATTGCACGACTCAGCTGGCATGGCTCTAATACTGGCATTACAGAATACGGATGTTGGATTCCCCACACTTGTAGTGTTTGATTAGTTTATTGTAGGCAGTCATATAATGAGTATCTTCATTATTAGAGCCAGAATGGATTCAGGGACTCAGAAGGCTGCACAGTGAAGCACAAGGTGATTTGGGACTAGGTGACGAAGCTAAAAGAATGCTTGCCATGGGCTCATGCCATTTATACATTGAGTCATCAACATGTTGCCGTTCAAGTTGCAGGGAATTCACTGGCTGATGAAACTGCAGAGGTGATGGTTCGCACTACCACGGTTGCTGCAATAACTTGTTCAAGTACAACAATAGACATCATGTTGTCCGTCAATGCTGTGCACAACGACACGTACCTGCCGAAAGGCTTTTCACTCAAGTACTCCTACAAGCTAGATGCACAAAACACACATATGCTCAGATTCCAGGAGTGGGGGCAAGAGTAATATCATCAGTGATTGCAGACCGGGATTAATTCTGGCTGCACATGAGGGTCTGGCTTCTGCACATGCAGGGGTGGCTGCTAAGGTTTCTCTTTGCAGCAACGCTATTAGTGGCTGGGAAATTACAAACAAGCCAAGGACTTTGTCCTGAGATGTGACATCTGTCAGCAGATGGAGGGTTCCACAATGGCATGTCCACCCCAGACACCTCTTTTGAATTCAAACAAGCCTCTGGCTTGTGTTTATTTGGGCCATTGCAGCCCACTATCATCAGACGGGAATTACAAGTACATCTTGGTGGCAGTGGATTCCTGCTCTCGATTCCTATGGGTATGGCCACAGTGATCATCTGATGCCCAAACTGTTATAAAGGATCTTTGAGTCTTCATAAGGACATACACAGTTGGAACACTACATTCTGATGAGGGTCCGCTGTTTAGCTCTTGGGTTTACAAAGAGGTCATGGGAAGTTTGGGTGCATTTCTCGTTTCCATACCATCCTGAGGAAAACATGGTTGTGGAGAGGAAAAAACTGGGACTTAAAGCAGTCTTTAACAGCAAGAGTATTAGGCTCTGATCGCAGTTGGGTCCATCACCTATATGGGGTCCAGAGAGCTTTGAACAACATGCCAAGAATATCCCTGGGTGGTGGTACTCCTTATGCGATCCTGTTAGGGGTTAAGATGTGGGTCCCAGACCTCAATAATGCCAGCACAGTGGTGGCAGAAACACCATTTGACATCAATGAACGTATGGCTGTTTTACAGAAATTGAATGATTTCCGGGATGAACAAAGCAACGTCCAAGTAAAACGTGCTGCCACTGGAGAAGAGAAGGTTGTTTCAGCAAGCCCCGGCCTGATCCCAAAGATCAGGGATCTGGTCCAAGAAAAGATTGTGGACAAGAAAGAGTTTGAACTATCCTACAAAGCACTTGAGCCTGTCCTGGCTGTTGAAGGTACACAAACTGTACTTCTCCCGCCTCTTTTGATCTGATTAAACCACATTATGTGGGTGATTCTCAACAGTAAGCCTCGTGGACTCCTGGGTAGCTACCAATCTCCTTTCTCTGCCATACAGGAGGTTACAAACGAAGGCTGCTTTCTGCAACAAGAGGCAACGATGAACAACAATGAAGTATGCTTTCTACCTGTTTCAAAAACAACAACTGTGCAGTTTACAAGTACAGAAACATAGATTTCCATTCAGAATCCTGAGAAGAACAAGGTCTACGTCAATGCACCACAGGTCGAGTCTTCATCTACTTCGAACCAGCCTGTTGAGCTGCCCAAGATAGACCAGATTGCGTCTTGATACTTCATCGACTTTGATGACTTCTCTTCTGACACATTGGAGGTTCCACTGCACCACCACCCCTGCTTTCGAACTAAAGGTGGATGTCTTCTATCTTTGACTGAAAAGAACATACTTTGTTCCTCCACAGTTATATCTTTGTATTACAATGGCATTACATTTTATAGTCCTTTGGATTGGTTTTGTGACTATGTTCTTCCTTTTCCTGAATTGGCACTTTGTCCGAGAACACTCTTCAGTACACACTGTAAATTTGTTTCTGAAGAAGGCACGGCTGTAAGTTCTCTTATTTTTGAACTTTGGTGGTTTCAGCAGTAGAGTGTTTGAACTTCTCAGTGCGCTATTCCCACCCGATAACTCAAGTTTATTTGCCAGGTAAGTGGGCGTGTTCTGATAGAGCGCTTTGTGCATTAAACAAGCTATCTCATACCTTATCCTTGTATTGATGGAGAGCCAATTGAGTTGGAGTAGGTCTGGTGTGATGTGATCACGTTTTCTTGAGCCCATGATGAGTCTGGCAGCAGAGATCAGAGTGGCCCTTAAAGGGGCCAGTTTAGCTTTGGGTAGCCCTGCCAGAGTTGTAAATCTGTAATCTAAACGGGAGATAACAACAATCCCCAGTTATCTCCCATTTAGATTACGGAATTTACTCTGTCTACGATGAGATATGGAAAATATCTCAACAAGAAGAGGCTGAAAGGCTTTGTGAGATTGACAAGGCCAAATTAGAACTGTCGCTTGCAGTAGTGGACAATGGTATAACTACCTTATCATCTAGAATTTATTATTTGGGTAACATTGTGTCGTCTACAATAGACGTGCTTCAACAAGATGTCTACGTTACAACATGGGCAGTCCCAACTTGGGTCAATTCTATTGATAAGTTGGATAGTACAGACATTATGTTCTGGGCATGTGTCATGGCGACCTAATAACATCACTAACCTGTTCTCACCATACCACCTTTAGGAACAGCAGATAGCTATGCCATGGAAAGATGTGAAATACACAATGTTAGACATTGAAAGATTTGAGAAATTGCCTTTTACATGGTCCCTTCCTAAAGTTGCTTTTCCTTTGTAACATCGCCTTTTGACACATATTTGAATTTGCAACACTTGGGTTAGTTTCTAAGAAACACTGACTCTTGATGTAAAGAACTTCATGAGAACACTGTCACAATGCCTTGGCATTATGTGCAAGGCCCTCAGGTGCGTGATACAAATGTGTTTGTTATTACATCCATGTGGCCGCACAGCTATCTGTGGAATACAAACAAAGGCAGCCTGATCACAATCCTGGGCCAAGGCAAGAATGTCCTTTTCTATACATATCCTTTTGTTTCCAAATACAATTAGAGGAGACACTTCTGCTGACTTTGAGGGGTCACTAAATGCTTAGGATTTCGCCTAGCAGCTGACTGACATTTCGTGAGGGGTGTTCAGTTCGTGACCAAGACGGGATCCTACATTCTTACCCAATAGGTAAAGGGGTTAGATCATCCAGAAGGGGGTTTCTTGGCAGACTATACATTCACACCCTAGACACAGAGGTTAGGGTTTGCGCTGTAGGAGTTATAATAATGTATATGTATGCATTTATAAGTTGTCTCAATAAGATGGTGGAGCTTTTACTTGTATTCAATGTTTTGACACTCATTATAACCTTTGTCTGCTTTTGTATATTAATCATTGCAGCACATATTTTCTATACAAGAATCACTACTCTTCAATAAATATGGAAAAACGTCCCTTCGTGCATTCTTTGTATATTTCTCCGAGCAAAAGAGATTGAGTGACTGAGCGAAAAGTTTTAGGTCTGTCACCACAGGTCCTGAGGGAACAGGGTTGTCCTGTTCCATACTTGCCAGAACTGTTCGATCCTTGTCTCAGTTTAGGGGGGCTAATGGTGGCACTGTGATCTATCTGGCCCAAGAGACAACATATCCTGGGTGGGTACATGGAATCAGTCTGGCACCATCCTAAGTTTATGTCTTCCGCAAACGCGCAGTTACTACTGATTAGTAGAAAGTACACTACAACATTAAAGGCACTTTGGGGTATAAGTACTGGGTCTATGACCCCTAAATTCAGACAAATCTGGATCTTGAACTGAACCTCTATCAGAAGGACTGCTGTGCTGCTTCAAGGACTCATCTTTGAACTGCAGGCTTGAAAAGCCTGTTTGAGGAAGGCGGGGCCAGCATCGGCCCCGCCGCCATTATGGTGGTCGGACCGTGCCCCCGTATCCTTGCCCGATCCGTTGGCCCCCGCATTGGCTGGGGGCCGTGCCCCGGAAGCGATCGGATCACTTCCGGGTCATGGGAGACTCCACCGCACCCCGGAAGTGATCGGATCACTTCCGGGGCGCGGGTGATCCCCTCCGCAAGAACCAGTTATAGCTGGTGGATGCGCGTTAGTATAAAGCCGGGTGGAGCGCGAAGAGCAGTCTCTTTGCTCTCCGCTCCCCTCGGCAGCACACCCGTCGCGTGTGCCTCCTCCCTCGGGAGGACCTTTAACCTTTTTTCTTCTTTTCCTCTACAGGTCTGGAAATTTCGAGCGGGAGAACGCGTTCGCGCAGAGCCTTTTTTATTCATGGCATTGAAATTGACGAGCTTTCTCCGGCGAAGCCCTGAATTATACCACGCATCACGAGTGAGCGCGCCGACGCTCGAGAGAAAGAACAGAGCCTGTTCAAAGGTTACATGGCAGGAGAACGCCGAGATCCCGTCTGAGGCCTGGCTTGGTGCCCGCATCATTGGGGACGCTCAGAGTCGCAGCCACGATCGGCAGGAGAGGCATTTGCTGTGCCGAAGGGAGCGGTCTTCGTAATTCGCAGGCTGCATCAGAAAGCGGGGAAGAGAGTGTAAGTATCACCACTCCCGCCACAGGATTGGGCTGAAGTTGCATGTATTGAATTGGGGCCTTTACAGTGGGGTGCAGGGGCGGCGGAGAGGCATTATGTGTGCCAGGTTTTGCTGTAAGGCTGGAGCTCGCGAATTTCGAGCTAAAAAAGCAGGTTTCGAGCCTCAGGTTGGCTCAACATCTTGTGGTTTGCAACATAATTGTGTCCTTGTGGTATATTAACTGGTGTTCGTGTAAAGCGCTCCAAGGTGGGGCTGTATGAACCTGATGAACACATTTCTTAGCATTACGTCACTGGGCATGTGGCGCTTTGTCGGCTTTACTTTTGGGAGTGGTTCGCGGGCGTGTTTTTGGGACTATACCCGCGCCCGCCGCGTTTAATGTTATGGCTGCGCCGGTTTCACACGTGCAGCGCTATCAGGCAAAGATCGCTAGTGACCGTCAAGGGAGGGGTGATTTATATTGGGCATACGGGAAGCCGTACACGGCCAGCTGCTGGAGGAGTGGGCAGCAGCTGAGGGTGTGTTCTCACGGCGAGATTGCCGAATTTTTGGAAAGCAACGTTTTCTGTAACTCTTTGTTGTGTGCTTGTGCGGGCGGCGGAGAGTCATTACGTGTGCAAGGTTGTGCGGTGAGGCTGGATGTGACCTACCGCGGCACGCTCCTCGTGGTGTGCGGTGTCTTGCACCCCGTTTTTCAGCGCAACACTGATCTCCGGTTTAAAACCCGTTTCTTAAAATGTGTGGCGTTAATATAAGGAATGTACTGTCACGAACAGAGTAGGTTTTGAGGAATCTTTCCCAACTTTAGCCTGAGTATGTGTTACTTTGGTTAATGAATGAGTCCTCGTGGTTTATACAGTTAGATGAAAGAGCCTATCACAACTGTTCGCTAAGGAGCCTTCTCTCACACTTGTTTGGGTTCTCTCGCTCATGTTACCATGAGAAATCCGAGCTGTATTGGGTGAGCACTTGCGGGCTGGTCCTTCATGTGAAGACACGGTTCGAACTTGTATGGACTAGTAGTAAATGACGGTCCGTGTTAATTTTTGTTAGCCCTGTTTATTTAACCTTGTTCTTTTGCACAAAGAAAGCAGTGAAAGGCCAAGCGCCTGTATTACAAGCGGAGCGATATGTGGTGTGTTTTGGCAGCTGGTGTGTTTGTGGGGGCTGGTATCGGATTAATGCATGTTTGTTGAGTTGCGCTTCTGTGTTATTTCTGGGGGCTCCTCTGTATTAGTCCATACCTCCAGCTGATAAGCATGACTGCCCAGGTGGCAGAATAATCTACCACCCATTACTGTCAGGAACAGA
The DNA here is from genome assembly GCF_964204655.1 of Triturus cristatus. NCBI lineage: Eukaryota > Metazoa > Chordata > Amphibia > Caudata > Salamandridae > Triturus > Triturus cristatus. The sequence goes on from NC_140590.1 coordinate 646,433,772, forward strand.
CCCAAAGGGGAGGAGGGTGGGTGACCTTGTCGTAGATTTGAGGTTTGCTCTGTTGTTTCTCGGGTGTGGTGACAGAACTCCTCTTCTGTTTGCCGTAGTCTCACTGTCATGATGACAACAAGGAAAACCTAGTTATCTGGAAGTAGCACTATAATAATCCATATCTTAATACCAACTGCCTTCGTAACTAAATGAGAGCTTGCAATAAGGCTTATCCAGGCCCTGTTAAAAATTATGCACTATGCTCTGTTTAATGCTTTCAGCAGGATGTTGGACTATCCTTCAGGTCTAGTGCAAATAATACAAACGTCAGTTAGGCTGTTTAGATGAGATGCCCATGACTTAGTAACAACAGGGGTTGAATGAATGCCAGGAAAAATGTTAATAGTCCTTCAATGTAAAGTAGATTAATGTGAGCATAGACTAAGTCTCCCTCAACGATGATACGGAATGGCTATCGCTGTTTCTGGAGCTGGGTCAGAGTCTCGGCATGGCTCGCTTCCGGTGATTTTCTTACAGGTGAGGTAGATGATCCAGAAACGATCAAACGGTTTTTGGGGTCGGTAGCTCGTTGGTGAGGGTTGTTATAGCACTATATTACATGAGCATTGATACTGGGGCATTCCTTAAATGTATATAAAAATGTAAAGTATCTGCAGCTAAGCGGTACACTTATTATTGTCTATGATGGGCATGGCTGATTTTCCCTTCTTGATTTTAGCCACAACTTGGCTTTAAGTATTACTTCACAGTGAATTTTGAGCACCTCGAACAATGGGTGATCTTTCCACCAATATTTCACGCATATGGTTCAAAGGCTATGTACAATTTATCTCTGGGGGGTGCGTCGTGAGTCCTACTGACTTTCGCCGTAACATGGGAGTAACTGTTTTGTTATTCTGGCCTGTTTTTCTGGTCACTTGTGCCCCCTTTTTGTCATAAATGGCAGGGCCTTTTGCATCTTCCTAGACTATAGTTTTGTGTATTAGGCTATCTAAGCAAGGAGAGTCTTGCTCAGCTGTCTGGCCGATTTTAGATCTGGGGGTGTCTGGCAGGGTAGGTACCACTGTCCAAGTAGGGACCCCGATTATAGTCAGGGTAAGGGGGATGCACTGTTAAGATAACCCCTTGCTTACCCTCTAGGTAGCGTGGCCTGAGCAGTCTAGTCTATCAAAGGCATTGGGTACAGTATTTGTATCAACACTCACGGTAGCACGGTAAAAACGCCGCAGATTTACTCCACACCGTTTGTAGAGAATAAGGTATCTTTACTAGATTGTAAGAAGGATTTCGAGCAGCTTATAAGTGTAGCTTTTCAATTAAACGAAAGCCTGATGTTAATAATTTACACGTGTAAAAGACCTGCAACTGGGGGGGTAAGAGGAACGTCCAGTCTTATAGAAGCACTTGCCTACACCTCTTTCCTGCATGAGTGAACCGTCTTGTGAAAACGGTTATGGCACCTACGCATTCGCATGCACCACATAGTGGAAATAAGGTTTCACCTGGTTTTGCCACAAGGATTTTCCCTAGGGTCCATCATTCATCATGTTATTGAACTGGCTCTATGCTGAGTGCCCCCACCTTACATACCAATTAGATTTGTTTAGCGTGTACAACAAAGGGTGCCATAAGTGTTGCGAATGGTAGAGTGGGGGCCACTATAGTGTCCTGTGTTTGACCTCATGGCCACAGTTTCAGATCCCTGTGGGCCCATCCAGCCCATGGAGCTGGGTAGTAATCAATAACTATGATAAACAATTTTTAGCTGGTTGCCCAAGTGAAGCAGCCACGACTAAATCTCACGCCGCCTGGGGCGAGAAGCCCACAGTCAGCCAGCAGTCACACTTCCTACCTCTGAGGAATTCTCTGGTCGGTGCCTTAGCTGTGTTCCATGGGATTACAAACACAGTGATAGGATTAGATCCATCATGTTACCATGTTACTGTTACGCTTCAGAGAAAATGCGTTTTGACGCAATTATTGATTTTTTTGGTTTCCCACGGTCGGTTCACGGAGGTCTCTTGGGGGAGTCACACGGAGCCTCCTACAGCTCGTCTTGTAGAAGCGGAGGTCTGTATCGGGGGAGGTCGTGTCGGCTGCATCCTCCCTTGAGAGGTTTTTTGACCGCCCACATTATCACTTTATCATGTTACTGTTACGCTTCAGGGAGAAGACGTTTTTGACGCAATTATTCATTTTAGGTTTCCCAGACGGTCGTAATTATGCGCAGATTCTGGCATTCCATGAGCTGTAGTCATACAAAACTTTAACTGAGCACGTCCTTTAATACAACTGGTGCTCTGCTAAGCACTCTCAGCGGACAGTGCTATGTTATTCCACTTGGTGCAATGCTAAGCCTCACTATAAAGTCTAAACCTGTTAGGTCACAAGGAGGGTGCAGTAATATATGCCGTTGGCCAACATGGTACCGGTGCACCCATGTGCGCTACCTGTAGGTATGCATACTGCTAGGTTAGGGTGTTATACAATAGCTCTGCGCCCAGGTGCCAGCACACTGGTTCATGGGATAGTGGTGTGGGGGCACTCGCTACCGGTCAGCCCTATATACCAGATCACGCTTTAGAGACTTATTGTTTGTCACGCGGTATCTCTGCACTCGGTTTTCTGCGATGCAATGTACCTACCGTTCATGGCCTGTGCATATGTGTGCATTTATAGTGCGTTGGGTGCATATGATGTCTTGCATTTCGTTTTGTGTCACACATACTATCACGGTGAATTTTTACCCAAAGACAAAAAACACTAACCATCTGTTTTGATTTTCATTTATGTATGGCTGGATCCGTGACTGTTTCATGGGAGGCGCTCCACATCGCAAGGTCTGCAAGATGGGGGCGGGCATGGGGACCGGTGGGTCCAGGACGGCAATGGTAAGCAGCAGAGTCAAGGCTTTTGGGCGATCAAAGGAGAAGCTCATGAGTTCCCTCGGCCTGTCACGCAGGAAGAGACAGGCCGCGATGAAAGTCAATTCTCTGGACGCCAAGGTGGAGTGTCATGCGTGTATCTGTGGCCATTCATATGTCTCCTGTCTAAGTAACTTCTATTGCAGGAAATGGGGCAGCGCGCGCAAAGCAGTTAGGTTGCAGGGTCTCCTTTTGGGGGCACGGGGGGTGACGTTTCAACAAGTTCACCCGACCACCCGACACTATCATGTCACAACTTGGTGCCCCTAAATCGGAGGATCCTGAGTGGATCAGTGCTGTTAGAGTCAGCATGGCTGGCCAGGCGCTGCCCAGGTGTGATTATTGTGCGGTTGCACATGCTGCCAAAGGGTTCAGTGGCAGGGAGGGGAATCAGTGAGGGCTCGCAGTCACTCGGTTCGGAGGATCAATAGTAGAATAGACAGGTTTGTTAAGGACTCCCCAGATTAAGAGTTATTGCTCAGGGGTGCATAAAAGGGGATGTCTGCTACTTGCGGGACGAGGTTCACCTCTCTAGGTGGGAGAGCGAGATATTCCTGGGCGACATTTTAGCTTGGCTGGACCAATTTTCAGTGGTGAGTATGACCTTGGGTTTTTGAGGGGGGCCTGATAATCGGTCGACTATGCAGGCCTGTGCGGTAAGGTCATCGGTTGGACCCCCTATTCCAAAAACAAATTGATTGTATTGGTGTCTGTCCCAATAGAAGGGAGGAGGGGGCGGTAGGCCGTACCAGACCATAGAGGAAGGCGGGGCCAGCATCGGCCCCGCCGCCATTATGGTGGTCGGACCGTGCCCCCGTATCCTTGCCCGATCCGTTGGCCCCCGCATTGGCTGGGGGCCGTGCCCCGGAAGCGATCGGATCGCTTCCGGGTCATGGGAGACTCCACCGCGCCCCGGAAGTGATCGGATCACTTCCGGGGCGCGGGTGATCCCCTCCGCAAGAACCAGTTATAGCTGGTGGATGCGCGTTAGTATAAAGCCGGGGGGAGCGCGAAGAGCAGTCTCTTTGCTCTCCGCTCCCCTCGGCAGCACACCCGTCACGTGTGCCTCCTCCCTCGGGAGGACCTTTAACCTTTTTTCCCCACCCACCATCCCTGAGATAGATGTTTGTTGAAGTGAAATATGTTAGTGTGTTTTTTCCACAGGATGTCAAATACGAAGACAATTTGTATGTAAATGCCTTTTTGTCGTGTTTTAGGCGGTATTGCTTGTCAGGCGGTAAGGTCATCGGTTGGACAGACTAAATTGACTAATCTTTTGGGGCGCCTTATTAAATGGGGCGCCCAGAGGGGAGGGACATGTGGCTCTCACCTGACTCCAGGGGCAGTTACAACCGGTTGGTTGCAACGGTGAGGGGACAAACGGGGGTTACGCTTTCCATTGGCTGGTTGGCCACCCCGTACGCGGGCGTAAGTAAGCTGCGCTGTCTGCATGGCCCCTTTATGGAGTAAGTCTTGAACGCATGGGGGTTGCCTGGAAGGAACTACTTCCGGGTCAGCTGGGCCCCCTGCGCATGCGCACCCTGGTTGGGGGGCGCGGGACAAATATGGAGAGAACTACTTCCGGGTCAGCTGGGCCTCCTGCGCATGCGCACTCTGGTTAGGGTGCGCGGGACAATTTGGCAGCGTGTTGACCTTGCCGTACGCCCAAAAGTAATACGCAGAAATGTGATCAGCAATATGTTTAGACTAGGATAGGAACATTATGTATTAGAACTTGGTTAAAGCTAGGAATGAATCAAATGTACCGAATCCTGTCTTGTCATTTCATTTCTGCGTAATTATATATTTGTGTGCAAATATGTGTGTTTGTTAATAAATACGATCGGGGGTCAACGACCCCCTATTCCAAAATCAAAAATTGATTGTATTGGTGTCTGTCCCAATAGAAGGGAGGAGGGGGCGGTAGGCCGTACCAGACCATATGCTCTTGTGTTGCCCTGCTGCCTGCTGCTCCCTGACTCTGCTGAAGGAGAGTGGGACTCTACCTTCTCTCCAAGTGATGTCAAAGGGCTTGTTGGCTTGCCTCCTGTTGCTTGAGACTCAGGGATATCAAAGTCTGTGTGCCTGGGTCCCTGGAAGTGGCCTAAATACTTGCAACATGTATTTTGATGCATCACCTGTCTGTGTGTAACAGAACTGGGTGCATAAATGTAGTTGCAGGAGTAAAATCAGCATCATCATACTCTGGCACCCTTTTTCAGAATTGACACATCGCCTGTGCTGCGTGGAGAAGATCGACGCATCTTGCTGCTTGCGACCAGGAAAGGAACTATGTTTACCAGGGCCTGTGTGGGTCCTGTAGCCTGCCTGCCCTTCCACGAAGTTAGCCCAAACTTTGACTTTGCCCTGGTACAGCACGACCTAAAGTAACCATTTTAGTGCTACTTGCTTTTAAGCACTTTACTGCATTTATTCTTTTAAAATTCAATATCTCAACTTCTATACATTGGATTTTCTGTTATTTTGGTCGAAACCTGTCTTGAGGCTTTTTATGGTGTATTTATTGTGTTACTGTATATGTGTTGCACAAATACTTTACACATTGCCTCTTTAGATAAGCCTGACTGCTCTGTGCTAAGCTTCCAAAGGGTGAGCACAGGTTGTCTTTTAGTGTGTATCTAGCTTACCCTGATTAGAGAGTTGGTTCCTCCCTGGCCTGGGTACATACCTCAGCCAATCAGGAATCCCATTTCTAACACTTGGCATGTATATTCCCTACTGCATCGAGTAGGGAGATTGGTTGATAATTAGTGGGTACTCATCAGGTGATAGGAGATTCAATATTCTATGGACAGGCCTTCCACTCTTGTTGATGGTTAATAAAATGGTGACATAACTTTTTGGTATTTGATAATTAGGGCCTCCAATTTTTTCTGTTTAATATTATTTTATTGCAGATAAATAACAGTACAACCCTCTTACAATATCAAGGTATAAATAACAAATTGTCATTATAAAATAATAGATAACGTTTATGTAACAAGAATTATGGTTTAAAGAATGTAAATAACTTCACACATAATAATGAAAGATATGTGTGAAAGAAAAAGAAGTGAAAAAAGACAAAGAATAGATGAAAAATAGAGAAGAGACAGAAGGAAGAATTAGAGTAAAGTTTTTGATATTTATACAGTGAAAGAAAGCCAACGTTAATGCTAGCTTGTATAGTTTGAGCATACATTGTGTAAATTCTAAGGTTATCACATATATGATTCCACCAAGACCAAACTGACAGAGAAGAAGAATCCTTCCATGAATCTGTGATCTGCCTAAAAGGCGAGGAAGAAAGATATCAAATAACTTTACATTGCTGTATGAAGAATAATCAGTGAGAGCAACTGAACCAAGGAAATTTTATTAATTGTTAAAGGTAATGAAAACACACATTTAGCCCAAACCAGTGTAAAATATTGATAAACATTTGCCCAGGACCAGCACAAATTAGAAGAATTAGGGTCACACTTTGCAATCTGTATAGTTGTAATCAACAATCTACTATGAAAAAAAGAGAAAGGATTGTGTAATGAAAAGTGATCTAGAAGTACGAAAGAGTTACTTACAAATCCTTATCCAAGTAAACATGTCAAAAGTTTGTTGCATACCACTTTTCAAAGTAAGTTCTAAAGCTGTTTTAGTCCTACTTTTGGTTAGGCTTCTAGAGGTTATTAAGTGGTGGAATATTTAAAGTTACCCTGTTTGTTGGATATGTAGTTAGAAATGCAATTTACGATAAAGTCATCAGGTACCTTATATTTCAGTAGAAGTGATAAGACGGGTGTCTACCACCTTACAAAGTTAGTATCTTGAAACATGGTACCTGTCCCAAAAACATTAAATGGTAATACTTCAGTTTATTCAAGTTAAGTTTGCAGTCAGAAACTTTTGAGTATGTGTTAACCTCTTCTAAAAAGAGGTTGTCAAATAGGTAGAGGGATTAGAAATATATATTAACACATCACCTGCATAAGCAGAGAATTGTATTTCCATGGAATTACATTCAATGCCAGGAATTAAAGGATTACATTTTATATGTTCCAAAATAGCTCAAAACAAAGGACAAATAATAAGGGAGATACTGGGCAACCTCGTCTTGTTCCCCGTTCTAATTTAAAATAAGGAGAAAATGAAATATTGATATGAACCCTAGCCCTAACATATGAAAATAGTAATTTAATCAAAGAAACAAAACCGGGTCCTTCACCATACTATTGAAGGGATTTCAACATACAGAGGCAATTAATGTGATCAAAAGCCTTCTCATCGTCAATAGGAATTTTATATTTAGTTGTTAACCCCTTCCATGCTCATGACGGAACGGTTCCGTCATGAGCCACGGTTGAGCTGTGCTCATGACGGAACCGTTCCGTCATGGGCCCGCCCGCGCACGAACCCTTCAGCACCGCGGCGGAATTCGCCCAGCGCTGAAGGGGTTAAAGCAATTACATTTGCAAAAACATTTGCATTATCTGATGTAAGCCTATTTTTAATAAAACCTAATTGGTCAGTTTTATCTAATGAAGGGATCACTGATTCAACTTGTGAAGATACGGTTTTAGCATATATTTCACAGTCATAATTTATTAGGGAGAATGCCAATAGTTTTTACAGTAGGTAGAGTCTTTATCTGGCTTTATGATAACAGTAATAACAGCCTGCAAGAAAAAGGAAGAAGGGTTAAATTCATGTAAAAGGAAATTATATACCACCAATAATCTAGGTGCAAACATTGAAGAAAAGCTGTCAATTAGTTCAATTGAAAAGCCATCTGGACATGAAGCTTAATCATGTTTTAAGTTCCTAATAGCTTGAAATATCTCCTGGCCCGTAATATGTTCCTCCAGAACACTTTAATCATACTCTTCTAATATCTGTTTAGGATTTTAGGAATGAAATTATCAAGATTCTGACCTGAAGGGTTAGTATCACCCCAAAAAAAACAACGGATAGACTTAAAGAAAGTAGAATTTTCTGGATTAGAAAGGGAGATAGAGTTTTAATTTTTAAGTAGATGGCTAGCTTTTTGCCAGATTTATTTTGAATACCATAATAATGGGATTTGAGAAGCAGTAAAGTAGTGCATGCTTCCAAGGTGGCTATATTTTTTAGCTTCATTTTGCTTTTAATTCATTGATTCGCGATTAATTACCTTTAGAGGTATGATATTGATGTTCAAGAGCTTTTATTTGATTATGAATAGACATGTATTCAGCTTTATTTTTTTCCTTCTTTTGTGCAGCATATGGTATAGCAAAAGAGTGCAAGGAGATCATGAAAGCATTCCAGTTATTTGCAACGGAGGTGTCAAATGACATATTGTAATGAAATTAATCATCAAAAAAGTATTTCAGTTTAGAAATGAAATCCTTATCAGATAAGAGATAGTTATTAAATTGACAGTGCGATTTAAGAGGATCCAAAAGTTTATCAAAACGGGAGATGACAGGCACATGATGAGATATAAATACGTAGCTCATTTCTGAAGGTTGTAAGCAATGTAGGGAGGAACGTGAGACAAAACTAATGTCTATTCTAGTGAAAGAGCCATGAGAGGGGGGGGGGGGTAATAAATATTTTAATAAATCTACATAACAGGAGTGCCACAAGTCACATAATGAGGGGGAGGCAATTGTGGTGTGGGACTTGTCAGTTTTAAATTTAAATTTTGATTTTCGATCCAGAAAAGGGTCATGAATTTAATTCAAATTACAAACAAAAATAATATTAAGATTAGAAGTGTAGGCAACTTTTTCTTGAATTGGATTCCACAAAGAGAGATACAATTTTACTGTGCCTTTTACATTAAAAACAAAAAGAGCAACGTGGGCACATTTAATAGCAACTAAAACTCAAAGACCGATATTGTCAGACTATTGTGAAAGTGCAAAGGGTCTCAATGATTTATGAAACAATATAGCAACTCCACATTTCCTCCCAACAGCATGAGAAAAATATACCATGCCCCACCCAGCATCTTTTCAATTTTCAGATTTATCAGCAGTACAATGAATTATATGCAAAAAAGCAACTTAAGCGTTAAGTTTAGAAAGATGAAACAATACCTTTTGACTTTTGCTAAGGTTACCCATTCCATGATACAATGAAAATCATGAGGGTAGGAGACAAACAAGGATGAATAAGAAAGCATGACAATCTTCAAATTCAATAAAGAAAATATTCCAGGTGACAACAAATGAAAAAATTATAAAATATAGGAATTAAGGGGGTCGTGTGGCCAAGCAACATGGCAGACATGATGTAACCGTTCTGAGCTATGTGGCTGTCCTGCAATGCTTCATCATCATGCCTGGGAAGATGGTAGCTCCACAACTCCTGGAGCCCACCTTACTCTGCACCCACACATGCTTGTGGCATGTTGATTACGGCCACACATAAACAAAGTGGCTAGTTTGATAATGTTGTTGGCTGCAGCTGCAATGAAGGTAACAACTCATAAGCATGGTATCGTTAAACAGACAAGAGTCAGAAGAGGGTTAAAAGCATAGCAGCAATCGGATGCAAACTTGGAAAAATAATTACATTCATTGAATGAATTCCACCAAGAACTATACTAGAGACATGCGATGTGGACACATGATTAATATTAAACACACTTCTCTCATGTATGCCTGTGAATACATGGCCTTGTGTGTTCCGAAAGGCATGTCACTGAAGACATTTGATGAGCTCACCCTCTTAAAAGAAACTCTTATTAGCCTTTGCTGTTAGAATGCTCATAGTAAAAGGGCAGTATTGAGGGGCAGAGGTGCCAGGAAGGATGGAGAGAATTGTTTTTGAAAAAGATTAATAAAAATACCTTAATACATCATCCCACTTTGTTAGTTTCTGGGTATGATAGGGTATGATAACTGTACTGTGACTGAGCATAAGTGGGTATATATAAAGTACCCCCTGTTGTACATAATAAGGTTATTGCAAGTCACTGAGGAATTCCGTGACCATGTAATGGAACAAAGCTGCAATCCTCCGAGGTGAATTGCAATACTTTTTAATGTATGGCAGAAGGCATTTTATTACTAATAATATATGGTGACACCCTCACCCTTCTACAAAACTGATTAAAATGTCAGTGTTTTGCTCGTTATTGCAGATCAGACAAGTAAAAGCAGAACATGTACTGCAAAATGAAAAACAACGAAAAGCAGTTTTAGTTTTTGCAAAAATATATTCTAATCAGTATAATGCACGCCAATTTAAAAGAAAATTGTGGCTCAGATTGTCTATATCATGCAGAGATTCTCTCTTAGCTGTAATGACCTATAGCATGGAAAAAAGTGTACATGATGACATAAACACCTTTCTGTTGATAATTTTTTCTTTTTCAGAAAAACATATCAGATGAAGAAAAAGCCCTGTTCCCTTTTTCCTAGCTCCTTGACCTGGCTTTCATTCTGGCTGTTGTGTCTAGCAACAGGCACTGTGATATAAGAAGTCAACTGTAACAACTTATTACAGTTGTATAGCTAGATCATTTCTGTATTTCAAGTGACTGGAGATGTCACAACTCAACTTGAATAGGGAAATAAGAGACTAGGGCCCTTATTTACGGGGATTTGGCGTAGGTCAGCGTAGCAAGTCATCATGCTGTGCTGACCTACACCAAAGTTGAAAGGGCAGGAATGCACCGTATTTATGCAATACGGTGCATTCCTGTCCATTCTCCCTGCAATGGTGCCGTTTCGGTTGCCTAGCGCCAATGAAGGCACGCTTGCACCATGGTACAAGGAGGGCCTGTGTTGTCGGTAGGATTGTTTTTGTGCAGGAAAGAGCACTTTCCTGCCTAAAAAACAATCCTAAGAGGCATTTTCTTCTTTTTATGAATGGTGCAGATTGTAAGTGGAAGATGAAAGAGGAAAAAACAAGGAGAAATAGAGATATTTCTCCTTGTTACGCCTCACCTCAGAAGGCATATGGATTTGGCACTTCCTCAGGCTTACGTGATCTTGTAAATCTGGGGAAGCGTAAAAATCCATGGGTGTTGATTGGGAAAACCCACTGTGATGCCCATGGAAATCCTCCCAAGCACATAGTAAGGTAATGTAGCGATTTGTGCTACCTTGTCTTACCATAAATCTAAGACCGCATTTAAAGCTATGCATAGTGGCTTTGCGTGGCCTCATAGATATGATTTAGTAATCTGCGCCACTGGAGCATCATAAAAAGTGATGCTCTGGCGGCCCCAGGGGCTTGTAATAAGCCCCTTGCTTTATAAATGGTATCACAGGCGCCTATGATTTATAATATAACCTGATTTAACTGACTAGCATTACAAAATGTAATGGTGCACAATTTACTGGAAGAATGGAAGACGAAGTTTGCCTGATGGAGTCATACTCGTGACCCTAGATTACATCAGCTAACAGAGTGGAGCGTTTAATGCTCTTAGCCATGTTCCTGGAATATGTGATTTAATAAGGAAATTAAAAAAATAAATTGATTTCTTCAGGCGCTCATATTATGTATCAGTAGTATGAAAAACATCTTTCTCCTTAAACCACTTTTTTCTGCTTTGGGGCTTGAGTTTCTGAGGCTCAGCGGCGGTTGTCTCATTACATCTGCTCTGTCCCCTGCCTATTTTTACTTGGTCAAAGGCCCTCAGCACCATGGTACATTTATTTCCACATTGTTATGTTCCATAAACATGTTTTGTGTGTCTTTCGGAAAACATTCTCGTTGTGAGTTTGGCTTCATAGTATTTATTATCTTTTAAAGGCATGCGACCCCAAGGTCAGCCCACCTATCCATTCAGAAATATGATGCTCGTCTCTGAGAATGATACAATAGTTCTCTAATCATTTAGTCCATTGGGGTGTTTTGTACAGAGTGTATTCAGTGTGTATACAGTGTGCTTTATTTTGAATATTAATGCAATACAAGGCAATCTTCTCTTTATTGTGGCAGAGATACTCCATATCTTTCACTGAAACATCACCCAGCAATGTGACTGGAAGTGGGGGAGGAGGTTGGCTGCATTGCTCGCTCATGGTTGTGGTGAAATGGTTAATCCTTGTTCGTCACTTGGCATTCACTGCAATCGTGGCAATTTGCTATGATGAATGGATTCGATTCTATTTTGTGTAAAACCACAGTATGCACCAGTAGAAAACAGTGTGACTATTTAGCAAGCGCAGTGGCCCTTATCTCACTAGCAAAGCCAATCCCTCACTTGGGAGTAGAAGTAAGTAAAGGAGAGGTTAGATTGTCAACAGTCACACAGAGGGATCAATCAACCAATCAATCAGGTTTCTTATATAGCACGACTACTCACCCGTGAGGGTCTCAAGGCGCTGAGTGGGGATGGGGATTGCGGCGGATCTGCAGTTCAGTCAAAGAGCCAGGTCTTGGGGTCCTTCCTGAATTGCATCAGCGGTGGTGATTGCCTGAGGTGCAGAGACAGGGAGCTCCAGGTCTTCACAGTGAGGTAGGAGAAGGCTGTTCCTCCAGTCGTGTTCTTACGGATAGTGGGATGGTAGCCATGGCCAGTTGGGTGGAGGGGAGATATCTGGTGGGAGTGTAGAATGATGGGATTGTATGGTAACACACATCCTTAGGCAAATACGGATTCAAACATGAAAACACACATAAGCATAGACACGCAAACACACACCGGTGCTACCTCTCAATTCTTTCGCTTGATCAATAACACATAAGTAGTCATCCACATGAAGAGAGAAGACCATCTTTGATTCCATTATATTTTTCTGGATGGATGGATGGATGTGACCTGTCCCAAAAAGGGCTAATGGAAATATTCCCTTGATGGGCCCCAAACAATCTTGAAAGAGTGCATTCTTACAGAGACCCAAGATCTTGGAATATCGATTGGATAGCCTAAAAGAATGGTCAGATGATCCACCATCTGAAGAGTGAATGAGAGGTGGGTTGAACGGGATAGAGTACCTAGCAAACAATGCTGATGCTTCATTAGGTGAAACTATGTGGAGTGCAATTACATTCTGTATATGTGAGCTTTCTCCTGCCCAGAAGCCTTTGCAACCAGAAGGCTGTTCATTTTCTGTGCCTGAGCAGGGGATCCAATAGATGCATTCTATTATGGATGGAAGACTCTCAGAAATGTTGAATCAAGAATGGCCTTCATGAAATTAAGTTTTCTGGATAACATTAGAAAAGTTTGGAACGTTCAGAAATATTCTCAAAACAAAATGGGACCACGGGGGGTGAGGCAAACAATATGCAACTAGGTTCTAAAATAGAGCTTTCCTTGGCAGCAATCCAGACAAAGAAAGCTACAGTCCCTTTTGGAGTAGCAGGAAGGTTGCCACTATGGACAGAATACACATGGAGAGGGCAAATAGGTGTGTTTTTAATTCATAAACTTTGTCCTCTAGCAAAACGTCTGACTATTGCTCATAGTCCTTGTACACAGGGACTTGGAAGTATGCAGCTATAAATCAGATAAGCACAACTAGTGAAGGCGAGGAACACTTCACCAAAGTGCACATATTTGAATATGATGGAGTGTGCTCATTTATTAGTGATCTGAAAGTAGCAGGCCTAAAAGCCCTTCCCCTTCTTGACGGGGTTGACTGTGATGCAACAGGATTTGCTCAGTGCAGATTGCTGGTGAAAATTCAAGCTGCACTTGAATGGATCGATATTTAGTCCCAGACTGAGGGGAGCTAAGAGGTGACTGAACAAATCTAATACATTAATTACAGCAAAGCACATTAGGCACCAAAATGATGACCAAGAGTGGTAGATTTGCAAACCAAAAAAGTTTATTAGCAAAGTATCAATGTTACAATCTCAGCTTGTTTAAATTAAGACGTAAATTAGTAAACAACACATGAATGGATTAGTCAGTAAAATTCAAGTCAATCCAAGATCGCAAATACAAAGACAAACTGTTTAAAATTGTCATACAGCAAATCGAGCAGGCTTAGCTCTCCATGAAGGGAAGTGTCCTAAAATGCAATACTGGAGGAATCAGGAAATAAGTCAGGAGTTAGGCAGAAGGTGTAAGAAAATAAATCCTCTAAAGGCAGAATCAAATAAAGATTTGTTAATGTAAGTGAGAACTGAATTTGCTCCGGAGTCTAACTGTTTCGGTCAGAAGAAAATAAATTGTCTACTCTGAAGAGAGTGGAAAGGGTATCTGAATCTAACTAACTTAACAATGCACAATTAAACTATTTCTTTTACAGTGAAACCCTATAACCACTTCAACTTCTCTGCATTTAGCACCACATTTACACAACAACTTAAAACATCTCAGCAGAACACCACACAATCACTGCAAAACACTGCAAGTTTAGCATAAGCAAATGCAACGCGCAACCCTATTAATACTAGTATATTAATACACTCACCTCCGCTGCTACAACTTGTTTTAAAACTGCTGGAACTCCATCAATCCTGCGAGCGAATCATGGGCTTTAGGGGTTTGGAATGGGCGTGGACAATTTCTGAATGGGATACCCTAACTCCTTCACTTCAGTGACGAACCATCTGATGAGCTACCAGTTGATCCAGTGCTGGGCCAGCCCTCTTGACTATAGTTAAAAAGGTTTATTACAAGTTAGCAGTCAGGTTAAGGTAAACACATCTCAATACCATGCTGTAAAGATAGGGAATAACAACTCGGTAACCCAACCTCCTAAAGAAGTTCAGGCATACCAGAATAAGGCAGACAAGAAGTTCACTCACAGCATTTCAAGTGATCAATAACAGAATTTGATGCTCAAAGAGGCTTTTGATTCTTTCTCCTAAATATGTATGACGTTACAGCGCAAACTTTTACAACACGGTTTTCACAACGTAATTTCGATTACAACGCATGCTATTACAATGCAAGCCATTACAATGTATGCACCATTACAACGTAATTTACTATTCTAACACCGCCGGGTGCTTACCTCAGGGAAGGTGCTGGTCAGTGAGGCATATGCGTTGTAATTGCATGCATTGTAATAGCATGCGTTGTAATGGAACTTGCGTTGCATTGGCTGTGTTGTAAAGGCATTGCGTTGTAATGCCTGCATTGTAATGGATGTTTCCCGTCTAAAATCATCTCTATTTATTTTGTGAACACTGAAAGGCCTACACATTGAGATATCGTTTACAACACAGCAGGCCTCAATGGACCCAAAGAACTATGCCCCATTAAACAAGTATAAAATCATCTATATTAAGCCCAGACTAAAGAGAATGGTTTAAAACCTAAAGGATCTAAAAAATCTGGGAAAATGCGAGCCAGCACAGGAAGGTGTCAGCATTTCAGAAGCTCGGTCAAGCCACACTCAGTAAAATTCAAATGGAATCGGAATAGAGGTCTACACCTCTCAAAGTCCAAAGGAAAAAGGTGTATCCTGAGACAGTGCGAACACCAGTTATTCCAACGGCAGTCCCCAAAACAACAACCCTCTGTTCATGGCTCCTTTGTTCTTTCCATTCTCATGATGTGAGCAGAAACATTCACCAAATATCCCAGTCCAAACCTGGGAATGATATTGTCCTTGATTACCTGCTATCCCTTGCAACATTAATAAATGGACACTTCCAGTTGACGCTCTGGCTCTCCATGTTCCTTGTCAAGGTCTTCTTCTCAAGCTCTCTCGATCGCTAGTGCGGTGTTACATCTATTCTCAAACTAACAAACCATGAGAATGTACCTGCAAAGAAACGACACACAAGCAGAAAATGGAAAGCAGCCTTTCATGTAGAAAGAAATACGGGCCTAGTCATGACAGGTTTTATATATTAAATTAATGGGGAGCATTTAATATACAAGTGGACATTTAGATTCCTGTTACACATTGTATACAGATGAAATAACTTGAGTACACTTATATAGATGTGGTTAAGAACTTAATTCTAAATGCAAATATGAAACAGCAGTGCACACATTACACAAATTCTTTCTTGTTTCTATAGTAAATACATTTTAATAGTATGAGGATGGTTTTCTTTAATCATCTCAACAATGAATGTCATTTATTACAATTAAGGCACACAGTATATATGAGTCTCTAATCCGACGGCGAATGCAGTTCAATAGTGATGTCAAGTGCAATACTTTACATTAATATTGTTAGGACACACAGAGTACATGTGCTATGTGCATGCATATATTGCATATTTGTGATGTGTAAGGATGAAGTCAACATTACGCTGCTCCACACTCTTAGCTTCCAGACACTATCTGCTTGGCCAGTGGGCCCGATTTTAAGAGATCCTGTTAGAACACCTGCCAACTCAGCCTCAGATCCTTTTAGAAATTAGCTTCACTTCACTAGATCCTCCTTTTAGATCTCACAATAGTTTCTCTGGCAGCCTGGCCTCAGAACCCATTCATTTATTCCTCAGGGCTCTCAATCTTTAGTTTCTGTTGTGAGCTGAGAGGTTCTCTGGCTTTTCTTTCTGCACGGTAGATACATCTCCAGTCTCACTATGCTTCTCCTCGTGCCCCATGGGTGAATGCGTTTCACTTGAGTTGGGGAACTAACTTTAGCAGATGCAGGGAATTCATTGTTGGCAATGATAGCCTGCTCTTACATTATTCAAATTGCTCCAAACTGGCATAGTTTGAACAGTGCCACTAAACAAACCTCAGGAATGCTGTTGTTTTGCCTCACTCCACTTACCCAGATAGACAGACAGATATACGGATTGTCGAACAACAAAACGTAGTGAGGAACAAAGAAGACAAAGCATTGGCAAAAGCCAATAGGTCTTGGTTTAATGTGCCCAGCCTTGAAGTGCAAGCACATTAAACCCAGACAAAGATACAAAAGGCTATCTATACTGAAGACTTCCTTACCTTCAACACAGTCATGCTATTGTTATATGGCAAATGAAGGTTTTAGGAACGCTTTAAGTATAGTGCTTTTTTAGTTTCTTTGACATAGAAAGGAAGGGCTTTAATGAAGCTTCCTTGACCACTCGAATTCACTTGACAGAGAAAAAAAGACGACCATATTGAAGGCAAATTAGTTTTCCATTTAAACATCCTTTTGTTTCTAGGAAACAACAAAAATACACCCTGCCCCAGCAACTCTAATGAAAATATGCCATTGGGAGGAAATGCAGAGCAGATAGGAGAATGAGGAGGGGTGGTGAGAGGGAGGAAAGAGAGGGGATGGTAGATGGAGGACACGAGGAGCACACAGGAGAAATAGGAAAGGGCAAGACGGAGGAGATAGTGGGTGTGATGGGAGGTGGAAGGAGCACACCAAGGACAGAGGGAAGGAAGGGAGGATCAAGAGGTGGCAGCAGGCAGGAGAAACAACAAACATAAGAAAGATGGAGGGTTGCTAGGCAGCCAGGAGTGACGGACATAGGCAAGCACTACATTGAAGGTGGTAAGTCACATCCTAAGAACCAAGAAAGTGTAGTTACCCACTTACTGATTTTGGGTTACTTCTGGGTTACTAATGGCAGAGCAGTGCTTACGACGGTTCATGGCACAAAGGGGCATATTATCAAGCGGCAGCGATAATTATCGCTGGCCGCTCTTAGCGTGAGAGTTATTATTGCCGCGTATTGCTGGAAATTATCGCCGTGCTAGCGCTCTATTAACAACGCATAGCGCAATGTCGATAATTTTCCAGCGATAGCAGTGTTTTCCATGGGACATCCCTGGTTTTCCAGCGATGTTCCATAGAAAATGGCGATAACCTTGCTGATACGACCCTGTGGTCGTATCAGCATAATCCACCCCCAATGGTAAGTATAGCTAAGTCAGGATTTTAGCAGACGTTAGTTTTACGTCTGCTAAAATCCTGAGGGCCACCTTGTAAATATCGCGAAGGCCCGTTAGCGATGTTTTAAAAAGCAGTTTTACGCGGCACGCCTACCTTGCATCTCATTAGCGATGCAAGGCTAGGCGGAAAGAAGCCGGGCGCTAAGGCAAGGAAACACACACTAGCATGTCCTTGCTAATAGAGCGATAAAATTATGCCGCTTTTCGCCCGAAAACGGACGCTAAAGCGGCGATAATTTTATCACAGCCCCTTGATGATATGCCCCAAAGACTTTGCCTGGCAATGTGTTATGGCTCTTTGCTTCTTTACAAGTTTGCAGTCATTACCCATCTGTTACATTTGTTATTTCCATCCCACTTGGTTTCCCTCAGTTGCTCCTTTTAGGCCTCATTTATGACATGTTGCTGTGATTGTGGGCTTCCTCTCTTGCTTGTCTCTCACTTCTGGCCGGTGGGGTTCTGAGGCTCTCAGCTGGTATACAGGTCTGAGTAAGATTTGTCAAAGCAATACCCCCTGCCGATACTGGTAAGTCTTACAAACATTGCTGTGTTGTCAATACTCAGTTTGGTTGGTATCTCCTACATATCTGTTGTTGCAAAGTCATCCCCAACTTTTTTGCTGACTGCTACTGGGAGGAACTGACTCTAACTGTCCAGGTTCTGCCTAACCAGGTTCCAGGGACAGTGCTATGTTGAAAGAGACACTTAGAGTACAGTGAAAACACCTGCATACACTAGGGTACACTATGGGTTAGGGTACCCCCATGATTGGCATGACCTCCCCTATAAGGCCCTAGTACATAATAGGGCAGGGGGATTGGAACTACCTTTAAGTCCCTAGTATATAATAGGACACAGCAGTTTAAAGGCTAGCAGCCTTTCTATACTTGCACGTATGCACTGCTGAAGCCTGAGGTCAGTTTAAAAGCAGCCCTGTGTTGCAGGACTGCCTTTTAACATGCAAATGGTGCCAAAACTCGATATTGGTATTTGGGGCACTTAAAAATGGGTAACCTACAATGTTTGGACATATTAGGTACCCCCAGGGTCTTCCCTAGGTGTCCCAGGGGTGGGGGCCAGGTATTTATAAGGAGAGTCCTTATAAAAAGGTTTCTTATAAGCCCTGGGGTTAGTGAAATATCATATTTTACTACCCACATTGTAGTAAAGCGCTTCACAAAATTGACTTTTGTGCTAGGAGCACTGTGAAGTGAGGATCAGCAATATTTTGATATATTCACAACCCATAAGTGTTCCAGGGGTTGGGGGTTCTGTAGCTATATGCATGTTCCTTATAAAACATGTTTTGTAGGCCCTGGTATTGGAGAAATTGCACAGTGGAATTTTCCATTGCAGATCCCCAGCCCATAGGTTAACATTTCAAGAGGTTATTGATTAATAACTCGAGAAAGGAAAGTCATAAAACTAGGATTAAAGGACTCAGTAGAATGGTAATGATAAATCCCACAATATGGTATTGTTGAATTTATTCAAAAATGTACTGACTAGAAGTTATTAGACCTTCTTGTCTGTATGCCAAAATCCAGCCGTCTAGTGCTCTGCCTTGATTGGTCAGAGAAAAGTGGATTAGCCTGGCTTTCTTTGAAGAGGTGATAAAAGACCCCTGGGGTTAGGAAGCCTTTCTGAGTGGAGAGGTTGCTGGGCATAGATATGCCAGAGTCAGGGGGAGGGATAGTAAATAATGCTCTTCAAAGCAAGGAGAAGACAAGCTGGAAAAAACCAGTGTCATTTACACCTCTCCCCTCTGCCAGATGGGTGTATTAAGGAGGAATCCCCAGATGTAAGAGGAGTGGACCTATGCAGATGAAGTCATCCTGTAGGCTGGTTTAGTTAGTTCTCCTCCCTCTGTTGGAAATTCAGCCATGATTAATTTTGGAGAAATGGTGCTCTCTGGGAGAAAAGAATGCCAGGAGGATGAAGTCATACCCTGAGGGGAGGGGGGGGGGAGGGGTTGCCCTGCACCTCATTGGACAGAAGTGACCTCCTGCTTGACCCAGATTACTTGGAATACATATCTGAGAAGGACAGAGCCTCTTAGATCTGCTGCTTGAAACTTGAGAGAAGAAGGGTCCCTGCTGAGGAGTTTGATTTACAACAACCAGGCCCTGCACTGTGAAGATTGTACCTGTTGTACCTTCTGGAACTACAGCCCTGTGGACTACCTTGCTTCAAAAAGACTAAAGAGTGGACTCCCTGCAAGCCACAGGTTTACAGGGATCACCTGGACCATCACCACCAAGAATCCCCAGCCTGGAGACCTACCTGAACTACCAGTGGATTTGTAAGGGTTTTGTCCAAGTTAACTGTGGGAACTGAAGTCCCAAACTTTCAAGGACCATCTTGGAGATTTGAGACCCTTGGACTAAGTTTTGGACACTTTGGGACACTTTGGGGAACTTCAGGGAGAAGTTCCAGAAGTTTGGAGAAGTTTGAAGCAACTTTGAAAAAAGGTCCACAAGTGGACCGACTCGACCGGGCCAGCCGGCGACCCTCAACCGTGAGTCGGCCAGCCATCCAGCCGGACTGGGAACCACAACAGGCCCTGGCAACGTGCTCGGCCGGCCCCCCCCTCCCCCCCCCCCCCAGGAGAGGGGGGGCGTGCTGCCGAGCTCTTTGCCAGGGCCGGTTTTCGGACGATTTTGTTACAGGGCCGATTTTGCTGCAAAAACGGCCCTGTAACAAAAAACGGCCCCCAGGGGCCCAAAACCGGCCCCCACCCGTGCGGCGCACCGGGGGATTGCCCGGTGCCCGCTATGGCCAGTCCGGCCCTGCCAGCCGGCCAGGTTCGTCCTACTGAAAAGCTCTGGAGGTTTGGCTTCCAGAGATTGACCAGGAGTAGGCAGAAACCCAAGCTGGTGAACCCTCACTGATGCTGGCCTGGTGAACAGCAGGGAGGCGACCCCTGAAGAAAAAGCTCTGTAACAGTTTCTAAGTCTGAACGTAGAAAAGGTGAGCGGGACCAACCGCGAGAGCCAAGTCACCCACCTTCAACCGCGAGCCGGCCTGGATCCCTGATTTGTCCCTCTTGAAAGCTCCAGAGGTCTGACTTCCATAAGTTTGACCGGGAGCTCGTCGCAAGGCAAGCCAGCGAACCTTCACCGAATCCGACCTAGCTGAGAGCTTCGAGGAACCATGGGAAGAAAAGCTCCAGAAAGGTTTCTAAGTCAGAAAGTCAAAACTATGACCGAGACCTACAGCGCGTAGTAGCCTCGCAGGGCTCCATCGCGGTTGGCCTGAAATTTTGACTTTGACCTGGTCGAGTGCGACCAGATGTCCCAGTAGGCGCTTTAGGTTTCTCTGTGCTATATAGTGCTAAATCTTTAAAAATTCATATCTCCGTTTCTCTACATTGGATTATTTATGTTTTGGTGTCATTTTAAAGATGAGAATAGTCCCTATTTTTATAAATTTGCATTGGATTTGTATTGCGTGTTGTGTTTTAATTATTTACTGAATTGGTGTTTTTAAATGCATTACAAACCTTCTTAGAAGTTAAGCCTGCCTGCTCGCAGCCAAGGTACCATGGGGCATATCAACAACAACCGGCGATAATTATCGCTAAGCGCACTTAGCGCTAGGATAATTATCGCCGGCTAGCGTTGATTTTTATCGCTGTGATAGCGTGCTATTAGCAACGCTTATCTCAATAGCGATAAAAATCCTCACGCTAAGTGGCTAACGTGAGATTATCGCTGGAAACCCAGCGATAATCTCACGTTAGCGGTTGGCGCTGCTTTTTTTGTCTCTAAAAAGGTTAGCGATATTCTTGATAATAGGAGAAATGTCGATTAGCGACATTTCTCCTATTATTTTACTCTGGGACGCCCCCTTTGCATCTCATTAGAGATGCAAGGGGAAGCGTAGAGTAAAAGGGTGCTAACATGCAAATTTGCATGTTAGCACCCTGTTGTTGATAGGGTGCTAGTTTTATCTCTGCGTTTTTGGCTTTTAAAGCCAAAAAAGCAGAGATAGAGCCCTTGTTGATATGCCCCCAAGGGTTGAGCCTGGAAATAGTTTTCTAAGGCCTGTACTGAGCATTATATTGTGGTAGTGGCCTTATTTCCAAGGGCAGATAGACATTTGCCCCTACTATTAACCCACTTTCCAACATCTGCCGTCCTCTCTTCTATGCATCAGGTTCTGTAAACCTGTCTCCACAACATTGAGACAGAGTTGTGCAGTCCCTCGAATAAGATGTTTCCCTTCTAGAAGAGTAAGATCCAGTGTGGTGTTTCTTTCTCTCTCACTCTCCTTTCATGTTTTCCCCAGGTCTATATTATAGGAGGTAAATTCACCTTGACCACCTGCGCAGTTATTAAGGAGGGCATGATCTTCCATCAGGTGTACATATTCGGAGCCTGACAGTGGGCGGAATAGAATATTAGACTTTTGGCTACTGATAATAACAGCACCCTGTTATTGACATAATGGCCCTGAATATCAGATTTACAGCCAAGAGATACCTACTTACTATTTTAAGTCATGTGTTATGACACAATTCATAAACTTAATGTGTCGGTAATATTCTCCTGACATATACAAACCACAATGGTTTGGCTTTGTAGGTTACATCATTTCTCTAGAATCCATCCATGACAGAATAGAAAATGATTATGCAAACTTATTCTATGTAGTTTTTTTTAACATATTTTTTCTGATTTTCCATAGTTGCATAGATCTAGTAAGCAGTGGTTTCCATCTTATACATTACAATATAATGTAAGAATAAAACAAAAAAGAAGCCTCCCTTTCCCCCCCCCCCCCCCCCCCGACACAGCCAAACGCCATTATACATGTCTACATGTCTACTACCCAGCAGCACAGTACATATCAATTGCATATATTGGCATTTTTACATTCCCCTTCCTTAACAACACACACAGTATTAATGTCGACTTGTGCTGGAATCTCCCTATCGTTATGACCCAGCCCTTAACAGGTACATGAGTACCTCACTATTACAATTGTAAATCTAAGGCCGCAAATTCTCCCAACATAGTATTCCATTCTAGTGAAATGGGTATCTTTCGCAGCCCCCTTTGTTCCTCCCGTTTAAGTTCTGCTCCCTCCGCTCTACCCCTTCTGAGCACCTCATTATACCAGTCGCTACAGAGGGCGATCTGGCAGCCTTCCACCTCATGGTAATGTTTCTTTTAGCTAAAATCAATGCCAGGTTAGCAAATTTGCAAGCAGGGCTCCCCTTTTTACCCTGAGGTCCTAGTCCTAGTAAGCAATATTCCAACGTTTTATTGTTCCGTATCGGGGCTTCTCCATACACCATGTCTTGCACCACTCACCAATAGTGATGCAGCCTTGGGCAGTCCCATGACATATGCAGTAAACCTGCATTTGAGGAGTGACAGCGAGGGCAGCTATCCGGTACATGCGGAAACATTAAGCTCAGTGTGTGCGGAGTCAGATACGCTCGTTGAATGGTATTTAGGTTATACATATGATCCATATCCGAAATTTACATTTGGGCTAGGAATCATTTTCTCAAAAGAAATATTTTAAAACATGTTATGTTCTTTTAAAAACATGCAAAATCAAAACTTTCAATGATGTCTTAATTTGAATTATATGTTATGTACCAATGAAAATTCAGGCTCACATTTCTCCCACTCACAGTGGCATTTAAAGGATCATACCATACAAAATCACCTACAATGAAAACAATGCTGAAAACTCCATTTAACTGTTTCCATAAGCAAATACTGCAATGCCTTTGAAACTCTTTGTTTCTTACTATCGATGTCTACCAAACATCCTCTGTAATAATGTCAAATGAAATAATTGCACAGCTTGATGTACTGTAAATCGTTTGGAGACATAAAAACATGAAGACAGTTCTTATGATATGGCTGTCCTTGACAGGCTTTTTATATATAGAAAACGTCTATCCTGGGCTATGCAAAGAAAAGCTAATGAACTCTATCGAATTGCTGTAATGTTCAAAAGTTGATTGTCAAAACCATGCTTTTGAGGGTTCATGAGCAGAATCGCATCTACGAGCTATGCAAACAGATGCACTGAGTGCCGCTGTCATGAAGTGCATCACTGATAGGCAAGTGAAGGCCCAAGCCGGGAGATGGGTACTGGCTGGAGAGCTTTCCATTGGAGATTAGGGGCACAAATTCACTTCGGGATCACTCCAATGAAAAGACAATCCATATAATTACTATCTAGGGGCTAGATGTACTAATTCCATTCACAAATCATGGATGTACAATTTGCACACTGACTGGTTTGCAAATTGGAATGCAATTTTCAAGGGCAGGTATGTACTAATAGTCTCCTTCACCAATTGTCCATTCAACGGAGGATTGCAAAATTACTTACCTAACAAACAGTAATTAGGCAGCCTGCAGATTGTAACCCCCTGTGATTTGCTTCAAATGCAGGGGTGGAGAAAAGAACAGACGACCACTGTCCCTGCATCAACTTTAAAAATGAAAGACATATTTTTTACAGAAAGCTATCTGTGTCCATTGAAGGGACAGGTGCTGCTTTTGAAAAATATCCTGTTTGGTAGGACATTTAGGAGAGCAGGAGGCACTCCTGTGGATCACTGCCTCCTACTGCAATTTTTTTTAACAACAAATGTTTATTCATTTTGATGGGTACAAAATGGGCAGAGCCCAGCAGGAACAGTATCAAATAATTTTCCATGGCATACAGTACCTAATTATATTACACAACAACTGAATGCCCTGCGGAACAGCAGACCAAAGGTATAACAAACGACACAAAACACACCCGGAGAATGTTAATTGCACATTATTCACAGAAACCTGACTGTGACGAGTCAATGTCATCAGTCTATACAAGGGAGTTTCCAACTACCAATTGTTTGATAGGATCACGGGAGTCTGCATCCTGCAGTGGGGGCAAAACAATACCTCTGTATGTGGCCCAGCGGGTCCAAATCTTCCTGTGCTTCTGTGGGGACCCTCTTGCCTGAAAAACCACAATTTCCGCTGCCATACACCTGTCCATTGCCTGTTTCCAGCCCGCAACACTGGGTGGGGATGTAGCTTTCCCTTCCTGTGCAATATCCCTCTTGGCTAGGGTAAGACCCAGAAACAAGAGGTGCTGCTTGTAGCTGTTCCCCCAAATGTCTTCCGTGCTATGTAGAAGCAACAGCCTGGGGTCGAGCGGGATGGTCCAGCCAATACCTGACCTAGGCAAGACGTCACCCAAGTCCAGAACGGTTGAATCCCCGTACAGCTCCACACAGTGTGGAGGAAGGAGCCCTCATCATTACTACAGCAGAGACATTGAGGAGACTAAATAACACCCATTTTCCAAAACCTACAACGAGTGTAGAATACCCAGTGGAGGTATTTGAACTGAAGAAGTCGGTAACTTGAAGACACCGCCGCATAACGAGGGCTAGCCAAGGCTTCCGCTCAATCATCATCCGTTAGGCTGGTAGGTCAGACTCCCATGCTGCTCTAGTTTTATGGATGGTGGTCTTAGTAAGAGTATTTAGCGTCTGATAAATTTGTTTAATTTTGTGAGCCCTGATATTCCCCATCAGCAAGCGGCCTTCTAGTGGGTGGAATACTGACAAAGCCTCCAAACGTCGAATATGCAGGTCTAAGGCATGCCGTAGTTGCAAGTAGCGATGAAACTGAGATTTATGTAGGACATAGGTGGTTTGCAACCGTTGAAAGGACTTAAGTGTAGTGCCCTGCATGACATCCCAAATGTGTAGAGATTCCAATAAGGTCCCATTTACGGAATCCCACCAGGGCGGAAACGGGTCGTATGTATGTGCCCTGCCAGAGGGAAGTGAAACCTGTCAATCTTCCCCACCAACCCATGGACTTGACTGTACATGTCCAAATTTTTATACCTGTCTTGCACTCAGGGAGCGTTTCACGGGACGTGCTGCTGTATAGGAGGTGTAGCATGGGAGTGCCAGCCATGGCCAACTGGTCCACTGTGTAAGCTGGATCTGACCGAGACCCATACCACCATTCATTAATCACCAAGTGGTGAGAGGCGGAGTAATATGCGTGGACGTCAGCTGCTGCAATACCGCCGCAGATTGTAGATTACGCGCATGTACGGAGTGCAACCCGGATCACTCCCCCGTGCCATAAGAATCGATTCAGAATTCCATTAAGTTGTGTAAACCATGAAGGAGGAATATTATATGGAAAATTCTGGAGTCTATATGACAGACGCGGTAAGGACACCATCTTAAAGATAGCAGAACATCCAAGTAGAGATAAAGCAGCTGGGACCAGACAGTTGTCTCATTGCGGGCGGCAGGAAGTAATGGGGCGATGTTATGCGCCCATGAGATCGTAGGTGTCAGGGCGCATGGTACTCGCGCACACTGACTGCCACTTATCGACAGCTATGGAGTACTGCCGTAAGAACCACAACTCCTGGCATGCCTAGCGGCAGTGACGCCCCACGTGATCGGACGCCACTGCTGGTAACCGGATATAGGATGTGCAGCGCTGTTGCAAGCTGCTGATTATTCTGATGTTACGTGCTGGTGGCAGTCCGGTATTTCCTGGAGGCGGTAACGGTGCCCTCGGCACCACTATTCAAGTTCCTTTGCTTCTGTGGTTGATCTTCCTTGGGCCCATTGCGGACGCTCCTTTTTTTGTCATTCCTCCCGTTGGCGAGACCACATTTTCGGCGGTCTCTTGCGGAGGAGGACTTTTGAGCTGCTTTGGGGGCATCAGAGGTATAGTTTCCCTGTTGGCGGAACTTGCGTCTTGCGGTCTCATGCAGGGAAACATTCAAAGAGAACTACATTCTCGAGACACTAGTTAGTGAGCAGCCGGGTTTAGGCGGTTGCTCATTTCCTGAAATAAGAGTCTGAGACTCTGTTCATAGGAACCTTTGTTATTTCTTGGAATCATTTTGCTTTAGCATTGTTTACAAGGAATTGTTTGGAATGATCTGGCATGTCATTTAAGTGACAGTACAAGGTTGTTATTGTACTATGGATTTATCCCTGACATGGTTTTGTCATTTAATTCCTTTCTAGGAGAGGTAGAGAGAGGGTGTACTAGTGGATTTCAGCCTCATGCATATCAGACTATTCTACAACCAAGTGGGGGTTGGTGGATGTCTTACATAACCCTTTCTTCTTTTCGTCCTCTGCCTTTGTGTTTCTAGTTACATGAGCCAATGTTGTTGCATATTGTTTCCACATGATAGTGCCTGCGTTAGAAGACTGAAATAGGCATCCTTTCCTCTCTCCTGGTGCAACTCCTTCTCTTCTTTTACAGGTAGCGTGTTTCAGTCAGTCTTCCCATTCTGTTTATTTATAGTAAAGAAACTGTGCGCTTTATGTATGCAGATATAGTAGATTTATTTGCGTTCTTCTTGTGTCATCCTCAGATCTCCCTCCCAGCAGTTCCCATCCTTTCCTTCCCTCGCTTGACTATCTCACCAGTCCGTGTTTATATCATTTCCGGACATGGGGCAGTCGAGAGGTGGACCCCTTTAAGCATCAGCACGATCCTGAGGACTTCAGAAAAACAGGACCTGACAGTAGGGCACGGCGATATAAGACCACTAAGTATTTGAAGCCTTCAGTCGCAATAGTTAGTTATGAGGCCCAAACCTGGCGCCTCTGATCTCCGCATATAGGGAGAAGTGTGGATTTGGATGGATTGGTGCTCAACCCTGTGGTATCACCAAAGATCTGGAGTATCTGGAGGACACGAGGCCCCGAGGACCACGGGTCCATCATAAAGAAGAGAACATCATCCGCGTAAAGCGCGATTCTGTCCGAATATTCCTGCGTCCAATTGAACTCCCGGATCAGCGGGTCCTGACGCACCCACACTGCCAGAGGCTCTATGGCAAGGGCAAACAGAAGCGGGGACAGGGGAAAGCCCTGTCTTGTGCCTCGGTGAATGGGAAAAGGGGCCGGACGAAGTCCCACCACACGGACAGATGCGGAAAGATCAGTATATAACAGCCGGGTATATGCTATGAACCGTGGTCCGAGATTTATGGCTTTAAGGAGTTTAAAGAGGTAAATCCAACTCAGGGAGTCGAAAGCCTTATCTATGTCGACCAATAGAACTGCCGCAGGGCGACCGAGTCCGTGAGCCCCTGTGATGGGGTTGTGAACCCGCCTAATATTATGTCTGGTGGAGCACTGTGGCATGAAGCCAGACTGGTTGGGGTAAATGAGATCTTGGATGCACAAATGGAGGCGGTCCGTCAGGACCTTCCCCAGGAGCTTGTGCTCGAAATTGAGCAACGAGATATGAAGCCGGGTCTTCAGGAGGACGACCAGGCTTGAGGAACACTACAATTTCAGCATTGCGCCAGTCTGTGGGTAGGATACGCTGCTCTAGGGCCTCATGCAATGCCTCCAGCAGATGCAGACCTAACGTCGTCATGTGCTGTCGCATGAAATCACTGGGAAGGCCATTCGGGCCCAGGGCTTTGCCAGGGTGAATGTTAGATAGTGCTGCACTTAGTTCATCTATCGTTATGGGGCTATCAAGTGAGTCTCTTACTTGGTTGGAGAGCTTACAGGGAGAAATATCTGATAGAAATTCATTCACAAGGGTCTCTGATATGAGCTCCCGCTGTTGATAGAGTGTGGTATAAAAGGATGCAAATGCCTGGACCACCGTCTCCGGGGAAGCGTGCCATCCAAGTCCCGTAGAAGGGGAAACTGAGTTGGGGCTGTCCTGGCCTAGCATAGCTGATGATGCATTTTCCTGGACTTATCGCCCCATTGATAAATCCTGTGCTGTGTTGCTAACCATGCTTCTTTGGCCTCGTCGATAAGGATCTGATGGATCTGTTGCTGGGTGAGTAGGAGATTGCGCTGAGAGCCTGGGTCCGACCCTTATGATACTTGTGCCTCTAACTGGCTTTGACGTTCTTCCAGCTCAAGTATCTGAGTCAGGCGTCTACGTTTCTCGCCTGTGCGGAAACTGATATCTACTCCCCTAATCGTTGGCTTGAGGGCCTCCCACAATATTATGTGCAATGGAGAAGAGTCAAGATTAAACTGGAGATATTCTGCAATGGTGTTTTGCAGAGACTCCTGATAGTGGAAGTCACGAAGGAGCCAAGGGGACAAATGTCACCTGCATGGGGCCCGCTGAACCTTCAGGCGTAGCTTAATCTGAACTGGAGAGTGGTCGGAGAGACCCCTGGAAAGGATAGAGGTATGTGATACTCTGTGTACAAAACTGTGCGGGAGAAATATATCCTACTGCAAAGTTTGCCGTCATGAATCCCAAAGGGGATGCTTTCCCCCGGGGAGAGCGTCTCCTTTGCAAATCAGTTAACACCACAACTCCAGGTTCTGAGATACAGCTCTTTCACGCAGCTACCCTTTGTGATTCAGAAAGGGTTTTCCCAAGTCATAAAAAGGATTTTGTCCATTATGAAGAGCCATTTTGTGGCCGCAAGCTCTGTGATGTTGTGAATTGTTGTAACACCATAAAAGGCCTTTGTATATCTAGCATTTCCAGTATCACACATGATTCAAATCTTTTACCAAGATCTTGGTACTCATTAATTTGATAAACTTGATATGAAAGGGTCTAGATGCTCAGATAGAGTTGTTGGCGCTAAAGATATATTGATATGATTGACTAATTAAGAATATCTTTTGTTTCTCTAGAAGATACCACTAATTTATTGCATTGATGAAAGGATGTACTAGGTTAGCATTCATTAACCAACAAAACCCTTGAGCTGGCTTTGACCACAGAGGTACCTATGATCAATTCAAATGAAATCCTTCATTCTTCAGTGATTATGACAAGTCATGGTCCATTGCAGAGCTAGCACAGCCCACCTTGGCTCCATATATCCTAAACAAATGAAGTCATGTATTAACAGTGGTGGATACCCAAAGGGCGAAGGCAAGCACTCACTGGGGTCTAGTAGTTGGTAGGCACTGAAAATAGATTCTACAATACTTAGGACAATAATCAGTAATGATAGACTTAAATTTATCAGAACAAGCGGAAACTTAACAGAGAATCAATTAGGCATTACTGATAGACTGCGGCTTGTTGTAATGTTCTTGATCTACTCATTGGCAGAGGTAGGGCCACACACCTTGACATCAATAATCAGCTACAGTTGAGGGCCTCAATCCTTCAGGACTTCTGCTGTTTTACTCAGTTGCCTGTGTGATAGACTAGTTTCCACATGAGTTGGGCCTTGCCTGACATGAATACATAAATATATCTCAATAAGCATTTGGTGTAGTGGTGCACCTCCATGTATGACTTAAATGTCTAAATTATAACAGGGTCTTTAAAATACTTTCTAAGTTGCGTCTATGACTCTCACTCTCATCTAACTAAAGAAATGAGACTAAAATGTCCTCTCACAAGATGATTATGCAGAAACCTGTGAGTTCTTAAGCTTGAGAAGGAGGTGGCTTATGAATTCTTCACAGAAAGCACACATATACCAGTGTGTAAGGTATAAATACCATTGGTTGGACAAAACGATTTCAGCGAACATGCAGCTACTTTAAGATCCTACAAGATCTCCTAGAAGGATTACACCAGAAAGCCCAAAGGCACTAATGTCAACCAAACACTGAGGATTTGTTAAGTTAGGAACAACTGAGGTGGCCTGATAAAAGGCCAATAAAGTGTGGATAATGTCTATAGAAAATGGAACAGGACCATCAGACATCTGGACCATAAGGTGGACCAGGCACAGAGCTTATCATGCTCACAATAGATCTTCGCCTAAAAAGCCTCTTTCAGCACAAGATTTGCAAAGGTTAGATGCATATAATGGACTCAAATATTAGGGCAAAGAAACAAGATCCAGGTCCCAAACCAGCTACTTGTGTTTATAAACTACCCGATCAATCAAATAGTGCAGGCGATCCTATATACACTAGGATGGCCTACAATGGAAACTCCGACAAGCTATCAACAAACATGCATGACAGATGGCCAGTCATTTGAGTGGCATCAGCATGGGAACATGGACAACAATTGGGAGGGTTGATGAATCAAACTGTTACAATCTAATCCTTCATTAAGGCTGCTACTCGTATTGTCCAACCTCGAAATACAACTGGCCTCTTGAATATTTAGCAATCTTCCAGTATTATTGAGCTTTGGATTGTTTTTCAGGTCAGACTAAGGGACCTGTTAAGTGTAAAATAATAGAGCACAGGCCATGTATTAGGAAAATGAGATTTACTGCACCTGTGGTCAATCATTTTATTGAGAATCAGCATATTGCAGATGAATTTCAGTAGTGGGGTATTCAAAAACTGTGAAACAATCTGAGGGTCAACGATAGTGAAAGACAGCTAAAAATCCAAGAGTCCTTTTAGCTTTCCAGGTTGGACAGAGTGACTAGCGCTGAATGAGCCTGCCAGATTTATTTTAAACTGGCAAGACTTGAATCAATGGATTTTACTGCCTTTTCTTAATTAAAATAAATATTTCTCTGTTCTTATGATGGATAAACAATAGACAAGACGA
Source organism: Triturus cristatus (assembly GCF_964204655.1). Taxonomy (NCBI): domain Eukaryota; kingdom Metazoa; phylum Chordata; class Amphibia; order Caudata; family Salamandridae; genus Triturus; species Triturus cristatus. The sequence continues at coordinate 646,464,953 of NC_140590.1, forward strand.
AGGTGACTTCCAATGTTAAATACATTTATTGGCTAAGTGTTCAAAGATATATGTCTTAGAATGGGTATTTTGGACTTCACATACTTTTTAAGTTAGACTAGACAGGAGGACAGGTCCTGGGTTATGATCAATTGTCCTACTGAAATGCTTTTCATAAGCTATTTTAGAGTGACTAAATCAGCCAAAGTGATTGAACCAACAATGTGTTATTTCTGTACCCTAGCTAAGAAAGACAATACAAAAAAATGCTTATGGCTGCTTTGCAGCCATGGGGAAACAGAAAGCTGCTATAAGTAATAGGCCTGGCACACCAGTAAATTGTCTTGTTCTGTCGAGTGTACAATGGCATGCCCACCATTATCCCAAAAAGTAATTAGGGTCATCAGTTAGATTCAATTGTCCTGTTCTGTCAAGTGTACAATGGCATGCCCGCTATTATCCCAAAAAGTAATTAGGGTCATCAGTTAGATCACAGGAAATCCATTCATTATGATCATTTCATGGAAGTGGTCACGGCTGAAATGAACTTTGGGCTCAGCAGCATTTCACACTCAATTCAATGATTGTTCAAGTCGAGTCTAGCCCCTGCTTCCACAGGCTGTTTGATCCCAACGGATTCTTTGTGTAGGGGCATTGCGCTGCTTTAGTGATGCTAATGATGATCCAATATGTGACACTGATGTTGCCACCTGTGATTGCCACTCGTGACTCAACTGTACATTATATGTGAAGATGTGAAGTCACAAGCAATATATGGCAGGGGCATGAGCTATGGTTTGTGCAGCTTACCATAACTGATGAGTTTCAGCGATTTGTAGGTTTTACATTTTAACCATAATGTTCTTTTAAACTAAGGGGCTCATTATGATGGTGGAACGATCGCCACTGCCGGGCCGGCAGTGGTGATCGTTCCGCCATCACAATGAGATTTACCCACTGCCATACTAGGATGGCGGTGGGTATAGCGGCGGACGCAAAGTCCATCTGACACTTTTCTGCCGGTGGCAATCGTAACCATTGCCTGGCGGGCAGAGCAGGGCCACAAATATGGTGGCGGTGCCCAGCAGGCACCGTCCACCATATTAGGATGTGGGAAATGAAAGGCCTTTCCATGGCGGCATTGGAATTGGGTCTAGGGGCCTGTTGCGGGCCCCCCTTGTGTCCTGGGGAGGTGGGGTGCACTTGGGGGGTACCTATGGTACCCCCCTACATTTCACTACACCAAGTGGCAGGCACCGTGCGTTGCCTGCCATGTGGTGCAGTGAAATGCTAGATTTTCACATCGCGGCAGGTGCTGCAGAATGCGACCGCCATGGTGGCGGTCGCATCCTAATTCGTGGTGCAGGACCACCGCCTGTCTGGCGGCCGGTCCAAACACCGCAGGGATGGTGGGGGGACTCAGGTTCACCCGCCATCCTAATGAGCCCCCTAAGTTATTTGTTGGAATATATATAATTGTAGATTGAATTGCAGTAGCGACTATATAGTTATTCAGTCGCACTTTCCATTGAATATTTTGTTTTGATAGTTAGTAACATTGGTGCAGTTTGATGAATCTACACACATATTTGCACACTCCAGTGAAACTGGCTAAGGTTCAGCATGTCTAGTTTTGTGCCAATTTGTGCATAGGAAAAAAGTTACAGGGTGGTCCAAAAATGCTGGGTTTTTTTAAGTTTCCAAAGGGAATTTAGGTCTCTGTTGCAGCAAATGGTGGTGAAGGGAGGTTCACCAAACTTTGCATTAAAAAAAAACTTCACTCAGAAAGCATGTTTTTTTAATGTTTGGCTAAAAACTGTTTAATGGCTTTTGAGAAAGCAGCAATTACAAAATATGCAGATAACTTTCTTTAAGTCCTTGATTGTCCTCCAACCTGGCGTTCAGAACAGTTTGAGGACCCAATGAAAAAAATAAAGAGAAGTCATAAGACAATAGACCCAAAGTTTGGATCTGAAGGCTATGATTGGCTAACTGAAAGAGAAAATTTGGCCACAAGAAAAAATGTTCTCTTGTGACCGCCATTAGAGGATGGAGGCTTTGTCTCTGCATCCTTCAAAATATAGAGCTGGGTAAATTTGTCTTATTGATGGGTTTGCAAATCCATGGTCCTCAGAGTGTCCTTGAACTTGGGTTCAAGGACAGGTCAGTAACTCTAATTAAAAATGATGCTAAAGTAATTGAACGAGAGAGCTTTTTCTTCTATAATCTACTTCAAACCATAGACCCAAACCAGGGACCAGATTTGGGAATCTGAACACCATTTAAGAATTGTGCACCAAACCCAGGATATGCAAACTGCAATGGGCAGGTCTCGTGGCCAACAGCATCTGCATATGGCCAAAGGCCATGCACAGTGCAGGTGCCCAACTGTGGGAACTTTGGCCAGGTTTTGTGCCCACTCTCTGCTGAACACAGAGCAAGTTCATGTTCAGGGGATGTTGTATGAAAGTTGTCCTTCTGTGGAGGTTGGGTGCAGGGCCTGTTCAAAGGCAGGGCCGGACTGCCTACCGGGCGTTTTGGCATGCTGCCGAGCTGGGGGCTGATGTCAGTGCGGTCGGGGCTAATTTCGTTGATGGAGACCTGCGTGTGCTTCGAAATAAACAAAGCAAAACAAATTTTGTTCAGCACACGCAGATCCCCATCAACGAAATCAGCCCCCAGCTCGGCAGCATGCCAAAACGCCCGGTAGACAGTCCAGCTCTGATTACAGGACAGGCACTGCTGCCAACCCCTCCTGGGTAGGGCTGAAGATCTCTTGTAGGGGAGGTTGTCGGCATGCAGGAGATGTGTGAAGAGCCTGGCCAAAAGCCAGGCTCCATGGCTAACCCCTGCTGCCCATGGCCAAATGAAATGCCCAAGGAAGAACGGGTACATGGCAAGTGAATGCAGTACATCACTCCACCTGCCATGCTGAGTACACCACTTTGCCAATGGGATGCGAAAAAAGTCTGACTTCCAAGATTAAATCATAGTGGGTTGTCTAAGTTGTAGTGTGCGTTGTTCGTTGCATGCCATAACTGTTAAATTCCAGGGATTTTTCTGGTATCTGTTCACTGAACCATAGATAATCTATATGAATATATGTATATACACATGACAGTAGTGGCTCTGTAATTATGGTTCCATTGCACTCTCCACAGCAAAGTATTTTTGAGTAATGAATCATTTTTTGGGCTGTCTGATGATATCCACAAGACTTACAATAACCCACAATGACTTAGGACTGGAGAATTAGTTCCACAGAGAAAACTTTTACACCTGCTTCAAAAAAGCCTGAACTGATTTTCTGGAAACATAGATGAGATGGAGAGCGAGGTCCTCCTAGTGATCTTTTGTTATTTCTTGAAAATTCCTTCTGCTTTTTTTCTGAAACAAATATGAAATACTAGAGTCCAAAAGCGTTAAAAATAAAATGTAGACCTACTTTGACAGTTGGAATATGGATTATGAAATTGTTCTTTCTTTCAAAGACATTTTATCTTTTAAGACATGTATTTGGTTGGTGAAAAGCTCAAAACATTCTCCTTCAAGCTTTGGTAGTAATTGTTTGTTGAATGCTGGCCCTGGCACAGAAGAGGCAATCCTCAGCAACTTTTTCACTATGGTATACTGGAAGTAATGACCGGTAAAGTGCTGGCCGTGACACAATAGTGGTAAACCATGGCAACATACCAGCCCTGGCACAATGGTGGTCATCACCATGGTGCAAGTGTGCCTGGGTTGAAATCAGTTTATTTTTGTGCAGAAAGGGACACCTTCCTTCACATAAACAACCCTTACGCCACCCCTGGGGTGGCATACGCTTTTGAGCAATCCCATGTTCACAGCATGTTGTAAATCTAGGAATGTGTCAAATGCCATGGGTGTTACAGCAGGAGAGTGAAGCAATGCAGCGACCTGCGTGGCCTCCTAGATATTGCTCTGCAGTGTGAGCCTAAGGAGCGTCATTAAAAGTGACGTTCTGGCGGAGCGCTGTACTTGTAAATAAGCCCCTGAAAGTGGTGTGGAAGAAACCCTTTAGTCAAACTGGCAGGTAGTTCAGTTTCCTTTGTTACTACCAACTCAAACAAGTGGTTTGGGGCAGCCCATGTGTGAGCTTCAGTTTGTTGGCAATTATTACAGAGGATGGAGGCTTTGTCTCTGCATCCTTCAAAATAAAGAGCTGGGTAAATTTGTCCTATTGATGGGTTTGCAAATCCATGGTCCTCAAAGTGTCCTTGAACTTGGGTTCAGGGACAGGTCAGCAACTCTAATTAAAAATGATGCTAAAGTAATTGAACGAGGGAGCTTTTTCTTCTATAATCTACTTCAAACCATGGACCCAAACCAGGGACCAGATTTGTGAATCTGAACACCATTTCAGAATTGTGCACCAAACCCAGGAAATGCAAACTGCAATGGGCTGGGCAAAGCTTCCCCAAGTTTCCCACCTGGAAAACATTAATCATCATAAAACGCATGTAGGCAACAAGTGTTCATTTTTCAGAGCACATACATTTGCTTTACAATTCATAAACATTTCTTTTTTCCATTTTGGCTTGTCATTCTAAAGTGTAAATGAAAACGAGTTTATTGAAGCATAACTGAGACGGGATTTCACAAGAGCGGAGGCTAGGGCGGTGCCCACAAAGTGACTTGTCTAACAATAGAAAAGCATTTGGTTTCATTTTAACTTCCTGCAGTACAAGCATTGCATACATAGATGCAGATTCCACGTGACACAGTGGTTTCCAGCCACTTCCACAGTGCTTTTATTTTCATTTATGTTTGCAAAGCGAACTTTTCATTCTCAAATCAAATGCAGGTGTGTTGCGGGAGCTTAAACGGACTTGTTTATTGTTTTAATGAGAATGTTGAGGAAGGTTGAATTGTTTTATTTACGGTGATTGCCAAATGATGCATTTTGCCTTTTGAAAGCATTTTCTTTGTTTTCTGTGCCATTGTTTTACCGTCAATACTTGTGATCCTGGACAGAAATACAATCTGCAACATTTAGATTTCAAACATACCCTATTCAGGAAGTTAATTATGAATACATTATGTAAATATTACCTCCTTCAGTTAGGACCCTATTCCTTCAAAGGTATTTTATTTGAGAGAGGAAGGGGTTGAACCAAAATGATAACCAATGGGCTTAGTGAGTCATTTTTTTCAGCTATGTTGTATTAAATATTGTGATTTAGGGTTCTTAACGGGAATAAACGATCTGCCTGTTATGTTATTTATACTTGTAGAGCGCACGGTTACCCTAGGGTGTCCTGGCGCTAAGTACTGGTTACCTGTGGAGCATGCGGCTTAGTATTTAGAGAAGAACCATGTCTTCAGTCCCTTACGAAAGGAGAAAAGATCTGGGCCATTTCTGAGTTGGAACGGAAGTTCATTCCATGCTTTAGAGGCACAATGAACACAACTTCAGCCTCCCAGTTAGTTTTTTTAAAAGGGTGGTTTGCACTAGTTTAGACCCAGTTGACCGTAGTATTCTGCTTGGGACATACCACGAAAGTTTAGATCTGAGGAACTCAGGACCTGTCCCATTAACAGCTTTCAAGACAATACAAAGTGCTTTAAAGCGTGATCTTAGTAGAACTGTAAGCCAATGCAATTTCTTAAGTTCTCCTTTGACAGAAGCAAACCTGGGTGTTCCGGTCAGCATTCTAGCTGCCGCGTTCTGGACCAATTGCAACCGGTTCATATGTTGTTTTTGAACATTGAGATATAAACTGTTGCAATAGTCCAGATGCGACATTATGAGTGCTGTAACCACAGTCCTAAGGTTACTCTCAGTCAAGAAGAACTTAATTTTCTTGATTATTCTGAGGACCATAAAACATGCTGTGGTCACCATATTCACTTGGTCCCCCATGGTGAGTTTATTATCTACCACAATACCAAGATTTTTGGCTTTTCTTGAAGGCACTGGACACAAGCCCAGATCCTCCGGCCACCACTCTGGTGTCCACACCCGTGGAATATTGCCAAATTTTAAAACCTCGGTCTTAGCCGAATTTAGTTTTAAACAATTGGAAGGCATCCAGGCTGATATGGAGCCCAATCAGTCATGGAAGCGATCATCAGCCTCCTTTTCCGCTCCATCCGTCAGCGACAATACAATTTGTGTGTCGTCAGCATAGGAGGTGAGCTGGAAACCAAACGACCTGATTTGTCTTGTCGGTCAAGCAACGCTAGTAACACTTTTTCAGGGTAAGATTCCCGCTTGTGGACATATTAGGCAGATGGAGTGGCATGTCTTAGACATCCATCTCGACCCAAACTGTTTATCTTGTGAAATTTAGCCAGAGAATAGTATATTCTATTCAAAGCATAGTAATTATGTTGTATGGAGATATTTGTTTTGAACCCCGTGCATATAACTAAGTAATCTGTTAATTCAGTTTCTGCCTCCACCATTTCTACCACCGAAACCTCTGCCTAAAACGTCAATCACATGGTTCATAATCCAATAGTCGTACAATACCACCATGCAGTGGCTTATCTTGTAACTGGTTTCTTATACATTTCTGTCTTAAAAGAGATCCTTATATCCATCAAAAGAATGTAACTAAGCCCAAACCAACATCAGCAACTAGACAAATTTACAAAGTTGTAGCCAGAAATCCACAGAACATTGGAAATTTGAGCTGTATTAAAAATCACAAATAATAAAAAAGTCTTGATTGCTTGAAAACGGGTACCTTGAATTTTTATGTGCAGGGCAGAATAAGTACAAAACGGATTTGTTCTAGACTCTTGAGTATCACATAATTCATGCATATTCACTTCGATATTTACTTCAATGCAGATTTTATTTCAAGTCACAGACAATTCAATACCGGCTTCAGTGACTTCTGGAAAAGTTTTTAATTTTTTATAGTTGAGAGTGCGAAAGAGTCTTCTCACTGAAATTTCACTTGTAGTCATTCATCTTCCTTTGACTACACTTGCAGAGTGGTACATTTAACCTTTTTCCCCACACTCCAAACAATGTTGTAGGGTGTTCCTTTCTCAATCCCACCACGGAAACAGATTTAGTAATGACATTGACATGAGTAAATCTTTGTGTCCAGCGCAGAATGGGTTGTATGTATACCAACAAAAGCGTGCGTCTCACGGTGCTGCCAAACGAGCCCGTATAGCCACACTCTAGAATACTTCCTCCCCACCCCCGGGCAAGGCTTACTCATACATATTACAACAGACTGAGGTAATATTATACACGTCTGTGAGTAAACAATAATAAGAGTACACATTTTCATTTTGTGAATTAAAACTGAATTTGCACTTATAAATCAAGCCTTTTGCATGTGTAATTTGAACTTGCATGCACCAGCGAATTTGAGAATTGGGCTTATTGAGTGCGATGAGCGATATGGGACTCATTGGCACTGAAAAAGGCCATTAAATTGTAGGGTTTTAATTTTAATTGCGTTAAGTAATTTCATTTTGAACCAGAAATTCTTAGTCTCTCTTCAGTTACATGACCCTAGTAAATACCTCATGATCATACAGTGTTCTGTATCCAATAGAGGCTGCCCCAATTTCTTCCATCTGAGAAGATCACCTTAGACAAAACAAACCGATTGATAAGTCTGTAAATACCTTTCCTATTGGTATATCCATTCTTTGTGATTGGTATCTTCCCCATTGCCCTCGTTCTTCCCTCCCATACAGTATGTTCCACCTACGTGGCAGTTCAGAATGATGGCTGAGAGGCTGTTTAGAATGTTGGCTGTGTATCTCAGGTGCTTCTGATGAGAGCATGCAGATAGTTGGAATAAAGACATTTTTTACTTTACTGTGCCTAATCTTATGATTACTTCAATTAGGCTCTGTTTATTTTGCAAAACCCCCAGCCGCTATTCATAATAGAGGTGCTTCAAAGAAGAACATGCATCTAAAGTAGTTTAAATGTAAAAGTGAATGCAGGATAAGCATCATAGTAAACTTGATAGTTGATATACTCTAATATTGCTAACAGGCAATCTTTATTCACCATCAAGGATGACCCAGAAATTGTTATCAGCCCATTTGCTTTAGTAATATTTCCTAGATCTAGATTCGGCAATCTTAACAAGCCCAGTTACCTGAAGTGAGATTAGTGACAGTCCTGAAACTCATGTTCCACCACACCACTTGTAGTTAAGGTATTAATCGGGAGGTCATATGCGTCCATTGGGACCTTCTTTGGCTGAGCTGTAGTTTGAACATGGGGGACTGTTGTGGAAAGATGCATTGAGTGACCCAGATGTTTAGTACTTAATTAAACAGAACTATTCATACAAGGCACCTCCTGCTAATTCACCTGGAGATCGGGAAGTCCCTAGTGTGGGGGGTCATAATCAATACCGCTGTCTTTGATAATATTTTGCTGTAGATGTAGGGTCATGCTATTTCTGATGAGGGGGGACACTAGGAGCTGATTATTAGGTCCAGTGGCCCGTGCTCCCAAAAGGCAATTAGTACACAAAGGGAGTCACTGTTCCTTGTAAGAGGTAAAGGAAGAGATGGAGACTACTTTTGTGGTGTGCTACTCTATCTGTGGGGGACAGTGTGTTCTCATCATAATGCCCTCACACACCCCGAAGGATGTCATGCTTCATCATTGGGCTATGCTCCTCGTCGGGCTGGCACTGGAATGCCCTACGGGTCCCCCGAAGGGTCTAGTAATACACAGACAAAGGGAGTAGCACACGACAAAAGTACTCTCCATCTCTTCCTTTACCTCTTACAAGGAACAGTGACTCCCTTTGTGTACTAAGATGGAGGGTCATGCCCATTGCTATAATTAGGAAACTTTTAATAAAACTCCACCTTATGTGAACAAATGCCTACTATGCACTGTTCGTCATTGTGCCTAAAAGAGAAGACTAGGGTGACTGCCATATCAATGATATCCACCAATATATGTCTGTCATCTGATAAGAATTTACCATGGACAAATTCTTCCTGATCAGATAAAACAGATGAGTGAAAATGTTAAAATCTTGTCATTATTATTGAGTGGTGAAATAGGACAGCAAGCACTGCAGCAAACGATACTTGGCAGTTTTCAAAATCAGCACAATCTGCTAACACCCAGGATTTCAAGGCTGTCAGGTCTCCTGTAATATCTTTAGACAAACAGATTTCAAGTGGTGCCAAAACACTGGCACAGTAATTCAGAGCCTAGCCACCCTGGCCTGAATTCTTCCATGGTTTTACTTCTTTAATAGCAGTATAGGTTATATGCACATCATTAAAGGTCTTACACACCACAAAGATGACAAGAATATCTACCCTTTCTAAGAACTGTAAGCTAGAATCTTCTGACTAAGCCTCAACTGTATTTCATAATAGGACCAAAATGATTTTCTAAAAATGATGAGTTTCCCATAGATAGCCCAGTCGTCATCAAAGTGGACTCAAAAGCAATAACTGATCTTTCAGCATCCAGAACATTCAGACCCCAGCGCTTGCTTATGTAATTAATCTGTATAGGATTTGCTAGCTGGACCCCAATTAAAATGCATACATTCACTGAAAATGCTGCCCCACATTAGCCCTATTTGTTCACACGTTTCAGGTCCTTAGTTCACATATCAGCATAAGGTAACTCAATATGTATTTCTAAATTCAGTATAATAATAGAGTGATTAGATAAATATCTAGAATGATTCTTAATATACCTACACTTTGTGATAAAGAATAAAGTTTCAATCAATTCTATAACATTTTTTACATCTATTTCAACATTTAGCATATTGCAATTGGTAAGAGTGTTTCTTTCTCCAAACATCTTGAAGTTGTATAGTGGATATCTCCTGATTACTGATCTTTGTCATTTCTACTCACTGTACACTGGTTGATTTATCTAAAGAGGGACCTTTCCGAAATTAAAATCAACAACAAAAATGGGAGTCCTGGACAAGTTGGACTACAGATTTCCAAAAGTTAATCAGAAGATAAGGAAGGACTTTCTTTCACGATTTGGAATAGAAAGAACGGGTAGGGGCTAGTGTAGATATAGGGCTTTGAAAATAAGAGTTGTAGTCAAAGATCACCTCTTCATTGTGTGTAACAGGGTGGACTTCAACTCCGCTGGCCATTAGTTAGAACTCCACACAGTTGGCAAGCTTAAGTGGAGAACCTCAGTCTGAGAGGAGTCTGAGAGGAGTGATGGTGAGGAGAGTTGGTGTCCATGTAACATGCAGCTGCAGAAGAACAAGTTTTACATTGAGATTGAAGGGTGAGAATGTCTCCATCAAGCAATAGAATAAGTTGAGCGTTGGGTGTATAAGAAAGAAAGGTAAGCCAGAAGGCACTTTTTAGAGAGGTCAAAGGAGCCAAGTAAAGACTGAGTAATGAGGGGCTCAAAGATGAATCCAGAAAAGCACCACATGTGATATTCTCAAAGTCAGATTAGAGAGGGGGGAGTATGACTGCCTAAGTAAGTCAGGGAGAAAAGAGAAGCAGTCTAAGACACAGCTGCCCAGTCCCACTTCGGTCAAATGAGCATAAAAGGTAGGGTGGGAAATTTTGTCAAGAGCAGCTGACAAGTCAAAAAAAATTAGGGCTACTTCACTACCAGTGTCAAGGCGCACGCATGTGTTGTTAGGTAGAGTGACCAGGACTGATTTGGTGCTATGAGGGGAAGGAATACCAGCTCAATGGCGGTCGAGTCAATTATATATTTCTAGATAGCTAGAGAGTTGGTAGTCAATGAAGGACTCAGTGATCTTAGAGGAGATTAGGGAACAAGGATGGGACAGCAGTCAGAAAGGATATTAAGATTCAGAGAAGGTTTTCTGTTTAAAGTGGAAAAACTAAGGGCCTGATTTAGATCTTGGCGGATCTGTCACTTTGCCATTGGTTAATCTGTCGGCCTACTAAGCGGTCCACCTGCTCGATTTAAATGCTGCAGGTCTATGGACAATAGTCCGTCAGACTACCACCTCCTCCACCAGAATTTTCATCCTGTGACGACGGTCATATGCAAAAATGGCTGTCAGAGGGAGTTCAGCCAATATTTCTGCCAGGCCAATCACGATGTGCCTTCCCATCGATGTAACTGTGACAGGTAAACCTCCACACCTGAGTTGGTGGTTTTGAAGGAATATAAGGCTTTTTTTCTCTTTTCCACTTCCGTTATGAACTCGATTGTCCAAGTGCTTTGTTTGCTGCTGCTACTTGACCACACAACCAATAAACCCCGTTGTCACTTGAATCGAAGGCAAACCTCTTTTTTCCTTGTTTTCTTTTGAATTGTCTGTTTACATTTGCTCTGGACTCGTGCATTTTTAAATTTCTCTTACAAGCAATTGTTTTCTAATGTGTAATGCATATGGGCAAGGCTCCCCCACCTCGGGGGAGCTGCATGCATGGTGGTTTCACTGGGGGGCACCATGGGGTGGGTGCCGGCAGCGCCTTCAGCATCGAGGCGGCATTTGGCTGTGGGTGGAGCTGAGAACCTGAAATTCATAGGTTTGGCTTTGGCTATAAAAGGGCAGTGCGAGGCAACAGTCGGGTCTTTTAATTGCCGATTGCCTCACTGCTTCCTTCCTGCCGCACTGGTCAGCGCTCAATAAAGAAGAGCGTTTTTTCATGCAGGACAGAGTGCACCTATCAAAGATCAGTAATGATTTGCTCCTTGAAAATATTTTGGCCTGGTTTGTGCATCGCCCTCGGTGGAGGAGCAGACCAGGTTGGGAGTGGCCAGATAGTAAGTGAGGTCATGATTGGGAGGTCAATCAGGCATTAACTTTCCTTACATTTGCACAACAGCGATGATACAGGCCCACCCAAGGGGTGCCGGCAGGAGGTCACTGGGAGGATCCAGGGTTGTGGGGGTGTTGCGAGCGATCACTGTCATCTGGTGCTTATGGTTAACTACCCACGCATGCCTAATGGGCATGCCTAGAATTGGTCCTTGGGGGGAGTAAAGTGACGGGTGTAGGGGGTGACCGAGGTAGGTATCCTAGCTGGCAGACAGGCCCCTTGCACAGACACCCCACCCAAAATGGGTTGCGATGTGGGTGTGTGGGGTCATTCCTTAAGGAGGGACCCGCCACAGGTCAATGGGTGAAAACGCTGGGCCTGGACTGGGGAGATATCATGGGAGCCAATCATGATCTCACTCGAGGCATGGATTAGGATACGCAGGAACATGGCTAGATTGTGGTAGGAAGATGATGTCTAGCGTCTCTGTTAAGGTTAGGAACGCACCACCTGGTGTAAATAATGCTGTAAATATGAAGGGCTACTGCACATGCAAATGGGGAAATGCTGTGTGTTCTTGTTTTAATAATGTGTGTTATAAAAAAAAGGCCAGGGTTTAAAAACCCTAATCCAAAGAATTGTGTAGTTTGTGTTTTCTGGGCGGGGGGATGAGTGGAAGTGGCTGGTCGTGGTTTGGCATCTGAAGACCTCGGCAATGCCATGCCATATGTGTGTAATGTTGTTGTTTAAGAAATTGAAAGAGACACACCTGTATTAATTTCTTTTTAAAAAAATTCAAATTTGGTGCAAGCTTCTATCATGATAACTGATACTTACACAAAAGTTGACATAAAACAAAATAAATAATGTGTTCATACAGGTGTGTTTAATTATTAACTTTTTGTAAACTATCAAATTAGAAACATATGCATTACACATTTTTGGAATAGTTTAAATGTAATATAATTCAGTAATTCCACTAGACAAATAATAAATAAATGTAAAATAAATGTTACTTCTAAACTTAAATCATATTTTTATTTATGTATGTAACATTTCCTGTTGTCTAGTGCATCGTCTATATTTTATTACATTTTATTAAATTTTTTTAAGGTGTAATGCAAATGTGTTTTTTTCCACTTATTATTTTAAAATAAACACACCTGTCTTAGCACTCAAAAATAAAAATGTAATTTTGTTTTGGGGGGGTGGGGGGTAAATCTCCATTATCATGATGAATGCTTGCATCAAAATCTTAATGTGCATTACATTTTGCCTTTTCTATTGTTTGGACTTAACAAACGTTTACTTTTTTTAACACATACTTTATTCTGTATTTATTACAAGAAATGCATATACAAGCCAAGAGTTCCCTGTGGAACACTTCACAGGTGCGTCAGATGACAGTTAACTTCTACTTCACAATACCCATGCCTGGTAGGGCACAGTGCTCTGCAAAGGAAAATTAGCACATCCCCACATATGGGGCCATATTGATCCGGGTGGGGTTCAAATATAGCTTCTTCAAAATCATAAAGATACTTGTATTATATCAATACATCCCAACTCAGTAACTAAATTCCCCCCTCCCCCACGCTGACGGGTAAAGACTTAAATGTATCGCACTAGTGGACTGACCTTGTCTGGCATAACTATTGTCTTGAGTCAAGAAGATTATGGCTTTCTGGCCAGCCGACTGCTCCCATTTCTCGATGACTTGATTCATCCAGACCAGTCGGGTTTCATGCCAGGTCGCAACACGGCACGGAATCTGCTGCAGTTACACGGCGTGTTGGGGCGAATAGACACCCTAGAGGAGGAGGCGATTTTTCTGTCCCTAGACGCCAAGATGGCCTTTGACACTATAGAATGGGAGTATCTGTTTGCCGTTTTGGCTCAAATTGGTTGTGGACTTAAACTGATCGGATGGATTAGACTATTATATACGCAGCCCACGGCTCATGTCTCAGTGAATAATCATCGCTCCTCCTCTTTTCACCTTTGTCGTGGCACGAGGCAGGGTTGCCCGCTGTCGCCGCTCCTCTTTTCCATGGTACTGGAACCACTGGCTGTTTGGATCAGGGGAGATCCGGGTGTAAGGAGCATAAAATGGACAAGAGAACATGAGGACCGAATATCGCTCTATGCGGACAATATTTTGCTATATCTGGCCTCTCCAGCGAGCTCGCTACGAAGGGTGTTACATATCTTTCATATATTTGGAGCGCACTCGGGTTATCAGATAAACTGGTCCAAATCCCAGATGTATGCACTCTGGAGAGAGCCCCCTAAAAGTCCCTGAGGCTACGATATTCCTGTAGCGAGCCAGGGTTTCCGATACTTGGGTATTTTTATCACGCCCGATGCCACACTCTTTTTCGAATGAAATCTCTTGGGTCCCTTACAGCGGTTCAGATCGGATTTCATACATTGGCGAACACTTCCCCTTACGCTTTTGGAACGCGCATCCCTGTTTAAAATGCTCACCCTGTCTCGCTTTCTTTATGCCCTGCAAAACGCTCCTAATCCGGTTCCCGATTCCTACTTTGTGCAAATTGAGGGAGTGGTGCGGGAATTGCTGTGGGAGAGCCGATCTCCCCGGATTTCTATAAACAAACTCACCGTAGGATGGTATGACGGGGGAATAGGGTTGACTGACATGCGACTATACTATCAAGCATCGCAACTGACTGCTTTTAACCGATGGGTGTTCGGACGGCATGACGATCCCAGCTTTCGCACGGACCATTGGCTGTTGGGTAAGGGAGGCTACAATAGGGAACTATATATAAATTATCGGAAACTGCGTCTGACTGGCCCCACTGCACGTACAGTTGAAGTGTGGCATGGAGTCCAGCGTAGGCTGGGGTGGCAGGGACGACTGACGAAGGCTACCCCCTTGTGGGAACCCGACATATTGGGCCGCCTCAGTACCTGTCCCGGGTTTGACAAATGGGACATGATTGGGATATCAACAGTGGGGGACATGTGGGTGAAAGGGAAGAAGGCAACGTTTGCGGACCTTTAAACTGAATACCAACTTGCATCCTCTGAGACTTTAGGTATCTCCAGATTAGCCATGCTATTGATTAGCCCTCCCGAAGGGTACACCCCTTCCAGATTCCTCGCCATTAGAGGACAGACTGTTGCTTGACCCAATGGACAGGTAAGGCCATTTCCCTCACATACAAGAAATTAGTAAACAATCATAGTGATCCTATGCTGAAACTACGGTCTACTTGGGAGACAGATCTGGGGGAGATCGCTGACCAGGACTGGAGAGAGGCACTGGCTTTGCCCCAGGAAGTAGCGATTCCTATGCGGCTATGGCTGCTCCAGATTCTATACAGGGTATATTTTGACGCCAAATTGTTATTTAGGATGGGCAAGAGACCTGACTGGCACATTCACACAAATTGTCTGGAATTGTCCCCACATACAACAATATTGGAAGGCTGTCACCCGACAATTGGCCAGAGCATGCGATAAACCCATTCAACCGTCTCCCAAACTCTGCTTCCTCAATATTTGGGAGGCAACTAACCTCTCACAGGCGGAGCAATCGTGTGTCACGAAGGGTTGGATTATTGCTAAACGAAATATTGCACAGAAGTGGGGAGTTGACACGACACCACACGTTTGAGGCTGGGCAAAAGACATGGACCATGCCATGGTCGCAGAAAAAACGGTATATAAAGGGAGGGGATGCCCCCGAAAATGGGACCGTAAGTGAGGGAAGTGAGATCTGTGTTTCCCCTACGGTGGAGCTGAGGAAAGAGAGACAAACACTGTTGGAGAGGGCGGGTGAGACAAGGGTAGACCCCACACTGAGTAGCTGAAGATAATCTGCTACAACATACGGGCCAGTCACTGGTTTTCGCATAGTTTCAACCCTGATGCATTGCAGTAACTAAGTAGGTGGGCATTGCCTCTGAAGCTGGTGGTTTTATGTATTTCTGATTCTGAAAATGTTGTGCAACATTGCTGAGATCTTGTGTAGCTTTGCCAAAGAGATGTTTATAATGTCTTATACTGCTGCTTTTTGTGACCAATAAAAATAGTGTTTAAAAAAAAAGAAGAATATTATAGCTCTTCGAGTAGAGTGCAAGGCGGACAAATGTTTCATTTACAAAATATTTTGTGTTTTCTGTTATTAATGTAAATAAGAATATGTATTTCACATTGTTATCAGTAACATTTTTAATAATCAATGAACTGTAAATGAATAATATTGTCAGGGCAAGCTTTGTAAAGTGAAAATTGTTTATTTATAATTCAGATAATTCTCCCATAAACTTTTTTAAATTAAAAGAAAATAATAAGAAAAAAATGGGTTTTCAACAACAACACCTTGTGGCTTTTTTGCCCATAACTTGCCTCCTAAACATAGTCAAAAGGGTATCCTCCTCAGGAGGGGGCAACTATTTGCCACAGAGCAGGCACCTCAAGGCTTTTTTTGGGAGGGTGGGTTTAGGTTTGGTGGGGGTCAAGGACAGATAAGAAAATAATTTAGAATGAGGAGTAAGGAGTGAAGGTAAAAGGTGGTTAGAAAATCAACTTTTGGAGGTAGAGGGAGCTGAAGTGGGTGATGTGCTTGTGTCTGTATGTTTGGTAGTTACATTTGGGGCTGGTGGTTGTTTTGTATGTTTGGATGTGTGTTTTTTGCCTGGTGTTTGATATTCTGGTGTGTGGGTTTGCTTTTGGTTGTTGCTGTTTTGTATAGGTGTGCTTTTGTGTCAGTGTGTTAGTTTTGGTGAGTGTGTTGTTGTGCTGGATGGTGTGGCTGTGGCACGGATGGGTGTGGTTGTGGTGTGGTGGTGGTTGTGGTGCTTGTGGGTGTGGGTGTGGTGCTTGTGGGTGTGATGGTGGTTATGGTGCTTGTGGGTGTGGTGGTGGTTTTGGGTGTTCTGCTTTTGGGTGTAGTTTCAAAAGTGTGTGAATGTTGTTTGTGTGTTTCTGTTTGTGTGTGTGTCATTCTGCTGCTTGTGTCTGTTGCAGTGGGTGCCTACCAAGAAGTGGGTGTGGTGCTTGTGGGTGTGATGGTGGTTATGGTGCCTGTGGGTGTGGTGGTGGTTGTGGGTGTTCTGCTTTTGGGTGTAGTTTCAAAAGTGTGTGAATGTTGTTTGTGTGTTTCTGTTTGTGTGTGTGTCATTGTGCTGCTTCTGTCTGTTGCAGTGGGTGCCTGCCAAGAAGTGAGTGTTCTTGGGATTGAAGTGGGAGTTTGGATTTGGGTTGAGGAAAGGACCTAAGTTGGGGCAGAAGGTTGGGGTGGCTGCGAGGCTGGGGTGAATAAAGAGGCTGCAATTTTGGCAAGCAATCTATGCATGCTAGACTTTGAACTGTGAATGGCATCCAGAAATGCAACTATTTGTTGCATTTGGCAGACTAGCTCCTAGAGGCCAATCAGTATCGCAGTCTGGTCTGTTGAGATGCTTTATAATAAATCAATAGCCTCCTCGCTCAATGCTGCTAGGGTGCCAGTGGCAGGGGGTGAGGTGCCTGTGGCAAAGGCGACCCCAGCCTTTTTAGGGGTTCGAGTTTGGCCAACTGGGAGGGGGGAGCAAGAGGGAGGGAGGAGATGTGTCAGTGGGTGGTAGACAAGGATTAGGTTTTTACAGTTCAGGTAGGGTCCACCAACACGAGGAACTGGTCGCTTGTGGAGGCCTCTGATGAAGATGACGATGTGGTGGCATCCATGTCAGTCCCTTCATGCCACTGTATCCATCAGTGTCGGATGTTTCATCACATGAAACACAATGGCCAGCTGCTTCTGCGCCTTATTGGCCAATATCTCCTTTGCCTGTTCTTGTACATGCTGTAAAGACATTTTCTATAGTTTTATTGCATCTGTGTAAATATAACAGATCTTTTCTCAAAACATTTACTGAATTTTTATATTTCACCTGTTTTAAGGCTTTAAAAACAAAACAAAGGTTTAAACCAGCTCAGAATAACATACAGTCATCACATTCAAGTTATTTGTACAAAGCATAACATTGTTATCGAGAGCACACCTGCTATCACAACCCTCTCTTCGAGTCTCTACTGGACTCTTTGAGTGTTCCAGTCTAACCTGGAGTAGTCCCCCCCTCCCATCCCTTTACTCTACCTAATACCCATGGTACTTCTGCCACTGTCCCCAGATTTTATCCCACTTGTGTGGACAGCCTCTGGCTTTGTAAATCACTTTCTCCGCCCTGGCGCACCAATCCATGTCAGAATTCCATTTACACACTTCTGGTATCTGTCTTGCCCCCCATTTTTGGGCTATATTTTATTTTGCCACCATTGCAGCCACTTTCAGTCAAATAGTTGGGTATTTTGGCCATTACTCTTCCCCTGTTATGCACAAAAGCATCCATCGCGAGTCAATTGGAATGTTTATCCCTGTGACTTTTGACATGAGTTTTCCCACTCCTTTCCAGTATTCCTGTACAAATTTACACTCCCACAGAATATGAAAAAAGGTACCAATTTCTCCACATTTCCTAACACAGAATTTGGACAACCCATATCCCAGTTTATATATCAGTGGTCTGGAGGCATATGATCTATGCAATATGCACAACTGCACCAGTTGGAATCTGGCCCTAATTGCTACGTCTCTGGGGCTTTGTACCGCCTCCTCCCAGTCATCATCCTCAAGTAGCCCCAATTCCATCTCCCATGACGCCTAGAGAGGATCTACCAGATTTGGGGAATTATACAGCAGCTTTTTGTATGTCAGGGAGGTGGCCTTGGTCTCCATTGGGTCCATCAGCAATCTATCTTCCAGGGGGGAATAATCTGGAAGTGTGTCAACCTCCCTTATGTGCTGATGTAGTGCATGTCTGAGTTGTAAGTATTTATATTTCTCCGTTTCTGCCAATTCATACTCCCCTTGGAGTTCCTGAAAGGTGAGCGGTTTCTGGCCTCTCCATACATCTTCTAATTTCTCAATCCCCAACAATTCCCATTCCTTAAAAGTCTCCCTAAGGGCCCTCAGTTCCATCAATTGATCGCTGTCCCATAGTGGCGTTCTCCCTGTTAACTTACCCTTCCACACCACGTGTTTTGTCGCCTCTTTCCATACTCAAATAACTGTTTGCATAGGCGTAGGTAGGAGCTTATCTATGTGCCCTCCGTACAATGCTGCCATGTATCCCCTAGTCCCCATTGCCCAGTGATCTGCCCTGAATACGGGGTCACCATGATCTCCAAATGTCCAGTCATTGACTACAATTAACTGTGAAGCCCAGTAGTACTTGAAGATATCTGGGACTGCCAATCCCCCTTCATACACTCCCCTCTGTAGCTTTCCCAGGGCTATTCTGGTGCTGCCGCAGTCCCAGAGGAGTCTGCGCACCTCACTATTTATATCTCTGAATACTTTCTGTGGGAGCACTTGTGAGTATTTTGCAATACATATAATAGCCTGGGTAGTGACATCATTTTAAAGAGGATAGCCCTCCTGATCAGTGACACCGGTAATTTCCTCCAGTGTTCCACATCCTCTCTTAACCTATGTATCTGTCTATGTATGATGTCAGAGATGTATTTTACTATGCAATGCGTGTCTTTGTAGTTACTTATTCCATATCTGTCTGAATAAACTAATATATATATATATGTATTTCTTTTTTTTAAAAACCTCTGTATCTGTGGGTCTACATTTCCCACAAGAAAGTCTGCCTCATTTGTGGATATATGCATTCCCAGGTTTGTAAATTTAGTCCTAATTTGCAGGGGCGCTTTGTCCAGCAGTCTCTGTGGGATTTCACCGGCCAGCTGGAAAATAAAAGATTTTGCCCAGTTGATAGTGTACCCAGAGTAAGTCCTAAGCAGTTGAAACACCTGTAGGACCCTGTGAACCAATCTATACGGGTTAGTGAGATACAAGAGGATGTTGTCAATGTATAGAGATATTCTGTCCACCCAGTCCCCTCCCCCGGGTAGCCCTTGCAGTACCGCATCGTTACGTATCCAAGTTGCCAGAGGTTTCAAAGCCAGGGCAAAAATCATCGGTGACAGTGGGCAGCCCTGTCGCATGCCTTTACTGAGGGAGAATGAATGAGACATCTCTCCATTCACACGCACTCTGGCCTGTGGGCCATGGTATAGGAGCTTCACCCAGGAGCAAAACTCTGGGCCGAAGGCCAGTCTGTCCAGGGTGGCACATATAAACTGCCACACTGTACGTGTAAGTTCCGGGGGGGGTTTTCTTCGCTGGTTTGCTCTTTCTTGTAAACTTCAATTTCAGCCTGGATGAACCCCCGAATCACAGTTTTATACGCCTCCCATAATGTAGAGGCAGACTCTATTGTACCCTTGTTAATGTCAAAGTATTGTGTAGTATGTGCCCATACCTTGTGCATGAATTGTTTATTTCTAAAGTGCCATGGATCTAGTATGGGAGGTAGAGCAGTATGTCTATACGGACCTTGTAGTTGAACCATTACAGGTGCATGGTCCCGTGCTTTAAGTGTCGCATCCCGGAATTGTTCCAATTGAGATGTCAGGGTTAAAATGTAGTCTAGTCTGGAGTGAATTTTAAGCGCCGCTGACGTGTGTGTGTATTGGCGACTCGTTGGGTTATGTGCTCTCCAGAGATCCGACATGCCCATCGCTTATACGAACCCCTTTAGTGGCTCCTTCAACATCACCCTGGTTTCATTAGTCAACCTATCAATTTGAGGGTCACCCCCAACCACCATCATGCCCAATGGCATCTCATGGAGAACTTTAACAAATTGTGCAAATTGTGTGTAGGCGTGGGGGGATATACACCGAGCAGAAATTTACAATCCTCCTTTCCCATCATGTTGAGAGAGCCACGTATTTCCCCATGGTATCAAACCAGCATTTCTGTACTATCAACGGTGTTGAGACTTTAATTAGGACTCCTACCCCCCTCGAAACTGTGGTATACCCTGCGTGGGCCTGGAGCCTGTAGCCATACCTATCTAGCGCTTTACAATGGTTGCCTTGTAGGTGAGTTTCTTGAAGTAGAACCACATCTGGGCTATGCCGTTGCAGATAATGTAGCACTAACATTCGTCTAACTTTACTGCCCAACCCATTTACGTTCCATGTCAATACTGTTAACGTCATCTTGGGGGGTGACCTCTCCGCCCTCACTCAACCCCTGTCGATTTATACTTTCTCCTAATTCTGTGTGTGCGACTGTCTCTCACTTCCCTGAGCCTACAACCAATAACATAACTAATGAACTGGCTCACCTGATGTGAGGCAAATCCCTGAAATTGAACCCCCCACCCGCTACCCTGCTGGACAGTCATAAAACTACCGCCACCCCAACTGGCAGAGAGCCTGTTGCCCCATAGAACTACTTCTCACTAGGGTGTGTCTGGAGCCCTCACCCACGCTTCCAACCCATACAATCCATAAGTAGTATAATACCCTGTGCAGTTTCTCAATTGTCAATATTTCTCACATGGTCCAATCTCACCCTCCTCCCTAGCCCCCCCTTGCCCAACACAACAATCTCCCAGGTGCTTTCTTTTCAGGCGATGCCGCTTTTGACAATCATCTCAAGTTGCTCTCCGTACTGCTCAATCTCACCTGCCGTTCCGAGTCTCCAGCACCCCAGGGTTTACTTTTGTCTCTAGTTCTTGCTGTTTTTTTCTGCACTTCACGCTAACCTTCAAGCCACTGCCAAGCATCCTCAGTACCACGACTTCCCCTCCACCACCACTCGCAGTCTCGCTGGAAAGAACATCATAAACTTGATTTCCCTCGCTCACAATTCTTTTTTGACAGCCTCAAAACTTTGTCGTAGCTTCTGTACTTGGAGTGTAAAATCCGGTAAAAAACGGATCATTGCATTGTCATGATGTAAGTCACCATGCTCTCCGGCTGTTTGTAGGATAACGTCTCTATCCCGAAAGTTAAGGACCTTAGCGATAATTGTTCTAGGCGGCGCCCCTGGTCTGGGTCTCGGCCTGGGGTTCTGTGGGCCTGTTCGATTGTGAAAAAATGTGACAACCTTTTGGGGCAGAGATGTTGCGTGATTATGTTTCAAGGCTTTTAAACTTTGGTTTATGTTAATCTTTATCTCCCGCATGTAGGGAATATCTTCAGAAACTATTTGGTCACAGTTTTGTAATTTTCAATGATTGCTTTATTTTTTATCTTTTTTCTTAGCTATTTTCAGTTTTCTGCAGGAACTGTTTTACACTGAATGGATCTGATTTGCTGTTTAACATAGTGAACTTATGTCACAAAAATTTTATATACAACAAAAATACCTTAGTACATTGTGAGTACAAGGCAAACAGTCTGCTTTTCTGGCCATTTCACAATGGTAAAATGTAATTTATTTAACTTAAGTATTTTTAAAATGTTCATATTATATTTTTTGATTCAGTACTTAAGATGCTTATTAATGTATCACACCCTGTGTATTTACTTATGCTGCTGAAGAAATCCCCAAAATCTATATTTTTTAGTTTTAAATTATTTTTACAGCATAGATAAATACATAGGGCTTAATTAGTTTGTAATCCACTTTAATACAGATAGAAAAAAATGACATATTTTCTCTCAGATATCTTAATTTATTTTTAGATTATTATACCGTTGTGAAAAAAAAGTGTGTTATAAAATATTGTCCTTGGAATAGGTTGGTCAAAATATCTGTTTAATTTGTGATGGAACATTCCATCTTCAAAAGTCACTTTAAGCATTCTATTTTTTTTTCATTCTTGATTTTTCATCTGGACATTACAATGGGCATAAACTTAATGTTTTTGGTATAAAGTTACCCTGTTATTAATGTGTTCACATTCCTGTCTATTATTATCCAAAAAGTATGCTTATAGAACTCATTTTTCAATAAACAGACTGGCTTACATGCACATTTGTAAATGAGCAAGACATCATCCAAAATTGTCATTTTTAAGATAAATTAAATTGTTTTTTAATTAAAAACATATTTTCAATATGTTTTTAATTAAAAGTTTATCTAGTTAATCTATGTTTTTAGTAGTTTTGGCTCACATGTTTAATATCATTCATTTATAATACTAACTCACAAATGTGAAGTTTGGGACACCCACTGTATCATAAGTGCATTGTATGCTATGTCACTTGTAATTGGGGGAACAGAATATCCTTCACAATTGTGATGGACTATCACACCTGATACAAATAAAAATTTTGGCATGTTTGATACAACTGTCCCTTTTAAAATCTACCAAAATCATGTTCAATTTATTTTAGGCAGGCATGTGTCTGCTCCAAAGAGTCCTTTGTAAGTGATCAAAAATATAATTGTATCATTTTTAACAAATTACTTTTAAAAACACATAATGATACTCCTTGTACAAAACGTACACCTTCATGAACTCTTCTTGTGCGCTGTTCATGTGTCAATCTTTATGTTGATATCACATTTTGTTGCTGTAACAAAAATTTGTTATTTAAAATTAAAAACACAAAAAGTACCTCCTTCATGCTACTGTCTTTCTTTCAACTGCCCATCAAGCTACGATAGGCCACTGCAAGTATGCAGGCCATTAGAGGGGTCAGGATGCGGAGCATATGCTTGGAATGTTGGGAGAACTGGCCGACCTGGACTTCTGCTTACTTCTTGGTCTAGCCTTGTACGTACTCCCACCTCTTGCTGCAGTGGATACTGTGCCACTTGTAGACCCACAGGGTCGGCACCTTGTTGGCGATGGGTTTCCAAATCTACATTTTCTGATGGGAGTTGACCTGTATGGATACAAAAAATGAAGAAAAAAAAATGTGTTTTTTTTTCTTCAAAACAAATGTGTTTTGATGTAACACTAATTTGCATTCTTAAGAATTAAAATGGCATAGCTTTTTGTCCTTTTTCATAATTTAAAAAACACACAAAAAAATCAATTTTGTCATCATTGGTTGAGTAACCTTCTCCCTTGTTATATCCTTACTTTACTAATCTAAATGTCATTTGTTGGATTCTAAACATTTTCAAAATATATTTGGTATGTAAAAAAATTTAAAAATATATAAATGTGGTCAAGGGCTCTGGGTAGCCCGAAACGCGTAATGGTGGCATAAGTAAAATAAATATTTGAAAGCACAAAATAATTGGAGTCCGTTCCGTTCTTTTTGGAAGAAAACAAAAGAAGGAGTATCGTGATATATATATATCTATCTATATATAAAATCCACAATCCTGAAGCCGTGCAGGTAGCGCAAAATCAGGTACAGGCCACTCAGTAAGTAAAGTGAAAATGCAGTGCTTTATTCTTCCATCGACCACAGCATGACGCGTTTTGACCGGGTAAACCATCATATATTGCTGGTGGTTGCGGTGAGATTTGCACCCATGAAAATAAATTGAAATTGAGGAAATCTACTCTCCTGGAGTGCAGTGAATTCTTAATACTTGCTGATTAATATATACGAGGTACAGTCCATCCTCGACACCGGCACCTACTGTGCAACTGACGGACTACATTGAAGAAAAAAATAAAATAAAATATATATATATATATATATATATATATATCAAACAGAAAAATGGCATCTTGGATTGTCCTTCCACTCGAGTCGAGCGGACGCCACCGCTTAGTAAATAATCCAACACTCTTACCGATTTGAAGTAAGAAACGAGCCACTCTGATTGTAGATGCAAAGTCAAAGATTTATTCAGGCAAACAAATGCCGTGTTTCGACCTATCCAGGTCTTGGTCAACTATATATATATATATATATATTCACTGAAAAAACCATAGGTTTCACACATGCTATAGTTAGCTGGAAATTTTACTCGTAAAAAACCATTGAAATTCCCCCGTTATAGTTAGTGCAGGCAACTATAACTCACGCGACCGCAGTCCTCCTTTAACAGTGGTGCATGAAACGCGTCAGGCAGGACGAACGCTGTTGCCGCTTTGCATCTTTTCCTTGCTGCTGCTTCAAATAAAGATTGTTGCCGATACTTACCTGTTTCGTGGGCTCCTTCCATCACAGGCAACCTGTTGGATTGATATATATATATATATATATATATATATATATATATATATATATATATATATATATATATATATATATATATATATATATATATATATTCACTGAAAAAACCATAGGTTTCACACATGTTATAGTTAGCTGGACATTTTACTGATAAAAAACCAATGAAATTCCCCCGTTATAGTTACTGTAGGCAACTATAACTCACGCGACCGCAATCCTCTGCTGATGCTAATACTGTATTTAGACACTTATTTGCCCATGTCTTCTTCCATTAAATTTTAGCTATACATATATTACAAATATTTTTTTTGCATAAAGACACATATGTCATCAGCAGAGGATTACGGTCGCGTGAGTTATAGTTGCCTACAGTAACTATAACGGGGGAATTTCATTGGTTTTTTATCAGTAAAATGTCCAGCTAACTATAACATGTGTGAAACCTATGGTTTTTTCAGTGAATTTGTACGTTTTTTTAAATGCTAAGTTACTTTACGCCATTCGTGGCGTGCGCGCCCACTTAACGCAGTTCGTTCCGTGCGCACACGGTGCGCTTCGCGCACCGCGCGCCCACTTTACGCAGTTAGTGCCGTGCACGCACGGTGGGCACGCGGTGCGCTACGCGCACCGCGTGCCCACGTTACGCTAGATGGGCCATGTACGCACGATGCGCTTCGCGCACCGTGCGCACATGGAGGACATATGATGCACTTCGTTTTGAAAGGTAATATTTTAATTTTTCGTATATTTTATAAGCCATGCACAAATGGTGCCCTTCGGGCACCATTTGCACACGGGGTGGAGAGAGTGTGGATAATTTTTTTTTTTATTATTTTTTTGTTAAATATTTTATTTTATCTTATCTGTAATAAGCCATGCACAATTGGTGTCCTTCGGGCACCAATTGCACACGGGGTGGAGAGAGTGTGGATACTTTTTTATTTTTTTTATTTTTTTACCGTACGCGTACGGTAAGCGTAATCGGCAAAATTACTGAAAAAATAAAAATTCCGTTTTTGGCTTGGGGGATCTTTGGGGACTCCCTCAACATGGCTATGTGTGTGGGAGTTGTCTAAACAGCCCCTTTACATGTTTTTGGGCTTTATATCTTAAAAATCACTCTCAGTGCAAGAGAGAAAATGGCGGCCGCCGCTTCCTGGTTTCGGCCGATTCGAATGTTTACTAAGATCTAAGAGCCAATCAGAATCGCGCTCGCGCACGCCACCGTACGCGTACGGTAAGCGTACCGTAAGCGCACCGTAAGCTGGCTCAGATATATATATTGATTTAAAGGCTATTTTCTCAGAATATACTGAACAGATTTACACCAAACCTACAAAAGGCACTTCCTTGACCTGAGGACTACCTCTCTGCCAAATTTCTAGTAATTCTGTTCAGCCGTTCGGGCTGTAGCCCTGTCTAAAGGTCCTATGGAAAAATGCATGGGAAAAATGCGTTTTGGGACTCCCCTTTTATCTCAGCCCCCGCTTGACAAATCCCCCCGAGACTTTCAGGGTAGGAGCGGAGCGTAGCGCCCCACCTATTTTGAAAAATTCGCGAGGATTCGTCGACCGGCGCCAAAGTTATTCAAAATAGAATGTTGCGGATTTCCTATGGAAACGTGGTCCTAACTATAACTACCTACTGGCGACCGCCAGTAGGTAATATATATATATATATATATATATATATATATATATATATATATATATATATATATTCACTGAAAAAACCATAGGTTTCAGACATGTTATAGTTAGCGGAAATTTTACTGATAAAAAACCAATGAAATTCCCCCGTTATAGTTAGTGCAGGCAACTATAACTCACGCGACCGCAATCCTCTGCTGATGCTAATACTGTATTTAGATACTTATTTGCCCATGTCTTCTTCCATAAATTTTTAGCTATACATATATTACAAATATTTTTTTTTCATAAAGACACATATGTCATCAGCAGAAGATTGCGGTCGCGTGAGTTATAGTTGCCTGCACTAACTATAACGGGGGAATTTCTTTGGTTTTTTATCAGTAAAATTTCCGCTAACTATAACATGTCTGAAACCTATGGTTTTTTCAGTGAATTTGCAAGGTTTTTTAAATGCTAATTCCTATCTATAACGTGTGTGAAACCTATGGTTTTTTCAGTGAATTTGTACGGTTTTTTAAATGCTAAGTTACTTTACGCCATTCGTGGCGTGCACGCCCACTTAACGCAGTTCGTTCCGTGCGCGCACGGTGCGCTTCGCGCACCGTGCGCGCACAGTGAGCACGCGGTGCGCTTCGCGCACCGCGCGCCCACTTTACGCAGTTAGTGCCGTACACGCAAGGTGGGCACGCAGTGCGCTACGCACACCGCATGCCCACGTTACGCACCGTGCGCACATGGAGGACATATTATGCGCTTCCTTGTGATAGGTAATCTGTTAAATTTAATTTGTAAGTGATGACAATAATATGCCATGCACAGAGAGTGTTTTTTTTTTTTTATTAAAATTTTTAGCGTAAGCGCACCGTACGCGTACGGTAAGCGTAATCGGCGAAATTTTCAAAAAATAAAAATTTACCATTTTTGGCCTTGGGGGATCTTTGAGGACTCAACTAACATGGCTATGTGCATGGGCACTGTCTAAACAGCCCCTTTATATGTTTTTTGCCTTTGGTTACAGCCCCCCCCCTCAGAGTACGAGAGAGAAAATGGCGGCCGCCGCTTCCTGGTTTCGACCGATTCGAATGTTTACTTAGATGTAACAGCCAATCAGAATCGCGCTCGCGCACGCCACCGTACGCGTACGGTAAGCTTACGGTAAGCGTACCGTAAGCTGGCTCAGATATATATATTGATTTAAAGGCTATTTTCTCAGAATCTACTGAACAGATTTACACCAAACCTACAAAAGGCACTTCCTTGACCTGAGGACTACATCTCTGCCAAATTTCTAGTAATTCTGTTCAGCCGTTCAGGCTGTAGCCCTGTCTAAAGGTCCTATGGAAAAATGCATGGGAAAAACGCGTTTTGGGACCCCCCTTTTATCTCAGCCCCCGCTTGACGAATCCCCCCGAGACTTTCAGGGTAGGAGCGGAGCGTAGCGCCCCACCTATTTTGAGAAATTCGCGAGGATTCGTCGACCGGCGCCAAAGTTATTCAAAATAGAATGTTGCGGATTTCCTATGGAAACAGGGTCCTAACTATAACTACCTACTGGCGACCGCCAGTAGGTAATATATATATATATATATATATATATATATATATATATTCACTGAAAAAACCATAGGTTTCACACACGTTATAGTTAGGAAATAGCATTTAAAAAACCTTACAAATTCACTAAAAAAACCATAGGTTTCACACATGTTATAGTTAGCTGGACATTTTACTCGTAAAAAAACAATGAAATTCCCCCGTTATAGTTAGTTAACTAACTATAACTCGCGCGCCCGCAATCCACTGCTGATGACGTCACATATTACATCACTCATGACATGGTCAGTGACATCACTCATGACATCACTGATGACATCTCAAATGACATCACTGATGACATCACTGATGATGTCATCCATGTGAAAAATTAGCACATCTTCTCACACCCTAATATAACCTTTGATACACCAACTCAAAATTTAAGAGTTCAATTGTCAAAACTATACATACTGCAATACCAATAACTACATACCCACTTATTAACTCTTAGGTCTACATACACCTCCAATCATTCAGCTGTACAGTCACTCATACTTACAGTCACTCCATACAAAACTATCTTATGCATTTATACACCTATATAGACACTCACACACCACCAATCATCCATAGAGGTTCACTCACACCTAGTCAGTCATGTAAATAATCACACTCCCATTTACTCACCTATGCGGTTATACACACTCAAGTTCACTTAGTCATAAAAATAGTACCACATTCTTACGCTCTTATAGAATCATTCATACAAGCACACACTCATCCATACAGTCACTTTCACAATCACACACTCTCACATCTACCCACTTATATACTCTTACATGCATATATACTGCCTTTCACATATGTAGTTAGTCACAAATGTACCACTGAGATATACATTCAATCCCTAACACACCCATACATACACTCACTCAACCATACAGTCCACCACAGATGCACTCTTAAAACCATGCACCCATAGAATCACCCACTCACACATTTATGCATAGAGTCACACACACCCTACCCACACAAACACTCAGGAACCCATACAGATACTGAGACAAGCAATCAATAACTCATATACACACTTATATAGGTATTTACAAAACCATGCAGCCACTTATACACCAACATACAGACACATACAAACATTTACACAGTTTAGTCACTAGTCTGCAGTAAGATACATTTAATGACTCACTTATAGCGTCAGTTACGCACCACAGAAAATCATCCATTTACACACTTGTACACCCACTCATTCTTCAACAGGCCTTTCCCTATATATATTAAACATATTAAAATTGATCAGAAATACATACTCAATGGATGATGTCATCAGTGATGTCATCAGTGATGTCATTTGAGATGTCATCAGTGATGTCATGAGTGATGTCACTGACCATGTCATGAGTGATGTAATATGTGACGTCATCAGCAGTGGATTGCGGGCGCGCGAGTTATAGTTAGCTGAACTAACTATAACGGGGGAATTTCATTGGTTTTTTACGAGTAAAATGTCCAGCTAACTATAACATGTGTGAAACCTATGGTTTTTTCAGTGAATTTGTAAGGTTTTTTAAATGCTATTTCCTAACTATAACGTGTGTGAAACCTATGGTTTTTTCAGTGAATTTGCAAGGTTTTTTAAATGCTAATTCCTAACTATAACGTGTGTGAAACCTATGGTTTTTTCAATGAATTTCAAAGGTTTTTTAAATGCTAATTTTAGAATTTTTTAATATATTTTTTATATATTTCTTTTACCAAAATTTCCCTATGTATACATTTATAAATTATCTGTATCCTTTAATTTGGTGTGGCTCATTTTTTTTTTACTTTGAATTTGGATAAAGTTGAACAGCATAGTTAATATCTTCTATTAACTTATGTCCACTTTATTTCTTTTTTCTTTTCTATAAATTTTTAGGGTGCGTGCACAGAGCGCGCACCTAGTACGTTTGCGTACGTTTTTCATGTATGCAGGCGTACGTTATCTACGTACGCATACATACGTTTTAGTGCGCGCTCGCAGCGCGCACCTAGTACGCATGCGTACGTTTTTTGTGTACGCATGCGTACGTTATATATGTACGCATACGTACGTTTTAGTACGCGCTCGCAGCGCGCACCCAGTACGCATGCGTACGTACGCTTGCGTGCGTCGTACGTGCTCCGCGCGCTACACTCGCGTATATGCGCAGAGTACGCACGCTGACGTTCGCGCATGCGCGCGTGCTGTGTATGCGCGTTACGTACACGCATAATACTTATGCGCATGCGCGCGTACGCGTTTGCGCATGCGCAATTACACCGTGCGCGCTCTGAGCTTGCTCCGTGCGCGCACCTCAGGTTATGTGATTAATAAAACAACACTTTTAATTGGTTTTTATTACTTTCAGTTTCAGATTGTTTCAAAACCACACCCAATCCCCTCATGGCAAGTCATGTGATCAAGAAACATCACTTTTCATTGGTTCAAAGTACTTTCTGTTCCAGATTCTTCCAAAACCACACCCACTCCCCTCATTGTTAGTTCTGATTCCCTTGGAGAAGGAGCTACTCTGTTTTTGTGAGACAATGGCAGAGCACCAGCCATCTTCTGAGAGTGAACAGGACACTCTTGAGAGACAGAGGCAGAGGAAGCAGAAAGACTCCTTTATATGGCAGTTTTTCACTTTTCCTGAGGGACAAAAGAAGGTGAATGCACCAAAAGTCACCTGCATACTTTGTCACCGCACCTTATCACGTGGGAATGCTAATAAGAAGTACTCTTTTAGTATTCACACAATGTTGAGGCACATTGAGAAAATGCATCCTGTGACTTTTCGTCAAGCTTCTGGAGCAAACCCTCCACCTGCTCAGCCGACGACATCTGCAGCTACTCAGCCGAGCACATCTTTGGCAGCTCAGCCGAGCACTTCTTCTGCGATGGTGCCTTCACCTTCTTACACACCTCTGGATATTCGTCCTTGTTTTGGGAGGATGAGTACACACTGCATGGATTGTGGTACTCTTATTACTATGGGTGAGAGCAGTGTTGATCTCATTCAGAGAAAATTTGAGGAGCACTATTGCAGTGAGCCATAGTTTTGTTATTTTTTTTTCGTTTTTCTCTTCCTCTGTCCCTACATTAGCTCAAGGGCCCTTTTTAGAGCCACCTAAAATCTAAACACAAAAACTTGTTTTTTTAATCTATTTGTCACTTTTTTTTGGGGGGTGTGCGCACCCAATGATGTTTTTTTAAAAAAATAATCATTTTTTTCACCTTTAGTAAACCTTCAGGGACTCCCTGACAAAGAGAGGGGAGTGGCAAAGTAATTAAAAAAGAGATGGTGTACATTTCAATGATGAAGGGAACAGAGTCTTCCTCTTGAACTTTAGACTCTGCATCGGTACTAACTTGTAGGTACCGAAAAACACTCAATAAACACAAGGGCTCTTTTTAGAGCCACCTAATATCTAAACACTTAAACTTGATTTTTATTTCTATTTTTTTTAATGTTTTTTTTCGGGTGCGCGCACCTCGCGATGTTTTAAAAAAAAATTAAAATCTTTTTTTTTGCCCTTCGTGGTCCTACTGTGACCCCCTGACAATGGCTAGGGGGTCAAGAACTCCCTACTCTGCCCCCTATTCACGTTCTCCACCTTTCCTTTTCAGTGCCACAGACAAAATGGCGGCCGACACTTCCTGATTTCGACCGATTCGAATGTTTACTGACATCTAACAACCAATCAGAATTACGCTCGCGCGTATAGGTATTGATATGCTTTTAAATGCTATTTTCTCAGGAAATACTAAACAGATTTACACCAGACCTGCGAAAGGCACTTCCTTGATCTTATGGCTACCTATCTGCCAAATTTCAAGTAATTCTGTTCAGCTGTTCGGGCTGTAGCTGCGACTAAAGGTCCTATGGAAAAATGCATGGGGAAAACGCGTTTTGGGACCCCCCCTTTTTCTCCGTCCGCGCTTAACGAATCACCCCGCGACTTTCAGGGTAGAAGCTGAGTGGAGCGCCCCATTAGTTTTGAAAATTTCGCGAGGATTCGTCAACCGGCGCCAAAGTTATTCAAAATAGAATTTTGAGATTTCCTATGGAAACACGGTCCTAACTATAACTATCTACTGGCGACCGCCAGTAGATAATATATATATATATATATGTATATTTATATATATATTTACTGAAGAATAAAAGCAAAGGTTACACGGACGCTATAGTTAGGAAATGGAAGAAAAAACCCTTAGAAATTCACTGAAAAAACAAAGGTTACAGGGAAGTTATAGGTTCCTATTTTGCTAGTACAAAAACATAGAAATTTAGCAGTTATAATTACCTGAGCCAACTATTACTTGCGACTCCGCAAGGCACTGCTTATGATGACTTCATATATTACATCACTCATGACATGATCAGTGACATCACTGATGTCATCTGAAATCCATGATGGTCCAAGTTGTGACATTTGCAGGGGTATGTTACTTTGCCGTAATACAAAGGAATCGTGTGTTGATCCTGGAAAACGCGCTCGCACGGTTGTGATGTACAAATCTAATTTTTTCTAATGTGGTAGACTTGTTCTTTGTTGTGTGGTGGCACCAAGGCAATATGAGTGCCATTAATTGCTCACATGTGGTAGGCAACCCAAGGCATAAAAATCTCCCTTCACGTAGGCAAAATCCTCATTTTGTGGTAATTGTATGAAGCTGTTGATGTGCCTCATTATTGAAGAAAGAACTTTTGTAGAACACCACTAAATGTTGGCTGTGACATTCCACCAGATGTTGCAACAGTGCATTAGAATGGTACTGTGGCCATAAAATGGAATACAGCCATTATTTTCAATAGTGGTGTCATTTATGTGGGGTTCCTATTGTGAGGCAGAAGATCTGGCTCCAGATGATGACATCAATTTGCCTATTTAATCCTCATTTGTTGATTATAGCCCATTCTTCCATGGTGGCAAGGTCTGGAACTGTAAATGAAAAATATTTTGATTATACATGGGTTCTAATAAACAATTCTTTATTCCAGTTTAATGAAATAATACATTTTGATTTGTTGTTTTGTCATTTTTTTAATGTGAAAGACATTACCTCCATGCATTTTATTTATGAATAGACAATCTTTTTATTTGTAAATCTTTAAAATGTATGATGAAACAAACAAATTGAGAACAGAAATATAACACTAGTATTTGAATTTGTAATTTTTTATTTAATTTTTAAAAAACTAAAAAAAAGATGAAATAAAAAAAAGTCATTCATGGTAAATGGAACTATTATTGTAGAGCCACAATTGTTTGCAATGCAATGTACAAAATACAGCTGACATCAAAAAGGTAAATGTATCTAGAAAATAGTCCACTGAGTAAATGCAAGTCACACACTAGAGGAAATTAGATTCTGCATCTCTTGCTGATGGAGGTCTACTATCCTATCCTGCTAGTCCAGTTGAACATCCTCTCCTGAGTGGGACTAGTGGATCCACAGTCGCAGGGACTGAGGTGGGTGCAGGTGTTTCCTCTCGTGGCAGGGCTTCCTTTTCTGTGGCTGAGGCATCTGTAGTGAGCCCAGATGTTGTTGGACCACAGAAAGGGGAAGATGTTGCTGGAGAAAGCCCTGCAGATATAGGTCAAACAATCATACAGAATCCCAGTAAGGGAGACCAGATTCAAATTGAGATTTTCCATTTGAACATTGTTCTCCTTCTACAACTACTTTGACTCCTGGAGCTCTGTAAGGACCTGGGCCATCATGTCTTGGGACTGACTGAGGGAGCCCAAGACTTGGTCGATGATAGCCAATGTGACAATGAACCTAGTGGCCTCACTGTGCTGACCCACAGAATCTCTCCCAAGAATCCTACCCCCACTGCCCTGTGCCCTGACCCAGTGTGCTCTATCTCACTGTTTCCTAGCTGGACTGGATGTGGCATTGGATAAACAGCAGTCAGAACTGGGGTAACAAGATTGGCATAATGTTCCTTTTTCACAGAGGAAGTGAAGGTATCTAGAGGCTGAGATGTGGTAACAGCTGGGGTGAGAGGTGTAGATGTAGTCCGAGTAAGACTCACTAGAGCGATCTACCTAAGCAGACCAGATGGTCCAGCCTCCTCCTCATCATTCGGACTTGCAGAAGTGGATTCCTCACTGGATTCCTCGCTGCAGGCTTATTCCTGCTCTGGAGGGGAGGTATCATCAGTAGCAATGGCAGATTTATTTTTTATTTTTACAACCAGATTTTATTAGGTTTTTAAAAACAGCATTGACTAAACATACTTATTCTCTGGCGTGTGTCACTTAACATTCCCTGTAACAAAACAGTCCCTCTCACCCCCCTTGAGTTGCGCTTAAGTTCATATAGTGGGATCTCCGGGTGTTGCTAGGTGTTTCTAATTCAATAGTTTAATTGTGCTACTCTGAAGCACCTGCTGTCTCTAGTCTTATTGTTCTTCTCTTCCCCTCTCCTTTTCCAACACTGCCAGGTGAGAGGAGCCCATCTCGCTAGATCCCTGTGTATCCACCTTCAATTCGCCTATGAGGCTTTCCCATGCTCTCGCCCTATCTATTTTACCTATCCCTCGGCTGGCTTCCCTGAGTAAGAGTCTGCCTTCTGCTCCTGCCCATTTTTCAAGTTCTCTTCTCCAGGCATCTGTCCTTGGCCCTCCCGGTGCCTTCCAATTCCTAACTATCTCTCTCTTAGCCAAAACGTAGGTGAGATACTGAAACATCTTGTTTTTGGTCTTGTGTGGGAACCATCCTGATAAGAAATGCTCTGGGGTTTTGTTGGAGCTCTTTGTCAATGAGATCGCCAATTATCTGTCTTATCTCCTCCCAAAACACTTGTAGTGTGGGGCAGCTCCAGAACATGTGAATGATATGTGCTTCCCTCTCTCAGCATCTTGGACATGCCGTGGTCTCCGCCCCGAAGTATCTCCTAATGCGGGATTGGGTGAGATACGCTCTATGTAGTACGTAAAAAATTATTTATTTAAAATGCGCATTTCTAGATGCTTTTGGGGTTCACTCTAGATTCCTGTCCCAATCCTTCTCTGGGATCTGCTTCCCCAAGTCTTCCACCCACTGTACCAGCAGACGCTCCAGAGGCTTCTGCATATCCTGCCTCATCGCCTTGTAGAGGCAGGAGACCGCTTTGATCCTTCTTGCCGATAATGCGACGTAACTGCATCCTGCCAGTGCACAGGGTTCTGTGCCACCCACGCCCCAGTGTTTTCTAATCCTTCTAATAAGGGCCCCATGTTTCAGGAACTGACCTCCTGGCAAGTCATATGCCGCTTGCAGTTCCTCGAAGGCTAGTAGTGCTGAGTCTTCGTATAGGTCCCCCTTTACTTTCAGACCTGCTTCTTCCCAGTCTTCTAGTCCTGCCCAGTGTTCTCCCTGGTGCAGCCAGTGAAGCATCGTTATGGGCAAGTCCGGGGAGTAAGGGACCTTTGCGCCCCGCAGTCTTAGGTATCTGGCCCAGCAGCACACCACCATCCAGGATTCCGCTTCGCTCCCGACGGGTCCCTTCGTACACGCAGCAGGATCTTAGCAAGGATTACGGCGTCTGGCGCAGCCGGGTACTACTTCCGATCTGGATTTCACTCTACCGCTAGCCACTGTATCAGCCAGTACAGCTGGCCAGCTATATAATATCCCTCAAAATCAGGGACCCCCAGGCCACCCTCCCCTAAAGGGCACTGCAAGGAGGCCAATGCTACCCTTCTGCGTCCAGCTCCCCAAATAAAGGATATTATCATTGAGTCATGCTCCTTGAATGTAGCCCACGGGATCCACATTGGGAGAGCCCAAATTAATACAGGAGCCGCGGAAGCACCAACATTTTTAATACCACTACCCGCCCAGCTACCGATAGTGGCAATGTTCCCCAGAATTCCATTGCAAATCGCACTGATCTCATCGCTCCACCCACATTACCCTCCAGCAGCGCAGCTGAACTGTGGTACATTTTAACTCCTAAGTATGGCAGGTGTTAGACCTGGCACCATTGGCGTGGGTCTCCCTTCCATTTTTTGCTGTTGCCTCATGTGTTTTTGCTGGTTATAGATGCTTTGGGCACTGTGCCACTGTTGTTCAGTGCCACAGTGCAAGTGCTCCCTATGGTAAACTGATGTATGGATTAGTGTCTTCATAATTGGCTTAATTTGTTTACTTGTCAGACCCTAGTACAGTGCACTGTGTGTGCCCAGGGCTTGCAACCAATGTTGCTGGTGGGCTTGCAGCACGGATAGTGCCACCCACCGGAGCAGCTTGTAAAGTGTGTCTCAGGTCTTCCATTGCAGAGCCTGTGTGCAGTCTGGTACTGCCATGCTGACTGGGCAAGTGCACCCACTTGCCATTCCCTAAACCTTCCCTTTTATACATATTAGTAAGACCTATGGCAGGCCCAAGGGCAGGGTGCATTGTAGGTAAAAGGTAGGACATGCCCTGGTGTGTGTGGCATGTCCTAATAGTGAATTACAGCCATTTTCGTTTTTCACTATTGCAAGGCTATCTGTTCCCCATAGGCCAGAATGGGCAGTTTGATTATTACATTTTATAATCCTAACTGACTCAGGGATCATGGTAGAAATTCGAGTTTAGTATGCCTGAACTCAGAATGATAAAATACATATTTTAGTGAAGTTGGTTTTAACATTCTGTTTTTGAAAATGCCCCTTTTAGAAAGTAG
The DNA here is from genome assembly GCF_964204655.1 of Triturus cristatus. Taxonomy (NCBI): domain Eukaryota; kingdom Metazoa; phylum Chordata; class Amphibia; order Caudata; family Salamandridae; genus Triturus; species Triturus cristatus. Next base: position 646,501,505 of record NC_140590.1, read on the forward strand.
GCATTTTCTTGTCTAACCATCCAAACCTGCCTCTGCTCGGCTGTGTTTTCCGTGTCTGGAGTTTGAGTGACAGGGTCTGGGGGATTCCAGGAGACAGGGTGAGTCAGCACAAGGCTGAATAGAGAGATCTGCATCTAGATGGGTGGGAGGGGACCTGGGACCTGAATAGGGCTGGGCCTTCCCTCCACAATGCTAGCTCCACCCCCTGTGGTGTGTCTGAAGTCCCTGCCCTGCACTGTGAAGGAAAGTAGGAGACATTTCAACAAAGTGCTCCAGGACTGACCAGAACTGGTTTGGACTAGGCAACGGCCTCTATGCCTTCAGAGAACAAAGAGAAAAGTAGTATAAATATTTTAACCCAGACCCAAGAACTTTAGATCACTACTGGGAATCAAGACGAACCTTTGCTGAGGAGAAGAACCAGGAAGCTGAAGGAGGAGACTACCCCTGTGCTGTGTGTTTGGAGGTTGGCCTGCGGTTGTTGCTTCATTGTCAAAGAGAGGAGAAATGGACTGAGTTTGCTTTCTATCAACTTGAAGAAGACTCTCCAAGGGCTTGAACTAGAGCTTGCCTCCTGCCTGAAGTCTCAGGGATACAAGACTTCACCAACCAGCTCCCCCCTGAATTCCGTTGCTGTGATTTGAAGTGCCTGCTGTTGTGCTGGGCCTTTTGAGAGACTGCGTGTCGCTGGGAGCTGGAAGCGCGACGCAACAACGAGAAGCGTGTCGCCGCCGCAGCCGCTGTCATCGCATCGCCGAGGAAGCGAGCCACAGCTGTCATCATTGCATCGTCGAAGAGCGGCGCATCGCTGGAGAAGCGGGACGCTGCCACAGAGATCATCGTCGCATCACCGGAGAAGCGCGTCGCAGGGCCTGTCGCGGCTCCAAAGATCATTGAGTCGCCGAACGGCCATCGGGCGTGCACGCATCACACCAACATTGTCGCATCGCAACCAAGACGCCATTTTGTCGCATGGCACCGAAGAAGAGTATCGCATCGAGTTGCCAGTGTGTTTCATCGCACCGAAGAGCAGTAAGAAACTGACGCATCAACTCCCCACACAGTAAGGAAGCGAGCATCAGCTCCCCTCCGCTGCAGTAAGGAACCGACGCATCCACTCCCCTGCGTGTAAGGAACCGACGCATCACCTTCGCTGCAACCCTTTTGTTTTCTTTGCGCTACGCATCTAAGGTACATTGAGAGTAAAGTGTCGCATTTACAACTTGAGAGAACTGAGCTATTTTATAATATTTGAGAGACTATTTTTGATTACAGTATTGTGGATTTGTGTCGTTTGGTCTACTGTTAAGTCTATATAACAATACTTATTTTTATAATACAACCTGTGTGGTGTCCATTTGTAGTGTTGTCACTGTATTACTGTATGTGTTCACAAATGCTTTACACACTGCCTCTGAGATAAGCCTGCCTGCTCGTGCCAAGCTACCAAGGGGGTGACCAGGGGTTATTTTAGGAGCCCCTTACCCTGACTAGACGAAAGGGTCCCTATTTGTCACAGGTACCTACCTATGCCAACTAGAGACCTCCAAATCTAACAGCAGGCAGTCAGGTTCCCACTTCAAGGTCTCTAGATCAGGTGGTGGGGGTATTGGGCGCCATGGGGTATAGTCTAGCAGAAGGTTATCTGCATATAAGGCTATATAGTGTTTCACCTGCCTGGGTGAGATGGTCTTCCCAGTACGCACCCGAGCCGTGGGGGTTGCATATAATAGCCGTACTCTCTCAAGAAAGCCTCTTCCCAGTCCCACCCTAAACAGCACTTCATAAAGGTAAGGCCATTCAAGGATGTCAAAGGCCTTCTCGGTGTCCACTGCAAACACCGCTGCCTCTTGCCTGTTGTATCCAATGGAGTCCATGACAGCCAGGAGTCACCGAATATTTATGGCTGTGTTCCACACCGGAATAAACCCTGATTGGTCTGCATGGACCAGTTCAGGCATGTGGGAGAGAAGGTGCATCGCCAGTATCTTGCTTAGGATTTTATAATCCATGTCCAGCATGGATAAAGGTCTGTAGGCTGCGTAGTTATGCAGCTCTTTCCCAGGCTTAGGCACCTAGAGAATGAGGACCTCCCTAGTACTCTCCAGAAAGAACCCAGCCTCTCGGGCCTCTTGATGTAGTGTAACTAGTCGAGGTGCCAGCTCTTCCACATACACAGCGTAGAATTCGGCCGGTAGGAGGATTGTGCCCAGGGTCTTATTCCTTGCCATACCCTTGATGGCGGCCCGCACTTCCTGCTGCGTAATGTCTGCTCCAAGCTCCCCAGCCTCCTAAGGGCTCAGCCTCGTCATCTGCAAACCTGCAAGGTACTCCTTAGCTTCTGCATTCTTGCCCTCTAGTGACCGTGTATACAACTTTGCACAGAAGCGGGTGAATACCTCATTAATCTTTACCTGTGTGTAATGCCTAACCCCTTCCTCGTCCTCTATTTCCACCAGTCACGGGCTCCTGCTCACCGGATTTGCCAGCCGTGCTAGGAGTGATCCTGATTTATCTCCCTCAGCGTGGGTGCGCTCCAGGTACTACTTGTAATCGAAGCATCAAAGCCTCTCTGTCTGTCTTGCCACTTCTTCTTTGGCCTCTAAAACTGCTTGCTGGTGCTCCAGGCGTTCAGGCCTTCTGCGTTCCAGTCCCCTAAGGGTCACCTCTGCCTCCTCAAACTCTGCCAATAGGATGCGCCTAACCCATGTGGTCAGTGTAATGCATTGACCTCTCAAGACCGCCTTGAAGGCGTCCAACACTGCATTCGCCGACGTGGCCGTCCCCGTGTTGGTTGCAAAGTACTGCCCAATTTCACCCCTGATCTCTTCCCCGAAGACCTGGTCTTCTAGCGTGTCCGGCCAGAGCATCCATATGGCGCTCGACGGTATAGGGTGGATCCATTTCAATGAAAAGACCACTGGGTTATGATCCGATATCGTGCACGAAAGATATTCCACAGCAATAACGTATTGTTGCATGTCCACTGTGCATAAGAAGGCATCTAAGCGTGCGTGTACCTCGAGAACCACAGAAAAATGGGAGTAGTCTCTATCTTGGGGATGTAAGGTCCTCCAGGCATCTATCAGTCCCCAGCTCTGTCTCCAGGTAGTGAATGCGTGTGAGGCCTGTCTTGCTTGGGAGCTTCACAATGGGAGGTGAGATCTATCTAGAAGTACATTGTCTACACTATTGAACTTGCCTCCCATTAAGGTAGTCCCAGTCAAGTATTGCGTCAGGCAATGATTCAGTCTTGTGAAGAAGGCTGATTGTTCTGAGTTGGGTGCGTAAATACTAAATATATATTTATCTCCCTGCCCTCTAACCGCCCCCTGATGGCTACGTAGCGACCCTCCTGATCTACCAGTATCTCTATTAATTGGAATGGGACCCCCGCTTGGATCCATATTAACACTCCTAGTGCATACGCTGAGTATGTAGTGTATAAAAGTTGACCCCTCTACCGTCTCTGTAAGGCCTGTCCCTTTTTCTGCGTTAAGTGTGCCTCTTGCAGCAGGGCTATCTGGCCTCCCGCTCTCTGATATATGAGAGGATTTTATGTTGTTTTGTCAATGTGTGCATACCTCTAATGTTCCATGTCATACATTTGTATTTCTGCAATTCATCCATTGGGTAGTCTCATAATTCTCAGCTTCCTCCCTCCTTGCGTGTTGTCAACAACTGGTCTCCCTGCTCATTCCCATTCGGGTCTTTGTGCGCTGCAACTCAAGGTGTTCCCCCATGTCAACAAGAAACATTCCCTCAAACTCCCACTCCCCAGGACAAGTAGGAAAACACCCCCCATCCAAACTAGTGTTATAAGTCTGTAAGTGACTGTTCGCAGTTTAGTCAGTCAGTTACAAAGGGTGGAAGGCCGCCCGTCCACCGCTCTCCGAGTCTCTGCAGCCGCCCTTCAGTTCTGCGGTCCCAGAGGGAACCCTTGCAGCGCCCCCCCACCAGAAACCCCAATACCTTGTTGTTTGATCAGGTGCTTTTAGTGTCTCTTTAACCCTGCTTACAATTGTTCCCATCTTTCTCCGTCTAGGCGATGTCGTCTGCCGTCTGCAGGGTTACGTCTGGGAGTACCACGCTCTGCGCCTCAGAGTCAGTAGACCTCTGCTCCAAGCCAGAGTCTGCTGCTGCTTCTCTGCCCTCCGGCGGTAAATAGGTTCTTCCTTTGCTGCTCATCAGCGCCACCACTTGCATCGCATTCTGACGCTCCAGTTGCACTTCCTCTTGTGTAGGGGGCTAAGGTCTCCCTCATGGCCCGACGGCCCGAGAGCAGTTTCCTCATCTTCTTCTCTTCTCTGGGTCTCGCAGCGGTTCCATCCCTTTGTGCTTCTCCAACCCGTTTGAGGCTTCTTGCGGGGTCCTGAAGAACTCCGTTCCTTCCTCTATGGTCACTCATAGCTTAGCCGAGTATTGCGTTACATACTTGTAATTCAGCTGTCGCAACCTTTGCTTCCCTTCTCAATAGGAGCCTCTCTGCCTTTGCACATCCCTGGAAAAATCCGGGAAGATTTGCACCTTTGAGTTGTCCACTGTTATGTCTCCCTTGAGGTGCACCTGGGCAAGGATATGATCTCTGTATCTATAAAGAGAAGCTTCGCTATCACTACTCGTGGTGGCACTCCTGGCATAGGTGGTTTTGCAGACACTCAATGCGCCCTCTCAAAGGCGAATAAGCTTGACAGGCTATCTAGTTCTACCTCTTCACGCAGCCATTTTTCAAGGTACTCCACCATGTTGCGGCCTTCAATTTTTTCCGGCAGACCTATAATTTGGAGGTTGATCCTGTGTGATCTATTTTCAGCGTCCTCGGCTCGGAATTCCAGTGTGCCCACCTTTGTCTCGGAAGTTGCTAATTGCTGTTTCATTGTCATATGTCCAGGAGGGTCTTGGACAGCTGGTCTTCATTTGTCTTCACACGTCCGCCAGTTGCTTGTGATCTTCCCTAAGTAGGCCTAGGTCTAGGCCCAGCGAGTCAATTTTAGCCTCCAGGTGCTCACTGGAGAATGTGATAGACTGCAGTATGTCCTGCAGCATGGGGTCTCCAGAGCATTCTGCCTGCGATTGGGGCTCCCCTCTCTCCTCCATCGGTTTTTCCATTAGGGCCTCTTCTTTGTCTTTCTTTTTGGGGACTTTAACCATTGTGCACTCTCGGTCTATAGCACTTCTGGTGCAACAAACACTCCTACAACGTTGGTTTCAGCTCCCATCGAGTGTGGGTTCTTCTCTTCATGCGGGCGTTCTTCAGCAACTATGTTCCCCCGGTTTACACAGATTAGTCGCGTCGGCATCTACCCTGGTTCTACACTACTCATCGCAGGTCTCCTCAGCTACATCTTGCCTTCGCAGTTCAGGCCTGTGTCCTTCTCCCTCAGTGTCTATCAGGGGCCTTGTGTTGTGGCGGGTTCTGGCCTTGTGTGCCCCTAGGCGCCCTTCAGCCTGTCGCTTGCTCGGCCGGAGACTCTTGTGTCACGTTCCGATCCACGTGATCACTTTGCCTGTCCCGCCTCTACCCTCTATCTCCTCATACACACTTTAGGGCTCTGTTTTTTCTGCCTTTATTTCCCAGTCTGCGCTCCGTGGGGGGGCCTATCCCCTATATCGCGTGCTGGGCTTCGAGGCAAGCAGGTCTCAGGTCCGCTCCCTGGCCTCACCAGTGCTGTAGGGCCCAGTCAGATACACTAGGCCTCTACTGTGTCTCTGTCTACATCACAACAGCCTCCTGGGTGGTTCTGCGATTCCTTTTCCTCTCTTTTTGTCAGGTCCTTGGGCCTAGGGCACACCTCCCCGCATGCTTGGGGGGCCCTTCCTCACTCATCACAAAAAAAGCCCCGGGTCCAAGTTTGAATGGAGGTCTAGCATGTGACTCAGGATATCTAAGTGTGTAAACTGGGTATTCCCTTTTGAAGGACAGTTTCCCTCACACACCAGTGGTGTCATGCTTCATCATGCGGGTACCTCCTCATGAGAGAACCTAGTCCTCACGTGGGCTACAACCCCCTCACTGCGAGGGAGGAGCTCAGGAATGTTTTTCAAGTGGAAGGTGTGTCTACTAAAACCCCATGATGACTCGGTGTGCGCTAAAGAAATGCAGTGCTATATTGTGAGTGAGTAGGAAATGATTAAAACTAGCTACAGGGTCAACTATGACGTTGCTTTTTTATTTCAGCTGCCCAGTGCCAGGATTAAAATCAGAATATCGCTCGTAGTACACGTGCCAGGATTCAAGGCCACTGTGCTCTTACAAGACCAACATGTTTCAGCCCAATAGACCTTAGTTAGTGTCACGGTTTTATTGAGGGTCGGTGATGTAGCTACTGCATAAAAAAGTGAAAGGTGTGTGTAGTAACGTGAAAGAGAAAAAAGTGAAACAATACTGAACCAGGATAATTTGTCACTGTTCAGTATGTTCGACGTATACCCTATGAGGTATGCAGAGTTCAACATATCTGCCACAGCCTTTTTGACCTAATGGTGCGGGTGCTGCAACCAGGATCATTTGTCACTGTTCTGTATGTTCGACGTATACCCTATGGGGTATGTGGAGTTCAACACATCTGCCACGGCCTTTTTGGCCTAATGGTGCGGGTGCTGTAACCGCCAGTGGTGCGGTTCCTCAGGTCGGCAACATCCGTCCGTGGCAGGTCGATGTGGGCCCTTCCTCACTGCCAGCCGCCCACTGCCTGTCTCTCCCGCTAGACCCTCCAACGCTCCATCAGAAAACCCACAGATACATTCACTCAGAGGGCCGCCATGCTCTGCCAGTTCCAGGGTTTTAGAGGGTCCCCTTCGATGCAGTCCCGGTCCCCCGCTGCACCGCTCCCACCAGGTCCTTGTTTATGGCCTACTCCTCTGAGTGGCGCCAGGAGGCTCCAGGCCCGCGACTAGTCCACCGCACCGGGGAGGGGGGCCTCGCCTGCCTCCGTCACGGGCCCCGGTTACTGCCACACCACGGACGCTGATGTCGCTGCGGTTCGCTCACCTCAGGGGAATCAACACATAGTCCTCCGGGGGCTGCAGGGCTGCCTTCTGCACCCCGCACTCTGTCACCTCCGCCTCTCATGCTTGGCTCCCGGACCAGCCACGTGGATCACCGGCAGGTCCGCTGCTGCCGGGTCTCCGCGCCTCTGTCTGCACTTCAGGGGTCTCCGGGCCAAACTCAAGATCCGGCGAGGCAGCGGGGGTGGAGGGCACTCTCAGTTATCTGCTCCTCTGCAGCCATTCCGGCGACGTCGGTGGGTGAGTCTCTTGTGCGTCATTACTTCTCCATGGGCGCCGCCATTTGACTCGCCTTCAGGCCGCGATCAGAGTTACATTTTTCGCCGCCGTTCCTCGACTGGGAGGGGGTTTCTTCTACTCTCGTGCACCCTTCTCACTCGGGGCAGCTACAGGAGTGCGCCGCAGGGGCTCTGTCCCATTCTGGGAATCAGGATGGCACTCAAAGGCGTCTGGCCGACCGGAGCACGCAAGCTGCACTGCTCACTCCATTGGTGCCAAGCCACGCCCCCAGCAATTGCAGATGGTTATCCACATTCTTGGTGTTGGGCTTATAATAAAAAAATTTTTTAACTGTCAGGATTATACACCAAATGTGTTTGGAAAAAGAAATTAAGCAACCTAAAAGGAAAAATAAAATGTATATAATTATTATACCTATTAGTAGTATATTAATGAATAACACAAAGAGTTTAATCACACACACAGCTACTTCAAAAAAGCAGGTAACATGATGTCATGAAATGAAAAACAATTATAAAGTATACATAAAATATACCAAACAATCTACATAACACAGTAGAGGAGAGAGGAGAAATGTGAAATAAACCATTCCAAATCCTAGCAGGGTAAAATTCTGAAACTTTAACAACTTAGAAGGACAAATAACATTAGTCATGATATAAACATTGCAAAGTACATTTATTAAAAATCAACTTAGAGTCAGTATACAAATTGATGTACAGTAACATTATTAAGTCATCAAACTTTGATTTGTGAAATATCAATTCAATAAAAGAAAAAGAAAATGACAACATACACAATCAAACAAAAAACATTTCAAAACATAGCATAAAATAGAGATTGATAAATACATTAGACTTTTACATATGTGAAAATATGAAAGAAAAGATAGAATAACATTTCAGCATTGTTTTAACAAAACAAAAATGGCATCATGGTAGTTGTAGTCATTTCAATTAAAAATTAACAACACTTGCAAAATTGTAAGTTAAACATATTTAGTAAAATATGCATTAAAAACAGTCATTTACAATATAAAACACATTTACACATTCTATTATTAGGTGAAAAAATACAAGCGCCATAACATCATGTGAAATTTAATGGAGATTGAAACCTGTAATCTTAAATTCAACAAAAGACATTCAAACAAACAAATATGGCAACAAGAAAATGGAGACAAACACACATATTGACAAAACATGTTAACAATCCATAGTATCAACAATAATATAACACATTTCCAAACAATAACAAAAAATTATATATAGGTTTACATGTTTAAAAAAGGTGCAAAACACATTAGCAACTACTAAATTAAAAGCAATAATGACATCAAGGTTTAGTGACACATTCAAGAATATAACTTGCCAGTCTCCACTCCACCAGGAATTCCTGTCAAGCCTTCAGTATGTAGGACCTGCACGAACTTCTCCACCCAAGGATATAGTTGTAAGAGGGGGCTGGGAGAACAACACCAGTCCTCTAGGCCTCCAGGTGATGCTTGGAGGCCAGGGCATGCACTATCCCCTGCAGGTCGTGTGTATGCAGGTTGCTTGCTACAGCATTCACTCTGTCAGCTATTTTGGCACACATTTGCTTTTTCTGAGCGATAGTTGTATTTTATACTTGGGCTCCAAACAATTGTGGCTCTACTCTAATCATTTCATCCACCATCACAGAAAATTCTCCCTCAGTAAAACGGGGATTTCTCCTCCCTGACAATATCAAATAATAAACTTAAATAAATTTGATAATCCACTAGAAAAAATAAAAATAGAAAAGAAAATGAACAAGAAACAGAGAAAGCAAAAAAAAAACCTGACTTCACTGAAAATGTTCTCTTCAATAATGTTCTCCTGCAGTGGAATGGCAAAGGATCATGGTCTGAAATGGAGTGTGTTTTATAGTGTGGTATGTATGTAAAAACAATTAGCCAAAACACATCAGGTGTGTGCTGCTAGTATCTGTCCAAAAGCCACAGGAATAGTACACTGTTGAAAGTGTCCCGCGACAGTATACCGCCATCAGGAATCTGCCTCTAGGACAATGCCAGCACAACTGAGGAATCTAAATAGGCTCCGTACATTCCCTTTACCCTGATGGCGACGGAGTAATGTTAGCCAGCAGAGTAGTCTGCCACGTCGTTGGATGTGAGCCGCTTATGTGATGGAAAATACTCTGGGCCTGATTTAGATTTCAGCGAACAGGTCACTCCATTACAACTGTGACGGATATCCTGTCTGCTGAATTATAAATCCCATAATGTTCCATGGGATTTATATTTCGGTAGACGGAATATACGTCACTGCTGTAACGGAGTATCCTGCCCTCCAAAATCAAAATCAGGCCCTCTGTGAATGCGGATGGAGGATCAGCCAGCCCACATCTAAATAGGGTACGTGGAAATCCGTCAGCATCACGGAGTACTTGCAAACGCCGACATGGAGAGATGACGGGAGTCCTGCTAAGATCTAAATCTGGCCCTACGGCTTGATTCTAAGACTTGGGAACTGAGGTTAGAGCAAGAAACTGATTGCCAATAGTGGTGAGATAAGGAACAACAAGATGGGTTCAGCATTTCAGTATTTTGATGGGGCATGGATAAACAAAACACAACTAGAGAAGTTGTAATTTATTTGAAACATAGTGAATAAGTGGGACAACCAGGTAAACCAGTTTGCCTCTCATGAAAGTGGTAGTAAAATCAAGAGGGGAGAAAAGGGTGGGAGGTTGAAAAGTCTGATATCAATAGAATAGAGCAGAGAAAGTGTAAAAGGTTACTGGAGGTATTTCAAATGTAATTTATTTTTAATACTATTCCATAAAACAATATGTATATTCACAATGCACAAACTATTTATGAAACATACCAAATATCGTAAAAGAAACATAACATTTTAGAAGCCTCTTTAAGGCAGCAGTATAATATCTCACCAATTAAACAGTCATCTCCCCAATGCTCACTATCAAAAACATATTAATTTAAGGTACTACATTTCTTTCTTTGATTCCAAGCAAGAAAAAGATACTTTGAGATGGCAGAAATAACTACTGTCGATGTTACAGTTTCACCTATTCCAAATGCTATCCCATCCAGGGTAGTGGATGTATTTTCCTATATATTATGTAAAGAGGGCAGAAGAAGAAAAAATGGGCTTCAGTCTCAACATCTTGTCCACAAGATGAACAGATGCCCGGGAAACAGAAACAGGCCTGGGACATCCGTAACAGAATCCTCAGGCCTTCTTCACTCTGCTTCACCTATACATATAATGCATACATTACAATTCTCACCACATACACAAACATGCACAAAATACACGGACGTGATTAGGTGAGAAAACAGGGTATAAACTGGATTTACACATTGGTGAGGCACTCTCAGCCAGTGATAAAGAACTAATTTTTAGTGAGAGTGAAAAAGCCTACAGAATACTGAGGGAACATCTTTAAATTGGACCTTTTCTTTTTTTGCGCCTTCTCATCTTACATTCTCTGATTGCTTGCTAACTCAGAAAGCCTTCTCCCACTATAACCCTAAACCCTGCATGAGATATTGACCTTGATTTACTCCTGCTTGAGTCCCCTCCATTCTTTCTTCAGAATGACCCTCTTCATACCTTTCATCCTCTGCACACCTTCCATTTTTGAGAATACCCTCATCTGTCTCATGCATGCCTGCTTTAATCCTTCTTTTTGTAATCCTGCAACTGACTGATAACTCATTTAATTGATCACAACCTCCCCTCTTTAAACCTCTAAACAATCATCCGCTTGACACCACATAGTCCCCCGTTAATAATTGACACCCCCTGGTATTAATATATCACAACGAAACTGGAGTAAATATATGCAAATTTTCTTGACAGCACATGACTAGTCACAATAATCAACATTACCCACTAGCTTAACCACTAACCCTGGGTTCTGGAGTAGTGTGCTACTTGCTGTATAACACTTCAACGCCTCGTCAGGGGTAGTAAGCGCTATATAAATCCAATTTCAGTTACAATTAGAAATTCTGTTATTACCTCAAAGTTAGGTAAACGTGGCCAACATCAGTGTTCAAATGCTAAATTGTAAAAATCAGCTGGCCCAGGCCTACTGATGACAAAATAGATTGTTTCAAACGGGCCAAATAAGAGGTTTTAACAAGCAGTGTGGTTTTAGAATTAATATTGGCTGTTCTACTCCATAATTAATCAAGGCCTGAGATGGATGGCTACATGTTAAACCAAACCAGCCAAGCTTGCTAGAACCTCTGATGATAAAGAATCACATAATGCACTTCTATAGACCTCTGCCAATCGTGATGAAAATATAGTGGCAGAGCACTGGAACAACACAAAGATTGTAAATCGCTGTTGTTCACTGCATTTGTGTTTTATGTGCTATTTTTCACCGCAAAATACAGCCTCGCTTCAAAATTGACATGAGAACATATTTTGGGGTAAAATATAGCACTAAATGAGGGAGTAGCATTTCATGTAATTGTGTAATTTTACACAAGATTCCCGAAATGTTGCGTAAATACACAAAAGCAAGTTATGCAACCTTTGTACATCCCTAGAGATTACAAAAACTTTTTTCAGAAATACACAGCTGTTCAATGTTACATCAGCCCCAGATTTCATCCCAAAACATATTTCAGAAAGCGCTAGAGCCTTATAGACAGCTATAGAAGAGGGAACAGTCCAGCCCACCATTTGTCTTCCAAAATCAATAACAGCCCAGATCTCTGTGCCAGGTTTCTGTTACATATCTAACTATCCCACTTCCCATTAGTGCTAAGTCTAACACGCTGACAATCAGGGGGACTTAAGGTGGTCAGGCAACAAAAAGACTGTTGAAGGTACTAAAAGTTTCGTTTTTTTGACTGCGTGATAGATGAAATGGCTATAGGAGGTAATTCTCGCAGCTTCAATAAGTTTTTGTATTTGCAAAGAGATTTCTGATGAAAAATGGCGCTTTTCTGCACTTCCCATGACATGCGTCTCTGGGGCATGCTTGGGTATATCGCTTCGATGTCCATCGTGATGATCATGTCATCAACAATGTTGATTGCAGTGTCACAAAGTAAACAAAGGACATCCTCTTAGAATCCATGTCACAATTTTGTGACTGGTTCCTTAAACCTATAGTTAAAACATCTGCCTCCTACTTATGAGACACCAAGGATGTCCTTTGTTTACTTTGTGACACTGAAATCAACATTGTTGATGTCATGATCATCACAAAAAACATCAAGGCGCTATACACAAGCATTCCCCAGAGACCCACCCATGAAGTGGTGGAAGACATCCTGCAGGATACAGATTGGGATTTCATGGCCCCAAGACTCTTCGTCATGGAATGCGCAGAAATAGCACTTACTGAAAATGTCTTTTAATTCAAGGGAATAATATACCACCAAGTGCAAGTTACCTCAATGGGAACAACCTTTGCGCCAAGTATGGCCTGCCTGTATGCAGAACAATTGAAGCAGACTATATATTTAACTCAGAGAACCCCTACAAAGAACACATCAAACTTTGGCGCAGGTACATCGACAATGTGTTAATAATATGGTATGGTAGTGAAAAACTTGCAATAGAATTCACGGAGTGTCTCAATACCAGGGACAGACACCTAAAATGTAAACATACAGTGAGCAAGGATAACGCTGTATTCCTGGACCTAGTGATTAATATGAATCAGGGAGGAATCAGAACTAAAGACCACCAATTTTTAAAAAACATTTTTTTTGTTTGATCTGTTTATTAACCCCTTCAGTGCTCATGACGGAATGGTTCCGCCATGAGAACCGGTGCTCCTGTGCTCATGATGGAACCATTCTGTCATGAGGACAGGGGCAGGAAATCCCTCTGCTGCAAACAGCAGAGGGATTTCCATTTTTTTTGGGCCTCAGGAGGTGGGGAATAGCTTCCCCAACCGCCAGAGGCCCCTCACTGGTTTTCAATCTAATGACGACCGCGTGCATGGCATGCTGTCGTCATTAGAATGAAAACGAAACTGAAACTTAGTTTCAGTTTTAGTGTTTTAGTGCTCGTGGGGCTATCTCAACCCCCGAGCACCGAAACACTTGGAAGAGGTATCGTTGGAAAGGGGAGAATCTCCCCTTTCCAAGGGTACCCCTCCCTAGTGGATCCCTCCTTGGGGATCGCCCCAAGGGGGCGATCCCCTAGCAGGGATTCACCCACTATGATGATACCTCACTTGTGTGGGTGTCCAATGCAGAATTGGTTAAAAACTTATTTTTTTTAAATGTAGCGCTTAGAATTCTCGGTGCTATACCCTTATTCCCTATGTTTTGGGCTCTTCCCAGTCACAGGCCATTGCCCCACCCACACAAGTGAGGTATCATTTTATTCGGGAGACTCAGGGGAATGCTGTGAGGTAGGATATTTATTCCGGCACCGTGATTCCACAAACAAATATGTTGAAAATGTGTTGTTTTCAGCTAAATTTGAGGTTTGCATGTCATTCTGGGTAGGAAAACGTTGGGGGATCCACGCAAGCCATACCTCATTGGACTCCCCCGGGTGTCTAGTTTTTAGAAATGTTTGGGTTTGGTACTTTCCCAAGATGGCTGCCGAGTCTGAGGACAAGACCAGGTAGTTTTGTTACAGGTAATTTTGAAGTCTCCACAGTACGATTTGGGCCATTTCCTGTTGCAGCCACTATGCCTACCCACACAAGTGAGGTACCATTTTTATCGGGAGACCTGGGGGAACATTGGGTGGGATGAAATTTGTGGATCCACGTAAATTCCAGAACTTTTTCACAAAGAAATTTGAGAAAAAAGTGATTTTTTTTCAGTGCAATTTGAGGTTTGCAGGGGATTCTGGGTAGGAGAATGTTGGGGGACCCATGCAAGCCATACCTCGCTGGACTACCCCGGGTGTCTAGTTTCCAGAAATGTGTGGGTTTGGTAGGTTTCCCTAGATGGCCGTCGAGACCCGGGCCAAAAACTCATGGGACTCCCCTTGCAAAACCAGGTTGGTTTGTGATAGCTAATTTTGATATCGCCTCGATAGATTTTGGGCCCCTGCCTGTCGCGGGTCCTTGACCCACCCACGCTAGTGAGGTACCAATTTTATCAGGAGACCTGGGGGAATGCTGGGTGGGAGGAAATGTGTGGTTCCACGCAGATTCCAGAACTTTCCCACACAGATATTTGAGAAAAAAGTGATTTGTTCAGCGAAATTTGAAGTTTGCAGGGGATTCTGGGTAGGAGAATGTTGGGGGACCCACGCAATCTATACCTCGCTGGACTCCCCCGGGTGTCTAGTTTCCAGAAATGTGTGGGTGTGTTAGGTTTCCCTAGATGGCTGCCGAGCCCCGGGCCAAAAACTCATGGGACCCCCCTTGCAAAACCAGGTTGGTTTGTGATAGGTAAGTTTGATATAGCCTCAATAGGTTTTGGGCCCTTGCCTGTCGCGGGTACTTGACCCACCGACGCAATTAAGATACCATTTTTCTTGAAACACTTTGGGGAACGTGCGGTGGGTAGAATTTTGTGGATCCACGCAGATTCCAGAACTTTCCACCACAGAAATGTGAAGAAAATGTATGTTTTTTGACAATTTTTTAGGTTTGCAAGGAATTCTGGGTAACAGAACCTGGTGAGAGCCAGTCAAGTCACACCATCCTGGATTCCCCTGGGTGTCTAGGTTTTCAAAAATGTATAGCTTTGCTCGGTTTCCCTAGGTACCGGCAGAGCTATGGTTAAAAAACTACAGCTAGGCAATTTGCAAAAAAAGGGTCATTTTTCACTGTTAAAATGTGGTGTGTCCACGTTGCGTTTTGTGCTGTTTCTTGTTGCAGGCACTAGGCCTACCCACACTAGTGAGGTACCATTTTTCTCGGAAGACTTTGGGGAATGCGGGGTGGGTGGAATTTTGTGTATTCACGCAGATTCCAGAACTTTCCACCACAGAAATGTGAGGAAAATGTGTCTTTTGGGATAATTTTTAGGTTTGCAAGGGATTCTGGGTCACAGAACCTGGTGAGAGCCAGTCAAGTCACCCCATCCTGGATTCCCCTGGGTGTCTTGTTTTAAAAAATGTATAGGTTTGCTAGGTGTCCCAAGATGCCGGCAGAGCTAGGGTTAAAAAACTACAGCTAGGCACTTTGCAAAAAAAGGGTCATTTTTCACTGTGAAAATGTGGTGTGTCCACGTTGCGTTTTTGGCCATTTCCTGTTGCGGGCACTAGGCCTACCCACACAAGTGAGGTACCATTTTTCTTGGAAGACTTTGGGTAATGCGGGGTGGGTGGAATTTTGTGGATCCACGCAGGTTCCAGAACTTTCCACCACAGAAATGTGAGGAAAATTTGTCTTTTTTGACAATTTTTTAGGTTTGCAAGGGATTCTGGGTAATAGAACCTATCAAGAGCCAGTCAAATCACCCCATCCTGGATTTCCCTGGGTGTCTAGTTTTAAAAAATGTAGAGGTTTGCTAGGTTTCCCTAGGTGCCGGCAGAGCTAGGGTTAAAAAACTACAGCAAGGCACTTTGCAAAAAAAGGGTGATTTTTCACTGTGAAAATGTGGTGTGTCCACGTTGTGTTTTGCACCATTTCCTGTCTAGGGCACTAGGCCTACCCACACAAGTGAGGTACCATTTTTCTCAGAAGACTTTGGGGAACACAGGGTTGGGTGGAATTTTGTGGATCCATGCAGATTCCAGAACTTTCTACCACAGAAATGTGAGGAAAATGTGTTTTTTTTTACAATTGTTTTAGGTTTGCAAGGGATTCTGGGTCACAGAACCTGGTGAGAGCCAGTCAAGTCACCCCATCCTGGATTTATCTGGGTGTCTAGTTTTCAAACATGTATAGGTTTGCTAGGTTTCCCTAGGTGCCGGCTGAGCTAGGCTTAAAAAACTACAACTAGGCACTTTGCAAAAAATAACATTGTTGTTGCCTGCTGTGCTTTGGTACTGAATCCTGCTGTGATCTTATTTCAAATTCCATGGGAAGCTGAGTGGTTCACTGTGATTGATTTGTGTCAGGCGTTTTTCTCTATTCCCTTGCATGAGGACAGTCAGTGAAAGGGAGGGCTGCACTCTCTCAGTGCCTACACAAATGCATGGAAATGCACAAAGGCATGTGACTTATTTTTCTGCTACCCTTGATCCCGTAGCCACAGGGCTACCTGGAGGCCTTAAAGCAGTGGCAGCGATTGGTGTCAGTATAGAGCGGTGTGGAAGAATTGTCCTGGGTCATCCACTTTTCTGTATTTGCGCCCCATTCAGTTGAGATTTGTTTGATGCATACACGCACTCAACACCTGACCAACAGTTGATTGACTAAGTATGAACAGATTATTCTTGCAGCAGAGAAAGTGTCACTTAAAAGGTGTACTACTTTGAATCTTGCAACCCTTTTGCCCCTGCCTGATATTGAAAGTGGTGATAGAGACATAGAGCATGACTGTCTCAATGTCACTGAACTATGCACCAAGCAAAGATCAGATATAGAAGATGAGCCACTGACTGAATCTGATCTCAAATTGTTTGTTGATGGGTCCTGACTGAGAGATGATGAAGGAACCCTAGGAGCTTTCTATGTGGTCTGTATAATCACAACAGTAGTCAAAGCCTCCTGGCTTCAAGAAGTGCTATCCGCACAAGTGGCTGAATTGATCGCTCTTACTAGGGTGTGCTGCGTTGCTGAACAGATGAACGTGACAATTTTCCCTGACAGTCAAAATGCCTTTGGGGTTGTTTATGACATCAGTCAGCTACTGTCGGAGAGGGGATTCATGGCTTTGTCAGGATCCTCTGTCTGAAATGGTGCCCATGTCATGAGGTTGTTGGAAGTATTGCAACTGCCTACCAAGATTGCAGTTGTAAAATGTTCTGTCCATCGGAGTGGAGATGATTATGTGACAGTTGGCAACTAATATGCTGATGAGGTTGTGAGATATTATGCCCATGGGGCTTGAACATTCAATGTGGAATAAAATTGAATCTGAAGATGAGAACAATTACAACCTTTTGTTACCAATAGCTGATACTTGGGAGAAAGTGAAGAGGTCACAGAGGAAGTACCAGAGGCAGAACAGCAGAGTTGGGTCAGAGCAGGTTGTGTCAAAAGTGATGATGACATTTGGATTTCATCAGAGGGAAGACCTGTGTTGCCAGTTAGCTTGCTGTCTCCAATCGCTAGACATTTTCATGGTCCCACACATGTTGTGAGGGAGGCAAGGGTCTGATTCTTTCAACAGAATTAGTGTAACCCTCAATTTAGGCTGATGACTGAAGGATTGTGCCACAGATGTGTTTTATGTCAACAGATGAACTTAGGGAAAAGAACTGCAGTGACACTGAGCCACATAGGGAGATCAGGTGGGCCGTTCAACAGGATGCAATAAGACTTCTTTTTTTTTTTTCAAATTCAGGAAAACCAATAAATACAGTTGTTTCGAGAATGACACAATCAAATTCATCAATTAATCAATGCATATACTCACATATTATTAAATAAATCCTACTGGGAGGGGTAGAAACATAAAAAAAGAAAAGAGTAAGAGGGATTCACACAAAAATCTTTTAGGGCTATGAGCTGTATGCTTAATTCTCCTCAGCTTCCCACAGCGGACCCCAAACTAGGCAGCCTCTTTTTTTAGCCCTTCTACCTTTACATTTATACAATGCCTTCTCTAAATTAAAAACATGAAAAAGCCTTGCATACCATTCCTGGAAAGAAGGTGGTCAGTATCCTTCCATCTAGTTGCAATAATTAAATGCAGAATGGCTGTTACAATGAAACAAAAATATATTTGGGAAGAGTCCATCTGTAAAATGTCATCGACCCCAAATATAATCAATGTAGAAGTTAATCGAGCTATACCCCCTATAGTTTGATTCAGAAAATGATCTATTCTTTGTTTCAAGATACCCAGTTTGCTGCAGCCGCAGAACATGTGAACCATATCAGCTGGGCCCTGATCACATCTTGGGGTATAGTATAACCTAAACAGAGTTTTAAAATGTTGAGCTTTAAGATTTGCAGCCAAAAAGATTTTTTTTGACAAGTATAACGTTCTACACATATCCACATCATAATCCCCCAACTTCCCTGCCTAAACACTTTCTGAGCTGGCTATATCGTCTTGATTGGCATTCAAAAGAATTGAATACAGATCTTTAACCCGGGGCTGCCTGTGTCCCAACCAATCCAGCATTGGAATACTGTCCGATTTGCTAAATTGAGCCATTAATGGTTTAATTATCTCCCTAATTTGTAGGTACTTAAAAAAAGTCTTAGAATCTACGCCATATTGTGTTTGAAGTTCTTTAAATGGCTTTATCTCTGATTGATCAAACATATCACCTTTAGCATTAATTCCGGCCTGCTCCCAGTACCTGCCTAACCTATCATAGAGTAAAGAAGAGAACAGTGACGAGCGCCATAAAAATAAATATCTATGAGCCTTTGGAACTCTCAAAAGTTTTCTCACATTATTCCAAACATTCCAAGCAGTTCTAACTAATTTAAACCGCGTTTTTTTTTATAGTAACTCCCATCGAGTTGCCTCAATAAAATACCTGATGCTACCTCCCCAAGGGCCAGCTCATAGATGGAGGGGAGTATCTCCCTACTTTGGTCTGCCTGGATAGTTCCTATACACTTTTTAGGCCGAAAAAGACTGATCATTTGCTGCAAAGTTACAGCCCAGTAATAATATAACATATGGGGGATTGCCAAACCCCCACGGTTTTGTGGTAAAGTCATCAGCTTCATTGACCTTCTGATCTTTTTATAACCCCAAATAAATTGTGAAAATTTTCTTCAATTTTTTTAAAAGAATCCCTTTGAAGGTTCCAACGGGATACATCTGAATAAATAAAAAAATTTAGGGAACATTGTCATTTTTATGATATTCGCTCGTCCTATAATGGAGAGATGTAAATTATCCATTTGTTTTAATTCGTTGCTTATCTTTTTAAAAAGCTGTGCCGAGTTAATATCCCAAACCGTCCCGATCTCCGCATTTATATTTATCCCTAAATATGTGGCCTCCATAGACCTCCGTGCGTCATGAAGCTGGATATTTTTGGAGCAGACAACCTTGGTTTTACCTGTATTCAATCTTTAGCCACATTGACTCCCAAATTCTAATGCCAGAACCTCGATCCAATCCAAAGCTTCCTTGGGGTCAGGGGTGACTATTGCGATGCCGTCGGCGTAAGCTAAAACTTTGGTGTTATATCCCCTGACCACTATAGGTTTAATAGCCTGGTCATTTAGCATTGTTCTGATTAATGGGTCAATATAGAGAGCAAAAAGAATTGGGGAGCATGGGCATCCTTGTCTGGTACTTCGTGAGATCTTGATTCTTCCCGACACCAACCCCATCAATTGAATTTTTGCATGGGGTTGTACATACATAGCCTTTATGGCTGTCAGTATACGGGGGCCAAAACCATTGGTACTTAAAATCTGCCAAAGGAATGCCCACTCGACCTGATTGAAAGCTTTCTGGGCATCCAATAAGATAAGGGACATTTGTCCCCCAGTCTGTTCCATTATATCAAATAATGAGATTACGCGGCGAACGTGATCCGCTGTTCCTCGACCAGGAATAAATCCGTGCTGCCACGGACTGACCAGAGAGGCGATTATTTTTGCAAGTCTAAGCGCTATGATTTTAGAGTATAATTTCTCATCCGCATTTATAAGGGAGATAGGACTATACGAAGCAGGATCTTTGGATAATTTACCCTTTTTCAGAAAGATAACTATATTGGTATCCTTCCAGGACTGAGGCGGACTACCCCGATACTGTACTGCCAAACACAAGTCCAGCAACAGGTGTGCAAGCTCAGGCTGCAAGGCTTTATAAATTTCCATCGGGATCCCGTCTTGGCCGGCGGCCTTACCAGATGCCATAGTCTGGAGTGCCTCAGTGACTTCAATTAGCGAAATATCTTTTTCCAATTCCTGTATTATGGGGGAGGGGATAGCGGTTCCCACCCCAGCTAATGTTTGTGGGTCAACCTCAGAGCTATACAGGTTGCCATAAAATTCAGCAAAGACCTGAACAATGTCCTGAGGTTTGGTTACGATATTCCCATCCTTCCTCTTTAGCTTCGTAATATTATTTGCCGCCGCCCTCTGTTTCAGTTTAAGTGCGAGGTGTCTCCCAGTCATCTCCCCATATTCACAGTTGTCCCTGGCCCGAGTTTGATATATCTTAGCATTTCTGTTATTGTATATTCCATTAATTTTTGCTTTAGTGCTAATTACTTTGAATTCTATTTGGCTCAGTAATTCCATCTGGTTTTTTTCGATAGCTCCCAAGTGCAATTCCTTATATTTGGAGAGTTCAGCCATGAGCTGTTGTATAGCCTCACTCTGTTCTTTCCTAAGGTGCCCGGCAAAACTAATAATCTCACCCCTAAGGCAAGCCTTAAATGTATCCCAAACGATTTCTCTGGGTGCACTATACCTATTTGCCTCATAAAATTGTTTAGTCCGCCCCCTAATGTGGTCTATAAAACCCTCGGTAGCCAAAAGTTTTCTGTCCAAAGACCATTTTGAGGGAAGATTCACATGTTCCTGAACCTCAATTTCCAACATCAGAGGGTTATGATCTGATAAAACCTTAGGCAATTTCCGTATGTTAGCTCCCTCTATAAGAGAGGCAGAAATAAAAAAATAATCAAGCCTAACATATTTCCGGTGAGGGCAAGAGAAATATGTATACCCAGCATCTCCAGCTTTTTCCGAGCCCAAACGTCCACTAAATCATGACTTCCCACTAAAGCTTTAAGGGCCTTACATACTTGTGGCTTGCTCCCCAAATACTTTCCCCCAGGCGTATCCTGTGTTCCTAAGTGGATGCTAAAATCTCTACAGATTATGTGTGGGGATGGCCAGGAAGCTAACTCAAGCTCTAAATTTACCCATACATCTGGATCATCCAGGTTAGAGCCATAGATTGTACATAGTGTTACCCTGCAAGGTAATAAAACGATTGCCCATCTACCCCATTTGTCTGCTAAAGTCTTCTCAGGCAAAGGCATCCATTTAGAAGTATGTATAGCAACACCTCTCGTAGTGGTTGTCTGCCGTGAGCAGGTTACCTGCGTATATCCAGGGATGATGTTGAACCCTCTCTTTTGCCATGGGATATGAGTCTCTCGTTGGCAGATGACATCTGCCCCCCACGAACGTACCACTTCTGCTGATCTATTTCTTTTGCCGCCATCATTCAACCCCCCAATATTTACCGAGCTGATTCTCAGCCTACCCATCCCTGTAATTTATTTGATACCTAAATTGTGCCTTGAAACATTCCCTCCTCTCTGTGTCAATCTGAATTTGACTCTCTTCCAATTTTCCTGAAATTTTACACCCCCCTACCCTATCCCCCCTCTCCCTTCCCCTCCCCTGTCAGACCACCCCCCCATTCCACCCTCCCTGTTCTAGAAGGCAACAGACCTATCAGGTCTGTAGTGGATGATCGGTGTACTCTCCCGAAAGTGATGCATGTACTTATATGTGCTTACAACCCATGTTAATCCATATTAACCCCCGTGAACCCGCGGCCCAGTTTATCCCGATTCTATCCTCCCTCGAGGCAAATCCTCACAATTTAATTGATGGAAAAAGAGGGAAAAAAAGGGAAGAAAGAAAAAAAAAAAAGGGGGGAGATGGGAAATTTACATCAACAACTTGAGTTAAACTTGGGTTAAACTTTTCCCCCAGCCACCAAGAACTCCTTTGCCTTTATTTCTGAAGTAAATAGTCTCGTAGTGTCCTTCCAGACTACTTTTAGTCGAGCGGGATTTAGAAGGAAGGCCTGCGCTCCCTTATCTTGGAAAGGCTTTATCATCTGACACAGGCGCCACCGACGCTCAACAGTGACATGACAATAGTCAGGTCTAGTGAAATACGAAAACCCATCTATACCAAGTTGTGCATCTGGTCTAGCCCTTTCAAAAACATTTTGTCCCAATAAATAATTTCCGAAATAGACCAAAAATGCCCTAGGCTTGGCATTGGGGCGAGCTGGTTGTCGAATGGTGAAAGGGACCCGATGTGCCCTTTGTATCTCCTGTTGCCAGTTCCAACCAACCAAGTCCGGCAAGGAGGCCTGCAATAGTTGAACCATCTAAGCGCGTGGGTCGGACCCCTCCTTTCCATCCGGAATGCCCAGGAATCTCAAGTTATTCCTTCGCTGGTAGTTCTCACTCTCCTCCAGCTTCCACTGAATATCCACAATTCGAGCCTCGTGGCCTTCCACTTGACTCTTTGAGCCAGCCACCTCTCACTCCAACAAATCCGTCCGAGACTCGATATTGGTCATCCGGTCACTTATATCTTTGCAAGTCTTTGCTACTTTCCCAATTTCCTCTTGCAATTTACGAGAGGCATTCTGCGATCTCTTGGCTTTCCATCCGAGATTCCTCACGGTGTGTGACCACGCACTGCAGGATTGATTCTAAGGTTGGAGGGGACGGAGAAAGCCCATCATCCGGGACATTATTAGTAGCACCCATCAATTGGTCTTCGAGTGCATAATCCCATCTCAAGGTCCCCTGCTTTTGCCCCTCGGGTCTCTTTACACTAAGATTCATTGGTAGAAACGTTGCTTCAGAACTAGAGGCTGCCACATCCTTATCTTGTATGACCATCTCGTCACTTGACAACGTATCCCCTCCTGAATCTGAACCAAACCCTGACCATGTTGTATCTGATAATGAAAAAAAGTCATTTGCCTCTGAGTCTATGTCTTTATCCCTATGCCCCAGCAGAGTTCTAAGGGCCCTAGAGCTCCCCTTGTGTTTTGAACCCCCAGCGGGCGACTGGCGGGGCATGCTCCGATCCACTTCCCCTATTAAATCGTTCTGATCCCCTTTAAGCCCTGCTTTACCTTCACACAATTTGGTATTAGGTTTTACCCCCGCTTTTAAAGGAGCCATCAGATTTTCCTGCCCGTTTTCCTGAACCTGGTCGGGTTCGAATTCCTGTATATATTGCCACTGTTCCATGTTCTAATTCGTAGCTGTCACCAGAGGGGATTGCCATACCCAAGGGGGCCATAAGCTGAGTTTTCCCCGGCAATCCATTCCCACCAGCCGCTTGTTGAACTAGATCGGTATTGTGAGCATCAGTATCCTTAGCCGGCTGCTCCTGAATATTGCTCACCAGCTCTTTAAGCCCCTCACTGTCCCCGCTCCGCTCCTTACCCAACAGCATTGGGGCTCCAGCTCCTCCGTCTATTCCAATCTGGTCTCCCTCCTGAACACCGGGAGAGCCAGTCCCCAGACCTCTAAGCAGCTTGATCACTGACACGGAGGACCGGTGTGGCTGGGCGCCCACACCCCTCCCCTTCCTGTCAGCCGAATTCTCGGCACGCCCGCCAGGCTTCTGCCTGCGTCCACGAGCGGTTACTGGATTAAGCTCGATCCTCAACTCAACTTTCACCTGTTTCAATGGACCCCTACACCTGGATGCAATAAGACTTCATTGAGAATCTGGTGTGCAGTGGGCTGAGTTATGTCCTGGTGATTGTTTGTATCTTCTCACTTTGGGTTGAAGCTCACTCGACCAGAAGAAATGATAGTCTCACAGTAGCTAAACTGTTTTTGAGGGAGCTCATACTGAGGTTTGGTTTTCCGACTTTGCTGGAGTCAGACTGAGGGCCTCATTTCAATAATGAGGTCCTGAAAATGTTGTGTGCAGCATTACAAGTGGAGCAACAACTACATTGCAAGTACTGGCCTGAGACTTCAGGCATAGTCAAACAAGTAAACACACTTTGAAATCCAGATTGGCCAAAGTGTGTGCTTCGTCTTTGAAATGGCCTGATGCTTTGCCCCTTGTGTTAATGAGTCTTTGTAGCATTCCTGATTGGAGGGCAGGACTGTCATCAAGGGCAGAGCAATGAGACTGCTAGCTGGGCCTGCAAATGTGCTTGTGAACATTACAGATGATAAGATTCTTGATTACTGCAAAGGGCTAGATGAAGTGATGCATTCTGAGTCCCACCAGGTTACAGCTGTTAGCACCCCACCGCATCAGGAGCAGTGTCATGCCCCTCTGTCCTGGTGCCTGGGTCCTGGTGAATAAGCGTGTTCAGAAACCGTGTCTGGAAACTTGATGCTATGACCCTTCCCAGGTCTTACTCATCATGAACACTGCTGTGAAGTGTGGAGGTCTCCCCAACTGGATCCACTCTGCCCACACTAGCGGAGTGGAGTGTCCCCATGATGTTATGACAGTACCTCTCCCAGAAGTGCAAGCTGCAACTGAAAGGCAGCAGGAGGAGATTGAGTGAGTCACAGAGAATCTGCAAGAATCTGATACAGCACATGCATGGCCAGAGGGGATCTTAATGAGACGACACTTGAAGTTGAGACAGGAGAGTCTTGTCCTGTGGTGTTGACAGATTCAGTGCCGTGACAAGCTTAGTGGGAGCTGGAGACAGATGACCGAGAAGACAGGAGAGAGAGAGACTGAGGGCCTCATTTATGAGGCTCCTTGTGTCACTTTTGCACCACTGGAACGTCACTTTTTTGACGTTCTGGTGCCGCGGCATATTTTCAAGGACACTTTATATGGCTGTTTATGGCCTGTAAATATGTGCCCCTTTCATGCAGAACACTGAGTAAAACTGGCATTCCATGGGTGTTGCTGTGGGTGTTCCCATGCAACACCCATGGAATCTGAAGCATTTCCAGATTTACGAGAAATTGTGAACCTCGGAATGCCTCAGAATCTAATGCCACCCCAGGGGTGGTTATAGGAATGCGTATGATGAGAAATGTTTACATTTCTCTTTGTTTTTTCCTTTTTCTATGCGTGCTGCATTCTATTCTGAATTGATTGATTTTGTGCAGGAAGATGCCCCATCCTGCACAAACTCAATCAGCCTTGCAACGCAGGCACCCTTGCACCATGGTACAAGGGTGCCTACATTGGCGCATGGCAGCCCATTGTGTGCCAGCACAGGGAAAGGGACAGGACTGCATCGTATCTCATAGATATTGCAGATTATTTCCCTTTTGTTTTTATGTAGTGTAGTGCAGCAAGATTCCTTGCTGCGCTGTCCTGCACCAAAACCTCATAAATGAGACCCTGAGTCTGCCTGTGGAGCGTGTGCCCCACACTATCCCAGAGGATACTAAGGAGTCTGGTCTGAGTGATACCGAGTACGATAGATCTGTACTCAGGAGATCAAAAAGAGCTAAGGTACCCCTGAATGTACATACTTTGCCGAACATGATCGAGAGAGAGAATTTGGGCAATTG
The DNA here is from genome assembly GCF_964204655.1 of Triturus cristatus. Lineage (NCBI taxonomy): Eukaryota > Metazoa > Chordata > Amphibia > Caudata > Salamandridae > Triturus > Triturus cristatus. The sequence continues at coordinate 646,527,025 of NC_140590.1, forward strand.
GAGGTAAAAGTGCAATTCCAGCTGAACCTCCATGAACTAAAGCTTGTGGTTAAACTGTTTTTTGTATTTGCTTTGCCATTGACTAGACTGACATGATTTATCATTGGCATGATCTCTAAACTGAACATTGATCTGCGTTTTTATTAGAGACAACTAAATTGACTTTGTTAAAAAGGATTAAGAAGATTCCCTAGGCTCGAGGCTGCAGAAGGAGCATAAGGGAGTCATTTAGACAAAGTAGGGCTAGGGAAGACCCACGAAGACATTGTAAATAATTTTATCACACGATTTATGGACTTTGTCTTCTGCATAAGTAGAAAAGTATAGAAGAAATCCACTTGATGCATATTTTCAGCTCAATGGTCTGATTTTAGTGAAGTTATGGAAACTGGTAACCCTAAGACGTAGGCTTATATGAGCAGGTGTATTAATATCTGTGATTGTAGTATTAGTTGTTTGCTTCTAGGATTATAATAACCTACTCTTCCAAATTCATTTGAGGAGACTTTTCTTCAAAACCTTATTTCAAATTGCTTTATAAGTATATTGGCACTGTGGATGCAAAGGACTGTTACGTCTGTATGCAGTTATCTGCATCTGTTGCCGAGGGTATCACTTATCATCACATTCCTCCTACCTATGGTGGTACTTGTAGTCTTTTGTTGAGCCTTTTGTATGGAAAGGGTCATTTTCAGTATTATATTTTGAATTGTGTTTTAGTTCTTTTAGAAGTTCCCATGTTTAAGCATTTTAATCATCACCCCAATGCCAAAGAGATAGACACAGCTGAATATTTCTTCAAACCCACAATGAATTTAGATACTGTTTATGCTCACAGTAACAACCTGACTTGTTCCTTGACAGATGTTGAAAAATATTTTTCGATTTAGTTGAAGATAGAAGAGGGGCAATGGATGCTAGATCAATATCAGGAAAAGACTAACAATATAGAGACAAGTGGACTAAAGAAGAAGTAGAGCATCAAGAATCAGGAACTATGCCTGCACTGACTCTAGATTGGAAACATAAAGGGAAATTATATGTGCTTAGATGTAAATCCATAATTCATTCTAAATTCATGTGAAAAAGTGACTGTGATACCTTTTTTTGATATGGAGGAAACTGGCCATTGTTTATGGGAGGTCAGAATCTTGTCAGTTCTTGAGTTTACTATGTTTGTGGAGACCATGAATATTTTACATTACCCTGAGGTTGGTTTGGCTCATGTTACTTGGCCATAGTCTTCCTGTAGATTTATCATGAAGAGCAATTAGATGATCATTGGTTGTATTAAAACCAAACCGAGTACTAGTGTACTGAAACAGTTGGAGAAATATTTGATGCATTGATTCCTCCTGTGGGAGTTTTTCTGAATGATTCCAAAATTAGAAAGTTGTCCACTATAGTTGCAAAATTAATCTACTTGCAAGTTCATTGCTAGCTGTAGACACTGAAATGATAGCTGTAAGGTCTATGGTAATGCAGAATCACCTTGCATTAGATATCCTTCTCATGAAGCATCATTGATGCTGCTCCTATATAATGGACAAGAGTGAAGAAGTGAAGAAATATATTAAGAATCTTACATACTTAAAAGGTGATTTAAAGGAGTTAGATGTTACAGGTGCTTAGGAAGCAATTGGCAATGGATTTTCTGAAGTAGGCAAATGGTTTGGAAACCTTGGGAGTGGAAATTTGGTTCCATTTGAGACCCCTTTTGTTAATTGCCCCGTGTGCAATGTGTCTGTTTGTCATCTTTAAGAGAGAGGTACAGGTATATGAGAGCAAAAAGAGAGGTACAGGAAAGGATGGGAATAAGGAGAAAATGAAAGGATGTGGAACTAGAGGAAAGTCAGTGTAGATTCTATGATGAAATAAAATTTTGGGAAAACTCTAGATGCATAATGATGCAAACCCCAAGGTTTTGATTTGATCTCATCTGATAAGATTAATGTAGGGTGGCCATGTTTGTCTGATGGTGTACGCCCATTACCGGCCTTAACTGACTGATTCAGTGTAAGAGCGTAAATCGGTAGCACTATAGGAGACCACTTTTTCAGGGGGGGATGGGAGTGGATGGTATTGCCCACTGACAATCTTCTTCTCCAAAGTATCACTCAAAGTAATGCCCAATGGCTCAAATTGGCAGTAAAAATTACCTCCTATAATCTTGAAATTGTGCCTAGGGAGGGAGGATAGGAGGATTGATAGTTGCTTCACTAACGGGGATTGAAGGCCCCTTCTGACAGTTCTTGAGTATGCATTAACCAAAGCAAGAGATCTTTCAGAGGTGAATTCCAGAACGACACACAATAAGTCAGGGGAACCAGTCTCAATCTCCCTTACCAAGCATCCTAGCTGGGGCGCCTTAATTCCTCCATAGACCAGGTTTCCTGAAATAGCACTACATCATAGTTGTCTATAAATGCACCCCAGTCACTGCGATCTAACTTGTTCCTGATGCTGCTTTACTTTTCTTGCAGGTTTTTTATTTTGTTAGCTAGAAAAAGACTTATTGTCTCTATTAGATGACTGAAAGAGAGGCCAGAGAGAGACTTGGTAGTGAACACGGAGAAACAATGGTCGAAGGAAGCTTTCATGTACTGGGATGGAAAGATGTTCAAGGTCTTAGTTCGATGCGTTGGGAATTTCAGACCTATGTTGCAGATACACTCAAGTGGTGCTCTGATTGGTTCCTTGTTGTGTGAGGGAGATGAGACATTTTTGAATCTCCTGTCACTTTTATATTGGTGTTCCCATAGTTTAAGTTAGGAGAGATTCCCTTTGGATTTAGAGAGGTGCAGACCTCTCTGCTTGCCTTATTCTTGCAAGTGTGAAGCTTTATACTAAACACTTATTTTGTTTCATTTTGAACTTCTCCGACATCTGATCATGCTGACAGCATTTTCTTCTCTGTGTATTGCACCAGGTAACACAAAGGCAATAATCTAGGTCCTATTTACCTTTTAGTGTCACATTAGGTGGTCATGGTGAAGGACTTTGGAATGGAGGTCAGGGGGCTATTCAGAGTAAGTGACTATCTCGTTTTGGCCTTTGGCCTTTTTACGTGAGGGAATGTGCCTCTAGTCGCAAATTGCAAATCAAGTTGTGCTAGAATTGCTTTAAAGCCAGGGTGGTTTCTACCTGTGTGTATCATTGTGTGGTGTTAATCATGCAAGATCCATGAAATGCAGTAAATGTCCTGTTTGAGGAGCAACATTTCTTAAAGAGTTTCAACGATTTCGCGTTGGAATTAATTAACATGAGTTATTGTCTGCTCTTTTGAAATTTGTTTATCAATGCCAGGTTTGGATTTATGGTGACTGAAGTAACACTTAGGTCTAAGTGGGGCCAATCTTCATAATCAGTAGTTACTAAAGGAATTAGGACATGATTGCAGAAGTGCCTAGGAGCCCATTGAACCTCCTCCCACTATACGCATATTGAATAGAAATTACATTTATGCTCAGCATGTTTCCTGAAGACTGTTTTTACATATATTGAGGATTGCAACTTTGGACTGATTTTTGAGCTGAAACTGTTCAGCGTTCGGCTGAATTTGGGCTGAACCTAGATAGCATTGGGCTTGGGAAGGGTCTGAAAATCTGGCAACACTGCACTCTGGGAGGCCACAGTAGAACCCAGGGGAATTAAATCACAGACTGCTCCTGATGGAAGTACATGTTTTACAGATAACCTCTGACGTTTTCTCACATGGCTGAGAAAGATAACGTGAATTTACAGACACATGCTCTCATTTTAGCTTATGGAGCTCCTTCCATAAACTATTTCTGAGAAAATCATTCATGAAATCCCAGAAGAAGGTCAAACTTCTTCACCATGTAAAATTGCCTTGAAAAACACAGCATTTCCTAAAATTAGTATGGTACCACCAACAAATAATTTATATATATATATATATATATATATTACCTACTGGCGGTCGCCAGTAGGTAGTTATAGTTAGGACCACGTTTCCATAGGAAATCCGCAACATTCTATTTTGAATAACTTTGGCGCCGGTCGACAAATCCTCGCGAATTTTTCAAAATAGGTGGGGCGCTACGCTCCGCTCCTACCCTGAAAGTCTCGGGGGGATTCGTCAAGCGGGGGCTGAGATAAAAGGGGGGTCCCAAAACGCGTTTTTCCCATGCATTTTTCCATAGGACCTTTAGACAAAGCTACAGCCCGAACGGCTGAACAGAATTACTTGAAATTTGGCAGAGAGGTAGCCATAAGGTCAAGGAAGTGCCTTTTGCAGGTCTGGTGTAAATCTGTTCAGTATTTCCGGAGAAAATAGCATTTAAAAGCATATATATATCTATATGCGCGCAGGGTGCGCGCACCGTGCGAGCACCGTGCGAGCACCCTAACGTGCGCGAGCGTAATTCTGATTGGTGGTTACATGTTAGTCAACGTTCGAATCGGTCGAAATCAGGAAGTGTCGGCCGCCATTTTGTTTGTTTTCAGTGCGAGAGTGAAAAAGGAAGGTGGCGAACGTGAAAAGGGGGCAGGGTAGAGAGTTCCTGCCCCCCTAGCCTTTGTCAGGGGGTCCCTGAAAGACCCCGAAGGCAAAAAAAAAATTTTTTTTTTTAAATCGCGGGGGTGCGCGCACAGTGCGCGCACCCTGAAAAACACACAAAAAAATTTTTTTTTTTACAAAAAAAATAATAATAATTCGCAGGGTGAAAACCAAAAAAAAAAAAAATAATAATTTTTAATACGTAGTTTATTGTAAAATAAATATATAAAAAAATAATACATAAATAAATTAGCATTTAAAAAACCGTACAAATTCACTGAAAAAACCATAGGTTTCACACACGTTATAGTTAGGAATTAGCATTTAAAAAACCTTGCAAATTCACTTAAAAAACCATAGGTTTCACACATGTTATAGTTAGCTGGACATTTCACTCATAAAAAACCAATGAAATTCCCCCGTTATAGTTACTGCAGGCAACTATAACTCACGCGACCGCAATCCTCTGCTGATGACGTCAGATATTACATCACTGATGACATATGTGTCTTTCTGAAAAATAAATATTTGTAATATATGTATAGCTAAAGATTAATGGAAGAAGACATGGGTAAATAAGTGTCTAAATACAGTATTAGCATCAGCAGAGGATTACGGTCGCGTGAGTTATAGTTGCCTGCAGTAACTATAACGGGGGAATTTCATTGGTTTTTTATGAGTGAAATGTCCAGCTAACTATAACATGTGTGAAACCTATGGTTTTTTAAGTGAATTTGCAAGGTTTTTTAAATGCTAATTCCTAACTATAACGTGTGTGAAACCTATGGTTTTTTCAGTGAATATATATATATATATATATATATATATATATATATATATATATTTTTTCTTACAAAGGACGCCGCACTCTGGAAACAATTCTTTTCAAAGTTTTATTTTACATGAAGCCCAGTCTGTCTATCCGACGCGTTTCGGCCATGACGGCCTTTCTAAATATATATATATTTTTTTTTATTGACCTCATTTGCCTCATAAAACACCATTTCGCTTTTACTCTTTTTCTCCAGCTGAAATGCTCATAGCCCCATGATGCTGAGTTGAGTAATCTGGGAAGGAGTATGGCCACATGTAGAGGCACCCTGAATTGGTGGCTCCCACACCCCCAAAAAGCACCCAAAATACACCGATATCAGATCAGGTGCTTTCAGCCGAGGACAAGAGAGGCTTAATCATAGGACTCCCAATCCAAGTTATATAGTTGGTTGATTCCACCAACATAATAAGGGTACCCAAAACCCATGCCTACCACCTCCCTTAACTGACATATCCAAATTGGCCTCTCTCTTCACAGATAATCTCCAATCCTCAAACCTTGGTGGAGATTGTGATACCCAAAGTTTACACATTTCTCTACGGGCTAACAAAATTGTATAAAAAATCAGATCTTCATTGTTTTTACTAGTTACTACCTGAGCATCTAAAAGCCCAAAAATGACTAGTAAAGCGCTTACCTCAGTTTGGATCTTCAAAGAGTCAGATAGCGCTTTACTTACGGCACCCCAAAAAATTTGGAACTTTGGGCAGAGTAGGAACATATGCAGATCGTCTTCCTTCATGCTACCACACTTCGGAAAAGCCACCTCTCCTCCTCTCCCAAACTTGGATAACTTTTGGGGGGACCAGTATGCTCTGTGGATAGTGAAAAGATGGTTCCTTCTCAGGTGTGCAGGTCTTACTATTTTGTATAAAGTAAACATAGATACTTGCCATTGTGCTTCCAACGTAGCAGATGGCAAGCATCTTCCCCAAAGCTCAACTGGTAAAACGAAATTTCCATCCTCCATGTCCACCATCAGCCAGTACCAAAGTGCAATTTCCTTTTTTGGGCTCTGATTAGAAATTAATTTCTCCTCGAATTCATTATACTTCCCAATCTCTGTGGTTAAAGCTTGAAACCAGCTCCGAATCTGAAGGTATTTAAACCTAGACAAACTTTGATCAGTTGTTTGATTACAATAATCCCAAGATATCAGCTGACCTTCCTGTAGAAGATGATTCCAAGCAACTACGCCGGCTTCCCTCAGGGGAATAGCTAACACATCTTTAGACCATTCAGGAGAGCCTGGAGAGTCCCAAATAGGGGCAAAATAGCTAAAGTATGGCAGTTTAACAACTTTCCTTACCCTATACCATGTTTCAGCCATACCTCGTAAGATCTTCAGTCTAACTTTCTTAAAACATTTTGGGTTAGCGTATTTGAGCATGAAACCAACTTCCGTCAAATTTTGGCTCCTCAGCTGGACCTCAAATAATGCACCTAAGTCAGACTTAGGGAGTATAGCCATAAGCATCCTTCCATTTTTGAGTAGGAAGGACCATGAGTAAAAAAGCAAGCCTGGTAGTGCCAAGCCCCCTTTTTCCAGCCTCCTTCTTAACTTCTTCCAGGAAATCCTCGGCCCCTTGGAGGCCCAAATAAAAGAACCGATCTGACCCTGGAGTTTTAAAAGCTAAGATTTACAGAAAGGAAGAGGTATAGTCTCAAAGAGAAAAGTAAACTTAGGAAGAATTACCATCTTTATTATATTGACCCTGCCAAACAGCGTCAGAGGGAGGTGGGCCCAATTCTTCAACAGGGTAAGCACTTCTTTTTTGACCAAATCAAAGTTAACTTTCTTGAGATTCGTGATATCATGTGTAATTTTTACCCCTAGGTATCTCATCTCATTAGTGCACCTAACTGCACTAGCTCCCAAATTCCAGGCCATAATCTCAGTTTTCTGTTCGTTAATTTTATACCCTGAGATTTTGCCAAAGTCGGTAGTAATTTTTGAAATTGACTCAAGAGCTTTTTGTATGTCTCTAGTAAAAATCACAATATCATCTGCATACAGATCAATCTTTTTAGTCCATCCTCTGTGTTCAAAAGGTAAAATTTCTGAAGATCCTCTTAATCTTCTAGCCAGTGGCTCAATATATAAATCGAATAAGAGAGGGGACTGGGGACAACCTTGTCTGGTTCCTCTTGAAATCTGGATCAAGTCTGTCAGGGCCCCATTAGCTAAGACTCTATCAGTCGGAGAAGCATAGATGCCTTCCAAGGTTCTACTAATATTGGGGCCAAGATTTAGCGATCTGGATACTGCCCTTAAAAAGACCCAGTTAACGCGATCAAAAGCTTTAGCAGCATCGAGTGCTAAGACCGCCAAAGGGAGCTCATAGGTGGTGGCCAAATCAATTGTGCCTATAAGGTTAAAGGTTAGATCTTTGAGCGTTCGACCCCGAATAAAGCCATTTTGCTCTTCATGTACGACCAATGGGATAACCCCGTTCAGCCTTTCTGCGATAATTTTTGCAAACATCTTATAGTCGCAGTTTAAAAGAGATATTGGCCTATATGAATCACAGTTTTTAGGTGATTTACCCGGCTTCAGAATTAGAGCAATAGTGGCCTCTTTCCATGAATCTGGAAAGCCCACTCCAGATAAAAATATTCCGTTAAACATACGTAGCAGTATTGGTGTTAACACTTCCGCCAAGACCTTATAAACTTCAAGTGGAAGACCATCTGGCCCAGGAGCTTTCCCTTTCTTACCCTCTTTTAAAACCTTTTGCCTCGCTTTTGTCCATAGGAAGTTGGGCACCCAAATCTTGAGCCAACCAACTAGCTGCTTCTTCTTGAGTGACCACTAAGTCTTCCTTATAGACTTCCCCATAATACTTTTGGAAGACCTGTTCTATAGCCTGATTTTCTGAAAATAGAACCCCAGATTGTTCACACCTGATCTCCTTAATTGTGTTCCTAACTTGATCGTTCTTAACTTTCCAAGCTAATAATTTACCGGATCCCTCTCCATATTCAAAATGTGCCAAACGACTAGTGTCCCACCTTTCTTTTAGCCTCCCCTGGACCCTTGTTGAGAGGGTTTCCTTTAGGGTCTCAATTTCAGTCCGTCTGAGATCTTGTTGACCCAGATTACTTACAGAAATCAGATCATTCTCAAGATAGCGAATCTGCTGTTCCAAATTTGAGATCTCCTGATGGTATGATCTTCTCCTGGCTGCTGCAAGGGTACCTAATCTACCTCTTAAAAATGCCTTATATGCATCCCAAACCGTGCTTATCGAAGAAGAGCCTAGGTTAATATCAAAAAACTCTGCTGTCTCAGAAATTAACATTTAAAAATATTGTGGGTCTAACAGGATGGAACGATCTAATGCCCATCTAGATTGAGAACATGATTGACCCAGCTTAATTCGAAGTAGTATAGCTGAGTGGTCTGAGAGATGTGCCCCTATATGGTGAACATCTAGTACTACATCCCTTAGTTTAATATCAACTAGGAAATAATCAATCCTAGAGTGGTGCCTGCATTTTTTATTGTGAAATGTAAAACCTCTATATAAGCCCACTCTCTCTCGCCAAATATCCGAAAGACCTAGTTGTTTCTTCAAATGATGCACCATTGCCGACATTTTTGGATTAACTGCCGCCTTACTAGCTGATGATCTATTCAATTTATGATCAATTACAGTATTAAGATCTTCCACCATTGGTGCTGGAATGACTCTAATGTTTAATAACTGACCATAATGTTCTTTTGTCTTTTGCAAATAAAAAACAGAATTGTTTTTAAAAAAAATCTCCCGCCATTATAATCGGATCAAAAAAATTCAATAACTCAGCATATAAGGCTTCCAGAGGGCCTATGTCATCTTGATTGGGGCCATAATAACTCACCAACGTATAATTATAACCAAAAATCTTAATCCTTACTATTAACCACCTGCCTGAAACCGCAGATATCTTGCCTTCTATCGTAATGTTTATTCCCTTTTTAATCAGAATGGCGACACCCTTTGTTACCGCTGTTTGCTTTGATACAGCTGCCAGAGAAACCCATTTTTTATCTCCAAAGAATCTAGTAGCTTCTGCCTCAGTCAAGTGGGTCTCCTGCAGGATGAGGATCTGTGCTTGGCAGTCTCTCAAGTATTGAAGAATTTTTTCTTGTCTGGCTCTACCCCCTAACCCATTAACATTCCAAGATAGTATTTTTATCTCATTCATTGCTTTCTTGACCACCCCTATGAACTTAATTCTAATTACACGGAAAATATAGGTCAAAATTATGGTATGGCAAATGAGGATACATTTTTTTTTCTTTTTTCCCAATTCTGCTCCCCACCCTGTGCCCCCCCCCCCCCCAAGGAAAACCCTTCCCTGACTTATCAATCTAGGGAAACCCTATGGGTGCCCTTTGTCCGGAGCAACCTGGTATTATACCTGTATATAATCTGTATTTCAAAAAGGAAAAACATTTATATATATATTTTCTTCTCTTCTTTTTTCCTCCTCTTTTCTCTCCTTTCCCCTTAGGAGACAATACAAAAAAAAAAGGGAGATTCAAGAGTAAAAGGCAGGAGGGAAAGATATGTTTCATATCAGGGACCTGACTGCAGAATTTCTATAAAATTATCTACTTCTTCTACACAGTGGAAGGAATGCATTTTATTTTTTAGCATTACCTTCAGCATCGCTGGAAATTTCAATTGCACAGATGCCCCAAGCTTCTTTAGAGGGTCGATTCTTTTGCCTAACTCCCACTGCCTATTGGAGGTTTCACTCGAGACCTCCGATCTAACCTCAAAACTTACTCCATCAATCTGCAGAGTTTTTTTTGTCAGTGCACGTGAAAGAATTTTCTCCTTCAAGGAAAATGTCAGAAAATTAACCAGAATTCTTCTTGGCTTAGGCCTGTTTGAGTTAAGTCGATAGGGGTCTCTGTGGATCCTCTGAATATCCCTACTGATCTCTTCCTCTGTCTCTTCCAAAAGCAACTTCCTTTTAATTAAATGCACTAGAAATAGTTTAATGTAGTCTCCTTCCTTGCCCTCTGGAATTTTCAAAAACTTCAAGTTGTTTCTCCTTTGAAAGTTTTCCAATCTCTCAAGCCTCTCCTGTTGTTCCTTATCTCTTCTCTTTAGTGCCACTATCTCCGCTGAATTGCCCTCCAATGTTTCCTTAAGGACCTTTACTTCCCCTTTGAGGAGTCCTGTTCTTACATTTAGGTCATCAAACTTCTTCTCCAGGTTATCACAAGTATCTCGAATAACTTTTTGGTTATTTTCTGAGATTTCAAAACGGGTTTTTAATTCAGTCGTAAGACTTTTGAGCAGCGAAGTAATAGATGGATCATCATAGCCTGAAGATTTAGGGGAAGATAACATCTCCTCATTGGGAGGGTTGTTAGAGGTTGCCATTTCCACAAGACTCGTAGGAACAGGAAAGGGCTCAGAGGGTTCAGGATCTATTTCTAAGACCCTACAGCGATTTAAATCTGCGACTTCTGACAACCCCTCCGTGTTTAAATCTTTATCCTGTTCAGAGGCAAGAGGCAGTGACTGAGTACTATCGCTTCATTTAATTTGATTGCCCTGCTCCGCGTCAGAGTCCAATACAGCACCAAGTGTTGTAAATGTTGGAAGGGGATCACCCAGAACTGTGTTTTTTGGAAAGATTTTAAAGTATGTCCTGAGTGAGGGGGTAACCCTAATCTTTCGTTCCAAATTGGGTCTCTTTTTAATTTTATTTCTTGCCCCCGTCTCTTTAACTATGGACTCCTGTCTTAATGTGGACCTGTTAACGGAAATTATGTTGTCCGGTACCCTATACACTCCAGCTATTTTTAAATTAGAGCCTGCTTTATTTAATTTATAGGTATTATTTGGGGTCTCCACAAATGGAGCTGCAGCCACAAGATCCACAGCACCCGTACTTCTTAAAGTGTACCTGTAAATCTTCTTAACCCCCTCGGGTTCCTCTATCCCTTTTCTCCCCCCTCTTCGCAATTTGGAGCTCATGCAGCTTAACTCAGAAGGCAAGGATTTATTTGGGCGAACACTGGAGGGAAACAGAGTTGGGGGCCCTCCCTTATTTACAAGTTCACCTTTTGTTTGTGCTGGAGCACCGAAATACCAGACTCGGGTCCAAGCCTCCTATCCAATCCCGTTTCTTTAATAAGGAAACCCTGAATGGAAAACAGGGGACTGGTGCTGCTCTGCCCGTCACCAACTCCTCTCCCCCGGAAGGAAATCCGAGAGGCGGCACGCCTACCTCTGTGAAGCTCCAGTGCCGCTCTAGACCACGTCTGCTCCCCCGCCGTCATGAAAGAGAAAGGAAAGCGCAGTGCAAACGGCAAGCGGAAAAAAGAAAAGACAAATACAAAGAAATACTCTAAGCAGAGGTAAGCGTCCGGTAGAGGGATTTCTCTCCGTTTAACCAACTCCCTACCCGTTCCTCATCCTCCTCGTTATAATGGCATATATTTTCAGATACTAAACATCCCCCTGGCTCCTACGACTCTGGACACCCGCGACCTGCCTCCTTAGCCGGTCGCCATCTTTTCTATTTATATTGAAACTAAATCTGTATTCAACCTTCACACATGCTTCTTTTTGTGACCCTCAAAATGTGCCATTCACTGCAATGCATTTAAATGGGGTCCATGTCCCAGAGTCCTGTAACGGCTGTCAAACCATTAATCAATCAGGTAATTGTCAAGTGCGCTACTCACCTGTGAGGATCTCAAGGAGCTGGGGAGGGGGATAAGCAGCTCCGGTCACTTGAAGAGCCAGGTCTTGAGGGCCTTCCTGAAGATGTTCAGAGAGGGGGGCACGTCTGATGTCGATCGGGAGCTGAGTCCGATGCCGATGTTCCGTGCGTGGTCCGTGGGGGTGGGCTGGCTGACGAGGACGGTTGGCCACCAGGTGTTGTCCCATGCGGTGGGGGAGGGTCAGAGGATGCGGACCTCTGTCTTCTCTGAGTTGAGCTTCAGGCAGCTGCTGCTCATCCAGGATGCAACATCTCAATGTCGCGAAGAGCCCCAAAATTGAAAAAAGGATATTTTTTAAGAAAATGAACAATGTTTCGGGTACTAGGGTGGCTCTGAATAGAGCCTTTGTGTTGCTTGTGTGTATATGGCTACTACACATAAGGCCGGATGCAGAGTTTCAGGTTACTTAGAAACACCCCGCTGCCTTCTTCTGTAAAGTGCACTCCATCATTTCTAAATATGGCTACTAAATGCCCAGCTTGGGCGGACTCCTGGTTGCCCCCCCCCCCCTGGAAATTACCCCCGATGGACCAAGCATGAAACCTCGGCATCATTCTAGACTCATCGCTCACGATGAACCGCCAGATCCACGCCGTATCCTCAAAATACTCAGATGGATCCCACCGAAATCCAGAAAAACCATCACTCACGCGCTCATCAGCAGCAGAGTGGACTACGGCAACGCTCTCTGCGCCGGAATCAACAAGAGACTCTAGAATGTTCAGAACGCTGCAGCCAGGCTAATCCTCAATATTCCCCGTCGCAGTCACATCACCCAACACCTTATGACCTCCACTGGCTCCCAGTCGAAAGAAGAATAACCTTCAAACTCCTCACCCACCCATACAAGGCCCTTCACAACACCGGATCCGCTTACCTGAACAACCGCCTCTCCTTCCATGGACTCAAACGACACCTCTGTTCAGCCGAGCTCTCTCTGGCCACCGTCTCACATATCTACAAGACCAGTATTGGAGGAACGTCCTTCTCCTACCTCGCAGCCAAAGCCTGGAACGACCTCCCCTCCACCTTCAGCAGGCTCCAGCATTGCCCCAGTTCAGAAAAGATCTCAAGATCTGGCTCTTAGGCTGACCCCAGCACTAAACAGAGCTGCCTCCAGCGCCTTGAGACCCTTTCGGGTGAGTAGTTGCGCTTTACCAACCCTGATTGATTGACTGGTTTAACCCTCTCTGGCCAAACCAAGTAATCTGCACATTTGGTAAATACCTCTCTTTTTTGCAGCCTCTTTAGCCCAATATATATAGCTGTGCCCCACAATCCATACTCTAAGTATTTTGAAGGAGCATTTGTAGTCATGAGAAGGCTGGAGCTGAATGAGGTAGTTTTCCAAAGGACAAGCAGTTAAAATGGAGGTGTTTTAAAAAAAAATAGATACATTTCATTGGATGCTGTCAGTATGAAAGTGAATAAAATTAGGTAGTGTGTTGGAAGTCTTATTGTCTGTCATTTAAAAAAGAAATGTAGAAGCATGGCCAAGCGGTCCGACATGACGGACGAGCTCTGGATCAGCTCCCGCAGTCCATGCTAAATACTACATAATCCTGCTGGCATAGGTCCACCAAAAGAAACAGACACCTTAAGAAAGACCTGTCACGACATGTAGAGGTGATCAGAGCCATTTTTGTGAAGATACGCTATCCAGACCGGCAGAAGATAGCGGGGCCTCTGGCACGCAGTGAGGCCTATGGAACGTGTGTCATAATAATAATAATAAAGGGGCTTGTAAAGCGCATGGTGACGCCATCCCGGCGTGTCCCCGCGCTGTGGAGAAAAGTCAGGGCCAGGAGAGGGAAATTAAAGGGAAAACAGATGGGTTTTCAGAAGTTTTCTGAACAAGGTCTCTGAATCCGCTAGTCTGATACTCATGGGGAGAGAGTTCCATTCTTTGGCAGCCATTACACGAAAAGAACAACCACCCATTCTGGCTTTCTTGACGCGGGGAATTTTAAGCAATCCAGTTCCCCCAGAGCGGAGAGTTCTGTTAGGCTCGTAGGGGATAGCCAGATCAGTCATGTAGGGGGGAGCTTTGTGTGAGATGATCCTGTAGCACATTAGAAGTGCTTTAAATAGGACTCTCTTTTTTATGGGGAGCCAGTGCAGAGTGGCTAGGGCTGGTTTAGAGGCTGATCTTTTTGGGAGTTTAAGGACTAGGCGTGCTGCCGTGTTTTGGAGTACTTGAAGTCTCCTGATGTTTTTTTGTGTTGTTCCGAGCAGAAGCACATTTCCATAGTCTATCCTCGAGGTCACTAGAGCTTGGGTCATAGTGCGCCTGGCTTCAAGAGGGAGGAGGTCTAGGGTACGGTTCAAGGTCTTCATCACCCCGAAGCATTTCCCTACCACTTTGTGCACATGGTTGTCATAGGAGAGTCTGGGATCAACCCAGATCCCCAGGTTCTTAGCTGCTTTGCAGGGAGTGGGTAACGGCCCCAGACATGATGGCCACCACTCCTTGGTCCAGCTCGTATCCCTGCCTCCAATTACCAGAACCTCCGTTTTTGAACCATTTAGCTTCAGGCAGTGCTGGGTCATCCAGCCTGCCAGAGCCTGCATGCAGGTTTTAAAGTTGTCGGCATCAATGGAGGGTGCTTGGGACAGGGAGATGAGGAGTTGGGTATCGTCGGCATATGAGACTAATTCAATGCCGAACGATTCAACCACTTCAGCCAAGGGGGCCATGTAAAGATTGAACAGGGTGGGGCTCAGGGCAGAGCCCTGAGGTACCCCCTGTTCTAAAGCTATGCTATCAGAGAGGTACATGCCTCTCTGAACCTGGAAGCAGCGGTTGGTGAGAAAGGCTTTTAGCCAGCCCAGTGCTTCCTGGGTGACCCCGGCTTTGTTCAGACACTGCAGCAAGATGGAATGTGCCACAGTGTCGAACGCGGCACTAAGGTCAAGCATAATCAGTGCCATAGTCTGGCCCTCATCAGCACCTGCCCGTAAGGTTTCGGTCGCTCTCAGAAGGGCGGTTTCAGTGGAGTATCCTGCCCTAAACCCTGATTGAGAACTGTGGAAGGCATTATTAGACTCTAGATGGGCCATGAGTTGGCTGTTAGCTATTTTTTCGGCCACCTTCGCCAGATAAGGTAGCAACGAGATGGGCCGCAGGTTTTCTAGGATATCCTGACTTATGTTCGGTTTTTTCTTTATCGGAAGTACAATGGCTTTCTTCCACTCCGCAGGGAGGGTGGCCGTAGAAAAGGAGAGTTGGAGAATGTATCTAAAGTGTTGTTCTAAGACTTTAAGGCTAGCTGCTAGTATCTTGGGAGGGGCAGGATCCCGAGGGGAGCCTGATTTGATGCTTTTACAGATACTATTTAAGGTTGTGGTAGGAGGGACAGAGAAGCAGTTTAGGCATGTCTTAGCATGAGTGATCTCCAAATTCTCAGTAAAGTCAGAGCCCAAGGGCAAATCCTTAGAGAAGTTTGCGTAGATGTTGGTGATTTTACTGGCAAAGTATTTAGCAATATTATTGCACGTTTCAACAGAGTCATTCTGGGCATTGCTCTCATTAGTTACCACCGAAATTTCTTTGAAAATTTTGAAAAGCTCCTTTGAGGAGTTCTCAGCCTCTCCAATGCGGGTCTTATAATGAAGTGCTTTAGCGGAACGGATAAGTTTATAGTAACTCGCTTGCGCTTTTTTATATTGGTTTTTGGCTGTGGGGCAAAATTTAATGCGCCATTCACGTTCCAGTTTTTTGCATGCAGATTTTGCAACCTGAAGTTCTGAAGTAAACCACGGGGAGGGTTTCCTCATCTTCTTGTTAATTACTGACCTACGGATGGGAGCGGTATTGTCTAGGGCAGTTAGGACACAGTTCTTAAGGCATGTATAGGCGGTCTCACAGTCGGACCCTCCAGGAGGTCCTGCCGCTTCAAGATTGTCGATAAAAGTGTCTAAGTTAAAGTTTTTCCACTTTCGACATTGGTAAATCTGCGTGCTATCGCTCCTTGTTTCAGACTCGGACACCCATATTTGTAAGGGAATGACAAAGTGGTCAGACCAGGGAACGGGTACTGGAGGAAGCGCTTCTACTCCATTCCAGTTGCCAAATATGGGGTCGAGCAGGTGACCTTGTCTGTGAGTAGGGTCCTGGTTTTTAAGAGCTAGCTGCAGGGAAAGTAATTCATCTTTTATACAGGAGGCATCCTTGTCTTGGACATCATCAAAATGAATGTTCATGTCGCCAAGCACCAGGAGTCTGGATTTCCTCAAGGCGAGATGTGCTGTCGCCTCTACTAGGCTAGCTGTAAAATCAAACAGTCTGCCTGGGGGTCTGTATATAAGAATACCTGATAGGGAGTGTTGGGGCCCCAGTGTGATAGTGAATGAAGCAGCTTCGCAGTGGTCAATTGTCAGGGGGGATAGGGAGCATTCCAGTGGGGCTCTAACAGCGATAGCTATTCCTCCACCCCTACCGTCTTGCCTGTCAAGCCTAGCGAGAGAATATCCAGGAGGCAACGCCTCTATGATGTCTGGGTCAGAGTGTTCGCCAAGCCAGGTTTCAGTTAACAGCAAAATATCAAGTGCTTCATCCTCGAGTAGATTATAAACTTGGATGCAGTGTTTACTGAGAGATCTACAGTTAAGCAGTGCGGCTTTTATCAGTTTTTTAGGGGGGTCTATTATGGAGCCAGTTTCAGGAGTAAAAGGGCACATAGAACAGTTGTGTAATGATAGAGCCTTCATAGAGTGTAGACATGGTAGTGTTATAGCAGGACGGAGATTCAACAAGGTTTGTTTATCATACCGTATGTGGAGGGGATTTGGTAGGCCAGGGTGTACGGCCCCGCGCCCCGTCCGGCCGCGGACGGGCGCAGACGGGCTTGACTTTGGCTCGACTTCGGCGCGCTTCCGGCGCGCCCGCTGCACGCGGTCGCTGGCCAACACACATTTATAGGCAGTAGGGGCAACTAGAACGCTGACCTGGCCGCCCGAGCCCGGAAGTGCTGGCTCCTCCTCACCCTCCGCAAACAAACGCCCAGAAATGGACGCGGCGGACCGGGGCGGGAGTCGGCAAGGAAGTGAGTGACAGGAAATTAAGTGAGCACACAAAAACTTTTAAAATTTAGCCTTACTCGCTAAAATTAAAATACCACGCTATGGATCAGTGCTAACAGTGTGACACATGAAATAAACACAGCACGAGCGGATAGAGCCTGCCACTGCCACCGGCAAGACTCTTCTCCACAGCGCGACTGCGTGAGGCTGCAGATTAAATACACATCGCCTACAGCGCAACTAGAACGCTGACCTGGCCGCCCGAGCCTGGAAGTGCTGGCTCCTCCTCACCCTCCGCAAACAAATGCCCAAAAATGGACGCGGCGGACCGGGGCGGGAGTCGGCAAGGAAGTGAGTGACAGGAAATTAAGTGAGCACACAAAAACTTTTAAAATTTAGCCTTACTCGCTAAAATTAAAATACCACGCTATGGATCAGCGCTAACAGTGTGACACATGAAATAAACACAGCACGAGCGGATAGAGCCTGCCACTGCCACCGGCAAGACTCTTCTCCACAGCGCGACTGCGTGAGGCTGCAGATTAAATACACATCGCCTACAGCGCAACTAGAACGCTGACCTGGCCGCCCGAGCCCGGAAGTGCTGGCTCCTCCTCACCCTCCGCAAACAAACGCCCAGAAATGGACGCGGCGGACCGGGGCGGGAGTCGGCAAGGAAGTGAGTGACAGGAAATTAAGTGAGCACACAAAAACTTTTAAAATTTAGCCTTACTCGCTAAAATTAAAATACCACGCTATGGATCAGCGCTAACAGTGTGACACATGAAATAAACACAGCACGAGCGGATAGAGCCTGCCACTGCCACCGGCAAGACTCTTCTCCACAGCGCGACTGCGTGAGGCTGCAGATTAAATACACATCGCCTACAGCGCAACTAGAACGCTGATCTGGCCGCCCGAGCCCGGAAGTGCTGGCTCCTCCTCACCCTCCGCAAACAAACGCCCAGAAATGGACGCGGCGGACCGGGGCGGGAGTCGGCAAGGAAGTGAGTGACAGGAAATTAAGTGAGCACACAAAAACTTTTAAAATTTAGCCTTACTCGCTAAAATTAAAATACCACGCTATGGATCAGCGCTAACAGTGTGACACATGAAATAAACACAGCACGAGCGGATAGAGCCTGCCACTGCCACCGGCAAGACTCTTCTCATCACTGGCCTACCATGCCGCCGGCCGCCGGGATCGCTTGCTGAAGTTGTGCGGCATCAGAGGTGTCAGATAAGGCCTGGGACAGACAGAAAGTGCACTGCGGTATAGTGCCCCACGCATGATCATGGCTGCGTAGCAGCAAGGTGGCCAATGGGGCCTGCGCCGTACACATATGGTCTTGGAGAAGATGGAGGGAGGCGCCCACTTTGAACCGGGTGGGCAGTGGGTCCCTCTTCCTGCCCACGGCTGAACATATTCAACCCAGAGACAGGGGGGAGGCTGGGAAAGACGCCGTCCCCTACACACCATCGGAACTACCAGACAGCAAAGCGAACTTTCCTAGAGGAGATCCCGCACTTCCCACATTGGAGTGCAGACTGTCCCGGCGTAAAGGAGGAGGCACTTGCCAGGAGCTGAGTGGGCAGCGGGACCCTCTCCCTACCCACAGCATTGCAGGAGGCATCTTCCGGACGTGGTGGCCGGCTGAAGAGACGAGCCCTCGCCGTGGAGAAGTCTAAGGCCTACCATAGGACATGTAATAAGGCCTTGCGCCTTGACAGCGCAGGGAAGGAGAGCCACAATCGGCTTGTGGGCCGACAAGAGGCCCGGAGTGGAGACATATTCAAGCGGGCGCAAGGAATCAGCCTGTGCGGAACACGGCCATGGCCCACACGAGTAAACCCCACCTTGGAGTACTCCAGACCATAAAATCAGGGGTGAGAGGCTGCCAGCAGGCTCCTGAATCTTACAGCGGAGGCAATCAGGCAGAGAAGAAAATTATAGTTGTTGGGGAATCAGAGGCTGGGTGGCGACACCTATTAGAGGGGGGTTGTACTTCTGATCCAGCGGAAGCGGCCGGACAAGGTTCTGGTGTGGCTTGTGGGTTGGGAGACCCACCCCACATTCCACCCGCAGAAGTACAGACTTTGAGTGATCTCCACTCGGCATATATCGAAATATGGCCGAGGCCCATAAACCCACTGTTGTCCACTCAGAAGGACCACAGGGTGTAATTCATCAGGCAGATAGTTGTTGAAACCTGGACATATCTATGTGCCAAAGTGCAAAGGCCCCACACTGAAGACAACCGGAGCAGGGGCTTGGCAGCGAAACCTACCTTCTTGGGCGCATTCTAATCCATAGAGGCAGCACGAGAGTACGCATTCTCCTTGGTGACGTCTACGGGGGAAACAGGTACACTTCAGCCTCCCCACACAGTAGCACAGGGTGCAGAACGAACACCCGCAAATATATAATCCCGGCTGGGCAGTGCACGAAGAGCATTATACGTGGGATAAATCCTTTGCTGCCTGGGACATACACCAAGAAATCATAGCAAACATGTCTAAGGATAAATCTACAGGCAAGCAAAGCACATGGATAAGTTAACTGGCAAGACCACGGAACTACCCGCAGACACCACCGGCCAAAGCAATGTACCGGACAATGCTGCGCTGCTAGCCGCAATCACTCAATCAAGAGACATGTTGTGCGCTAAAATTGTAGCAGCAGGGTCAGATGTCATGCTACTTCACCAAGATCCATACAACCCAGTGGAACCCCTCACCCAGGCCAAGACAAGGGTCTCCGGGGTGGAAGATGCGGTCACTACACTTCAAGACAAAGTGAATACCCTTGAAAAGCTCACTCAAGGACTCACATCTAGAGTAGGGGATGCAGAAGGTAGAGCCCGAAGATATAACTTGCACCTCATGGGCTTCCCGGAGGGCTGTGAGGACATGGACGTGAGTGCATTCCTTGCCCAATCGTTTAAAACTTGGGTCCCGGCCGAGGCCTTTCATCCTGTTTTATAATTAAACATGCCCATAGATTGTTGGCCGCGACGCCTCCCCCGGGTGCCAAGGCTCGCCCAATCATTGCACGCATACTTAATTATCATGACAGAGACTCTATCCTTCATATAACCAGGACCCAAGGCTTTCTCTCCTATGACTCACCACATAATGATATTCCCAGATTACACCAGGACTGTTCAACGACAGACCTTCACAACAGCAAAAGCTCACCTACGTGAATTGCGCATTCCATACAAGCTACTCTTCCCAGCACAATTGTGGGTTGTATATCGAAACCGCACAAAGTTTTTCGATACAACTGGTAAAGTTTTCCAATGGGCAGATGAGATCCGTTCAGTGAAGCCACATACTCCTCCACCACTGGACACAGATTCATCATCCAGTGACCGTAGGCATAGTCAAAAAGCCATGAATGGCAAACAACGACACAGATCAATATCATCCTGGCGCTCTAGATCGCAGGGAGATAAACAACCTGAAACCCTTGGCAGCTGATCGTGATAAATCACACAGACTCTGACCTGTGGATCATGCAGGAACAATAGAAACAAACATATTGATAAGACTATCGCCTATCCAGCTGCTAAAAAAAAGGGGCTACAGCACCTCAGTGAACAAATTCCCTCGGGTCACTTGGTTATGACAGGGACTTTTGAGAACCATTGGTCAGGTCCTGGGCTCACCCTCGTTGGGGTGGTCACTGTACCCCATCTGCGACAGATGGTTTGGAGTTCTTTGAAGTATTGGGGTGGGTGTGGGTGGGGGTAAGTTGGTTGGGTAGGGTTGGTTTTAAGCTTTATTGTGTTTTCATTTTAAAATTTACCGCAGTGCATCAGACAATTCGACATACTGCTTCCATCACTGTATACATCCTTGACACTCCTCATTATATCTCCAGATGATATACGTAGGAGGGCTGACTCCAGCAGGCAGACTTAATGTAGTTAATGTAGTTACATGGAACGTCTTGGGCCTCCTAGATAAGTTCAAAAGGAGATCAGTACTCAAGCATGCTAAACGTATGGGATGGATATCCTACTTCTTCAGGAGATATATCTCATGGGTACTAAGACACCTTGCTTAGCACGATTTGGCTTTCTGCATTAAGTGCATGAGGGGTTCATCAGGGCCTCCCATGGAGTCGCCATCCTAATAGTGCAGAAAATTCCTTTCGTCTACACCCGTACATGGATGGATCCATAGGGCAGATTTGTTTGTGTACATGGCATTGTGGGAGGAGAGCTTTGATATTAGCTATTGCACCGCAGAACGGCGTAGGGAAAACAAAGTTGGTACAAATAGAAGCACACTTGTTGGAGGTACAGCAACGAAGCAGAGATTGTGATGGCGGTAGTACCCATAGGCAATTAAGCGTAGTACAACAAAGATATCACAGTGAATTGATAGATGAAGCAAAAGCCGCCTGGCATGCTATGCAAAGCAGAATATATCAATGAGGGGACAAATCCGACAAGCTGCTCCACAGACTGTGTCAATACTCCATGAGACCAATCCATATACCGGCAATCAAATCACATGACAATGAATTAAAAACAGACCCAGTTAAGGTGGCACACTGTTTTGCTGACTTCTATAGCTCCCTCTACACCAAACACGAAGTACTAACTGAAACTCAGATCGAGGACTTCTTCAATGATATACCACCCAGGGCACTTTCAGACGAGGCACGGGAAACACTAGAGGAGCCGATCACTATGGATTTCCCTGTGAATTCAAAGGGTTCATGTCAGTGTTGGGTCCCAGATACCTAGTGCCCTCAACGAAGCTTTAAAGGACAAAAGCCTTCCACCTGACTGGAGACATGTAGAAAGTATAGTCTTTCAGAAACCAGGCCGCCCAATTGAACTATGTTTGTCATACAGACCAATCTCACTTTTAAATATTGAAGCTAAATTACTGGCTAAAGTATTGGCAAATAGATTGATTCCCCATTTAAACAACCTGATGCCTTGGTGCAAGGTTTTGAGTGGACGTCGGAGATAGCCGATTGTATTGCGTCATACGCAGATGATGTGCTCTTCTTTATGACAGACCCCCACAGACCTGGCCCAAAACTCATTCCGATAATGCGTATATTTGGGGAAACGTCGGGCCTTCACTTGAATAAATCAAAATCTTCCATATGGGCCGTTAGGGGGTCCTTCAGGATTGGTCGCTGGTTGGAAGAACTAACAATAATAACTGAAGGCCTACAATATCTTGGAGTATACCTGTCCGACACAAATCAATGTCATGGGACAGAGACCTCGGTGTCCTGACGGATCGCGTCAAGGCAGAGATGCGCTCCTGGTCCAGTCTTCCTCTAACACTGTACAAAAGATCTGCAGTCTTTAAGATGGTATCCCTTCCTCAGTTACTTTCCAGATTCCATTGGCATGGTTTCAGCAAATAAACACAATACTGAGCCAGTTTTTGTGGGTGGGGAGTTTGGCACGATTTGCGCTGCGCACATGCTACCAATTCACGTTCTGCGGTGGTATAGCTGCCACCGATATACAGACCCATTATTCGGCAGCTCATTTGCAGGTTATAGATGAGTGGTGGTATGGCTCCAGGCAGGATCCAACCTATAGGGCAGAGCAATGGATTATGAATAGGGCTCCCGGTTTTACCTATCAATCCACACAGCTTTTGGCCTGGCAGTCATGGCAGAGATTATTTAGAGTTACTCAAAAAGCTTCTCAATTTCCATTTTTATCCACATTTAAAAATAAAGACAGACAAGAAAATAAATGTTTTCTGTCTGCATTTAACTTTAAAAATCCGTAAAAACGGAAAACAGTGAGCCTTAATTATGAATGACCCTTCCCTATATATGTACCTTTACAATAGATTGGACCCTAAAACTCTGCCCCCAGTGACTAGGGTGGTGATCATGGTTTGGTGAAGGTCTCTTTGCCGGATGGGGTGGTGGGACCGTATTACCAGAGAAACCCTGCTATGGCGAAACCCCCTACATCCTCATGTGGTGGCACTACGGGGTTTCATACGGTGGGATCACATAGGCATCGTTTCAGTTTGGGATGTTATGAAGTGCTCCGTCCTGTAATCATTCCAAGAACTCCAAGTAGAATTTTCTATGCCGCATGCACAATTTTATAAATATCTCCAATTGAGACATGCCCTCTACCCATATATAAAAGACTTAACATTAATCCCCCAAGTTTAGCCCATTGGAAGGCAAAATACTGATGGGAGACTTGGGAGACCATAAAATCGCGAACATTTATCAATCCCTGACTACCAATAACACTAGCACTCTGGAGACCCTGCGGGCGACATGGGTCACAGATGTGGGCCCAATTGAAGAGGACGATTGGGCTGAGGCTCTTAAATCACCCAGAGTAGCTGAGATTCCAATCCACCCGAGGCTCATACAATTCAAATATCTACACAGGGTGTATTATACTCGGCATAGACTGTGGAGGGCGGGCGTGGTAGCATCCTCACTGTGCCTCCGTTGTCACCAAGGGTGCATTCCTGCCTACGATATGGACATGTGTTTGACGGAAGTACTGGCTTGGGAACTCCCTAGATCCCCAAATTCACACTACTACACTGGACCGAGGGATTAGGGGGGAATAGATATAATTGACACCTACTCTTCCTAGGCATAACACTAGCTAAGCGAGACATAGCAAGACTTTGGAAAGCGGAGACACTCCAGCGTGGGCACATGGAAGAAAGGCATGGATTACAATATGTGCCCCGTGCTCCCCATTTTTAAGGCACACGGCTGCCCACAAAAACACAGTAAAATATGGCAGAGGTGGGCGGATTATTGAGGCATAGCACTGTAATACTTCATCAGAAAAACGGTTGAAGGACGAAATTAGGACATTTGAGCACAATCAAAGCTACTTATCATAGCTAAGGCCCTTAATAAAAGGGATGGAAGGACGGGGAAGGGACCAAGAACAATTGTCTATGATGTGCAATGTTAAATATAGTTGGTCTGTTGTTTGTTTTTATATTTTCAAACGTGTAACAGCCGTTCCCGATGAGGGAACTGGAACAATTAATGTTAGTCTCAACAATTATGTGTATCATTATGTCTCCATATCCAGACAGCTAATATTGTATGAAAAATCAAAAAATTGTGAAAAAAATTGTAATACAGCTATGCTTTGGAATCTGTGGAGTAAAGCACATCTGCTGTACCTTAGTTGGAAGTAGCATGTTCCTTCTACAATGTGCTGTGAACTTGTGACCTCCTGGTTCCACTGGGTTGCTAGGTTCACTGAGCTAAGAGTGCATTGGGGGGAAGGGTGTTAAAGAGACAGAACACTTTTTTAAAAATTGAGGAGTGATGACACAATTTAAGTTATAGAAAGTTTTAATTTACAACTCAGGACTATGTAATATATCGGAATTAGTTTTGGGCCAGGTCTGTGTAGTATTTAAATTTAAAAAAATGAAGCTAGCTATTGGTTTGAACTCCTGGTTTTTTTCGCAATCACTCCATGATCATCACGAAAACATCCTGAAAACGCGCCAATAGGAACCTTGTTTTGAAAGAGAGGGAAAGGGTTAAAAGATTCCAACCATTCACAAGTGGAGATGCAATAGTAGAAAACATCGTGAAAACGCGCTGACAGGAACCTTGTTTTGAAAGAGACAGAAAGGGTTAACCATTCACAAGCGTAGATGCAGTAGTTTAAAATGAAGGACATGATTTCATTTGCTGCCTTTTTCATAATCATAGAGTAGAAAGTTGAAGAGATTGCAATTTTAGAGTTGCTGTGTATGAGAGTGGTGTACCATTCTTGTGCTTAGTTTTTACAAATCCTAACAGTGTCAAAAGTATCCACAGAGAGATAAAACAACAATATAATCTACTAACTCAATTTACTAGCATGTACATAACTTTTAAATCCTTTAAAAAAAAAAACTACATTAGAAATGAAGATGTATATTGGAGTCTGATAAAAAAACAGCATCACAGTGATGTGAAAAAATATATGAGATGAACTGTATCTATTAGAGGGCATGTGTTTTAGAGGTTAGTGGTGAATGTTTTCGGAAGTCAGAGAAAAATGAATTAGTGCCTTTTTATTACATTGTGTATTTCATTGAAAAATACCAGCATAGTATTGTGGAAAGTTGCAATGAGGAACTAAGAATGTTTTAAATGTCTAAACATCATGTGCAGAATAAATACATCTGTTATTTGCATTCTGGGTGTGGTAGTACTTTTAGTAACATTATTAAACAGAAATAGTGCAGTCAGAAATAAAAGATGAGAACATGTTGTCCGCTTGTATATGAATTAGAAAGAAGTAATACTTGTTAGGTATGTATTAGGAAGTGTTTGTCAATGTGATTTTTAACTGATTTGTCTGCCTTGCATATGCTTAGATGGTGAGATATGTTTTTTATTCTTGCACATAGCTATATATACGGTGGGCTGTTTGAGTTTACTTAAAGATGCAGAGAGGTATATATTTTTGGAAAGATGGCTTGAAGGTGTACATCTATTAAGAAATTGCATTTTTGTTTACATGGTGATCTATGTTCAGTAAAGCGTATGAAAATTCCATGTATATGGTGAGGGTAGTGTATTTACTTTAAACATGGTTTGTTTAAAATTGAGGAGGATTAATATTGCAGAATGCCTCAAGAGTTCATGTGCTAGCTTCATTTCAAGTGTAACGTTTGTTTGAAAGATGCTGAATATATGTTTTAGAAGCAGAAGAAGTATTTGAGAAATTATGTAGGTATGCCATTTGCACAAGGTTTTGTGCTTTGAAAAATTTCAATACTTTTTTTTCCTTTTTAGAAACGTACTGATGCATGTGCACACTTATTAACAAATCAATGTAGTTTTCTAGAGAGCCATGTATGCAATTATATATCAAGCCTGATATCTAGACTTTACTCATAGCTCAGAAGAAAAGCATTTAATAGTAAAACAGGTAGTTTGATACTGACAGAAGGAGATAACCAGTCAGTCAGAGATATAGTCAAAACTGTTATGTATCTAACACCAATAAAGGTACTTTCACTGTCTGTCAATCAATCAATCAATCAACAAAATTCGTATAGTAGCGCGCTACTCACCCGTAAGGGTCTCAAGGCGCTGAGGGGGGGGGGGGGGGGGGACGCTACTGCTCGAACAGCCAGGTCTTGAGTTGTTTCCTGAAGGAGAGATGGTCCAGGGTCAGCCGTAGATGGGTGGGGAGGGAGTTCCATGTCTTGGCCGCCAGGTAGGAGAAGGATCGTCCTCCGACGGTGGATTTGCGGATTCGTGGGACGGAGGCGAGGGCGAGGCTGGCGGAGCGATGATGGAGTCGGCTTTGTTGAAGATGTGGTGTGGGCAAGGGTCGGTAGGGGAGCCGGAGTGGATGGAGTTCATCAGGCGGGTGGTGTCTTCAGTGCTGATCGGGGTCCAGGTGCAGATGGTGGTGGTGGGGGGCGTTGGTTCGGTGGTTGGGTCCGTGGTCTGCGCGCCGAAATTGT
Source organism: Triturus cristatus (assembly GCF_964204655.1). Classification (NCBI taxonomy): domain Eukaryota; kingdom Metazoa; phylum Chordata; class Amphibia; order Caudata; family Salamandridae; genus Triturus; species Triturus cristatus. Next base: position 646,553,608 of record NC_140590.1, read on the forward strand.
TGTGTATATCGGCGATCTTGCGGTGGAAGAATGAGGCGCGTGAGTCGCAGAGGTCTTGTGAGGGTGTGATGTGGTTGTTGCAGGCACTGGGGTTGGAGAGCTCTTTGACGATGCTGAAGAGTTCCTTGCTGTTGTGGGTGTTGTTGTCCAGACGCTCTTTGAATGTTGCCTTCTTGGTGGTGCGGATCAGCTGGTGGTGTTTTCGGATGGCGTTCTTGAGGGCGGTCATGTGTTCTGCCGTCTGGTCGTGGCGCCAGGCTTTCTCAAAAGTTGCGGCAGGTTTTCTTGGAGTTCTTGAGTTCGTTGGTAAACCACGAGGCTTTTCTGCTGCCGGGTCTGCTTGGAGGATTCTTCAGTGGTGCGAGTTCGTCGGCGCAGTTGATGAGCCACTGTGTGAGGTTGCGGGCTGCTTCGTTGGGGTCCGTCGTGTTGGTGGGCGGGTTCTGGCTGAGGGCGGTGGTGAGCTGGTCGGTGGTGATCTTGCTCCAGCTTCTGCGGGGAACCTGTTGCGGATGGTGGTGGGTCGTGGTTCTCCTGAAGCTGAAGTGGATGCAGCTGTGGTCTGTCCAGTGTAGTCCGGTTGAGTGGCTGAAGGAGATGTGCTTGTTGGAGGAGAAGATGGGGTCGAGCGTGTGGCTGGCGTAGTGGGTGGGGGTGTTCACGAGTTGCTTGAGTCTGAGGTTGGCGAGGTTCTCCAGTAGGGCGGCGGTGTTGCAGTCCTTGTTGTTCTCCAGGTGGAAGTTGAGGTCCCCTAGGAGGATGAAGTCTGTGTAGGTGAGGGCATGCTGACTGATGAAGTCGGCGATGGCTTCGCTGAATTGTGTGTGAGGTCCCGGGGGTCTGTAGATGAGAGTGCCTCTGAGGGTGGTCTTGGGGTCGGTGTGTATCTGGAAGTGTAGGTGCTCGGCTGCAGTGAGTGTGTCGTCAGAGTTGGTCGAGATGCGGATGGTGTTCTTATGGACGATGGCGATGCCTCCTCCAGTTTGGTTGACGCGGTCCCTCCGGATGATCTTGTAACCCTCCGGGATGGCTATGGCGATGTCGGGTGCTGAGGAGGCGGTCATCCATGTTTCAGTGAGGAAGGCGACGTCTGGAGATGTTGAGTCGAGGAGGTTCCAGAGTTCGACGGCGTGCCTGTGGATGGAGCGGGTCTTGAGCAGGATGCACTTGAGGTGGTTGTTGCTGGTGCTCGGCTTGGCGGGTGCGGTGCAGGTTCGGAGGCAGGTGAATTTGCAGACTTGGCAGGTGAAGGGCCCGTGGGTGCGTTTCGGGGTGGCTCAGTAGCAGGCGGGGTTCCGGCCGGCGTTGGGAGCAAGGAGGGTTACGGCGTCGTAGGTTCGTCGGGTGCGCTGGCATCGACGAGGACCAGGGGTTCTGGCGCTGGGCGCGGCCCAGGCGCGGACGGGCGTAGACGGGCTTGCCTTTGGCATGCCTTTGGCGGACAATCGGCACACCCGCTGCGCGTGACCGCTGCGTGTACGCACGGTCTCCATTTAAGGCGAAGTGGGAGGGAGGAGCAGCTGGGAGGCGGGAGCGGGGAGGACATAGAAAGAAAAGGGGGCGGGGCCGCGATGTAACAGTGGCGGGAAGCGGGGAGCGGAGGGGGGGTCACACCAGGGGAACAAGCGGCAAAATCGCTAACCTAGTGAAAAAATAGAGAGTTACAGTGTAATACAAAAACGAAGCAAAAAATAGAGAGTTACAGTGTAATACAAAAATGAAGCAAAACAGAGGCACAGGAGGGCAAAAATGGATGGAAGAACGAGCAGCAGCGAGGGGGCACCGAGGTCAAGGGCGGACCTGAGGTGCTGGGGCACAGACTCGCCTACAGCTGGAGGGCTGTGCGGCGTGGGGGTGCCCTGAGGGGCTGTCAGGCAGTGTTCAGGCACTCATGCAATCACCCAACCACTAGGCAGGCAGTCATTAAATCAGTGGTCCACTATCCATGGAGTGATTCAATTTCCCAGACACTACACATGTACTCTTGCAATCAGGTAGGCAGAAATGTATGTAGTCTTTGAACTATGCAGGCACTACCCATACATTCATCTAATCACCAAGGTACTAACTATTTACTTCTGCAACAAGGCTGTAACTATGCAATCATTATAACATTTGTGCAAAACCTATGCAGCCATCTAAACACCCACTTACAACCCATGCAGTCATTGAAATATTGAGGCACACGTGTGCACTCATGAAACACTCATGCACTACTCATGCACTCATCTAAATAGAGAGTACCATTGTAGTAAGCCTATCACCCGTCCAGTACCTATTCAGTCATTTAATTACCGAGGCAATACTCTTGTATTAATATAATCACACCAGCCGTATACTTACTTTCACCTAATCTCTAAAGCTTTAACAAAGGACTCATGCAGTCACTCAGACACTAGTCATGCACTCATCTAATCAGCCAGGCACTTATTCAATTATCCAGGCACTACCCATGTAGTTACCTAACATCCAGGCACTACCTGTTCACTAAATCAAAAACAAAGAGGCAGCATTGTATCGCTGTAACACTATTCATGCACTCATGATGGAGCAAGGTTTCGTGAAAAGAAACTTGCTTGGATGTAATCCTCTCAAATAACATGTACTAATGTAACCAACAAGTCTTGTAAATACTAATAATGCATTACATATGAATATCCTGTATCTAGGCGAAGCTTTTCTATGCGTATTACTAACAAGTAATCCGAGTGACTAAAGATGGCCGCCAAAAACGCGGGATTTCTATTGCGCATGCGTCTACTGCATCTACGTAGTATGACACTCTCTATGCTTTTGGTGGGAAACTTTGCAGCTGTGCAATAGCATTAAAAATGGCCACTTGAAACTCACATGTTAACGCATATGCTGCTGCTTAAACTAAACCTGGTAAACTCTATTAAACACTAATGCAAAAGAGTTAAATAAGTAAATGGGGATAGAGTAGAGATAAGTGGTATACAGTGAAGTCATTTATTTCCATGTTCTAATGTGTCTTTTTCTGACTTTATTATTAGTCTATATTTGGGCCTCGGAGTGTGACTGAATTCCCTACCCATCTGATGTTCACGCAGGCGCACAAGAACCTGACGGAATCCTGTGACAGCACCACTGAAAACCCAGCCAAGGCCACATCGAACTGAGACACCTGGAAAAAGGAACTGTTGACCTGAATGCATGAAGAAATATATATTTTGTTGCAAATTTTGTATTAAGCATAACATGAAATGCGGGTGGGAATAAAGCTATGGGAAAGTAAATTAAGGGGCAGGAACATAAAAAATGGCCCAAAGAGAAAACATTACTTTTAATATGGTGTGATGAACTCACCTCCTCGCCCTGACCAATCAGAATAGGGGAAAACACAAATATTGAAACTTTTGGAGGTGGTAAATGAATAAAGAATAGTATAATTGAGGTAAATTAGCTAGAGAACTTGTCCGACTTGTCAGATCCGTCTTTCCGACTCGTCACTGACCCAACGCGTATGCTGCTCCAAAATCTGTCCGAGACGCTGTCTCAGACCCTACTGCTGCCAGAAACTCTGCTTGAGAAATTGAGATACTGATCGATAATCCAATCATCTAGAAGGGGATTTCGGAAGAGGGACATTCGAAGAGAGTAGAACCAGAGAGGGGTGTGACTCTGGCGTTGCACATTAGAAGAGGTCACCTTTCCAGATCTGAATCTGCCTGATCTTCTGTCTGCATTCCTGTCCTGGGAGATTCTATTTGGCCCCATCTTTAAGGAGTTGGGTTCATCTATGACCATAGGTAAATATAATTCTGTGAAATCTGTCTTTTGTGCCTGTGCTCTCTCTTTCCCTCCCTTTTTCAGGTACAGTCGTCATTCATCATTTAATGACTTTGCTATATCTGACTTACTCTGCCTTTTTGGGTGAAGGTGGTCACTGTAATTGACTCTTGACTCACAAATTATTGATTTAGATAAAGGTTTTCAAAACTTCTTGAGTCTGTGTTTGTTCGAAAGTAAAAAGTTAATTTCATTCTACCTTAAACTAACTCAGCAACCTGATTCATTGAGGAGAGGAAATTACTGTTAAGATAATCGAGTTGGTAAGATTTGGTAAAGGTGAATATCAAATTTCAGGTAAAACAAAGAAATTGATGCCAGCAGGTTTTACTAGCTTATTTAGTGAATGTTTTTGGGCCCAGGTGAGTATTAGGTATGTGTGTTTAACCAAAGCTGGTAACTGCGCTCCATCAGTTTTTACTTGGTAGCAGAGGCATGGTTAGGTTCTAGTTGGTTAGGTAGCGAATATTGTGGATTGATTTATTGATATATGCATTAATACCTGTTTGTTGTTGTTTTCATTACTATTCATGTTTTCTGAAGTTCCCGGGAATATTGAATAGCGGTTGGTAAATGGAAGCCATACTGCAGTGAGGTTACTTGTCAGGATTCGGAAAGGTGCTGAAAGTTAGGTAAGACTAGAAGCACTGATTTTAGGTATTATTGATGTACGAAAGTGAGAATAATTAGTAGCAAAGGAGTTCGTTGGTGAAACTTTGGTCTTATATCACCTACAAAGGGTAATCCTGAAGGAGTAGCAGGTTCTCTGATGCTTGAGTGAAGAATAAGCGGAAAGGTTTTTCTCGCAGCAAAAGAAATTGACTATTCTTTGAAACTTAGATAATCTGACAAAGTAGCGAATGTTTTATGTTATTAATTAATACAAAATACATGTAAAATAGTATGAAAATAAGTTTTCGCATTACCTTGTAAAGGAGGGGTCAGTTGCAGTTACTCCACTGACGTCACAAAGAGCCGCGCTGGGATTGGTAGGACAGCGGGCGTGTGACTAACGTGAAAAATTGTAAAGGAGGGGTCAGTAGAAAGGAGTGATACTTACATCATTTAAAAGTCGTGCTAGTATTGTCTAAACGCACAGAGTAAAACAAATTCTAATTGGTTGCAAAAAAAATAAATAAAAGACGCACTAGTATTGTAGAAGAGTTTGAATAGTTGTAAAGATAGAAATCCCAAGAATAATAATAGATAGTGGTTTGTGTATGTACGATCCAACATTAATAGGGAGTCGCCCAGACAGAAATTATTTAGGGTTTGCCTATGAGCAGTACCTAAAAGGAAGATCGCGCAAAATGTATGGTGAAAAGAGAAAAATTACATTTATGTAGAAAATAAAGAATTATTTTAAAAAGGATAAACCCATTAAAACCAGAGAAGGAATTCTCTTTCCTCCTCCAAAAACTTCCATATCCTACATGATGGTAGAGAGAGGTTATCATACTTGTGTATGGTTAGAAAATTTGATCAAATACACAAAAGATGATGGGATTTTGGCTTTCCCCAAAAACTGAACATTTAATGGAAGAATTTTACATAATTTACGCACAAGAATGAATGAGTTAGAACCCAGACCTAGATTAACTCAGTATGAGGCACTTGAAGAATGGGAAACAGAGGCATTTGAACGAGATAGACCAAGGTATAACAGAAATTTGAGCAATTTTTACCTAAAATTTCCATGCGAAACCCGAGATAAGCAGATGAAACAGTGGAGGCAAGCCATGTTAACTGAAGGATTATATCCTGTATTAATGGCTGATGAACAGGCAGGAAGCAAATTCACAGAAAAGAAAAAACACTTAATGACGACAGGTGACGAAGAATCTGATGAAGATCATTTTGACGATATTTTAATGAAAGATCCTCCGCCTTATCAGGAAGGACCAAGCAGAGTTACCCCGAGTGCTCCACTCCTAGAGACGCCCTTGGTGCCGCCAATAGTACATGAGAGAACAATGGAAAGGGTACTTCAAGAAAGAGAAAGGGAAGCGATAAATAAGAATAGAAGTGAATTAATACAGAAAATTACCCAGTTAAACACACATCCTGAAGCTCTGACTATACCTGAGACTATAAGTCCTGTTGTCCCATTGTACGGGAATAAATCAAATTGTCCTAAAACACCTGTCATGACAACACCCATTATTGAGCCTAGAAAAGAGAAGATAATAGTTGACGACCAAGCTAGTGATTGCGAGTCTGTAGTTTCATTAATGGACTTGCCGATAAGGGGGCAAAGAAATGACACACCCAGAAGAGTCACGCCAGGAGGTTCAAAAGAGGTACGAATTGAGACATCCACCGGAACAAAGAGTGCCACCATAGTAACCTCAGAAGAATTAGAAAGATGGACACGAGACATAGAGAAACCCGATCCACCACCCAAAATACTAGATATTTTTTGACTAAGAGTTGAATTAGAAGAAATGATAGATGGAAATGTAGGACTGGATAGGTTAAATACCTATAGTGAAGAAGAATTACTGTTCATTTGCAGAATCATAACACGAAACACAAAAGCATTTCATGAAAAGTTAATGAATCTAGCCTCCGAAATGGGAGTAGAAGTAGGGCGATCCAAAGTCCTGCAAAATCCTTATAGAGCATACTTTTCTGATAAAGATTTGGAAAACGTGAACATGTCAGGAAGAAAACTACAAGTAAAAGAATTGATGACAATATTACAGAAATGGGGAGATTTAGACAGATGGAAAGTAAGGTGGACAAAGAAAAAGGAAAAAGCACAGACCAGTCGTGAAGGAAATTGAAAAGGTAGGAAAATTGTACCCGATGAGAGAACTTCCAGGAGGAGGTTATGTACATGTCCCATGGACAAGATAGGATATTTTGTCATTTACAAATAATTTCCCAACACTGAGAGAGAAGCCTATGAAATGGTATAGACAAGTTGAGAGGTTTGTGAAGGTTTCAAAAGTTTTGCTGAAAGATCTGGATGGTCTTTTTGACGTAGTGGTGCCTGCTGATTTGTGGACTGAATGTAAAATCACAGTCAATTGGCCAAATGATGAGTACCCGAGAAATGAGAAAACAAAAGTCCCGTCAGAAGAGGTTATGAAAAAATATAACCAAGTAATTACTTTTTTGAAAGGGAAAATTCCCCAAAAGGAGACTGATTGGATAAAGATAGACAGAACAACTCAGGAAAAAGATGAGTCTGTCCATGCATACTATGAGCGCCTCCTACAGGTGTTCAAACAGTATAGAGGGTTTGAAAGTATTGGGGACAAAGATATGACTCATTTTGTGTATCGATTTGGGTCAGGGTTAAGAAAAGAAATTTCTGAAATGATTAAACAGCATAATTTGTGTTGGCAAGCAAAGCCCATAGTTGAGATTTTAAAATATGCAAAGTGCAGTGGAGATGAAATTGACAATAGACGAAAAATTCTAGAGGAGAAAGGGATGTGAGCTCAAGTAAAACTGGCATAACAACAGGAACTCCAGTTAACTAACATGGCAGGAAAACCAGGAAAGGTGCAAGGAAATGGTGAAAATAATGGGGGTAAAACAACAGGGCGATTAAGCAGAGAAGAGGCAAAGAAAAAGTTCCCTTGTCATGGTTGCGGAAAATTGGGGCATTGGAAAAACTAGCATAAAAATTTACAAAATAATAATAGCACGAATCAAAATTTAAATCCACAGACGCAGAATGAGGTGATAATGAGTACACCACAACAGGTTGTAAACCTGCAGAGTCAATTGCCACCTGCCCCTTTGCCAAATTTTGTGACTCAAGCCAAGTACAGTGCGGACCCCGGATTTCAGGAAGGAAGTGGTAAAAAAAATTACCTAACATCACAGTTTATTTTGCAGGATCCATAATTCGAAGATCAAGATCAATGATGGTGCTTGAGGGGGGGGTGAGGAGTGCGTACTTGGCGCATTCTTACTGGAAGGTCAGTCAGGTCCATATATTCATGGAAAGGTAGAAGGAAATGACATTACCTTTTTGGTTGGACACTGGTGCTACCCGTTCTACTGTGAGAACAGCAGACATTCCAAACCTACCCCTCTCGGGAGAAGTGATCCAAGTAGTGGGCATTTCTAATAAACAAATTAGGACCCCTATTACAAAACCAATGGAGGTGTGCATCGGTAACTTTAAAGAGATGCACAAGTTTGTCGTCCGTAACTCCAGTCCTGTGAATTTATAAGTTAGAGACTTGTTGTGCAAAATGAATTGCACCATTTTTTGCACACCGGACGGTGTTGCCATTCAAACCCCAGATGAAGACGGGATATATAAAATCATGCTAGCTGAACAAGGAGCAGAAGTAAATGATTTGTTTTCAAAGATAATCCAAGATGACTTACCAGAAGAGGTAAAATTGACAGTAAATCCGGAGGTGTGGGATTTTACTGGAAAAGAAGTAGGGTTAATGACAGATGTAGATCCTGTCAAAGGGACAGTGAAGGAAGGTGCAGTCTACACAAACACTCGACAATACAAGATGAGTCCTGAAGTTAAGGCTGGTGTTGCAGCAGAAATAAATCGAATGGTCGAACAAGGCATTTTAAAAGAAATCATGAGTAGTCCCTGTAATTCACCTATAATTGGCATTAAGAAAGCAAACAGAAAATATAGGGTAGTTCAAGATTTAAGAAAGATTAACAAGATTGTTGTGCCCTGTTGCCCGGTAGTGCCCAACCCTGCAGTGATTTTGTACCAAATACCATAAATGCGAGGTGGTTTACCATGATTGATTTATGCCATGCCTTTTTCTCCATCCCATTGCATCCAGATAGTCAGTTTTTATTTTCTTTCAAATTTGAGTATCGTTTTTCATGTTTGAAATCGCGTTCCGCAAGGGTACACAGAAAGTCCTTCGATCTTTAATAACATTTTGAAAAAATGTCTTGAGACCTTAGTGATGCCTAAGGAGTCTGTCTGAGTTCAGTATATCGATGATCTTTTGGTCGCCTCAAAAGCAAAAAGTGACTGTGTAACTGATCCCATAGCCTTGCCGAACCATTTAGCCAAGGGTGGACATAAAGTGTCCCCTGAGAAACTACAGTTTTGCAGAAAAGAAGGAAAATATCTGGGACAACAGATGGAACGAGGAGAAAGGAGAGTGAACACAGAAAGAATAAAAATAATAAAACAAATGAAGTTACTCCAAACACAGAAAGAAATAAGAATGTTCCTTGTTGTAGTCGGGTATTGTAGGCAGTGGATTTGGGGATTTTCCCTACTGGTGAAACCCTTGATACAATTGACAAAGAAACAAGCAAAAGACCCGATAGAATGGGATGATCAGAGCATGACATCCTTTTTGAAATTACGAAATTGCTTTTGTGAAGCACCTTCCCTAGGTATGCCAGATTACTCAAAAGATTTCGCATTATTTTGCTGTGAGAGCGAAAACTGTGCCCTCTCAGTCCTAACTCAGATACATGGCCAGATGCGACGCCCAGTGGCATATTTTTCTGCTACCTTAAATCCTGTAGCATCCGCTTTGCCCGCATGCCTAAAGGCTGTGGCAGCCACGTGCGTGAATCTGGAGCAAAGCGAACCAATAGTGATGGGACACCCTGTAAAGGTGTATGACCACATGCAGTTGTTATTCTTTCAACAAGAACTCGAACTCAGTATCTTACCCCAAGCAGATTAACAAAGTATGAGAGGATCATATTGGGAGCAAAAAATGTGACCATAGTCCAATATACTGTACTTAACCCAGCATGCGCCATGAGGAGGGAGGATTGAGTGCTGCTTATGCTGTGTGTACATTGGCTGAAATAGCCTATTTTCTCGGAGTCGGGTCTGCTCAAGTAGCAAATTGATTGCTTTAGTAAAAGCTTGCAAAAAGAGGAAAAATTGGTGAGTAACCATTTACGCTGACAGTCAGTATGGTTATGGGGTTGTGCACGACTTTGCCCGACTTTGGCCAACTTTGGATACAGCGAGACTATCTAACTTCTTCAGGGTCTCCCATTAAAAATGGAAATTTGTTAAAGAATTGCTTGAAGCAATACAATTACCAAAAGAAGTGACAGTGGTCAAATGTGCCACACACCAGTCAGGACAGGACCGTGTGACTGCAGGCAATCGTTATGCTGACCAGAATGCCCAACACTGCGCAAAATTTCGAATGGCAGTAAATAGAAAGATTGAAAATTGTGGAAACAGCTGCCAATTTATGCTATTGTCAGGTTTAGAAACATGGAGAGAAGTAAGAAAACTGCAAGATGAAGCAGAAGCAAAAGAGAAAGAAGAATGGGTAAAAACTGGTTGTACAAAAAGGGCAGAAGATGGTGTATGGGTTTACTTAGATGACAGACCCGTATTGCCAGACTGTATGCTTGCACCAATGGCTAGAATGTATCATGGAGACACCCACATTGGCAGAGATGCAATGATCAGACTTTTCAGACGAGATTGGTTTAATCCAAGGCTTAGAAATGTTGCTGAAAGACTATGTCAAAGGTGTTTGACATGCCAACAAATGAATCCAGGCAAGAAAACATTAGTCTATATGGGGAAAATTGGAAAGGGTGAAGGTCCCTTTATAAGACTTCAAATTGACTTCATTCAGTTACCTGCTTGTCGAGGATTGAAATATGTACTTGTCATTGTTTGTTTATTTTCAAAGTGGGTGGAAGCATGCCCCACCAGAAGAAATGACAGCATGACAGTGGCCAAACTCTTACTGAGAGAACTTATACCACGCTTCGGTTTTCCAGTAACTATTGAATCAGACCGAGGGTCTAATTTTAATAATGAAATAATTCGATTAATTTGCGAAGCATTTAAAATTGAGCAAAAGCTGCACTGCGCATACCGCCCATAGGCATCTGGAGTGGTAGAGCAATTGAATGGCACTATTAAGTCAAGGCTGGGAAAGGTGTGTGCATCCACTCCACTGGACTGGCCTGATGCTTTAACTCTTGTTCTGATGGGACTTAGAAGTATTCCAGACAGGAATGCCGGATTGTGTCCCCATGAAATAATCATGGGAAGAGCAATGAGGTAGGCATGTATACCAGGAGACAGGCTGTTGAATAGAACTGATGATTTGGTACTGGAGTATTGCAAAGAGTTGGCTAACAAAGGGGCATATTATCAAGCACGGCATTAAAATTATCGCCGCTTTGGCGGCAGAAAACTGCCGCTAAAGCGGCGATAATGGGCTTAATAATAAGCCGCAGAGAGTTCCAATAGAAGTCCATGTTGACACCAGAACATGGGCTTCTATGGGAATTCTCAAGGGCATATTATCAAGCCCATTATCGCCACTATAGCGGCAGGTTTCTGACGCTAAAGCGGCGATTATTTTAACGCCGTTTCTTGATAATATGCCCCCAAGTGCGTTCTATATCTCACCAGGTTGAGAAAAGACGCAGTTCCCAGGCAGCCGAACCAAGCACATGATCTGAATCCCGGTGACTGGGTTGTAGTGAAGAAACACACTCCAGAATCGTGCCTAGAACCATGGTGGGACAAACCACATCAGGTTATATTGGTTACACAAACAGCAGTAAAGTGTGCTGGCATGCCTAATTGGATACATGCAAGCCATACTAAAAGAGTACCAGCACCTGACGAGGACGAACCTCAACTGACTCAAGCAGTTGAGGGGGCTGAAGGTTGCACAGCTGAAGGATCCCAAGTGATAGATCCTGAAGTAGCTGACGAAGAACAACCGAGCACCAGTCAGGATGATTGGATACCAATAGTAGATATACCAGAATTAATTGTGAGAACAAGAAGCCAAACTAGACAAGCTAGTGAGGAAAATAGTGAGGACCAGATAGGCACAGAAGAACGCACTCAGGAGATAGAAAGCACAATTGTTAGGGAACCTGAGCAGGACCAGATAAGGAAAGTGCCATTTACTCTGACAGAAGAAATCAAATTCACAGATCCGGAGACTGGGGAGGGACAGGTAGGAATTAGAGAAAACGTTTAGGCAGAAGACAATCAAGAGACAAAAAGACCTGAGCAGGACCAGGTAGGAGAAGTCAAAGAAGTTCAGGTGAAAGAAGAAAAAACACCAATAAAAATTAAACCTGAACAGGGTCAGACTAGGGAAGGAGAATGCATCCAGGCAGGTGACAGAAAAATAATAATCCCTGGACAAGGTCAGATAGAGAGAGATTCTGAAGACGAAAATAACCAAATTGTGCCTCAAACCAACGATAACAAAAGAGTACTTGAAGAAAGTGAAAGTGCAGTGCAAGCTAAAAGAAGGTGATAATAGGCCAGGTGTTATCACCTTAAAACAATAACAGAAGAGCAAGAGCAGGTAGACGAAGTATCCAGTTGATCTGGACCATCAGCTGAAAACCCAAAACGAAGAAGCCCCAGAGCAAAAATTATAAATAATAAATGCAAAGGTCCTGAGTGGACATACGTAATTCTCGAAGATTTCGAGAATTTAGAGATAATTGAAGAGGAAATTGAAAATTTTTATGCAGAGCAAATTGACGAAGGAGGAGACCACCCTGAAATGAATTTCCCCCTCTTAGACTCAGTCCCAAAGTTGAATTACTCAAGTAGAGAAGAGAAATCTTCATATCCCATTTGAAAATGGCTGACAATAGAGCTGTTGGAAAACCAAAATGTTTAAAGAAATGTTGCAGAATGTGTATATGTAGCATATTTGTAGTACTCATAATATGGTTAGCATTAACAGTGGTCATACCTTATTTAATGGTCACAAATGTACAGAATAACACTAATACACATGAAAAGGTAGCTACTAGATAGAGTAGAATTAGAAGCACCATATGAGTTAGATTTACATCTCACTGTGAATAAAAATTATACTGATTTAAATGTATTTACCAACCTGTTAGTACAATATGTAGAAACTATGGAGGTTGGTGACTGTTATGTCTGCATGAAATTACCTGCATCTGTAGCAGAAGGAGTGACCTATCATCATTTACCATTAACGTATGGTATCTCCTGTAGTGTTTTAGCAAGCTTATTTTATAGAACAGGAAAATTGCAATATTATTATTCTAATGCAGATGTGATTTTTTCCGAGGTTCCTATGCAGAAAAGCATGAACCCTGTTCTTAGTACAAGAGATTCAGAATTTATGGGTGAATATTTCCTAACCATGAAAACAATAGATATAGCTGAAGCACATAACATGTAAATTGCATGAAGAAGAAAAAATATTTTTGAATCTAGTTGAACAAAGGAGACAGGATTTCCAAAGAAGAGCTTCTGAACCTAAACCTCAGATACCTAAATGGGCTGAGGAGGAAGAGCATTTTGCAAGAGGCAAGACTCATGATGCTATGTCCTTAGATTTTGAAAAGAAAGGGAAAATCTGTCTCCATAGGTTAAAAACAGAATATAACAATGCATTTATTGGTTCCAATGAATGTGAGCATTATTTCCTAGTAATTGGGGGATGGGGACCGATCCAGTATTTTCTGGAATCTATTATGTGTGTGACAATAAAACCTACTTTAGGCTGCCAGACCATTGGTATGGGAGATGCTATTTTGGAATAGTATTCCCTACAGTTTATCATGTGAAAATAATCACTGGAAGCAATGAAGACACAAATTGACTGACACGTGTAAAAAGAGCTAGTTTTTCAGAAATTGTAGGTGACATTTTTGTTGCATTGATACCTTCAGTGGGAGTTCTTATGAATTCACGAAAAATGTGCCAGTTTTTCTACAGTAGTTGATTGGTTATCTACTGACACTGCTGGAGGATTTCTAATGATTAACACTGAATTAGTTGCGGTCAGATCTATGGTTATGCAAAATCGACTTGCCCTTGACATATTATTGACAAAAGAGGGTGGAGTCTGTAAATTATTGAAAACGCAACATTGTTGTACGTATATTCCTGATAAAAGTGTTGAGATTGGAAAATATATAAAAAATATTACGAAATTAGAGGAAGAGTTAAAACCATTGGAAGTTGATACGTGTGGAAGAAATTGACAAACGCTTTTCTAACATAGGTAGTAGGTTTTCTAATTTAGGTATAGGTATTCTAGGTCAAATAATACTGCCCATAATGGGTATAACCCTACTAGTATTAGCAATAATGTTTTGGCACAAATGCTGCAAAGGGAGAAAGAAATATGAAGTGAATGAAAGGGGAAAGAAAAGGTAATGTGAAGAAACACAGCTAGAAGAATTGAAAGGAGCCTTTTATAAAAGAATGAGAGGATTACAATGCAAAAAGTAAAAAGAAAGAAATGAAAAGGTTGAAGAAGAAATAGAGATGTGTTAAAGTTGGCATCTGTTTCAGTAATAAAATAATGATGGCAATAAATGCCATCAGAGAGGGGATTGATGGAGCAAGGTTTCGTGAAAAGAAACTTGCTTGGATGTAATCCTCTCAAATAACATGTAATAATGTAACCAACAAGTCTTGTAAATACTAATAATGCATTACATACGACTATACTGTATCTAGGGGAAGCTTTTCTATGTGTATCACTAACAAGTAATCTGAGTGACTAAAGATGGCCGCCAAAAACGCGGGATTTCTATTGCGCATGCGTCTACTGCATCTACGTAGTATGACACTCTCTATGCTTTTGGTGGGAAACTTTGCAGCTGCGCAATAGCATTAAAAATGGCCGCTTGAAACTCACATGTTAACGCATATGCTGCTGCTTGAACTAAACCTCGAAAGCTCTATTAGTAAATGGAGATAGAGTAGAGATAAGTGTTATAAAGTGAAATCATTTATTTCCGTGTTCTAATGTGTCTTTTTATGACTTTATTATTAGTCTATATTTGGGCCTCGGAGGGTGACTGAATTCCCTACCCATCTGATGTTGACCCAGGCGCACAAGAACCTGCCGGAACCCTGTGACTGCACCACTTGAAACCCAGCCAAGGCCACATCGAACTGAGATGCCTGGGAAAGTGACTTTTGACCTGAATGCATGAAGAAATTTATATTTTGTTGCAAATTTTGTATTAAGCATAACGTGAAATGTGGGTGGAAATAAAGCTATGGGAAACTAAATTAAGGGGCGGGAACATAAAACAATGGCCCAAAGAGAAAACATTACTTTTAATATGGTGTGATGAACTCACCTCCTCGCCCAGACCAATCAGAATAGGGGAAAACACAAATATTGAAACTTTTGGCGGTGGTACATGAATAAAGAATAGTATAATTGAGGTACGTTAGCTAGAGAACTTGTCCGACTTGTCAGATCCGTCTTTCCGACTCGTCACTGACCCAATGAGTATGCTGCTCCAGATTCTGTCTGAGACGCTGTCTCAGACCCTGCTGCTGCCAGAAACTCTGCTTGAGAAATTGAGATACTGATCGATAATCCAATCATCTAGAAGGGGATTTTGGAAGAGGGACATTCGAGGAGAGTAGTACCAGAGAGTGGTGCTAGGCTGGTGTTGCACATTAGAAGAGGTCACCTTTCCAGATCTGAATCTGCCTGATCTTCTGTCTGCATTCCTGTCCTGTGAGATTCTATCTGGCGCCATCTTTAAGAAGTTGGGTTTCTATGTCCATAGGTAAATATAATACTGTGAAATCTGTCTTTTGTGCCTGTGTTCTCTCTTTCCTTCCCTTTTTCAGGTACCGTCTTCATTGATCATTTAATGACTTTGCTATATCTGACTTACTCTGCCTTTTTGGGTGAAGATGGTCACTGTAATTAATTCTTGACTCACAAATTATTGATTTAGATAAAGGTTTTCAAAACTTCTTGAGTCTGTGGTTATTCGAAAGTAAAAAGTTAATGTCATTCTACCTTAAACTAACTCAGCAACCTGATTCCTTGAGGAGAGGAAATTAATGTTAAGATAATCGAGTTGGTAAGATTTGGTAAAGGTGAATGTCAAATTTCAGGTAAAACACAGAAATTGATGCCAGCAGGTTTTACTAGCTTATTTAGTGAATGTTTTTGGGCCCAGGTGAGTATTAGGTATGTGTGTGTAACCAAAGCTGGTAACCGCGCTCCATCACTCATCCAAGAGGCTAGGTGCTAAGCATGGACTTACGCAATCATATGTGCAATATCCATGCACTCTATAAATCACCTATATACTATATCTGCACTCCTGTAATCATCCAGGCACTAGAGTTGCACTCATTTAATCATCCCATCCGTATCTATGCATGTGTAGAATTATTGAAGCATTAGTCACACACTTGTCTAATCATTTAGGCTCTGCTCATACACTCATCCAAACACCCAGATACTAGTCGTATACTCATGAAAACACGCAGGCAATAACTATGCAGATATGGAATGATCCATGAAGTTATGACATAGTCAGTGAATCATCTAGGCACTACCTGTATCCTTAGGGAATCACCTAGGCACTACCTATGTACTCACTCAGTCATCCTAGGAGTGTTGATGTATTCAACTACAAACCCATGTTTTACAAGTTTTATTGAGGAATATGTAATCTTTATGAACCATGTGGGTAATCATATATGCAACCTGTCACACACTCTTTGCAGGTACTCGGAAGGATTAGTAAGTTATATGGTTGGATATAGATTGATGTACAGATTTTTATATGCACCGTTTCCCAACATTTATATCTGATACACTTTAGTGTCTTAAGTCTTTCCTCCGGTCAGCGCCTTGTGCGCTCCAGTCTGACCATTGCCTAAATCGATCGCCCCACTTGAACTCCTGCACCCCGCTTTACTCGTTTGGTCACCATTATGCTCCCTTTCTCCCCCTCCTCCCTACCTGTCCCTTCCCATTTCTAATCTGACCCGATGCAGCGATGGATCCGGCTCTGGATGTTGCTGATCTTTTTGACACTTTCCGTTTTTTTCTACTCCCTTACCCTAACTTTGTGTTTTTCCCCTGATGTTCGATCCTCCATGCCTAGTTCTGTTCTATATTCCGAATCTCCTCTATCTCCCCTCTACGCACCATTGGACCTGTTTTCTATGATATTTAAGGCTCTAGAAATACATGTAACTATGTAACTCGGCTTTTCTCCATGCCATGATTCATTCTTGTAACTGTTGTAACTATGTAAAAATTCAACTGATTTCTCTATGTAAAAAAATGCTTCCCATATCTAAAGCGCTCTGATACCTCCGTGTCTAGCCAACGCTATATAAAACTTCTGAAATAAATAAGTAAAAAAGTACTGAGATGCTAAATACAACAGAGACACAGTGGTGAAGAGGAACACGCACATAGCTCTTATGGTGTGTTTTTGGATTTACAGGGTTGAGACACTGTATGTACTTCTATACTTGGGCAATGTGGCTCAGAGCGGCAAGCCATTTCTCTGCACTGTGCTACATTACTTTCAAAAGCACAGGGATGCATCATATTTACAACAATATGATGGATCCATGTGCTCTCCCCTGGGCTAGCACACAACTGGCTGTCATGCTCCAATGGAGGCACCCTTGCACCATGGGCAAGGGTGCCTGTGCTGTGGGGATGATTGTTTTGTGCGGGAAGGCACACCTTCCTGCACAAAAACAACCACACAAGGTTTTTTACTCTTTCTATGCATGCTGCAGAATGCAACACGCATAGAAAGAGGAAAAAACTAGGAGAAATAAAAGTATTTCTCCTTGTTGTGCCTCCCTAATTCTGATGCATTCCCAGGTATACGAATCGTTGTGAATCTGGGAATGTGGCAAAATGCATGGGTGTTGCATGGGAACACCCACAGCAGCACCCATGGCATGCTCTTTCTCAATGCTGCCTGGAAAGGGCCCATATTTAACAGGCCACCCAAAGCCACGCAGAGAGGCTTTACATGGCCTAGTAAATATGGAGTGCAACACTATGCCAATGGTGTGTCAAAAAAGTGACGCTTTGGCGGAGCATGGGGCTTGTAAATACGCTCCTTTGGTTTGATGTTCATTTTAAACTTTACTACAGAAGGAATAAACTGGTCTTTCAGCATGTATAATTTAGAAGTGAGATATGGCGCAACTGTGTTGTAGGACAGGGTGCTAAAATGTTAAAAGGTAACTAATAAGTAAAGTTTTGTGTTTTGCTTTGGGTTTGCTATATTGAAGTAAGTGCATGGAGTAATATAGCTAGGTTCATCTGTAGATTTAAAACTGCAACATACCATAAAAACAGTTTTTGTATTATGCGTAAGTTAATAGTAAAGTAGTTTGTACGTTGGGTAGAGTAAAAATTAAAATATACTTTTTTTTTACAGCACAATATATACATAATTACACACAGTTAGAATGCCTACAAAAGCTCAGAGGAAAAAGCAACAGAAGCAACTACAGTATCTCTGCAGAAATGAGTTACAAAAAGGGCAAAATGCAGAAAAAGTGCTGAAAGAAAAAAGAGCTACTGGTAAGAGGACAAAGTCATTTCCTAAAACTATATATGGACATTTACAAAGATTACAAAATAAAGAAAATACAAGTATGACTATGAGAAACAACTAGAGTTGACAAAGTGTACATTGGAAGAGCAGAAATGATTGTAACAAAGATAGACATAACATAACCAGGAGACAGAAGCAGTTTAAGGAAATCAGAGCCAGGATGTTTTGTACAAGAGAGGTTGTAAATTTAGTGAGAAATTAGAAAAAATGTAGAAGAAGGAGAAATGCAGTGAAACAGAAAGAACAAGTTGAGAGAGTGGTTGATAAGGCCTTTGCTTTGAAGAGGAAGCTTTTTCATTTTCATTCTAAATAGAATGAAGACTCTTGACAAATAGTGCTGTGCATGAGGAGACAAAACCATAAGAAAAGATTAGTGAAAAGAAGGACTTTTGTACAGTTTTTAGTGGAGAATGGATACATGCTTCTAGTGCAGAGCCTTTCTTTAATGGATCAAGCTAATTCCAGGATAACAGATTAGTTCGATGAAAGCGGACGTTGTTGTAAAATGAAGAATGGTAGTCCTATAGCAAAAGAGGTGATGGTACCTAGAAATGTAGAAGAAGTATTTGCAAAAGAGGTACAAGGAAGGCGTACTCCGGCTCGTGCATACAAATGGAATTGTAGTAGTGTTTGCCGTATTAGACAGCAATCCATTGATATAATTAGAAAATTCCTATGTATCTTTCCCATGCGAAGTTTAAAACACAAGGGGCCTCATGTAGGTAAATAAATTTTACCGGTTCTTAAATACCGAGCCGTACCGAATCGGTAAATTAGAATCGGTAAGTTATATGTAGGTAAAAATTCGGTAACAGTTACCGATTCGGTAACATTCGGTAAATACGAATCGGAATTCACCGATTCGGTAAATACCGAGGTGATAATTACCGATTCAGAAAATACCGAGGTGGTATCTACCGAATCGGAAAATACCGAGGTGGTATCTACCGATTCGGAAAATACCGAATCGGTACGTACGGATTCGGTAAATAACATCACATGACTTGACGAAACAGCTAATCCTGTGCAACGACAGCCCACCCAACCAGGAACTGCCCACACCCAGGCAGGTGTACACAATTAGCCGAAGTGGCCACACCCAGGCAGGTGTACATAATTAGCCGACCCTGGAGAGGCCTGGAGTGCAGAGGAGAGGCAGGGAGCAGTTGCATGTGCGAGCGGGAAACGAACAGCATGTCCAGCCAGAGAACACAGAAAGACGGAGGGGAAAGGAGGAGGAAGCTCAAATTCAGCCCCAAGGAACTCCAGGTGCTGGTGGAGGAGGTGGTGAAGCAGCACCAGAAGCTGTTTGGGAGGCAATCCCTGCAAGTGCCTGAGGCCGAAAAGCGCAACATATGGCTGGCCATCCAGGCGCAGGTCAATGCTGTGGGAGTGACCCACAGGGACATTGAGGTCCTCAAAAAGCGCTGGTATGACCTGAGGATTGTGACCAAGAGGAAGATGGGCGACATCCAGAAGGAGGCCAGCCAGACCGGAGGTGGAACCAACAGGGCACCTGCCCTCACCGAACTGGAGGAGCTGGTGGCGGCCACACTCGAGCAAGAGAGCGTCGTGGGTCTTGGGGACGCCGACAGCTCTGCCAGAGCCGCAACACACCAAGGTAAGACGAAAGCACAGCAATGTAGCCTCCCCTACCCCTATCCCACATCCCCCATTGTGAAACGAGAATCACACTGCAGTCCACACGTGTCAGTGCAGACAGGCAATGCATTCCGGGAGATGTAGTCAGGGCAACACTAACCATGACGTAAATGTCACAGGGCAACAAGGCATGTCACGCACTCGAGGCACAAGGAGACAGAGGACAGATTGGAATGTGAAATGATTTATTGTGACGCTTGCAATGCAGCCCTTCGGGGACACTGAGCCAATGTTGTTCTTCTGTCCACAGATGTGACATCATGCAGTACAGGGCATGCTGCAGGGGAGACGGCACACCGGCCACAAAAATCACCTCTAGCCAGCACGAGTTCAGACCAGGGAGCAGGCCCACTTGCAGCCGCACCACCTACGCAGCCAGCCTCGCCGCACACAGAGCCAGCATCACCTCACCGAGAGCCAGCATCACCACCACCAGAGCCAGCATCGCCACTCATGTTCGATTCACCGGCCACATCTCCGCTTGCAGGTGTGAGAATGAGGAGGCGTCCAGCAGCCAGGCTACGAGCCTTAGACACCTCGTCAGACGACAGCATGGGCCCAGAAGACCGCACCGGGCCCCAGGAAGGGAGCCATCCCACTGTGCCCCACACCTCACAGGCAGCACAGACGGGAGCAAGAGGGCGCCGCAGGTCGCGTGTCCAGAGTCCACCAGCACCCACTGACGGCCATGGTGTCTTCTTGGGGCTCGAGGGCCAAATGTTGAAGCAACAGCGCCTGCAATCAAAGGCAGTTATGTCAGTCCAGAGGCACATGCGGGTGATGAAGACAAGCTTAGTCAACATGGACACAAACATTGGCGGCATGGCTGCGGGCATTCGGGACATGTCCCAGTCAATCCAGCAGTTGTGCAGCAAATTAGATGCTGACATCGAAGCACGGCGCCGGGAACGCCAGCGAAGGGACACTACCAGCAGGGCACTCAACCGTCTGGCAACTGCGACTTCCCTACTTTGCCGGCGCTCTGTGACGATGCAGGAGGGCCTAACACAGTGCTGCAGCGACCTGTCTCGGGGGATGGTGCAGGTGACAAGTGCACTAGGGGTGCTATTGAGTAGTCAGGCGTCGACAACTGCTGCAGGGGATGCTGCGGAGAGCATCGACACCAGCAGCAGCATCACACCCCCCGTCCCCGAAGCACGCAGGAGCAGCAGGCGGCTTGGGGTTGGCTCTAGTGAGGATGCACAGGCCGTGCAATCCACCACTGCAGCGCGTATGCGCAAACATTGATGTGGCCCTGCTTATCCACTTGCCATTGGGTGACGTAACCCTGGACATACTCATTGTATAGATGGCATATTGCCAGATTGGCCTGTTCATGTGTTCATGGCGTGGTGCCACATTAAACTACGTCATGACTTCTCACAACTCGCTGTGTCCCCTCACTTACTCAGAAATAGTTGCATGTGATCTCTCTTTTTACCCCTTTTTACCCCGCTTTTGACGTTATTTTGTGCCTGTTTTCATTTCTCGCCGTGCTTGCTCTCCTTCCTTGTTGTCCGCCTACCGCGTCGCCCCCCGCCCTCCCTTCCCGCCACCGCCGCTTGTCCCCGCCCCTTTTGTCTTCTGTATCCCTCCCCGCTCCCGCCTCCCAGCTGACCCGCCCACCCGCGCACTTGGCCTTAAATGGCGACCGTGCGACGCAGGTGAGTGTGACCCACTTGTGGGACACCCCCGCGCCGCACGGCCACCAGCTGCTGCGTGTGCCCCTGCCTGCCCTCTGCCTCGCTACTGCCTCGTTGCCGGCTGCCGCCGTTGCGAGTGTTTTCCCTGTTTTGACTGTCATTTGTGCTTGCTTTTAAAACTGTGTATCTCTCTTTTTACCCCGCTTTTGACGTTATTTTGTGCCTGTTTTCATTTCTCGCCGTGCTTGCTCTCCTTCCTTGTTGTCCGCCTACCGCGTCGCCCCCCGCCCTCCCTTCCCGCCACCGCCGCTTGTCCCCGCCCCTTTTGTCTTCTGTAT